>NW_027141093.1:2408675-3613012 GCF_036365525.1 Heterodontus francisci
CGAACGAAAGAACAGCTGATGGGCTGAAAGAGTGCAGGAAATACAGCAACTTGCTGACAGCCACGACATGTGTGGATTCTTCAGCACCATCAAGACCATTTATGGCCCAAATTACCAAGGACCTACCCTACTGAGAGTAAAGAATGGAGTGACACTGATCAAGGTCAGAGAGGCAGTCAGCACTCGTTGGAAGTAGCACTTTGAAGATCTTCTCAATCGAAACTCAGTCTTTGATGCAAGTGCCACATTCCACAGCATGTTACCGACCATGATGTCAACACAATCCCAGCCCAACAGAAATTGAAAAGGCAATCTAACAGGTAAAAAAAAAAATGAAGGCCACCGGCATAGATGGAATTCCCTCTGAAAATCTAAAATACGACAGAGAAGAAGACTTAACACAAATACATGGTCTCATTTCCCTCAGCTGGAAGGACGAGAGCACGCCAGGGATCTCTGAGATGCTGTCATTGTGATCATCACCAAAAATGGTGACAAGACCGACTGTGGTAATGACAGAGGGGTATCCCAGCTGTTCACTACAGGGAAGGTCATCACAAGAGTCCTTCTCAACTGTCTCCTCCCCGTGGCTGAAGATCTCCCACTGGAATCACAATGTGGATTCTGTCCATCAAGAGACACAGTGGACATGATCTTCACAGCAAGACAATGCCAAGAAAATGTAGGGAGCAGCAGTAACCTTTCTACCTGGTCTTCTCTGACCTGACAAAGGCCTTCGACTCTGCCAACCAGGAGGGATTATGGAACGTCTTCCTCAAATTTGGCTGCCAGAAAAATTCGTCACCAACCTCCAACGACTGCATGATGACATGCAAGCTGAAATCCTTCCCAACGGACCTACCACTGACCCAATCCCAATGCAAACTGGGGTCAACTAAGTCTGTGTCATCGCACCAACGCTCTTTTCCATCTTCCTCGCCGCAACACTCCGCCTCAACTCCTCACACTCAAACACAGCAACAGAGACTGACAGATACAGAATGGATGTCATACTCAAACACAGTACCAGAGTCTGAAAGATACAGTGGTGCGGTGGTTAGCACTGCAACCTCACAGCTCCAGGGACCCGGGTTCGATTCTGGGTACTGCCTGTGCGGAGTTTGCAAGTTCTCCCTGTGACCACGTGGGTTTTCGCCGGGTGCTCCGGTTTCCTCCCAGCGCCAAAGACTTGCAGGTTAATAGGCAAATTGGTCATTGTAAATTGCCCCTAGTGTAGGTTGGGAATACTGCAGGGTTAGTATAAATGGGTGATTGATGGTCGGCACAGACTCGGTGGGCTGAAGGGCTTGTTTCAGTGCTATATCTCGAAATAAATAAATCCGGAATAAATCCAAACAGCAGCAGAGACTGAGAACTGCTGAATGACAGAACACATTCAAACACAGGATCAGAGAATAAAAGAAATGGAATTAATTGCACACTCACATGCAATAGCAACGACAAAGAATCATCATCAAGCGTCCTTTCAACAACATGCAGAACATTTCCAGAGAGCTTGGCACAGGGAGCGGCTCTTTCAATGTAAACTGGAGCTGGAGAGAGTCTTTGTGAAACATACTTCCTGATTGCAGTACGAATGTTTGTGATTGGCTGCAAAGTTTGAATGTGATTGCATGGTGAAGGACACAAATTATAGTATTACAATATAAACCCATTGTGACATCTCTCCCAATCACCCAATCACAATCTTTACTTTCCCCCATCCCTTATTAGCATAGAGCTGTGGGATTGTCTATTTAATCCGCATTCGGAAGGGGTTTGGTTTATTTCTGTGTCTGAAATTGAATCTGAAGATGGTTGAGGAGAAGAAGAAAGCAGCTGCTAAGAAGGGCGCCAAGAAAACTGTGAGTAAACCATCAGCAAAGGGCGGTAAGAGGCGGAGAAAGTCGAGGAAGGAGAGTTGCTCCATCTACATCTACAAAGTGATGAAGCAGGTTCACCCCGACACCGGCATCTCCTCCAAGGCCATGAGCATCATGAACTCGTTTGTGAACGATATTTTCGGGCGCATCGCGGGTGAGGCTTCCCGCCTGGCCCATGACAACAAACGCAGCACCATCAGCTCCCGGGAGATCCAGACCACCGTGCGCCTGCTGCTGCCCGGGGAGCTGGCCAAGCACGCCGTGTCGGAAGGGACAAAGGCGGTGACCAAGTACACCAGCTCCAAGTAAAACTGCACAATGGACTGAAAAACATCCCAAACACAACGGCTCTTTTAAGAGCCACCCACAATCTCTCTGAAAAAGCTACTACATCATCTCTCTGGTTTTGATTTGTTTTGTTTTTTTATACGAAGAGTCTGGAACTTTCTAATTGCCTTTGTGATCTCTGTTTTAACCCCATGGATTCTGGGTGATTCACTTTCACTGTTGGGATCTTTGTGTCTCTACTTAATAATGGGGCGTAAATTAATTACTGATCACTGACCCCATGTACGCTTTGATCTCGGACTATTCTCCGTCCTTTTTGAAACAGTCTGTAAGCGGCGGCAGAAAGTCTCATTCACAGCATTCTGGAAGCGGACACATTTCGGGTTAATCTTTGTCAGATACCGCATCACTGATTCTCGATTGAACCTATTTGTGGGAGACAAAAACGGAGAGAAAGTGTTTTATTGTCAGGAGTTGAAATGTGAGACTGAGGTTTCCTACAACAGCGGGGTTTCTAGAAAATGTACTTATTAATTATTGAGGCCGAGCTTGAACAAGGGAAACAAGTGACTGAGAACTGATCTGTCAGCTTATTGACGAAATAGTACAATAGCGAAAATGAACGCGCGTCCGAGATCAAAGCGAACATGGGGTCAGTGATCAGTAATTAATTTACACGGCATTAAGTAGAGACACAAAGATCCCAACAGTGAAAGTGAATCACCAGGAATCCATGGGGTTAAAACAGAGATCACAAAGGCAATTGGAAAGTTCCAGACTCTTCATGAAAAAAACAAATTGATACCATAGAGATGATGTAGCTTTTTCAGAGAGATTGTGGGTGGCTCTTAAAAGAGCCGTTGTGTTTGGGATGTTATTCAGTCCATTGTGCAGTTTTACTTGGAGCTGGTGTACTTGGTCACCGCCTTTGTCCCTTCCGACACGGCGTGCTTGGCCAGCTCCCCGGGCAGCAGCACGCGCACGGCGGTCTGGATCTCCCGGGAGCTGATGGTGCTGCGCTTGTTGTAATGGGCCAGGCGGGAAGCCTCACCCGCGATGCGCCCGAAAATATCGTTCACAAACGAGTTCATGATGCTCATGGCCTTGGAGGAGATGCCGGTGTCGGGGTGAACCTGCTTCATCACTTTGTAGATGTAGATGGAGTAACTCTCCTTCCTCGACTTTCTCCGCTTCTTGCCGCCCTTTGCTGACGGTTTATTTAAGGTTTTCTTGGCGCCCTTCTTAGCAGCTGCTTTCTTCTTCTCCTCAACCATCTTCAGATCCAATTGCAGACACAGAAATAAACCAAACCCCTTCCGAGTGCGGATTAAATAGACAATCCCACAGCTCTATGCTAATGAGGGATGGGGGAAAGTAAAGATGGTGATTGGGAGTGATGTCTAAACGGTTTTATATTGAAATTGCCTAATTGGTGTCTTCCGCCATCCAATCAGAATAAATATTTGCAACCAATCACAAACACCCTGACTGCAATCCGGAAGTATATTTCACAAAGACTCTCGCCAGTCCCAGTTGATAGAAAAACAGTCGCTCCCTGTGTAAAGCTCCCTGGAAATGTCTTGGCTGTTGTTGGGAGGACACTTTTTGACTGATTCTGTGTCGTTGTGTTTCTGCTATTGCATGTGAGTGAGCAATTAATTCCGTTTATTTTACTCTCTGCTACTGTGTTTGAGTGTTTTATGTAATTTGGTAGCTCTCAGTCTCTAGTTCCGTGTCAGTGCGCCATTTTCCCACACTCTCTTGGCCAGTCTGCACATACCAGTGGAAGCCTTTCCCATGTGCTTGTTGACTTCTGCATCGGGAGACAGGTTACTGGTGATAATTGAGCCTGGACAGGTGAACTCTTGAACCACTTCCAGAGCGTGTTCGCCCATATTGATGGATGGAGTATTTATAATGACCTGTCCCATGATGTTCGTTTTCTTGAGGCTGATGGTTCGGCCAAATTCGTTGTCGGCAGCCGCAATGCTGTCAATGAGTCTCTGCAGACACTCTTCAGTGTGGGATGTTAATGCAGCATCGTCAGCAAAGAGGAGTTCCCTGATGTGGACTTTCTGTACTTTGGTCTTCGCTCTTAGACGGGCAAGGTTGAACAAACTGCCATCTGATCTTGGAGGAAAATTCCTTCTTCTGAAGACTTGAACGCATGTGAGAGCAGCAGGGAGAAGAAGATCCCAAACAGTGTAGGTGCGAGAACACTGCTATGTCCAGACTGGCCAAGTAAGTGTGGGGAAATGGCACACTGACACGGAACACAAAAGTCCAAGTATATCAAGCCTGTGTCCTCAGTACTTTGCTCGACGGCAGCGAGGCCTGGACAACGTATGTCAGCCAAGAGCGACGTCTCAATACGTTCCATCTTTGCTGCCTCTGGAGAATCCTTGGCAACAGGTGGCAGGACCGTATCTCCAACACAGAAGTCCTTGAGGCGGTCAACATCCCCAGCATATACACCCTACGGAGCCAGCGGCGCTTGAGATGGCTTGGCCATGTGAGCCGCATGAAAGATGGCAGGATCCCCAAGGACACATTGTACAGCAACATCGTCACTGGTATCAGAACCACCGACCATCCATGTCTCCACTTTAAAGTCGTTTGCAAACACGACATGAAGTCCTGTGACATTGATCACAAGTCGTGGGAGTCAGTTGCCAGTGATCGCCAGAGCTGGCGGACAGCCATAAATGCGGAGCTAAAGTGTGGTGAGTCGAAGAAACTTAGCAGTTGGCAGGAAAAAAGACAGAGGCTCAAGGGGAGAGACAACTGTGTAACAGCCCCGACAACCAATTTTACCTGCAGCACCTGTGGAAGAGTCTGTCACTCTAGAATTTGCCTTTATAGCCACTCCAGGTGCTGCTTCACAAACCACTGACAAGCTCCAGGCGCTTACCCATTGTCTCTCGAGACAAGGAGGCCAAAGAAGAAGAAAAGAAGTCTCCGGTGCTGTGTGGATTCATTCTGTATCTATCAGACTCTAGGACTGTGAGTGTGACATCCATTCTGTATCTGTCAGACTCTGGTACTGTGAGTGTGACATCCATTCTGTATCTGTCAGTCTCTGGTACTGTGAGTATGAGGAGATGAGGTGGAGTGTTGTGGCAAGGATGATGGAAAAGAGCATTGGTGCGATGACCCAGCCTTGCTCGACCCCAGTTTGCATTGGGATTGGGTCAGTGGTAGGTCCGTTGGGAAGGATTACAGCTTGCATGTCATCATGCAGTCATCAGAGGATGATGATGAATTTCTCTGGGCAGCCAAATTTGAGGACGTTCCATAATCCCTCCTGGTTGGTAGAGTCGAAGGCCTTTGTCAGGTCAGAGAAAACCAGGTATAAAGGTTGCTGCTGCTCCCTACATTTTCTTGGAGTTGTCTTGCTGTGAAGATCATGTCCATTATGCTACTTGATGGACAGAATCCACATTGTGATTCCAGTAGGAGCTCTTCAGCCACGGGGAGGAGGCAGTTGAGAAGGACTCTTGTGATGACCTTCCCTGTGGTGGACAGCAGGGATACCCCTCTGTAGTTACCACAGTCAGTCTTGTCACCTTCTTTAAAGATGATCACTATTACAGTGTCTCGGAGATCCCCTGTTATACTCTCCTCCTTCCAAATGAGGGAAATGAGACCGCGTATTTGTGTCAAGAGTGCTTCTCTGCCAGATTTGAGAATTTTGATGGGAATTCCATCTATGCCAGCGGCCTTATTGTTTTTTCGCTGTCAGATGTCCTTTTCAATCTCTGTCAGCCTGGGATTGTGCTGACAGCACGGTGGGTAGCATGCTGTGGAATGCGGTCAAGGGCACTTGCATCAAGGACTGAGTTGCGATTGAGGAGATCTTCAAAGTGCTACTTCCAACGAGTGCTGATTGCCTCTCTGACCTTGATCAGTGTCACTCCATTCTTTACTCTCAGTAGGGTAGGTCCTTGGTAATTTGGGCCATAAATGGTCTTGACTGTGCTGAAGAATCCACACATGTCGTGGCTGTCAGCACGTTTTTGTTGTTCCAGTGTTCTTTCAGCCCATCAGCTGTTCTTTAGGTCGCATGTGTAGATCTACTCTACAGGACGAGTGGGAAACTATTTAACCTATGTTGCCTCCAGTCCAGATGTAAGGCCACTCCAACCTCTGTCATCAAGCTGCAGTATGCTGACGACGCCTGCGTATGCGCACACTCAGAGGCCAAGCGTCAAACCCTGATCAATGCATTCACGGAGGTGTATGAAATAATTGGCCTTAAGCAAAACATCCAGAAGACAGAGGTCCTCTACCAGCCTGCTCCCCGACACTGCCCCTCGACTATCAAGATCCACGGTGAACCAGTGGGCAATGTGGATCACTGCTCATACCTTGGGAACCTCCTGTCACCAAGGGCAGATATCGACAATGACACTCAGCATCACGTCTACTGTGTCAGCATAGCCTTCAGTCCTCTGAGGAAAAGAATGTTTGATGACAAAGAACTTAAATCAGACACCAAGCTCATGGTTGACATGGCTGCAGTGTTACCTGCCCTCCTGTATGTGTCAGAAACATGGATACTGTACAGCAGACATCTCAAAGCCCTGGAGAGATATCACCGGTGGTGATTCCGCAAGATCCTGCAAATTCAGTTGCAGGACAGGCGCTGCAATATCAGTGTCCTCTCTCAGGCCAACATCCCCAGTATCGAGACACTGGTCATGGCTAGTCAGTTATGTTGGACGGGCCACATCATCCCCATGCCTGACGCCAGAGTCCCAAAACAAGCTTTCTACTCTGAACTCCATCAGGGCAAGAAGCTACATGGAGGGCAGAGGAAACATTACAAGAATTTCCTTCAAGACATCCTGAAAAGCCCTGACATCTGCACTGATTCATGGGCATCTCTTGCCTGAGACCACCCAAAATGGAGAAGAAGCATCCGCGAAGGTGCCAGCCAGTTTGAAATTCGTCGACATGCCCAGGAAGCAACCAAATGCAAAGAGTGGAAGGAGTATTTGGAAATTGGAGAATCCCATTCACCCACCTCACCAAGCACCATCTGCCCCACCTGTGGCCGAGTGTGTGGATGAAGAATTGGACTATTCACTTGCCTAATGAACCACAACCCTGGAGTGGAAGAAAGTCATCCTCATTCCTGAGGGAGTTCCGAAGAAGAAGTTTAGTGTGACATCCATTCTGCATCTGTCAGTCTCTGGTATTGAATATGAGTGTGGGATTCATTCAGTATCTGTCGGTCCCTTGTACTGTGTTTGAGTGCAGTTTTCAGGCTGTATCTATGAGTATCTTGTGTGTGAGTCTTGTATTCATCTGCATCTTTCAACCTCGAACACATTATTTGAGTTTTGCAGTTATTCTGAACTGACCCTTGGTAATGTATGTGTGTTTGAGGGTGATTGTTTACCTGTTAATCTGTTGTCCTGTACATGAGCGTGAGATTCATTCTGTATAACTCTATCTCTGTTCTTGTTGTGTGTGTGTGATTCATTCTGTATAACTCTATCTCTGTTCTTGTTGTATGTGTGTGTGATTCATTCTTTATGCTCCATCTCTGGTATCACATTTATGTGTGGTATCAATTCCATTTCTGTCATTTCTGGTACTGTATGTGAGTGTTTACTTCATTCTGTAACTGTCAGTCTCTGGCACTGTCTGCATGTTCTGGATCCATTTTGTAACTATCAGTCTCTCGCAGAGTGTGAATGTGGAATTAATTCTCTCCATCTCTAGTGGCATGTGTAAATTTGGAGTTCATTCTGAATTGGTCATTGGTACTGGATCTGCCATTCTCTAGTACAGTTTGTAAATGTGGGATTCGTTCTGTACCTGTCACTCACTGGTACTTTGTGAAAGTGTGCAATACATTCTGTATCTGTCGGCCTCTGGTAGTGTGTGTGATTGTGGGATGAATTAATTAGCAGTCAGTGGTGCTCGATGTGAATGTGGAAATCATTCTGTAACTCAGTCTGATATTGTTCTGTGAGGGTGGGAATCACATGCATCTTTCAATCCCTGGTGCTGTGTGTGAGCATGGGATTCATTCTGTACCTGTCAGTCATACTGTATGTGTCTGTGGGATTTATTCTGTACCTTTCAGTCTCTGGTATTTTGTACGAAAGTGGGATTAATTCTGGATCCACTGCCACACACTGGTTGAGTGTGTGTGTGTGTGTGTGTGTAAGAAGATAAAAAGATACAAAATAGGAGCAGGAGATGGCCATTTGGCACATCGAGCCTGCTCCGCCATTCAGTAAGATCGGGGTTGTTCTGATTGTGGCCTTGACTCCACTTTCCTGCCTGCGCCCATGACCATTGACTCCCTTGTAGATCAAACATCTGTCTATCACAGCCTTGAATATATTCAATGACCCAGCCTCCACAGTCCTCTGGAGAACAGAATTCCAAAGATGAACAACCCTCTGAGCGAAGAAATTCCTCCTCATCTCCTTCTTGAATGGGAGGCCACTTATCTTGAAATTGTGGTCCCTAATTCTACATTCCCCCACAAGGAGATACATCCTCTCAGCATCTACCTGTCCAGCCCACTGAGAATCTTATAGGTTTCAATAAGATCACCTTTCAATCTTCTAAACTCCAGTGAGTATAGGCCCAACCTGCTCAACTTTTTCTCATAAGACAATCCAACTTCCCAAGTATCAGCCGAGTGAACCTTCTCTGAACTGATTCCAATGCAAGTATAGCCCTCCTTAAGTAAGGAGACCACAACTGTGTGGAGTACTTTAGTTGGGATGTCACTAATGCCCTGTACAGTTACAGCAAATCTTCCCTACTTTTAAACTCCATTCCCCTCTCTAAAAATGCCAACATTCCAGTTGCCTTCCTCATTACTTGCTATAGCTGCATGCTAACTTTTTTGTAATTCATGTACCTGGACACACAGATTCCTTGGTAATATTCTGTTTTTCTATTCTTCCTGCCAAAGTAGACAATCTTACATTTTCCCATATTATACTCCATCTGCTAAACTTTTGCCCACTTATTTAACCTATCTATATCTCTTTGCAGACACTTTGTGTCCTTCTCACAACTTGCTTTCCTACCTATCGTTGTACCATCCATAAATTTGGATTTACACTCGGTCCCTTCATGCAAGTTATTAATAAAGACCATAAAGATTGAGGCACCAGCACTGATCTCTGTGGCACTCCATTAGTTACAGTTTGCCAATTTGAAAATTCCCCAATTATCCCCACTCTGTTTCTTGTGAGTTAGCCAATACTATATCCATGTGCGTGCAGTTTTCAGATTGTGTCTATCAGTGTCTGTTAATCTGAGTTTTGGACTCTTTCTCAATCTCTCAGTGCTACTATTTGTGTGTTAGGTTGCTTTAGATGACTCAGGCTGAGGTACTGTCAGTGAGTGCAGTAATCAACCTATACCTTTCAGCATCTGGCACCGAGCATGGGTTTCAAAATCACTCTCTAACTGTCAGTGTCTGGTACTCTGTGTGATTGTGGGATTCATTATATAACCTTCCGTCACTGGGACTGGTGCAAGTCTGGATTTATTCTACATAAAAATTCAGCACAGCAACAGGCCACTGATGTGGTAGGTTTTAAGCAGACAGGTAGATACATTAATCCTGTTTGAGGTTTTGCCCAGTATTAAATAGTATCTGTCACTGTGAACACAATAGTGAAATATAATGTATCCTACAATCTGATACAGGATTGATGTGCAAGTGTAACTCAGGCTGTACTCATCAATTTGATCAGTGCCATTCAGTCTAACTCTGAGTGAGTATCTTGGACTTGCATGTAAAATGAGCTCAGTCTGGAATTGTACAGTATCTTCCATCTGACACTATATGAGGTTTCAGGACTGGTATGTAATTTATAGCTCAAACTATACTAATCAAATTTATATTGTATCTTTTAGTTTCACAATCCGGATGAGTTTTAAAGTGGAATCTGAGTTTGTACCTCTGCAATCTGATTATGCACTTGAGATTTGTATCTAATGTATATGTCTGGACACATACTGGGAATTAATACTGATAATAAAGTCAAAACCCGTGTAAATATTAGGCTGGTATTTAACTTGAATCTCGGAGCACTTCATTGAGGTTATTTCTGTAACTTTGAAACAGCAACCATGTGTCAGTTCTATGTGCATTTAATTTGTAACTGAGGTTGCTCTATTGTGGGATTGACACACTGATAATTTGATAGTGGGTGAGAATTTGGAATGTGATTTGTGTATCTACCTGTCAGTGATACTGAGTTGGGGTGACATTAAAACAACGTGCGTCTCTCCTGCTCCATTTGATTGATGGATTGAAAATGTGTCTCTGGAACTATTTCTGCTGTCTGAGACTGTGGAACTGATGACCTGTCTGTGTCTCTGTGCTCTGTGAGTGATACTGTCCGGACTGTGTGTGTGAAGGAGCTGGTGACACTCTTCCATGTAACTTGGTGGAGGAAACATCACATTTATTTTGGTTCATTCAATTATTTGTCTGTTTAAACAAAAGAATGTTTATAATTCAAATACTGGTGAGACAGAAGATACAGGATTTTAATGAATTTAATCTCTCATAATAATTATAAACGCCCACAAAGGAAGCCCAGCCAGACAAATATTATCATTGTTTGACTGCACTGCAGTAACAGATTCTTCCCATTCTGTCTCCATCCCCTTGTCCACACACAACCCGAGAATGGCCTCTCCCTTCCCCCACTCACTCCATGTTCCGGGACCAGTTCCTGCTCCACTCCGCCTCAAACAAACAGCCCCCGCCTCCCCCTGAACTTGCCCCGGACTCGATGCTGATCTCTGAGTCTATCTGCGGACACGCTCCCATAGCGATGTGCTGCTGGAAGGAGGCTGCTGTTTGCTCCCTTCCACCGGGACCGGGATCTCTCCATTGGCGGCTGTTTTAAACCATCTTCTTCCGCTCACAGGCAGTGCTGGGGGAGGGGAGCGCAGGCGCAGATTTCTGCAACAATTCCGCAAGCAGAAACATGGAAAAATTCCGGCACAGAATGAGGCCATTCGGCCAATCATGTCCGTGCCAGCGCAAAGAGAGCGATCCAGCCTGTTCCCACAGTTTCTTGTTATTGGACAGTGAAGTGTGGGAACAGAAGCGGACAGTCAGAATGTGGGGAGTTACACAAAGATAATCTATTATAGGCACCAGGTGAGAAGTGTGAAGGACACATTTTAAACAGTGGCTGTTTGGTTTCACTTGAACGGTTAGACCATGGGAGCGGGAACTGGAAATCTGACCTGTGTAAAAGTCCCTGTTCCGTCGGTCAGTCCCATTCATGGCCCAGTGGATTGTTTCTGGATGTCATTTAATTGTTGTAAAATGGCCAAAGCCCCTGGTATGCAGTAGCTGGGGGCTGCAGGACTGCAGTAGAATCAGACACTGACTCTGTTTGTGTTGCTGGGTTTCCTTTGTGATTGTTCATAATGATTATTAATTGAAAAATTGTTTTGGTCACTTTTGTATCTTCTACCACATCTCTTCCTGAATTATAATAAATACATTTCCTTTCTACAGGCAAATACTTGATGGAAGCAGAATAAATGTCGTGATTCCTCGACACGAGGAAGTGCAGCCAGCTCCTCACACACAGTAAGTACAGTATCACTCACAGAGAGCAGAGACATCAGTTCCACAATCACCGCCAGCAGAAGTAGTCAGACCGGCACTGAACCCCAGTTCCAGAGACCAACAGTCAATGCAACAGTCACACAGAGCAGGAAAGATTGAACTTGTTTCCATTTCACCACAACTCAGTCCCACTGACACGTAGGTACATCAATCCCAGTCCAAAATCACACCCACTATCAGATTGCAAGGCACTGTGTCACTCTCACAAGAGAGCAGCCTGAACTACAAATTCAATGTCAGATGGAACAGACAAACAGCACCTGATTGTAAAATACAGAATTAATCTCAATAATGTACCCAGACTGCAGACTGAGCTACATGTTACACACCACTCCACAAATCTCACAAATAGTCAGAGTGGAAGACACATTATTAATTCCATTTCTGCAAACTGAATGAACCTGACCATTACATACCAGGACATAAAACATATTGTAAGATGAAAGGACACAGACCTGAAATGTTAATTCTGTTTCTCTCTCCACATACGCTGCCTGAACTGTTGAGTATTTTGAGCATTTTTGTTTTTTTAAATTTCATATTTCCAGAATCTGCAGAATTTTGCTTTTATTTTAGAGTTAAAGAAACATTGCATTGTGAGGTGAGAGTGACTGCCCTTGACATCAAGGCAACCTTTGACCATTAATGGCACCAAGGAGCCCCAGCAAAACTAGTGTAAATGGGAATCATGGCAAAACACTCTGCTGTTTGGAGTCATACCTAGCACTAAGGAAGATGGCTGTGGTTGTTCAGGTCAATCATCTCAGTCTCAGGACATTATAGCTGGAATTCCTTAGGCTCGTGTTTTAGGCCCAACCATCTTCAGCTGCTTCATCAATGACCTTCCCTCCATCACAAGGCCGAAAGTGGGGATGTTCACTGATGATTGCGCAATGTTCAGCACCATTCATGACTCCTCAGCTCCTGAAGCAGCCCGTGCCCAGATGCAGCAAGACCTGGACAACATCCAGGCTTAGGCTGATAAGTGGCAAGTAACATTCGCGTCAGATAAGTGCCAGGCAATGACCATCTCAAACAAGAGAGAATCTAATCATCTCCTCTTGATGTTCAGTGGCATTACCATCACTGAATCCCCCACCATCAACATTTGGGGCGGGGGGTGTTGGGGGGAGGGGGTTACCATTGACCATAAACTGAACTGGACCAGCCACATAAATGCCGTGGCTACAAGAGTAGGTCAGAAGCTAGGAACTCTGTGGTGAGTAACTTACCTCCTGTCTCCCCAAACCTATCCACCATTCACAAGACACAATGCAGGAGTATGATGGTATACTCTCCACTTGCCTGGATGAGTGCAGCTCCAACAACACTCAAGTAGCCTGCTTGATTGCCCCCAAGCACCACCTTCAACAATCACCCCATTCACCACTGATGCACAGTGGCAGCAGTGCGTACCATCTACAAGGTGCACTGCAGCAACACACGAAAGCTCCTTTGACAGTACCTTTCAAACCTGGAACTTCGACTACTGAGGAGGACAAGGGCAGCAGTTGCAAGGGAACACGACCGCTTGCAAATTCCCCTCCAATTCACAGATCATCCTGACTTGGAACGATATCGCCATTCCTTCATTGTCGCTGGGTAAAAATCCTGGAACTCCCTTCCAAACAGCACTGTTGGTGTTCCTACATCTCAAGAACTGCAGCGGCTCAAGAAGGCAGCTCACCATCACTTTGTCAAGGGCAATTTGGATTGGGCAATAAATTCTGGCATAGCCAGTGATGCCTACATCACACTAACAAATGAAAAAAGTGAGGAAATAGTGAAGGGCTTTTATAGAGTACATGGGGACATGCTTCCACTTGTGGTGGCATCTGAAACAAGAGCCAAAATATAAAATCGTCATTCATAAAACCAATGATGAATTCATGAAAAATGTATTTACGCAGTGAATGGTTCGAATCTGGAATTTGTTATCACAGGGAGAGGTTGGGGTGAATAGTATCGATGCACTGAAGGGGAGGTGGAACAAATGAACAAATGTATGTGGAGAAAGGAATCGAGGGATATACATATCGGGCTTCAGTTAAAAAATTTTTTTGCATGTGAAGCAGGATGGCTGGAAATATATGTAGAGCATAGAGCAGTTGGGACGATCCCAGTGCAGTGTTTTGTCTGGATGGATCTGCCCATAACACTTGCGATGCAGGAGCTGGGAGCTTCAGTACTTCAGTGGAGGCAGATAATGACACCGGTTTTTATTTGTGGATGTTCTTAATGATTATTGATTGAGAAATTAAATTGACCTCTTTGATATTATGCACCGCATCTGTTCCTGAGTTATCAGATATATTTTTTTCTTCATACAGGCAAATACTTGAAGATATTGTGATGAATGTGATGGTTGCTGCACTCGAGGCACAAGGAACAGTGCAGCCAGCTCCACTCACACACAGTAGGTACATTATCACTCAGAGTGCAGAGGTACAGATAGTTCATCAGTTCCCTGGTCTCAGTCTGCAGAAATAGTCAGGCTCACATTGATCCCAAGTTCCAGAAACACATTTTCAATCCAACAACCAAACAAAGCAGGAGAGAAATAAGTTTTTTCCATTTCACCCCGATTGAGTCCCACTGACAGTCAGATACTTCAATCCCAGGTCAAAATCACACCCACTAGCAGATTGAAATGCAATGTGTCAATCTAACAAAGAACAGTACAGCACAGGAACAGGCCATTCGGCCCTCCAAGCCTGCGCCGATCTTGATGCCTGCCTTAACTAAAACTTTCTGCACGTCCGGGGTCCGTATCCCTCTACTCCCATCCTATTCATGTATTTGTCAAGATGCCTCTTAAACGTCGCTATCGTACCTGCTTCCACCACTTCCCCCGGCTGCAAGTTCCAGGCACTCACCACCCTCTGTGTAAAGAACTTGCCTCGCACATCCCTCTAAACTTTGCCCCTCGCACTTTAAACCTATGTCCCCTAGTAACTGACTCTTCCACCCAGGGAGAAAGATTCTGACTATCCACTCTGTCCATGCCGCTCATATCTTTGTCAACCTCTATCATGTCGCCCCTCCAACTCCGTCGTTCCAGTGAAAACAATCCGAGTTTATCCAACCTCTCCTCATAGCTAATGCCCTCCAGACCAGGCAACATCCTGGTAAACCTCTTCTGTACCCTCTCCAAAGCCTCCACGTCCTTCTGGTTGTGTCGCGACCAGAATTGCATGCAATATTCTAAGTGTGGCCTAACTAAAGTTCTGTACAGCTGCAGCATGACTTGCCTATTTTTATACTCTATGCCCCGACCGATGAAGGAAAGCATGCCATATGTTCTTGACTACCTTATCCACCTGCGTTGCCACTTTCAGTGACATGTGGACCTGTACACCCAGATCTCTCTGCCTGTCAAATTTAATGCAGACTGAGCTAGCAATTAAATATCAGATAGAATTGGCACACGCTACTGAGTGTCCCAAGAGAGTGTGGGAAAATGGCGCACTGACACGGAACACAAAAGTCCGAGTGTATCAGGCCTGTGTCCTCAGTACCTTGCTCTACGGCAGCGAGGCCTGGACAACGTATGCCAGCCAAGAGCGACGTCTCAATTCATTCCATCTTCGCTGCCTTCGGAGAATACTTGGCATCAGGTGGCAGGACTATATCTCCAACACAGAAGTCCTTGAAGCGGCCAACATCCCCAGCTTATACACACTACTGAGTCAGCGGCGCTTGAGATGGCTTGGCCATGTGAGCCGCATGGAAGATGGCAGGATCCCCAAAGACACATTGTACAGCGAGCTCGCCACTGGTATCAGACCCACCGGCCGTCCATGTCTCCGTTATAAAGACGTCTGCAAACGCGACATGAAATCGTGTGACATTGATCACAAGTCGTGGGAGTCAGTTGCCAGCATTCGCCAGAGCTGGCGGGCAGCCATAAAGACAGGGCTAAATTGTGGCGAGTCGAAGAGACTTAGTAGTTGGCAGGAAAAAAGACAGAGGCGCAAGGGGAGAGCCAACTGTGCAACAGCCCCAACAAACAAATTTCTCTGCAGCACCTGTGGAAGAGCCTGTCACTCCAGAATTGGCCTTTATAGCCACTCCAGGCGCTGCTTCACAAACCACTGACCACCTCCAGGCGCGTATCCATTGTCTCTCGAGATAAGGAGGCCCAAAAGAAAGAACTGATTGAATGGCACAGAATCTAACTGAGTGATGTACCCTGAGATTTAAATTAAATATCATACCCAAAGCTCACACCCATTCATTATAAAGGATGTTTAAACATCCCCATAGTGTACCCTGAAATACAAGTTGCATACAAGTACAACATTCATTGCAGTGAATGTTTCAAAGTTGCTGATAGATATTGTAAGCTGAGACACAAATTAGATACCAGTTCAGACCTCGCCCACACTGTGAAATTGAAAGAGACAGAATCAATTCCATCAGTGTAGATTGATATAAACATTACATACCATTCTAAAAAGTGATGCAATACGAAACTAAAATACAGTATCAATTCCACCAGACCCCCACCACCCTCTGGCTAAAAAGTATTTTCCTCATCTCCCCTGTGATCTTTCTGCCAATCACTTTGAATCTATTCCCCTCGTCACTGATCTCTTTGCTAAGGTAAACAGGCCCTTCACTTCAATTCTATCCAGACTCCACAAATTTTGTACATGCCAGTCAGATCTCCCCTCAGTCTTCTCTGTGCCAAGGAGAATAGCCCCGGCCTATCCAATCTTTCCTCAAAGCTGCATTTTTCAAGTCCCGGCAACATCCTCGTAAATCTCCTCTGTACCCTCTCTAGTGCAATTACATCCTTTCTGTAATGAGGTGATCAGAACTGCACACAGTACTCAAGTTGTGGCCTGACTAATGATTTATACAGTTCCAGCATAACCTCCCTGCTCTTATATTCTATACCTCAGCTAATAAAGGAAAGGATTCCATATTGTCTTCTTACCACCTTATCGACCTGTCCTGCGACCTTCAGGGATCTGTGGACATTTACTCCAAGGTACCTCACTTTCTCTACACCTCTCAGCATTTTCCTGTTAATCGTGTATTCCTTTGCCTTGTTTGACCTCCCCAAATGCATCACCTTACACTTCTCTGGATTGAATTCCATTTGTCATTTTTCTGTGCATCTGACCAGACCATGAAGATCTTCCTGCAGCTATCCTCCTTGCTATTTATCAAACAGCCAATCTTTGTGTCATCTGCAAACTTCTTGATCATGCCCCCTACATTTACATCCATGTAGACGACATCAACTGCACTACCCTCATCTATTTTCCTTGTTAATTCTTCAAAATTTCAATCAAGTTGGGCAGACAAGATCTTCCCTTAACAAATCCATGCTGACTATCCTTGATTAATCTGCGCCTTTCTAAGTGACATTTTATCCTGTCACTCAGAATAGATTCCAATAATTTGCCCACTACTGAGGTTAGACTGACTGTCCTGTAATTATTCGGTCTATCCCTCACTCCCTTTTTAAACAGAGGTACAATGTTCGCAGTCTTCCAATCCTCCAGCATCACACCTGTATCCAGTGAGGTCTGGAAAACGATGGTCAAACCTTCCGCTGTTTCCTCTCTTGCTTCTTTTAACAGCGTGGGGTACATTGCATCCATCCCTAGTGATTTATCAACTTACAAATATGCTATTTGTATGTCCTGTCACTAATATGTCCTCTCTCCCTCTATTGATCACATCCAATACTTCATACCCTTCTTCCTTAACTCCAATACCTGCATCATCACCCTCTTTTGTGAAGACAGATGCAAAGTATTTATTAAGAACAGTGCCAACATCTTCTGCCCCTACACATAGGTTACCTTCATGATCTTTTATGGGCCCTACTCTTTCCATAGTTATCCTTTTTCTGTTAATGTATTGATAAAACATCTTTGTGCGAACCTTGATTTTGATTGCCAATATTCTTTCATGCCCTCTCTTAGCTTTCCTAATTTCAATGTTGATTTCCCCCCTCCACATTCGATACACCTCTCGGCTTTCAGTAGTATTGAGTTCTCTGAGTCGGGCATAAGCTTTCCGTTACTGCCTTATAATACTACCTTATAAGATTCATGGGGCTCTAGATTTGGCCTTCCCACCCTTTTTCTTTGTGGGAACATATTGACTCTGAACCCCTGGAATCTCCCCTTTGAGTGCTTCCCACTGCTCTGACATTGATTTACCTTCAAGTAGCTGTTTCCAGTCCACTTTTGCTAACTCACTCCTCAGCTTAGTAAAGTTGTCCTTGCCCCAACTGAGAACTTAAACACCTGTGCTATCCTTGTCCTTTACATAATTATGTTAAAACTGACTGAATTATGATCACTACCACCAAAATGCTCTCCCACTTCCACTCCTTCCACCTGCCTATCTTCATTTCCTAAAACTACATCTAAAACTGCACCCACTCTTGTTGGACTTGCTACATATTGGCTAAATAAGTTCTCCTGAATGCACCTCAAGAATTCTGCTCCCTCAATTTCTTTCACACTAAAAGTATCCCAGTTCATCTTGGGGTGGTTAAAATCCCCTACTATTACTGCTCTATTATTCTTGCACTTCTCAGAGATTTGCCTACATATCTGCTCTTCTATCTCCTGTTTGGGGGTCTATAGCTCACTCTCAGCAGTGTGATTGCCCCTTTTTTTGTTCCTCAGCTCAATCTATACGGCCTCATTTGATAAACCTTCCAACATATCATCCGTCTTCACAGCTGTAATAGTTACTTTGAGCAAAACTGCCACCCCCCCCACTCCTTTCTTATCCCCCTCCCTATCACATCTGAAAACCCTGTAACCAGGAATGTTGAGCTGCTATTCCTGTCCCTCCTTTAGCCATGTTTCTGTAATAGCTGTGATATCATACTGCCACATGTCTATTTGTGCCCTCAGCTCATCTGCTTTATTTTCTATACTCCTTGCATTGAAAAAGATATGCTTGAGCACTGACAAACTCTTTTTAAATTTTCTAACCTTTGTTTCCTCTTTCTTCCAGACTCATCCATTAATTTTCTGCCTTCCATGCCTTCCGGTTCCCATCCCCCTGCTAAATGAGTTTGAACCCTCGCCAACAGCACTAGCAAAATGTCCCGCAAGGAACTCTGTCCAGGCTCTGTTCAACTGCAATCCGTGTGACCTGTCCCAAGAATCTAAAGCCCTCCCTCCTGCACCATCTTTCCAGACACACGTTCATCTGTCTTATCCTTTTATTCCTGCACTCACTTGCACGTGGCACTGGGAATGATCCGGAGATTACTACTTTTGATGCCCTGCTTGCTAATTTCTTACCTAGCTTCATAAATTCTGACTGCAGGACAACATCCTTATTTCTACCGATGTTGTTGGTTCCGATGTGGACCACAAATGCTGGCTGTTCACCCTCCCCCTTCAGGATGCTCTGTAACTGCTCAATGACATCCTTGACCCTGGCACCAGGGAGGCAACACACCATTCCTGGATTCACGTCTGTGGCCACAGAAATAGCTGATTGTTCCCTTCACTATTGAATCATCTATGACTATGGCTTTTCCAATCTTCCCTGTACCCACCTTTGCAGCTGAGTCACCCATGGTGCCATGGACTTGGATCTGGCTGCACTCCCCTGGTGAAGCATCACTGTCCTCCGTATTCAGAACTGAATACCTGTTGGAGAGTGAGATGCACTCGGGGTGTCCTGCACTTCCTGCCTGATTCTTTTTGACTGCCTGTGGTCACCCATTCCCTCTCTCCCTGCGTACTCTTAAGTTGTGGGGTGACCACTGTGGGCGGCACAGTGGCGCAGTGGTTAGCACCGCAGCCTAACAGCTCCAGGGACCCTGGTTCGATTCCGGGTACTGCCTGTGTGGAGTTTGCAAGTTCTCCCTGTGTCTGCGTGGGTTTTCTCCGGGTGCTCCGGTTTCCTCCCACAAGCCAAAAGACTTGCAGGTTGATAGGTAAATTGGCCATTATAAATTGTCACTAGTATAGGTAGGTGGTAGGGAATGTAGGGACAGGTGGGGATGTGTGGTAGGAATATGGGATTAGTGTAGGATTAGTATAAATGGGTGGTTGATGTTCGGCACAGACTCGGTGGGCCGAAGGGCCTGTTTCAGTGCTGTATCTCTAATCTCTCTCTCATCATGAACATGCTTTCCATGTAACTCTCCTCATGAATGCACAGCAGTGTCTCCAGCTGCTGCTCAAGTTCCAAACCCAGAGCTCAAGCAGCCGCAATTGACAACACTTACTTGCACAAATGTTTTTTTTATTTCCAAAATATACTTTATTCATAAAGATCTGTAAAAAATACATTACAAAACAGTTCCAAACAGCACCAAGTCAAAAAATACAAACATTGCAAAGGAGGTCAGTTTCCTTCAATGCAGCAGTGAGTTGCCTCACAACCCTTCCATTTCATTTTTCATGCCATATACATTTTATGGCAAATGAAAATTTTCCCGCTACAGTTTGTGGGGGTTTTCCATGGATCCAGCCCCTCAGTTCAGCTTGGTGGGGGGAGCTTACATGGTGGTCTTTCCCCATTGAGCCTTTGCTGTGGCTGCCCCAAGCTTTAGTGCGTCCCTCAACACGTAGTCCTGGACCTTCGAGTGTGCCAGTCTGCAACATTCGGTGGTGGACAACTCTTTGCGCTTGAAGACCACCAAGTTTTGGGCAGACCAAAGAGTGTCTTTCACCGAAGTGATAGTCCTCCAGCTGCAGTTGTGGTTATCTCGGTGTGTGTCCCTTGGAACAGCCCGGAGAGCACAGACTCCTGTGTTACAGAGCTGCTTGGGATGAACCTCGACAAAAACCAATGCATCTCTTTCCACACCTGCTTTGCAAAGACACATTCCAGAAGAAGCTGGGCAACCATCTCATCCCCACCGCAGACACTTCGAGGGCATTGTGCGGAGGGGGTGAGACTTCGGGCGTGCAGGAAGGATCTGACGGGGAGGGCTCTTCTCACCACCAGCCAAGCTACACCTTGGTGCTTGTTGGAAAGTTCTGGTGATGAGGCATTCCGCCAAATGATTTGGCAGTCTGCTCGGGTAACCATCCGACAGCATCCACCATCTCCTTTTCCCGTAGGGCCTTCAGGACATTCCGTGCAGACCACTGCCTGATGGATTGGTGGTCAAAGGTGTTTTCCGCAGAAACTGTTCCACGAATGATTGGTGGTACGGCACAGTCCAACTGGATGGAGCGTTCCACGGCAATGCGACCAGGTCCTTCCTTCACAACACTGGGGACAGAGAGAATCTCAGCACGTAGTGACACTTGGTGTTGGCGTATTGGGGATCTGCACACAGCTTGATGCAGCCGCACACGGAGGTGGTCATCAGGATGAGGGTGATATTGGGTACATTATGCCCACCCTTATCCAGAGGTTTGAACATCATGTCCCTTTGGACCCGGTCCATTTTGGATCCAGAGATGAAGCGGAAAATGACTCGGGTGATCGCCACAGCCCAGGAATGGGGTATGGGCCAGACCTGTGCCACTTGCAGCAACAACGTGAGCGCCTCGCACCTGAGGACCAGGTTCTTACCCATAATGGAGAGAGTTGCTGCTCCCACATGCTCAGCTTGTGTTGTACCCTGGCTACTCGCTCCTTCCAGGTTTTGGTGCATGCAGCGGCCCTTCAGAACCATATCCCCAGCACCTTCAGGTAGTCTGACCTGACGGTGAAGGGGACAAAGGATCGGTCAGCCCAGTTCCCAAAGAACATGGCCTCTCTCTTGCCGTGGTTAACGTTGGCTTCCAAGGCCAGTGCGAACTGGTCGCAGATGCGCACAGACAGCGGGTTCGAGCAGAAGGCTGCGACGTCATCCATGTCCAGGGAGGTTTTAACCTGAATGCCTCCACTGTCTGGGATTGTCACCCCTCTTATGCTCGCATCCTTCCTAACAGACTCAGCAAAGGGTTCAATACAGCAAATAAACAAGACAGGGGAGAGAGGTCAACCCTGTCTGACTCCAGATTGGATCGGGA
This sequence comes from Heterodontus francisci, assembly GCF_036365525.1. NCBI lineage: Eukaryota > Metazoa > Chordata > Chondrichthyes > Heterodontiformes > Heterodontidae > Heterodontus > Heterodontus francisci. The sequence goes on from NW_027141093.1 coordinate 2,430,455, forward strand.
AACTTTCTGATTCCCACCCATTGATTGAGACTGTGCTACTGATGTTTGTGTAGAGCAGTTTGATCCAATTTCAGATTCCCTCCCCAAACCCCATTTTCGAAAGTACGTCCATCATGTAGGTGTGCAATATCCTGTCAAAAGCCTTCTCCTGGTCCAGGCTGATGAGGCAGGTGTCCACCCTCCTGTCCCGAATGTGGGTGATCGTGTCCCTGAGTGGGTAAAGTACAGGTCTGATCAGGGTGGATCACCAACTCCAGAGCAGACTTGACTCGACTGGCTATGACTTTTGACAGTATCTTGTAGTCTACATTAAGCAGTGAGATGGGCCGCCAATTTCTGATTTCTGCCCTCTCCCCCTTCCCCTTGTAGATGAGGGTGATGATGCCTTTCCTCATGGATTCTGACATGCTGCCGGCTAGGAGCATACTGTCGTATACTTCCAGCAGGTCCGGGCCGACCCAGTCCCACAGGACCAAATACAACTCAACCGTTCAGCCGTCGCTTCCAGGAGTTTTACTTATCTCGAAGGATTTGATGGCCTTAGTCAGCTCATCCAGAATTAGCGGTTTGTCCATTCTCTCCCTCCTGCTGTCATCTAAGACCTCTGTGATAGATGACAGTAAGGACTGGGAGGCTCTGCTGTCTGTGGGCTTCGCGTCATACAGCCCAGCATAAAAGGATTTGCTGATCCTTAGTATGTCGGACTGCGAAGACATTACTGAACCATCCTCTTCCTGCAGGCTGCTGATAACAGAGCTCTCTCTGTGTACCTTTTAGAAGAAGTAACACAAGCACATCTCATCCTGCTCAATGGAGCGGACGCTGGACTGGAAGATGATCTTGTAGGCCTCCGTGGCAAAGAGCCAGGCCTGCTGGCTCTTCACCTCATTAAGGTCCTCCTTCACCTTGACCCCCATCGACTGAAGCCAGAGCAGATTTTGCATACTTTTCTGGAGTCGTGACATTTCCATCTGTCTATCTCTCTCGCCCTCTGAACCCCTTTGAAGATAATGAACCTCTTGATGTTCTCCTTGATCGCTTCCCACCACTGAACTGGAGACTCAAAGGTGGGGTTTCACGGTCCTCCAACCTTTGTAATCCCTTTTGAGTTCCTCAACATTCTCTGGGGTTAGCAGTGTAGCATTGAGCTTCCATGTCCCCCTGCCAACCCGCTGGTCATCCTGAAAGTGAAAGTCAGCCAGTAAAAGGCAATGCTTGGAGAAGAACACCGGCTTGACGTCGGTGGATCTGACCGTGAAAACACGGGACACAAAAATAGGAAGTAAATCCTGGAATGGGCAGACCCGTCCGTTCTTGACCATGTGTATCTATGCTGCGCTCTGTCTGCAGGTTTGCTGAAGACGTCGTGCAGTTTGGCATCTTTTACTGTTTCTATTAAGGATCTTGACATAGCATCCAGTTTGCTGTCGTCTCTGCCGGATCATCCAGGTGCATCGATGATGCCTTTGAAGTCACCGCCTAGGATGACCGGCCTGGATGTCGCCAGCAGCAGTGGGAGATGCTGGAAGACGGTCAGCTGCTCGCTGCATTGAACCGGGGCATAGACGTCAATCAACGAGAGCGGAGTATTGTTGTACATTTCATCTGCTACGAGGTCATGACCGCCAAATGGTTCTCCAGGACACGGGAAGCATCCAGGAGCTCCCACATAGCACAGGAGGTGGACTCTCGAGGTTGAAGCACCCCCCTGCCATTCCTTTACGTTCACTGTTTTATGGCTGCCGCATACGATGATGGGCCAAGTGGTCTCTTTCTCTGCCTTAAACCTTCTATGATTCTATGATTCTATGATGCTCACTAACATTATCTCCTTTTCATTTACAGCACCACAGAGAGAGAATCAGTCCGACCATTCATAACAGTGTGTCCATATCACACTGTATTACACATTCTTATGTATCATCAGAGACAGTATGAGTAACACAATAAAGTGCATACATATCATCCTAAATAATGGTATCCCAAACATATGTACAGCATTAGCGAGGGAGTGTCAATAGTGCATTTTCTATTCGTGTGTCCATATCACACCCAATAACTGGGTCCCACGTTTTTATAGAGCACTAGAGACAGAGCTGAAAGTGAATAAGTGAGAGAGAGAGAGAGATCCCCATCAGCAGTTACAGGCTGACCTGGAAGCCTCATTTTATCTTGAAAGATCCGTGGGAGACAGACGGTGCAGTCTCATCTCTAACTGATATTGTATCAGAAACAGGCACATTATTATTCCTAGACTCTGGGTAACAGTTAGAGAGTGAGGTGAACAATGTTCCAAATTTAACGCTCTTGGCCCTGTTGATCTCTGTAATCTTTCAGCTCACACCGCTCGATATGACTGTCAGTGAAGGACAGTTTCAATGTGATGACATTAATCTGGGACTGTTACTGTCAGATATTAACTCCTGCGCGATCGCAGCAAACACAGCGACTCCCTCGGAGGATTGCTTTGAGGAGACGGGTGAATGAAGAGCAAACACACTGCAGGGAATGATGTCAAACTGAGCTTCAGAAAGGGGGAATCCCCCAACTTGAAACGTTCTCTGACCTTTCCCCACAGCCCCAGTTCCTTTGCTCAAACTCGGAGAAAACTGAACTGGGGAAAGTTCCAGTTTATTTTTGTCAGTTCCGATGAAGGGTCACTGACCCGAAACGTTAACTCTGCTTCACTTTTCACAGATACTGCCAGACCTGCTGAGTGGTTCCAGCATTTCTTGTTTTTATTTCGGATTTTGCTTTTATTCCAATTTATTTTTTTGTAAATGAGTGGGGAAAGAAGCGCATGCGCGATGCGCCTCCTCCAGCCGTGTCCTTCTGCGTCATTTAATTAGTGAGCGGAACAAGTTTGTTTGAAACAGACGGGAATGGTGACTTAGAGCCCCGGGGTAAGTGAGTAAACAGCAGTTTCCTTCCAGCAGCACATTGCTTTGAGAGCCTGTCCGCAGAGGGGCTCAGAGATCAGCATTGACAACGGAGCAAGTTCAGGGGGAGTTGGGGGCTGTTTGTAAGAGGCGGAGTGGAGCAGGAGCATGGAGTGAGCGCGGAAGGAGAAGCCTTTCTCAGGCTGTTTGTGGACAAGGTAACGGAGACAGAGCAGGAAGAAGCTGCTGTTGAAAATCATTGTTGTTTTCTCTCCTCAAACCTGTAATGCATGTTCATGGTTGAGCTCCAGTTTCACACTGTGTTGTTATTGAGCAGTGAACAGAGGGAACAGAACCAGACAGTAGGGATGGGGACAGTTATGCAAACAACACCTATTGCTGGCGCCAGGTGAGTAGTGTCAAGGAAACATTTTAAACAGCAGCTGTCGGTTTCCGTTGAACGATTGATCCAAGAGAAGCAAGGAAATGGCAGATACTCTGAACAAGAATTTTTCATCTGTCTTCACAGAAGTAGACACAAAAAACATCCCAAGAATAGTAGAAAATCAAGGGGAGTAAGGAGGGGGGATCTTAAAACATCACCATCGCGAGAAAAACATGTTTTTGGAAAACTAATGGGACTAAAGGTTGACAAGTCCCCTGGATCTGATGGCCTACATTCTAAGGTTTAAAAGAAGTGTCTGCATAGATAGTGGATGCATTGGCTGTAATCTTCTTAAATTCCCGAGATCCTGCAACAGTTCCAGTGGATATTAAACTGCAAATGTAATGTCCCTGTTCAAGAAAGCAGTAAAGAGACAGCAGGCAACGATAGGCCTGTTAGCCTAATGTCTGCCATTGAGAAGATGCTGGAACCAATGATTAAGTCAGTCATCGCAGAAAACATAGAAAAATTGGAGCAGGAGTAGGCCATTCGGCCCTGCTCTGCCATTCAAAATTGATCAAGTCTGATCATATAATTCAGTACCCCCTTCCCGCTTTCTCCCCATATCCCTTGATCCCTTTTGTATTAAGAAATATATCTATCTCCTTCCTGAATATATTTAATGACTTGGCCTCCACTGCCTTCTACAGTACAAAATCATGAGAGGTATAGACAGGGTGGATAGCAAGAAGCTTTTTCCCAGAGTGGGGGATTCAATTATTAGGGGTCATGAGTTCAAAGTGAGAGGGGAAAAGTTTCGGGGGGGATATGCGTGGAAAGTTCCTTACGAAGAGGGTGGTGATTGCCTGGAACACGTTGCCAGCGGATGTGGTAGACGTGGACACGATAGCGTCTTTTAAGATGTATCGAGACAGATACATGAATGGGCAGGAAGCAAAAAGATACAGACCCTTAGAAAATAGGCGACATGTTTAGATAGAGGATCTGGAGGGCCGAAGGGCCTGTTCCTGTGCTGTAATTTTCTTTGTAGAGAATTCCACAAGTTCATCACCCTCTGAGTGAAGAAATTTCTCCTCATCTCGGTTCTAAATGGCATACCCATATCCTGAGACCGTGACCCCTGATTCTGGACTCCCCAGCCATCAGGAACATCCTCCCTGCATATAGCCTGACTAGTGCTGTTAGAATTTTATAGGTTTCTGTGAGATTCCCTCTCATTGTTCTAAACTCTCGTGAATATAGGCCTAGTCAACCCAATCTCTCCTCATTGTCAATCCTGCCATCCCAGGAATCAGCCTGGTAAATCTTCTTTGCACTCCCTCCATGGCAAGAACATCCTTCCTCAGATAAGGAGACCAAAACTGCACACGATACTCCAGATGTGCTCTCACCAAAGCCCTGTATAACTGTAGTCAGACTTCCTTGCTCCGGTACTCAAATCCGCTTGCAATGAAAGCCAACATACCATTTGCCTTCCTAACTGCTTGCTGCACCTGAATATTTGCTTTCAGCGACTGGTGTACAAGGACACCCAGGTCTCTTTGCACCTCCCCCTTTCCCAATCTGTCACCATTCAGATAATAATCTGCCTTTCTGTTTTTACAACCGAAGTGAATAACCTCACATTTATCCAAGTTATACTGCATCTGCCATGCATTTGCCCACTCACCCAACTTGTCCAAATCACATTGGAGCCTCTTTGCATACTCCTCACAACTCAGTTTCCTCCCCAGCTTTGTGTCGTCTGCAAACCTGGAAATGTTCCCTCACCCAAGTCATTAATATATATTGTGAATAGCTGGGGCCCAGGCACTGATCCCTGTAGTACGCCACTCGTCACTGCCTGCCACCTGGCAAAAGGCCCGTTTATTCCTACTCTCTGTTTCCTGTTTGTCAACCAATTCTCAATCAATGCCAGTATATTACCCCCAATCCCATCTGCTTTAATTTTGCACACGAACCTCTTATGTGGGACCTTATCAAAAGCCTTCTTAAAATCCAGATACAACACATCCCCTGGTTCTCCTTTATCTATTCTACTAGTTCCATCCTCAAAAAGCTCCAGCAGATTTGTTAAGCAAGATTTCCCTTTCGTTAACCCATGCTGTCTTTGTCCAAACCCGTTTATGCTTTCCAGGTGTTCTGCTACCACATCCTTTATAATAGACTCTCACACTTTCCCCACTACTGATGTAAGGCTAACTGGTCCGTAATTCCCTGTTTTTTCTCTCTCTCCTTTTTTAAATAATGAGGTTACATTTGCCACCCTCCAATCTGTGGAACATTTAGAAAATTATAATACAATCATGCAGAGTCAACGTGAATTTATGAAAAGGAAATCAAGTTTGCCAACATTATTAGCGTTCTTTGAGGATGTAAGAAGCAGGGTAACTGAAGGGGAACCAGTAGATGTACTGTATTTGTATTTTGAAAAGGCATTCGCTAAAGTGCCATGCAAAATGTTACGACACAAGGTAAGAGCTTGTGGTGTTCACGGGTAATATATTGTTTAGTTTATTTATTTAGAGATACAGTACTGAAACAGGCCCTTCAGCCACCGAGTCTGTGCTGACCATCAACCACCCATTTATACTAATCCTACATTAATCCCATTACCTTCTCACATCCCCAACTTCCCTCAATTCCCCTACCACCTACCAATACTAGGGGCAATTTATAATGGCCAATTTACCTATCAACCTGCAAGTCTTTGGCTGTGGGAGGAAACTGGAGCACCCGGCGAAAACCCACGCGGTCACAGGGAAAACTTGCAAACTCTGCACAGGTAGTACCCAGAATCGAACCCAGGTCGCTGGTACATGCTTACTAACAAGAAACAGAGAATTAGGATAAATGTGTCATTTTCAGGTTTGCAAACTGGAACTCGTGGAGTGCCACAGGGATCAGTGCTGGGGCCTCAACTACTTCCAGTCTATATTAATGATTTGGATGAAGGGATCGAGTGTATTGTAACTAAATTTGCTGTTGATACAAAGAAAGGTGTGAAAGCAAGTTGTGCGGAGGACACAATGAGTCTGCAAAGAGATAAAGACAAGTTAAGTGTGTGGGAAAAATTTGGCATTTTAAGTATAATGTGGGAAAATGTGAGGTTATCCACTTTGGTATGATGTAGAGAAAAGAAGAATATTATTTAAATAAGGAGAGACTGCAGAATGCTGTGGTATAGAGGGATCTGGGTGTCCTCTTATATGAATCACGAAAAGTTAGCATGGAAGTACAGCAAGTAATTAGGAAGGCTATTGGAATTTTGGCCTTTATTGCAATGGGGATGGAGTAGAAATGTAGGGAAGTCTTGCTACAACTGTACAGCGTGTTGGTGAGACCACACCTTGAGTGTGTATACAGTTTTGGTCTCCTTATTTAAGGAGGAAAATACTTGCATTGAAGGTAGTTCAGGCAAACATCACTGGCTTGATTCCAGGGATGAAGATGTTGTCTTATGAGGAACGTTTGACCTGGTTATGCTACACTCATTGGAGTTTAGAAGAATGAGAGGTGATCTGATGAAACATATAAGATACTGAAGGGGCTTGACAGGGTATTTACTGAGATGATGTTTCCCCTCATGAGGGAATCAAGAACTAGGGGGAACAGTTTCAACATAAGGGGGCACCCATTTTCGATGGAATTGAAGAGGAATTTCTTCTCTCAAAGGGTTGTTGTTCTTTGGAATTCTCTACCCAAGAGGATGGTGGAGGCTGGTCATTGAATATATTCAAGGCTGAGTTAGACTGACTTTTGATTTACAAGGGAGTGAAGTGTTATTGGGACAGGCAGGATAGTGGAGTTGAGACTATGATCAGATCTGCCATGATCTTATTAAATGTTGGAACAGACTCGAGTGGCGGAATGGCCTAATCCTGCTCCTAGTTATTATGTTCTTGCATTATAATGCCAGGTGGAATTAAAAACTTGACTTGTGCAAAAATCCCTGCTCCAGCAGGTATTCCCATTCATGGAGCAGTGCAGATGTTGGGTTGTTCCTGGCTGCCACTAAATTGTTATAAAACTACCAAAGAAAACCTGATCAGCAGAAGCTGAGTGCTGCAGTGGAATCAGACACTGACACTCTTTGTATTACTGATCATCCTTTGTGGTTGGTCATAATGATTATTAATTGAAATAGTATATTCATGTCTTTTCAAGCTTCCACCTCAATTGATCTTGAGTTACAAGAGATATTTTTCTTTCTTTCTGTCAGCAAATACTTGAAGGAACCAGAAGGATTGTGATGATTCCCCGGCACAAGGATATGTACAGTCCACTCCTTCTAACACAGAGTAGGTACATTATCACTCCAAGAGCTCAGAGACACAGACAGGCCATGAGTTCCACAGTCACAGAGAGCAGAAGCAGTCAGGCTCACACTGATCCCAAGTTCCAGAGACACATTTTCAATCCAGCAAACAATCAAACAAAGCAGGAGAGGCAGAAGTTGTTTCCAATACACCCCAACTCAGTACTGCTGAAAGCTAGGTACATCAATCTTAGTTCAAAATCACACCCACTATCATATTGAAAAGCACCGGATCAATCCCACAAGAGTGCACCCTAAGCTACAAGTTAAATATGAGGTAGAGCAGCTGATGGAAAGGTACAGAATGAATCCGAATAATGTAGCCCAGACTGCAGACTGAGTGACAGATTCCAATGCAGTACAAACATCTGATACAGTATCAAAAGGAAAGTTACAGTATTATGTCAATTAGTGCACACTGCACTACACATTACATACCAATCCAATAATCTCTCTAAGAGCTGTACTGAATGATATCATATCAATTGAATGATTCTGATTATACTGAGCATGCCATGTGTGAGTTTGAAATATATGTTGTCATTCACAAATGTGTTCATACAGTTACAGACTGAATACTCGTCCAAAAAGCTCAAACCACAACTCAGTAATACACACAGTTAAAATGTGCAGTGATCTATATTTTAAAATACTAGTGAGACAAGAAAATGGTGATACATTATGGCATTAAACAAATAGTTCTCAATACCATCCCGTAGATACATATTAAGTACAGGTACAGAAGAATTCCACACTCATACAGCACCAGCGTCACATAGATACAGAATGTACACTTGCAGACATAACCAGCAGCTGAGAGGTACAAAATTAATCCCACTGTAATGGACTGTCCAAGAGACAGGCACATAAAAAATGAATTGTAACGCATATTTCGTACCAGAGACTGCCAAATGCAAAATGAGCCGTGGATATGCGCACGCAGACTGTACCAGAAACTGACTGATACAGAATGAGACCCATACTCATACGCGGTACCAGAGGCTAACAAGTAAAGAATAAATACAATATACACTTCCAGTACCAGAAAATAATATATGCATAACAGATATCACTCACGTACATTAGCAGAGATTGACAGACAACAGAATGAATCCCACAATCTCATTCAGTACCAGATACTGACAGGTACAGAATGAATCCCATACACACTGTACTAGGCACTGAAAGACATAGGAGGAATTGCACATTCACATACAATAGAAAACACTGACAGATACTGTAGGAGTCACATGCTCACAGTCAGTACCAGATACTGTTGAAAAGAGAGTTAATCCCACACTTGCATTCATTGCGAGAGACTGACAGATACATAAAGGATATCGACACTCACATGGAGTAACAGAGACTGACATGCAGAACTTGAACCACACATATGCATAGTACCAAAGTCTGAAAGGTATTGAGTCAATCCCATAATCAGATACAGTGTCAAAGACTGACAGGCACATTCGAGTTCACGTGGCTAGAATACCAGAGATTTTCACGTACAGAATGAACCTTATTTCTCATTCAGTCTGGATACTGATAGATGCACAATGAATCCTACAATCATACTCGATACCAAGTTCAGACAGACACCATATATATTCCCCTCTTATTCACAGTATCATAGACTGACAGGCACAGAGTAAGTCACAAAATCAATTAATTTCAGAGACCATCAGATAGAGAATTAATCTCACTCTCACAGAAAGAACCAGAGATTGACAGATATACAGTGAGACCATAAAATGACTCACATACAATGACAGACACATAATTAAAACCACTAGCATATATAGTACCTTAGACTGACGCATAGAGAATGAACCATGCAGTCACATTCTGACTGTAAGATTGATGCATACACAATGAATCTCACACTCACATTTAGTTCTGGACACTGACAGATACCGAATGATATCCATATTCACCCACAGTAGCAGATAGATACAGAAGCTGCCACACATTCACAAACAATACTCATGATTGACATACAGAATGAATCAAACAATCACATTTAGTTTCATGGACTGACACTGAAATAATCTTACACTCAGACACAGTACCACAGAAAGATAGATGTAGAATTATACTCGCTGTCACATAATGTACCAGAAAGTGTGTCAAAATTAATCTCATACAGTACAAAAGATGGATTGAATTTGTCCCACACTCAATGTAATAGGTTTTAAGCAAGTGAAGCGGGGGTGGGGGGAGGTGGGGAAGAGAAGAAAAGGGAAGGTGTGTAATAGGGCAGAGGGCAGGAGAGATTAACTGACAAGGAGGTCATGGGGCAAAGGGAGTGTGCTAATGGTGTAGTGAAAGACAAAATATTAGTGCAGAGAGAGTGTTAATGACAGAATAATCTATAGTTCTGTCCAAAAGCACATACTTGAAAAACCAAGTTTAAGGCAGGCACATGGTTATAAAAAAGATAAAATAAAATAATAAAAAGAGTTGAGAGCCCTGTCAACCACAGTGAGGGGGAAATCGGAAACGAAGTTGATGAAATTTTCCAGTTCGGAGTGGGAGCAGGAAATGACACTGATCCAGTCATCATTGTACCGGAAAAAGAGCTGGGGGTGGGGTCCTGAGTGGGACTGGAAAAAAGAATGTTTGACATACCCCACAAAAAGACAGGCATAACCATTTACAGAGATAGGGCACAAAGAATCATCATTGAAAGAGGCATGAGCTTCAAATCCAAAGCTGAAGTGACAGGATCAGAGGAACAGCTGTTTGTTCTGCAGTGTGGACTTCGGTCAGATCTGTAAACAAGCAGTTCCACAACAAAGGGAGAGAACTCAAAAATTAGAGTTCTGCCTTTCAGGAATATTGCCGGGAAGCACTTTTTCACACAAAGGGGAGCGGGAACCTGGAATTCTCTCCGAAAAATAAGATAAACCAGAGGGTCAATTGACAATTTCCAACCTGAGATTGAGAGATGTTTATCCAGTGACGGTCTGAGGGTTTATGAAATCACAGCAAGCAGCTGGAGTTAAGAGACAGGTGAGCCAGGATCTAATTGAAAGGTGCAGCAGGCTCGAGGGGCTGAATGGCCGACCCCCATTTCTATGTTCCTATGGCTGCAACAGGGCAGAAACAGCTGTGAACATACGTTGCATTTCACATTTAACAGCAAAAATACCAGCAGTCAGGAGCTGAAAAGGGAAAGATGACCCCTCGATGACCTGAGAATAAGTACAGAATGGCCTCCTTCAGAATTGGTGCTTTTATCAGGATAAGATGGCGAACATTAGAAATTAATCCAACGGGAATCGCCATCCTCCTCCTCCAGGAATTGGACAATATAATGCTGGGATGTGGGAGTTTGCTTTGGGCACGGGGTTGGCTGTGACACCACGAACACTCCCTCTCCACCTCCTCACTCCATCACCCCACCCCCTTCCCCTCTCCATGGGACCCCGGCATCATCCGATCCACAGATACTTTCCAGCAGACATCGCTGGGGAGTGACCGGAGTCCTGGTTCTCTGTCTCCATTTTCCCTATCCCACCCATGGCCACTGAGGCTCCTCTTCCCCCACCCACCCTGAGAGCAACTAACCCACCTTGTCCATAAATTTAAACTGGAAAAGTGTCTCGTAAAGAGCAGGAGCAGAGGGGAGGCTGTAACCTATCAGAGAGGATTGTGTTCCTGAATCCCCCAACTCTTTTTGCCATGTTTCCATTCAATGTCCACACTCTCTCCTTGGTCTGTCCCTGGAGACCTGTCATATCACGATTCTCTCCAGGGAATTTCTAAAGATATTTCCCCCATCCCTCCAGGATTGGCCTGGAGTCTCCAGCACTCCCGCCATTGCAGTACTTTCTGAAATACTACCCGTGCCATGTAATAGTCAAGAGAGACAGAGGGGAACGAGACAGATCAACAGGATGTCTGGCAGATTCAGTGTGAGACGGGAACACTGCCGGGAAAAGGCCGCTTTCCAACTCCAATCTTAACACAGGAGATTCCCCAAACAGCTGCAATAAGGTGTTTGTAAACTGCTGGAAGAGTATGTGCGTGGAAATGGTGATGTTACTGAGTAGGTTATTTGTTATAGAATGGACTGTGTTTAGGTGGGAATATTACTGAGTGTTAATTGTAGCGGAACCATATTTAAAAGCTCCGGCTTTCTGGAAAGCCTTGACTATGAAGGCCGAGTCTGGAAGGGTTTGTGTGGAGAGCTGGGTTTCGGTTCCACTGTTAATAAAGGGTTTGAAATTGGCGAACCAGAGGAAACTGGAGGTGGAACTGAAAGATGAGGGGCCGTTCTCTCTCCGTCTGTCACTCTGGGCGTCTCCTCCCCATCTGCTGTCTGTTCAATCTTCACTCTGTCTCCTCCCCTTCCTGCTCTCTCTCTGCCATTCTCAGGCAGGTCCGGGCGGTCTGTGTAAAGTAGAGCCTGCAAGAGTCTGCTTCTTATATTGTGTAGTGACCTGAGTGAAGAATCATCATGTCTGGCAGAGGTAAAGGAGGCAAAGGACTGGGCAAAGGCGGAGCAAAGCGGCACCGGAAAGTGCTTCGTGATAATATCCAAGGCATCACCAAACCAGCAATCCACCGCCTGGCTCGCCGTGGCGGGGTCAAGCGGATCTCGGGTTTGATCTATGAGGAGACTCGCGGGGTGTTGAAGGTTTTCCTGGAGAATGTGATCAGGGATGCGGTCACCTACACTGAGCACGCCAAGCGCAAGACGGTCACTGCCATGGATGTGGTGTACGCTCTGAAACGGCAGGGCCGCACTCTCTACGGATTCGGCGGTTGAACAATTTGACCATTTCCAGCAAACACAAAACAAAGGCTCTTCTAAGAGCCACCCACCGCCTCACAGAGAGAGCATTGAGCGAGAAATGGGAGCTGGGATAGGCTGTTCAGAACAGTTCAATCAATCTGAAATATTTCAGATTTCCAGCATTCGCAGTATTTCACTTTTAATTGTTTGTTCAATCAATCTGCTGTGTTCGGGATGAAAAAAACTGGAATCCCCGAATTTGACATTTCATTTGCAGCAAGGATGTGCAGTGGATTTGATTTTCTAAACGGGCTGTGCAAACAGTGCCCGAGACTCTCCAGTTCGTTATTTCCCCAGTCGACACATGCCCTAAGTGAAAAGCCACATCACTCCTCCAGAATCACTCATTGTTTTCATAGAATTTCAAAATGATTTCGCTGCAATGAGGGAATCCGGGAGTTTTGCAGCAGCCGTTAAATCGTTCACTGGAACCAGACCCACTTGTGATGTTATTTCCCCCGAGACGGTGTTTCCTGCACTGAAACTGACAGGGTTTGTGAAACTGATCAGTTTCAGCTCAATCATTCAGGGACCTGGAATTCCAGCAATTTGAGCCCGCGCTGTCCAAAGCCCACTTCTGATTGGTCACCCACGTCTCATTCACATGTCTTAACCAATTGCCGAGCCTCGAATTAGAAAATACAGCAAATCACTGGCTTAAATTGGCAGAAAGTTTGAATTCGAAAAAGCAGTCAATTTCAGTGTCGGAAAGAAGCGAATTAATGGTAAATCTGGCGTTAGTTTAAAGCCGTTCGTAAAATCGGGCCAGGACTTTGTGCTGATAAAAGCGGAATAAAAAAAGCTTTTGATGGATTATATATATTACGAAGTTTTAATCTGTAATTTTTTGTCTACTTATCTGCACATGGCGGTAAGACTCTATTCAGCAATCTGTAACGGGACAAATAACTCACTCAGTGTGGAAGTAATAAATTAGACAGGCTTTGGGGTGACAGTGAGAAATCACTGAAACAGATGCTTAAACATTTGAAATAGTTCTCATTCGGTCCTGTTACTGGCATTCTGGAATCAGACAGTAATCAGCCCTTTCACAGAGACTGTGGGTGGCTCTGAAAAGAGCCTTTGGTTTATTAGGTGACATTTTGGCCGCTTTACTTTTTCTGGGAGCTCTGAGCGCTGGTTTTCTTAGGCAGCAGCACGGCCTGGATATTAGGCAGCACCCCACCCTGAGCGATGGTCACTCCCCCCAGCAACTTGTTGAGCTCCTCATCGTTGCGGACGGCCAACTGCAGGTGTCTGGGGATGATGCGGCTCTTCTTGTTGTCTCGGGCCGCGTTGCCAGCCAGCTCGAGGATTTCAGCGGTCAGATACTCGAGCACAGCAGCCAGATAGACCGGGGCTCCGGCACCCACACGCTCAGCATAGTTGCCCTTTCTCAAGAGCCTGTGAACACGGCCCACCGGGAACTGCAATCCAGCCCGGGAGGAGCGAGACTTGGCCTTGGCCCGAGCTTTGCCGCTGGTCTTTCCTCTTCCAGACATTTCCACAATCTCGCAAATACTTTCACAAAGAATGGATAATTTCCGCCGCATTTACTTTACTTATAGACTGAAAACTCTCCCCATTGGCCGGTACTTAATTCACCTCATTTGCCTATATTCTTCACCAATCAGGTCACTGACAACAGAAGAGGGCGGGGTTTACCGCCAAAACATCAGAAGCAGAAGATTTGTCAATTTCAAAAAGTTTGCCAATTTCATTGTCAGAAAGGAGCGGATTAAAATAAATGTCATCCTTCGTCAAATATTTTAAATCCCTTCTCTTTATTTTGTTTTATTCAACTTTTTCCGTCACGAATTACAGACGCGGGTTTAAAATGTTATTTAAATTGTGGATCTTTCTACAATTGCTTTCAAACTGTCCCGGGAGGCACTAAATCCCTGTTCACAGCATTTCCCTGAAGGGAAACATTCAGTTTATCTTCAATCAGTGTCCTTCTCTGAAAACAGGAAGCAGGATCGAGTCCTCAAACTGCCCTTAGTCTGCTGTGTAATAATCCCATTCCGGGCTGTTACAGTGCGGAGAGTTACTGTTAATAAAATGATGAATCAGTTCACATTTCAGGAATAGAGTGAAGGGACTGATGTCTGACTCTTGCCGCTGAAAGCAGCTGTTAATGCGGTCATTCAGGGGCTGTGCAAAACCACAATAACAGCTTTAAGCAAAAAAGTAAAGGCGGATGAGCGGATTATGGGTTTTCGTTCGGTTTATGGGACAGCAGACAAAAACACAGCAGTGGGACATTTATTATGTTCCACATTGTCTTAAAATGTTTTCATAGAGATGTTCGGATGCAGCTTTTTCAGAGAGATTGTGGGTGGCTCTTAAAAGAGCCGTTGTGTTTGATCTGTTTTTCAGTCCATTGTGCAGTTTTACTTGGAGCTGGTGTACTTGGTCACCGCCTTTGTCCCATCCGACACGGCGTGCTTGGCCAGCTCCCCGGGCAGCAGCAGGCGCACTGCGGTCTGGATCTCCCGGGAGCTGATGGTGCTGCGCTTGTTGTAATGGGCCAGGCGTGAAGCCTCACCCGCGATGCGCTCGAAAATATCGTTCACAAACGAGTTCATGATGCTCATGGCCTTGGAGGAGATGCCGGTGTCGGGGTGAACCTGCTTCATCACTTCGTAGATGTCGATGGAGTAACTCTCCTTCCTCGACTTTCTCCGCTTCTTGCCGCCCTTTGCTGACGGTTTACTCACAGTTTTCTTGGCGCCCTTCTTAGCAGCTGCTTTCCTCTTCTCTTTTTTTTTATTTCCAAAATATACTTTATTCATAAAAATCTGCAAAATTACATTGCCAAACAGTTTCCAAACAGCACCAAAAAATACAAACATTACAAAGTAGATCAGTTTCCTTCAATACTGTCATGAGTTTCTTCCCGACCCTTCCGTTTCACAATTGTCATGTCAATTACAGTTTTACATTTGCAGCAATTGAGAATATTAACGATACAGTTCGAGGGGTTTCCCATGGATCCAACCCCTCAGTCCAGCTTGGTGGGGGAACCTTACACTGTGGTCTTTCCCCATTGAGCCTTTGCTGCGGCTGCCCCAAGCTTTAGTGCGTCCCTCAGCACGTAGTCCTGGACCTTGGAATGTGCCAGACTGCAACATTCGGTGGTGGGCAACTCTTTGCGCTGGAAGACCAGCAAGTTTCGGGCAGACCAAAGGGCGTCTTTCACCGAATTGATAGTCCTCCAGCAGCAGTTGATGTTTGTCTCGGTGTGCGTCCCTGGGAACAGCCCGTAGAGCACAGACTCCTGTGTTACAGAGCTGCTTGGGATGAACCTTGACAAAAACCACTGCATCTCTTTCCACACCTGCTTTGCAAAGGCACATTCCAGGAGGAGGTGGGCGACCGTCTCTTCCCCACCACAGCCAGCGCGGGGGCACTGTGCGGAGGGGGCGAGACTTCGGGTGTGCATGAAGCATCTGACGGGGAGGGCCCTTCTCACCACCAGCCAAGCTACGTCTTGGTGCTTGTTTGAAAGTTCTGGTGATGAGGCATTCCGCCAAATGACTTTGACGGTCTGCTCGGGGAACCATCCGACAGGATCCACCGTTTCCTTTTCCCGTAGGGCCTTGAGGACATTCCGTGCAGACCACTGCCTGATGGACCAGTGGTCAAAGGTGTTTTTACGCAGAAACTGCTCCACGAAGGATAGGTGGTACGGCGCCACCCAACTGCATGGTGCGTTCCGCGGCAATGTGACCAGGCCCATCCTTCACAACACCGGGGACAGATAGAACCTCAGCACGTAGTGACACTTGGAGTTTGCGTACTGGGGATCTACACATAGCTTGATGCAGCCGCACACGAAGGTGGTCATCAGGATGAGGGCCACGTTGGGTACATTTTTCCCGCCCATGTCCAGAGATTTGAACATCGTGTCCCTCCGGACCCGGTCCATTTTAGATCCCCAGACGAAGCGGAAAATGGCTCGGGTGACTGCCACGGCGCAGGAGTGGGGTATGGGCCAGACCTGCGCCACGTAGAGCAACAACGTGAGCGCCTCGCACCTGATGACCAGGTTCTTACCCACAATGGAGAGAGATCGCTGCCCCCACATGCCCAACTTTTGTCGTACCTTGGCTACTCGCTCCTCCCATGTTTTGGTGCACGCCCCGGCCCTTCCGAACCATATCCCCAGCACCTTCAGGTAATCTGACCTGACGGTGAAGGGGACAATGGATCGGTCAGCCCAGTTGCCAAAGAACATGGCCTCGCTCTTGCCGTGGTTAACTTTGGCTCCCGAGGCCAGTTCGAACTGGTCGCAGATGCTCATCAGTCTGCGCACGGACAGCGGATCCGAGCAGAAGGCGGCGACGTCATCCATGTACAGGGAGGTTTTGACCTGAGTGCCTCCGCTGCCTGGGATTGTCACCCCTCTTATGCTCGCATCCTTCCTAATAGACTCAGCAAAGGGTTCAATACAGCAAACAAACAGGACCGGGGACAGAGGACAGCCCTGTCTGACTCCAGATTTGATCGGGAAACTTTCATATTCCCACCCGTTGATTGCCACTGCGCTACTGATGTTTGTGTAGAGCAGTTGGATCCAATTGCAGATTCCCTCCCCAAACCCCATTTTGGAAAGCACGTCCATCATGTAGGTGTGCGATATCCTGTCAAAAGCCTTCTCCTGGTCCAGGCTGATGAGGCAGGTGTCCACCCTCCTGTCCCGTACGTAGACGATCGTATCCCTGAGTAGCGCGAGACTATCAGAGATCTTCCTGCCGGGTACAGTACAGGTCTGTTCGGGGTGAATCACCAACTCCAGAGCAGACTTGACTCTACTGGCTATGACTTTGGACAGAATCTTGTAATCAACATCAAGCAGTGAGATGGGCCGCCAATTTCTGATTTCTGCCCTCTCCCCCTTCTGCTTGTAAATGAGGGTGATGATGCCTTTTATCATGGATTCTGGCATGCTGCCGGCCAGGAGCATACTCTCGTATACTTCCAGCAGGTCTGGGCCGACCCAGTCCCACAGGGCCGAGTACAACTCGACCGGTAAGCCGTCGCTCCCGGGAGTTTTACTCGTCTCGAAAGACTCGACGGCGTTTGTCAGCTCGTCCAGAGTTAGCGGCTTGTCCAGTCCCTCCCTCCTGCTGTCATCTAAGACCTCTGTGATAGATGAGAGGAAGGACTGGGAGGCTCTGCTGTCTGTGGGCTTCGCGTCATACAGCCCAGCTCCCCGGGCAGCAGCAGGCGTACGGCGGTCTGGATCTCCCGGGAGCTGATGGTGCTGCGCTTGTTGTAATGGGCCAGGCGGGAAGCCTCACCCGCGATGCGCTCGAAAATATCGTTCACAAACGAGTTCATGATGCTCATGGCCTTGGAGGAGATGCCGGTGTCGGGGTGAACCTGCTTCATCACTTTGTAGATGCAGATGGAGTAACTCTCCTTCCTCGACTTTCTCCGCCTCTTACCGCCCTTTGCTGATGGTTTACTCACAGTTTTCTTGGCGCCCTTCTTAGCAGCTGCTTTCTTCTTCTCCTCAACCATCTTCAGTTTCAATTTCAGACACAGAAATAAACCAAACCCCTTCCGAGTACGGATTAAATAGACAATCCCACAGCTCTATGCTAATGAGGGATGGGGGAAAGTAAAGATTGTGATTGGGTGATTGGGAGTGATGTCCCAACGATTTAATATTGTAATTCGACATTTAGTCTCTTTCGCCATCCAATCAGATTAAATATTTGCAACCAATCACAAATCCCCGTACTGCAATCAGGAAGTATATTGCACAAAGACTCTCTCCAGCCCCAGTTTATATTGAAAGAGCTGCTCCCTGTGTGGAGCTTCCTGGAAATGTCCTGGCTGTTGTTAGGAGGACACTTATTGACTGATTCTGTGTCGTTGTGTCTCTGCTATTGCATGTGAGTGTGCAATTAATTTCATTTTTAGTCTAGGCTCCTGTGTTTGAGTGTTTTATGTAATTTGGTAACTCAGTCTCTGGTGCTGTATGGATTCATTCTGTCTCTGTCAGGTACTGCGTTTGAGTGTGAGGAGATGAGGTGGAGTGTTGCGGCAAGGAAGATGGAAAAGAGCATTGGTGCCGATGACACAGCCTTACTTGACCCCAGTTTGCACTCGGATTGGGTCAGTGATAGATCCATTGGCAAGGATTACAGTTTGCATGTCGTAGTGCAGTATGTTTGAGGAGGACATTCCATAATCCCTCTCGGTTGGTAGAGTTGAAGGCATTTGTCAGGTCAGAGAAGGCCATGTATAAAAGTTGCTGCTGCTCCCTACATTTTCTTGAAGTTGTCTTGCTGTGAAGATTATGTTCACTGTGCCTGTTGATGGACAGAATCCACATTGTGATTCCAGTAGGAGCTCTTCAGCCACGGGGAGGAGGCAGTTGAGAAGGACTCTTGTGATGACGTTCCCTGTGGTGGACAGCAGGGATACCCCTCTATAGTTAACACAGTCGGTCATGTCAACTTTTTTTAAAGATGATCACAATTACCGCATCGCGGAGGTCCCCTGACATGCTCTGCTCCTTCTGGATGAGGGAAATGAGACATGTATTTGTGTCGAGTGTTTCTCTGCCATTTTTTAGAATTTTGATGTGAATTCTATCTATTCTGGCAGTCTTATTGTTTTTTGGCTGTCCATCTCTAACGTCATGTGTGAATGTGGGATTCATTCTGTACCTGTCACTCACTGGTACTTTATGTAAGTGTGAGATACATTCTGTATCTGGCAGTCTTCGGTATTGTATGTGAGTGTGGAATACATTCTGTCAGTGGCACTGTGTGTGAGTATTTGATTCATTCTGTCAGTCTCTGGAATGTTATGTGATTTGGGACTTAGTCTGAATCTGTCAGTGGTTCTGTATGTGTGGAATTCAAGCTATATCTGTCAGTATCTCAGTGTGTGTGTGAGTTCATTCTTTATCTGTCAGTCTCTGGTGATTTTTGTGAGTTTGGCAGTCACTGAATCTGCCAGGTACTGTAGGAGTATTTGAGAATGATTTTGTATGTGTCAGTCTTTGCTACTACATAGGAGTGTGGTATTAATTCTGTATCTGTCAGCCTTTAGTAGTGTGTGTGATTGTGGGATGAATTAATTCGCAGTCATTGGTGCCCAGTATGAATGTGTAAATCATTCTGTAACTCAGTCTGATATTGTTATGTGAGGGTAGGAATCACGTGTATCTTTCTATCCCGGGTGCTGACGGTGAGCATGGGATTCATTCTGTACCTGTCGGTGGTACTGTATCTATCTGTGGGATTAATTCTGTACCTTTCAGTCACTGGTATTGTGTATGAAAGTGGGATTAATTCTAGATCCGCCACACATTGGTTGTGTGTGTGTGTGTGTGTGTGTGTGTGTGTGTGTGTGTGTGTGTGTGTGTGTGTGTGTAAGAACATAAGAAGATACGAAATAGGACAGGAGGAGACCATTTGGCCCATCAAGCCTGCTCTGCCACTCAATAAGATCATGGCTGTTCTGATTGTGGCCATAACTTCACTTTCCTGCCTGCCCCCATAACCATTGACTCTGTTGTCGATCAAAAACCTGTCTATCGTTGCGTTGAATATATTCAATGACACAGCCTCCACAGTCCTCTGGAGAGCAGAATTCCAAAGATTAACAACCCTCTCAGAGAAGAAATTCCTCCTCATCTCCTTCTTGAAAGAGAGACTGCTTATCTTAAACTCTGGCCCCTAATTCTATAATCCCCCACAAGGAGAAACATCCTCTCAGCATCTACCTGTCCAGCCCACTGAGAATCTTACAGGTTTCAATAAGATCACCACTAAATCTTCTAAACTCCAGTGAGTATAGGCCCAACCTGCTCAACTTTTTCTCATAAGACAATCCAACATCCCAGCAATCAGTCGAGTGAACCTTCTTTGAACTGATTCCAATGCAAGTATATTCCTCCTTATGCAAGGAGACCAAAACTGTATGGAATTGGGATGTCACTAATGCCCTGTAAAGTTATAGCAAAACTTCCTTACTTTTAAATTCCATTCCCCTTGCTAAAAATGCCAACATTCCATTTGCCTTCCTAATTACTTGCTATACCTTCATGCTAACATTTTTGTAATTCATGTACCTGGACACCCAGATTCCTTGGTACAGCAGCATTCTGCAGTCTCTCCCTATGTAAATAATATTCTGTTTTTCTATTCTACCTGCCAAAGTAGACAATCTCACATTTCCCCATATTGTACTCCATCTGCCAAATGTTTTCCCACTGACTAAACCTATCTATATCTCTTCGCAGACACATTGTGTCCTCCTCACAACTTGCTTTCCTACCTATCTTTGTACCATCTACAAATTTGGCAACAATATACTTGGTCCCTTCACTCAAGTTATTAATATAGACCATAAATAGTTGAGGCCCCAGCACTGTACCTGTGGCACTCCATTAGTTACAGTTTGCCAATCTGAATATGCTCCATTTATCCCCACTCTCTGTTTTCTGTGAGTTAGCCAATCCCATATCCATGTGTGGATAGTCTTCAGTTTGTATCTGTCAGTGCCTGGTACTCTATGTGAGTTTTGGACTCTTTCTCAATCTCTCAGTGCTACTATTTGTGTGTTAGGTTGCTTTAGATGACTCGGGCTGAGGTACTGTGAGTGAGTGCAGTAATCAACCTGTAGTTTTCAGCATCTGGCACTGAGCATGTGTTTCAGCATCACTTTATCTGTCAGTATCTGGTACTCTGTGTGAGTGGGGGATTCATTGGATAACCTTCCGTCCCTGGGACTGCTTGCAAGTCTGGATTCATTCTGCATAAAATGTCAGCACAGCAGCAGGCCACAGATGTGGTTGGTTTTAAGCAGTTTGAAGTTTTGCCAAGTTTTAAATATCTGTCACTGTGAACATAATAGCGAAAGATAATGTGTCTTTCAATCTGATACAGGATTGATGTGCAAATGTAACTCAGGCTGTACTAATCAATTTGATCAATGCCATTCAGTCTGACTCTGAGGGAGAATCTTGGACTTGTGTGTAAAATGAGCTCAGTCTGGAATTGTACAGTATCTTCCATCTGACTCTATGAGGTTTTAGGACTGGTATGTAATTTATAGCTCAGACTAAACTCATCAAATTTATAATGTATCTTTTAGTTTCACAATCCGGATGAGTTTTAAACTGGAATCTGAGTTTGTATCTCAGGTTATACTATATTTCAGAATCTCTCAATCTGATTATGCACTGGAGATTTGGACTTGTATCTAATGTATATGTCTGGACACATTATGGGAATTAATACTGATAATAAACTGATAACATGTGTAAATATTGGGCTGGTATTTAACTTGAATCTCAGATTATATTAGTTTAGTTTAGAGATACAGCATTGAAACAGGCCCTTCGGCACCGAGTCTGTGCCAACCATCAACCACCCATTTAGACGAATCCTACACTAATTCCATATTCCTACCACATCCCCACCTTTCCCTATATTTCCCTACCACCTACCTATACTAGGGGCAATTTATAATGGCCAATTTACCTATCAACCTGTAAATCTTTTGGTCATGTGGGAGGAAACCGGAGCACCTGGAGGAAACCCACGCAGACACAGGGAGAACTTGCAAACTCCACACAGGCAGTACCCAGAATTGAACCCGGGTCGCTGGAGCTGTGAGGCTGCGGTGCTAACCACTGCACCGCCCTTAATTCTATAACTTTGAAAAGGGAACCATGTGTCAGTTCTATGTGTATTTAATTTGTAGCTGAGGTTGCACCATTGTGGGATTGACACACTGATAATTTGATAGTGGGTGAGAATTTGGACTGGGATTTATTTATCTACCTGTCAGTGGTACTGAGTTGGGGTGACATGGAAACAACGTCTGTCTCTCCTGTTCTGTTTGATTGATGGATTGAAAATGTGTCTCTGGGTCTATTTCTGCTGTCTGAGACTGTGGAACTGATGACCTGTCTGTGTCTCTGCGCTCTGTGAGTGATAATGTACGGACTGTGTGTGAGAAGGAGCTGGTGGCACTCTTCCTTGTAACTTGGGTGGAGGAAACATCACATTTATTCTGGTTCATTCAATTATTTGTCTGTTTGAACAAAAGTATGTTTATAACTAAAATACAGGTGAGATAGAAGATACAGGATTTTAATGAATTTAATCTCTCGAATAATAATGAGCCCCCACAAAGGAAGCCCAGTCATACAAATATTATCATTGTTTGACTGCACTGCAGTAACAAGTTCTTCCCATTCTGTCTCTTTCCCCGTCGACACACAGCCTGAGAATGGCCTCTCCCTTCCCCCACTCACCCCATGTTCCAGGACCAGTTGATTCTCCATTCCGCCTCTTACAAACAGCCCCCGTCTGCCCCTGAACTTGCCCCGGACTCGATGCTAATCTCTGAGTCTATCTGCGGACACGCTCCCAAAGCGATGTGCTGCTGGAAGGAGGCTGCTGTTTGCTTCCTTCCCCAGGGAACGGGGATCTCTCCATTCGCGACTGTTTCAAACCATCTTCTTCCGCTCACAGGCAGTGCTGGGGGAGGGGAGCGCAGGCGCAGATTCAGGCAACAATTCAGCAAACAGAAACATAGAAAATTTCCGGCGCAGAATGAGGCCATTCGGCCCAACATGTCCGTGCCAGCTCAAAGAGAGCGATCCAGCCTGTTCCCACAGTTTATTGTTGTTGGACAGTGAAGTGTGGAAACAGAAACGGACAGTCAGAATGTGGGGAGTTACACAAAGAGAATCGATTATAGGCACCAGGTGAGAAGTGTGAAGGACACATTTTAAACAGCAGCTGTTTGGTTTCGCTTGAACGGTTAGACCATGGGAGCAGGAACTGGAAATCTGACCTGTGTAAAAGTCCCTGTTCCGTCGGTCAGTCCCATTCATGGCCCAGTGGATTGTTTCTGGATGTTATTTAATTGTTGTAAAACGGCCAAAGCCTCTGGTATGCAGTAGCTGGGGCTGCAGGACTGCAGTGGAATCAGACACTGACTCTGTTTGTGTTGCTGGGTTTCCTTTGTGATTGTTCACAATGATTATTCATTCAAAGATTGTTTTGGTCTCTCTTGTAACTTCCACCACACCTCTTCCTGAATTATAATAAATACTTTTTCTTTCTACAGGCAAATACTTGAAGGAAGCAGAATAAATAGAATGATGCCTCAGCACAAGGGGAAATGCAGCCGGCTTCTCACACACAGTAAGGACAGTATCACTCAGAGAGAAAAGAGACATCAGTTCCACAATCACTGCCAGCAGTACTAGTCAGACTGGCACTGATCCCAAGTTCCAGAGACTAGCAGTCAATCCAACAGTCACACAGAGCATGACAGACTGAAGTTGTTTCCATTTCACCCCAACTCCGTCCCACTGACAGGTAGATACATCAATCCCAGTCCAAAATCACACCCACTATCAGATTGCAAGGCACTGTGTCACTCTCACAAGACAGCAGCCTGAACTACAAATTCAATGTCAGATCGAACAGACAAACAGTACCTGATTGTAAAGTACAGAATTAATCTCAATAATGTAACCAGACTGCAGACTGAGCTACATGTTACACACCACTCCACAAATCTCACAAGTGGTCAGACTGGAGGATACAGTATTAATTCCATTACTGCAGACTGCATGCACTGTTATCTGCCAGGACATAAAGCATATTGTAAAATGAAAGGACACAGACCTGAAATGTTAATTGTGTTTCTCCCTCCACAAATGCTGCCTGAACTGCTGAGTATTTCCAGCATTTTTGTTTATTTCATATTTCCAGCATCTACAGACTTTTGCTTTTATTTTCGAGTTAAAGAAACATTGCATTGTGAGGTGGGAGTGACTGCCCTTGACATCAAGGCAGCCTTTGACATGTATGGCAACAAGGCAGCCCTAGCAAAACCAATGTAAATAGAAATCGGGGCAAAATGCTCTGCTGTTTGCAGTCATACCTAGCACTAAGGAAGATGGCTGTGGTTGTTCAGGTCAATCATCTCAGTCTCCGGCCATTACAGCTGGAATTCCTTAGGCTCGTGTTCTAGGCCCAACCATCTTCAGCAGCTTCATCAACAACCTTCCCTCCATCACAAGGCCAGAAGTGTGGATGTTTTCTGATGATTGCCCAATGTTCAGCACCATTCATGACTCCTCAGATACTGAAGCAGCCCATGTCCAGATGCAGCAAGACCTGCACAACATCCAGGCTTGGGTTGATAAGTGGCAAGTAACATTGGCATCAGATAAGTGCCAGGCAATGACCATCTCAAACAAGAGAGAATCTAATCATCTCCCCTTGATGTTCAATGGCATTACCATCACTGAATCCCCCACCATTAACATTGACCATTGGTTACCATTGACCAGAAACTGAACTGGACCAGCCATATAAGTGCTGTGACTGCAAGAGCAAGGTCAGAGGCTAGGAATTCTGCGGCGAGTAACTGACCTCCTGTTTCCCCACATCCGTCCACCATTCACAAGGCACAAGTCAGGAGTGTGATGGAATACTGCCCACTTGCCTGGATGAGTGCAGCTCCAACAACACTCAAGTAGCCTGTTTGATTGCCCACATCCACCACCTTCAATATTCACTCCATTCACCACTGATGCACAGTGGCAGCAGTGCGTACCAGCTAAAAGATGCACTGCAGCAACACACCAAGGCTTCTTCGACAGTACCTTCCAAACCTGGAACCTCTACCACCAACAAGGACAAGGGCAGCAGATGCATGGGAACACTACCACCTGCAAGTTCCCCTCCAAGCCACACACCATCCTGACTTGGAACTATATCACCATTCCTGCACTGTCGCTGGGTCAAAATCCTGGAACTCCCTTCCAAACAGCACCGTTGGAATTCCTACATCTCAAGGACTGCAGCAGCTCAATAAGGCAGCTCACCACCATTTTGTCAAGGGCAATTTGGAATGGGCAATAAATGCTGGCAGAGCCAGTGATGCCGACATCACATGAACAAATGAAAAAAGTGAGGAAATAGTGAAGGGCTTCTATCGAATACATGCAGATATGTTTCCTCTTGTGGTGTTGTCTGAAACAAGAGCCAAAAATATAAAATCGACATTCATAAAACCAATGAGGAATTCATGAAAAAGGTATTTATGTAGTGAGTGGTTAGAATCTGGAATTTGCAACCACAGGGAGAGGTCGAGGCGATAATATCGATGCATTTAAGGGGAGGTGGAACAACTGTATGGGAAGAAAGGAATTGAGGGATATACATATGGGGCTTTATTTTTCTTTATTTGTGCATATGAAGCAGGGTGGCTGGAAATATGTGTGGAGCATCGAGCAGTTGGGACGATCCCAGTGCAGTGTTTTGTCTCGATGGATCTGCCCAGAATACTTGTGATGCAGGAGCTGGGAGCTTCCGTACTTCAGTGGAGACAGATACTGACACTGGTTTTCATTTGTGGGTGTTTTTAATGATTATTAATTGCGAAATTAAATTCACCTCTTTGATATTTTGCACCTCCCCTGTTCTTGAGTTTAGACATATTTTTTCTTCATACAGGCAAATACTTGAAGGTATCGTGATGAATGTGATGGTTGCTGCACTCGAAGCACAAGGAACAGTGCAGCCAGCTCCTCTCACACACAGTAGGTACATTATCACTCAGAGTACAGAGGGATAGACAGTTCATCAGTTCCCTAGTCTCAGACTGCAGAAGTAGTCAGGTCCACATTGATCCCGAGTTCCAGAAACACATTTTCAATCCAACAATC
Source organism: Heterodontus francisci (assembly GCF_036365525.1). Lineage (NCBI taxonomy): Eukaryota > Metazoa > Chordata > Chondrichthyes > Heterodontiformes > Heterodontidae > Heterodontus > Heterodontus francisci. Next base: position 2,456,588 of record NW_027141093.1, read on the forward strand.
AAACAAAGCAGGAGAGAAATAAGTTGTTTCCATTTCACCCCAATTCAGTCCCATTGACAGTCAGATACCTCAATCCCAGGTCAAAGTCACCCTCATTAACAGATTGAAATACAATGTGTCAATCTAAATATAATGCAGACTTAGCTATCAATTAAATATCAGATAGAATTGGCACACAGTATTGATTGAATGGCACAGAATCTAACGTAATGCTGTACCCTGAGATTTAAATTAAATACCATACTCAAAGCTCACATCCATTCATGATAAAGGATGTTTAAACATCCCCATAGTGTACCCTGAGATACAAGTTACATACAAGTTCAACATTCATTACAGAGAAAGTTTCTAAGGTGCTGAAAGATATTGTAACCTGAGACACAAATTAGATACCAGTTCAGAACTCACCCACACTGTGAAATGGAAAGATACAGAATCAATTCCATTAGTGTAGATCACTTTAAATCTGTTTCCCCCAGTCACTGACCTCTCTGCTAAGGTAAATAGGCCCTTCACTTCAACTCTATCCAGGCACCTCAAAATTTTGTATGTTTCAATGAGATTTCCCCTCAGCCTTCTCTGTGCCAAGGAGAACAGCCCCAGCCTATCCAGTCTTTCCTCATAGCTGCATTTTTCCAATCCCGGCAACATCCTCGTGAATCTCCTCTGCACCCTCTCGAGTGCAATTACATCCTTTCTGTAATAAGGTGATCAGAACTGCATACAGTATTCATTGTGGCCTGACTAATGATTTATACAGTTCCAGCATAACCTCCCTGCTCTTAAATCTATACCTCGGCTAATAAAGGAAAGGATTCCATATGCCTTCTTACCACCTTAACGACCTGTCCTGCTACCTTCAGGGATCTGTGGACATTTACTCCAAGGTCCCTCACTTCCTCTACACCTCTCAGCCTTTTCCAATTAATTGTGTATTCCTTTGCCTTGTTTAACCTCCCCAAGTGCATCAACTCACACTTCTGAATTGAATTCCATTTGCCATTTTTCTGTCCATCTGACCAGACCATGAAGATCTTCCTGCAGTCTACAGCTATCCTCCTTGCTATTTACCACACAGCCAATCTTTGTGCCATCTGCAAACTCATACCCCCTACATTTACATCCGTGAAGACTACATCAACTGCACTACCCTCATCTATCTTCTTTCTTCATTCTTCAAAATTTCGATCAAGTTGGTTAGACAAGATCTTCCCTTAACAAAACCATGCTGACTATCCTTGATTAATCTGTGCCTTTCGAAGTAACATTTTATCCTGTCTCTCAGAATAGATTCCAATAATTTGCCCACTACTGATGTTAGACTGACTGGCCTGTAATTATTTGGTCTCCCTCACTCCCTTTTTAAACAAAGGTACAACGTTAGCAGTCCTCCAATCCTCCATCACCACACCTGTATCCAGTGAGGTCTGGAAAATTATGATCAGCTCTTCTGCTATTTCCTCTCTTGCTTCTTTTTAACAGCCTGAGGTGCATTCCATCCGGTGCTCGTGATTTATCAACTTTCATATACACTAATCCCATTAATATGTCCTCTCTCCCTCTGTATGGATCACATCCATACTTCACACCCCTCTTCCTTATCTACAATATATGCATCTTCCCCCTCTTTTGTGAAGACAGATGCAAAGTATTTATTCAGAACAATGCCAGCATCTTCTGCTCTACACATAGGTTACCTTTTTGGTCTTTTCTGTGCCCTATTCTTTCCTTATTTATCCTTTTGCTCTCAATGTATTGATAAAACATCTTTGGGTTCACCATAATTTTGATTGCCAATATTCTTTTATGCTCTCGCTTAACTTTCCTAATTTCAATGTTGATTTCCCCCCTCCACATTCTATACTCCTCTCGGCTTTCTGTAGTATTCAGTTCTCTGTGTTGGGCATAAACTTTCCTTTACTGCCTTATTACACCCGTAAACTCCTTGACATCCATGGGGCTCTAGTTTTGGCCTTCCCACCCTTTTTCTTTGTGGGAACATGTTGACTCTGAACCCCTGGAATCTCCCCTTTGAATTCTTCCCACTGCTCTGACACTGATTTACCTTCAACTACCTGTTTTCAGTCCACTTTCGGTAAATCAATCTTCACCTTAGTAAAGTTGGTCTTACCCCAATTGAAAACTCTAACTCCTGTTCTGTCCTTGTCCTTTCCATAATTATATTAAAACTGACTGAATTATGATCACTACCACCAAATTGCTGTCCCACTGACGCTCCTTCCACCTGCCCCTCTTCATTTCCTAAAACTAAGTCTAAAACTTCACCCTCTCTTGTTGGACTTGCTACATATTGGCTAAAAAAGTACTCCTGAATGCACCTCAAGAATTCTGCTCCCTCAATTCCCTCTACACAAAAAGTATCCCAGTTAATGTTTGGGTGGTACAAATCCCCCACTGTTACTGCCCTATTGTTCTTGCACTTCTCAGATATTTGCCTACATATCTGCTCTTCCATCTCCCTCTGACTGTTTAGGGGTCTATAGTACACTCCCAGCAGTGTGATTGCCTCTTTTTCGGTCCTCAGCTCAATCTATACGGTCTCATTTGATAAACCTTCCAACATATCATCCCTCCTCACAGCTGTCATAGTTTCTTTGACCAAAATTGCCACTCCCCCTCCTTTTTTATCCCCTTCCCTCTCACGTCTGAAAACCCTGTAACCAGGAAGATTGAGCTGCCACGCCTGTCCCTCCTTTAGCCATGTTTGTGTAATAGCTATGATATCATACTGCCATGTGTCTAACTGTGCCCTGAGCTCATCTGCTTCATTTGCTATACTCCTTGCATTGATTTAGATATCCTTGAGCACTGCCAACATTTTTTGTTTTGAATTTTCTAATCAGTATTTCCTCTCTCTTCTAGACTCCATTAATTTTCTGCCTTCCATTTTCATTTCTGATCTGACTCTACCTTCCAGTCCCCATCTCTCTGCCAAACTAGTTTAAACCCTCCCCAACAGCACTAGCAAAACATCCTGCAAGGAACTCCGTCCTGGCTCGGTTCAGGTGCAACCCGTCCAACCTGTCCCAAAAATCGAAAGTCCTCCCTCCTGCACCATCTTTCCAGCCACACGTTCATCTGTCTTATCCATCTATTCCTGTACATTCATCTGTCTTATCCATCTATTCCTGTACTCACTTGCACGTGGCACTGGGAGTAATCCGGAGATTATTACTTTTGATGTCCTGCTTGCTAATTTCTTACCTCACTCCCTAAGTTCTGACTGCAGCACAACATCCTTATATCAACCTATGTTGTTGGTTCTGATGTGGACTACCACTGCTGGCTGTTCACCCTTCCGCTTCAGGGTGCTCTGCAACTGCTCAATGACATCCTTGACCCTGGCACCAGGGAGCCAACACTCCATTCCTGGATTCACGTCTGTGGCCATAGAAACACCTGATTGTTCCCTTGACGATTGAATCAGCTATCACTATGGCTTTTCCAGTCTTCCCTGTACTCCCCTTTGCTGCTGAGTCACCCATGGTGTCATGGACTTGGCTCCGGCTGCACTCCCCAGGTGAAGCATCATTGTCCTCTGTATTCAGAACTGAATACCTGCTGGAGAGTGAGACGCACTCGGGGTGTCCTGCACTACCTGCCTGATTCTTTTTGACTGCCTGGTGGTCACCCATTCCCTCTCTCCCTGCATACTCTTAAGCTGTGGGGTGACCGCATCTATAAACGTGTTATCTATGTGCAAAGAACAAACAACAGTACAGCACAGGAACAGGCCATTCGGCCCTCCAAGCCTGCGCCGATCTTGATGCCTGTCTAAACTAAAACCTTCTGCACTTCAGGGGACCGTATCCCTCTCTTCCCATCCTATTCATGTATTTGTCAAGATGCCTCTTAAACGTCGCTATCTTCCCTGCTACCACCACCTTCCCCGGCAGCAAGTTCCAGGCACTCACCACCCTCTGTGTAAAGAACTTGCCTCGCACATCCCCTCTAAACTTTGCCCCTCTTGCCTTAAACCTATGTCCCCTCGTAACTGACTCTGCCACCCTGTGAAAAAGCTTCTGACTATCCACTCTGTCTCTGCCACTCATAACTTTGTCAACCTCTATCATGTCGCCCCTCCACCTCCATTCTCAGTTTTGGGAAAAATAGAGTATATGACTGTATCAGTAAGTAGGAAAAGTTAAAATATGTTGTGACCAGTGGAGACGTGTGATGAGAATAAACAGATCCTCCTCTGATTTCAACTATAGCAGCATTAGTGATTTGGCTCTGTAGCTTAGTTGGTAAAAGCACCAGCCTAGGAAGCAGAAGAGCCTGGGTTCAACTCCCAGCAGAGCCTTATTTCACATTTGTGATATGCTTCTGAAGTTTCCTTGTCAATCATTTATATCTCTGTTTTGTGAACTTGAACTTGGAATTCAAATTACATGATGAATTTCAGTCACAGGAGAAAACAGCCTTTGTGAAGGATGTGAGTTGGGAATGGCTGTTCCTCCTTGTCCAGAAATTCAGTGCTGATCCGCCAAAGGCAACTTCTTTGACACAAATTTGTTCACGGTTACATTCAATCTGGAAAACAGCTCGACATTAATCTCACTGAAGGAAAGTGTGACTGCGTTGTTTGTTTCAGAGTGTTTGTGTCGTTATGTGTTGCTTTTAACCGAGACTGGGGACATGACGCAAGTGGGAGGGTTGATCCGAGGTTTGGAATATTTGTCAATCAGGAACAAGAAAAATCAAAGGAACCAAATAAGAAAACCTATGTCTCGTGGGTGTTGAGAGACGGTGAGAAGATATTAAACTTTGTTCCATTCAATCCGGCTGCGATGAACTTTGAATTTTTCCGCCTTTTATAAACATTATTTGAAGGGTCTCTGTAACAATGTTCAGTGTTGATGAGAGTGGGGTCTGGGTGAGCAGCTGCTGAGTGTCACAGGGTCAGGACTGGATGCAGGAAGTTCTCTGACATTCTCTCTCCCTCTCTCTCTCTGATGGCTTTGAGTTGATTTTCAAGTGTTTGAATAAATGAAGGAAGTTCCCTCCACCCATTTGTTTGGACAGACAGTGTAGTATAAGGATGTAAAGGGTTAATGCTGAAGATAGTGGGATCAACCCCTCCCACTGTCAGAGTGATGATGTAACAGTCACATGAGATGAGGTTTGGGAGAAGAGAGAGCAGCACCAAGGATGCTAGCTTAAGAGGTTTGATGAATGTGTATATAGTATTGTGTAAATTAGAAAAGATTTCTTAGTTCTTTCAGCAGGAAATGTGTCCAGAAAATATTCAGGAGTCGGAATGCAGATATTAACTCCAAGTGACAGTTCTGGGTTCATTTAACAAAAAAAAGGTAGCAAATAATATTTCTCACTGATTGAAATCCCCCAGTGAGGAGACAGTTAAACAGGTGATCTGTTGGGGCATTCTTCGATCCAAGGTTTCGGCAGCATTTAATCTCCCTTTTTGGTGAAATTCTCTGTTATTTGCATCTTTTTTTAATCAGCTTTCATGGGTGAGTGAAAAACTCCATTCTTCCTTCTTCCCATCAGTTTCTCTTTTCTGTCTCAGATCAATATCATGATGAGAATCCCAATTTAATCTGCTGTTTCTGGTGTTTTATCCATTCCAATCAAAATTCAACATTCCAATCTAATCTATTTGTTATTCCACAGTGTCTCTCCATGTGTTTTATTCTGTTGTATTCTCTCACAGTCTGTTTGATGATCAATGTTACATCTCAGTCTCTGTTCTGGTGAAGATCAGAAGCAGTGTTATCTTTTTGCACCACCCGACAAGTCGGCCTGAGGCTGTGTCTCATCGATAATGTGGAGTTAGGCACATCGAAACATAGGAGCAGGAGTCGGCCATTCAGCCCATCGAGACTGCCCCGCCATTCAATATGATCTTGGCTGAACATCCACTTCAATGCCCTTTTTCCCACGCTTTCCTCATATTCCCTTATGTCATTTGTATTTACTAATCTGTCAATCTCTGCTTTAAGCATACTCAACGACTGAGCTTCCACAGCCCTCTGGGGTAGAGAATTCCAAAGATTCACAACCCTCTGAGTAACAACATTTCTCCTCATCTCTGTCCTAAGTGGCTTCCCCCTTATTTTGAAATTGTGTCCCCTGATTTTCGACTCCCCAACCAGGGGAAACATCTTAGCTGCATCGACCCTGACTGTCCTTTAAGTATTTTGTGGGTTTCAATGGGATCACCTCTCATTCTTCAAAACTCTAGAGAAGACAGCCCCAGTTTCCCCAATCTCTCTTCATAGGACAATCCCACCATCCCAGGAACAAGTCTGATGAACCTTCGTTGAACTCCCTCCATGGCAATAATATCCTGCCTAAGGTAAGGAGACCAAAACTGTACACAGTACTCCAAGTGCGGTCTAACCAGGGTTCTATACAATTGAAGCAAGAATTCACTACTCCTGTACTCAAATCCTCTTGTGATAAAGGCTAACATACTATTAGCCTTCCTAATTGCTTGCTGCACCTGCATGTTAGCTGTCAGTGACTTATTGACATGGACACCCAGATCACCCTTATATTCTATAACTCAGTTAATAAAGGAAAGGATTCCATATACCTGCTGAACCAGCTTATTGACCTGGACTACTACTTCAGGAATCTGTGGACATTCACTCCAACGTCCCTCACTTCCTCTACACCATTCAGTGTTTTCCCATTAATTGTGGATTCCTTTGCCTTTTTTGACGCGTGCTCTCGCTGTTCCCTGCTCTCCGAGTGAACTCTTGCTCCCTCTCTCTCCTGGGCTCTTGATGCTCCACTCTGCTCTCACTGTTTCCCACTCTCTTAATGTATCAATATTTGTTTGCCTTGTGTTTAATTTAAAATATGGATTAACTGTATTTTACAGTTGTAGGTTTTATTTGGTAGTCCTTTGCAAGTTGTGGATTGGTATTTAATATTTAGCTCTGTGAAAACGATTGTGAATGAAAATATAACTTTCAATCTTATACATGGGCTGGTCTGCAAGCTCCAAGTCCTTCATTTTGTAGTAATGGAATTGATACTGTATCTTTCAGTCTTAATCTCTGTGGGATTTTTGAACTGGTATGTAATGCATAACTTGGTCTAACGTTCTGATGTACATTATTGGGATTCAAAGGATGATAGGAAATAGGGGCATTAGGCCATTCAGCCCATCAAGCCTGCTCCAACATTCAAACAGATCGTGACTGATCATCTACCTCTACGCCATTTTTCCTGCTATCTCCATCTCCCTTGATCCTGTTAGTATTTAGAAATCTATCGATTTCTGTCTTGAATATGTTCAATGATTGATCTTCCACAGCCCACTGGGATAAATAATTCCACAGATTTCCCACCCTCTGAGTAAAGAAATTCCTGCTCATCTCAGTCTCAAATGGCCTGCCCTTATTCTGAGTCTGTGTCCCCTTGTTCTAGACTCACCAGACAGAGGAAACATCCTCTCCATATCTACCCTGGAAGAATTTTGTATGTTTCAATGAGATCACCTTTCATTCTTCGAAACTCCAGAGAATTTCGGCCCAGTTTCTGCAGTCTCTCATCATAAGACAATCCCACCATCCCAGGGGATTAGTCCGGTGAATCTCTGTTGCACTCCCTCTGTGACAAGTCTATCCTTCCTTCAATAAGGAAACCAAAATAGTACAGAATATTCCAGGTGCAGTCTCAGCCAGACTTTATACAATTGAAGCAATACATCTTTAACCATGTACTCAAATCCCCTTTCAATGAAGCCAACATACCATTTGCCTTCCTAATTGCTTTCTGCACCTGCACACGAGCTTTTAGTGTCTCATGAACAAGGACACCCAGGTACCTTTGGACATCGACACTTCTCAACCTCTCACCAGTTAAGAAATACTCTGTCTTTCTGTTTATTCTCCCAAAGTGGAGAAATTCACACTTATTCACATTATATTCCATCTGCCATGTTCTTGCCCATTCACTTACCCTGTCCAAATCCCCTTGAAGCCTCCTTGCATTCATTCTGTACCTTTCAATCATGCAAATTTTGTCTGTTCTGTTTCAAGGTTTATATTTAAAATGTAACCATGGTGACAGAGTTTATTTAGATCTGATGATGGGTTTGTTTTTGGACTGTGATTGATGTATCAACCTGTCAGCTGTACTGAATTGGAGTGAAATGGAAACAACTTCTGTCTCTCCTGCTGTTGTTTGACTGTTGGATTGAAAATGTGTCTCTCGACTTTGGGATCAGTGTCTGTCTGACTACTTCTTTTGTTTGTTCTAGTGGAACTGATGAGCTGGCAGTATCTCTGTGCTTTGTGAGTGATCCTGTACCGACTGTGTGTTGGAACGAGCTCGCTGCACTTTTCCTTGTGTCCAAGAATCACCACATCCAGTCAGGTTCCTTCATGTATTTTCCTGCAGGAATGAAAGAACTGGTGAGATAGAAGATACAAAAGGGATCAATGTAATCGTCCCAATAATAATCATTATGAACAATCGCGAAATGAAAACCAGGAACACAAACAGTGTCAGTGTCTGACTCCACTGCAGTACTGCAGTATTCAGCTTCTGTTTACCAGGTGTTTGCAGTGGATTTACAACAAGTTTGTGACATTCAGAAACAACACAAGCCCTGCACTGCTCAATGACAGGGACTGTCCGATCGAGCAGTGACCTTTACACAGTCACATTTCTATTTCAACGGAAAACAAGCAGCCACTATTTAAAATGTGCCTTTCACACTTCTCACCTGGTGTCTGCAATAAATGCTCTTTGTCTAACTGTCCACATGGTTATTTTGCGGCTATTTTGCCCCCACTGTTCACAATCCAACAAACAGTGAGAGACTGGAACTAAAGCAGGAAAATTCCCTCTCCTTTGGGTGGTGACATTGTCAGTGATTTTCAATAGTGACTTCTTCCCATTGTGTCTCCCTGAGCCTGTACAGACACTGTCCGAGAATGAACTCTCCCTTCCCCGTGTCCCCGGCTCACTCCATGTTCCGGGAGCAGCTCCTGCTCCACAGTGTCTGTTACAAACATTCCCCGACTCCCCCTCAACTTCCCACCACTCAATGCGAATCTCTGAGCACATCTGCGGACATGCTCCCAAAGCAGTGGCTGCTGGAAGCAGATGCTGTTTGTTCCCTTCCCCCAGGCCCGGGAAGTCTCCATTTGCAGCTGATTTTAACCATCTTCCCCTGATTGAGTGAATGGCCTCACAGATTGGGTTGGGGAAAGGCTGCGCATGCGCTCCACTCCTCATTGTGAGGTCCCACTGGGGGCGGGGCAACACCGCGCGTGCGCAGAGATCTGCAGCAATTCAGCATTCAAACATCAATGGGAACTTTCCCCATTTCACCCTCATCAAAGTCCCAAAGAAAGTGAAGAGGGGCTTGGACTGAAGGGAGGGAGGGGCGGGGTAGGGGGAACCTAGAACCCAGAAAGCTGCCCACTTGCCCCATATAGATGCTCAATTTGCGGTCATTCCCTGCAGGGGGTTTGTTATTATTGAGCCCCTCATGGTAAAACAATCCGATAGAAAGAGGGGAGAAAGGAGGGAGCCGGTGTGTTTGCTGGGACCTTGCAGAATTCATTTCAGCAGCAAAAGTCCCGGGTTATATTAACCCAAGTGAAACACGCTGTCAGTGAGAGGAAAACCGAACGGCCCTTTTCATCTTTTCATTGGAAACAAAGTAAAGCAGGAAGTGCGGCGAGCAGAGCAGACACACAAGCTCAATGACAGGAGAGCTCGGCCGTCCCTGAGTTTCAGCTCCCGGCTCTTCCATTTCCTCATCCACACTGTCTTTCCTGTGGATGTTCAGGGATTCCTTGTCGGATCTGAGGACTGTATCCACTAAACATTCTGAGTCAGGAGATCCACACACTCTCTGTTATCAAGATTTATGGGCAGGAATGTTTCAAAACTTTGTCCATTAAATCATTGTATTATTCACAGAACTAATGAGAGGCAATCGGTTCATTGTTCAGGCCTTGAACTTGGTTTGGGTAGACCGAAAACTGAGAGGTTCAGCACCTCTCCAATCCTTCACTATTGGCCGGGTGGCCTAATGGATAAGGCGTCTGACATCGGTGTATTTAACGATGTTATCAGAAGATTGTAGGTTCGAGTCCTGCTGCGGTCATTTTGGGCGAACAGTGTTTGGCACCGCCGCCTCACAGCTCCAGCGACCCGTGTTCAGTTCTGGCTAATGTCTGTGCGCAGTTTGAGTTCTCCCTGCAACTGCGTGTGTTTCCTCGCACAGCCAAAGACTTGCAGATTGATTGGTAAATTGACCATTGTGAATTGCCCCCAGTGGAGGTAGGTGGTGGGGGATGTGGTCGGGAATATGGGAATAATGTTGGATTAGCATAAATGGGTGGTTGTTGGTCGGCAGAGACTTGGTGGGCCGAAGGGCCTGTTTCAGTGCTGCATCTATGAATAAATAACTGATTTTTTTGATGAAATAACAGAAAAGGTTGATGAAGGGAAAGCAATGGATGTTGTCTATATGGATTTTCAGAAAGCGTTTGACAAACTACCACATAAAAGGCTGGGTAACAAAACTGAGGCTCCTGGAATAGGAGGGTCAGTATCTGCTTCGATTAAAAAATGTATGAAATATCAAGAAAAGCGAGTTGTGGTATTTGGTTGTTTTTCAGAATGGAAGATGGTGAACAGTGATGTCCACAAGGGTCAGTGTCAGGACCACCATATATATAAATGACTTGAATATTGGAATCACAGAATTGTTACTGCACAGAAGGAGGCCATTTGGCCCATCGTGTCTGCACTGACTCGCCAAATGAGCAATTCACCTCATGTCACTTCCCCGTCCTCTCCCCATTATCCTGCACATTCTTCCTTTTCAGATAACAGTCTAATTCCCCTATGAATGCTTCAATTAAACCTGCCTCCATCACATTCTCAGGCAGTTCATACTTTAACCACTCGCTGCGTGAAAAAGTTTTACCCCATGTCGCTTTTGCTTCTTTTACCAATTACTTTAAATCTGTGCCCTCTCATTCTCGATCCTTTCACAAGTGGGAACAGTTTCTCCCTATCCACTCTGTCCACACCCCTCATCATTTTGAATACCACTATGAAATCTCCTCTTAGCCTTCTTTTCTCCAAGGAAAACAGTCCGAACTTCTCCAATCTATCTTCATAACTGAAGTTCCTCATCCCTGGAACCATTCTCATGAATCTTTTCCATAATCTCTCCAATGCCTTCACATCTTTCCTAAAGTGTGGCACCCAGAACTGGACGCAGTACTTCAGCTGAGGCTAGTGTCTTATACAAGTTCAACATGACCTCCTTGTTCTTGTCCTCTATGCCTCTATTACTAAAGCCGATGATACTGTATGCTTTATTAACCGCTCTCTCAACCAATGACTTCTACCCCCAGGTCCCTCTGCTCCTGCACCCCCTTTAGAATTGTACCCTTTATTCTATATTGTCACTCCATGTTCTTCTGACCAAAATGAATCAATTCACATTTCTCTGCATTGAACTTCACCTGTCATAGAACAAACAAAGATAATTACAGCACTGGAACAGGCCCTTCGGCCCTCCAAGCCTGCGCCGATCCAGATCCTCTCTCTAAACATGTCGCCTATTTTCTAAGCTTCTGTATCTCTTTTCTTCCTGCCCATTCATGTATCTGTCTAGATACATCTTAACAGACTCCATCGTGCCCGCATCTACCCCCTCCGCTGGCAATGCGTTCCAGGTGCCCAACACCCTCTGCGTAAAGAACTTTCCACGCATATCCCCCCTAAACTTTTCCGCTTTCACTTTGAACTCGTGTCCTCTAGTAATTGAAACCCCCACTCTGGGAAAAAGCTTCTTGCTATCCACCCTGTCTATACCTCTCATGATTTTGTACACCTCAATCAGGTCCCCCCTCAACCTCCGTCTTTCTAATGAAAATAATCCTAATCTACTCAACCTCTCTTCATAGCTAGCGCCCTCCATACCAGGCAACATCCTGGTGAACCTCCTCTGCACCCTTTCCAAAGCATCCACATCCTTTTGATAATGTGGCGACCAGAACTGTACGCAGTATTTCAAATGTGGCCGAACCAAAGTCCTATACAACTGTAACATGACCTGCCAACTCTTGTACTCAATGCCCCGTCCGATGAAGGAAAGCATGCCGTATGCCTTCTTGACCACTCTATTTACCTGCGTTGCCACCTTCAGGGAACAGTGGACCTGAACACCCAAATCTCTCTGGACATCAATTTTCCCCAGGACTTTTCCATTTACTGTATAGTTCACTCTTGAATTGGATCTTCCAAAATGCATCACCTCGCATTTGCCCTGATTGAACTCCATCTGCCATTTCTCTGCCCAACTCTCCAATCTATCTATATTCTGCTGTATTCTCTGACAGTCCCCTTCACTATCTGCTACTCCACCAATCTTAGTGTCGTCTGCAAATTTGCTAATCAGTCCACCTATACTTTCCTCCAAATCATTAATGTATATCACAAACAACAGTGGTCCCAGCACGGATCCCTGTGGAACACCACTGGTCACACGTCTCCATTTTGAGAAACTCCCTTCTACTGCTACTCTCTGTCTCCTGTTGCCCAGCCAGTTCTTTATCCATCTAGCTAGTACACCTTGGACCCCAAGCGCCTTCACTTTCTCCATCAGCCTGCCATGGGGAACCTTATCAAACGCCTTACTGAAGTCCATGTATATGACATCGACAGCCCTTCCATCATCAATCAACTTTGTCACTTCCTCAAAGAATTCTATTAAGTTGGTTAGACATGACCTTCCCTGCTCAAAACCATGTTGCCTATCACTGATGAGCCCATTTTCTTCCAAATGGGAATAGATCCTATCCCTCAGTATCTTCTCCAGCAGCTTCCCTACCACTGACGTCAGACTCACCGGTCTATAATTTCCTGGATTATCCCTGCTACCCTTCTTAAACAAGGGGACAACATTAGCAATTCTCCAGTCCTCCAGGACCTCACCCGTGTTTAAGGATGCTGCAAAGATATCTGTTAAGGCCCCAGCTATTTCCTCTCTCGCTTCCCTCAGTAACCTGGGATAGATCCCATCCGGACCTGGGGACTTGTCCACCTTAATGCCCTTTAGAATACCCAACACTTCCTCCCTCCTTTTGCCGACTTGACCTAGAGTAATCAAACATCTGTTCCTAACCTCAACATCTGTCATGTCCCTCTCCTCGGTGAATACCGATGCAAAGTACTCGTTTAGAATCTCACACATTTTCTCTGAGTCCAAGCATAACATTCCTCCTTTGTCCTTTAGTGGGCCAATCCTTTCTCTAGTTACCCTCTTTCTCCTTGTAAATGAATAAAAGGCTTTGGGATTTTCCTTAACCCTGTTTGCTAAAGATATTTCATGACCCCTTTTAGCCCTCTTAATTCCTCGTTTCAGATTGGTCCTACATTCCCGATATTCTTTCAAAGCTTCGTCTTTCATCAGCCGCCTAGACCTTATGTATGCTTCCTTTTTCCTCTTAGCTAGTCTCACAATTTCACCTGTCATCCATGGTTCGCTAATCTTGCCATTTCTATCCCTCATTTTCACAGGAACATGTCTCTCCTGCACGCTAATCAACCTCTCTTTAAAAGCCTCCCACATATCACATGTGGATTTACCTTCAAACAGCTGCTCCCAATCTACATTTCCCAGCTCCTGCCGAATTTTGGTATAGTTGGCCTTCCCCCAATTTAGCACTCTTCCTTTAGGACCACTCTCGTCTTTGTCCATGAGTATTTTAAAGCTTACGGAATTGTGATCACTATTCCCAAAGTAGTCCCCTACTGAAACTTCAACAACCTGGCCGGGCTCATTCCCCAACACCAGGTCCAGTATGGCCCCTTCCCGAGTTGGACTATTTACATACTGCTCCAGAAAACCCTCCTGGATGCTCCTTACAAATTCTGCTCCATCTGGACCTCTAACATTAAGCGAATCCCATTCAATGTTGGGAAAATTAAAATCTCCTATCACCACCACCCTGTTGCTCCTACATCTTTCCATAATCTGTTTACATATTTGTACCTCTATCTCACGCTCGCTGTTGGGAGGCCTGTAGTACAGCCCCAACATTGTTACCGCACCCTTCCTATTTCTGAGTTCTGTCCATATTGCCTCACTGCTCGAGTCCTCCATAGTGCCCTCCTTCAGCACAGCTGTGATATCCTCTTTGACCAGTAATGCAACTCCTCCACCCCTTTTACCTCCCTCTCTATCCCGCCTGAAGCATCGATATCCTGGGATATTTAGTTGCCAATCATGCCCTTCCCTCAACCAAGTCTCAGTAATAGCAATAACATCATGCTCCCAGGTACTAATCCAAGCCCTAAGTTCATCTGCCTTACCAACTACACTTCTTGCATTAAAACAAATGCACCTCAGACCACCAGTCCCTTTATATTCATCATCTGCTCCCTGCCTGCTCTTCCCCTTAGTCACACTGACTTCATGGTCTAGTTTCTTACAGGCTTTTGTTACTACCTCCTCACTGTCAACTGACCTCAATTGGTTCCCATCCCCCTGCCACATTAGTTTAAACCCTCCCCAACAGCGTTAGCAAAAGCACCTCCAAGAACATTGGTTCCAGTCCGGCCCAGGTGTAGACCGTCCAATTTGTAATAGTCCCACCTCCCCCAGAACCGGTCCCAATGTCCCAAAAATCTGAACCCCTCCTTCCTGCACCATCTCTCAAGCCACGCATTCATCCTGACTATTCTTTCATTTTTACTCTGACTATCACGTGGCACTGGTAGTAATCCTGAGATTACTACCTCTGAGGTCCTACTTTTTAACTTGGCTCCTAACTCCCTAAACTCTGCTTGTAGGACCTCATCCCGTTTTTTACCTATATCATTAGTGCCTATGTGCACAATGACAACTGGCTGTTCACCCTCCCCCTTTAGAATGTTCTGCAGCCGATCTGAGACATCCCTGACCCGTGCACCTGGGAGGCAACATACCATTCGGGAGCCTCGTTTTCGACCACAGAACCGCCTGTCTCCTCCCCTTACAATCGAATCCCCTACGACTATAGCCCTTCCACTCTTTTTCCCGCCCTCCTGAGCAGCAGAGCCAGCCACGGTGCCATGGACCTGGCTACTGCTGCCTTCCCCTGGTGAGCCATCTCCCTCAACAGTATCCAAAACGGTATACTTGTTTTGGAGGGGGATGACCGCAGGGGACTCCTGCGCTGCCTTCCTGCTCTTTCTCTGCCTTTTGGTCACCCATTCCCTTTCTCCCTCAGCAATCCTAATCTGCGGTGTGACCAATTCACGAAACGTGCAATCCACGACCTCCTCAGCATCGCGCATGCTCCAAAGTGAGTCCATCAGCAGCTCGAGAGCCGTCATGCGGTCTAACAAGAGCTGCAGCTGGACACACTTCCTGCACGTGAAGGAGACAGGGTCATCAGCCATGTCCCTGAGCTCCCACATTGAGCAAGAGGAGCATGATACGGGTCTGAGATCTCCTGCCATTTTTAATCATAAGTTTAAACTTAGTTAAATGAAAAAGGTACGAAAAGTATTTACCAATCACAATAAAACCAGAGAAATCGAAAAAGCCTTACCTTATAAACACCCCACCGAGTCCTTTTTTTTTGGTTAGAGGAGGAGGGCGGGTGGGAGACTGTCCTCCCATTCCACCAACTTGTCTATGTCCTTTTGAAGTTCTACACTGTCCCTTTTATTCCATGAGTTATAACTTTGCTCACAAGTCTGTTGTGTTGCACTGTATCAAACTCCTTTTGAAAGTCAATAAAAGCAAAATACTGCAGATGCTAGAAATCTGAAATATAAACAAAAAGTGCTGGAAATACTCAGCAGGTCTGGCAGCATCTGTGGAGAGAGAAACAGAGTTAATGTTTCAGGTCAGTGACCATTCAGATGCTGCCAGACCTTTTGAAAGTCCATGTACACCACATCAACAGCATTGCCCTCATCAACCCTCTCTGTTACCTCATCAAAAAACTCCAGCAGGACAGTTAAACATGATTTTCCCTGAAGAAATCCATGCTGTCTTTCCTGAATTAACCCACATTTGTCCATGGGACTATTAATTTTGACCCGAATTATTCTTTCGAGAAGTTTTCCCACCACCGAAATTGAACTGACTGGGGAGTGAGACGAGGTGAGTTCCTTCAGCAGAGAGCCAACATGGGTTCGTCAGGCCGAATGGCTTCCTTCTGTGCTTTCGCCATTCTATGATTGTATGATTCTAGCTACAACTCTTGATGGAGAGGCAGTGATGCAGGAATGGGTTGACAGAAAGGGGAAAGTCTGGGCTGGTGTGTGTTTGCAGCATTTGCAGCTTGTGTTCGGGTTTGTGAATAAAGGTGATTTGGAAGCAGTGTTCCAAATTGAAGTGTTTACTGGAAGGAAGAAGTTGATGTAAATAAAGAGTAAAACGTGTTAAGATGAAGCGTGGTGTGATTGTGGATCGCAGTAAATATAGTGTTGGTGAATTATTTGTGTTAAGAAACATCCACTGCACCCTCTGCTGCAGGCTGCTGTTTATATCCAGCTGTGTATTAGTGCTGTGTGTTAGCGAGATAAATGTTTGTTTCAACGCTGTTTATAAAGCAATAGCATTGCACTCAAACAGTCCCAGACATAGCAACACACGTACAAAAGCAAAATACTGCGGATGCTGGAAATCTGAAACATAAACAGCAAATGCTTGAAATAGTCGGCAGGTCTGGCAGCATCTGTGGAGAGAGAAACAAAGTTAATGTGAGCTAAGGAAACAGACCTGAACTGTTAACTGTTTCTCTCTGCACAGATGCTGCCAGACCTACTGAGCATTTCCAGCATTTTCTGTTTTTATTACAGCAACACCTTTGATCAGCAGTAGCGGTGATAGTGCGAGCCAGGGGGAAGCCGGGAAGGTACGTTTCACTGTAAAGTACTTACCTGACGATTCGGCGGACGCGGACACGGGGACTGTTGGGTAAGTGAACTTATATATTCGGGCTGTGGCTAAACCCGAAACACTACATGTGTTGTGTCTCCCACCCATCCTCCTCCTCCAACCAAAGAAAAGGACTCTTGTGTGGAGGGTTTGGTAAGGTAAGGTTTTCCTTTATATTTTTTTATTCTCTGTTGTCAATTTCGAGCAGAGGGGATGGAAGCTAGGGCAGTTGCATGCTCCTCTTGCAGGATGTGGGAGGTAAGGGTCACCACTTGTGTCCCTGCTGACTTCACCTGTGAGAAGTGCACCCAACTCCAGCTCCTCACAGACCGCGTTAGGGAACCGGAGCTGGAGCTGGATGAACTTCGGATCATGCGGGAGGCAGAGGGGATGATAGAGAGCAGTTATAGGGAAGTACTGACACCTCAGTCACAGGATAAAGGTAGCTGGGTGACCGTCAGGGGAGGGAAAGGGAATAGGCACACAGTTCAGGGATCCCCTGTGGCCGTTCCCCTCAATAATAAGTATACCGTTTTGGATACGGTTGGGGGTAGGGGGGAACCTACCAGGGGAAAGCCACAGCGGCCAGGTCTCTGGCACTGAGCCTGGCTCTGCGGCTCAGAAGGGAAGGGTGGAGAATAGGAGAGCGACAGTGATATGAGATTCAATGGTTGGAGGAACAGACAGGAGATTCTGTGGTCGCGAACGAGACTCCCGGATGGTATGTTGCCTCCTGGGTGCCAGGGTCAGGGATGTCTCAGATCGAGTCTACAGGATTCTTAAGGGGGAGGGGGAGCAGCCAGAAGTCGTGGTACATATCGGTGCCAATGACATCGCTGGGAAAAAGGATGAGGACCTGAAAAGCAAATATAGGAGTTAGGTTGGAAGCTAAAAGGCAGGACGAGCAGAGTAGTAATCTCAGGATTGATACCGGTGCCACGTGCTAGTGAGGCTAGAAACAGAGAGCGAGTGCAGCTGAACACGTGGCTACAGAGCTGGTGTAGCAGGGAGGGCTTCAGTTATGTGGATCATTGGGATACCTTCTGGGGAAGGTGGGACCTGTACAAGAAGGACGGGTTGCATCTGAACTGGAGGGGCACCAATATCCTGGGCGGGAGGTTTGCTAGAGCTCTTCGGGAGGGTTTAAACTAGTTTGGCAGGGGGATGGGAACCGGAGCTATGGATCAGTGGATGGGGTAGCTGTTGAACAGGCAAATACCGAGTGCAGAGAGTCTGTGAACAAGGTTAGACAGTTGACAGGGCAAAGTTTCAGCCAGTATGATGGGTTGAAGTGTGTCTATTTTAACGCAAGAAGTGTCAGGAATAAGGGTGGTGAACTTAGAGCATGGATCAGTACTTCGAGCTACGATGTTGTGGCCATTACGGACACTTGGAGATCACAGGGGCATGAATGGATGTTGGATGTTCCGGGGTTTAGATGTTTCAAAAGGAATAGGGAGGGAGGTAAAAGAAATGGGGGAGTGGCATTGTTAATCAGGGATAGTATCACAGCTGCAGAAAGGTAGGTCATCGTGGAGGGTTTGTCTAGTGAGTCATTATGGGTGGAAGTCAGAAACCGGAACGGAGCAGTCACTTTATTGGGAGTTTTCTATAGACCCCCCAATAACAAAAGAGACACGGAGGAACAGATTGGGAGGCAGATTTTGGAAAGGTGCAGAAGTAACAGGGTTGTTGTCATGGGTGACTTCAACTTCCCTAATACTGATTGGAACCTGCTTAGTGCAAATAGTTTGGATGGAGCAGTTTTTGTCAGGTGTGTCCAGGAAGGTTTCCTGACTCAATATGTAGATTTTTTTTTTTATTTCCAAAATATACTTTATTCATAAAGATCTGTAAAAATTACATTGCCAAACAGTTTCCAAACAGCACCAAAAAATACAAACATTGCCAGGGGGATCAGTTTCCTTCAATACTGTCATGGGTTTCTTCCCAACCCTTCCGTTTCACAATTGTCATGTCAATTACAGTTTTACATTTACAGCAATTGAGAATATTAACGATACAGTTCGAGAGGTTTCCCATGGATCCAGCCCCTCAGTCCAGCTTAGTGGGGGAACCTTACACTGTGGTCTTTCCCCATTGAGCCTTTGCTGCGGCTGCCCCATGCTTTAGTGCGTCCCTCAGCACGTAGTCCTGGACCTTGGAATGTGCCAGTCTGCAACATTCGGTGGTGGACAACTCTTTGCGCTGGAAGACCAGCAAGTTTCGGGCAGACCAAACGGCGTCTTTCACCGAATTGATAGTCCTCCAGCAGCAGTTGATGTTTGTCTCGGTGTGCGTCCCTGGGAACAGCCCGGAGAGCACAGACTCCTGTGTTCCAGAGCTGCTTGGGATGAACCTTGACAAAAACCACTGCATCTCTTTCCATACCTGCTTTGCAAAGGCACATTCCAGGAGGAGGTGGGCGACCGTCTCTTCCCCACCACAGCCAACGCGGGGGCACTGTGCGGAGGGGGCGAGACTTCGGGTGTGCATGAAGGATCTGACGGTGAGGGCCCTTCTCACCACAAGCCAAGCTACATCTTGGTGCTTGTTTGAAAGTTCTGGTGATGAGGCATTCCGCCAAATGACTTTGACGGTCTGCTCGGGGAACAATCCGACAGGATCCACCGTTTCCTTTTCCCGTAGGGCCTTGAGGACATTCCGTGCAGACCACTGCCTGATGGACCGGTGGTCAAAGGTGTTTCCCCGCAGAAACTGCTCCACGAAGGATAGGTAGTACGGCACCGACCAACTGCATGGAGCGTCCCGCGGCAATGTGACCAGGCCCATCCTTCGCAACACCGGGGACAGATAGAACCTCAGCACGTAGTGACACTTGGAGTTTGCGTTCTGGGGATCTACACACAGCTTGATGCAGCCGCACACGAAGGTGGTCATCAGGATGAGGGCCGCGTTGGGTACATTTTTCCCGCCCATGTCCAGAGATTTGAACATCGTGTCCCTCCGGACCCGGTCCATTTTAGATCCCCAGATGAAGCAGAAAATGGCTCAGGTGACTGCCACGGCGCAGGAGTGGGTTATGGGCCAGACCTGCGCCACTTACAGCAACAACGTGAGCGCCTCGCACCTGATGACCAGGTTCTTACCCACAATGGAGAGAGATCGCTGCCCCCACATGCCCAACTTTTGTCGTACCTTGGCTACTCGCTCCTCCCATGTTTTGGTGCACGCCCCGGCCCTTCCGAACCATATCCCCAGCACCTTCAGGTAATCTGACCTGACGGTGAAGGGGACAAAGGATCGGTCAGCCCAGTTGCCAAAGAACATGGCCTCGCTCTTGCCGTGGTTAACTTTGGCTCCCGAGGCCAGTTCGAACTGGTCGCAGATGCTCATCAGTCTGCGCACGGACAGCGGATCCGAGCAGAAGACGGCGACGTCATCCATGTACAGGGAGGTTTTGACCTGAGTGCCTCCGCTGCCTGGGATTGTCACCCCTCTTATGCTCGCATCCTTCCTAATAGACTCAGCAAAGGGTTCAATACAGCAAACAAACAAGACCGGGGACAGATGGCAGCCCTGTCTGACTCCAGATTTGATCGGGAAACTTTCCGATTCCCACCCATTGATTGAGACTGCGCTACTGATGTTTGTGTAGAGCAGTTGGATCCAATTGCAGATTCCCTCCCCAAACCCCATTTTGGAAAGCACGTCCATCATGTAGGTGTGCGATATCCTGTCAAAAGCCTTCTCCTGGTCCAGGCTGATGAGGCAGGTGTCCACCCTCCTGTCCCGTACGTAGGCGATCGTATCCCTGAGTAGCGCGAGACTATCAGAGATCTTCCTGCCGGGTACAGTACAGGTCTGTTCGGGGTGAATCACCAACTCCAGAGCAGACTTGACTCTACTGGCTATGACTTTAGACAGAATCTTGTAATCAACATTAAGCAGTGAGATGGGCCGCCAATTTCTGATTTCTGCCCTCTCCCCCTTCTGCTTGTAAATGAGGGTGATGATGCCTTTTCTCATGGATTCTGACATGCTGCCGGCCAGGAGCATACTCTCGTATACTTCCAGCAGGTCCTGACCGACGCAGTCCCACAGGGCCGAGTACAACTCGACCGGTAAGCCGTCGCTCCCGGGAGTTTTACTCTTCTCGAAAGACTGGACGGCCTTTGTCAGCTCGTCCAGAGTTAGCGGCTTGTCCAGTCTCTCCCTCCTGCTGTCATCTAAGACCTCTGTGATAGATGACAGGAAGGACTGGGAGGCTCTGCTGTCTGTGTGCTTCGCGTCATACAGTCCAGCATAAAAGGATTTGCTGATCCTCAGTATGTCGGACTGCGAAGAAGTTACCGAGCCATCTTCTTCCTTCAGGCTGCTGATAACAGAGCTCTCTCTGTGTCCCTTTTGGAAGAAGTAACGCGAGCACGTCTCATCCTGCTCGATGGAACGGACTCTGGATCGGAAGATGATCTTGGAGGCCTCCTTGGCAAAGAGCGAGGCCTGCTGGCTCTTCACCTCTTGGAGGTCCTCCTTGACCTCGACCGCCATTGACTGCAACCGGAGTAGATTTTGCATAATTTTCTGGAGTCGGGACAGTTCCCTCTGTCTCTCTCTCGCCTTCTGAACACCTTTCTGGATGAAGAACCTCTTGATGTTCTCCTTAATCGCTTCCCACCAGTGAACTGGAGACTCAAAGAGGGGTTTCACGGTCCTCCAACCATTGTAATCCCTTTTGAGTTCCTCAACGTTCTCTGGGGTCAGCAGTGTCGCATTGAGCTTCCACATCCCTCTGCCAACCTCCTGTAAGTGACAGTCGGCCAGTAAGAGGCAGTGGTCGGAGAAGAACACCGGCTTGACGTCGGTGGTTCCGACCGTGACAGCACGGGACACAAACAGGAAATCAATCCTGGAACGGGCAGACCCGTCCGATCTTGACCATGTGTATCTGCGCTGCGCCCCGTCTGCAGGTTTTCTGAAGACGTCGTGCAGTTTGGCATCCTTAACTGTTTCGATTAGGAATCTGAACGTAGCGTCCAGTTTGCTGTCGTCACTGCCGGATCGTCCAGCCGCATCGATGATGCAGTTGAAGTCACCGCCAAGGATGACCGGTCTGGATGTCGCCAGCAGCAGTGGGAGCTGCTGGAAGACGGTCAGCCGCTCGCTGCGTTGTACCGGGGCGTACACGTTGATCAACCGGAGCGGAGCGTTGTTGTACATCATGTCTGCTATGAGGAGGCGGCCGCCCACCACCTCCTTAACTTCGGAGATGGTGAAGTTACCTCCCTGCAGCAGAATACCCAGGCCGGAGGAACGGCAGTCATTACCCCCCGACCAGATCGATGGCCCGTGGGACCACAATTGCGACCACTGCCTGTAGGTGCTGAGGTGTGGTATTCCACACTGCTGCAGAAACAGTCGGTCAGCTTTGACCTTGGCAAGGTAATCCAAGGTTGAAACACATCGCGTAGTAGATTTAATGCTACGCACATTAATGGAAGCAATTCTTACACCCATGTTTTACTAAAAATTAGTTGTTGCTTCCCATACCATTTGTCCTCGTTAGTCCCAGTCCTTCGGGATGTTCCTGCATACCCATCTTGTGCGCAAGCAGTTTCACGTTGGTTGGGCTCAGAAACCCCTCCTGATTTTTCATGCAGGGTTTGTGCCGCTCGGGTGACATCGGGGGGGGGGGGGGTCTTGTAGGCAGAGAGCATTGGGTTGTCCTCAGCTGCTTCCATCTGTTCCTCCTTGAAAACATCACAGCTCCCGGTCTCCCGGAGCTCAGGTGCGCCAGACGTGTCTTTGCTCCCGGTGTCCCGGAGCTGAGATGCGTTGGCCACGTCGTTACGTGTGGGGCATTGGGGTTGGGGCACGCCGGGCCCATCACAGCTTCCAGTGCCCGGGAGCTGGGATGCTTTATCATCCATCTCGGAGTACTGCCGCCTCTTTTGAAGGGGCTGTCGTTCCAGCATTTCCCCGTCCAGTGAAGAGGAGTTGTTGCAGTCTGATTCAGAAGAGAGCCTCCTCTTGACACTGGTTTGGGTGGTGGCTTTGGGATGTTTTTTCTTTGTGGTTTTCCTCTGGACCACTTGCCACTGACCTGTTTGTGTAGATAGGCTGACTGGAGGGGAAGCTATGTTGGATTTGGTGCTTGGCAACGAACAAGGCCAGGTGGCAGATCTCTCGGTGGGAGAGCATTTCGGTGATAGTGATCACAACTCCCTGACCTTTACTATCGTCATGGAGAGGGACAGGAGCAGACGGGATGGGAAAATATTTAATTGGGGGAGGGGGAATTACAATGCTATTAGGCAGGAACTGGGGTGCATAAATTGGGAACAGATGTTCTCAGGGAAATGCACGACAGAAATGTGGAAGTTGTTTAGGGAGCACTTGCTGCGACTGTCCCGATGAGGCAAGGAAGGGATGGTAGGGTGAAGGAACCTTGGATGACAAGAAATGTGGAACAGCTCGTCAAGAGGAAGAAGGAAGCTTACTTAAGGTTGAGGAAGCAAGGATCAGACAGGGCTCTAGAGGGTTACAAGGTAGCCAGGAAGGAACTGAAGAATGGAATTAGGAGAGCTAGAAGGGGACATGAAAAAGTCTTGGCGGGTAGGATTAAGGAAAATCCCAATGCGTTCTACACTTATGTGAGGAACAAGAGGATGGCCAGAGTGAGGGTAGGGCCGATCAAGGATAGTGGAGGGAACTTGTGCCTGGAGTCGGAGGAGGTAGGGGAGGTCCTAAATGAATACTTTGCTTCAGTATTCACTAGTGAGAGGGACCTGGTCGTTTGTGAGGACAGCGTGAAACAGGCTGATATGCTCGAACAGGTTGATGTTAGGAGGGAGGATGTGCTGGAAATTTTGAAAGACATGAGGACAGATAAGTCCCTGGGGCCAGACGGGATATACCCAAGGATATTAAGGGAAGCGAGGGAAGAGATTGCCGCGCCTTTGGTGATGATCTTTGCGTCCTCACTGTCCACTGGAGTAGTACCAGATGATTGGAGGGTGGCAAATGTTATTCCCTTGTTCAAGAAAGGGAATAGGGATAACCCTGGGAATTATAGACCAGTCAGTCTTACGTAGGTAGTGGACAAATTATTGGAGAGGATTCTGAGAGACAGGATTTATGATTAGTTGGAAAAGCATAGTTTGATTAGAGACAGTCAGCATGGCTTTGTGAGGGGCTGGTCATGCCTCACAAGCCTTATTACATTCTTTGAAGATGTGACAAAACACATTGATGAAGGAAAAGCAGTGGATGTGGTGTATATGGATTTCAGCAAGGCGTTTGATAAGGTTCCCCATGGTAGGCTCATTCAGAAAGTAAGGAGGCATGGGATACAGGGAAAGTTGGCTGTCTGGATATAGAATTGGCTGGCCCATAGAAGACAGAGGGTGGTAGTAGATGGAAAGTATTCAGCCTGGAGCTCGGTGACCAGTGGTGTTCCGCAGGGATCTGTTCTGGGACCTCTGCTCTTTGTGATTTTTATAAATGACTTGGATGAGGAAGTGGAAGTCTGGGTTAGCAAGTTTGCCGATGACACGAAGGTTGCTGGAGTTGTGGATAGTGTGGAAGGCTGTTGTAGGTTGCAACAGGACATTGACAGGATGCAGAGCTGGGCAGAGAAGTGGCAGATGGAGTTCAACCTGGAAAAGTGTGAAGTGATTCATTTTGGAGGGTTGAATTTGAATGCAGAATGCAGGCGAAAAGACAGGATTCTTGGTAGTGTGGAGGAACAGAGGGATCTTGGGGCCCATGTCCATAGATCGCTCAAAGTTGCCACCCAAGTTGATAGGGTTGTTAAGAAGGCGTATGGTGTGTTGGCTTTCATGAACAGGTGGATTGAGTTTAAGAGCCACGATTTTATGCTGCAGCTCTATAAAGCCCTGGTTAGACCACACTTGGAATATTGTGTTCAGTTCTGGTCGTCTCATTATCGGAAGGATGTGGAAGCTTTAGAGAGGGTGCAGAGGAGATTTATCAGGATGCTGCCTGGACTGGAGGGCATGTCTTACGAAGAAAGATTGAGGGAGCTGGGACTTTTCTCATTGGAACGAAGAAGGATGAGAGGTGACTTGATAGAGGGGTACAAGATGATGAGAGGCATAGATAGAGTGGATAGCCAGAGACTTTTTCCCAAGGTGGAAAGGGCTATCACCAGGGGGCACAATTTTAAGGTGATGGAGGAAGGTTTCGGTGAGATGTCAGAGGTAGGTTCTTTACACAGAGAGTGGTGGGTGCGTGGAATGCACTGCCAGCGGTGTTAGTAGAAGCAGATACATTAGGGACATTTAAGCATCTCTTGGATAGGTACATGGATGATAGTAGAATGAAGGGTATGTAGGTAGTTTTGATCTTAGAGTAGGTTAAAGGTTCGGCACATCATCGTGGGCCGAAGGGCCTGTACTGTGCTGCACTGTTCTATGTTCTATAACACAGGTGTTGGGAGGCTCAGCCTGGCTACGCAATGTTACAAGGACGCTGAGTGACACCATCGACAACGGGACAGAGAGAAAAACACACAGAAAACGAATAGACTGTGAGGAAGCAAAAGTGAGGAACGGAGAGAGAGAGACAGACAACGAAACTGAGATGGAGAAACAAAGCATTTGTACGATTGTGCTCTCCCTGTTGTCTAAAGGTATTTCCTGTTGTGTAAATATGTTTTCTGTTGTGTAAAGATGTACCCTGTTGTTGTGTAAAGGTTTTCCCTGTTATTGTTTTATTTTCTGTTGCTGACCGTCTCCTCACTGTGACCATTTGTCCTGGTATTATTGTGGCCAAAATCACCATCTGGTGGTGGAGAGGAGACTCTGCAGGAAGGGGTTGACAAAGTGGGAGAGACTCGGCTGGTCCGTGTTTGCAGTTTGTGTTCGTGTGAGCAAAAGTGATTTGTTACTGATTGATCTGTTCACTCGAAGGAAAAAACTGATTGCAATCGAGCGCATCTTGTTATTATGGGGAAACACTTGATGTTTTGAAAGTGAACTGTTTGTGTTATTACCAAACATAAATAGCAGAGAATGGTTTCGATCGATCAAACTCTGGGTTGTGAGCCCAGCACGCTTCCGCTGCGCCACTCTGCTAACTACTATTCTAAATTTTAGCTGCCTGTTAGTGAAATATGTTCATTTCTCCAATGTTTTTATAAAAATAGGATTGTGGTCGGATTTCTCAAGAATCCCGGACTCAGCAACACACGTGCTGACGGACTCACCCTCACTGCACAATGACACAAGGACACTGAGTAACAGCACCGACAATGAGGCAGGCAGAGAAAGACACACAGAAAACCAGGAAGAGATTATCAGGACCCAGAAGGGAACAGACAGAGAAAGACACACAGAAAACCAGGAAGAGATTATCAGGACCCAGAAGGGAGCAGACAGAGAAAGGTACTGAGCAAACCAGCAAGAGACAGCGAAAGACTGATGATTTATGGAATTGTGTTCTCTGTTGTGTAAAGATGTTCCCTGTGTTCTTTTAAAGATATTTCCTGCTGTGTAATATGTTCTCTGTTGTGTTACTGTATTCGCTGTTGTGTGAAGATGTTCTCTGTTATTATGTAAAATGGTTCCCTGTTGGGTAAAGATCTTCTCAGTTGTGTAAATATGATCCGTCTTGTGTAAAAGTGTTCCCGGTTGTTTAAATATGTTCCCTGCTCTGTAATGTAGAGCTGAGTCTGCACGAATGGAATTGCTACAGTATCTTCCAGTCTGATACTGTATGAGGGCTGGAATGTGATCCAAAGCACAGTCTATATAAATTAAATTGCTATTGTATCTTTTAGTTTCACAATCCGGGGGTGTTTTAAACTGAATTCTCAGTTTGTATCTCAGGTTATACTATCTTTCAGATTCTCTCAATCTGATATCACACTTGAGATTTAGACTTAAGAAAGGATCTACTGGCATTGGAGGAGTTCAAAAGCGATTCACTCAGCTGATTCCTGAGATGAAGGGGTTGACTTATGAAGAACGGCAAAACAGGTTATTCATTCGAGTTCAGAAGAATGAGGGGTGATCTTTTTGAAACGTACAAGATTCTGAGGGGGCTTAACAGGGTGAAGAAGGGTCTCTGACCTGAAACATTAACTCTGCTTCTCTCTTCACAGATGCTGCCAGACCTGCTGAGTATTTCCAGCATTTCTTGTTTTTATTAACAGGGTAGATGTTGAGAAAATGTTTCCACTAGTGGGGGAATCTCAAACTAGGCGACATAGTTACAGAATAAGGGGACACTCATTTAAACTGAGATGCAAAGGCATTTCTTCTCTCAGAGGGTAGTGAATGTCTGGAATTCTCTACCCCAGACAGTATTGCAGGCTAAATCACTGAAAGTATTTAAAGAGGATGTAAATAAATTTTTGAAATATTGGAGAGTTGAGGTCCATGAAGAGCTGCCATGAAAGAGGAGTTGAGGTCTGGGGCAGATCAGCCATGATCTTACTGAATGGCAGGGCAGGCTTGAGGGGCCGAATGGCCTACTCCTGCTCCTATTTCTTCTGTTCTTATGTTATGTTATATCTAATGTATATGTCAGGATGCACTATGGGAATTAATACTGAAACTTATAAACTCATAATGTGTGTAAATATTGGGCTGATATTTCACTTGAATCTCAGAGTACATTATTGTAGTTAATTCTGTAAGTTTGAAAAGGGAACTCTGTGCCATAATGAAAACAAGAAATGCTGGAAATACTCAGCAGGTCAGGCAGCATCTGTGCAGAGAGAAGCAAAGTTAACGTTTCAGGTCAGTGACCTTTCAGATGCTGCCAGACCTTTTGAAAGTCCATGTACACCACATCAACAGCATTGCCCTCATCATCCCTCTCTGTAACCTCATCAAAATACTACAGCAGGACAGTTAAACATGATTTTCCCTTAAGATATCCATGCTGGCTTTCTTGAATTAACCCACATTTGTCCATGGGATTATTAATTTTGTCCCGAATTATTCTTTCGAGAAGTTTTCCCACCTCCAAAATTGAACTGACTAGGGAGTGAAATGAGGTGAGTTGCTCGAACAGAGAGCCAGCACGGGTTCGACAGGCTGAATGGCCTCCTTCTGTGCTGTAGCCATTCTTTGATTGGATGATTCTAGCAACAACTGTTGGTGGAGAGGCAGTGATGCAGGAATGGGTTGACAGAAAGGGGAAAGTCTGGGCTGCTGTGTGTTCGGGTTTGTGAATAAAGGTGATTTGGAAGCTGTGTTCCAAATTGAAGTGTTTACTGGAAGGAAGAAGTTGATGTAAATAAAGAGTAAAACGTGTTAAGATGAAGTGTGGTGTGATTGTGGGCAGCAGTAAATATAGTGCTGGTGAATTATTTGTGTTAATAAACTTCCACTGCACCCTCTGCTGCAGGCTGCTGTTTATATCCAGCTGTGTATTAGTGCTGTGTGTTAACGAGATAAATGTTTGTTTCAACGCTGTTTATAAAGCAATAGCATTGCACTCAAACAGTCCCAGACACAGCAACACACGTACAAAAGCAAAATACTGCAGATGCTGGAAATCTGAAACATAAACAGAAAATGCTTGAAATAATCAGCAGGTCTGGCAGCATCTGTGGAGAGAGAACAAAGTTAATGTGAGCTAAGGAAACAGACCTGAACTGTTAACTGTTTCTCTCTGCACAGATGCTGCCAGACCTACTGAGCATTTCCAGCATTTTCTGTTTTTATTACAGCAACACAGGTGTTGGGAGGCTTAGCCTGGCTACACAATGTTACAAGGACGCTGATAAACACCATCGACAACGGGACAGAGAGAAAAACACACAGAAAACCAAGAATAGACTGTGAGGAAGCAAAAGTGAGGGGCAGAGAGAGAGGCAACGAGACTGAGATGGAGAAACAAGGCATTTGTATGATTGTGTTCTCCCTGTTATCTAAAGGTATTTCCTGTTGTGTAAATATGTTTTCTGTTGTGTAAAGATGTACCCTGTTGTTGTGTAAAGGTTTTCCCTGTTATTGTTTTATTTTCTGTTACTGACCGTCTCCTCACTGTGACCATTTGTCCTGGTTTTATTGTGGCCAACATCACCATCTGGTGGTGGAGAGGAGGCTCTGCAGGAAGGGGTTGACAAAGTGGGAGAGACTCGGCTGTTCCGTGTTTGCAGCTTGTGTTCGTGTGAGCAAAAGTGATTTGTTACTGATTGATGTGTACACTAGAAAGAAGAAGCTGATAGCAATAGAGTGCCTTTGGAAGCATCTTGTTATTATGGGTAAATACTTGATGTTTTGAAAGTGAACTGTTTGTATTATTGCCAAACATAAACAGCAGAGAATGGTTTCGATCTATTGACCTCTGGGTTATGGGCCCAGCACACTTCCGCTGCACCACTCTGCTAACTACTCTTTTCAGTTTCAGCTGCCCGTTAGTGAAATATGTTCATTCCCCAATGTTTTTATAAAAATAGGATTGGAGTCGGATTTCTCAAGAATCCCGGACTCAGCAACACACGTGCTGACGGACTCACCCTCACTGCACAATGACACAAGGACACTGAGTAACAGCACCGACAATGAGGCAGGCAGAGGAAGACACACAGAAAACCAGGAAGATATTATCAGGACTCAGAAAGGAACAGACAGAGAAAGGTAATGAGCAAACCAGCAAGAGACTGCGAGATAAAAGCAAAATACTGCGGATGCTGGAAATCTGAAATAAAAACAAGAAATGCTGGAACCACTCAGCAGGTCTGGCAGCATCTGTGGAAAGAGAAGCAGAGTTAACGTTTCGGGTCAGTGACCCTTCATCAAGGAGGCGACGACAAATGGTATGGGAAGCAACAACTAATTTTCAGTAAAAAATGGGTGTAAGAATTGCTTCCATTAATGTGCGTAGCATTAAATCTACTACGCGATGTGTTTCAACCTTGGATTACCTTGCCAAGGTCAAAGCTGACCTACTGTTTCTGCAGGAGTGTGGAATACCACACCTCAGCACCTACAGGCAGTGGTCGCGATGGTGGTCCCACGGGCCATCGATCTGGTCGGGGGGTAATGACTGCCGTTCCTCCGGCCTGGGTATTCTGCTGCGGGGAGGTAACTTCACCATCTCCGAAGTTAAGGAGGTGGTGGGCGGCCGCCTCCTCGGAGCAGACGTGATGTACAACAACGCTCCGCTCCGGTTGATCAACGTGTACGCCCTGGTACAACGCAGCGAGCGGTTGACCGTCTGCCAGCATCTCCCACTGCTGCTGGCGACGTCCAGGCTGGTCATCCTCGGCGGTGACTTCAACTGCATCATCGGGAGATCTAAAATGGACCAGGGCGGGAGGGACACGATGTTCAAACCTCTGGACAAGGGCGGGAAAAATGTACCCAACGTCGCCCTCATCCTGATGACCACCTTCGTGTGCAGCTGCACCAAGCTGTGTGTGGAGCCCCAGTACACAAACACCAAGTGTCACTATGTGCTGAGGTGTTGCGAAGGATGGGTCTGGTCACATTGCCGCGGATCGCTTCATCCAGTTGGACCATACCGTACCAGCTATCCTTCGTGGGAAAGTTTCTGCGGGAAAACACCTTTGACCACCAATCCATCAGGCAGTGGTCTGCACGGAATGTCCTCAAGGCCCTACGGGAAAAGGAGATGGTGGATCCGGTCGGATGGTTCCCCGAGCAGACTGCCAAAGTCATTTGGCAGAATGCCTCATCACCAGAACTTTCAAACAAGCACCAAGATGTAGCTTGGCTGGTGGTGAGAAGAGCCCTTCCTGTCAGATCCTTCCTGCATGCCCGAAGTCTCGCCCCCTCCACACGCGGCCCTCGAGGTGGCTGCGGTGGGGAAGAGACAGTTGCCCACCTCCTTCTGGAATGTGTCTTTGCAAAGCAGGTGTGGAAAGAGATGCAGTGGTTTTTGTCGAGGTTCATCCCAAGCAGCTCTGTAACACAGGAGTCTGTGCTCCACGGGCTGTTCCCAGGGATGCACACCGAGATAAACATTAACTGCTGCTGGAGGACCATCAATTTGGTGATAGACACTCTTTGGTCTGCCCGAAACCTGCTGGTCTTGCAGCGCAAAGAGTTGTCCACGACCGAGTTTTGCAGACTGGCACATTCCAAGGTCCAGGACTACGTGCTGAGGGACGCACTAAAGCTTGGGGTAGCCACTGCAAAGGCTCAATGGGGAAAGACCACTGTGTGTGGTCCCCCCGCCATAGTGAACTGGGCAGCTGGACCCATTGGAAACCCCTCGTGCTGTATACACCAGATATGCGTTTGCTGTAAAATGTCCATGTCAGGTAAAATGGAATGGAAGGGTTGTGAGGCAACTCACTCCTGTATTGAAGAAAACTGATTTCCTTTGCACTTTTTGGAATGTCAACTTGGTGCTGTTTTGAACTGTTATATAATGCATTTTTTACAGATTTATATGAAGAAAGCATATTTTTAGGAATAAAATCCTGGGGATTCATATGCATAGTTCTTTGAAGGTGGCAGGACACATTGAGAAAGTAGTTAGCAAAGCATATGGGATCTTGGGCTTCATAAATAGAGGTACTGAGTACAAAAGTAGGGAAGTGATGCTGAACCTGTATAAATCTCTAGTTGGGCCACAACCAGAGAATTGCAGCCAGTTCTAGTCAACACACGTTTGGAGGGATGTGAGTGTCCTTGAGAGGGTGGAGAAGATTTATCAGAATGGTTCCAGACATGAGGGATTTTAGCTGTAAGGTTAGGTTGGAGAAGCTGGGGTTGTTCTCCTTGGAACAAAGGAGATTGAGGGGAGATTTGATAGACATGTACAAGATTATAATAAATATGACAGGTTTAGATAACTTACAGGGCGATGGGGATAGAGCGGGGGAATGGGACTGAATGGATTGATATACATGGGCTTGATGGGCAAAATGACTTACTGTACTGTAGTGACTCCATGACTCAATGACTCTCTCTCTCCTTCTCCCTCTCTCTCTGTCTATCGCTTTACCTCTCTCTGCCTTTCTCTCTCTATCTGTCTTTAGCTGGTCCTCTAACTTTCTATCGCACTCTCTCTCTCTCTTTTTTCACTCTCTCTCTCTCCATTACACACATATTTGTCAATCACATGTCAAAGAAGGAAGCGTAATGAAGGAATGGCTGCGCCCTTGAAAATGTTTCCAGCAGAATAGTTAAATGTTTAAAGTTTCTGCAGGGAGTTTGACCTGAGATGGTGAGACACAAGGATGTGAGGTTATTAAAGTCTTCACCAAATGTAATAGGGAATAATTTTCTTCACTGGTGAACCCAAAGGAACAAATATGGCACAAGAATGAGAAAAGTCAGAGGATTGAGAAACATCCAATGGTTCTTCACATCTACAAGTCAGCAGACCCACAGAAAAACAGTAGGTTGAGAGTTCAGATCCAGTGATAGACTGGACAAATATCGAGCCAGTGCTTTTTTCTTTATAAACCTGACATCTGTCCACTTGGCTATTGCACCTCGTCTCGATGTATCTGATAATACTGATACTATTTGTATTCCACAGTTGCTTTGAAATCACAGGCAATATAAATGGATTGGGAATGTCAATGGTCAGGAACCATTAATGGATTGGGAAAGTCAATGGACTGGAAAATATCAGTGGATTGGGAAATTCTATAGACTGAGTTATATCAATGGATTGGGACAGTTCAGTACATTGTGAAACATCAATGGATTAGGAAACAGGAATTAAAGGGACAGATGGAGTTCAACCTGGAAAAGTGTGAAGTGATTCATTTTGGAAGGTCGAATTTGAATGCAGAATACAGGCTTAAAGACAGGATGCTTGGGAGTGTGGAGGAACAGAGGGATCTTGGGGTCCATGTCCATAGATCGCTCAAAGTTGCCACCCAAGTTGATAGGGTTGTTAAGAAGGCATATGGTGTGTTGGCTTTCATTAACAGGGGGATTGAGTTTAAGAGCCGCGAGGTTGTGCTGCAGCACTATAAAGCCCTGGTTAGACCACACTTGGAATATTGTGTTCAGTTCTGGTCGCCTCATTATTGGAAGGATGTGGAAGCTTTAGAGAAGGTGCAGAGGAGATTTACCAGGATGCTGCCTGGACTGGAGGGTATGTTTTACGAAGAAAGGTTGAGGGTGCTAGGGCTTTTCTCATTGGAACGAAGAAGGATGAGAGGTGACTTGATAGAGGGGTACAAGATGATGAGAGGCATAGATAG
This sequence comes from Heterodontus francisci, assembly GCF_036365525.1. Classification (NCBI taxonomy): domain Eukaryota; kingdom Metazoa; phylum Chordata; class Chondrichthyes; order Heterodontiformes; family Heterodontidae; genus Heterodontus; species Heterodontus francisci. Next base: position 2,489,632 of record NW_027141093.1, read on the forward strand.
AGTGGATAGCCAGAGACTTTTTCCCAGGGCAGAAAGGGCTATCACCAGGGGGCATAATTTTAAGCTGATGGAGGAAGGTTTCGGGGAGATGTCAGAGGTAGGTTCTTTACACAGAGAGTGGTGGGTGCGTGGAATGCACTGCCAGCGGTGGTAGTAGAAGCAGATACATTAGGGACATTTAAGCGACTCTTGGATAGGTACATGCATGATAGTAGAATGAAGGGTATGTAGGTAGTTAGAACTTAGGGTAGGTTAAAGGTTCGGCACAACATCGTGGGCCGACGGGCCTGTACTGTGCTGTACTGTTCTATGTTCTATGTTCCAGATGAAAGGATTGCATTAATCAATGGATTAGAATGTGGAGAGGCAGGAGAAAATGATGCCATTTTAAGTAGGGGGCCGGGGGTTAGTAGAAACAGACCAGGGCTATTTTACTCTCTATCTCACTCCTTTCTTCTATCTGGCTCATTATCACATCCTCTCTCTCTCAGAGCGGTGGGAAGCACTGGAACCCACACTTGCTGCTCAGATTGTTTGGTTCCGGGAAAATACAAGGTCCACATCAGATTGACAGGAAGGATAAATGTGATTCAGAGCCAATCATATTCCTTTTGGTGATGTGTGCTCAGCTTTGTTATATCAGCAAAGGCAGCAGGAAATGCAAATCCTGAAGAGTTTTGACAGAGTGAAGAAGGCGAAAGTGTTGCCAGTGACAGAAGGGTCAGTAACCAGAGGAAACACATTTAAAGTAATTGACAAAAGAATTCGAGTTGTGATGAGGAAGTTGTTTTTTCAGCAGTGTGTTGTTCTGGTCTGGAATGCAATCCTGAAAGGTCAGTGGAAGCAGATTCAATGTTAACTCTAAATGGAATTGTATATATACCTGACATGGAAAATCTAACAGGGCAATGGGGGAAAGGACAGGAGTGCGTGATGTGGGATTAATAGAATATCTCTGTTAAATACCAAGCAAATGCACAGTAATAAGGTTCAGTGCTTGGACCTCAGATATTTTCACTCCATCAATGGCAGAGAAGGCTCGAGGGACCATGTAGTTACTCCTCATGTTCTTCCCAGTGTCCAGGATAAAGTGTAACATGACACTGATTTCCAGATGGATGAAACAAATGCAACAGACATCTTTCGTGTAAACATCACATTTAAAGTGAGAAACTAATCATAACGCACGGAAAGGGATTGAACTAGTGACCTTCAGTTCACGAGACTGACGCCTTACCACTTGGCCACCATGCCTTTTGCTAATGAATACCTGAGGCTCCAGAGGAGGATTTGTGATTCTTTTTCAATTTGGTTGAAACAGCATCGAGAAACATGCACAGAAATAAAGAGGGATTGTGGAATGGGAAACAGATCAGCCTCATTTACATCATCAGCATCATGAAATCTTCATTCAGACGTTCCATTCCCATCCTCAGCTTTTCTCACATCTGTACAATAATATGAGTGGACATTGGGTTGTTGCTGGGCAGATTATATAAATAGACTATGTGCATCATCACAGGAAGTGATGTAATATAATCTGAAAGGCACCTCATGGAGAGTTGTAGATGAAACCTTCAATGCACGATGTGCAGAGTAAACTCAGGTTATTTTAACCGTCAGATTCTTATAAATTCTGTACTAAGCCTTGACAGATATCAGAATATTATATGGGGGCCACAGTAAACCAAAGCAATGATGGAGAAATCTTTGCCTGTACCTTTGAAAAGATCACTGGACTGAACCAAGCCGAGGAGTGACCGAGATGGTTCCAGAGGTTTGCAAGGTATAGTACTGCATCGGGTCTCGTGCAGAAGACAGACATGGAGCAGGTCAGTACGCTATTGTCTGCAATGGAGGGAGTGTGTAGGCAACATCCTCATGAAGAACAGAAGGCAACATGTGAAGAAGTTATTAAGGCACTCAAGACCTATTTTAATTGAGGAAAAAAATGTCATCGTGGAGCCAAAGTTAAAACGCTGCATTTGCTGACAACGCAACCACCAGGTGACGCTGTACTAGCACATGCGCAAATGCAGCCTCTTCCACTGAAACGTCACTGTCTGTGACATTCAGGCAGCCACCAGAATGAAAGATGGAGCTACTCAATTTATCACAGAAAACAACTTCGACCCAAAAATCCCCTCAAAGGTTGCCATCGCCGCCTCCGTCCCACCCCCAACAGTCCCCCGCTACCTCTTGCGCATTCGCCAATTATATAGTACCAAGTCATCTTAATTCACCTAAAGTGAATTACTTTCGGAGCAGTGACTGTCATTTCATAAGCAAATATGGCACATATCTACACAATGGACATGTTTTGGTTGATACTCGGAGAACGTTGCGCTATTTGAAGTCTCATTAGAAGGACAGCACCTCTGACAGTGCTGCACACCCTCTGTAATTCAGTGAGGTTTCATAGAGTCATAGAGTTATACAGCACAGAAACAGGCCCTTCGGCCATCATGTCCGTGCCGGCCATCAAGTACCTATCTATTCTAATTCCATTTTCCAGCACGTGGCCGTAGCCTTGTATTCTGTGGCTTTTTGAGTGCTCATCTAGATACTTCTTAAATGTTGTGAGGGTTCCTGCCTCCACCACTCCTTCAGGCAATGTGTTCCAGATTCCAACCACCCTCGAGGTGAAACATTTTTTCCTCAAATCCCCTCTAAACAGTGCCATCCCATTCTCCGGACGATCATTCCCCGCTTCCCCCCATCCCACTCTCTGACTGCTCACTCCCCGCTTCACCCACCACCACCCCCATCCTGCTCTCTGGCTGCTCACACTCCAGGCCATGGGCTCTGCCGCTTCCCTCCTCTCGGCCACTCGCTCCAACATTGCCCCATCACCCTTCGAGGCTCGCCTTGCTTTATCGGGTGGTGCTGTGAAGAATGATCGAATGTTGGAGCGACAGGCCGAGAGGAGGGAAGCAGCATGGCTTAGAGCTAGTGTCTGGAGGGACGTGGGGGGGAAGCGGGGCGTGAGTGGACGGAGAGAGGGCAGTGCGGGGGTGGGGGTGTAGCAAGGGGCCGGAGGGCGGGGGAGCGGGGTAGCGAGGAGCGGGCAGCGAGCGGCCTGGAGTGAGTGGCCGAGGGGTTAGAGCGTTTTCCTGCGCATGCGCCAGTTAGTCCTGGAAGACGTAGGCTGAGCATGCGCAGCATCTCAGAGCGCAGGAGACTGTTTGTGCATGTGCGCAGCTTGGAGCGCTCTGATGACGTCGGCTGGCTGCTGCATTGTCAGGAATCACTTTGAATTTAATAAGCGGACAAAACAGAAAGGGGAGAGTATTCATTCATTTATCAATGACTTGTAAAATCTCACGGAGGTTTGTGAATACCGCAACTTAAGAGAGTAGCTGAATGGAGACAGGATTGTGTTCGGGGTATTAGACAACACCCTTTCAGATCATCTACAGTCCAGGGCTGGTCTCACCTTAATGAAAGAGTTTCAATTGAGCAGACAAACAGAGGTTAGAACGTTTAACCAATCCGTTGTCCGAGGGGACAGGGAGAGTCTGATCTCGAGAGTTGCAGACTCAATTGAATTTGTTAAGAAAACAAAAGGAAAAATTAGTGGTAAAAGACAAGAAAGACGGGAAGAACATCTAGTGGTAGCTGCAACCAATTGCAGTAGGTGTGGCCGAGAGAGACACAAGTGGGAAAACTGCCTCGCCAAAGAAGCTGAGTGTTTTTCCTGCAGAAAGATGGGACACTTTCAGTCAGTGTGTGGCAGTAAAATACCAGCACTGAATATAATTAAAGGGAAATCCCCAGAGAGCAAAAACATTAATGAAGTACAGGATATCCAAAGTGTGGAAATACATTTTTTAGGTGAAATCCAGGAAATAAAGTGAGAGTTGCTGGACGACAGAAATTCTGAAATCTTTTAAGATAGAGGTAGATAGATTCTTGATAAACAAGGGGGTGAAAGGTTATCGGGGGCAGGTGGGAATGTGGAGTTGAGGTTACAATCAGATCAGCCATGATACTATTGAATGGTGGAGCAGGCTCGAGGGGCCGAGTGGTCTACTCCTGCTCCTAATTGGTATGTTTGTATGTAAGAAAACATGTTCTAGATACAATGAGAACTATCATTTGTTTGGAAATGGATTTGAACCCCCTTTTATCAAAAGGTTATAGAGCTTTAATTTTCTACAATTAATAGGCAAATCCTTGTGGAGTTGATATTGACAGAAACAATGGGCTGGATTCTATAGCGCCCTCGACGTCGAGATCTGTGGTGGGGGTGGGGTGAGTGCCGCCTGAAGATGGCCCCGGATGAGGCCCGTCACGGACCTCAACGCCGGCAGGGCCTGGCTCGATATTGCCGGCGACGGCGAGGCCTTGTGGGGGGACCCCCACCGCTCGGCAACGGGACCACAAACCTGCATTAGTTATTATCCCATCACTTCCTGATGTTCCGCTGCGATCTTCAGCCCAGTGGCCGGCACTGCCGTGCCTTCGGAGCCCCATCTGGGCAAATGTGGTGCAACACTGGTGGGGAGGGGGGAGAAGGTAAGTTTCTCAGTGTGGGGGTGGGGAGACGGAGTCAAATGAATGTCATGGGTGTAGGGGATGGTGGGAAGGGTTATAGTTTACAGTTTGTGCAGTTTTGGGCGGAAGGTCAGATGGTAAAGGTAGGTTTTGGGAGGGAAAGGGCAAATAATTAATTTAACTGTTATTGGGGGGATGGGAGAGAGGCAAAAGCAATGTATTTATTTCATTTCATTTAATCTTCCTTTAAATATTTTCCAGTAGGACTAACAGCCCTTTAAAAATGGCTGACACTCCAGTACAGTACTAAGGCAGTGCTGCACTATCAGAAATGCTGTTTTTCAGGTGAGACAGAAAACTGAGGATCCCTCTGCCCTCTCAGGTGGATGTTAAAGGTACCATGGCACTATTTCAGAGAATAGAAGGGGAATTATTTCTGGGATGCTGGTCATTGTTTAACCCTGAATCAACATCACTTCAAAACAGATTAACTCGTTTTTATCACATTGTTGTTTCTGGGAGCTTGCTGTGCGCACATTGGCCACCATGTTTCCTACATGACTACAGTGACTACACTTGGAAAGTCCTTCATTGGCTGGAAAAGGCTTTGCAACGTCCTGTGGTCGTGAAATGCAAGTCTTGCTTTTTCCATTGTTATCAGTGTCATTGTGATCAAAAGATAGGATTCGTGAACACAAAGTTTAAATCAATTTTGATTAAAATAATGTAAAAGCATCTATATTCTTGCACTGTACTTAATAATCTCCATCTTCCTATCCTTACAGAGTGCAATGTCATCGACCCTGAAATTGATTCCACAATCTCATGGAATCACAGAGTCAGAGAAAGTTTAAGGCACAGAAAGAGGCCACTTGGCCCATCGTGTCTGTTCCACAAACAATTTCAGCCGAGTTCTAATGAAAGGTCAGAGACCAGAAACGTTAACTCTGTTTCTCTCTCCACAGATGCTGCCAGACCTGCTGAGTATTTCCAGCATTTTCTGTTTTTATTTCAGATTTCCAGTATCTGCAGTATTTTGCTTCTGTGTTACTTTGAAAGTTAAAACTGACCCACCTGTCTACAATTCACACTGGGGTCTCCCATGAAATGATTCTGTATAATGTTGATGTAAGGAATGCAGACTCCGAGCACAGAGCTTCCTGTGGGGAATTGGGGATCTGAAAACCAGCAGACTGCAGGAATTTCCACTGGGAGCACAAATTCACAAAATCTACCTTTTATATATCGATTCATTTTAATTGTCCTTCTGGAAAATTATTTTGAAACAATTTAAACATCAACCCACAGCTCCATGACTGGGTCAATTATGAGGTCATCCTCTGACAGGTCATGTGACAGCTGGAGCCACAAGACATCAGAACCAGATTTGTGACTGGATTAAAACCCGGAATCCTGTCCCAATGGCTTTTCAAATAAAGCTGTTGCTGTTTGAAAACACAGCAGTTAAACTTTCTGCCTGACCATGAGGGGAGCGAGGGAGAAATTTACAAAACTCAATCCTTCAACAAAATAGTTCAAAAATCATTAATATCGAAATCATGTGAGGATTTATATGCAGTAGAGAAAGAAGCAGAATACAGAAAGTACAGAGGAGAGCTGAAAAAGGAAATGAGATCAGCAAGAGAATGTATGAGAAAAGATTAGCAGGTCACATAACTGGGAACACTGAAGTCTTTTACCAACATATGGACAGTCAATGAAAGGGTGGGTCAATTAGGAGATCCTGTGGAGGCAGAGGGTGTGGCTAAGGTACTAATTAAGTACATTTCATCTGTCATCACAAAATGAGCGGATGTTGCCAATGTCACAGTAAAGGAGGAGGAAGTGAGAAAATTGGACGGAATGAAAATAGATAAAGAGGAGACAATTATAAGGTTGGCAGCTCTCACAGTAGAAAATTCACCCAGTTTGAATGGGCTGCATCCTGGGTTGCTGAGGGAGGTAAGGTTGGAAATAGCGGAGACTCGAACCACAATCTTTCAATCCTCCTTGAATATGGGAATGATGCCAGAGGACTGGAGGAATCTCCTCAAGATTCCACATGAATCAGTGTCCATAATTCAACTTTACATATTTAAAACATGTTTACAAAAACAGTAGAAGTACTCTCATAACATAAAAGCAAAATACTGCAGATGCTGGAAATCTGAAACAAAAACAAAAATTGCTGGAAGCACTCAGCAGGTCTGCAGCATCTGTGGAGAGAGAAGCAGAGTTAACGTTTCAGGTCAGTGATTAGGCACACTACAACCTGCCGGACTGAACATTAAATTCAATCATTTCAGAGCATGACGGACGCCCCCCCCCCCCTACCCCCACACCCCGCAAACACACTTTTTTATGTTTAGTTTTTTTTTCTTTTTTATTTGGTTATTTTATTTCAGTTTTTTTTTTAGTTTGGTTAGTTTGTTTCTACTGTGTCTACCCATTGTTTCTGTTTAAAAAAAATGTTTAATGTTTGTGTTCGGAGTGCTTTGTGCATTACAGTCAATTCACACCTTCTCTGTACTAACGCTTTGTCTTTCAGCACACCATTGAGCACTGTTCAGCACTGTTCGCCTTTGTTCCATGCCCTTCTGGTCAGTTATTCTCTGTGACCTTGTCCAATCAACACCTCTTTTGTTATCTCTTGCCCCACCCCCAGGTTTACTTGCTTAAAACCTTTTCATTTATAATATTTGTCAGCTGTGATGAAGGGTAACTGACTTGAAATGCTAACTCTGCTTCTCTCTCTACACAGATGCTGCCAAAACCTGCTGAGTATTTCCAGCATTTCCTGCTTTTACTCTCATAGCACAGTTAACCTGTTTTTTCTCTCTCTGTTCTTATTCTTTCTCAGTGTTTGGATCTCTCACTGTTTGGATTGAGAATTGAGCTTGTATCAGTCCTGTGATGGACAGATCTGCTGAGTATTACCAGCATTTTCTGTTTTTTCTTCATTTCAGATCAGAATTTCTTATTGAAACACGGGGAATGCTGTTTCAATTGCTCCGGGGATACCTTCATGAGTTGCTGAAACATTCTAATTCCCATTCCCACACGGAACGAAGCCAGGCAGGAGGAGATACCTGTGACTCAATGATAAGACATTGCAGCTCATGAAGTGTGTTTTCTGATGGTCGATGGGTTCCTGTGTGAAGTTGACACGGGTTTGGTTTTTCTCCCTTACTCTTTGACCCTTCAGTTAGTTCTTTGTGTTCAGCTGTTTCAGGTGATGTTACTGAGTCAGGAATGTTGGTCAGGACAGTGCGAGAATTCCCTGTGATTCTTTCAATAGCGCTGGGGAATCTTTAACATCCACCAACAGGGCCTCATTTAATTGTCACTTCAAAAACCTGCTGGCAATTATTGCTCAGGATTACACTGAGCTGGGACACTAAGGATATTCAATTAATGAAATCAGTTCTTTAAACTGAGAGCAATAGTCCCTCCCACATCCTGATACCTTAGGATTTCTGAACTTTAATTACTGCTTCATTCCTTGTTTTGTGGGCTGGTTCACCACCTGTAGACATTTGAGGCACTCACAGGCACTGGTAATCTCTAGGCTTAGAGTCACAGAATCATAGACAGGTTACAGCACAGAAGGAGGCCATTCAGCCCTTTGTGTCCATGAGAGCTCTCTGCAAGAACAAGCCAGCTAGTCACACTCCCCCGCCTTTGCCTGTAACCCTGCATTTTCTTTTCTTCAGATAATTATTAAATTCTCTTTCAAAAGTCATGATTGAATCTGCCTCCAGATCCTAACCAGTCGCTGCATAAAAAAGTTTTTCCTCATGTTGCCTCTGGTTCTTTGGCCTTTCACCTTAAATCTGTGCCCTCTGGTTCTTGACACTTCTGCCAATGGGAATAGTTTCTCCCTATCTACTCTGTCCAAACCCTTCATGATTTTGAACACCTCTATCAAATCTCATCTCAACCTTCTCTTCCCAAAGAAGAACAACTCCAGATTCTCCAAAATAGTAGAAGGCTTTCTATTTCTACTGGAAAATGGGCAGAGAGAAAGAGTATGAGACAGAGTTCACAAGAGAGAGAAAAAATTGGGTATGTGTCTGTGAGAGAGAGCAAGACAGAGGGAGGGAGAGTAACTGTCTGTGTGTGAGAGAGAACGCAACCCAGTCCCAATATAATTGCTCTTTCTTGATACTATTCGATAAACTCAGACCCTGCCCAGATACCGACAGCTTCTCTCCCTCACTGCTGTTCCCCGCCCTGACTGGACAGAAATCCCCTCTCATAGCTGCACATTAACACTGGTCTCACTGCTGTTCCCTGCCCTGACGGTACATAAATCCCCTCTCATAGCTGCACATTAACACTGGTCTCACTGCTTTTCCCTGCCCTGATGGTGCAGAAATCCCCTCTCATAGCTGCACATTAACACTGGTCTCACTGCTGTTCCATTCCCTGACTGTACAGAAATCCCCTCTCATAGCTGCACATTAACACTGGTCTCACTGCTGTTTCATTCCCTGACTGTACAGAAATCCCCTCTCATAACTGCACATTAACACTGGTCTCACTGTTGTTCCCTGCTCTGACTGTGCAGAAATCCCCTCTCATAACTGCACATTAACACTGGTCTCACTGCTGTTCCCTGCCCTCACGTTACATAAATCCCCTCCCATAGCTGCACATTAACACTGGTCTCACTGCTGTTCCCTGCCCTGACTGTACAAAAGTCCCCTCTCATAGCTGCACATTAACACTGGTCTCACTGCTGTTCCATTCCCTGACTGTACAGAAATCCCCTCTCATAGCTGCACATTAACACTGGTCTCACTGCTGTTCCCTGCCCTGACTGTACAAAAATCCCCTCTCATAGCTGCACATTAACACTGGTCTCAGTGCTGTTCCCTGCCCTGACTGTACAAAAGTCCCCTCTCATAGCTGCACATTAACACTGGTCTCACTGCTGTTCCCTGCCCTGACGTTACAGAAATCCCCTCTCATAGCTGCACATTAACGCTGGTCTCACTGCTGTTCCCTGCTCTGACTGTACAGAAATCCCCTCTCATAGCTGCACATTAACACTGGTCTCACTGCTGTTCCCTGCTCTGACTGTACAGAAATCCCCTCTCATAGCTGCACATTAACACTGGTCTCACTGCTGTTCCCTGCCCTGACTGTGCAGAAATCCCCTCTCATAGCTGCACATTAACACTGGTCTCACTGCTGTTCCCTGCTCTGACTGTACAGAAATCCCCTCTCATAGCTGCACATTAACACTGGTCTCACTGCTGTTCCCTGCCCTGACTGTACAGAAATCCCCTCTCATAGCTGCACATTAACACTGGTCTCACTGCTGTTCCCTGCTCTGACTGTACAGGAATCCCCTCTCATAGCTGCACATTAACACTGGTCTCACTGCTGTTCCCTGCTCTGACTGTACAGAAATCCCCTCTCATAGCTGCACATTAACACTGGTCTCACTGCTGTTCCCTATTCTGACTGTACAGAAATCCCCTCTCATAGCTGCACATTAACACTGGTCTCACTGCTGTTGCCTATTCTGACTGTACAGAAATCCCCTCTCATAGCTGCACATTAACACTGGTCTCACTGCTGTTCCCTGCTCTGACTGTACAGAAATCCCCTCTCATAGCTGCACATTAACACTGGTCTCACTGCTGTTCCCTATTCTGACTGTACAGAAATCCCCTCTCATAGCTGCACATTAACACTGGTCTCACTGCTGTTCCCTGCTCTGACTGTACAGAAATCCCCTCTCATAGCTGCACACTAACACTGGTCTCAGGTGAATTTTGAGTGGTCATTAAATGATCCGACAATGGCGTGGCCTCGGTTAATAGCAGTTTGAAGCCGGATATCAGTTTTAAATTCCATCGGCTCATCCCAAAAACCGACCTTTAAACAAGTCAAAACACTGGAAACACACGATGGCTCATTCAACGTCTATGGAGAGAACAAAGACGTTTACTGTTGGGGTTTGGACAATAAAGAGAAACATAGGAACTTGATGAGGACATTCAGCCTTTCGAGTCTGTTCCACCATTCAATTAGATATTTGCTGATCTGTATATTAACACCATTTGTCTGCTTGTTTCTGTAACCCTTGGTACCTTACCTAACTCAAATCTATCATTTGTCAGAAATAAATAAGGAAACTGATTCATCGATTTTCTTAAAAGCAAAATACTGCGGATGCTGGAAATCTGAAATAAAAACTGAAAGTGCTGACAACGTTTCAGGTCACTGACCCTTCTTCAGAACTGGCAAATATTAGAAATGTAAAAGATTGTAAGCAAGTGAAGCGGGGGTGGGGCAAGAGATGACAAAGGAGAAGGTGTAGATAGGACAAGGCCACAGAATAGTTGACCAGAAAAAGGGAAACAATATGTTAATGGTGTGCTGAAAGACAAAGCATTAGTGCAGATAGGGTGTTAATGGACTGAAAAACTAAACAGCCACAATCACAAACATGAAAAAAACAGTGGGCAGGCACAGTAGAAACAAACTGAACAAACTAAAATAAAGTTTTCTTTTTTACTTTGCCGATGTCTTTGTATATATTGTGGATCCTTCTTCAGACTGTCTTCTTTCACAATGTAGTTCTGACCTCTGGTGATGTTGATCGTAATCAGCTTCAACTTGCTGATAGTTTTGGAACTGAGCACATTTTCTTTGCTTGATTCTACAACATGGAACTCAGTCTGACATGTGGACCCCTGGGAGGACTTAAAAGTAACTTGGATGATCCCTAGGACTGGTGGAGGAGTATCTGATCCATGGGAGAAGATTTTAGATATCAGCTTGTTCAATTACAGGTTCTGTTTTCTCTGTTACTTGTGGAATGTCGGAGCATCCATTATGTTGATCATTGCTCCGAGTCAATTACTGCAGATATTGTCTAATTGCCTCTGAACACATCACACATGGGCATGTGTCGGGACATGCGGTCGCGAGCAACAAAAATCTTCTCTCGTGCTGCAAATATGTAATCTTCCTTCTGGCATTTAAATCTACGAATGTTTCCTGCAGGCTTCGATCAGCATACTGTAGTGAAATGTCCCATTTTTCTGCAGACTTGACACTTCTTCCCTCTCGAAGGACAAGCTTTGTAATAAGGATCCTCACCACTGCAATGATTGGATGTTTGAATGTGATTGTGATTTCTGTCTTGGTCATCCTTGACCTTGCTCTGGGTTTCCTCTGTGTCCTTGTGTTTTGTGTGTTTCTCAGGGGAATCTCGTCGTCACGTTATTTGCCTCTTTCTCAGACCTCTGAGTCTCATCATGTAGTGGTCAAGAGTCTCGCACCATATTGTATTGCTTGCCTGAAACATAAATTTCAGAGTGAGGATTTGCCCTTGCTTGAAAATATCTTGTTAGAAAATGCATCGCAACATCATAATCATTATCGGTTCCAGTGTCTCTGAGTGTATTGAAGGTATTGTCAACTTTTGGTCCAGCAGAGTGTAGGAGTAATGCTCTCTTTCTTCGGGGTGTATTGATAGCGAGTGCCATCATTAGGAGTTCAAGTCTTGTGAGCCATTTGCTCCAGTGTGGCCCTGGGTTGCTGTCTATCTCTGTAAAGGCTGGACAGACTGGCTGTTGTTGTGCACACATGATGATTGTTGTTTATTTAAATCTGGAATTGTCAATGTAAGTCTTCTGTATGTCCCTGGTTGTCTGTGTGATTACTTCTTTTTAATTCTCAATGTCAGAAAAATATAGTGTTGTGCTGTGTTCTTACGTCTACATTAAATGATGACCCCAGGCTTTATATTCAGATTCAATACAAACAGTATTTATTGTCTTTCTTATCTACATTGCATGATCACAGGTCCCAGGTCTTTTTCTCATTGGTGTGTGTGCGCTCTCTACAAGCCATGTGTCGAATGTGTCTCTCAAAATAGTGTCTCCTTATATATGTATGATGATGTCATCTGTTGCATCAGTGGCTTGGTCTCTTAAAGGTACAGTTTCTTAAAGGTGAAGTCACCATTACACAACATTGCAAACAATGAGTCAGCCACGGTCGATAGAGTGTAAGGAATGAAGGTCAGAGGAGCAGACCAGGCTGGAAACACATAAAGAACGAGGGGCAGCCAACGTGAAAAACAGAGAATAAACAACATGGCATGGGTGGTGTTTACAATACCTCGAATCGGTTTGATTCTCTTCCAGGTCAGAGGGAATTCTAGCAACATGATGTCTATGGAATCACAGAATGACGAACAAAGAGACCATTTGGTCCATCATGCCAGTGTTGTCTCTTTGGTAGAGACAAATTACAATTAGTCCTGCTGCGTGGCTTTTTCCTGTAATCCTGTACATTTTCCCTTCCAGCATCTATCCATATCCCTTTTGAAAGTTACGATTGAATCTGCTTTCATCTCCCAATCAGGCAGTGCATTCCAGATCACAACACATTACTGTGTAACAAATGGTTCTTCATGTCACCTCTAGTTCTTTTGCCAATCACCTGATATCTGTGTCCTCTGCTTACTGACCCTTTTGCCACAGGAAACAGTTTCTCCTGATTTTAAGTGTTGAGAACCATCATGATTTTGAACACCTTGGACAAATCTCTTCTGAACGTTCTCTGCTCCAAGAAGAACAACCTCAGCTTCTCCAATCTCTCCACATAACTGAAATCCTTCACCCCTGGTATCATTGCAGCAAATCTCTTCTGTTCATTTCTTGCCCCAGAATTAATTGAAATGAAATGTTTCTAAGAAAATGCATGAACTAAATAAAAAGGAGAGAGAAATAAATGCTGAGCAAAATGGATATAAATGTTTGGAAGGTAAAAAGAGCAAAGAGATCGAAATTTTATTGTCGAGGAGTGAGAGGAACAAATAACACTTTGGAGATTTTGTCAGTGGATTTACTGATAAATTTGGGAACTGAGAGGAAGCTGGTTCACAGAGAAAAAACTGCCAACCCTGGGGAGGAGCCTACAACTGCATCCGTCCAATAAGAGACAGAGTAGAAGTGACAGTTCAGTCAGTGGAACAGGACACTTTTAATCTCAGGATTATGGGTTGGATGATCCACTGTGGGTGCCCGTGAAATTACACAGGAGCTAATACAACACCTTGCTGTCAGTGGCTCCTTGGTCAACGGGTGTGATTCTTGTTAAAGAAGTGTGATTAATGAAAGTGTGAGCGACCCCAGGTTCAAATCACCAATGAGCTCTTGGAATTTTTAGTTTCATGTTACTGATTGGTGTCAGCCTTACGGAGCTGGCTTCAGGACCAGAGAACTGGATTCAAAGAGCTTGTCGACAAAATTGAAATTTACAAAATGTACAGATAGCCAAGTGAGAATATAAAGTTGTCGCAGTAATTGAGACCTGACTCCAAAAACAACAGGACTGGGTTCTGGAATGGACTGGAATGGAATTCTTCAGTGTTTCTGTTGTTTGGCTTGCATTGGCTCATTGATTTTCTTGTTTTTCACTTTGTTGATGCCTTTGAATAATTGTGGATCCTTCTTCAGAGTGTCTTCTTTCACCAGGTAGTTCTGACCTCTGATGATGTTGATTGCAATCAGCTTCAATTCGCTGATCGTTTTGGAACTGAGCAGATTTCCTTTGCTTGAGTCTACAACATGGAACTCAGTCTGACATGTGGACCCATGGGAGGATTTGAATGCCACCCCTGCGTTGGAATTGCATCCATCCAATAAGACACCGAGTAGAATTGACAGTTCTGTCAGTCGAATATGAGATTTTTAATGGCAGGGTTGTGAGTTTGAGTCAAATACAAGAAATGCTGGAATCACTCAGCAGGTCTGGCAGAATCTGTGGAAAGAGAAGCAGAGTTAACGTTTCGGGTCAGTGACCCTTCTTCGGAACTGACAAATATTAGAAAAGTCACAGATTATAAGCAAGTGAGGTGGGGGTGGGTCAAGAGATAACAAAGGAGAAGGTGCAGATTGGACCAGGCCACATAGCTGACCAAAAGGTCACGGAGCAAAGGCAAACAATATGTTATTGGTGTGTTGAAAGACAAAGCATTAGTACAGATTAGGTGTGAATACACTGAATATTGAACAGCAGCAAGTGCAAACCTGAAAAAAAACCTGATAAAAACAGTGGGTCAGCAAACTGAACAAACTAAGATGAAATGAAATAAATGCAAAAAAAGATTGTAAAAAATGTAAAAAAGAATGTAAAAAAAAAGGAAGAAAAAATAACTAAAAATGAAAGTAAAATGGGGGGCTGTCATGCTCTGAAATTATTGAACTCAATGTTCAGTCCGGTAGGCTGTAGTGTGCCTAATCGGTAGATGAGATGCTGTTCCTCGAGCTTGCGTTGATGTTCATTGGAACACTGCAGCAATCCCAGGACAGAGATGTGAGCATGAGAGCAGGGGGGAGTGTTGAAATGGCAAGCAACCGGAAGCTCAGGGTCCTGCTTGCGGACTGAGCGGAGATGTTCCGCAAAGCGGTCACCCAGTCTGCGCTTGGTCTCCCCAATGTAGAGGAGACCACACTGTGAGCAGCGAATACAGTTTACTACATTGAAAGAAGTACAAGTAAATCGCTGCTTCACCTGAAAGGAGTGTTTGGGGCCTGGGATAGTGAGGAGAGAGGAGGTAAATGGGCAGGTATTACACCTCCTGCGATTGCAGGGGAAGGTGCCCTGGGACGGGGACGAGGTGGTGGGGGTAATGGAGGAGTGGACCAGGGTGTCACGGAGGGAACGATCCCTTCGGAATGCTGACAGGGGAAGGGAGGGGAAGATGCGACTGGTAGTGGCATCACGCTGGAGGTGGCGTAAATGGCGGAGGATGATCCTTTGGATATGGAGGCTGGTGGGATGAAAAGTGAGGACAAGGGGAACCCTGTCACGGTTCTGGGAGGGAGGGGAAGGGGTGAGGGTAGAGGTGCGGGGAATGGGTCGGACACGGTTGAGGGCCCTGGCAACCACAGTGGGGGGAAATCCTCGGTTGAGCAAAAAGGAGGTCATATCAGAAGCACCGTCATGGAAGGTAGCATCATCAGAGCAGATGCGTCGGAGACGGAGAAACTGGGAGAATGGAATGGAGTCCTTACAGGAGGTAGGGTGTGAAGAAGTGTAGTCGAGGTAGCTGTGGGAGTCGGTGGGCTTATAATGGATATTGGTAGACAACCTATTCCCAGAGATGGAGACAGAGAAGTCGAGGAAGGGAAGGGAAGTGTCAGTGATGAACCATGTGAAGGTGAGAGAACGGTGGAATTTGGAAGCAAAGTTGATAAAGTTTTCTAGTTCGGGGCGGGAGCAGGAAACGGCACCGATACAGTCATCAATGTACCGGAAAAAGAGTTGGGGGAGGGGGCCTGAGTAGGACTGGAACAAAGAATGCTCGACATATCCCACAAAAAGACAGGCATAACTAGGATCCATTCGGGTACCCATAGCGACACCTTTTACTTGAAGGAAGTGCGTGGAGTTGAAGGAGAAGTTGTTCAATGTGAGAACATTGTCCCCCTCTGAACTTGAGGCACTCCGTTCTCTCAGGTCTAACCCCGACATGGTCATCAAACCTGCAGACAAGGGTGGTGCTGTTGTTGTATGGCGTACCGACCTCTACCTTGCAGAAGCTCAAAGCCAACTCACAGACACCTCTTCCTACCTCCCTCTGGACCATGACCCCACCACCGAACATCAAGCCACCGTCCAAAGGACTGTCAGTGACCTCATCTCCTCTGGAGATCTTCCCTCTACAGCTTCCAACCTCATAGTCCCACAACCCCGGACAGCCCTCTTCTACCTCCTTCCCAAAATCCGTGACTCTTCTGACGCCCTACGTCATTTTGACAATTTCCACTTTCCTGGTCCCAACCGCCTCCTCTTCACTATGGACGTCCAATCGCTCTACACCTCCATCCCGCACCAGGATGGTTTGAGGGCTCTCCGCTTCTTCCTGGAACAGAGGCCCAACCAGTCCCCATCCACCACCACCCTCCTCCGCCTGGCTGAACTTGTTCTCACATTTCACACTTCCAATTTCCACCCTTCTCTCATAAGTGCGCCCATAATATGATAAACTTCTTCATTAAGATGGAGAGTGAGAGAGTTGATTCCGAGACTCGGGTCTTGAATCTAAACAAAGGAAACTATGAAGGTATGAGGCGGGAGTTGGCTTTGATAGATTGGGGAACGTTACTTAAAGGGTTGACAGTGGATAGGCAATGGCTAGCATTTAAAGAGCGCATGGATGAATTACAACAATTGTTCATTCCTGTCTGTGCAAAAGTAAAACAGGAAGGATGGCTCAACTGTGGCTTACAAAAGAAATTAAGGGAAGTATTAGATCCAAGGAGGAGAAATATAAAATGGCCAGAACAAGCAGCAAACCTGAAGATTGTGAGCAGTTTGGAATTTAGCAGAGGAGGACAAAAGGATTGATTAAGAAGGGGGAAATAGAGTATGAGAGTAAGCTAGCAGAGAACACAAAAACTGACTGTAAAAGCTCTATAGATATGTGCAGAGAAAAAGATTAGTGAAGACAAATGTGGGCCCCTTGCAGTCAGAAACGGGGGAATTTATAATGGGGAACAAAGAAATGGCAGACCAATTAAATACATACTTTGGATCTGTCTTCACAACGGAGGATACAAATTATCTCCCAGAAATGTTGGGGAACATAGGGTCTAGTGAGAAGGAGGAACTGTATGAAATCAGTATTAGAAGGGAATGTTTGGGAAATTGATGGGATTGAAGGCCGATAAATCCCCAGGGCCTGATAATCTACATCCCAGAGTACTTAAGGAAGTGGCCCTTGAAATAGCAGATGCATTTCTGGTCTTTTTTCAAAATTCTATCGACTCTGGAACAGTTCCAATGGATTGGACGGTAGTTAATGTAACTCCATTATTTTAAAAAAGAGGCAGAAAGAAAACAGCCAATTATATACCGGTTAGCCTGACATCAGTCGTGGGGAAAATGCTGGAGTCCATTAGAAAAGATGTAATAGCAGAGTGCAATAATAACTCGTCTCCACTCCTAGTATTTCTGAATCCCACACATTCACTATAATGTGAACAATTATTTCCTGTTGTGTCTCTCTCAGATTTGTAAACTTCACTGCATTGGAGTGAGGTGACATCTACTGGCGGGAAGCAAGAACTGCAATCAAGCAGCAGAAACTCCACAGTCTGTCAGGGTTAAAGAAACATTGCAATATGAGGATGCAGCGATGTGGTTTGATTGGGTAAATGGAGACATGATTCCACTTGTGGTGGTGTCTGAAGCAAAGGCCAGAAATACAAAATTGTCATTAATAAAAGAAATGAGGAATTCATGAAAAATGTAGTAACGTAGTGAATGGTTAAAATGTGGATTGAATAGAAAGTGAGATTGGATGGACAGAAGCAGTCTGAAAGGATGGCTGAAACAAAAGGTGAGTGCCCTGAAACGTTAACTGTGTTTCTCACAGCACAGATGCTGCCAGAGCTGCTGAGCATTTCCACCACATTCTGTTTTTATTTCAGCATTTGCAGGATGTTGCTTTGATCTGAAAAAAAATGGATGATTGGCGGGGGGGTTCCAGTGAAATTCCACAGCAGCTAATAAAGCCTGACCTGTCAGTGGCTCGTTGGTCTAGGGGTATGATTCTCGCTTAGGGTGTATGGTTAATTAACATGCGAGAGATCCTGGGTTTAAATCCCAGATGAGCCCTGGTCTGCTGGCATTTTTAGATTAAGGTTATCTATTGGTTTCAGCCTTGCAGAAGGTGGAATTGACTTCCATACGGAGCTGGCTTGAGGACCAGACAACTGGATTCAAAGAGCTTGTCGACAAAATTGTAATTAACTAAATGTGCAGATAGCCAAGTGGGAATATAAAGTTGTTGCTGCAATTGTGACCTGACTCCAAATACAACAGGACTGGGTTCTGGACTGGAATGGAATGGAATTCTTCAGTGTTTCTGTTGTTTGGCTTGCATTGACTCATCGATTTTCTTGTTTTTCACTTTGTCGATGCCTTTGAATAATTGTGGATCCTTCTTCAGAGTGTCTTCTTTCACCAGGTCGTTCTGACCTCTGATGATGTTGATCGTAATCTGCTTCAATTCGCTGATAGTTTTGGAAGTGAGCAGATTTCCTTTGCTTGAGTCTACAACATGGAACTCAGTCTGACATGTGGACCCATGGGAGGATTTGAATGCCACCCCTGCGTTGGAGTTGCATCCATCCAATAAGAGAGCGAGTAGAAGTGACAGATCTGTCAGTCGAACATGAGACTTTTAATGGCAGGGTTGTGAGTTTGAGTGCCATTCTGTTTTTCCCTTTTTTAAGGCTTCTTGAGCAGAGAGTACAGGGAGTGTTTGAAATGAGCAAATCTCGCTTTGATTCAGGACTCTTACCTCTCTGCAGCATCTCGCTATGAAAGATTGAATTTGAACTCATTTCATTCTCAGCTCAGGGTCTGTGCGGCTCATTGGCACTTCTGGCTGTCTCCCGCTTCACAATCCATCAGTACTGAGAAAGCAATGGGGAATATTACTCACATGTTGTGTTCTTTAATTTTTTGGAAAACGTGAATGTATGTATTTTCTTCCAAAATAAGGACACCGAACCATTGTTAATGTGGGGCTGAAATAGCTCAGTTGGGAAAGCTTTAGACTGAAAATCTAAAGATCCCTGGTTCAATCCCGGGTTTCAGCAATTCCGCTTCCTTATGCGTCCCTTGCCTTGGTTCTGATTTTCCGGTTGCACAATTTACTTTGAAATTATTTACCAAACACCAGTGGATTGAATTTGAGAAACAACACAGAGTCATTTACAGCATGGAAGGTGGTCGTTTGGCCTATCACGTCCATGCTGGCTCTCCCCGGAGCAATCTAGTCAGTTCCACTCACCAGCTCGATCCCTTTCCTCCTGCAAGTTTCTTTCCTTCAAGTATCCATCCAATTTCCTTTTCAAATCATTGATTGTCTCTGCTTCCAGCACAGTCGTGGGCCAAGTCATTACTACCCACAACATAAAAAAGTTCCACCTCATCAAGGATGGGAAATTCTTATATCTTCTATATTTAGCTTATTCTCTATTTCTATGAGAATAAAATGGCAGTCAACATGAAAGGAAACCCAAAAATCTTCGAGCAGCATGTAAATGATAAGTGGGTAGTAAGAGGTTGAGTCGGGCCTATTAGGGACAAAAAGGATAATATAAGCTTAGAGGTGCAGGGCAATGTTAATCTGCTTAATGAGTACTTTGTATCAGTGATCACTAAGGAAGTTGAATTGGACAAAAAATCAGTAGAAGTGAAGAGAGTAGAGGCAATGGAGAGAGTACAAATTGAGAGAGGAAGGTACTAAAAAGGCTGGCTGTGCTTCGGGTAGATAAATCACCTGGTCCGGATGGCTTGCAGCCCAGGTTGCGAAAGGAAATGTGGATGCAGATAACGGAAGGGTTCAGTATAATCTTCCAATCTTCCCTGGATACGGGGGAGGTGCCAGAGGATAAACAGTGGCAAATGCGACGCCCTTATTCAAGAAAGGGTGTAAGGACAGTCTGGGTAACTACAGGCTAGTTTGATTAACAGCAGTGGTGGGTAAGGTTTTAGAAAGAATAATCAGGGTAAAAAATCAACAGTCACTTGGAGAGGTTTGAGTTAATTAAGGAGAGTGAGCATGGATTTATAAATGAAAGTTCATGCTTGACAAATCTAACTGCATTTTTTGATGAACTAACAGAGCAGGTTGATGAAGGGAATGCAGTGGATGTTGTTTATGTGGATTTTAAGGAAGCGTTTGACAAGGTACCACATAAAAGGGCGGTTAACAAAATTGAGGTTCGTGGTGTAGGAGGGTCAGTGTACAATTGGATAGAAAATTGGTTTAAGGACAGAAAACAGCGAGTCTTATGAAATGGTTCTTTGTCAGACTGGAGGATAGTCGACAGAGGTGTTCCCCAAGGGTCAGTGCTAGAATCACTGCTTTTTTTGCTCAAGATAAATGACTTTGATCTTGGAATACAGAGTAGAATCTCAAAATATCCCGATGACAACAAACTTGGAGGAGTGGCAAACAGTGAGGATGATATGAACTGCCTGCAACAGGACAATGATAGGCTAGCAGAATGGGCAGACAGGTGGCAGATGGAATTTAACAGTGATAAATGTGAGGTGTTGTATTTTGGCAGAAGGAATAGGGAGAGGCAATATATACTTATTGGCACAGTTCTAAAGTGTGTGTTGGAATAGAGGGACTTGGGGTTCATGTGCATCAATCTTTGAAGGTGGCAAGACATATTGCGAGAGTGGTTCGCAAAGCATATGGGATCTTGGGCTTCATAAATAGAGGCATTGAGTACAAAAGCAGGGAAGTTATGCTGAACCATTATAACACTCTGATTAGGCCCCAATTGGAGTGTTGCTTCCAGTTTTGCTTACCACACTTATGAAAGAATGTGAGGGTCCTTGAGAGGATGCAGAGGAAATTCACCAGAATGGATCCAGGGATGGAGGATTTTAGTTACAAGGTTAGGTTGGAAAAGCTAGGGTTGTTCTGCCTGTATCAAACGAGAGTGAGGGAAGAATTCATAGATGTGTTTTCGGCTATGACAGTTTTAAATAAGTTGGCAAGGAAACATTGTTCCCTTTAACTATTGGTACAAGGACTAGGGGACACAGACTGAAGGTTTTGGACAGGAGATACAGGGGGAATGTGCCGAAGAATTTTTTTACACAGTGATTGGTGATGATCTGTAACTCGCTGCCCACGAGGGCGGTGGAAATGGAAATAATCGAGGATTACAAAAGGAATTTGAATGGGCACTTGAAGGAAACAATTTTACAGGGCTATGGGGATCGAGCAGACAAGTAATAACTCGTCTCCACTCCTAGTATTTCTAAATCCCACACATTCACTATAATGTGAACAATTCTTTCCTGTTGTGTCTTTCTCAGATTTGTAAACTTCACTGTATTGGAGTGAAGTGACATCTACTGGCAAGAAACAAGAACTGCCGTGATTAGATCAGCCATGATTGTATTGAATGGCAGAGCATGCTCGAGGGGCTGAATTGCCGACTCCTGCTTCTAGTTCTTATGTTCATAGAATCACACAGCACAGAAGGAGGCCATTTGGCCCCATTGTGCCTCTGCTGACTCTCTAACAAAAAGATGCAATTAGTCCAACCCCCTGCCTATTTCCCCATAATCCTGGAGAATTTCACTTTGAAATATTTGTCCAATTCCTTTATGAAAGTTATAATTGAATCTGTTTCCACCACCCTGTCAGACAATTCATTCCAAATCCGAATCAGTTACTGGGTAAAAAGATCTCTCCTCACCTCCCCTTGACATTTTTGGCCAATTATTTTAAATCTATGTCCTCTGGTTACTGACCCCCAGGACATTGGAAACAGTTTCTCCCTCTCTACCGTATGAAAATCCTTCATGATTCTGAACACCTCTATTAAATCTTGCCTTAACCTTCTCTACTCTGAAGAGAACAATCCCAGCTTCAACAGCCTGTCCAGAGAACTGACACCCCTCATCTCTGGTATCATTCTAGTAAATCTCCTCTGAACTGTCTCAGAAGCTTTGCTGTCCTTTCTAAAGCCTGGTGCCCAGAACTAGACACATTACTCGAGCTGAGATCGAGCCAGCGACGCCCACATCCCACGAACGAATAAAAAAACGCTCCCTAACCAGTCCCCAATTCTTAAGCATTTATAGACGCTCCCTGCCCAGTCCCCAAATCTTATTCATTAAGAAACGCTCCCTGCCCAGTCTCCAATTCTTATCGATTTACAGACGCTTCCTGACCAGTACCCAATTCTTATCGATTTACAGATGCTTCCTGACCAGTACCCAAATCTTATTCATTTAGAGACGCTCCCTGCCCAGTCCCCAATTCTTATCCATTTACAGACGCTCCCTGATCAGTACCCAACTTTTATTCATTTAGAGACGCTCCCTGCCCAGTCCCTAATTCTTATCCATCTTCAGACACTCCCTGACCAGTACCCAAATCTTATTCATTTAGAGACACTCCCTGACCAGTACCCAAATTTTATTCATTTAGAGACGCTCCCTGCCCAGTCCCCAATTCTTATCCATTTACAGACGCTCCCTGACCAGTATCCAAATGTTATTCATTTGGAGACGCTCCCTGCCCAGTTCCCAATTCTTATCCATTTACAGACGCTCCCTGACCAGTACCCAAATTTTATTCATTTAGAGACGCTCCCTGCCCAGTCTCGAATTCTTCTCCATCTCCAGACGCTCCCTGCCCAGACCCCAATTCTTATCCATTTATAGACGCTCCCTGACCAGTACCCAAATTTTATTCATTTAGAGACGCTCCCTTCCCAGTCTCCAATTCTTATCCATCTCCAGACGCTCCCTGCCCAGACCCCAATTCTTATCCATTTATGGACGCGGTTTCGGGAAGCCTCACCGGGAAAAGCTTCACCGTCGCCATCCGCAGGGATACAGATGGGATTGTTCCATGTTATTGTGGCCCGGAGGCCCTGCTCCAGCTGTGTGAGCCCGCAAAGGGCGCGTTCTTCTCGCACTTTGTGAATATTCCGCTCCAACTCCGAACCCGCAGCTCCAGCGCCTGACAGAGCTGTCTCTACTGCGCCTGCGCGCCCCGCTCCTGTAACAGATTGGGCGGATTCTAGGCCGCTGAGCATTCTGGGTACCACACCTGTCATTAATGCTATTCTTTCAGCTGATCGGTTTTATTACGTACATTTCATGATCTGGTATCGTCGTGAGTGTTTTCTTTTGTACCTGTCAGTGCCTGGGAGGATAGAGTCAGCTTCACTTTGGAGCCATGAGTTTCTGGTGTGAGAAAGTGGTGTTTAACTCAGTATATTTCAGTTTTTGGTCTGTGACTGTGGGTATTATTCAGTACCTGTTTGTTTCTGCTATTGCTCTGTGAGTTTCACCACATATCTTTCAACAACTTGTATGTGAGCATCAGCTTTTGTCGAGATCTATCAGTTTCTGAGAAGTGAGAAAGGGTTTGATTCTATCCCTATCAGTTTCTGTTACATGCATGTGTCTTTAATCTGCACCTCCTCTGAGTGTGTCTTCGTCTCTGTACTTGTAGGTGAGTATGTGTTTTGCTTTGTATCTCTCAGTCTTTGAAGTGTGAGCCTGGGTTTGTCCCTAATTTCCTTTTTACCTTGCAGTTGGGATATGAAAGAAAGATTTTTACACGTTACCTGCCAACTGCTGCTAAGTGACTGTGGGTTTCACACTGTAACTGTCAATTTCTTGTCTGGTAATGCGAAGTTTACAGTGCACCTGTCAGTTTCTAGTCTAGGACTGAGTTGGTTTTACTCTGTCCCTAGCATTCGCTGGTATGTTAGTGTGGGGTTTACATTGCACCTGTCAGTTTCTTGTATGTGAGTGTTGATTTCACTCTAAAAAGAATCATAGATCACAGAATAGTTACAGAACAAAAGGAAGCCATTCAGTTCATTGTGCTTGTGCTGCTTCTCTGCACGAGCAACTCAGCTCATGCCACAGACTCATGTATTCCATGAAAACATGCACTTTTTTCACTTCAGATAATTATCTTTTACCATTTTGAAAGTCATGGTTGAATCAGCCTCCATCACACTCTCAAACAGTGCATATCAGATCTTAACCACTCGCTGTGCAAAATAAGTTTTCCCTCATGTTGCCTTTGGTTCTTTTGCCATTCACCTTAAATCGGTGTCCTCTGGTTACAGAGCCTTGAATAATATTCCCCATTGCTTTCTCAGCACTGATGGATTGTGAAGCAGGAGACAGCCAGAAGTCCCACTGAGCCGCACTGATCCCGAGCTGGGAATGAAATGAGATGAAGTTCAATCGTTCACAGCGAGATGCTGCAGAGAGATAAGAGTCCCGAATCAAAGTGAGACTTTCTCATAATTTTGCTGAATTTCATTACAAACACTCCTTGTACTCTCTGCTCATGAAGCCTTAAAAAAGGGAAAAACAAAATGGCACTCCAACTCACCACCCTGAAATCAAAAGTTTAATGTTCGACTGACTGAACTGTCACTTCTACTCGGTCTCTTATTGGATGGATGCAACTGTATTCTTCAACGCAGGGGTGGCATTCAAATCCTCCCATGGGTCCACATGTCAGACTGAGTTCCATGTTGTAGACTCAAGCAAAGGAAATCTGCTCAGTTCCAAACCTATCAGTGAGTTGAAGCTCATTACGATCATCATCATCAGAGGTCAGAACTACCTGGTGAAAGAAAACACCCTGAAGAAGGATCCACAATTAGTCAAAGGCATCAACAAAGTGAAAAACAAGAAAATCAATGAGCCAATGCAAGCCAAACAACAGAAATGGGAAAGGTTTCCTTTCCATACCAGAACCCAGTTCTGTTGTTTTTTGGAGCCAGGCTTCAGTTAAAGTTACAACTTTATATTCCTACTTGGCTCTCTGTACATTTCATTCATTCCAATTTTGTCGACAAGCTCTTTGAATCCAGCCCTCTGGTCCTCAAGCAGGCTCCATATGGAAATCAATTCCGCCTTCTGTAAGGCTGAAACCAATCGACGACCGAAAACTAAAAACACCAACAAAGAAGGGCTTGTCCAGGATTTGAACCCAGGATCTCTCACACATTAATTAATCACTTACCCTAAGCAAGAATCGTACCCCGAGATCAACATGCCACTGATATCAGAACTTCCTTTTAGCTCCTGTGGAATTTCACTGGCAGCCAAAGCCAATCATCCATTTTTTTTCAGATCAAAGCAACATCCTGCAAATTCTGAAATAAAAACAGAAAGTGCTGGAAATGTTCAGAAACTCTGGCAACATCTGTGGAGAGAGAAACAGAGTTAACCTTTCATGGCGTTTACCTTTTGTTTGAGCCATCCTTTCACACTCCTTCTGTCCACCCAATCTCACTTTCTATTCTATCTAGATTCCACCCACTCACCACCTAAATACATTTGTCATGAATTCCTCATATCTTTTAATAATGACAATTTTATATTTCTGGCCTTTGCTTTGGACTCCACCACAAGTGGTATCATGTCTCCATCAACCCAATCAAACCCATTCACTATTTCCTCACATTGCAATGTTTCTTTCACCCTGACAGACGATGGAGTATCTGCTGCTTGGTTGCAGTTCTTGCTTCCTGCCAGTAGATGTCACCTCACTCCAGTACAGTGAAGTTTACAAATCTGAGAGCCACACAACAAGACAAATTGTTCACATTCCATTGAACAAGTCCCTCTATTCCTGCACACTCTTTAGAACTGTGCCATTAAGTATATATTGCCTCTCCCTGTTTCTTCTGCCAAAATGCATCACCTCACACTAGTCACTATTAAATTCCATCTGCCACCTGTCTGCCCATTCTGCTAGCCTATCATTGTCTTGTTGCAGGCGGTTCATTTCATCCTCACTGTTTGCCACTTCTCCAAGTTTGGTTTTATCGGCATATTTTGAGATTCTGCTCTATATTCCAAGATCCAAGTCATTTATCTGTAGCAAAAAAAAGCAGTGGTTCCAACAGTGACCCTTGGGGTAGAGCACTGTATTCTGTACAATTTAGGTTTCCTTATTTTATATTTATTTAGAGATACAGCACTGAAACAGGCCCTTCAGCCTACCGAGTCTGTGCTGACCAAAAACCACCCATTTATACTCGCCCTGCAGTAATCTCATATTCCCTCCCATCTACCTGCACTGGGAGCAATTTACAACAGCCAATTTACCTATCACCTGCAAGTCTCTGGCTGCGGGAGGAAACCAAAGCACCCACATGGTCACAGGGAGAACTTGCAAACTCTGCACAGGCAGTAGCCAGAATCAAACCTCGGTTTTTGGAGCTGTGAGGTTGCGGTGCTAACCACTGTGCCGCCCATGACAATGCCACTACGCCATCACCTCCCCTTATCTAAGGAAGGATAGACTTGTCACAGAGGGAATGCAATGGAGACTCACCAGACTAATCCCCTTATGATGAGAGACTGCAGAAACTGGGCCCAAATTCTCTGGAGTTTCAAAGAATGAGAGGTGATCTCATTGAAACTTCCAAAATTCTTACAGGGTGTGACAGGGTAGATATGGATAGGACGTTTCCTCTGTCTAGTGAGTCTGGAAGAAGGGGACACAGTCTCAGAATAAGGACAGGCCATTTGAGACTGAGATGAGCAGGAATTTCTTTACTCAGAGGGTGGGAAATCTGTGGAATTCTTTATCCCAGAGGGCTGTGGAGGCTCAATTACTGAACATATTCAAGACAGAAATCAATAGATTTCTAAATACTACCGGGATCAAGGGATATGGAGATAGCAGGGAAAAATGGCAAAGAGGGATATGATCAGCCACGATCTGTTTGAATGGCGGAGCAGGCTCGATGAGCTGAATGGCCTAATGCCCCTATTTCCTATGATCCTATGAATCCCAATAATGTACATCAGACGTTAGACCGAGCTATGCATTACATACCAGTTCAAAAATCCCACAGAGATTAAGACTGAAAGATACAGTATCAATTCCATTACTACAAAGTGAAGGACTTGGAGCTTGCAGACCAGCCCATGTATAAGATTGAAAGTTATGTTTTCATTCACAATCATTTTCACAGAGCTAAATATTGAATACCAATCCACAACTTGCACAGGACTACCAAATAAAACCTACAACTGTAAAATACAGTTAATCCATATTTTAAATTAAACACAAGGCAAATAAATATTGATGCATCAAGAGAGCAGGAAACGGTGAAAGCGGAGTGGACAGGAGTCCAAGCATGCTGGAGTTTGGAACAAAGTGAATAGTGACATCACAGGAAAGCTGCAAGGTGACTGGTTGTGATTAACGGCTGTTAGGGAGTAACAGTAAATAGTTAGCACACCACTGTTAGGGTGGGTGTGTAAATGGCTGGGTTATAGCATTTCAACAACAGGCAGAATAAAAAGAGTATAAATTAAGTATTAATAATAAGGGACAAGTGAATCGTTGGTGAGTTTTTTGGAGTAAGGTTTATCTTAACTAGTGAACTGTATTGATTTTTAGTGGGATTTATCAGTACTAGGAAAGTTTTATTTATAATTCTAAGGTGTTGTAGTACTGTTAAGGTTTTTTTTTAGCAGTAGCAAATGGTCAACTAATGGCAGGGGTGTTTCAACCTTGAGAGTGCACCTCCTGTGATATGTGGGAGCTCCAGGATGCTTCCACTATCTTAGAGAACATTTGTGCCAGGAAGTGCTCTCAATTGTGGCAGCTTGAGCTCTGGGTTTTGGAACTTGAGTGGCAGCTGGTGACACTGCAGTGCATTCGTGAGAAGAGAGCTACATGGATAGCACGTTTATAGATGTGGTCACCACACAGCTTAAGAGTATGCAGGGAGAGAGGGAATGGGTGATCAACAGGCAGTCAAAAAGAATCGAGTAGGTAGTGCAGGACACCCTGACTGCATGACGCTCTCCAACGGGTATTCAGTTCTGAATATGGAGGACAGTGATGCTTCCCTGGGGAGTGCAGCCAGAGCCAAGTCCATGGCACCATGGGTGACTCAGCTGCAAAGGGAGGTACAAGGAAGACTGGAAAAGCCATAGTGATAGGTGATTCAATAGTCAAGGGAACAATCAGGCATTTCTGTAGCCGCAGACATGAATCCAGGAATGGTATGTTGCCTCCCTGGTGCCAGGATCAAGGATGTCATTGAGCAGTTACAGAGCATCCTGAAAGGGGAGGGTGAACAGCCAGCAGTTGTTGTCCACATCGGAACAAACAACATAGGTAGAAATAAGGATGTTGTCCTGCAGTCAGAATTTGGGGAGTGAGGGAAGAAATTTGAAAATGGGACATCAAAAGTAATAATCTCCGGATTACTCCCAGTGCCAAGCGCAAGTGAGTACAGGAATAGAAGAAGACAGATGAATGTGTGGCTGGAAAGATGGTGCAGGAGGAATGGCTTTAGATTCTTGGGACCGGTCAGACGGGTTGCACCTGAACAGAGCTGGGACGGAGTTCCTTGCGGGGCATTTTGCTCGAGCTGTTGGGGAGGGTTTAAATTAGTTTGGCAGGGGGATGGGGACTGGAAGGTAGAGTCAGATGGGACAAAATCAGAAATGAAAATGGAAGGCAGAGAATTAATGGATGAGTCTGGAAGACTGAGGAAACAAAGTTTAGAAAATTAAAAAAGTGTTTGGCAGTGCTCAAGTGTATCTATTTCAATGCAAGGAGTATTGCAAATAAAGCAGATGAGCTGAGGACAGATAGACAGGTGGCAGTATGATATCATAGCTCTGAGAGAAACATGGCTTAAGGAGGGACAGGAATGGCAGCTCAACAGTCTTGGTTACAGGGTTTTCAGACGCGATAGGGAGGGAGATAAGAAATGAGGGAGAGTGGCAATTTTTGTCAAAGCAACAGTACGGCAGCAATGGAAAGGGATTTTAACCACCCAAACATTAACTGAGATAGTTTTAGTGTAAAAGGAATTGAGGGAGCAGAATTCTTGTGATGCATTCAGGAGAAATATTTTAGCGAATATGTAGCAAGTCCAACAAGAGAGGACGCAGTTTTAGGAAATGAAGATGGGCAGGTGGAAGGAGTGGCAGTGGGAGAGCATTTTGGTGATAGTGATCATAATTCAGTCAGTTTTAACATAATTATGGAAAGGACAAGGATACAACAAGAGTTAGAGTTCTCAATTGGGGCAAGGCCAACTTTACTGAGCTGAGGAGTGATTTAGCGAAAGTGGACTGGAAACAGGTACTTGAAGGTAAATCAGTGTCAGAGCAATGGGAAGAATTCAAGGGGAGATTCCAGGGGTTCAGAGTCAACATGTTCCCTCAAAGAAAAAGGGTGGGAAGGCCAAATCAAGAGCCCCATGGATGTCAAGGAGCTTATGGGTATGATATGGCAGTAAAGGAAAAATTATGCCCGACACAGAGAACTCAATACTACAGAAAGCTGAGAGGTCTATAGAAGGTGGAGGGGGGAAATCAACATTGAAATTAGGAAAACTAAGAGAGGCATGAAAGAATATTGGCAATCAAAATCAAGGTAAACACAAAGATGTTTTATCAATACATTAAGAGTAAAACGATAACTAAGGAAAGAGGAGGGCACAGAAAAGACCATAAAGGTAACCTATATGTAGGGCAGAAGATGTTGGCATTGTTCTTAATAAATACTTTGCATCTGTCTGCACAAAAGAGGGGGACGATGCAGATATTGTAGATAAGGAAGAGGGGTGTGAAGTATTGGATATGATCAACAGAGGGAGAGAGGACATACTAATGGAATTAGCTTATTTGTAAGTTGATAAATCACCAGGGATGGATGAAATGTACCCCAGGCTGTAAAAAGAAGCAAGAGAAGAAATAGCGGAAGGTCTGACCATTGTTTTCCAGACCTCACTGGATACAGGTGTTGTGCTGGAGGATTAGAGGACTGCTAACATTGTACCTCTGTTTCAAAAGGGAGTGAGGGCTAGACCGAATAATTACAGGCCAGTCGGTCTAACCTCAATAGTGGGAAAATTATTGGAATCTATTCAGAGAGACAGGATAAAATGTCACTTAGAAAGGCACAGATTAATCAAGGATAGTCAGCATGGATTTGTTAAGGGAAGATCTTGTCTGAACAACTTGATCGAAATTTTGAAGAATTAACAAGGAAAATAGATGATGGTAGTGCAGTTTATGATGTGGTCTACATGGATGTAAATGTAGGGGGCATGATCAAGAAGTTTGCAAATGACACAAAGATTGGCCATGTGGTAAATAGCAAGGAGGATAACTGTAGGCTGCAGGAAGATCTTGATGGTCTGGTCAGATGGGCAGAAAAATGGCAAATTGAATTCAATCCAGAGAAGTGTGAGGTGATGCATTTGGGGAGGTCAAACAAGGCAAAGGAATACACGATTAATAGGAAAATGCTGACATGTGTAGAGGAAGTGAGGGACCTTGGAGTAAATGTCCACAGATCCTTGAAGGTAGCAGGACAGATCGATAAGGTGGTAAAAAGGCATATGGAATCCTTTTTTTTCGACGAGGTATAGAATATAAGAGCAGGGAGGTTGTACTGTAACTGTATAAATCATTAGTCAGGCCACAACTTGAGTACTGTGTGCAGTTCTGATCACCTCATTACAGAAAGGATGTAATTGCCCTGGAGAGGGTACAGAGGAGATTTACGAGGATGTTGCCGGGACTGGAAAAATGCAGCTATGGGGAAAGATTGGATAGGATGGAGCTGTTCTCCTTGGAACAGAGGAGGCTGAGGGGTGATCAGACTGAAATGTACAACATTTTGCGGGGCCTGTATAGAGTTGAAGTGAAGGGCCTGTTCACCTTAGCAGAGAGGTCAGTGACTAGGGGAATAGATTTAAAGTTATTGGTATAAAGATTACAGAGGATATGAGGAAAAGTTTTTTTTCAGCCAGAGGGTGGAGGGGGTCTGGAACTCACTGCCTGATAGGGGAGTTGAGACAGAAACCCTCAACTCATTCAAAATGAGTCTGGATATACACCTCAAATGACGTAATCTGCAGGGTTATGCACCAAATGCTGAAAGGTGGGATTAGAATGGGTGGACAGTTTTCATCTGGCACAGACACAATGGGCCAATTGGCCTCTTCCTGTGCCATAAACTTACTTTGATTCTATAAATTACCCAGCTGCTGCAGTGGAATTTGAACTCATGTCTCTGGTCCATTAGTGGAGACTTTTGGATTACTCGTCCTGTAAAGTAACCACAAAATCACCATACCCCTGGATGAGAGTTTTTACAGGTTTGTAATTTTATTTTCAGATACGGCACTGAAACAGGCCCTTCAACCCACCGAGTCTGTGCCAACAAACAACCACCCATATACACTAATCCTACATCAATCCCATATTCCCTCCCACATCTTCACACGAGGGGCAATTTACCTAACAACCTGCAATTCTTGGGCTGTAAGAGGAAACTGGAGCACACAGCAGAAATCCACGCGGTCACAGGGAGAACTTGCAAACTCTGCAGAACTGAACCCAGGTCAGTGGAGCTTTGCATCTGCAATGCTAACCACTGCGCCACTGTGTCGCCATAATGTGGAGTTCAGTCTACACAAATGGAATTGATAATCTATTTCACTCTGATCATGTATGAGATGTTTTTGGCTGGAAAATAATGCGTATCATAGACAACTGTATTTTTTATTTCCGCAGTCTGGGTGAGTTCTGTCCAGGCATCTAATTTACATCACAGTTTACACTTCATATCAGCATTGCTCAATCTGATACTGTATGTGATTTTTGGACTGGCAATGATTAGATCAATCTACACTAATGGAATTGATACTGTATGAGTTTTTGGAATAGTATGTAATGTTTAGGTCAATGTGCACTAATAGAATTGATACTGTATTTCAATTTGATATTGTATGAGTTTTTAGAATGGTATATAATGTTTAGATCAATCTACACAAATGGAATTGATACTGTATGCGTTTTTGGAATAGTATGTAATGTTTAGGTCAATGTGCACTAATAGAATTGATACTGTATTTCAATTTGATATTGTATGAGTTTTTAGAATGGTACATAATGTTTAGATCAATCTATACTAATGGAATTAATACTGTATTTCAGTTTGATATTGTATGAGGTTTTAGAATGGTATATAATGTTTAGATCAATCTACACTAATGGAATTAATACTGTATTTCAGTTTGATATTGGATGAGTTTTTAGAATGGTATATAATGTTTAGATCAATCTACACTAATGGAATTAATACTGTATTTCAGTTTGATATTGTATGAGGTTTTAGAATGGTATATAATGTTTAGATCAATCTACACTAATGGAATTAATACTGTATTTCAGTTTGATATTGTATGAGGTTTTAGAATGGTATATAATGTTTAGATCAATCTACACTAATGGAATTAATACTGTATTTCAGTTTGATATTGTATGAGGTTTTAGAATGGTATATAATGTTTAGATCAATCTACACTAATGGAATTAATACTGTATTTCAGTTTGATATTGTATGAGTTTTTAGAATGGTATATAATGTTTAGATCAATCTACACTAATGGAATTAATACTGTATTTCAGTTTGATACTGTATGAGTTTTTAGAATGGTATATAATGTTTAGATCAATCTACACTAATGGAATTAATACTGTATTTCAGTTTGATATTGTATGAGGTTTTAGAATGGTATATAATGTTTAGATCAATCTACACTAATGGAATTAATACTGTATTTCAGTTTGATATTGTATGAGGTTTTAGAATGGTATATAATGTTTAGATCAATCTACACTAATGGAATTAATACTGTATTTCAGTTTGATATTGTATGAGTTTTTAGAATGGTATATAATGATTAGATCAATCTACACTAATGGAATTAATACTGTATTTCAGTTTGATATTGTATGAGTTTTTAGAATGGTATATAATGTTCAGATCAATCTACACGAATGGAATTAATACTGTATTTCAGTTTGATATTGTATGAGTTTTTAGAATGGTATATAATGTTTAGATCAATCTACACTAATGGAATTAATACTGTATTTCAGTTTGATATTGTATGAGGTTTTAGAATGGTATATAATGTTTAGATCAATCTACACTAATCGAATTGATTCTGTATCTTTCAATTTCACAGCGTGGGTGAGTTCTGAACTGGTATCTAATTTGTGTCTCAGCTTACAATATCTTTCAGCACCTTTGAAACTTTCACTGTAATGAATGTTGAACTTGTATGTAACTTGTATCTCAGGCTACACTATGGGGATGTTTAAACATCCTTTATAATGAATGGGTATGAGCTTTGGGTATGATATTTAATTTAAATCTCAGGGTACATCATTAGCTTAGATTCTGTGCCATTCAATCAATACCGTGTGCCAATTCTATCTGATATTTAATTGCTCGCTGAGTCTGCATTATATTTAGATTGACACATTGTATTTCAATCTGCTGGTGGGTGTGATTTTGACCTGGGATTGATGCATCTGACTGTCAGTGGGACTGAATTGGGGCGAAATGGAAATAACTTCTTTTTCTCCTGCTTTGTTCGATTGAAAATGTGTCTCTGGAACTTGGAATCAATGTGGGCCTGACTACTTCTGCAGTCTGAGACTAGGGAACTGATGAACTGTCTATCCCTCTGTACTCTGAGTGATAATGTACCTACTGTGTGTGAGAGGAGTTGGCTGCACTGTTCCTTGTGCCTTCAGTGCAGCAACCATCACATTCATCACGATACCTTCAAGTATTTGCCTCTATGAAGAAAAAATATATCTTATAACTCAAGAACAGGTGCGGGGCAAAATATCAAAGAGGTGAATTTAATGTCTCAATTAATAATCATTAAGAACACCCACTAATGAAAACCAGTGTCATTATCAGCCTCCACTGAAGTACTGAAGCTCCCAGCTCCTGCATCACAAGTGTTCTGGGCAGATCCATACAGACAAAACACTGCATTGGGATCATCCCAACTGCTCTATGCTCCACAGATATTTCCAGCCATCCTGCTTCATATGCACAAATTTTAAAAAATGAAGCCCGATATGTATATCCCTCAATTCATTTCTCCCCATACACTTGTTCATTTGTTCCACCTCCCCTTAAGTGCATCAATACTATTCACCCCAACCTCTCCCTGTGATAGCAAATTCCAGATTCTATCCATTCACTGCATAAATACATTTTTCATGACTTCCTCATTGGTTTTATGAATGTTGATTTTATATTTTTGGCTCTTATTTCAGAAACCACCACAAGTGGAAACATGTCTCTGTGTATTCTGTAAAGGCCCTTCACTATTTCCTCACTTTTTTTCATTTGTTCCTGGGACATAGGCATCGCTGGCTATGCCAGCATTTATTGCCCATTACAAATTGCCCTTGACAAAGTGGTGGTGAGCTGCCTTCTTGAGCCGCTGCAGTCCTAGAGATGCAGGAATACCAACAGTGCTGTTTGGAAGGGAGTTCCAGGATTTTTACCCAACGACAATGAAGGAATGGCGATACAGTTCCAAGTCAGGATGGTGTGTGGCTTGGAGAGGGACTTGCTGGTGGTAGTGCTCCCTTGCATCTGCTGCCCTTGTCCTTCTCGGTAGTAGAGGTTCAGAGTTTGGAAGGTACTGTTGAAAGAGCCTTAGTTTGTTGCTGCAGTGCATCATGTAGATTGTACACACTGCTGCCACTGTGCATTAGTGGTGAATGGAGTGAACGTTGAAGCTGCTGGATGGGGGCAATCAAGCAGGCTACTTGAGTGTTGTTGGAGCTGCACTCATCCAGGCAAGTGGAGAGTATTCCATCAAGCTCCTGACTGGTGCCTCGTAAATGGTGGAAAGATGTAAAGATGTGGGGAGACAGGAGGTAAGTTTCTCACTGCAGAATTCCTAGCCTCTGACCTGCTTTTGTAGCAAATGCATTTATGTGGCTGGTCCAGTTCAGTTTATGGTCAATGGTAACTCCCCCAATGTTGATGGTGGGGGTTTCAGTGATGGTAATGCATGGTGATGAACATCAAGCGGAAATGATTAGATTCTCTCTTGTTTGAGATGGTCATTGCCTGGCATTTATGTGACGCAAATGTTATTAACCACTTATCAGCCCAAGCCTGGATGTTGTCCAGGTCTTGCTACATCTGGACACGGGCTGCTTCAGTATCTGAGGAGTCATGAATGGTGCTGAACATTGTGCAATCATCAGTGAACATCCCCACTTTCGGCCTTGTGATCCCACTTCTGATAAGTTGTCTTTTGACGTAACTAGAGGCATTTGGGAGCAGCGACGAAGAGCAAACAGAGAGCATGAAAGAATATTGACAAGCAAAATCAAAATGGATCCAAAGATGTTTCATCAATACATTGGAGTAAGAGGCAACTGAGGAAAGAGTAGGGCCCATCAGGGTGGAAGATGTGGGTATGTTTGTTAATGTATACTTTACTGTCTTCACAAATGAGGGGGTGATGCATATATTGTAATTAAGGAGAAGGAGTGTGAAGTATTGGACATGATAAAGTGAGGGAGAGAAGAAGTATAAATGGGATTAGCATCCTTGAAAGTGGATAAATCATCAGGGCCGGATGAAATGTACCACAGGCTGTTAAAAGAAGCCAGGGAGGAAGTAGTGGAAGGTCTGACCATCAGTTTCCAATCCCTCACTGGATACAGGTGTGATGCCAAAGGATGGGAGGTCTCGTAACGTTGCAATGAAAGCAAAATTCTGCAGATGCTGGAAATCTGAAATAAAAACTATTAGCGCTGGAAATACACAGCAGGTCAGGCAGCATCTGTGGAGAGAGAAGCAAAGTTAATGTTTCTGTTCTGATGAAAGGTCACTGACCTGAAATGTTAACTTTGCTTCTCTCTCCACAGATGCTGCCAGACCTGCTGTGTATGTCCAGCACTTTTTGTTTTTATTGCTAACATTGCACCATTTTTGAAAAAGGAAGTGAGGGAACAATTAAAGGCCAGTCAGCCTAACCTCAATAGTGGGCGAATTATTGGAATTCATTCTGAGAGACAGGATAAACTGTCACTTAGAAAGGCACAGATTAATCAAGTATCATCAGCATGGATTTGTTCAGGGAAGCTCCTGTCTGACGAACTTGATTGAATTTTTTGAAGAAGTAACAATGAGGATTGTGAGGATAGTGCAGTCGATGTGGTCTACATGGATTTTAGCAAGGCTTTTGACAAGGTCCCACATGGCAAACTGGTTAAAAAAACATAAAAGCGCATGCGATCCAGGGGAATGTAGCAAGCTGGATACAAAATTGGCTCAGTGGCAGGAAACAAGAAGGCATTGGTTACAGGTGTTTTTGCAACAGGAGGACTGTTTCCAGTGGTGTTGCACAGGGCTCAGAACTTGGTCCCCTGATTTTTGTGGCATATATTAATGACTTGGACATAAATGTAGAGGGCACAATCAAGATGTTTGCAGATAACACGAAAATTGTCCGTGTTGTTGATAGGGAGGAAGATAGCTGTACACTGCAGGAAGATATCAATAGAATGGTCAGGTGGGCAGAGAAGTGATACATGGAATTCAAATTGGACAAGTGTGAGGTGATGCATTTGGGAGGTCAAAAAAGGCAAAGGAATACACAATTAATGGGAGTACACTGAACGGTGCAGAGGAAGTGAGGGACGTTGGAGTGAATGTCCACAGATCCCTGAAGTAGCAGTACAGGTCAATAAGGTGGTTCAGCTGGTATATGGAATCCTTTCCTTTATTAACTGAGGTATAATGTATAAGGGTGACCTGGTATCCATGTCAATAAGTCACTGACAGCTAACATGCAGGTGCAGCAAGCAATTAGAAAGGCTAATAGTATGTTAGCCTTGATCACAAGAGGATTTGAGTACAGGAGTAGTGAAGTCTTGCTTCAATTGGATAGACCCTTGGTTAGACCGCACTTGGAGTACTGTGTGCAGTTTTGGTCTCCTTACCTTAGGAAGGATATTATTGCCATGGAGGGAGTTCAACGAAGGTTCATCAGACTTGTTCCTGGGATGGTGGGACTGTTCTATGAAGAGAGATTGGGAATCTGGGGCTGTATTCTCTAGAGTTTCGAAGAATGAGAGGTGAACTCATTGAAACCTACAAAATACTTAAAGGACAGCCAGGGTAGATGCAGCTCAGATGTTTCCCCTGGGTGGGGAGTGGAGAACCAGGGGATGCATTTTCAAAATAAGCGGGAAGCCACTTAGGACAGACATGTGAAAAAGTGTTGTTATTCAGAGGGTTGTAAATCTTTGGAATTCTGTACCCCAGAGGGCTGTGGAAGCTCAGTCATTGAGTATGTTTAAAGCAGAGATTGACAGATTTCTAAATACAAATGACATAAGGGAATATGAGGAAAGTGTGGGGAAAAGGACATTGAACTGGATGATCAGCCATGATCATATTGAATGGCGGGGCAGGCTCGATGGGTTGAATGGCCGACTCATGTTCCTATGTTCCGAACCCCACATGATCAGCGAGGCACAGCCTCAGACCGACTTGTCGGGTGGTGTAAACAGATATCACTGCTTCTGATCTTCACCAGAACAGAGAGTGAGATATAACATTGATCATCAAACAGACTGTGAGAGAATGCAACAGCATAAAACACATGGAGAGACACTGTGGAATAACAAATAGATTAGATTGGAATGTTGAATTCTGATTGGAATGGATAAAACACCAGAAACAACAGATTAAATTGGGATTCTCATCACTATATTGATCTGAGACAGAAAAGCGAAACTGATGGAAAGAAGGGAAGAAGGAAGAAAAGAAAGAATGGAACTGTTCAATTTTTTTCAGTTTTTTCACTCGCCCATCAAAGCTGGATTAAAAAAAGTTGCAAATAACAGAGAATTTCACCAAAAAGGGAGATTAAACGCTGCTGAAAGCTTGGATCGAAGGATGTCCCAACAGATCACCTGTTTAACTGTCTCCTCACTGGGGGATTTCAATCAGTGAGAAATATTATTCGCTACCTTTTTTTTGTTAATGAACCCAGAACTGTCACTTGGTGTTAATATCTGTGTTCCGACTCCTGAATAATAAAATTGTGAGTTTCTCGATATTTTCTGGACAAATTTCCTGCTGAAAGAGCTAAGAACTCTTTTCTAATTTACTCAATACTATATACACACTCAACAAGCCTCCTAAGCTAGCATCCCTGGTGCTGCTCTCTCTTCTCCCAAACCTCATCTCATGTGACTGTTACATCATCACTCTGACAGTGGGAGGGGTTGATCCCACTGTCTTCAGCATTAACCCCTTACATCCTTATGTTGCACTGTCTGTCCAAAAAAATCAGTGGAGGGAACTTGATTTATCGAAACACCAACAGCTGCCGGTTGAAAATCAACTCAACCCATCAGAGAGAGAGAGAGAGAGAGAGAGAGACTGTCAGAGAACTTCCTGCATCCAGTCCTGACCCTGTCACACTCAGCAGATGCTCACCCAGACCCCACTCTCATCAACACTGAACATTTTTACTGAGACACTTCAAATACTGCTTGCAAAAGGCAGGAAAGGTCAAAGTTCACACAGTTGTATTGAATAGAACAAAGTTTAATATCTTCTGACCTTTTCTCGGTAACCACGAGACATAGGTTTTCTTATTTGGTTACTTTGATTTTTCTTGTTCCTGACTGACAAATATTCCATACCTCAGATAAACCCTCCCAATTGCGTCATGTCCCTGTCTCGGTTAAAAGCAACACATAATGACACAAACACTCTGCAACACAGAACGCGGTCACACGTTCCTTCAGTGAGATTAATGTCAAGCTGTTTTCCAGGTTGAATGGAACGGTGAACAAATTTCTATCAAAGAAGTTACCTTTGAAATATCAGGACTGAATTTCTGGATAAGGAGGAACAGCCAATCCAAACTCACATCCTTCACAAAGGTTGTTTTCTCCTGTGACTGAAATTCATTATGTAACTTGAACTATGAATTCAAGCTCACAAGACGCAGATGTGAACTTCTAAAGCATGTTGCTAATAATGACACAAGGCTCTGTTGGGAGTTGAACCCAGGATCTTCTATTTAAAAGACAAGTGTTTGAGCCGACTAAGCTACAGAGCCAAACAACAACTGCTTCTACAATTGAAATCAGAAGAGGGCACTAAATTCTCATCCCATTTCTCCACTGGTCACAACATATTTTAAACATTTCCCACTTACTGATACAGTCAATCATATACTCTATTTTTCTCTGTACTGAGAATGAATGTTTTGGAAGAAAATACATACATTCAATTTTTCCGAAAGGTTACAGAACACAACATGTGAGTAATATTCCCCATTGCTTTCGCAGCACTGATGGATTGTGAAGCGGGAGACAGCCAGAAGTCCCACCGAGCCGCACTGACACCGAGCTGAGAAAGAAATGAGATACAGTTCAATCTTTTGCAGTGATATGCTGCAGAGTGAAGAGTCCCGAATCAAAGTGAGACTTTCTCATACTGTTGTTGAATTTCATTTCAAACACTCCTTGTACTCTCTGCTAATGAAGCCCCAAAAAAGGGAAAAACAGAATGGCACTCAAACTCACAACCCTGAGATTAAAAGTCTCATATTCGACTGACTGAACTGTCACTTCTACTCACTCTCTTATTGGATGGATACAACTGTCTGCTCCAATGCAGGGGTGGCTTTCAAATCCTCCCTTGGATCCACATGTCAGACTGAGTTACATCTTGCAGACTCAAGCAAAGGAAATTTGCTCAGTTCCAAAACTATCAGAAGCTTATTATGATCAACATCATCAGAGGTCAGAAATTCCTGGTGAATGGAAACACCCTGAAGAAGGATCCACAATTATTCAAACGCATCAAAAAAGAGAAAAACAAGAAAATCGATGAGTTATTATTATTAGAGATACAGCACTGAAACAGGCCCTTCGGCCCACCAAGTCTGTGCCGACCAACAACCACCCATTTAAACTAACCCCACAGGAATCCCATATTCCCGACCACCTACCTACACTACGGGCAATTTGCCTATCACCTGCAAGTCTTTGGAGCGGGGAGGAAACCAGAGCACCCAGCAAAAACCCACACAGACACAGGAAGAACTTGCAAACTACACACAGGCAGTCCTCAGAATTGAGCCCAGGGCCCTGAAACTGTGAGTTTGTGGGTCTAACCACTGCGCCACTGTGCCACCCGAATCGAAACCGAACAACAGAAACACAGAAGAATTCCATTCCATATTAGCTACTAATCGTGTTGTTTTTGTATCTAGCTCTCAGTTACTGCTCCACCTTCAGACACCCACTTGGTGACCTGTGCATTTTGTTCATTTCAATTTTGTCGACAGGCTCTTTGAATCCAGTTCTCTGGTCCTCAAACAGGATCTGTATGAACGTCAATTTCGCTTTCTGTAATGCTGCAACCAATTGATGACCTTCAACTAAAAACACAAATGAAGAAGGGCCAGTCTGTTAACCTCTCGCATATTAACCAATCAGACACCCAAAGTGGGAATCATACCCCGAGACCAACAAGCCACTTCCAAGGTGCATTATTTTTAGTTCTATTTAGAACTGTGCTATTAAGTATATATTGTCTCTCCCAATTCCTTCTGCTATAATGCATCACCTCACACTAGTCACTATTAAATTCTATCTGCCACCTGTCTGCCCATTCTGCTAGCCTATCACTGTCCTGTTGCAGGCAGGTCATATCATCCTCACTGTTTACCACTCCTCCAGGTTTGGTGTTATCGGTATATTTTGAGATTCTACTCGATATTCCAAGATCCGAGTCATTTACATATAGCAGAAAAAGCAGTGGCTCTCGCAGTGACCACTGGAGAACACCCACTGTCGACTATCCTCCAGTCTGACAAGAACCGTTTACTATGATTCGCTATTTTCTGGCCTTAAAGCAATTTTCTATCCAATTGGACAGTGACTCTCCTATTCCATGAACCTCAATTTTGATAACCACCCTTTTATGTGTTACCCTATAATTCATTCTGAATCCATCCATCCATCCTTTCTCAAAATCCATATCACCAACATTCGCTGCATCATCTTCCTGTTAGTTCATCTAAAAATGCAGTTAGTCAAGCATGAACTCCCATTTACAAATCCATGCCCACTCTTCTCAATTAACTCAAATCTCTCCAAGTGACTGTTGATTTTTTCCCTAATATTGTTTCTAAAACCTTACTCACCACTGCTGTTCATCACACTGGCCTGTAGTTACCCGGACGATCCTTACACCCTTTGTTGAAATAGGAACTCACATTTGCCACTGTTCAGTCCTCTGGCACCACCACAGTGCTTTTTGGGAGGGTGTTCCTGGTTTTTGACCCTGCAACAGTAAACGAATGGCGGTATAGTGCCAAGTCAGGAGGGTGTGTGACTTGGAGGGGAACCTGAAGGTGGTGATGTTCCCATGCTTCTGCTACCTTTGTCCTTCTAGGTGGTTGAGTCTGTGGGTTGGAAGGTGCTGTTGAAGGAGGCTTGGTAAGTTGCTGCAGTACGTATTGTAAATGTGACACACTGCTGCCACTCTGCGCTGGTGCTAGAGGGAATGAATGTTTAAGGTGGTGGATGGGGTGCCAATCAAGTGGGCTGCTTTGACCTGATGGTGTCAATCTCTTGAGTGTTGTTGGAGCTGCACTCATCCAGGCATGAGTATTCCATCACATTACTGACTTGTACCTTGTAGATGGTTGGCAGGCTTTGGTGAATCAAGAGGTGAGTTAGTCGCCGCAGAGTTCCCAGCCTCTGACCCGCTCTTGTAGTTGTAGCTGCAGCTGTAATAGTAATAGGCAACTGTCCGTCTCGGACGGCGATGGGCTACGCCTAGCGTGTAGGTCACTTCTGTATTAAACATCGTTTGTTGTGGTTGCAGAGGATGACTCGTGAGTGACAATCCCTTCCACAGCTGGTACAGATGAATATCATTGGCCCGAGGTCGACTGATAATTTTTCCTTCCTCTGAGCTCTCTTTCCCCCCAACTGGTCATTTCTTTTGTCCTCTGCTTTTCCCATGGTCTTCCTGAATGCCTTTCTCCAGGAATTCCAGTCAGCAGGAAGGACTTCCCAGGCATCGACTACACTCCCAGTCTGCTGGAGATCTCGTTTGCAGATGTCCTTGCATCACAGACGTGGGTGACCTGTTGGTCTCATGCTGATAGCAAGCTCACCAAAGAGCATGTCTTTGGCAAAGCGACCGTCACCCATTCGGTACACATGACCCAGTCAACAGAGTCACCGCTGACGCAAGAGGACAAACATGCTGCGGATCCCTGCACGCTGGTGTACTTCCGCATTCGGCACTCTGTCCTGCCAGGAGATGCCCAATATCCATCTGAGGCAGCGGAGGTGGAAGCTGTTCAGCTGCTTTTCTTGGCTTGCATAAGTTGTTGATGCTTCTCAACTATGAAGGAGGGTGCTGAGAACACAAGCCTGGTACACGCAGAGCTTTATATTTTTGGTCAGTTTGCTGTTGGTTCACATTGGTCTTCTCAACTTTGACATGACAGCTGCAGCATTGACAATCCTGGTGCTGATTTCAGTATCAAGGGACAGCTTGCTGGTAATTGTTGATCCTCCAAAGTGAGGTTGTCGATTTTGATGGAAGGTGGAGTCTCGACGTGCTGGCCCATAACTTTCATCTTCTTGATGCTGATCATCAGTCCAAACTCCTTGCAGGCCAGGGAGAACCGATATACAAACTGCTGCAAGAGAATTTCATTATGGGATGTCAGCACAGCGTCATCAGCAAACAGCATCTCACAGACTAGGAACTGACACATTTTAGTCTTGGCGCGCAGTCTTGCCAAGATGAACAGCTTGTCATCAGCTCTGGTATGCAGGTGGACACCCCCATCTAAGTCACTGAAAGTTTACAATTGCAGCATGGAGAAGAGGATGCTAATTGTAAAGGATGTGAGCTGTGAGGAGTTAATAAGGAGGCTTCCAGGGGACTTGGATAGGATAAGTGAATGAAATGACAGATGGAACATAATATGAATAAGTGTGAAGTTATCCACTTTGGTAGAATAAACAGAAAGACAGAATATTTCTTAAATGTGAGAGTTTGGGAAGTGTTGATGTCCAAAGGGACCTGGGTGTCCTTGTTCATGAGACACTAAAAGCTCGCATGCAGGTGCAGCAATCAATTAGGAAGGCAAATGGTATGTTGGCCTTCACACAAAGGGACTTGAGTACAGGTGTAAAGATGTCTTGCTGCAATTGTATAGAGCCTTGGTGAGACTGCGCTGGAGTATTGTGTACTGTTTTGGTTTCCTTATCTGAGGAAGGATATACATGCCATAGAGGGAGTGCAATGGACGGTCACCAGACTAATCCCTGGGATGAAGAAACTGGGCTTGTATTCCTTAAAGTTTCATTTAAAAGGCCATTTAAAACTGAGATAGGGTGGAGTTTCTTCTTTCAGACGGTGGTGAATCTTTGGAATTCTCTACCCCAGGGGTCTGTGGAAGTTTTATCATTGAGCATGTTCAAGACAGAAATTGATAGAAACCTTGATACTCATGACATCAAGGGATATGGGGATAGCACGGGCAAGTGGTGTTGAGGTAGATGATCATCCATGATCTAATTGAATGGCAGAACAGGCTCGACGGGCTAAATGGCCTCCTCCTATGTTCCTCTGTTTCTGAGAGAGCTGTCACCAGGACACAGCCCTGCTTTACCCCACTGCTGATCGAGAAAGCATCTGATGTTGCTCCATGGTAACTGATGGAACTGTGCATGTTCTCGTGGAAAGAAGAGATGATGCCCAAGAGTTCAGGAGGGCAGCCTATGTTCCATCGCAGTTTGAAGAGTCCGTCTCTGCTGACAAGATCAAAGGCCTTGATGATGTCTATAAAGACAATGTCGAGTGGTCTGTACTGTTCACAGTACTTCTCCTGTAACTGCCGAAGTGAGACAATCATGTCGACTGTCGATCTACCAGCTCTGAAGCTGCACTGAGACTCAGGATAGATGTGTGATGCCAGTGTCTG
This sequence comes from Heterodontus francisci, assembly GCF_036365525.1. Lineage (NCBI taxonomy): Eukaryota > Metazoa > Chordata > Chondrichthyes > Heterodontiformes > Heterodontidae > Heterodontus > Heterodontus francisci. The sequence goes on from NW_027141093.1 coordinate 2,533,569, forward strand.
CAATCTGGTCAGAGCAATGTGAGCAAAGACCTTCCCCACAATACTTCGCAAGGAGATGCCTCAGTAATTTCTGCAGTCACTGTGATCCCCGATATTTTTGTACAAGGTGACAATGTTTGCATCACGCATGTTTCGAGGCGCAGATCTCTCCTTCCAACAGAGACACAGAAGTTCATGGAGATGCTACAGCTGTGCTGCTTTTCCACTTTTGATGATTCCAGGTGGAATACCATAATTTCCCGGGGCTTTATCACTGGCAAGACGGTCAATGGCGTTGTTGAGCTCTATGGTGGTGTCGCTGTCCAGCTCCTGCATGACAGGGAAGTCTGGAATGGTGCTGAGAGCTACTTCAGTGCCAATGTTCTCCGTTATGTAGAGTTCAAGGTAATGCTTCACTCACCTTTCCATCTGCTTGATTGGTTCAGTGATGCGGCACAGTGGCGCAGTGGTTAGCACTGCAGCCTCACAGCTCCAGCGACCCGGGTTCAATTCTGGGTAATACCTGTGTGGAGTTTGCAGGTTCTCTCTGTGTCTGCGTGGGTTTCTTCCGGGTGCTCCGGTTTCCTCCCACAAGCCAAAAGACTTGCAGGTTGGTAGGCAAATTGGCCATTATAAATTGCCCCTCGTATGGGTAGGTGGTAGGGAAATATAGGGACAGGTGAGGATGTGGGAAGAATATGGGATTAGTGCAGGATGAGTATAAATGGGTGGTTGATGGTCGGTACAGACTCGGTGGGCCGAAGGGCCTGTTTCAGTGCTGTTTCTCTAAACAAAACATGATCGCCCCTGTCTTTGCCTTCAAAGGTGCTGATTTAGTTACTGCTGGGCCCATTGCTTTCTTAATTTTTTTTTATTCATTCATGTGATGTGGTCATCACTGGCGAAGCCAGCATTTATTGCCCATCCCTCATTTCCCAAGAGAAGGTGGTGGTGTGCTGCCTTCTTGAACCGCTGCAGTCTGTGTGAAGTAGGAACATCCACAGTGCTGTTAGGAAGGGAGTTGCAGGATTTTGACCCAGCGACAGTAAAGGAAAGGCGATATAGTTCCAATTCACGACAGTGTGTGGCTTGGAGGGGAACTTGCAGGTGGTGATGTTCCCATGAATTTGCTGCCCTTGTCCTTCTAGGTGGTAAAGGTTGCAGGTATGGAAGGTGCTGTCTAAGGAACCTTGGTGTGTTGAATTCCTTCATATGTCCCTCTAGCATTCCCCAGATTCAGTGGCAGATTGAATACTGTTGCAGTGTTTTAACCAGTATTGATTGGTGCAGTGCCGAGCCGTCTACAGAGACTTGTTTCTGGCAGTTCTGAGAGCGTCTAGAGTTTGTTTGCTGGGGACTGGTTTGTAGTTCATGAGGCCTCTCTTCTTAGTTACAGTAACTGACTCCATTTCAGTCCAATAAGCCTCAAACCAGTCAGCATTCCTCTTATCTCTTTTCCCGTGCAGAGTTACAGATGGTGGCGTGCAGATGATTCCACTTTGACACCGCACTGAGGCCTTGGGTGTTTTCTGAAAGAGCCTGATCAAGGATGTTGAGGAACTCCTGGGTCCTTTCTGGATCCGTGGTTTGGCAAGTGTTGATCCGAGAACGACCTTTCTTCATGGATGGCTGAAGCTTCCTTGGCTGAAGCCTGAGCTTGCTACACACCAGGGAGTGGTCAGTGTCACAGTCAGCGCTGTGATAGCTGCGTGTGATGAGGACAATGCTGAGGGTGGTACGTCTGGTGATGATAAGGTCTAGCTGGTGCCAGTGGCGTGATCACGGATGGCTCCAGGGCACCTTGTGGCGCAGCTTGAACTGGAAGTAGCTATTTGTGACACAGAGTCCATGGTGACAGCATAGCTCCAGAAACCTCTGTCCATGTTTGTTCATCTTCCCAATACCCTGGTGCCCTATGCTCATTGGCCAAGCTGTAGTCAGTACCCACACTTGCGTTGAAATCCCCTACAAGATACAGTCCCTCGGTGCTGGGAATTCTACTGATGGCAGCGTCAAGTGTTTCACAGAATTCATCCTTGACATCTGGGGTTCAGGTGAGTGTCGGGACATAGATGCACATGAGATCAACTGGGCCCGCGCTTGTTGACAAGTGAAGAGTAAGAAGTCTCTCTGAGCCAACTGTGGGTGGTTCACGCATCGCAAGTAGCGTGTATTTTACTGTGAAACCCACTCCATGCTCACGAGTTGCCTCTTGGGCTATCCCCTGCCAGAAGAAGGTGTAGTGTTTCTCTTTGAGGGATCCACTTTGAACGAGTCTAGTTTCTTGCAGCACAGCAATGTCCACATTGAGCCTTGTGAGTTCTTTGTCCATCACAGCTGTCTTGTGTGTGTCATCAACCTGCAGAAGGTTGTCAGTAAGGCCAGGACACATGGTCCTCACATTCCAGCTTGTGATGCGAAGGACTGATGTCTTCTTTGTTAAGTTTGTCTTGCCTGATGCATAGATTATCGATCCACCTGTTGAGAGATATCTCTCTAAGCTCCAAGTAACCATTGAAGCAAGTAGGTCGTGGCAGGACAGCAGTTAATTGAGTGGGTGGTCGCTATCCAATGAGACATTAAGATCTCTCCCACTGCCAGAAGTAACTCCTGGCGATCATACTCGACACCAATTGAGTGAGAGCTTACAATCGGTAACTGTTTATTCCCGTGTTGTGCTAATGTTTAAGCGCAAAGCTGGAGTGTCCTCTCCAGGGCACAGGCCTGCGCAAATAGTATGGAGACCCTGAGCATCAGGACCCCTCTCTTAGCATTGCTAGTATTGTCCAAAGGAAAGGAAAAAAAAACTGTCCTGTTTGGTATTGCTCTGCTGTAGGAGTTGCTGGAAAACTACCTGATAAGGAACAGGTAACCGCCTATGGGACTCCATTCCGGATTTACTTTCCAGGTTTACTCCCTAACCCTGCTTTTCTCTCAAGACACCCACAGGGAAGTGAGACTTTTTGCCCATAGATGGGGCTCTGTTTCTTGGCATCAGGATGGAACCACACGCCAGTGGGCCTGCATGACATGCACAAGGATATCACACTCTGCCCCATCCCTGTGACAGCTCAGAGAGATACCCTGATGATAATGCACACCACAGGAACATCACAAACAGCCTCCACCCTCGGACAGCTCAGGGTCAGACACTGCACACACTGCAACAACAGTGACATTACTGTATTAGTTCCTCCATTCTGAAAAACAAGCATTCATCCTACTTTATGCTTTCTGTCCCTCAGCCAATTTTGTGTCTATGCTGCCACTGCCCCTTTAATCCCATCTGCTCGAATTTTGTTAACAAGTCTATTTTATGGTACTTTTTCAAACACAATTTTGAAGTCCAGACACACACCATCAACCTCACCACCCTGGTCAACTCTCTGTGAAACTTCATCAAAGAAATTAATTAATTATTTCAGACACAATCTTCTGTTAACCAATCTGTACTGGCTGTCATTTATTCGGCCATGTTCTACCAAGTGACAGGTAATTTCCTCCTGGATATTTGTCTCTAAAAGTTTCCCCACCACCGACATTAGACTAACTGGTCTTTCGTTCCTGGGTTTATCTCTCTTTTTAAACAGGGCTGTAAAATTAGCAATCCTTGCAGACTTATCTTTTAGTTCTGGAAAGTCTATTGTGGACAATCTCTTTGGGCATGACTTTAACCAATTAAAGCAACAGGATATTTGATTAATATGTCCAGAACTTTTATTGAGAGTAAAATAGTGCTTAATAATTGAAAGCAAAATTATCTTTAACAAACTTGGGGAATATAACTTTACAGCTCTAGCAGGTGTGTGGACTGGTCGAGCTTGGTCTCAGAGTGTCACGGTCCTCTTTGTCCAGTCTAGATCCCTCGTCAGGTGGAGAACCTGGTTGATGATCTGAGCCTTTACCCCTGAGCTCTTCTAGTGTTCCTGCACACTGAAACCTTACAAGATCCCTACTTTTGACCCCTGGATGGCCATCACACCACCTTGCAAAATAATAATTGGTCCGAGCTGTTGCTAGGTACATTTAATTAGTTCTTAATGATGTCTTCCACTAACAGTCACCTGTCCGCAGAATCTCAGACATGTGTACAATGGAGTGGTTTCCCACTGTCTCCCAATCTGATCTGAAACAAGTTTCCTATTCATCAAATCGAGACTCTTGAAGTCACGATGTACCATACCATGAGTTTTATCAGGGGTCCTAGAAAGGTCCATTGTTTCTATACATTTAGCTGAAACTGCCCTTTCCCACACAGACACAGAAACTCAAAGTAATTAGATTGAACAAACTTTAAATGAAAACCCATTCTCTCTAAAATTATTATTGCTTCATTAATTATAACTCAATCAGGGCTCATTACCTTTACAATCCTCTGTTTCATGATGGGTAGCTACTCATTAATTATACAGGATATAAACATTAGTACTGAACACAAAATGGCTCCTTTGGTCATGTGTTAATTATAAAATGGCTTCCTTGACCTTATTAGTTATTACAATGGATACATTATAAAAATGGTCAAGTTAAACTGAGATCGAACTATGTAAGCTTCCCTCCATCCTCCAGTCCTTTGGCATCATTCCTATATTCAAGGAGGATTGAAGATTGTGGTTCAAGTCTCCACTATTTCCACCCTTACTTCCCTCAGCAACCCAGGATGCAGCCCATCCAGACCGGGTGACTTTTCTACTGTGAGCACTGCTAACCTTGTAATTATCTCCTCTTAATCTATTTTCATACCCTCTAATTTCTCCACAACCTCCTCCTTTCCTGTGACATTTGCACAATCTGCTTGTTTTGTGATAGATGCAATGCACTTAATTAGTACCTCAGCCACGCCCTCTGCCTCCACAGAATCTCCTAATTGATCCCCCCTTTCATTGACTGTCCATATGTTGGTAAAAGACTTCAGTGTTCCCAGTTTTGTGACCTGCTAATCTTTTCTCACACACTCTCTTGCTGATCTAATTTCCCTTTTCTGCTGTCCTCTGTACTTTCTGTATTTTGCTTGTTTCTCCTGCATTTGAATCCTCACATGATTTCTATATTAATGGTTTTCGAACTATTTTGTTGAAGGATTGAGTTTTGTAAATTTCTCCCCAGCTCCGCAAAGCCTGTCCACTATCTACAAGGCACAAGTCAGGAGTATGATGGAATACTCTCCACTTGCCTGGATAGGTGCAGCTCCAACAACACTTAAGAAGCTCGATGCCATCTAGGACAAAGCAGCCCACTTGATTGGCTCTCCATCACCGATGCACTGTGGTAGCAGTGTGCACCATCCACAAGATGCACTGCAGCAAGCCTCCTTCGACAGCACCTTCCAAACCCGTGACTTCTACTACCTAGAAGGACAAGGGCAGCAGATGCATGGGAACACCACCACCTGCAAGTTCCCCTCTCAGCCAGACAACATCCTGAATTGGAAATATATCACTGTTCCCTTACTGTTGCTGGGTCAAAATCCTGGAACTCCCTTCCGAACAGCACCACATCGACTGCAGTGGTTCAAGAAGGCAGCTCACCACCACCTTCTCGAGGGAATTAGGGATGGGCAATAAATGCAATAAATAAAAATAAAATCAACAAAAAATGACAAGATCCTGTAATCCCCAAAAGTAGAAAATACATATGAAAATGAAAATATAATGAAGCACAGTCAGCATGGATTTCACAAAGAAAGACTTGATTAACCTTAACTTTGAAGAATCAACAGCAAGAGTAATACAGCAGATGTAGAAGAGTTTAAGTTAATAAAGCCTCATCCTTTTATGTGCTTAAACCAACAAATTGTGGGTTAACAGACAAGCACACAAACTGACAGAGCTGGGTGTTGTTCTTTCTAGATTGCCCGAAAGCAGGGTGTCAATGAGTTAAATCTTTAGGTTGCTGCAACCAGAATAGCCATTGTCCACTATCAGTTTTACTGTTGCAGATAAAGGGTGGAACATTCATTGTGAATCTATAGAAACAGTCTGGTCCTGCACACTGCAGACACATCCACGTCATCACCAACCAGCTCTCCGATAATTGATGCAGTTATTTGACTTTTCCCCATTAGCTCCATGGAATTACTTTTAAAAGATTTAAATTCGAAGAAGTTTTGTTAATATTCAGCCCTTGAGAAGAAATCATTCCCTGGCCACAGTGGAGAGAGCATTGAATATAAAACAGTAGACGACCAGGGAACACAGAGAAAGCTGATCAGCTAATCTATAATTGCTTAGTTTTCTTACTTTTGCTCTTGCTATTCGGTTTTTCATCATTTTCAGCTCCTGACTGTGGATATTATTGTGATTAAATGTGAAAAGATGCACTGTGTCTCAGCCCCGGTATATTGCCTCCTTCTCTGTACAGTGCTGTATACACTCAGATACTGACAGCGTCTCTCCCTCCCTCAACTTCCAGCCCTGATGGTGCAGAAAGCGCTGCTCAAAGTTTCACATTCTGACTGTTTGCAGTTGATTAGTGAGATATTATTAACGTATCCTTCTGCAGCGCTGCCTCGGTTAATAACAGCAGATCTAAGTCACATTTCAGATACAGAAACAGACGCATCAATTATTCACTCTTTCCCAGAGTGAGTGAGGCCGGGACAAGCAGCAACATTCCGGCCCCACACTCTGCAATTACCCAGCACCAGCGGAAAGCAGTGAATACAGATTCAATCAGTGGGTTAATGTCCATTACAGGGATGCAAGATTCCACGGCCCAGGACAAACATCCCCATACACCGAGAACAAGCTCAGGAAAACCCGGGGGAGTTAATATCCCAATCACTAAGCATTCCAGCAACATTGAACAAGTTCCTGAACTGAGTGAACCTTTCAAAGTACAGAAGTGATGACGAGGTCAAAAAGGTCTGAACAGTTGAGGTGACTGAGCGGTTTCAGCTTCTCTGTTCAGGTTGCAGCTTTCACTGGAGGCATGTGTTTCAATCCCACTTCTGACAACTTGATGTTCAGTTACTTTGCAGAGCTTCCTTGAAGGTTTGAGGTAGAGTAAATACTGAGGAACTGTTTCTAACTGCTGAACGGTCAATAACCGAAGGTTACAGATTTAAGGTGACTCACAAAACCAGAAGGAACTTGAGGAAAAATGCCTTTCGGTTAGGATTTCAGTTATGTGGATAGATTGGAGAAGCTGGGGTTGTTCTCCTTAGAGAGGAGATTTGATAGAGGTGTTCACAATCATGAGGGGTCGTGACAGACCCGATATAGAGAAACTGTTGGTAGAAGGTTTGAGAATCAGGTAAAAGCTGTAGCTCAGTTGGTCACACTCACCTCGAAATCACAAGCTTCTGGGTTCAGATTTCACAGCTGATACTCCAGTGCAGCACTGAGGGTGTTGAAGGTGCTGCCTTTCAGGTGTGATAGTTTAGTTTAGAGATACAGCACTGAAACAGGCCCTTCGGCCCACCGAGTCTGTGCCGACAATCAACCACCCATTTATACTAATCCTACACTAATCCCATATTCCTACCACATCCCCACCTGTCCCTATATTTTCCCGACCACCTCCCGATACTAGGGGCAATGTCTAATGGCCAATTTACCTATCAACCTGCAAGTCTTTGGCATGTGGGAGGAAACCGGAACACCCGGAGAAAACCCATGCAGACACAGGGAGAACTTACAAACTCCACACAGGCAGTACCCAGAATTGAACCTGGGTCGCTGGAGCTGTGAGGTTGCGGTGCTAACCACTGCACCACTGTGCCATTAAACCAAGACCCGGTCTGCATGTTTGGGTGAATGTAAAAGATCCCATGCTGCAATTTCAAACAAGTGAAGAGCAATTATCCCTGGTGTTGTGATCAATATTTGCCCCTCAATCAGATGAGTTAGACATTATCACATTGCTGTTTGTGGGTATTAGCTGCTGCATTTCTGACATTGCAACAGTGATTGCACTTCAAAAGTATTTCATTGTCTGCAAAGTGCTTTGATATGTCCAGTGGTCTTGAAAGGTGCTATATAAATGCACGTCTTTTCTTTCTTTATCACAACACATTGCTGTGTAAAAAATGGTTCCTCATGTCACCTCTGGTTCTTCTGCCAATCACCTGATATCTGTGTCCTCTTCTTGATGACCCTTTTACCACTGGAAACAGTTTCTCCTTATTTAAACTATTGAAAACCTTCATGATTTTGAACAAATGGGTCAAATCTCTTCTGAACTTTCTCTGCTGTAAGGAGAACAACCCCAGCTTCTCCAATCTCTCCACATAACTGAAGTCCCACACCCTGCTACCATTGTGGTAAATCTATTTTTTATTCTTTCATGGGATGTGGGCATTGCTGGCAAAGCCAGCATATATTGCCCATCCCTAATTGCCATTGGGAAGGTGGTGGTGAGCCGCCTTTTTGAGCCGTTGTAATATGTGCTGTTAGGAAGGGAGTTCCAGGATGTTGATCCAGTGACAGTGAAGGAACCATGATATAGTTCCAAGTCAGGATGGTGTGTAGCTTGGAGGGGAACTTGCAGATGGTGGTGTTGCCATTCATCCAATGTCCTTCTAGGTGGTCGAGGTGGTGGTCAATAAATTGCTGATCAAGTGAGCTGCTTTGTCCTGGATGGTGTTGAGCTTCTTTGGTGTTGTTGGAGCTGCACTCGTCCAGGCAAGTGAGGAGCCTTTCATCACACTCCTGACTTGTGCCTTGGAGATGGTGGACAGGAGGTGAGTGATTCACAGTGGAATTCCCAGCCTCTGACCTGCTCTTGAAGCTATGGTATTTCTATGGCTGTTCCAATTCAGTTTCTGCTCATTGGTAACCCCCAGGATGTTGAAAGTGAGGGATTCAGCAATGATAATGCCATTGAATGTCAAGGGGAGATCGTTAGATTCTCTCTTGTTGGAGATGATAATTTTGGGAATTGATAGGAAGCTGCTTCATGGTTGGTGGAACAAACGCCCGCCCTTGGGGTGGAGCCAACAGCTGCATCCGTCCAATAACAGACAGAGTAGAAGTACTGTATCAGGCCTTGGTAGCTCAGTTGGTAGAGCATGAGACTTTTAATCTCAGGGTCTTGGATTTGAGACCCATGTTGTGTGGTTGTTCTTCCCTTTTTCAGACTTCGTCAGCAGAGAGTTCAAGGAGTGTGTCTGGTCCATTTCCCACACATCTGCCCTCCCCTCTTCCCCTCCCTCCCAGAAACGCCACAGGTTTCCACTTGTCCTTACTTTCCACCCCACCTGTCTCCACATCCAAAGGATTATCCTCCGCCATTTCCACCACCTCCAGCGTGATGCCACCACCAAATGCATCTTCCCCTCACCTGTCAGCATTCCGAAAGGATCATTCCCTCCGCAACACTCTGGTCCACTCCTCCATTATCCCCAATACCTCGTCCCCTTCCCACGGCACCTTCCAATTCAATCGCAGGAAGTGTAATAGCTTCCCTTTTACCTCCTCTGTCCTCACTATCCAAGGCCCCAAACACCCCTTTCAGGTGAAGCAGCGATTTACTTGTACTTCTTCCAATTTAGCGGACTGTATTTTCTGTTCACAATGCGGTCTTCTCTAAACTGGGGAGACCAAACGCAGATTTGCTGACCGCTTTGTAGAACACCTCCACTCAGTCCGAAATCATGGCCCTGAGCTTCTGGTTGCTTGCCATTTCAACATTCCCCCCTGCTCTCATGTCAACATTTCTGTCTTTGGCCTCCTCCAGTGTTCCAGTGAACATCAACGCAAGCTCGAGGAACAACACCTGAACTTTCGATTCGGCACTCTGCAGCCTTGTGGACTGAACCTTGAGTTCAATAACTTCAGAACATGACTGGTGTCAGGCAAACCCCCCCACCCCACCTGCCAAGACTGAGGCACACATGAATTTTGCCACATGAACATTAAAGCTTAAAATTGCAAGCGCCTGACTGGAAATAAATTTGCATAGTTACAAACAGTATTGAAACAAAGGGACGCAGTCTTTTGCTTCCCCAATACACAGCAGAAGTGGTCAGACCAGTTTTAGTCACATGACTAATTGGCTGTTGGTTTTTTGAACTTGCCACAGATTTGAACTCAGAACACTGTGTGCTCCCGAATGGGGCTGACCCTCTCCAGTCCTGGCTGCCTCCATCTCTTTCCAACAGAACTGAACCTTGTGAAAACATGTGAATCTCAAATAGACAAAACTCTCCAACATGTACAATGTTTAAGTAGAATACTGGGCCCCACGAAATGCAAGAATTACCTACAAAAGAGCTACACTGTGATCTCGAAGCACAGGAACAAGATATTGCCTCAAACTGTTCCACTTTATCTTTTATTTTGTCTGTCCCTAGCTGCATCTGCATATCACGTGTCCATGCTAGCATGGGTGCATCGTATATCTGTAGGCATGAACCGTATTAAAGTTTAAGCAAGTTTAATAAGTTTCACTTTTCTTCTTTAAACCAAAGAAAGCCAGTTTGTGTTCATTTCTTTGCATTATAATTGGAAAGCTGTGAACAAGGATTCACAAAAGGGGGAGCACAAAACACAGTGTGTTTGAAACCATGTGCCTGTTTTTCATGTAGTCGGAGCTGCTCATTATTCTGCTATTAACACTCTCTCTGGACAAATGCTTTGTCTTTGACCACAAGCATTAACGGACTCTTTGCCTTTGTCCCAGGACAACTTTGTTATTTAATCTTTCCTGCCCTCTGCCCCATCAAACACCTTCCCCTTTGTTCTCTCCCACACGCCCCTCTCCTTCACTTGTATAAAACCTAATTCTTTTCTAACATTTGCCAGTTCTGATGAAAGGTCACAGACTTGAAACTTTAACTCTGTTTCTCTCTCCACAGATGCTGCCAGACCTGCTGAGTATTTCCAGCACCTTTGTTTTTATTTCAGATTTCCAGCATATGCAGTATTTTGCTTTTACTATATCAGAAAGTCTCTCCTTGATTCAGGACTCTTCCGTCTCTCCAGCGTCTCACTGCTAAAGATTGAACTTTATCTCATTTCACTCTCAGCTCTGGGTCAGTGTGGATCAGCGGGACTCCTGGCTGTCTCCCGCTTCACAATCCATCAGTGCTGAGAAAACAATGGGAAATATTACTCATGTTGTGTTCTGTAAATTTTGACAAACACTTGAATGTAAACATTGTCTTCCAAAGCAATGAGCGAAGGCTGGTTTTGGTGTGTGGCTGAAATAGTTCAGCTGGATTTGCATAGTACTAAAAATCACAGTTCTTGGTTCAATCCCAGGTTTTGGCACTTTCAACCTCTCCTGTCTTTTTCTTTGACTCCAATTGTCAAGCTGCATGATTTACTCTGAAATTAGCACAAGAGAACCAAGGCACCAGCGAGCATGAGGAGCTGAAATTAGCACAGATCGAAACCACTTAATATTTCTGACTGAAGATGGTTGCAAATGATTCAGTTTTGCCTTTTGCACTGACGTGCTCGGCTCCACCATCATTGAGGATGGGGATGTTTTTGGAGCCTCCTCATCTTGTTAGTTATTAAATTATCCACCACCATTCACGACTGGATGTGGCAGGACTGTGGAGCTGTGATCTGATCCTGAGGGAGATATCCGTGCGTGGAGTGGCGGGATGTATGGACAGTGATCTTGAAGAGGGTGTCCGAGCCTGGAGTGGAAGCTTTCCGTGGAGGTGCAGGAGTAGGCCATTCAACCCCAGTGTTTTATAAAGGTTTAGTATAAGTTATTTGCTTCTACTCTATGCCTCTAGTAACAAAGCCAAGTGTCCTGTTTGCTTTAAGCAACATTTTCAAACCTTCTAAGATTCGTGCACATTGTCTCATTCTTCCTCCCAAACTTTATCACTTTACACTTCTCTGTGGAAAATTTAATCTGCCATGTGAAAGCCCATTTTGACAGTTTTTTAATCTTCTCCTGAAGTTTGTTACTGTCACTGGCAGAAGACGAAATTCCCCAGCATTCTTTGGTGCTATCTCCATGGAAAGAGCAATCTTACACGCCAGCTGAAATGTAGGATTTTGCGTGTTTAGTATCTTTTCTCATCCGCCAATATAAGCACAAATCTGTCTCATAATGCACGGTCTAAGAATATGCCAAGGTTGCAATGTAGTGATAAATTCTTCAGTGCCACAATGTACTCACCAACTGTTTCACTACTTTTCTGCTTTCTGGTTCCAAATTTCTCCCTTTCTCCGATCTCTAGTGGCTTCGGGTTGAAATGTTCCTCCAACTTGGTGATGATTGTTTTGAATTCACATCTTTTGCCTTGATGGGAGCAGGAAGATTTGTTCGCATGTCATACACTTCCAGGATAATTTCCATTCGCAAAATTACTTTCTTGCACTCAAGAATTGCCTTATTCTGAGTCTCGACCTCTTCACTTTCACCTTCAAGTTCCAAAATATTATTATCTCTGAAAAACATGTCCATTCTTTCAAAATATGAACTGAATGGGTCTCGAGCCCTCTCATATGTTCCTCGCCTTCCAATGTATCCCTTGGGTGCAGCCATGTTGTCCCAAATAATCACTTTGAATCAGATGCACACTAAGACCATGTGGTAATGGCCTGCTCATTTATGAAATTGAAACCCGACCCGGCCCGACCTGACCACATCCAACCTGAACTCAACCCGGGCCCGGGTCCTTTGATTTTTTTCCCGCACCCGACCCGACCCGACCCGACCCGACCCGACCCGACTACCATAATAAAGTTAATTATATCAAACATACCTTGTCCAAGTGTTGTGATCCTCCATTCCGAAAGCTGGCTATTCCTGCAGAATCATGCAGAAGTTCCCTCCCTGAGCAAGGCAGCACTGTGTCCGCCTCCAGCCTGACCCATCCCGAGCCCGAATGCCGGACTTGGAAGAGAGACCCGACCCGAACCTGACATGTCATCGGGTCTGGTCGGAGTCGGCTCGGGTAGCCATGCTTTACCCGAGGGCATCTCATTCAACTGAGGAGACAGTCTGTAGTACAGGCTTCACACAATCCACCCAAAATCTCCACCATCCGAGCAGGTAGGTCACCAGGAGCTGGCTGTTCTTGTTCACTGCAGTCCCTGCTGCTGTTTGCTGCCTATATTTACAGACTTTTATCTCATCCTCATCACCATTTTCTCCAATATATTCAGGGGGCGTCAGCAGAGAAAATGGAGACCAAATGTGACAAGTGCAAGGAAATGTTTATTTGCAATATTGCATCATAAACATAATATACAAAAACATTACATGTGTGAATCATGTCCTGATCAAGATGTATCTGAATAAATGGATCCCCAAACACTGTAACCTTTCAATGTTCAGCGGACGAGTGTGAGAGCCAGATGCGTGTGATTCCCATAGTAATGTGTTTGTTCAAAGTTCAGGAAAAGATGGAGATATGAATAATTTACAGGGAAATCTTTGAAGCATATCCCCATGTCTCTCACTCACAAAGATCTGCAAACTTATGGATTCAGAAAGAACCCAGAGACAGATAGTCCTGCAATAACCTGCAACTCCAGTAAAGGATGTGCTTGAGGTTTTGCCCTGTAGCTTAGTTGGTTAAAGCCTCTGTCCAATAAACAGAAAAACCTAATTTCAAACCCCAACAAAGCCTTACTGCAGTAAAGAAACGGAAAGTTATGATTGAAAGATTACTCTGTCAATCATTCACATCTCTGTCTTCCCCTGAACTTCGAGTTTAAATTTGTTTGTGAAGTTGAGGGACACGTTAAGACAGCACAGTCTTTGTCTTTGTGAAAGAAGTGATTTGGGAATGGCTGTTTGAAAGTGTCCCTCCTTGCACAGAACTTCAGTGCAAATACTCAAATCACCCACAATTTCCACGAGAGAAATTTGTTCACAATTGCATTTGACGTGAAACCGCCTCAACATTAATCTCACTGAAGCAGTGTGACCATGTTGTATGTTTCAGAGTGTTGGTGCCATTATGTGTCGCCTTTAACCGAGACTGGGACACAGGGCAAGGTTGATCCAAGGTTGGAATATATTATCATTCAGGAGCAAGAAAAATCAAAAGGAACCAAATAAGAAAACCCAGTCTCCAGATTTGAGAAACTGCAGATCCGCTTTGGGAAAGTGAATCAGAGCAGAATGAGGGGTGAACTGTCCGACTGCCCAGAAGAGATGAAGACACAACTCAGTCAGCATGTTCCCCTGGTTTATGATGCTGGAACATTCCTCACACAGAAATTATTCAACCCAATGACAAACATTCTTACAGCCGATAATTTATGCTAACGATTTAAGGACTTTCTCGTGTGGTTACCGAGTGGTAAGAAGATATTAAACTTAGTTTCAATCAATCCAGCTGCGATGAACTTTGAATTTTTTTGCCTTTTATAAACATTATTTGAAGGGTCTCAGTGACAATGTTCAATATTGATGAGAGTGGGGTCTGGGTGAGCAACTGCTGAGCGTGCCAGGGTCAGGACTGGATGCAGGAAGTTCTCTGACACACTCTCTCTCTCTGATGGGTTTGAGTTGGTTGACAACTGGCAGCTGTTTGGTGTTTCGATAAATGAAGGAAGTTCCCTCTAACCATTTTTTTTTGATTAACAGAGTAGTATAAGGATGTAAAGGGTTAATGCTGAAGACAGTGGGATCAACCTTTCCCACTGTCAGAGTGATGATGTAACAGTCACATGAGATGAGGCTTGGGAGGAGAGCAGCACCAAGGATGCCAGCTTCGGAGGCTTGATGAGTGTATATATAGTACTGTGTAAATCAGAAAAGAGTTCTTAGTTCTTTCAGCAGGAAATGTGTCCAGATAATATCTAGAAACTCACAATTTTATTATTCAGGATTCGGAACACAGATATTAACTCCAAGTGACAGTTCTGGGTTCATTCAACAAAAATAATAGAGAATAATATTGCTTACTGATTGAAATCCCCCATTGAGGAGACAGTTAAACAGTTGGGACATCCTTCGATCCAAGGTTTTGGCAGCATTTTTAATTTTTGCAACTTTTTTTTCTCCAGCTTTGATGGACGAGTGAAAAAACTGAAAAAACTGAACAGTTCAATTCTTCCTTCTTCCCATCAGTTTCTCTTTTCTGTCCCAGATCAATATCATGATGAGAATCACAATTTAATCTGCTGTTTCTGGTGTTTTATCGATTCCAATCAAAATTCAACATTCCAATCAAATCTATTTGTTATTCCACAGTGTCTCTCCATGTGTTTCATTCTGTTGTATTTTCTCACAGTCTGTTTAATGATCGATGTTACATCTCACTCTCTGTTCTGGTGAAGATCAGAAGCAGTAATATTTGTTTCCACCACCTGACAAGTCGGCTGAGGCTGTGCCTCGCTGATCACGTGGAGTTGAAGCAATTCTTCCAGTCAGTTTTCTCAGTTGTCATTTCATGAGAAATTCGAAGTCATCATGACTTCGTCAGTGACCGAATGGTTCTGGTGTCTGAGTGATGTTAATCATGCTGTGATCAAATGATTGTCTGTTCCAGTGTTTCCGTGGTGGATTTTCACACTCAGTCGAAACGTGTTGGACATGGTCTGGAAATGTTTCACACCGCTCCATTCCCAACAGGCCATGACCTGATGTGATGGAAATTTCATTTACTTACAGAAGCCACATTTCCATCATTGCACATCTGGCTGCACAGTCAGGAACTGAGCTGAAGGTGATGATTGTGCATGAATCATTTGTTGGGTGGCGAGGTGGCTGAGAGGTTAAGACAATGGATTATTAATCTGTTATGATGTGTACGCGTGGGTTCGAATCCCCTCCTTGTCATTAGTTTATCAGCTGCCTGTTGCATTCTTGTTTGCAGCTTCGATGTGAAGTCGGCCTGAAAACTTGTTCTTGTCAGCATCTTGACGGTGATTCCAGAGTTGTTTACACTTTATTAAAATTGAGACAGACAATTGGAAGTCTTCACCCAAATTGGACTGGAATGAAGATCAAATAGGGATCACGAAATGGAGCAGGATTTTCCCTCCCTCCCTTCCTTCCACGGATACTTTCTCTGGATTTACACCAAGTGAAAGACTAACGGGAAAAGCAAACGGCGAGGGAGCAGAAGCAGAACATTATCCTTTGGCAAGAAATTTATTTTCAAATCTTCTTGATAGATTAAGTGAGTGAGCAGTGTTTTGGCAGATGGAGTTTAAAATGAGGGGTCATCTCATACCTAAGAAACATAGAGCAGAGTGTTTTTTGTTAAGTGGTGAGATGATAGAAACTGCGGAGGTGCAGAGACCCGAGTACTGAATCACTAAAAGCGAGTGGACTGGTAGAAAATAATGTGAAAAGTGAACGGAATATGAAGATTGGAACTCATGTAGCAGTTATATAAAGCTCTGTGCTCCTGAAGTAAATGTCCAAGCCCAGATTGTGGGGAATCTGTGGAGAGTGATTTGTTTTTTATTCATTAATGGGCGCGAGTATCGCTGATAAGGCTGGCATTTATTACCCATCCCTAATTGCCCTTGAGAATGTGGTGGTGAGCTGCCTTCTTGAACTGCTGCAGTCAATGTGGTGCAGGAACACGCACATTGCTATTGGGGAGGGAGTTCCAGGATTGTGACCCAACAACAGTGAAGAAATGGCGATACAGTTCCATGTCAGGATGGTGAGTGACTTGGAGGGGAACCTGCAGGTAGTGAGTTCCCATGCATCTGCTGCCCTTGTCCTTCGAGGTGGTAGTGGTCACAGATTTGGAAGCTGCTGTTGAAGGATACTTGGCGAATTGCTGCAGTGCATATGGAGATGGTACACACTGCAGCCACTGTGTACTGGTGGTGGAGGAAGTGAATGTTTAAGGTGGTGGGTTAGGTGCCGATCAAGTGGGCTGCTTTCTCCTGGATGGTTTTGAGCTTCTTGAGGGTTGTTGAGTGGGATGTATTCCATCCCACTCCTGACTTGTGCCTTGTCCATGGTGGACAGGATTTGAGGTGGCAGGAGGCGAGATACTTGCTGCAGAATTCCTAATCTCTGACCTGCACTTATAGCTGCAGCATAGATGTGACTGGTCCAGTTTAGATTCTGGTCAATGGTAACACCCAAGATGTTGATGGTGGGGGATTCAGCGATGATTGTGCTGCTGAATATCAAAAGGTAGATGGATTGATTCTCTCTCAATCGAGATGTTCACTTGTGTGGCCAGAAGGTTGCTTGTCACTTATCAGCCCAAGCCTGAAGTTTGTACAGGTCTCGCAGCTTGTGGGCACAGACTGCTTCAGTATCTGAAGAGTTGTGAGTCATCAGCGAACATTCCCATGTCTGACTTATGTTGAAGGGAAAGTGATCAATGAAACAGCTGAGAATGTTTGGGCCGAGGACACTACCCTGAGAAACTCCTGAGGCAATGTCCTGGGCTGAGATGATTGGCCTCCACTAACCACAACATCTTGCTTTGTGCGAAGTATGACTCCACCAAGTGGAGAGTTTTCCCCCTGATTCCCATTGACTTCAATTTTGCTCGGGATCCTTGATGCAACACTCACTCAAGGGCAATCACTGTCACCTCTCCTCTAGAACTCCACTCTTTAATGTCTGTTTTAACCAAGCTGCAATAAAAAATAAGAAAGGAAGAAATATTAGCAGGAGCAGGCCATTTGGCCCCTCGAGCCTGCTCCACCATTCAATAGGATCATGGCTGACCTGATCATGGCCTCAACCCCACTTTCTTGCCTGCCACCCATAACTCTTGACTTCCTTGTCGATAAAATTCTGTCAAACTCAGTCTTGAAGACATTCAATGACCCAGCCTCCACTACTCTCTGTGGTAGAGAATTCCAAAGATTAATGACACTCTGAGAGAAGAAATTCCTCCTCATTTCCTTCTTAAATGGAAGACCATTATTCTGAAACTGTGTCCCCTAGTTCTAAATTCCACCATGAAGGGAAACATCCTCTCAGCATCCACCCTGTCAAGCCCCCTCAACATCTTATATGTCTCAATACGATCACCTATCATTTTACTTAACTCCAATGAGTATAGGTCCAACCTGCCTGATCAACTCTCCACATAAGACAACCACTTCATCACAGGAATCAATCCAGTGAACCTTCTCTGAACTGCCTCCAATGCAAGTATATCCCTCCTTAAATAAGGAGACCAAAACTGTACACAGTACTCCAGGTGTGGTTTCACCAACACCCTGTACACTTGCAGCAAGACTTCTCTTCTTTTATACTCCATCCCCCTTGAAATAAAGGGCAACATTCCCTTTACCTTCCTAATTATTTGCTCTACCTGCATGGTAACTTTTTGTGATTCATGTACGAGGACACCCAGATCCTTCTATACGGCAGCATTCTGTAGTCTCTCGCAATTTAAATAATATTTTGCTTTTCCATTCTACTTAGCAAAGTGGATAACCTCACATTTTCCCACATTATACTCTACCTGCCAAGTATTTGCCTGGAGTCGAGGAACCCTGGCAGAACCTAAACTGAGCATCGATGAGCAGATTATTGCTATGTGTCTGGTGCTTGATTGCACTGTTGATGACATCTTCCATCACTTTGCTGATGATTGATAGTAGACTGATGGGGTGGTAATTGGTCAGATTGGATTTGTCCTGCTTTTTTTTAATGGAGTGGGCACACTTGGGCAATTTTCCACATTGTCGGGTAGATGCCAGTGTTGCAGCTCTACTGGAACAGTGTGGCTGAGGGCGCAGCTAGTTCTGGAGCACAAGTCTTCAGTACTAGAGCCGGGATGTTGTTGGGGCGTATTGTCGTTGCTGTATCGAGTGACTTCAGTTGTTTCTTGCGATCATGTGGAGTGAATCGAATTGGCTGAAGACTGGAAACTGTGATGCTGGCGACGTCAGGAGGCCGAGATGAATCATCCACTGAGCAATTTCTGATGGAAGATGGTTGTAAATGATTCAGCTTTGGCTCCACCATCATTGAGGATGGGGATTTTTTGGAGCCTCTTCATCTGGTTAGTTATTTAATTGTCCACCATCATTCATGACTGGATGTGGCAGGACTAAGGACCTGTGATCTGATCATGAGGGAGATATCCATGCATGGAGTAGTGGGATCTATGGAAAGTGATCCTGATGTCCGAGCCTGGAGTGGCGGGATCTGTGGAGAGTGATCCTGACGAGTGTGTGCAAACCTGGAATGGAAGCTTTCTGTGGAGGTACAGGAGTAGGCCATTCAGACCCAGTATTTTATAAAGGTTTATCATAACTTATTTGCTTTTACTATATGTCTCTATTAATAAAGCCAAGTGTCGTGTTTGCTCTTTGAAGCCTTTTCAAACCTTCTAAGATTGGTGTACATTGTATCTCTGTTCCGGCACCCACTTTAGAATTGTAACATTTCATTTATATGGCCTCTCCTTATTCTTCCTCCCAAATTGTATCTCTTCACAATTCTCTGTGTAAATTTTATCTGCCATGTGAAAGCGCATTTTACCAGTTGTTTTAAGCTCCCCTGAAGTGTGTTACAATCACTGGCACAGGATGAAATTCCCGAGCATTCTTTGATGCAATCTCCATGGAAAGAGCAATCTTACATGCGAGCTCGAATGTGAGATTTTGTGTGTTTAGTATATTTTCTCATCCACCAATAGAAGCACAAATCTGTCTCCTAATGCACGGTCTAAGAATATGCCAAAGTTGCAATGTAGTGATAAATTCTTCATGCCACAATGTACTCACCAACAGTTTCACTACTTTTCTGATTTCTGCTTCCAAATTTCTAGCTTGCCGTGATCTCTCGTGGCTTCGGGTTGAAATGTTCCTCCAACTTGGTCATGATTGTTTTGAATGGCACATCTTTTGCCTTGATGGGAGCAGGAAGCTTTGTTAGCTGGTCATACACTTCCAGGCTAATTTCCATTGGCAAAATTGCTTTCTTGCCCTCAAGAATTGCCTTATTCTGAGTCTTGACCTCTGCACTTTCACCTTCAAATTCCAAAATGTTATTAGCTCTGAAAAACATGTCCATTCTTTCAATATATGAACTGAATGGTTCTCAAGCCCTCTCAGAAGTTCCTCACCTTCTGATGTATCCCATATGTGTGCAGCCATATTGTCCCAAATAAGCAATTTGAATCAGATGCACAGGAAGACCCTGCGGAATCTCATTCAACTGAAGAGACATTCTGTGGCCCAGGCTTCACACAATCCACCTAAAATCTCCACCATCCGAGCAGGTAGGTCGCCAGGAGCTAGCTGATCCTGTTCACTGCTGTCCCTGCGGCTGTTTGCTGCCTATATTTACAGACTTTTATCTCATCCTCTTCACCATTTTCTCTAATATATTCAGGGGGCATCAGCAGAGAAAATATACACCAAGCGTGGCAAATGCAATTAATTGTTTATTTGCGTCATTATGTCATGGACATAATATACAAATACATTACATGTGTGAATCATTTCTTGAGCACTTTTATACCAGATGTGTCTGAATAAATGGAACCCCGTCACAATAGACACTGTCACCTTTCAATGTTTAACGGAGAGGTTTGACGGCCTGATGTGTGTGATTCCCACATTAATGTGTTTCTACAAAGTTCGGAGAAAGATGGAGATATGAATAATTTGCAGGGAAATCTTTAAGCATATCTCCATGTTTCTCACTGACAAAGTTCTGCAAACACATGGATTCAGAAAGAACCTGAGTGCAAAATCAACAAAAATAAACACAGCCAGAGAGACTTGCGATAACCTGTAGCTTAGAGAAAGTACATGATGTAATGGAAGTGATTTAAAAAAAAATTTTTGTGAAATTTATTTTGAGGAATTCATCGTCAAACTTAATAAATGTCAGACCAGTTCTTTTTCAAGAGGGTACTGAAAGTACGAATTTGGCAACTATGTTTACTGGTTGTCACATGACTCAAGTTAAATGTCGAACAGAAACCCTGGTAACAGGGGGAAATGTGGACGGAGAAGTCAGTTGCGCCTCTTGATTGGACAAACCCGGCAGCAGCAGCACACACCGAAGAGGGCAGAAAAATCACAAGCTTTTATTTGTAGCAGTCATTGTGTTTTACCTTCTGGAGTGAGCAGCTGATAAAGTTAGCCTGAAGAAGTGTCAAGAAAGGAGAGAAGATCACAACCCACGTTGTTTTGCAGCAAATCTTTAAAAGACCCTGAGAACTTCACTGTGTCAATTCATCTCTTCTCCTGTCTTTGAAGAAAGCCTGCTAAAATTAATTCTCAACACTGCCTCGAAAAAACTGTTCTAAAAGACCCTAGTGACCTGTCTACGCATACTCAGAAGTTAGACAGTGTGCCAGTTTTGGAACAACATATCTCATCTGCTGTTTTCTTCAGGAATGAACAAGTAATCAGCCCAAGTGTTGTTTTTGTCTTTAACAGAACTCAGAATTGTAAAAAATAATTCTTTTTTTTTCAGTTAATCGGTGTATGTGTGTGTGCGTGTGTGGGGCTGTGGGAAGAAAGGGGCTTTAAATGTTGGTTAAGGTAAAAAGGGAACTTTTAAAATTTCTACCTGTGTATTTATGCTTTATTTCATGACTAGTTAAAACTTGTTCTGCAATAAACTCATAATTTTGCTGTTCATTAAAGAAACCTGGTCAGTGTCTTCTATTCTGGGAAGAATAGAGTATATGATTGACTGTTTCAGGAAGTGAGACAAGATAAAATATATATTGTGACCTGTGGAGAAGTGGGATGAGAATATATAGAAGGGTCTGAAGAAGGGTCATTGACCTGAAACGTTAACTCTGCTTCTCTCTCCACAGATGCTGCCAGACCAGATGAGTATTTCCAGCATTTCTTGTTTTTATTTGAGATTTCCAGCATCTGCTGCATTTTGCTTTGATATTGATATTATATGAAAATAAATAGTGTACTCCTCTGATTTTAATTGTATCAACATCTGGCTCTGTAGCTTAGTTGGTTAAATCACCTGCCTTGTAAACAGGAGAGCCTGGGTTCAATTTCAAGTGGAGCCTTGCTTCTCATTTGTGATGGAGAAGTTACCTTGTCAATCACTTCCATCTGTGTCTTCTGAACTTTAAGTGAGAATTCAAATTACATGATGAATTTTCATCACAGGAAAAAACAGCCTTTGTGTAGGATGTGAGTTTGGAATGGCTGTTCCTCCTTGTACAGAAATTCAGTGCTGATATTTCAAAGGCAACTTCTTTGTTCCAAATTTGTTCACAGTTGCATTCAACGTGGAAAACAGCTCCACATTAATGTCACTGAAGGAAAGTGTGACTGCGTTGTATGTTTCAGAGTGTTTGTGTTGTTATCTGTTGCTTGTGACTGAGACAGGGGCATGATGCAAGTGGGAGGGTTGATCTGAGGTTTGGAACATTTGTCAGTCAGGAACAAGTAAAATCAAAGGAACCAAATAAGAAAACCTTTGTCTCATGTGGTTACCGAGAAACGGTCAGAAGATATTAAACTTTGTTCTGTTCATCAAAGCTGTGTGAACTTTGACCTTTCCTGCCTTTTAAAAACAGTATTTGAAGTGTCTCGGTAACAATGTTCAGTGTTGATGAGAGTGGGGTCTGGGTGAGCCTCTGCTGAGTGTGACAGGGTCAGGACTGGATGCAGGAAGTTCTCTGACAGTCTCTCTCTCTCTCTCGCTGATGGGTTTGAGTTTATTTTCAACTGGCAGCTGTTGGTGTTTCGATAAATCAAGTTCCCTCTACCCATTTTTTTGGACAGACAGTGTAGTATAAGGATGTAAAGTGTTAATGCTGAAGACATTGGGATCAATCACTCCCACTGTCAAAGTGATGATGTAACAGTCACATGAGATGAGGTCTGGGAGGAGAGAGCAGCACCAAGGATGCTAGTTTAGGAGGCTTGATGAATGTGCATATAGTATTGTGCAAATTAGAAAAGAGTTCTTAGTTCTTTCAGCAGGAAATGTGTCCCGAAAATATCGAGAAACTCACAATTTTATTATTCAGGAGTCGGAACACAGATATTAATTCCAAGTGACAGTTCTGGGTTCATTTGACAAAAAAAGGTAGAGAATAATATTGCTCACTGATTGAAATCCCCCAGTGAGGAGACAGTTAAACAGGTGATCTGTTGGGGCATCCTTCGATCCAAGGTTTCGGCAGCATTTTATCTCCATTTTTGGTGAAAATCTCTGTTATTTGCAACTTTTTTTTTATCCAGCTTTGATGGGCAAGTGAAAAAACTGAAAAAACTGAACAGTTCCATCCTTGTTTTTCTTCCTTCTTCCCTTCTTTCCATCAGTTTCTCTTTTCTGTCCCAGATCAATGCAATGATGAGAATCCCAATTTAATCTGCTGTTTCTGGTGTTTTATCCATTCCAATCAAAGTCAAAGCTCCAATCAAATCTATTTGTTATTCCACAGTGTCTCTCCATGTGTTTTATTCTGTTGTATTCTCTCACAGTCTGTTTGATGATCAATGTTGCATGTCACTCTCTGTTCTGGTGAAGATCAGAAGCAGTGATATCTGTTTACACCACCCGACAAGTCGGCCTGAGGCTTTGCCTCGCCGATCATGTGGAGTTAGGAACATAGCAACATCGGAGCAGGAGTCGGCCATTCAGCCCATCGAGCCTTCCCCACCATTCAATATGATCATGGCTGATCATCCGCTTCAATGCCCTTTTCCCCACACTTTCCTCATATTCCCTTATGTCATTTGTATTTAGAAATCTGTCAGTCTCTGCTTTAAACATACTCAACGACTGAGCTTCCACAGCCCTCTGGGTTACAGAATTCCAAAGATTCACAACCCTCCGAGTAAAGAAATTTCTCCTCATCTCTGTCCGAAGGAGCTTCCCCCTTATTTTGAAATTGAGCCTCTGGATCTCGACTCCACATCCAGATGAAACATCTTAGCTGCATCTACCCTGACTGTCCTTTAAGTATTTTGTCGGTTTCAATGAGATCACCTCTCATTCTTTGAAACTCCAGAGAATACAGCCCCAGTTTCCCAATCTCTCTTCATAGAACAGTCCCACCATCCCAGGAACAAGTCTGATGAACCTTCGTTGAACTCCCTCCATGGCAATAATATCCTTCCTAAGGTAAGGAGACCAAAACTGCACACAGTACTCCAAGTGCGGTCTAACCAAGGTTCTATACAATTGAAGCAAGAATTCGCTTTTCCTGTACTCAAATCCTCTTGTGATCAAGGCTAACATACTATTCGCCTTCCTAATTGCCTGCTGCACCTGCATGTTAGCTGGCAGTGACTTATTGACATGGATACCAGGTCATTCTTATATTCTATACCTCAGCTAATAAAGGAAAGGATGCCATATACCTGCTGAACCACCTTATTGACCTGTCCTGCTACCTTCAGGGATCTGTGGACATTCACTCCAACGTCTCTCACTTCCTCTGCACCGTTCAGTGTTCTCCCATTAATTGTGTATTCCTTTGCCTTTTTGACCTCCCAAATGCATCACCTCACCCTTGTCAAATTTGAATTCCATTTACCACTTCTCTGCCCACCTGACCAGTCAATTGATATCTTCCTGCAGTGCTCAGCTTTCCTCCTCCCTATCAACAACACGGACAATTTTTGTGTTATCTGCAAACAACTTGATTGTGCCCTCTACATTTATGTCCATATCATTAATATATGCCACAAAAAGCAGGGGACCTAGTTCTGAGCCCTGTGGAACACCACTGGAAACAGTCCTCCAGTTGCAAAAACACCTGTAACCAATTCCTTTTTGTTTCCTGCCACTGAACCAATTTTGTGTTCAGCTTGCTACATTCCCCTTGATCCCATGTGCTTTTATTTTTTTAACCACTTTGCCATGTGGGACCTTGTCAAAAGTCTTGCTAAAATCCATGTAGATCAGATCAACTGCACTGTCCTCATCAATCCTCCTTGTTACTTCTTCAAAAACATTCAATCAAGATAGTCAGACAGGAGCTTCCCTTAACAAATCCATGCTGACGATACTTGATTAATCTGTGCCTTTCTAAGTGACAGTTTATCCTGTCTCTCAGAATTATATCGAATAATTCGCCCACTATTGAGGTTAGGCTGACTGGCCTTTAATTATCTGGTCGATCACTCGCTTATTTTTTCAAGAATGGTGCAATGTTAGCAATAAAAACAAAAAGTGCTGGACATACACAGCAGGTCTGGCAGCATCTGTGGAGAGAGAAGCAAAGTTAACATTTCAGGTGAGTGACCTTTCATCAGAACAGGAACATTAACTTTGCTTCTCTCTCCACAGTTGCTGCCAGATCTGCTGTGTATTTCCAATGCAACTAGTTTTTATTTCAGATTTGCAGCATCTGCAGAATTTTGCTTTTATTGCAGTGTTACGAGACCTCCAATCCTCTGACATCACACCAGTATCCAGTGAGGGATTGGAAACTGATGGTCAGACCTTCCACTATTTCCTCCCTGACTTCTTTTAACAGCCTGGGGTACATTTCATCCGGCCCTGATGATTTATCCACTTTCAAGGATGCTAATCCCATTTATACCTCTTCTCTCCCTCAGTTTATCATGTCCAATACTTCACACTCCTTCTCCTTAATTACAATATCTGCATCACCCCCCTCATTTGTGAAGACAATAAAATATTCATTAATAAACATACCAACATCTTCCACACTGACACATAGGTTACATTTTTAGGTCTTTGATGGGCCCTACTCTTTCCTCAGTTGCCTCTGACTGCAATGTATTGATGAAACATCTTTGGATTTGTTTTGATTTTGCTTGTCAATATTCTTTCATGATCTCTGTTTGTTCTTCATTGCTGCTCCCAAATACCTCTAGTCATGTCCAAACACAACTTATCAGAAGGGGAATTTGAACCCACCACTGCAGAGAGAATTGTGATCTGAATGAACCGTCTCAGACTGCTCGACCATCCTGACTACCCCATGTGTATGTTTAATGCTGACGAAATTATCCATTCATTGTGAAAGTATTTGTGAGATTGTGGAAATGTCTGGAAGAGAAAAGACCAGCGGGAAAGCTCGGTCCAAGGCCAAGTCTCGCTCCTCCCGGGCTGGACTGCAGTTCCCGGTGGGCCGTGTTCACAGGCTCCTGAGAAAGGGTAACTATGCTGAGCGTGTGGGGGCCAGAGCCCAGGTCTATCTGGCTGCTGTGCTCGAGTATCTGACCGCTGAAATCCTCGAGCTGGGCGGTAACGCGGCCCGGAACAACAAGAAGACCCGCATCATCCCCAGACACCTACAGCTGGCCGTCCTCAATGACGAGGAGCTCAACAAGCTACTGGGAGGGGTGACCATCGTTCAGGGTAGGGTGCTGCCTAATATCCAGGCCGTGTTGCTGCCCAAGAAAACCAGCGCTCCGGGCACCAAAACCAAGTCAATCTGCCAGGATTTTTTCAAATACTCAAAGGCTCTTTTCAGAGCCACCCACAGTATTTGAAAGGGCTGATTACTGTCTGAAGTCTGCTGCACCCACACCTCTGTCTATCCCTCTTCATCTGGAACAACCAGCCTCATCTTCCATTCCTTTCACCATTATGTGTTTAGCTTGCTTCTCCTTTTAGTCAGTCCAATATCAATGTAATAATGAAATGATCTGTGTCAGTGCTGGCAATTTCCATAGAATTATAGAAAAACTAGGGCACAGAAGGAGCCCATTCAGCCCATCGCGTTTGCTCTGGCCGAAAAATCTAGCCACCCAATCTATTCCCACCTTCCAGCACCTGATCCGTAGACTTGCAGGTTTCAGCACTTCAGGTGCATGTCCAGGAATTTTTACATGAGTTGAGGGTTTCTGCCTCCACCACCATTCCTGGCAGCGAATTCCAGACACCCACCACCCTCTGGGTAAAAACGTTTCCCCTCATGTCCCCTCTACTCCTTCTACCAATCACCTTAAATCTGTGCCCCCTGGTAACTGACCTCCCCACCAGGGGAAACAGGTCCTTACTGTCCACTTGTCTAGGCGCCTCATAATGTTGTACACCTCATTCAAGTCACCCCTCAGACTCCTCTGTTCTCAGGAAAACAACCCGAGCCGCTCCAATATTTGCTCATAGCTGTAACTTTCAAGCCCTGGCAACGTTCTTGTAAATCTCCTCTGTACTCTCTCCAGAGCAATTATGTCCTTTCTGTAATGTGATGACCAGAACTGTACGCAATACTCCAGCTGTGGCCTAACCGCCATGTTCTACAGTTCTAGCACTACATCCCTGCTTTTCTATTCTATCCCTTGGCCAATAAAGGAAAGCATTCTATATGCCTTATTCACCACTCTATCTACCTGTCCTGCCACTTTCAGGGACCTGTGGACATGCACTCCAAAGTCTCTCACTTCTTCTACCCCTCTCAATATCTTCCTGTTTATTGTGTATTCCCTTGATTTGTTTGCCCTCCCCAAATGCATTACCTCACACTTCTCCAGATTGAATTCCATTTGCCATTTTTCCGCCCACTCAACCAATCCATTCATCTCATTCTGAAGTCTACAGCTATCCTCCTCACTATCAATTATACGGCCAATCTTTGTGTCATCAGCAAATTTCCCAATCATAGCTCCCACATTTAATTCCAAATCATTAATAGATACCACAAACAGCAAGGGACCTAACACTGACCCCTGTGGAATGCCACTAAAAACTGCTTTCCATTCGCAAAAACATCCGTCGATAACTATCCTTTGTTTCCTGTCACTGAGTCAATTTTGGATCCAACCTGCCACATTCCCCTGTATTCCATGGGCTTTCATTTTACTGACCAGTCTGCCATGTGGGACTTTACTAAAATCCATGTAGACCACATCCACCACACTATCCTCATCAATGTTCCTTGTTACTTCCTCAAAAAACTCAATCAAGTTAGTGAGACATGACCTTCCCTTAACAAATCCATGCTGACTATCCCTGATTAATCTGTGCCTTTCTAAGTGGCAGTTTATCCTGTCCCTCAGAATTGATTCTAATAATTTACCCACCACCGAGGTCAGACTGACCGGCATATAATTATTGGGCCTATCCCTCACATCCTTTTTAAATAATAGTACAACGTTCGCAGACCTCCAATCCTCCGGCACCTCCCCCATATCCAGTGAGCATTTGAAGATGATCCTCAGCGCATCCACTATTTCCTCCCTGGCTTCCTTTAACAACGTCAGATGCAAACCATCTAGCCCTGGTGATTTATTCATTTTGAAGGATGTCAGACCCTCCAGTACTTCCACTCTCATTATGCTTATCGTATCTAATATTTCACACTCCTCTTCTTTGTCTGCATCATCCCTCTCCTTTGTGAAGGCAGAGACAAAAACTCATTAAGAACCCCACACACATCTTCTGCATCCACTCAAATGTTCCCTTGTACATCTCTGATAGGCCGTACCCTTTCCTTAGTTATCTTCTTGCTCTTAATGTACTGATATAACATTTTTGGTGTTTCCTTCAAGTAGTTGTATCCAGTCCACATCCACCAAGTCACCTCTCAGTTTTGTAAAATTTGCCTTCCCCCAATTTAGAACTTTTACTTCTGTTGTATCTTTGTCCTTTGACATGATTATGCCAAAACTAATTGCAGTATGGTTACTTGGGGTGGTGGTGGCGTAGTGGTCTTGTCAGTGGACTTGTCAGTGAATTAGTAACCCAGACATCTAGGGTATTGCTCAGGGGACGTGGGTTCGAATCCCACCATTGAATTTTAAATCCAAATAATAAATCTGCAATTAAAAAGCAAGTCTAATGATGGCCATGAAACCATTGTTGATGGTTGTAAAAACCCATCTGGTTTTTGCCCTTTCGGGAAGGAAATCTGCTGTTCTTGTCTGGCCTGCATGCGACTGCAGACCCACAGCAATGTGGTTGACTCTTAAATGCCCTCTGAAATGGCCGAGCGAGCCACTCAGTTGAAACTAAACACTGCGAAGTCAATAAAAAGGAATGAAAGTAGACGGACCACCCGGCGTCGACCTGCGCACCAGAAATGACAATGGCAAACCCAGCGCTGTCGACCCTGCAAAGTCCTCCTTAGTAACATCTGGTGGCTTGTGTTAAGTTGGGAGAGCAACAGCCTGACGTCGTCATACTCACAGAATCATACCTTACAGGCAATGTCGCAGACACTGCCATCACCATCCCTGGGTATGTCCTGTCCCACGGGCAGGACAGACTCACCAGAGGTATCGGTACAGTAGAAAGGGAATTGCCCTGGAAGTCCTCAACATCGACTCTGGACTCCATGAGGTCTCATGGCATCAGATAAAACAATGGACAAGTTAACCTCCTGCTGATTACCACCTACTGCCCTCCCTCAGCTGATGAGTCAGTACGCCTCCATGTTGAAAAGAACTTGGAGGAAGCACTGAGGGTGGCAAGAGCACAGAATGTACTCTGGGTGGGGGACTTCAATGTCCATCACCAACAGTGCCTCGGGAGCATCTCTGCTGGCCGAATCCGAAAGGACATATCTGCTAGTGCTGCTTGATGGCAATGTTGATGACACCTTCCATCACTTTCGGCCCCATCAGTCTATCTCAATCATCAGTAAAATGATGGAAGGTGCCATCAAGCGGCACTCGCTTAGCAATAAACTGCCTCAGTGACACTCAGTTTGGGTTCTGCCAGGGCCATTCAGCTCCTGACCTCATGACAGCCTTGGTTCAAACATGGACAAAAGAGGTGAGGTGTGAGTGATTGCCTTTGACATCAAGGCAGTATTTGACCGAGTATGGCATCAAGGAGCCCGAGCAAAACTGAGGTCAATGGGAAAACCCTCCACTGGCTGGAGTCATACCTAGCGCAAAGGAAGATGGTTGTGGTTGTTGGAGGTCAATCATCTGAGCTCCAGGACGTCACTGCAGGCGCTCCTCAGGGTAGTGTCCTCTGCCCAACCATCTTCAGCTGCTTCATCAATGACCTTAATTCAATCATAAGGTCAGAAGTGGGGATGTTCGCTGATGATTGCACAAAGTTCAGCACCATTCATGACTCCTCAGATACTGAAGCAGTCCGTGTAGAAATGCAGCAAGACATGGACAATATCCAGGCTTGGGCTGATAAGTGGCAAGTAACATTCGGGCCGCACAAGTGCCAGGCAATGACCATCACCAACAAGAGAGAATCGAACTAACTCCCCTTGACATTCAATGGCATTACCATTGCTGAATCTCCCACTATCAACATCCGAGGGGCACCATTGACCAGAAGCTGAACTGGTGTAGCCATATAAATACCGTGGCTACAAGAGCAGGTCAGAGGCTAGGGATACTGAGGCGAGTAACTCACCTCCTGACTCCCCAAAGCCTGTCCACCATCTACAAGGCACAAGTCAGGAGTGTGTTTGAATAGTCTCCACTTGCCTGGATAGGTGCAGCTCCAACAACACTCAAGAAGCTCATCACCATCCAGGACAAAGCAGCCCACTTGATTGGCACCCCATCTACAAACATTCACTCAATCCACCACCGACGCACAGTGGCAGCAGTGTGTACCATCTACAAGATGCACTGCAGCAATGCACCAAGGCTCCTTGAACAGCACCTTCCAAACCTGTGACCTCTACCAACTAGAAGTACAACGGCAGAAAATGCATGGGAACGCCACCACCTGCAAGTTCCCCACCAGGACACACACCATCCTGACTTGGAACTATTTCGCTGATCCTTCACTGTCACTGGGTCAAAATCCTGGAACTCCATTCTGAATAGCACTGTGGGTGCACCTACCCCAAATGGACTGCAGCGGTTCAAGAAGGCAGCTCACCACCACCTTCCCAAGGGCAATTAGGGATGGGTAATAAATGCTGACCTGGCCAGCGATGCCCAAAATCCCATGAATGAATAAAAAAAAGCTATCTCCAAAATGGTCACCCACTGCTACTTGCCCAGCTTTATTACTGAAGACTCGTTCGAGAATTGTGCCCCCTCTCATTGGGCTTGTGATGTGCTGGCTATTAAAGTTCTCTTGAATGCAGTTCAAGAATTATGTGCCCTCTGTGCCATTCATACTGTTTGTATCCCAGTTGATATTGGGATAGTTGAAATCCCCAACTATTATTTCCCTATAGTTTTGCACTCAGCAATTTGCCTACATATTTGTTCTTCTATCTCTCTCCCACTATTTGGGGGTCTACAGTACACTCCTAGTAGTGTGGCTGCTCCTTTTTTATTTCTGAGCTCCACCCATATGGCCTCATTTGATGATTCATTTAGCATATAATATAATCCCTCCTCAAAGCTGTATGCCTTCCTTAACTAATAATGCTGCACTCCCACCTTTTTTATCCCTATGCCACATGAAAACTCTATATCCAGAGATGTTGAGCTGCCATTCTTGCCCTCTTGAAGCCAAGTTTCCCTTATAGCAATGATATTGTGTTACCATGTGTGGGCACAATGGCGCAGTGGTTAGCACCACAGCTCCAGGAACCCGGGTTCGATTCTGGGTACTGCCTGTGTGGAGTTTGCAAGTTCTCCCTGTGGATTTTCGTCGTGTGCTCCGGTTTCCTCCCACAGCCAAAGACTTGCAGGTTGAGAGGTAAATTGGCCATTGTAAATTGCACCTAGTGTAAGTAGGTGGTAGGGAATATGGGATTACTGTAGGGTTAGTATAAATGGGTGGTTGTTGGTCAGCACAGACTCAGTGGGCCAAAGGGCCTGTTTCAGTGCTGTATCTCTAAATAAAAATAAAAAGTGTGATGTTACTTTATCAGCGCAGGCTTGGAGGGCCGAATGGCCTGTTCCTGTGCTGTATTGTTCTATGTGTCTATCTGTGCCCTCAGCTTATCAGCTTTATTTACTATATGAATATACATACAAGAAGAAAAATTAGTAGCAGGAGTCGGCTATTCGACCCCGAGACCCTGCTTCCCCATTCAATAAGTTCACGGCTGAACTGATTACTCCACATTCCCGCCTACCCCCGATAACCATTCACCCCTTTGCTTATCAAGAATCGATGTCCCTCTGCCTTAAAAATATTCAAAGTCTCTGCTTCCACCGCTTATTGAGGAAGAGAGTTCCAAAAACTCACGACCCTCTGAGGGAAAAAAATTCTCCTCATCTCTGTCTTAAATGGGTGACCCCTTATTCTTTAACAGTGGCCCCTAATTCCAGATTCTCCCACAAGGGGAAACATCCTTTCCACATCCACCCTGTCAAGACTCCTCAGGATCTGATATGTTTCAATCAAGTTGCCTCTTTAAATAAATAAATATCCTTTAACACTGCCAAATTCCTCTGCTGCACACTTTTTAAACTTTGCTTCTTCTGTCTTTCAGAGTCATTCGCTAATGTTCTGCCTCCCGTTCCCTGCCCTGAAATTACCCTGTCTGAAACTGCCCTCAGGTTCCCATCAAGCTGCCAAATTAGTTTAAACAATCCCGAACAGCACCTGCAAGGATATTCATCCTGGTCCTGTTCAGATGTCGACCGTTCGATTTATATAGGTCCTACCTTCCCCCGAACTGGTCCCAATGCCCCAGAAATCGGAAGCCCTCCTTCCTGCACCATCTCTTCAGCCATGCATTCATCTGGTGTATTCTCCTATTTCTATACTCACTAGCATGCGGATTTGGGAGTAATTTGGAGATCACTACCTTTGAGGTCCTGCTTGATAATCTCTTTCCTAACTCCCTAAACTCAGCCTGAAGGATCTCATCCCTCTTTCTTCCTATATCGTTGGTACCAATGTGGACCACGACCTCTGGCTGTGCATCCTTGCCCTCCAGAATGCTCTGTAGCCACTCAGTGATATCCATGATCCTTGCACCAAGGAGGAAACTTGGTTTGCGAGCACTCAAATACCTATCTGTTCCGCTAACTATACAATCCCCCACCAGTATTGCTCGCTTGTATTTTCTACTCCCTCACTGCACAGCTGAGCCGTCCATGGAGTGCTGGTCATGACTCTCACTGCACTCTCCAGAGGAACCCTCTCTCCCATCAGTACTCAGAACTGAATACCTGTTGGAAAGTGGGATGCCCTCCAGGGACTCCTGCACTACCTGCCTTGACCTTCTTGTCTGTCTGGCAAACTCCCAATCCCTCTCTGCCTGTGCTTTCTTCAGCTCCGGGGTGACAACCTCCTGAAAACTCCTATCCAGGACGCTGAGGGCAGGGTGCTGCCGAATATCCAGGCCGTGCTGCTGCCCAAGAAAACCACCGCTCTGGGCACCAAAACCAAGTCAATCTGCCAGGATTTTATCAAATACCCAAAGGCTCTTTTCAGATCCACCCACAGTATCTGAAAGGGCTGATTACTGTCTGAAGTCTGCTGTACCCATACCTCTGTCTATCCCTCTTCATCCAGAACAACCAGCGTCATCTTCCATTCCTTTCACCATCATGTGTTTAACTCGCTTCTCCTTATAGACAGTCAGATATCAATGTAATAATGAAATGATCTGTGTCAGTGCTGGCCATTTCCCTCTCCTGATTTCAGACCCCACTCTGGACACTTGTTTCCCTTTCCAGGACCTTCTTGTATTAATATTCAGCACCACCTGTCACTCAGAAACTTGTCTCAATGAACCGATCCTTTTACTGAACTTCCAACTGCTGCTGTCTATTTCTCGAGGGAAAGAGCTGCTCACTGTGCAAGGATGTGAGGGGAATGTAACCCGGCTGCTGGTGAGAAGGTCCCGTCTTCTCAATCAAAAGCCTTTTATTTTACTTCAGTGATTCCCAGATTCCCAGCTGGTCCGTTGAGGATTTTGCTTTCTCAGAAATAACTTGTTAAATACAAATCTGATTCCAACATGTCAGCAACAGGACAGAATGGGAACCTTTTAAAAGGATGAAGCAACTATTTCAGCGGCTTCTCACTGTCCCGCTGAAGCCTGTGTGAAGGGGAATTACCAATAGTCTGCAATTTATTACTTCCACACCGAGTTTGAGTTATTTGTCATGTGAAAGATTGCTGAACGGAGTCTTTTACTGTCAGTTACGGATGAGAAGTTGACAAAAATTAGCAAAATAAAGCTGTTCATAAAATAGCGCCAGCAATTTGAGTCGGTAAAAGCAAAATTGTGTTTTAAAAGTTTATTTAAACCGCTACGGGAAAATAGATTTTTATGTACTTTTCCAGTCGATCACTTCTTTTCCACAGTGAAATTGGCGGCTTTCACGAATTCAAATATTCTGCCAGGTTGACAGGTTCAGCCAATGATTTGCTGTATTTTGTACTTCGAGGTTCTCCGATTGGATCGTTCATTTTATATAATGGCCGTGTGGCGTAATGAATAAGGCGTTTGACTTCAGTGTATTTTATGAAGTTATTGGAAGATTGTCGGTTCGAGTTCTGCCACGGTCATTTTGACCCAAAGGGGATATGCAGGGCTTTGGGGATCGAGTCGGGGACAGAACAGATTGGAAACCCGACATGGACTTGATGGGGCGAATGGCCTCCTCAAGTGGAAAGAGATGCAGTGGTTTTTGTCGAGTTTCATCCCAAGCAGCTCTGTAACACAGGAGTCTGTGCTCTACGGGCTGTTCCCAGGGACGCACACCGAGATAAACATCAACTGCTGCTGGAGGACTATCAATTCGGTGAAAGACGCCCTTTGGTCTGCCCGAAACTTGCTGGTCTTCCAGCGCAAAGAGTTGTCCACGACCGAATGTTGCAGACTGGCACATTCCAAGGTCCAGGACTACGTGCTTCGGGACGCACTGAAGCTTGGGGCAGCCGCAGCAAAGGCTCAATGGGGAAAGACCACAGTGTAAGGACCCCCCATCAAGCTGAACTGAGGGGCTGGATCCATGGGAAACCCCTCGAACTGTATTGTTGATATTTTCATTTGCATTAAATGTGAAACTGTAATTGGCATGACAATAGAGATTGGAAGGATTGTGAAGAAACTCATGATAGTATAGAAGGAAACTGATCTCCCTTGCAATGTTTGTATTTTTTGGTGCTGTTTGAAACTGTTTGTCAATGTAATTTTTGCAGATTTTTATGAATAAAGTATATTTTGGAAATTACGAAAAAGTGCTGTCACTGACTTTATGAGAAGAGGGTGACCAATCAGAAGTGGGCTGGTGTTACAGCAGGTTCAAACTGCTGCAATTCCAGGTCCCTGAATGATTGAGCTGAAACTGATCAGTTTCACAAACCCTGTCAGTTTCACTGCAGGAAACACCATCTCGGGGGAAATAACATCACAAATAATTCCATTTGCCTAATTATTCAATTATAAAACAATGGGAAGATGTGACGGTGCGATGTTACTTTTCACTGTGAGGGGAGAATCCGCCATCTGGATAAATTATAACATCGTTTGTACGTTTGGAAAAGAAACGATGAAAACTCTCCCCATAACCCTGGTGCGGTGGAAAGGCTCAATTCAGAGATTGGAATATAACGAGAGCACAACATAAATCATTAACTGATATTTCCGGCATAAAACACACCCCAGCTTCCGCTCCCATGTCACTGCTGTCCCTATGAGGCGGTGGGTGACTCTGAAAAGAGACTTTGTTTTGTGTTTCTGCAGGAAAACCACAAAGATCCTCCCAGGCAGTGAAACTCACCTTCCCAGAATCTCCATACCAGATTGAAACAGAAAACACAAAGACAGTGAGAAAGTTCCAGAGAGTTACTGAGCATTAAAACCAATTAAATAAACCAATTCTCGAGAGATGTTGGTGCAGCTTTTTCAGAGAGATTGTGGGTGGCTCTTAAAAGAGCCGTTGTGTTTTGAGTGTTTTCACTACATGGTGGAGTTTTACTTGGAGTTGATGTACTTGGTCACTCACTTTGTCCCTTCTCACATTCCGAGCGCTTTGTTGGGTGGAACTATTTATTCAGGAAGTTTCAACAGCTCAGAGCCGACATTGAGTCAGAAACCAGAAATGGGAGTACGGGACACAGGCAAGGAATTGAGGCTGAACCTTTATAAATCTCACTGGTTATAGGCCTCAGCTAGAGCATTGTGTCTAATTCCATGTTCCACACTTTAGCAGGAATGTCAAGGGCTCAGAGAGGGTGCAGAGGAGATTTACTGGAATGGTATCAGAGATGCAGGAATTCAGCTAATATGGAAAGAATAGGGGTCTGGGGTGTGTGAAGCTGGGGTCCTTCTTCTTAGAGCGGAGATGTTAATGAGGCAGTTAATAGTTGTGTTCAACATTGTGAAGAGATTTTATAAGAACAAAGAAGTTTGACTACAATTAGACAGAGCCTTGGTGAGATCACACCTGGAGCACTGTGGACAGTTTTGGTTCCCCTGACCTAACGAAGGACATTCTTGCCTTAAAGGAAGTGTAACAAAGTGTCACTCGATTGCTTCATGGGATGAGGGAATTGTCCCATGAGAAGAGATTGAGTCGACAAGGCCGATATTCCTCGTACTCGGCCCTGTGGGACTGGGTCGGCCCGGACCTGCTGGAAGTATACGAGAGTATGCTCCTGGCCGGCAGCATGTCAGAATCCATGAGGAAAGGCATCATCACCCTCATCGACAAGCGAAAGGGGTAGAGGGCAGAAATCAGAAATTGGCGCCCATCTCACTGCTTAATGTTGACTACAAGATTCTGTCCAAAGTCATAGCCAGTCGAGTCAAGTCTGCTCTGGAGTTGGTGATTCACCCTGACCAGACCTGTACTGTACCTGGCAGGAAGATCTCTGATAGTCTCGTGCTACTCAGGGATACAATCGCCTACGTACGGGACAGGAGGGTGGACACCTGCCTCATCAGCCTGGACCAGGAGAAGGCTTTTGACAGGATATCGCACACCAACATGATGGACGTGCTTTCCAAAATGGGGTTTGGGGAGGGAATCTGCAATTGGAACCAACTGCTCTACACAAACATCAGCAGCGCAGTCTCAATCAACGGGTGGGAATGAGTGTTTGTTGTATTGAACCCTTTGCTGAGTCTATTAGGAAGGATGCGAGCATAAGAGGGGTGACAATCCCAGGTAGCGGAGGCACTCAGGATAAAACCTCCCTGCACATGGATGACGTCGCCGTCTTCTGCTCGGATCCGCTGTCTGTGCACAGACTGATGAGCATCTGCGACCAGCTCGAACTGGCCTCGGGAGCCAAAGTTAACCACGGCAAGAGCGAGGCCATGTTCTTTGGGAACTGGGCTGACCGATCCTTTGTCCCCTTCACCGTCAGGTCAGACTACCTGAAGGTGCTGGGGATATGGTTCGGAAATGCCGGGGCGTGCACCAAAACATGGGAGGAGCGGGTAGCCAAGGTACGAAAAAAGTTGGGCATATGGGGGCTGCGATCTCTCTCCATTGTGGGTAAGAACCTGGTCATCAGGTGCGAGGCGCTCGCGTTGTTGCTCTGCGTGGCGCAGGTCTGGCCCATACCCCACTCCTGCGCTGTGGCAGTCACCCGAGCCATTTCCTGCTTCATCTGGGGATCTAAAATGGACCGGGTCCGGATGGACACGATGTTCAAATCTCTGGACAAGGGCGGGAAAAATGTTCCCAACGTGGCCCTCATCCTGATGACCACCTCCATGTGCTGCTGCATCGAGCTGTGTGTCGACCTCCAGTACGCAAACTCCAAG
Organism: Heterodontus francisci; assembly: GCF_036365525.1. Taxonomy (NCBI): domain Eukaryota; kingdom Metazoa; phylum Chordata; class Chondrichthyes; order Heterodontiformes; family Heterodontidae; genus Heterodontus; species Heterodontus francisci. Next base: position 2,570,893 of record NW_027141093.1, read on the forward strand.
TGTCACTACGTGCTGAGGTTCTATCTGTCCCCGGTGTTGCGAAGGATGGGCTTGGCCACATTGCCGCGGAACGCTCCATGCAGTTGGACCGTGCCGTACCACCTATCATTCGTAGAGCAGTTTCTGCCGGAAAACACCATTGACCACTGGTCCATCAGGCACTGGTCTGCACGGAATGTCCTCAAGGCCCTACGGGAAAAGGAGACGGTGGATCCTGTCGGATGGGTCCCCGAGCAGACCGTCAAAGTCATTTGGCGGAATGCCTCATCACCAGAACTTTCAAATAAGCACCAAGATGTAGCTTGGCTGGTGGTGAGAAGGGCCCTCCCCATCAGATCGTTCATGCACACCCGACGTCTCGCCCCCTCCGCACAGTGCCCCCGCGGTGGCTTTGGTGGGGAAGAGACGGTCGCCCACCTCCTCCTGGAATGTGTTTTCGCAAAGCAGGTGTGGAAAGGGATGCAGTGGTTTTTGTCGAGGTTCATCCCAAGCAGCTCTGTAACACAGGAGTCTGTGCTCTACGGGCTGTTCCCAGGGACGCACACCGAGACAAACATCAACATGCTGCTGGAGGACTATCAATTCGGTGAAAGACGCCCTTTGTTCTGCCCGAAACTTGCTGGTCTTCCAGCGCAAAGAGTTGTCCACCACCGAATGTTGCAGACTGGCACATTCCAAGGTCCAGGACTACGTACTTAGGGACGCACTAAAGCTTAGGGCAGCCGCAGCAAAGGCTCAATGGGGAAAGACCACAGTGTAAGGTCTCCCCCAACAAGTTGAACTGAGATGCTGGATCCATGGGAAAACCCTCGAACTGCATCGTTAATATTTTCAATTGCTGTAAATGTAAAACTGTAATTGGCATGACAGTTGTGAAACGGAAGGGTTGTGAAGAAACTCATGATAGTATAGAAGGAAACTGATCTCCCTTGCAATGTTTGTATTTTTTGGTGCTGTTTTGAAACTGTTTGGCAATGTAATTTTTACAGATTTTTATGAATAAAGTATATTTTGGAAATAAAAAAAAAATATTCCTCAGAATTTAGAAGACTGAGAGGTAATCTTACTGGCACCTAAAAATCTTAAGGGATTTAACAGGGTAAATGCTGGGAGGATGTTTCCTCTGGCTGGGGAATCTAAAACTGGGGATCACAGTCTCAGTATAAATGGCTCAATCATTTCGGACTGAGAAGAGGAGAATTTTTTTTTTCACTCAAAGCATTGTGAATCTTTGGATATTCTCTGCGCGCAGTTTTTATCACCGCAGCCTCACAGCTCCAGTGACCTCGGTTCCGTTCAGGGTATTGCCTGTGCGGAGTTTGCAAGTTCTCTCTGTGACCGCGTGGGTTTCCGCCGGGTGCTCCGGTTTCCTCCCACAGCCAAAGACTTGCAGGTTGATAGGTAAATTGGCCATTGTAAATTGCCCCGAGTGTAGACAGGTGGTAGGAGAATGGTGGGGATGTGGTAGGGAATATGGGATGAATGTAGCATTAGTATAAATGGGTGATTGTTGGTCGGCACAGACTCGGTGGGCTGAAGGGCCTGTTTCAGTGCTGTATCTCTCTATGACTCTAGAGCTGTGGATGCTCAATCATTGGGTATATCCAAGAGAGTGATCGATAGGTTTTTGGATACGAAGGGAATCAAGGGATCTGTGCTGGTGTGGTAAGATGGAGTTGATGCAGGAGATCAGCTGTGATCTTATTGAATGGCAGAGCTATTTCGATGGGCCGAATGGCCTGCTCCTACTTTTTTATGTTAAGTTCCATTCCTCTCAGGGAATATTTTATTTTCAAAAAGAGAAATACTGCACACACTGGAAATCTAAATAACAACAGAAGATTCTGGAAACACTCAGCAGTTCCAGCAGTATCTGTGGAGAGAGGAAGGTAGGAGCAATGTTTCAGGTCTATTGAAGGGTCACAGAACTGGACCACTAACCCGAGCTTCTCTTCTCCACAATTGTTTCCGGACTGGCTGAGTGTTTTCAGTATTTTAGGCTTTTTCTTTCTGTATTTCATCCTTTTCCCATTTGACGATTTGCTGTGAAACTTTCAGCGTTGTGTTCAATTCTTTGTGTCGTTGTGTTTTCTTTATTTGAAGTAATGCAAATAGTATCCTGAAATGAATTTGCCAAATGGTTGGGCGAATTGTTACAACCAGTTTTTGAGCAAGTTCTCCACATACACGGTGAAGGATTACTTCACATTTGTGAAGACCATACAGGACTTGCATATCGATAGCAATGCCGTGTCCATGTGTCATTTGACATTGCTAGCCTATTCACCAATGTACCACTTCAGGAAGCCATCGATATTTGCACTGCAGTGATATATCATGGTGATCTAGACCCGTCACCATTGTGTAAATCCGTGTTCATTGAACTTATGAACTCGGCAACTTGCACAGTTGAGTTCAGTTTTATTGACACCATGTATCGCTGGTGTTGCCATGGGATCCCCTCTCGGCCCTGCTCTCACAAACATCTTTGTTGGATTCCATGACAAAACTGTTTTTAAGGGAACGACATCTAACCTCCTACCTCTTGCATATTTCCAATATGTAGATGATACATTTGCTATATTTGAATCCGCAGCTGCATGAAATAATTTCCTTGCACAACTTCATGGGCTCCATCCTGCACTCAAATTCACCTTTGGAATGGAGCAGTCAAAGAGCTCCCTTTCCTTGACGTACTAGTTGAGAAATCTGCTAAGGGGTTTTCTACCACGGTCGACCGCAAACCTACCTTCACTGGTCAATACACGCGTTGGGATTATTACAGTTCCACGCGCTATAAGATTGGTCTTATCGACAACCTCATAAATAGGGCTGAGCCATTTGCTCACCATGCAAGCTTGATGCTGAAATAGGACGAATCAAAGACTTCCTGCATTACAATGGCTACACTGATCAGATCATTTCTCACTGTATATCACACAAACCTATAAAAGGGCTGAAGGACGTCATTTTGAGCCCTGAAAAGTGCCCAGTCTCCCTCAAATTACCCTGGAAAGGTAATATATCCCCAGTATTTGAGTAACAGGTGAAGCGAGCTGTTTCCTGCTGTCACTATGCAGGGGCAACAAGTGTGGTGTTCGCCACTAACAGGATGCTGCTGTCAAGCAAAAGAGACGTCCTGCCTATCACACAAATAAGTAACGTGATATATGAATTTCAATACCAGTGTGATGCTAGGTTTCTAGACCGTACATCCCAAAACTGGCGGATTGTATCAAATAACATGTCCCTTCCGCTGTTCGCAATGGGCCCTACCCAACCAACCCGTGCTTGCAAAACTCAAAACACAGTATCCAACATGAGATGTGATTCCACAATAGGACAACATTTGCTCAATAATTCTCAGTGTGCTAAGAATTACAGACAACCAATTTAAGACTGTCAGTAGGGCTCGCAGTGTGGTGCACTGGGGTGTACTGTAAGCTACATATATTAAAACACAGGGCCCTGTTCTTTGCAGACAGAAAGAACATGCACACACATTGTGCCAGTTTCAGCTAAACAAAATAAGTGAAAGCCATTCACTGGCTCATTCCTCAGGGCAATTCCTTGACCAATCAGAGTCAAGCTGCCTGGTTTAAATTTCAAACAAAGCTGGGCAGTTATCTGTCAGTCACCATAAACTGTTGCATTCTGAATGCATTCTGAATTCTAAACAAAATAAGTGAAAGCCATTCACTGGCTCATTCCTCAGGGCAATGCCTCTACCAATCAGAGTTCACTTGCCAACCAATCAGCACTCTCTTCTCATACAGAAGAAAGTTGTTGTTTTCCCTTATATTGGTATTCTTGTGGATTGCCCTACTGAGTGCAAGAGGAAAACAACTGGCTACCAAAGTTTGGACAACATGTCACTATTTTCATGAAATGATTACTTTTATTTTCAATATAAAAATATAAAGCAATATGAGTGTAACATTTACAGACAAATTTTATTACCTCACATTGCCTGATTCTTTCACACTGACAGACTATGTGAACTACTGTCCCGATTTTGCAGTTCTCACTTCCAGTTAGCAAATGTCAGCAATCTGTGATACAGTGCAGTTTACAGACCAGACCGTCAATCACAACATGCAATAATTGTTCAGCTTATGTTGGTCTGGTGGGATTTAGAAATACTAGGAATTGAGATGAGCTGTTATTGTATTTAATTATTTGTTTCATGGGATGTGGACGTCGCCAGCCAGGCCAGCATTTATTGCCCATCTCTAATTGCCCATGAGAAGGTGGTGGTGAGCTTCCTTCTTGAACCATTGCAGTCCATGTGGGGTAGGTACACCGACAGTGCTATTAGGAAGGGAGTTCCAGGATTTTGACCCAGCGCCAGTGAAGGAATGGCGATATATTTCCAAGTCAGGATGATGTGTAGCTTGGAGGAGAACTTACAGGTGGTGGTGTTCCCATGCATCTGCTGCCCTTATCCTTCTCGGCGGTAGAGGATGCAGGTTTGGAAGGTGCTGCCTGAGTAGCCTTGGTGCATTGTTGCAGTGCATCTTGTAGATGGAGCACACTGCTGCTACTGTACGTCAGTGGTGGCGGGAGTGAATGTTATGGACTGGGTGCCAATCAAGCGTGTTGCTTTGTCCTGGATGGTATCGAGCTTCTTGAATGCTGTTGGAGCTGCACCCATCCGGGCAAGTGGATAGTATTCCATCACACTCCAGACTTGTGCCTTGGAAATGGTGGGCAGGCTTGGGGAGTCAGGAGGTGAGCTACTCACCGCATGATTCCTACCCTCTGACCAGTTCTTGTAGTCACACTATTTATAAGGCTACTCCCGTTCAGTTTCTGGTCAATGGGAACCCCCAGGAAGTTGATAGTGGGGGATTCAGCGATCGTAATGCCGTTGAATGTCAATGGGAGATGGTTAGATTCTCTCTTGTTCGAGATGGTCATTGCCTGGCACTTGTGTGGCGCGAATGTTACTTGCCACTTATCAGCCCAAGCCTGGATATTTTCCAGGTCTTGCTGCATTTCTGCACAAACTTCTTCAGTATCTGAGGAGTTGCGAATGGTGCTGAACATTGTGCAATCATCAGTGAACATCCCCACTTCTGATTTTATGACTGAAGCAAGGTCACTGATGAAGTAGCTGAAGAAGGTTGGGCCGTGGATACTCCCCTGAGGAACCCCAGCAGTGATGTCCTGGAGCTCAGATGATTGACCTCCAACAATCACAACCATCTTCCTTTGTGCTAGGTACGATTCCAACCAGTGGAGAGTTTTCCTCCTGATTCCCATTGACTCCAGTTTTGCTCTGGCTCCTCGATGCCATACTCAGTCAAATGCTACCTTGATGTCAACGGCAGACACTCTCACCTCACCTCTTGAGTTCAGCTCTTTTGTCCTTGTTTGAACCAAGGCTGTAATGACGTCAGGAGCTGAATGGCCCTGGCGGAACCCAACTGAGCGTCACTGAACAGGTTATTGCAAAGCAAGTGCCCCGTCGATGACATCTTCCATCACTATACTGATGATTGAGAGTGGACTGATGAGGCAGAAATTGGCTGGGTTGGAATTGTCCTGCTGTTTGTGTACAGGACATACCTGGGCAATTTTCCACATTGCCGAGTAGATGCCAGTGTTGTAGCTGTACTGGAACAGCTTGGCTGGGGGTGCAGCAAGTTCTGGAGCACAGGTCTTCAGTACCATTGCCAGAATATTGCCAGGACCCGTAGCCTTTGCTGTATCCAATGCCTTCATTCATTTCTTGATATCACCTGGAGTGAATTGAATTGGTTGAAGACTGGCATCTGTGATGCTGGGGACTTCAGAAGGAGGCCGAGGTGGATAATCCACTCGGCACTTCTGGCTGAAGATTGTTTCAAATTCTTCATCCTTGTCTTTTGCACTGATGTGCTGGGCTCCCCCATCATTGAGGATGGGGATATTTGTGGAGAAACCTTCTCCTGTTCGTTGTTTAATTGTCCACCACCATTCATCATTGGATGTGGCAGCGTGTAGATCTGATCCGTTGGTTGTGGGATCACTTAGCCCTGTCTATTACATGCTGCTTCTGCTGTTTGGCATGAAAGTAGTCCTGGGCTGCAGCTTCATCAGGCTGACGCCTCATTTCAAGGTATGCCTGGTGCTGCTCCTGGCATGCACTCCTGCAATCTTCATTGAATTAGGGTTGGTCCCCAGCTTGTTGGTAATGTTAGAGTGGGGAAATATGCCGGGCCATGAGGTTACATATTGTGGTTGAGTACAATTCTGCCGCTGCTGATGGTCCACAATGCTTCAGAGATGCCCAGATACGCATTGCTAGATCTGTTCAAAATCTATCCCATTCAGCACAGTGGTGGTGGCACACAACACAATGCAGGGTATCCTCAATGTGAAGACGGGACTTCATCTCCACAAGGACTGTGCAGTGGTTACTCCTACCAATACTGTCATGGACAGATGCATCTGCGGCAGGCAGATTGGTGAGGATGAGGTCAAGTATATTTTCCCTCTTGTTAGTTCCCTCACCACCTAATGCAGACCCAGTCGAGCAGCTATGTCCTTTAGGAGTCGGCCAGCATGGTCAGTAGTGGTGCTACCGAGCCACTCATGGTGATGGACATTGAAATCCCCCAGCCAGATTACATTCTGTGCCCTGTTCCACCTCAGTGCTCCCTCCAAGTGGTGTTCAACATCGAGGAGTACTGACTCATCAGCTGAGGGGCTGGGGGGGCGGGTGGCGGGGGAGGTGGCAGGGTGGTAGGTGGTAATCAGCAGGAGGTTTCCTTGCCCATGTTTGACCTGATGCCATGAGTTAGCCCAAACATTAGTTCCACCGTTATGCCAAATCAGTCGGTCTGTTGCCCTGTACATGTCATTGAGAATCATTCTCAGCGCTCAGAACTCCCAGAAAAAGTAAAGTGGAAAAATGTCATTTCATAACCCAAAGGCTCTTTTCAGAACCACCCACAGTCTCTGTGAAAGGATTAGTTACTGTCAGGAGGGAGTCAGAGATGGAGTTATTGTAACAGTCGATTGATCAGTTTCTCATCTGATGAAAGGTCACTGACCTGAAAAGTTAACTCTGCTTCTCTCTACACAGATGCTGCCAGACCTGCTGAGTATTTCCAGCATTTCTTGCTTTCATTATAGCACATAGTTCCGATTTCAAAGTTAGAGAATTAACCACAATAATGTACTCTGAGATTCAAGTGAAATATCAGCCCAATATTTACACACGTTATGAGTTTATAAGTTTCAGTATTAATTCCCATAGTGCATCCTGACATATACATTAGATATAACATAACATAAGAAATAGGAGCAGGAGTAGGCCATTCGGTCCCTCAAGCCTGCCCCGTCATTCAGTAAGATCATGGCTGATCTATCCCAGACCTCAACTCCTCTTTCATGCCCGCTCTTCATAGCCCTCAACTCTCCAATATTTCAAAAATCTATCTACTTCCTCTTTAAATACTTTCAGTGATCTAGTCTCCACAACTGTCTGGGGTAGATAATTCCAGACATTCACTACCCTCTGAGAGAATAAATTCCTTTGCATCTCAGTTTTAAATGCCTGTCCCCTTATTCTGTAACTATGTCGCCTCGTTTGAGATTCCCCCACTAGTGGAAACATCTTCTCAACATCTACCCTGTTAATAAAAACAAGAAATGCTGGAAATACTCAGCAGGTCTGGCAGTATCTGTGAAGAGAGAAGCAGAGTTAATGTTTCAGGTCAGAGACCCTTCTTCACCCTGTTAAGCCCCCTCAGAATCTTGTACGTTTCAATAAGATCACCCCTCATTTTTCTAAACTGTAATGAATAACCTGTTTAGCCGTTCTTGATAAGTCAACCCCTTCATCCCAGGAATCAGCTGAGTGAATCTCTTTTGAGTTGCCTCCAATGCCAGTATGTCCTTTCTTAAACCTAAATTTCAAGTGCGATATCAGATTGAGAGAATCTGAAAGATAGTATAACCTGAGATACAAACTGAGAATTCAGTTTAAAACTCCCCCGGATTGTGAAACTGAAAGATACAATAGCAATTTAATTTGTATAGACTGTGCTTTGGATCACATTCCAGCCCTCATCCAGTATCAGCCTGGAAGATACTGTAGCAATTCCATTAGTGCAGACTCAGCTCTACATTACAGAGCAGGGAACATATTTAAACAACCCGGAACACTTTTACACAAGACGGATCATATTTACACAACTGAGAAGATCTTTACACAACAGGGAACCATTTTACACAATAACAGAGAACATCTTTACACAACAGCGAATATAGTTACACAACAGAGAACATATTACACAGCAGGAAATATCTTTAAAAGAACACAGGGGACATCTTTACACAACAGAGAACATGATTCCATAAATCATTGGTCTTGCGCTGTCTCTTGCTGGTTTGCTCAGTACCTTTCTCTGCCTGTTCCTTTCTGGATCCTGATAACCTCTTCCTGGTTTTCTGTGTGTCTTTCTCCGTCTGTTCCTTTCTGGGTCCTAATGATCTCTGCCTGGTTTTCTGTGTGTCTTTCTCTGCCTGCCTCATTTTCGGTGCTGTTACTCAGTGTCCTTGTGTGTCATCAGGTGGCAGGACCGTATCTCCAACACAGAAGTCCTCGAGGCGGCCAACATCCCCAGCATACACACACTACTAAGCCAGCGGCGCCTGAGATGCCTTGACCATGTGAGCCGCGTGGAAGATGGCAGGATCCCCAAGGACACATTGTCCAGCGAGCTCGTCACTGGTACCAGACCCACCGGCCGTCCATGGCTCCGCTTTGAAGACGTCTGCAAACACGACATGAAGTCCTGTGACATTGATCACAAGTCGTGGGAGTCAGTTGCCAGCGATCGCCAGAGCTGGCGGGCGACCAGAAAGGCGGGGCTAAAGTGTGGTGAATCGAAGAGACTTAGCAGTTGGGAGGAAAAAAGACAGAAGCGCAAGGAGAGAGCCAACTGTGTAACAGCCCCGACAACGAATTTTATCTGCAGCACCTGTGGAAGAGTCTGTCACTCTAGAATTGGCCTTTATCGCCACTCCAGGTGCTGCTTCACAAACCACTGACCACCTCCAGGCGCTTTCCCATTGTCTCTCGAGACAAGGAGGCCAAAGATTGTGTCATTGCGCGGTGAGGGTGTGTCCGTCAGCACATTTTACACAGCAGGAAATATCTTTAAAAGAACACAGGGGACATCTTTACACAACAGAGAACATGATTACATAAATCATTGGTCTTTCGCTGTCTCTTGCTGGTTTGCTCAGTACCTTTCTCTGTCTGTTCCTTTTTGCATCCTGATAATATCTTCCTGATTTTCTGTGTGTCTTTCTCTGCCTGCCTCATTGTCGGTGCTGTTACTCAGTGTCCTTGTGTCATTGTGCAGTGAGGGTGAGTCCGTCAGCACGTGTGTTGCTGAGTCCGGGATTCGAGAGAAATCCGACGACAATCCTATTTTTATCAAAACATTGGGGAAATGAACATTTTTCACTAATGGGCAGCTAAAATCTAAAACAGCAGTTCGCAGTGTGGCGCAGCAGAAGTGTGCTGGGCCCATAACCCAGATGTCGATGGATGGAAACCATTCTCTGCTATTTATGTTTGGTAATAATACAAACAGTTCACTTTCAAAACATCAAGTATTGACCCATAATAACAAGATGCTTCCAAAGGCACTCGATTGCGATGAGCTTTTTCCTTCCAGTGAACACATCAATCAGTAACAAATCACTTTTGCTCACACGAACACAAGCTGCAAACACGGACCAGCTGAGTCTCTCCCACTTTGTCAACCCCTTCCTGCAGAGCCTCCTTTCCACCACCAGATGGTGATGTTGGCCACAATAAAACCAGGACAAATGGTCACAGTGAGGAGACGGTCAGGAACAGAAAATAAAACAATAACAGGGGAAACCTTTACACAACAACAGGGTACATCTTTACACAACAGAAAACATATTTACACAACAGGAAATACCTTTAGACAACAGGGAGAATACAATCATACAAATGCCTTGTTTCTCCATCTCAGTCTCGTTGTCTATCTCTCTCTATCTGTCCCTCACTTTTGCTTCCTCACAGTCTGTTGGTTTCCTGTGTGTTTTTCTCTCTGTCCCGTTGTCGATGGTGTTACTCAGCGTCCTTGTAACATTGTGTAGCCAGGCTGAGCCTCCCAACCCATGTGTTGCTGTAATAAAAACAGAAAATGCTGGAAATGCTCAGTTGGTCTGGCAGCATCTGTGGAGAAAGAAACAGTTAACAGTTCAGGTCTGTTTCGTTAGCTCACATTAACTTTGTTTCTTTCTCCACAGATGCCGCCAGACCTGCTGACTATTTCAAGCATTTTCTGTTTATGTTTCAGATTTCCAGCATCTGCAGTATTTTGCTTTTGTACGTGTGTTGCTATGTCTGGGACGGTTTGAGTGCAATGCTATTGTTTTATAAACAGCGTTGAAACAAACATTTTCTCGCTAATACAAGGCATTAATACACAGCTGGATATAAACAGCAGCCTGCAGCAAAGGGCGCAGTGGAAGTTTATTAACACAAATAATTCACCAACACAATATTTACTGCTATCCTCAATCACACCACGCTTCATCTTGACACGTTTTACTCTTTATTTTTTACATCAACGTCTTGCTTCCAATGAACACTTCAATTTGGAACACAGCTTCCAAATCACCTTTATTCACAAACCCGAACACACACCAGCCCAGACTTTCCCCTTTCTGTCAACCCATTCCTGCATCACTGCCTCTCCACCAACAGTTGTTGCTAGAATCATACAATCATAGAATGGCTACAGCACAGAAGGAGGCCATTCGGCCTGTCGAACACGTGCTGGCTCTCTGTTAGAGCAACTCACCTCGTCTCACTCCCCAGTCAGTTCAATTTCGGAGGTGGGAAAACTTCTCGAAAGAATAATTCGGGACAAAACTAATAGTCCCATGGATAAATGTGGGTTAATTCAAGAAAGCCAGCATGGATTTCTTAAGGGAAAATCATGTTTAACTGTCCTGCTGGAGTTTTTGGATGAGGTAACAGAGAGGGATGATGAGGGCAATGCTGTTGATGTGGTGTACATGGACTTTCAAAAGGTCTGGCAGCATCTGAAAGTTCACTGACCTGAATCATTAACTCTGTTTCTCTCTCCACAGATGCTGCCAGATCTGCTGAGTATTTCCAGCACTTTTTATTTATATTTCAGATTTATAGCATCTGCAGTATTTTGCTTTTATTGACTTTCAAAAGGAGTTTGATACAATGCAACACAACAGACTTGTGAGCAAAGCTATAACTCCTGGAATAAAAAGGACAGTCGTAACATGGATATGGAATTGGCTGAGTGACAGGAAACAAAGAGTAGTGAGCAATGGATGTTCTTCGGGCCAGAGGAAGGTTTGTAGTGGAGTTCCCCAGGAGTCAGTGTTGGGACGCTTGCCTTTCCTGATGTATATTAATACCTTGGTGTTCAGGGCAGAATTTCAAAGTTTATGGATGATACAAAAATTGGAAGCATTGTGAACTGGCAGAGAAGGTTCGAGGGACCATGTGGCTACTCCTCATGTTCTTCCCAGTGTCCAGGATGAAGTGCGACATGACACGGATTTCCAGATGGTCAAAACAATCAGGGGAAAGCAAACGCAATGGGCATCCTTCAGGAAAACATCACATTTAAAGTGAGAAACTAATCATAAGGCATAAGCAGGGATTGAACCAGTGATCTTCAGTTTACGAGACTGACGTCTTACCACTTGGCCACCATGCCTTTTGTTAATGAATATCTGAGGCTCCAGAGGAGGATTTGTGATTCTTTTTCAATTTGGTTGAAACAACATCGAGAAACGTGCACAGAAATGAAGAGGTATTGTGGAATGGGTAACAGATCAGCCTCATTTACATCATCAGCATCATGAAATCTTCATTCAGACGTTCCATTCCCATCCTCAGCTTTTCTCACATCTGTACAATCATATAAGAGTGGACATTGGGTTGTAACTGGGCAGATTATATAAATAGACTATGTGCATCATCACAGGAAGTGACTTAATATAATCTGGACGGCACCTCATGGAGAGTTGTGGATGAAACATTCAATGCAAGGTGTGCAGAGTAAACTCAGGTTATTTTAACCGTCAGACTCTTATAAATTGTTGACAGATATCAGAATATTATATGGGGGCCACAGTAAACCAAAGTGAAGATGGAGAAATCTTTGCCTGTACCTTTGAAAAGGTCACTGGACTGAACCAAGCCGAGGAGTGGCCCAGATGGTTCCAGAGGTTTGCAAGGTATCTACTGCATCGGGTCTCGTGCAGAAGCCAGACATGGAGCAGGTCAGTACACTGTTGTCTGCAATGGAAGGAGTGTGTATGCAACATCCTCATGAAGAACAGAAGGCTAAGTGTGAAGAAGTTATTAAGGCACTCAAGACCTATTGAAAAATACGTCATCGTGGAGCCAAAGTTAAAACGCTGCGTTTGCTGACAACGCAACCACCAGGTGACGCTGTACTAGCACATGCGCAAATGCAGCCTCTTCCACTGAAATGTCACTGTCTGTGACATTCAGGCAGCTGCCAGGATTAAATATGGAGCTACTCAATTTCTCACAGAAAACAACTTCGACCCAAAAATCCCCTCAAAGGTTGCCATCGCCGCCTCCGTCCCACCCCCAACAGTCCCCCGCTCCTTCTTGTGCATTCACCAGTTATATAGTACCAAGTCATCTTAATTCACCTAAAGTGATTTACTTTCGGAGCAGTGACTGTCATTTCAAAAGCAAATATGGCACATATCTACACAATGGACATGTTTTGGTTGATACTCGGAGAACGTTGCACTGTTTGAAGTCTCATCAGAAGGACAGCACCTCCGACAGTGCTGCACACCCTCTGTAATTCAGTGAGGTTTCATAGAGTCACAGAGTTATACAGTACAGAAACAGGCCCTTCGGCCATCAGGTCCGTGCCAGCCATCAAGTACCTATCTATTCTAATTCCATTTTCCAGCACGTGGCCGTAGCCTTGTATTTTGTGGCGTTTTGAGCGCTCATCGAGATACTTCTTAAATGTTGTGAGGGTTCCTGCCTCTCCCACTCCTTCAGGCAATGTGTTCCAGATTCCAACCACCCTCGAGATGAAACATTTTTTCCTCAAATCCCCTCTAAACAGCGCCATCCCATTCTCCGGTCGATCATTCCCCGCTTCCCCCCATCCCACTCTCTGACTGCTCACTCCCCGCTTCGCCCACCACCACCCCCATCCTGCTCTCTGGCCGCTCACACTCCAGGCCATGGGCTCTGCCGCTTCCCTCCTCTCGGCCACTCGCTCCAACATTGCCCCATCACCCCTCAAGGCTCGCCTTGCTTTATCGGGTGGTGCGGTGAAGAATGATCGAATGTTGGAGCGAGAGGCCGAGAGGAGGGAAGCAGCATGGCTTAGAGCTAGTGTCTGGAGGGACGTGGGGGGGAAGCGGGGCGTGAGTGGACGGAGAGAGGGCAGTGCGGGGGTGGGGGGGTAGCAAGCGGCCGGAGGGCGGGGGAGCGGGGAAGCGAGGAGCGGGCAGTGAGCGGCCTGGAGTGAGTGGCTGAGAGGGCGTAGAGAGTTTTCCCGCGCATGCGCCACTTCGTCCTGGAAGACGTAGGCTGAGCATGCGCAGCATCTCAGAGCGCAGGAGACTGTTTGTGCATGTGCGCAGCTTGGAGCGCTCTGATGACGTCGGCTGGCTGCTGCATTGTCAGGGATCACTTTGAATTTAATAAGCGTACAAAACAGAAAGGGGAGAGTATTCATTCATTTATCAATGACTTGTACAATCTCACATAGGATTGTGAATAGCGCAACTTAAGGGAAGAGCTGAATGGAGACAGGATTGTGTTCGGGGCATTAGACAACACCCTTTCAGATCATCTGCAGTCCAGGGCTGATCTCACATTAACGAAAGAGTTTCAATTGAGCAGACAAACAGAGGTTAGAAAGTTTAACCAATCCGTTGTTCGAGGGGACAGGGAGAGTCTGATCTCGAGAGTTGCAGACTCAATTGAATTTGTTCAGAAAACAAAAGGAAATATTAGGGGTAAAAGACAAGAAAGACGGGAAGAGCATCTCGTGGTAGCTGCAACCAATTGCAGTAGGTGTGGCCGAGAGAGACACAAGTGGGAAAACTGCCTCGCCAAAGAAGCTGAGTGTTTTTCCTGCAGAAAGATGGGACACTTTCAGTCAGTGTGTGGCAGTAAAATACCAGCGCTGAATATAATTGAAGGGAAATCCCCAGAGAGCAAAAACATTAATGAAGTACAGGATATCTAAAGTGTGGAAATACATTTTTTAGGTGAAATCCAGGAAATAAAGTGAGAGTTGCTGGACGGCAGAAATTCTGAAATATTTTAAGGCTTTGGTAGATAGATTCTTGATAAACAAGGGGGTGAAAGGTTATCGGGGGCCGGTGGGAATGTGGAGTTGAGGTTACAATCAGATCAGCCATGATACTATTGAATGGTGGAGCAGGCTCGAGGGGCCAAGTGGTCTACTCCTGCTCCTAATTGGTATGTTTGCATGTAAGAAAACATGTTCTCGATACAATGAGAACGATCATTTGTTTGGAAATGGATTTGAACCCCCTTTTATCAAAAGGTTATAGAGCTTTAATTTTTCTACAATTAACAGGCAAATCCTTGTGGAGTTGAGATTGACAGAAACAATGGGCTGGATTCTATAGAGCCCTCGACGTCGAGATCTGTGGTGGGGGTGGGGTGGGAGCCGCCTGAAGATGGCCCCGGATGAGGCCCGCCACGGACATCAACGTCGGCAGGGCCTGGCTCGATATTGCCGACGACGGCGAGGCCTTGTGGGGGACACCCCACCGCTCGTCAACGGGACCACAAACCTGCTTTAATTATTATCCCATCACTTCCTGATATCCAGCTGCGATCTTCAGCCCAGTGGCCGGCACTGCCGTGCCTTCGGAGCCCCATCCGGGGAAATTAGGTGCAACACTGGTGGGGAGGGGGGAGAAGTTAAATTTCTCAGTGTGGGGGTGGGGGGACGGAGTCAAATTAATGTTATGGGTGTAGGGGATGGTGGGAAGGGTTATAGTTTACAGTTTGTGCAGTTTTGGGCAGAAGGTCAGATGCTAAAGGTAGGTTTTGGGAGGGAAAGGGCAAATAATTAATTTAACTGTTATTGGGGGGATGGGAGAGACGCAAAAGCAATGTATTTATTTCATTTCATTTAATCTTCCTTTAAATATTTTCCAGTGGGACTAACAGCCTTTAAAAATGGCTGACACTCCAGTCCAGTACGAAGGCAGTGCTGCACTATCAGAAATGCTGTTTTCAGGTGAGACAGAAAACTGAGGATCCGTCTGCCCTCTCAGTTGGATGTTAAAGGTACCATGGCACTATTTCAGAGAATATAAGGGGAATTATTTCTGGGATGCTCGTCATTGTTTAACCCTGAATCAACATCACTTAAAAACAGATTATCTGGTTTTTATCACATTGTTGTTTCTGGGAGCTTGCTGTGCACACATTGGCCACCATGTTTCCTACATGACTACAGTGACTACACTTGGAAAGTCCTTCATTGGCTGTAAAAGGCTTTGCAACGTCCTGTGGTCGTGAAATGCAAGTCTTGCTTTTTCCATTGTTATCAGTGTCATTGTGATCAAAAGATCGGATTCGTGAACACAAAATTTAAATCAATTTCGATTAAAATAATGTAAAAGCATCTATATTCTTGCACTGTAGTTAATAATCTCCATCTTCCTATCCTTACAGAGTGTAATGTCGTCGACCCTGAAATTGATTCCAGAATCTCATAGAATCTTAGACTCATAGAAAGTTTAAGGCACAGAAAGAGGCCACTTGGCCCATCGTGCCTGTTCCACAAACAATTTCAGCCCTGTTCTGATGAAAGGTCACAGATCTAAAACGTTAACTCTGTTTCTCTCTCCACAGATGCTGCCAGACCTGCTGAGTATTTCCAGCATTTTCTGTTTTTACTTCAGATTTCCAGCATCTGCAGTATTTTGCTTCTGTGTTAATTTGAAAGTTAAAACTGACCCACCTGTCTACAATTCACACTGGGGTCTCCCATGAAATGATTCTGTATAATATTGATATAATGAATATATATTCCGACACAGAGCTTCCCGTGGGAATTGGGGTTCTGAAAACCAGCAGACTTGCAGGAATTTCCACTGGGAGCACAAATGCACAAAATCTACCTTTTATATATCGATTCATTTTAATTGTCCTTCTGGAAAATTATTTTGAAACAATTTAAACATCAACCCACAGCTCCATGACTGGGTCAATTATGAGGTCATCCTCTGACAGGTCATGTGACAGCTGGAGCCACAAGACATCAGAACCAGATTTGTGACTGGATTAAAACCCGGAAGCCTGTCAAAATGTCTTTTCAAATAAAGCTGTTGTTGTTTGAAAACACAGCAGGTAAACTTTCTGCCTGACCATGAGGGGAGCTGGGGAGAAATTTGCAAAACTCAATCCTTCAACAAAATAGTTCAAAAATCATTAATATCGAAATCATGTGAGGATTTATATGCAGTAGAGAAACAAGCAGAATAAAGAAAGTACAGAGGAGAGCTGAAAAAGGAAATGAGATCAGCAAGAGAATTAGAATTAGAATTAGAATATTACAGCGCAGTACAGGCCCTTCGGCCCTCGATGTTGCGCCGATCATCTGACCTACACTATTCCATTTACATCCATATGTCTATCCAATGACCACTTAAATGCCCTTAAAGTTGGCGAGTCAAATGTATGTATGAGAAAAGATTAGCGAGTCACATAACTGGGAACTCTGAATTCTTTTCCCAACATATGGACAGTCAATGAAAGGGTGGGTCATTTAGGAGATCCTGTGGAGGCAGAGGGTGTGGCTGAGATACTAATTAAGTATCACAAAATAAGCGGATGCTGCAAATGTCACAGTAAAGGAGGAGGAAGTGAAGAAATTGGACAGGATGAAAATAGATAAAGAGGAGACAATTACAAGGTTGGCAGCACTCACAGTAGAAAAGTCACCCAGTTTGAATGGGCTGCATCCTGGGTTGCTGAGGGAAGTAAGGGTGGAAATATCAGAGACTCGAACCACAATCTTTCAATCCATTGTAATGACTAACAAGGTGAAGAAAGCTATTTTATAATTAACACATGACCAAAGGAGCCATTTTGTGTTCAGTACTAATGTGCCGTGCAGAGGACACTATTTGTGCTTAAACATTAACACAACGCGGGAAGAAACGGTTACCGATTATAAGCTCTCACTCAATTGGTGCAGAATATGAGCACCAGGGGTTACTTCTGACAGTGGAAGATAACATGGCATCTCATTGGATAGCTACCACCCACTCCAAGCTGGGCATCCACCAATCAGTTAGGTGCTGTCCTGCCACGACCTGCTTGCTTCAATGGGTGCTTGGAGCTTAGAGAGTCATCTCTCAACAGGCGGATCGATAATCAATGCACCAAGAAAAACAAACTCAACAAAGAAGACACCAGTCCTTCGCATCACAAGCTGGAATGTAAGGACCATGTGTCATTCGCCTTACTGACACCCTTCTGCAGGTTGATGACACACACAAGACAGCTGTGATAGACAAATAACTCACAAGGCTCAATGTGGACATTGCTGTGCTGCAAGAAACTAGACTCGTTCAAAGTGGATCCCTCAAAGAGAAACACTACACCTTCTTCTGGCAGGGGAAAGCCCAAGAGGCAACTCGTGAGCATGGAGTGTGTTTCACAGGAAAATACACGCCACTTGAGATGAGTGAACCACCCACAGTAGGCTCAGAGAGACTTCTTACTCTTCACTTGTCAATAAGCGTGGGCCCAGTTAATCTCATGTGCATCTATGTCCTGACACTCACCTCCACCCCAGATGTCAATGATCAATTCTATGTGACTCTTGACACTGCCATCAGTAGAATTCCCAGCACTGAGGGACTGTACCTTCTTGGAGACTTCAACGCAAGCTTGGGTACTGACTACAGCTTGGCTAACGAGCATAGGGCACAAGGGGATTTCCAAGATGAATGAAAATGGACAGAGGTTGCTGGAGCTATGCTGTCACCATGGACTCTGTGTGATGAACAGCTACTTCCAGGTCAAGCTGTGCCACAGGGTGTCCTGGAGCCATCCAAGATCTCGCCACTGGCACCAGCTAGACCTTATCATCACCAGACATACCACCCTCAGCAGTGTCCTCATCACTCGCAGCTATTACAGCGCTGACTGTGACACTGACCACTCCCTGGTGTGTAACAAGGTCAGGCTTCAGCCAAGGAAGCTTCATCCATCCATGAAGAAAGCTCGTCTTCTGATCAACACTTGCCGAACCACTGATCCAGAAAGGACCCAGGAGTTCCTCAACATCCTCAATCAGGCTCTTTCAGACAACAATGCTCAAGGCCTCAGTGCAATGTCAAAGTGGAATCATCTGTTATCAAGCAGATGGAAAGGTGAGTAGAGCATTACCTTAAACTCTACATAACAGAGAATATTGTCATTGAAGTGGCTCTCAGCGCCATTCCAGACATCCCTGTCATGGAGGAGCTGGACAATGACCCCACCATAGGAGAGCTCAATAAGGCCATTGACCGTCTTGCCAGTGGTAAAGCCCCGGGAAATGATGTTATTCCACCTGGAATCATCAAAAGTGGAAAAGCGGCTCTGCTGCAGCATCACCATGAACTTCTGTGTCTCTGTTGGAAGGAAAGATCTGCACCTCAAAACATGCGTGATGCAAACATTGTCACCTTGTACAACAATAAGGGGGAATCGCAGTGACTGCAGCAATTACCGAGGCATCTCCTTGCTAAGTATTGTGGGGAAGGTCTTTGCTCACATTGCTCTGACCAGATTGCAGACCCTGGCATCACACATCTATCCTGAGTCTCAGTGCAGCTTCAGATCTGGTAGATCGACAGTCGACATGATTTGCTCACTTCGGCAGTTACAGGAGAAGTACTGTGAACAGTACAGACCACTCTACATTGTCTTTACATATGAACATACGAATTAGGAGGAGGAGTGGGCCGCTCGTCCCTTCGAGCCTGCTTCACCATTCAATAAGCTCATGGCTGAACTGATTACTTCACATTTCCATCTCCCTCCGATAACCTTTCACCCCCTTGCAGATAAAGAATCTATCCATCTCTCCCTTAAAAATATTCAAAGACTCTGCTTCCACCGCCTTTTGAGGAAGAAAATTCCAAAGACTCACGACCCTCTGAGGGGGAAAATTGCTCCTCATCTCTGTCTTAAATGGGTGACCCCTTATTTTTAAACAGTGACCCCCTAGCTCTAGATTCTCCCACAAGGGGAAACATCCTTTCCACATCCACCCTGTCAAAACCCCTCAGGATCTTGTATGTTTCAATCATGTCGCCTCTTTCTCTTCTAAACTCTAGTGGATACAAACCTAGCCTGTCCAATCTTTCCTCGTAAGACAGCCCGCCCATTCCATGTATTAGTCTAGTAAACCTTCTCTGTACTACCTCAATGTATTTACATCCTTCCATAAATAAGGAGACCAGTACTGTACTCAGTACTGCAGAAGTGGTCTCACCAATGTCCTGTATAGCTGAAGCATAACCTCCCTACTATTGTATTCAATTCCCCTGGCGATAAATGATAACATTCTACTGGCTTTCCTAATTACGTGCTGTACCTGCAGACTAATCTTTTGCGATTCGTGCACTAGGACACCCAGATCCCTCTGCATCTCAGATCTCTGCAATCTCTCACCATTTAGATAATATGCTTTTTTATTCTTCCTGCCATAGTGGACAATTTCCAACTTTCCCACATTATACTCCATTTGCCAGGTCTTTGCCCATTCACATAACCTATCTATATCCCTTTGTAGCCCCCTTATGTCCTCTTCACAACCTACTTTCCTCCCTATCTTTGTCATCAGAAAATTTAGCAACCATACTTTTGGTCCCTTCATCAAAGTCATTTCGAGAATTGTAGAATGTTGAGGCCCCAGCACAGATCCTTGTGACACACCACTCGTTACTTCTTGCCAACCAGAAAATGACCCATTTATGTTGACTCTCTGTTTCTGTCAGCTAGCCAATCTTCTATCCATGCCAATATGTTACCCCCGACACCATGAGCTTTTATTTTCTGCAATAACCTTTGATATGGCACCTTATTCTTCTGGAAATCGAAGTACAATACATCCACCGGTACCCCTTTATCCACAGCACATATAACTCCCTCAAAGAACTCCAATAAATTGGTTAAACATGGTTTCCCTTTCACAAAACCATGTGCCTCTGCCTGGTTACCTTAATTTTTTCTAAATGCCCTGCTATAACATCTTCATTAATCGCTCCTAACATTTTCCCGAAGACAGATGTAAAGCTAACTGGCCTGTCGTTTCCTCCTTTCTGTCTCCCTCCCTTTTTGAATAAATGAATTACATTCGCTACTTTCCAATCTAACAGAACCTTCCCGAAGCGAGGGAATTTTGGAAAATTAAAGCCAGCGCATCAACTATCTCACTAGCCACTTCAGGACCTGGCGACTTGTCAGCCCGCAGCTCCAACAATTTGTTTAGTACCACTTCCCTGGTGATTGTAATTTTCTTGAGTTCCTCCCTCCCTTCCATTTCCTGACTTACAGCGAATACTGGGATGTTATTTGTATCCTCAATAGTGAAGACCAATCCAAAGTATCTGTTCAATTCATCTGCCATCTCTTAATTATGCATTATCAATTCCCCAGACACACTGTCCATAGGACCAACACTCACTTTGTTAACTCTTTTCTTTTTAAAATATCTATCGAAACTCTTACTAGCTGTCTTTCTATTGCGCGCTCGCTTTCTCTCGTACTCTAATTTTACTTTCCTTATCAATCTTTTAGTCATTCTTTGCTGTATTTTATGTTCTGTCCAGTCTTCTGACCTGCCTCCCATCTTTGCACAATTATAGGCTTTTTCTTTAAGTTTGATAGTATCTTTAACTGTTTTTGTTCACCACGGATGGTGAGTCCCACCTTTGGAATTTTTTTTTCTCGTTGAAATGTATCTATTCTGTGTATTCTGAAATTTTCCTTAAATGTCTGCCACTGAATCTCTATTGACTTATCCCTTAACCTAATTTGCCAGTTCACTTTAGCTAGCTCTGCTTTCATGTCCCTTTCATTACCCTTATTTAAGTTTAAAATACCAGTCTGGGACCCACTCTCCTCTCCCTCAAACTGAATGTAAAATTCAATCATATTATGATCGCTACTACTTTGGGGCACCTTCACTATGAGGTCATTAATTAATCCTATCTCGTTGCACAATGCCAGGTCTAGTAGAGCCTGCTCTCTGGTTGGCTCCAGAACTTATTTTTCCAAGAAATTATCCCAAAAACATTCTCTGTACTCCTCATCCAGGCTACCTCTGCCCATCAGAATTTTCCAGTCTATATGGAGATCAAAATCCCCCATAATTATTGCTGTACCTTTCTGACAGGCTACCATTATTTCTTTTTTTATACCCCATCCTACAGTGTGATTAATGATAGGTGGCCTGTACACCATTCCCACAAGTGACTTCTTGCCTGTATTATTTCTCACCTCAACCCAAACTGCTTCTACATCCTGATCTCCAGAACTCAGGTCATCCCTCTCTATTGCGCTAATACCATCATTAATTAACAGAGCTACCCCGCCACCTTTTCCAAGCTTCCTGTCCTTCCTAAATCCCATGTAACCTCCAATATTCACATCCCAATCTATGTCGCCCTGCAGCCATGTCTCTGTAATGACTATCAGATCGTACTTATTGATTCTATTTGTGCTCTCAGTTCATCTATTTTGTTTCGAATGCTCCATGCATTCAGATACGGAACATTTAGTTTTGTCCTTTTATTCTTTTTGTAACCTCTAGCCTTATCTGTTGATTTACTCTTTGATTTGTATGCTCTGTCCCTTCCTGTCACAGTCTGTTTATCATTTCCCATATTTATACCTTTCTCTCTTGCCTTGTCTCTCCTCCTTGATTCACCAGATCTACCCAATTTTGACCCCTTGCCCCCACTATTCAGTTTCAAACTTTCTCTACATCCCTAGTTATGTGGCTCGCTGGAACACCGGTCCCAGCACGGTTCAGGTGCAGACCGTCCCAATGGTACAGCCATCTCTTTCCCCAGTACTGGTGCCAATGCCCCACGAACCAGAACCCACTACTACCACACCAGTCTTTGAGCCACGCATTAATTTTTCTAATCTTATTTGTCCGATGCCAATTTGCACATGGCTCAGGTAATAATCCAGAGATGATGACCTTTGAGGTTCTCCTACTTAATTTGCTGCCTCGTTCCTCATACTGACTATGCAGAACCTCTATCCTTGTCCTGCCTATGTCGTTGGTACCGACATGGACCACGACAACTGGCTCCTCCCCCTCCCATTGCATGTTTCTCTCCAGCCCTGAGCAGACGTCCTGAATCCTGGCACCGGCATGCAACACAGCCGTCTGGACTCTTGCTCTTTGCTGCAGAGAACAGAGTCAATCCACCTTACTATGCTGTCTCCTACTACCACTACATTCCTTTTATCTCACTCTTTGAGCCGCAAACTTTTTTGTTAATTTTTTTTTTACCAGGTGGATGCATGGAGTGGACGGGGCAAGCCCCTGTTCCATTTCCCTGTCCCAAAAATCAATTTAATATTTGATCCCCAGATAGGGGACGCATCAGATATTAAACTGATAAGAACAGATATCTTTTATTTTTATTTCCAAAATATACTTTATTCATAAAAATCTGCAAAATTTACAATGCCAGACAGTTTCAAACAGCACCAAAAAATACAAACATTGCAAGGGAGATCAGTTTCCTTCAATACGATCATGAGTTTCTTCACAACCCTTCCATTTCACTCTTGTAATGCCAATTACAGTTTCATATTTACAGCAAATGAAAATATCAACGATACAGTTCGAGGGGTTTCCCATGGATCCAGCCCCTCAGTTCAGCTTGGTGGGGGGACCTTACACTGTCGTCTTTCCCCATTGAGCCTTTGCTGCGGCTGCCCCAAGCTTTAGTGCGTGCCTCAGCACGGAGTCCTGGACCTTGGAATGTGCCAGTCTGCAACATTCAGTGGTGGACAAGTCTTTGCACTGGACGACCAGCACGTTTCGGGCAGACCAAAGGGCGTCTTTCGCCGAATTGATAGTCCTCCAGCAGCAGTTGATGTTTGTCTCGGTGTGCGTCCCTGGGAACTGCCCGTAGAGCACAGACTCCTGTGTTACAGAGCTGCTTGGGATGAACCTTGACAAAAACCACTGCATCTCTTTCCACACCTGCTTTGCAAAGACACATTCCAGGAGGAGGTGGGCGACCGTTTCTTCCCCACCACAGCCAACGTGGGGGCACTGTGCGGAGGGGGCGAGACTTCGGGTGTGCATGAAGGATCTGACGGGAAGGGCCCTTCTCACCACAAGCCAAGCTACATCTTGGTGCTTGTTTGAAAGTTCTGCTGATGAGGCATTCCGCCAAATGACTTTGAGGGTCTGCTCGGGGAACCATCTGACAGGATCCACCATCTCCTTTTCCCGTAGGGCCTTGAGGACATTCCGTGCAGACCACTGCCTGACGGACCAGTGGTCAAAGGTGTTTTCCTGCAGAAACTGCTCCACGAAGGATAGGTGGTACGGCATGGCCCAACTGCATGAAGCGTTCCGCGGCAATGTGGCCAAGCCCATCCTTCGCAACACCGGGGACAGATAGAACCTCAGCACGTAGTGACACTTGGAGTTTGCGTACTGGAGGTCTACACACAGCTTGATGCAGCCGCACACGAAGGTGGTCTTCAGGATGAGGGCCACGTTGGGTACATTTTTCCCGCCCTTGTCCAGAGATTTGAACATCGTGTCCCTCCGGACCCTGTCCATTTTAGATCCCCAGATGAAGTGGAAAATGGCTCGGATGACTGCCACGGCGCAGGAGTGGGGTATGGGCCTGACCTGCGCCACGTACAGCAACAACGTGAGCGCCTCGCACCTGATGACCAGGTTCTTACCCACAATGGTGAGAGATCGCTGCCCCCACATGCCCAACTTTTGTCGTACCTTGGCTACTCGCTCCTCCCATGTTTTGGTGCACGCCCCGGCCCTTCCGAACCATATCCCCAGCACCTTCAGGTAATCTGACCTGACGATGAAGGGGACAAAGGATCGGTCAGCCCAGTTCCCAAAGAACATGGCCTCGCTCTTGCCGTGGTTAACTTTGGCTCCCGAGGTCAGTTCGAACTGGTCGCAGATGCTCATCAGTCTGCGCACCACAGCGGATTCGAGCAGACGACGGCGACGTCATTCATGTACAGGGAGGTTTTAACCTGAGTGCCTCCGCTGCCTGAGATTGTCACCCCTCCGATGCTCGCATCCTTCCTAATAGACTCAGCAAAGGGTTCAATACAGCAGACAAACAAGACCGGGGAGAGAGGACAGCCCTGTCTGACTCCAGATTTGATCGGGAAACTTTCCGATTGCCACCCGTTGATAGAAACTGCGCTACTGATGTTTGTGCAGAGTAGTTGGATCCAATTGCAGATTCACTCCCAAAACCCCATTTTGGAAAGCACGTCCATCATGTAGGTGTGCGATATCCTGTCAAAAGCCTTCTCCTGGTCCAGGCTGATGAGGCAGGTGTCCACCCTCCTGTCCCGTGCGCAGGCGATCGAATCACTGAGTAGCGCGAGACTATCAGAGATCTTCCTGCCGGGTACAGTACAGGTCTGATCGGGGTGAATCACCAACTCCAGAGCAGACTTGACTCGTCTGGCTATGACTTTGGACAGAATCTTGTGATCAACATTAAGCAGTGAGATGGGCCGCCAATTTCTGATTTCTGCCCTCTCCCCCTTCTGCTTGTAAATGAGGGTGATGATGCCTTTCCTCATGGATTCTGACATGCTGCCGGCCAGGAGCATAGTCTCGTATACTTCCAGCTGGTCCGGGCCGACCCAGTCCCACAGGGCCGAGTACAACTCGACCGGGAAGCCGTCGCTCCCGGGTGTTTTACTCGTCTCGAAGGACTCGACGGCCTTTGTCAGCTCGTCCAGAGTTAACGGCTTGTCCAATCTCTCCCTCCTGCTGTCATCTGAGACCTCTGTGATAGATGACAGGAAGGACTGGGATCTTCTGCTGTCTGTTTGCTTTGCGTCATACAGCCCAGCAGAAAAGGATTTGCTGATCCTTAGTATGTCGGACTGCGAAGACGTTACCAAGCCATCTTCTTCCTTCAGGCTGCTGATAACAGAGCTCTTTCTGTGTACCTTTTGGAAGAAGTAACGCGAGCACGTCTCATCCTGCTCGATGGAGCGGACTCTGGACCGGAAGATGATCTTGGAAGCCTCCTTGGCAAAGAGCGAGGCCTGCTGGCTCTTCACCTCTTGGAAGTCCTCTTTGACCTCGAGCCCCATTGACTGCAAAAGGAGTAGATTTTGCATAATTTTCTGGAGTCGGGACATTTCCCTCTGTCTCTCTCTCGCCCTCTGAACACCTTTGTGGATGAAGAACCTCTTGATGTTCTCCTTGATCGCTTCCCACCAGTGAACTGGAGACTCAAAGAGGGGTTGCACGGTCCTCCAACCTTTGTAATCCCTTTCGAGTTCCTCAACGTTCTCTGGGGTCAGCAGTGTAGCATTGAGCTTCCACGTCCCTCTGCCAACCCGCTGGTCGTCCTGTCAGTGACAGTCGGCCAGTAAGAGGACGGCTTGACGTCGGTGGATCCCACTGTGACAGCACGGGACACAAACAGGAAGTCAATCCTGGAACGGGCAGACCCGTCCGATCTTGACCATGTGTATCTGCGCTGCGCTCCGTCTGCAGGCTTACTGAAGGCGTCGTGCAGTTTGGCATCTTTAAGTGTTTCTATTAGGAATCTGGACGTAGCGTCCAGTTTGCTGTCGTCACTGTCGGATCGTCCAGCCGCATCGATGATGCAGTTGAAGTCAGCGCCTAGGATGACCGGCCTGGACGTCGCCAGCAGCAGTGGGAGCTGCTGGAAAACGGTCAGCCGCTCGCTGCGTTGTACCGGTGCGTACACGTTGATCAACCGGAGCGGAGCGTTGTTGTACATCACGTCTGCTACGATGAGGCGACCGCCCACCACCTCCTTAACTTCGGAGATTGTGAAGTTACCTCCCCGCAGCAGAATACCCAGGCCGGCGGAACGGCAGTCATTACCCCCCGACCAGATCGATGGCCCGTGGGACCACCATCGCGACCACTGCCTGTAGGTGCTGAGGTGTGGTATTCCACACTCCAGCAGAAACAGTCGGTCAGCTTTGACCTTGGCAAGGTAATCCAAGGTTGAAACACATCGCGTAGTGGATTTAATGCTCCGCACATTAATGGATGCAATTCTTACACCCATTTTTTTCTAAAAATTAGTTGTTGCTTCCCATACCATTTGTCCTCGCTCGTCCCAGTCCTTCGGGATGTTCCTGCATACACATCGTGTGCGCAAGCAGTTTCACGTTAGTTGGGCTCAGAAACCCCTTCCTGATTTTTTCATGCAGGCTCTTTGAGCCTTAAACACTTTTTTTATTTCCAAAATATACTTTATTCATAAAAATCTGTAAAAATTACATTGCCAAATAGTTTCCAAACAGCACCAAAAAATACAAACATCGCAAGGGAGATCAGTTTCCTTCAATACTGTCATGAGTTTCTTCCCAACCCTTCCGTTTCACCATTGTCATGTCAATTACAGTTTTACATTTGCAGCAATTGAGAATAACACTTACTGCAGATGTGATTGCCCTGGATCACACTGGCATCCAGGAGCTCCCACATGCTGCAACTGTGACACATCACCTGTCCTGTCATCCTGAACGTGTTTCAATTAACTACTTAATTATTTTATTCAGTTGTTTATTTTATTAAGCTTACGACTAGTTTGTTTACTATTTTAAACATTCGGACGAAAATGGACCTTAATCACTTGCCAGATTCTCATCAAACATGCAGCTTCTTCCAAACCAATCAACTACCTGCTTGCCTGTGATGTCATAGCTTACCAGATCCTCACCAAACAGCTCCTTCCACTGCACCGAAGCAAGAACCAAATCCTGTCAACTCACCCCAGCGGCTCTCTGTTTCCCTGCTCTCACTCTCCATTGTGATGTCACTCCTGCTGTGCTCCTCTCTCTCTTGCTCTGTCTCTGAGTCGGTGCTTTTGACACACTTGTTTACTCTCTGTTCCGTCATGCTCTTCTGTCTCTGGTCCAAAATCCTGACTCAGGTGGGATTTGAGCCCACAACCTTTGAATGCTTCATTTTATCATTATTTAGAATTCCAACACGCTATCCATTGCGCCACAGAGCCACACAGACGTCCATGAACATCACCAAGGCCTTTGATCTTGTCAGCAGAGACGGACTCTTCAAACTGCGATGGAAACTCGGCTACCCTCCTTAACTCTTGGGCATCATCTCTTCTTTCCACGAGAACATGCACAGTTCCATCCGTTCCAATGGAGCAACATCAGACACTTTCAAGATCAGCAGTGGGGTAAAGCAGGGCTGCACGCTGGCGTCACCTCTCTTAGGAACAGAGGAACATCGGAGAAGGCCATTCAGCCCGTCGAACCTGTTCTGCCATTCAATTCGATCATGGCTGGTCATCTGCCTCAACGCCCCTTTCCCGTGCTATCCCCATATCCCTTGATGTCATGAGTATCAAGATTTCTAACAATTTCTGTCTTGAACATGCTCAATGATTGAACTGCCACAGCTCTCTGGGGTAGAGAATTCCAATGATTCACCACCGTCTGAGTGTAGAAATTCAACTCTATCTCAGTTTTAAATGGCCTACTCCTTATTCTGAGACTTGGTCCCCTGACATTAGACTCACCAACCAGGGCAAACATCCTATCTACGTCCACACTGTCACGCCCTATAAGAATTTTATCAGTTTCAATGAGATCACCTCTCATTCTTCGAAACTTTAAGGAATATAGGCCCAGTTTCCTCATAAGACAATCCCACCATCCCATGGATTAGTCTGCTGACCCTCTGTTTCACTCTCTCTATGGCAAGCATATCCTTCCTGTTGGAGAAATTTTCTTAGCTTTGCTAATTATTACTTACTTTGCAGAAGCAGAAAAGCAGGAGACAGCTTGTAGCTAATCTAACCACAACCAACGGTCATAAATTGTAGACAGAGCAGCTAACCACAATCAGACGTTACGGTCAGATACGGTGTCTGGAGTGGGCATTGAATTAAGGAACTAGCTTGTTATTGTTGAAACTGATGTTTCGCTGACCTCGGACCCTGCATGGTGCACCGTTACGTAGGCAGTCTAGTGGGTGCTTATCTTATTGTGAAATTGTTAGCTCCAACTTTTTTATACTATATAAGTCCACGGCGATCTGTAGCTCTTTGGGAGTAGTGCTGGACAGCATTTAGGTAAGGTGTTATTTCCCTTGAAATCATGCAATAAAGTGTTTGTTCTCAACGTCTGAGTCCGGAGAATTTGTTCAACAATTGGGCACAATCTGGATTTTCTCCAACACTTGATTAGATGAGGAGACCAAACTATACACAATACTCCAGCGCGGTTTCACCAAGGCTCTATACAATTGCAACAAGACATCTTTACTCCCGTACTCAAGACCCCTCGACCATCGTGTGAAGGCCAACATACTATTTGCCTTCCTAATTGATTGCTGCACCTGCACAAGAGCTTTTAGTGTCTCAGGAACAAGGACACCCAGGTCCCTTTGGACACCAACACTTCCCAAACTCTCACCATTTAAGAAATACTCTGCCTTTCTGTTTATTCCACCAAAGTGGATAACTTCACACTTATTCACATTTTTTTCCATCTGCCATGTTCTTTCCCATTCACTTAGCCTCTCCAGGTTCCCTGGAAGCCTCTCTGCATCCTTCTCACAGCTCACACTTCACCGAGCTTTGTGTCATCTGTAAACTTGGAAATATTACATTTAATCCCTACATCCAAATAATTTATTTCGGTTGTTAACAGCTGTGGCTCCAACACTGATCCTTGCAATACCCCAATAGTAACAGCCTGCCATCCTGAGGAGGACCCGTTATTCCTGCTCTCTGTTTTCGGTCTGTTAAACAATTCTCAATCCATCCCAGTATATTATCCCCAATCCTATGTGCTCTAATTTTGTTTACTCACCTCCTGTGTGGGACATTACCAAAGCATCCACTGGTTCTCCTTTATCTGTTCGACAGGTAACATCCTCAAAAAACTCAACAGGTTTTTTCAAACCTGTTTACTTTTAATAAATCCATGTTGACTCTGCCAAATCATATCATTATTTTCTAACTGTCTAGCTATCACATCCTTTAAAATTGGTGCATTCTTCTCCATGCTGCTATTGAACACTTTCAGTGACTCAGATGGGGGTGTTCATCTGTAAATCAGAGCTGACGACAAGCAGTTCATCTTGGCAAAACTCCACTTGGACGTCGAGTCTTGGACGTAGAGACTCCACTTTCCATCAACATTGACAACATCACTTTGGAGGTTGTCAACAGCTTCACATACCTTGGATCAACAATCACCAGCAATCTGTCGCTTGATACTGAAATCAGCACCAGGATTGCCAATGCTGCAGCTGTCATGTCAAAGTTGAGAAGACGGGTTTGAACCGACAGCAAACTGACCGAAAATACAAAGCTCCGCGTGTACCAGGCTTGTGTTCTCAGCGCCCTCCTTTATAGTAGAGAAGCATCAACAACTTATACAAGCCAAGAAAAGCAGCTGAACAGCTTCCACCTCCACTGCCTCAGATGGATATTGGGCATCTCCTGGCAGGACAGAGTGCTGAATGAGGAAGTACACCAGCGTGCAGGGATCCGCAGCATGTTTGCCCTCTTGAGTCAGAGGCGGCTCTGTTGACTGGGCCAAATGAATGACAGTCACATTGCCAAATACATGCTCTGTGGTGAGCTTGCTGTCAGCACGAGACCAACAGGTCAGGGAAAAAATCAAGTCATTTGGAGAGGTTTGAGTTAATTAAGGAGAGTGGGCATGGATTTATCAATGAGGTTTGAGTTAATTAAGGAGAGTGGGCATGGATTTATCAATGGAAGTTCATGCTTGATGAATCTAACTGCATTTTTTGATAAACTATCTGAGAACGTTGATGAAGGGAATGCAGTGGATGTTGTTTATATGGATTTTACGAAAGCATTTTATAAAGTACCACATAAAAGGGTGGTTCATGGATTAGGAGGGTCAGTGTCCATTTGGATGGTAAATTGGTTTAAGGACAGAAAACAGCGAGTCATATTAAATGTTTCTTGGTCAGACCGGAGGATAGTCGACAGTGGTGTTCCCCAAGGGTCAGTGCTAGAACCACTGCTTTTTTAATGCAGATTAATGACTTGGATCTTGGAAAATGAACTGCCTGAAACAGGATAGTTATCGGCTAGTAGGATGGGCAGACAGGTGGCAGATGGAATTTAATAGTGACAAGTGTGAGGTGATGCATTTTAGCAGAAGGAATAGGAAGAGGCAATATATACTTAATAGCACAGTTCTGAAGAGTGTGCTGGAATAGAGGGACCTGGAGTACATGTCCATCATTCTTTGAAGTTGGCAAGACATTTTGCGAGAGTGATTAGCAAAGCATGTGGGATCTTGGGCTTTGTAAATAGAGACATTGAGTCCAAAAGCAGGGTTGTTATGCTGAACTCTGGTTTGGCCCCAACTGGAGTGTTGCGTCCAGTTCTGCTCACCAATCTTTAGAAAGGATGTGCGGATTCTTAAGAGGATGCAGAGGAGATTTACCAGAATAGTTCCAGGGATGGAGGGTTTTAGTTTCAAGGTTAGGTTAGAAAAACAGGGTTTTTTTCTGCCTGTATCAAAGGAGATTGAGGGGAGAATTGATAGAGGTGTCGAAGGCTATGACAGTTTTAGATAAGTTGGCAAGGAAAAATTGTTCCCATTAACTATTGGTGCAAGGACTAGGGGATTTAGATTGAAGGTTTTGGACAAGAGATGCAGGGGGAAGGTGCGGAAGAACTTTTTTACACAGTGGTTGGAAATGGTCTGTTACTCGCTGCCCCCGAGGGCGGAGGAAGTGGAGACAATCGTTGGTTACAAAAGGAATTTCGATGGGCATTTGAAGGAAATAAATTTATAGGGCTAGGGGGATCGAGCCGACGAGTGGGACTGACTGGATCGCTCCATGGAGAGCTGGCCTGTACTCGATGGGGCAAATGGCCTCCTTCTATCCCACAAATGACCCAATGACTCGATGAGTCTATGTCACTCTCAGAATCAAGACAACAGAGTGACAGATTTAACACAACATTATAACATATGTTTGGTTTGACAAATTCAATAATAACTCGTCTCCACTCCTAGTATTTCTAAATCCCACACATTCACTATAATGTGAACAATTCTTTCCTGTTGTGTCTCTCTCAAATTTGTAAACTTCACGATATTGGAGTGAGGTGACATCTACTGGCGGGAAGCAAGAACTGCAATCAAGCAGCAGAAACTCCACAGTCTGTCAGGGTTCAAGAAACATTGCAATATGAGGAAAGAGTGAAGGGGTTTGATCGGGTTGATGGAAACATGATTCCACTTGTGGTATCGTATGAAGCAAGGGCCGGAAATATAAAATTGTCGTTAATAAAAGAAATGAGGAATTCATGAAAAATGCATTTGCTTAGAGAATGGGAACAGAGATATACAGCACTTATATAGGCCCTTTGGCCCACTGAGTCTGCACTGACCATCAAACACCCATTTATACTAATCCTATGTTAACCTAGAATTCCCTACCACATCCCCACATTTGTCCGATCACCTACCCTTGGGCCAATTTACAACAGTCAATTTATCTATCAATCCGCAAGTCTTTCATTGTGGGAGGAAACCAGAGGACCTGGTGGAAGCCCACATAAACAACTTGCAAACTCCACACAGGCGGTATACAGAACTGAATCGGGGTCATTGAAGTTGTGAAGTCGACAGTGCTCACCACTGCACCACCCTTAGAATGTGGATCGAGTAAAAAGTGAGATTGGATGGACAGAAGCAGTCTGAAAAGATGGCTCAAACAAAAGGTGAAAACCCTGAAATGTTAACTCTGTTTCTCTCTCCACAGATGCTGTCAGAGTTGCTGAGTATTTCCAGCACTTTCTGTTTTTATTTCAGCTTTGTAGGATATTGTTTTGATCTGAAAAAAATGCATGATCGGCTGTGGGTGCCAGTGAAATTCCACAGGAGCGAATAAAAGCCTTGCCAACGGCGGCTTGTTGGTCTAGGGGAATGATTCTCGCTTTGGGTGCATAAGTGATTAATATGTGAGAGGTCCTGGGTTCAAAGCCCAGATTAGCCCTTCTCTGTTGCCATTTTTAGTTTTGGTCATCGATTGCTTTCAGCCTTCCAGAAAGCGGAATCGATTTCCAAACTGAGCCTGCTTGAGGACCGGGGAACTGGATTCAAAGAGCTTGTCGACAAAATTGAAATGAACAAAATATACAGATTGTCAAGTGGGAATATAAGGTTGCAACAGTAACTAAAGGTCTGCTCGGGTCGGCAAATGAAACCCGACCCAAGCCTGACAGCACCACATCCGACCTGGTCCGAGTCCTTTCATTTTTTTCCCGTGCCCGAACTGACCACCAGAATGTTCAGTTAAACTTGCTTCCGTTTTTCACTTTTTAAGCTTGTGCAGGTAAGGCAACAAAAACTGTAACTGGACTTGAAAGGTTGTTCAAATGGACATTAAGATTAGAGCTACGTACCGGAAGTGATGAGCTGAAGATTGTTACCATAGAAGTTAGTGATTGTTAGGTCACTGGTTGAAGAGAAAGTCATGGAGTTGTGCCCAGTCAGGTTGTCCCACACTGCACTGATTAAAATATTGCCCGAAGGGGAGAAAATATCATTTTACATTCCCTAGACTCCTGCTTTTCAGGTTGAAATACTTTCTGCAAGTTTATCCAGAGAGCAGCTGAGATGCAGAGACCAGGAAGTTCTTGAGTGATTAATTATTATAAAATATACATTCTTATATTAAAGAGATTGTGCTCTACCTTCGATGGAAACGCTCACTGCAGACTAGTGCGGAGTGTTTCCCACCTTGACGTCCTGGCTGTCACTGGATCTTGAGTTCAGGCCTCTGGATTACTGGTCCAGTAATCTTTGAAATTTCTCCCTTGATCTCATATTTTAATCTGGTAAGTCAGATTTTACAAAAAAAAAATTAAATGATTTAAGACCGCTTCATGTTCAGCAGTGCCAAATGAATCAAGAAATTCAAATATATTCAAAATTATATATCAACTATTAAATACTAATGCCCAGCTTTGAATACAAAAAATGCCTCTAATTGTGTTCTGGTCTGGAATGGAATTCTTCAGTGTTTCTGTTTAGCTTGGATTGACTCATCGATTTTCTTGTTTTTCACTTTGTCGATGCCTTTGAATAATTGTGGAATCTTCTTCAGGGTGTCTTCTTTCACCAGGTAGTTCTGACCTCTGATGATGTTGATCGTAATCAGCTTCAATTTGCTGTTAGTTTTGGAAGTGAGCAGATTTCCTTTGCTTTAGTTTACAACATGGAACTTAGTCTGACGTGTGGACCCATGGGAGGATTTGAAAGCTGCCCTTGCATTGGAGCATACAGTTGCATCCATCCAAACAGAGGTACAGTAGAAGTGGCATATTCACTTCAGTCTGTCGATCATGGGACTTTTAATCTCAGGGTTGTGAGTTTGAGCGCCATTTAGTTTTTCCATTTTTTAGGCTTCATTAGCAGAGAGTACAAGGAGTGTTTGAAATGAAATTCAACAACAGTATGAGAAACGCTCTCTTTCATTCGGGACTCTTAACTCTCTGCAGCATCTCGCTGTGAAAGATTGAACTTTATCTCATTTTTTTTTTTCAGCTGGGAGTCAGTGCGGCTCAGTGGGACTTCTGGCTGTCTCCCACCTCACAATCCATCAGTGCTGAGAAATCAATGGGAAATGTTACTCATGGCTGAGTAAGCAGAGGACACCGATTTCAGGCGAATGGGAAAATAACCAAAGGCAACATGAGGAAAAACCGTTTTTATGCAGCAAATGGTTAAGATCTGATATGTACTGCCTGAGAGTGTGACGGAGGAAGAATCAACCATAGCTTTCAAAAGGATATATGATAATTATCTGAAGGGAAAAAAAAATCAGGTTTTCATGGAATACATGAGGATGTGGCATGAGCTGAGTTGCTTGTGCAGAGAGGCAGCACAAGCACGATGAGCTGAACACCTCCTTTTGTGCTGTAAGTATTCTGTGATCTATGATTCTATACAAAGTGAAACCAACACTCACGTATGAGAAACTGACAGGTGCAGTGTAAACCCCACACCAACAAACCAGCAAATGCCAGGGACAGAGTAAAACCAACAGTCCTGGACAAGAAACTGACAGATACTGTGTGAAACCCAAAAATCACTTATCAGGATTTGGCAGTTAATGTGTAAAAACCTCTCTTCAATATCCATCCTGCAAGGTACAAAGAAAATTAGGTACAAACCCAGGCTCATACTTCGAAGACTGAGAGATAAAGAGCAAAACACAGACTCACCTACAAGAGGCTGACAAGTACAGAGAATAAAACAGAGGGGGTGCAGATTAAAAACACATGCATGTAACGGTTACTGATAGGGATAGAATCAAACCCTTTCTCACACATGACACGAAAATTAGTGGTGTCATAAATAGTGAGGAGGAAAGCCTTCGATTACAGGCCAATATAGATCGTCCGAGGCAGAGAATATAAGAGCAGGGAGATTATGACGGAGCTGTATAAAATGCTAGTTAGGCCACAGCTGGAGTACTGTGTACTGTTCTGGGCACCACAATATAGGAAGGATGTGATTGCACTGGAGAGGGTGCAGAAGAGATTCACCAGGATGTTGCCTGGGCTGGAGCATTTCAGCTATGAAGAGAGACTGAAAAGGCTAGCGTTGTTTTCCTTAGAGCAGAGAAGGCTGAGGGGAGATAAGATTGAGGTTTACAACATTATGAGGGGCATTTATGGGTTCGATGGGAAGAAACATTTTACCTTAGCGCAGGGGTCAATAACCAGGTGGCATAGATTTAAGGTAATGGGCAGGAGGTTTATATGGGATTTGAGGAAACAAAAATTACCCAGAGGGTGGTTGGAATCTGGAACGCACTCCCTGAAGAGGTGGTAGAGGCCGGAACCCTCACAACATTTAAGAAGTATTTAGATGAGCACTTGAAATGCTATAGCATACAAGGCTACAGGCCAAATACTGGAAAATGGGATTAGAATAGTTAGGTGCTTGATGGCCATCACAGACACAATGGGCTGAAGGGCCTGTTTCTGTGCTGTATAACTCTATGGCTCCATATCAGAAACTGATAGATCTGGACAAAAGCTGGTGTTCACATACAAGTTGTTGAAAGATATGTGGTGAAACTCACTTTTTTTTAATTTCCAAAATATACTTTATTCATAAAAATCTGTAAAAATTACATTCCCAAACAGTTTAAAACAGCATCAAGTCAAAAAATACAAACAGTGCAAAGGTGATCAGTTACCTTCTGTACAATCATGAGTTGCCTCACAACCCTTCCATTTCATTGTCATGCCATATACATTTTTACATTTACAGCACACAAATTTTCTCCGATACAGTTCGAGGGATTTCCCATGGATCCAGCCCCTCAGTTCAGCTTGGTGGGGGGACCTTACACTGTGGTCTTTCCCATTGAGCCTTTGCTGCGGCTGCTCCAAGCTTTGGTGCGTCCCTCAGCATGTAGTCCTGGACCTTGGAATGTGCCAGTCTGCAACATTCGGTGGTGGACAACTCTTTTCGCTGGAAGACCAGCCAGTTTCGGGCAGACCAAAGGGCGTCTTTCACCGAATTGATAGTCCTCCAGCAGCAGTTGATGTTTTTCTCCGTGTGCATCCCTGGGAATAGCCCGTAGAGCACAGACTCCTGTGTTACAGAGCTGCTTGGGATGAACATCGACAAAAACCATTGCATCTCTTTCCACAAAGTTAACTCACATAGCAATAGCAGAAACAGTCACAAACCAAAAACTGAAACATACAGAGTAAAAACCCACATTCTCACACCAGAAATTCACGGCGACAAAGTGAAGCTGACTCTCTCCTCCCAGGCACTGACAGGTACAAAAGAAAACACGCACTAACATACCAGGAAATGAAATGTAGGAAATAAAACCTGATTATCATGTCAGAGATTGGCATTAATGACAGTTGTGGTGCCCAGAATGCTCTGAGCTCCAGAATTTGCCTTGTCTCTGATCAGGAGCAGGCGCGGTAGTGGCTGAGCTCCATCTGGAGCGGTCTATTCACAAAGTGCAGGGAGACCGCGCCCGGAGCGGGTGCACACAGCTGGAGCAGGGCGTCAAGGCCACAATAGGATGGAACAATCCCGTTTGTGTCCCTGCGGGTGGCGGTGAAGCTTTTCCCTGTGAGGCTTCCCGAAACTGCCCGCCAGCAAGGTCAATTGGTCAGAGAGCGTCTGTAAATGGATAGGAATTGGGGATTGGGCAGGGAGCGTCTCTAAATGAATAAGATTTGGGGACTGGGCAAGGGGCGTCTGTAAATGGATAAGAATTGGGGATTTGGCAGGGAGCGTTTTTTTATCCGTTCGTGGGATGTGGGCGTCGCTGGCTCGATCTCAGCTGCAGTAATGTGTCCAGTTCTGGGCACCAGGTTTCACAAAGGACATCAAAGCTTTTGAGACAGTTCGGAGGAAATTTACGAGAATGATACCAGAGATGAGGGGTTTCAGTTCTCTGGACATTGTGGTGAAGCTGGGATTGTTGGCCAAAAATGTCAAGGGGAGGTGAGGAGAGATCTTTTTGCCCAGTAACTGATTCGGATTTGGAATGAATTGTCTGACAGGGTGCTGGAAACAGATTCAATTATAACTTTCATAAAGGAATTGGACAAATATTTCAAAGTGAATTTCTCCAGGACTATGGGGAAATAGACAGGGGGTTGGACTAATTGCATCATTTTTTTCACAGATTCAGCACAGGCACAAAAGACCGATTGGCCTCCTTGTGTGCTGTATGATTCTATGAAATAGTGACAGTCAGGGCAAGTCTGCAGAAGAAGGAGAAATGGAGACAGGTCAGGGAGAGCACATCACCAAAACTGGGAGATACTACATTGGACAGGGAGGGTCGGAGGGGGAGAGAGCACGTACATACAGTCAGAATCAGCACCTTCAGGGGAAGAGAGAGAGAGGAACCAGTGAGTGTAGAACTGAACCCAGCCAGAGTCAACCTGCTGAAACACCAGTGAGTTTACACTGGGGAGAGATCATTCACCTGCTCCGTGTGTGGGAAGGGATTCACTCAGTCATCCAACCTCACTGAACATCAACTTGTTCACACTGATCAGAGACCTTTTCAATGTCCTGACTGTGAGAAGAGCTTTAAAAGCAGTAATGATCTGCTGAAACACCAACACACTCACTCTGGGGAGAGGCCGTTCCCCTGCCATGTGTGTGGGAAGGGATTCACTCAGTCATCCAATCTGCTGCAACATCAGCAAGTTCACATGTAACTGCAGGGGTTGGATTCTGCTTTTGTTGCTGCTATTCATCACTTTCAGAGACAAAGTTGGGTCTTACTTTAAAACCAGTGTAGTCCTGAGCAAAAGAGTCTTCTTAATGTTGAGATAAATCGGAGAAGAAACCGGGAAGTGGCGGCGAGGATGGGGGAGGTGCTGCACCATCACTTTAACGGTGCACCCTCCCTCCCCCGGGTCCTTGCTGCACGCCCGCCAGGCCTGGCGGCTCTGATTGGGGTCCTCAGAGCCCCTGAGACTCGGTGCAGCTGAGACTGCGCTCGCCCCCGCTCAGCTCTGTTGTGATATTTAAAATGCAAAAGGCCTGTTGGACTGAGAGCTGATCTGGAATTTAGAAAGCAGCATTACTGGAGGCTCATTGCTGCTCAGCACAATCTCACCTCCCGCTCCTGGGAATTGTTGATTCTACACCCTGCAGTTCAGTTCTTCACTTAACTAGAGGGGGAGATGTGTGAGCAGAAAAACAGAGCAAATTAAAAAACACAGCTGGACAGATGTGCAACAGGTCAATCCACTGTTACAATAACTCCATCACTGACTCCCTCCTGACAGTAACCAGCCCTTTCACAGAGACTGTGGGTGGCTCTGAAAAGAGCCTTTGGTTTATTAGATGTCATTTCGGCCGCTTTACTTTTTCTGGGAGCTCTGAGCGCTGGTTTTCTTGGGCAGCAGCAAGGCCTGGATATGAGGCAGCACCCCGCCCAGAGCGATGGTCACGTCTCCCAGCAGCTTGATGAGCTTATCGTTGTTGCGGACGGCCAGCTGCAGGTGTCTGGGAATGATGCGGGTCTTCTTGTTGTCCCGGGCCGCATTACCGGCCAGCTCGAGGATTTCAGCGTTCAGATACTCGAGCACAGGAGCCAGATAGACCGGGGCTCCAGCACCCACACGCTCAGCATAGTTGTCCTTTCTCAGGAGCCTGTGATCATGGCCCACCAGGAACT
The DNA here is from genome assembly GCF_036365525.1 of Heterodontus francisci. Classification (NCBI taxonomy): domain Eukaryota; kingdom Metazoa; phylum Chordata; class Chondrichthyes; order Heterodontiformes; family Heterodontidae; genus Heterodontus; species Heterodontus francisci. Next base: position 2,609,439 of record NW_027141093.1, read on the forward strand.
GCAGTCCAGCCCGGGATGAGCGAGACTTGGCCTTGGACCGAGCTTTCCTGCCGGTCTTTCCTCTTCCAGACATTTCCACAATCGCACAAATACTTTCACAAAGAATGGATAATTTCTCAGCTTTTGTCTGAAGAATGAAGCAGTTAGTATGGCCGATTGATCGAAGGGGCTGTGTTCAGGTCGTAGTGTTTTCTGGAAGCGTGTGTTCAAATCCCACTTCTGCCAAGTTGTGTTTTGACTGAACTGGAGGGATTTGGGAGCAGCGGTGAAGGGAGAACATGGAAGAATATTGGCAAGTAAAATGAAGATGGACCCAAAGATGTTTCTTCAATACATTAGAGCAAGAGGCAACGAAAGAAAGAGGAGTGCACTGAAAAGACCAAAAAATCACAGTGATTTTTGACATCTTGCCAGGACTGAGTGGCACGTGCACGGGATGATGTCATTTTGCAGCGCCAACGTCATCACATTTCCGCAACAAATCCATCTTCGTGCATGCTTGATAAAGCGTCATTGGGTATCTAACCACCCCATCCCCCCACCACTTGGCTGGAGGAAGTGGCTGAATGGGAGATTTTGAAGCTGTAGCTTTCCCCCCTCGGCAACTCACTCCAGGCCTCGACGAATCCCCCCCTCAGCCGCTCGCTGCAGAGCTCGATGCTTCCCCACCCCCCCCACTCCCCTGGCCAGTTGTTCCTCGCTTCGCACCACCCCAGTCTCTGGCCACTCGCTCCAGGCCGGGCCGCTTCCCTCCTCTCAGCCACTCACTCCTGCGTCGCCCCGTTACCCCTTGCGGACCTCCTGCTTCTGCAGGTGGCGCCTGGTGAAGAAATTTGGGAGCGAGTGTCACGGCCAGAGCTAGCAGCTGTGGGCTGGGCTGGGACAGGGTGGCGGGGTGGGGGAGCAGAGAGCGAACAGCCAGAGTGCGGAATTTCGCCAGTCGGGAGGAGGGGGAGAAAGCGAGTTGCAGAGGGGGGAGAGCGGTCAGTGGGGTGGGAGCTAGTAGCTGCGTTCGGGTGAAGTCAGTCCTGGTCAGTTATATAAACAAATCACAATAACGAATTGGCAGCACATTTTATCCTCTGCCCGATTTTCCTTTCCATCGATCGGGGTGCTAATTCACTATCTTCCAATGGAAATTCAATCATAAAATTCCTTTTGTATTTAATAGGATTACTGAAATGTTAAATGGATCTGAGGATTACAGTTAGTATTAGCAAATGCACTCGAGTGAATTAGCACACCAATCGATGGAAAGAAAAATCGGGGTAAGTGTAAAATGTGCTGCCAATTCGTTATTGAGATTCGTTGAGTCATTCGATTCTGCCCAACACTGAAATTGGCGGCTTTTTTGAATTCAAACTTTCTGCCAGGACGACAATTAAGACAATGATTTGCTGTATTTTCTAATTCGAGGCTCAGCAATTGGTTAAGACATGCGAATGGGAAGAGGGTGACCAATCAGAAGTGAGCGCGGGCTCAAACTGCGGGAATTCCAGGTCCCTGAATGATTGAGCTGAAACGGATCAGTTTCACAAACCCTGTCAGTTACAGTGCAGGAAACACCGTCTCGGGAGAAATAACATCACAAGTGGGTCTGGTTCCAGTGATGGCTACTGCAAAACTCCCGGATTCCCTCATTTCAGCGAAATCATTTTGAAATTCTACGAAAACAATGAGTGATTCTGGAGGAGTTTAGTTTTAGTTCAGAGATACAGCACTGAAACAGGCCCTTTGACCCACCAACTCTGTGCCGACAATCAACCACCCATTTTATACTAATCCTACACTAATTCTATATTCCTACCACATCTCCACCTGTCCCTTCATTTTTTCCCTGCCACCTACCTATACTAGGGGCAATTTCTAACGGCAAATTTACCAATCAACCTGCAAACTCTTTGGCATGTGGGAGGCAACCGGAGCACCCGGAAGAAACCCACGCAGACACAGGGAGAACTTGTAAATTCGACACAGGCAGTACCTAGAATTGAACCCACGTTGCTGAAGCGGTGAGGCTGCGGTGCCAACCACTGCGCCACCGTGCCGCATGAGTGATGTGGCTTTTCACTGATGGCATGTGTCGACGGGGGACATAACGAACTGCAGAGCCTCGGGCACTGTTTCCACAGCCCGTTTAGAAAATCAAATCCACTGCACATCCTTGCTGCAACTGAAATGTCAAATTTGGGGATTCTAGTTTTGTATGTCGAACACAGCACAGATTTATTCCAGACAGTTCTAAACAGCCGATCCCAGCTCCCGTTTCCAGGTCACTGCTCTCTCTGTGAGGCGGTGGGTGGCTCTTCGAAGAGCCTTTGTTTGTTTGCTGGAAAGGTTCGAATTGTTCAGCCGATGAAGTCGTAGAGAGTGCGGCCCTGCCGTTTCAGAGCGTACACCACATCCATGGCAGTGACCTTCTTGCGCTTGGCGTGTTCAGTGCAGGTGACCGCATCCCTGATCACATTCACCAGGAAAACCTTCAACACCCCGCGAGTCTCCTCATAGATCAAACCCGAGATCCGCTTGACCCCGCCACGGTGAGCCAGGCGGCGGACTGCTGGTTTGGTGATGCCCTGGATATGATCAGTGAGCACTTTGCGGTGCCGCTTTGCTCCGCCTTTGCCCAGTCCTTTCCCTCCTTTACCTCTGCCAGACTTTCTTTTATTAACTTCCAAAATATACTTTATTCATAAAAATCTGTAAAAAAAAAAAAATACATTACAAAACAGTTCCAAAAAGCACCAAGGCAAACAATACAAAGAGTGCAAAGGAGATCAGTTTCCTTCAATACAGGAGTGAGTTGCCTCACAACCCTTCCATTTCATTGTCATGCCATGTACATTTTACAGCAAACAAATATTTTCTGGCTACAGTTCGAGTGGTTTCCCATGGATCCGGCCCCTCAGTTCAGCTTGGTGAGGGGACCTTACACAGAGGTCTTTCCCCATTGAACTTTTGCTGCGGCTGCCCCAAGTTTTAGTGCGTCCCTCAGCACGTAGTCCTGGACCTTGGAATGTGTCAGTCTGCAACATTCGGTCATGGACAACTCTTTGCACTGGAAGACCAGCAAGTTTCGGGAAGACCAAAGAGCGTCTTTCAACGAATTGATAGTTTATCTCGGTGTGCAGCCCTGGGAACAGCCCATCGAGCACAGACTCCTGTGTTACAGAGCTGCTTGGGATGAACCTCGACAAGAACCACTGCATCTCTTTCCACACGTGCTTTGCAAAGACACATTCCAGAAAGAGGTGGGCAACATCTCTTTTCCACCACAGCCACCTCGATGGCCGCGTGTGGATGGGGTGAGACTTCAGGTGTGCAGGAAGGATCTGACGGGGAGGGCTCTTCTCATCATCAGCCAGGCTACATCTTGGTGCTTGTTTGAAAGTTCTGGTGATGAGGCATTCTGCCAAATGACTTTGGACTTCTGCTCAGGGGACCATCCGACAGGATCCACCATCTCCTTTTCCCGTCGTGCCTTGAGGATATTCCGTGCAGACCACTGCCTGATGGATTGGTGGTCAAAGGTGTTTTTCCACAGAAACTTTTCCATGAAGGATAGGTAGGATGGCACAGTCCAACTGGATGGAGCATTCCGCAGCAATATGACCAGTCCCATCCTTTGCAACACCGGGGACAGATAGAACCTCAGCACGAAGTGACACTTGAAGTTTGCAAACTGGGGATCGACACACAGCTTGATGCAGCCGCACACAAAGGTAGCCATAAGGATGAGGGCGACGTTGGGTACATTTTTCCCGCCCTTATCCAGAGGTTTGAACATCGTGTCCCTCTGGACTCGGACCATTTTGGATCCCCAGATAAAGCGGAAAATGGCTCAGGTGATCGCCACAGCGCAGGAATGCGGTATGGGCCAGACCTGCACCACATACAGCAATGTGAGCGCCTCGCACCTGATGACCAGGTTCTTACCCATAATGGAGAGAGATCGCTGCTCAGCTTATGTTGTACCCTGGCTACTCGTTCCTTCCAGGTTTTGGTGCACGTCCCAGCCCTTCCAAACCATATCCCCAGCACCTTCAGGTAGTCTGACCTAACGGTGAAGGGGCCAAAGGATCGGTCAGCCGAGTTCCCAAAGAACATGGCCTCGCTCTTGCCGTGTTTAACATTGGCTCCCAAGGCCAGTTCGAGCTGGTCGCAGGTGCTCATCAGTCTGTGCACAGACAGTGGATCCGAGCATAAAACGGCGACGTCATCCATGTACAGGGAGGTTTTAACCTGAGTGCCTCCGCTGCCTGGGATTGTCACCCCTCTGATGCTCGCATTCTTCCCAATAGACTCAGCAAAGGGTTCAATACTGCAAACAAACAAGACAGGGGAGAGAAGACAGCCCTGCCTGACTCCAGATTGGATCGGGAAACTTTCTGATTCCCACCCGTTGATAGAGTGCACTGCTGATGTTTGTGTTGAGTAGTTTGATCCAATTGCAGATTCCCTCCCCAAACCCCATTTTGGAATGCACATCCATCATGTAAGTGTGCGATATCCTGTCAAAAGCCTTCTCCTGGTCCAGGCTGATGAGGCAGGTATCCACCCTCCTGTCCCGGACATCGGTGATCATATCCCTGAGTAGCGCAAAGCTATCAGAGATTGTCCTGCCTGGTATAGTATCGGTCTGATCAGGGTGAATCACCAACTCCAGAGCAGACTTGAATCGACTGGCTATGACTTTTGACAGAATCTTGCAGACAGCATTAAGCAGAAATTGGGCCACCAATTTCTGATTTCTGTCCTCTCCCCCTTCCGCTTGTCGATGAGGGTGATGATGCCTTTCCTCATGGATTCTCACATGCTGCCAGCCTGGAGCATACTCTTGTTTACTGCCAGACATGTTGATTCTTGCCTCAAATCAGTTCACAATAAAAGAGACTGATTCCGTCAGGCTCCTTTTTATGCAGGCCACCCGGACCTGGCTGAGAAAGGAAGAGTGAGAGCAGGGAGGGGAGGAGACAAGAGTGAAGATTAAACAGAGAGCTAGATGGAGGAGACACCCAGAGTGACAGACAGAGAGAGAACGGCCCTCATCTTTCAGCTCCACCTCCAGTTTCCTCCGGGCTGCCAATTTCAAACCCTTTATCAACAGTCGAACCGAAACCCAGCTCTCCACACAAACCCTTCCAGACTCGGCCTTCATAGTCAAGGCTTTCCAGAAAGCCGGAGCTTTTAAATATGGTCCCGATGCAACTAACACTCAGTAATATTCCCACCAAAACACAGTCCATTCCATAACAAGAAACCTCCTCAGTAATATCAACATTTCCACACACATCCGCTTCCAGCAGTTTACAGCACCTTACTGCAGCTGTTTGGGGAATCTCCTGTGTTAAGATTGGAGTTGGAAAGCGGCCTTTACCCGGCAGTGTTATTGTCTCACACTGAATCTGCTCGACATCCTGTTCTCTTTATTGCGAGAGAGAAAGCACGGATTTAGGAAATGTTCATTTGAAATGATCTCTATTGAGAACGAGCCCGGCCGTGGGACAGGTATTCCAGTGCAAAGAGCTGTCCATGACCGAGTGTTGCAGACTGGCACATTGCAACGTCCAAGACTATGTGCTGTGGGACGGCATTAAAGCTTGGGGAAGCCACCAGGGAGACTCAATGGGGAAAGGCTGCAGTCTGAGGCCCTAGTCGGCCATAGTGCAGTGAGGGGCTGGAACCTGTGTAAAACCCATCGGGCTGTTTGCACCAGAGAATGTTAGATGTGTAATGTAAATACTGTAAATATAACCTGTGCAGGCAGGGATAGTGACATACATCATGTACATTATTTAAGGAAACTGATCTGCATTGTACCTTATGTAATATTAAATTTGAACTGCTTTGCAATGTAATTGCACAAATTATATGAATAAATTACATTTTGTGCAAAAGAAAGCAGCTTTCCTGTCAACACGCACCTTGTCTCAGGGCACAACTTTCCTGTGATCTTGTCATACCCAACTTCGCTCTATATCTTCTGACACGCACACTTTACAGTCTGTCATTTCCAAAAACAAGCATTCTAAAATCAAAAGACCTTTTGTTTATTTCTCCTTTCTTTTCATTTCTCCTCTATTCTTCTCAATCACTCCCTTCAACAGTCCTATTCAGATCAAGGTGGAATGTGAATAGTGTCACAACTCACCTGACACTATTATTACCCTACTTTTCTCTTGTCTCATTCAATGGGAAAGTTTTATTCACCAGTCTGTTGCTGTTTTACACTCTTGCCATACCATCTGGTGTTGCATCCAGATGAATTCTGTGCTTTCATGGCCTTACATATCATTTCCTCTTCTGGATGATTTGTTTGCTTCAGTTCCATTCAACCAGGCTGGACCACAGGGAAGCTTAGAACCTTTGCCTTGGATGGGTCCACGTTGATCCATTACATTCAGAATCACCTCCTTGAAATAACTCCATAGTACAACTACAGTAACCACACAGCATCTGCTTCAAACAGTCCTCCACATTTTACCTGTTCTGACTGTCAACACCTCCAGCTCTTTTGTTTAAGTGGAACCCATCAGGTTTGTATAGGCTCCTTCTATTCTGAAAGCTGTAGCACTTGTTCAGGGAATTCAGCCCTGTTTCTCTACTCGAAAGGATCAGCCATGCTTGATCTGCCTCGTATTTTGCTTTTATTGCAACGTTACAAGACCTCCAATCCTCTGGCACCAAACCTGTATCCAGTGAGGGATTGGAAAATGATGGTCAGACCTTCCACTATTTCTTCCCTGGCTTCTTTCAACAGCCTGGGGGACATTTCATCTGGTCCTGATGATTTATCCACATTCAAGGATGCTCATCCCATTAAGACTTCCTCTCTCGTTAAGTTATCACGTCCAATACTTCACACTCCTCCTCCTTAATAACAATATCTGCATCACACTTTCATTCGGGAAAACAGCAAAGTATTCATTAAGGATATATGGCAACATCTTCCACCCCGATACAAAGGTTACATTTTTGATCTTTTGTGTGCCCTGCTGTTTGCTTCGTTGCCTCGTCCGCCAATGTTTTGTTGCAACATCTTTGGGTCCATTGTTATTTTGCTTGTCCATGTTCTTTCCTGCTTTCTCTTTGCTCTTCACCGCTGCTCCCAAACGCCTCCAGTGCAGTTAAAAACACAACTTGTGAAAAGTGGCATTCGAACCCACGTCTCCAATGGAGACTGCGACCTGAACGCAGCGCCTTACACCGCTCGGCCATCCTGACTACCTGCAGAACGCTATCAATGCTAAGGAAATTATTCATTCTTTGTGAAAGTATTTGTGAGAATTTGGAAATGTCTGGAAGAGGAAAGACTGGCGGGAAAGCTCGGGCCAAGGCCAAGTCTCACTCCTCCCGGGCAGGACTGCAGATCCCGGTGGGCCGGGTTCACCGACTCCTGAGAAAGGGTAACTATGCTCAGCGTGTGGGTGCCAGAGTCCCGGTCTATCTGGCTGCTGTGCTCGAGTATCTGACCGCTGAAATCCTCGAGCTGGCCATGAGCGCGGCCCGGTACAACAAGAAGAGCAGCATCTTCCCCAGACACCTGCAGCTGGCCGTCCGCAACGACGAGGAGCTCATCAAGCTTCTGGGAGGGGTAACCATCGCTCAGGGCGGGGTGCTGCCTAATATCCAGGCCGTGCTGCTGCCCAAGAAAACCAGCGCTCAGAGCTCCCAGAAAAAGTAAAGCGGCCAAAATGTCATCTAATAAACCAAAGGCTCTTTTCAGAGCCACCCACAGTCTCTGTGAAGGGCTGGTTACTGTCAGGAGGGAATCAGAGATGGAGTTATTGGAACAGTGGATTGACCTGTTTCACATCTGTCCAGTTGTCTTTTCAGTTCCCTCTCTGGATTTCGCTCTGTTTCTCTGCTCACACATCTGCCCCTCTGGTTAAGTGAAGAAGTGAACTACAGGGTGCCAGAATCAACAATTTAATCAATCCCGCTGCCTTCGATTTGATGAATCCCGAGACCATCCCGGTCCATCAACGGGAACTGGTTCGGAGCTGATGAATTAATTTAATAATGGAAGTGTCCAGGTTAATTCTTTGATTTTTATTTGGACAGTTTGAATTGTGTTTTTTATTTCTCTCCGGTGATCTGAGCACCGCTTCTCAATGAGAATCTGCTCCCGGAACAGAGTAAATGCAGGAAGGAAGAGGCCATTCTCGGGCTGTGTGTTTCTCTCCTAACCTGATCTGTTTCGACCACACTGTTCCCAGAGCACGGAATCAGCGAGAGTTGTGCACACACAGGAGCTGAGTCCATTGCAGCGCTTTAATATGTGCCTTCCCCCCGGCCCTCCCTATTCTCCGGACACAGAGCTGTCTGTTCCCCCCGGCGGCGGGATAGAGTCGGAGATTCTGTCCCCGCAGTGTCAGGGTCTGCAGCCCCGGGGAACTGGCGGTTTCAGTCAGAGTGACCGAGCTGCCTTACATATCCTGTGTACTGATCTCCAACGGATTCAAATATTAGTGAACTCATTGGGTAATGTTTGTAAATAACCCTCATGTGAACGGACCCGGCTCCATTAATGCCTTCCAAATAAAACTGGGATCCATTTCTTTTCCCCAAATGCCAGCTAACGGATCCCAGGAGCGGGGTTGAGATTGTGCTGAGCAGCAATGAGTCTCCCGTAATGCTGCTTTCTAAATTCCAGATCAGCTCTCAGTCCCACAGGCCTTTCGGGAAAGTGATGTGACAAAACAGAAACCATGTGGCCGCCCCTCCAATCTAATGGGTTTGATGATGAACAGAGATGGCAGCTCTTTGCTTTGCTGATTTGGTGGCTCTGAAAAGAGCCCTTGTTACACTTGTTACTGAAGCTGGGTTTTCGGTGCGTTCCCCGCGGATGCGGCCGGCCAGCTGGATGTCTTTGGCCATGATGGACCTGGATCATTCTGGTGAATCTGCTCATTTTCCGGCAGAAGCATCAGTCGCTGTCTGAACTGTTTGAAGTCAGGGGTGTATTAGCAGCCAGAAAGTGAAGGGCAGTTCATTGCTCCCTGCAGCATTATCCGCCTCTTTCAGGAGAAAAGATCAGAAACCGCTCATTTCTGTCAGTCCCCGAGAAGCCTGTGAGAAGCGGTTAGTCGCTAATTTGTTCCTTTTACAGAGAGGAAGCTGATATTTGTCCCGTTTTAAATTGCTGAAACGGACCTTCCTCCCGCCGCTCACAGTTAACAGATTGACAAATGAAAACGATTCCTAAAATCGCGTCAGGATTTTGTGACGGTAAATACAGTAAAACAGAACATAAAATGAGAGATTTTAAAATTGTTGCCTGAAAATTGAAATTTTCCATCACTTCAATTCCTTCCTGCTCTGGAATTGCCGGGCTTTTTCCAATTGGAAAATCTAAGGCAATGAGAACTACTATTTACTTCTATGCGATTCTCCTATTGGTTAATAATTGGATTGAGACGCGGGTGACCAATAAGAGACAGAGTCAAACTGCGGGGATTCCAGGCCCCCAGTCACTGAGCTGAAACTGTCCAGATTGACAAACCCTGGCAGTGGCTTCACACATTGGACACTTCACACTGAGTCATTCAAGGGCTGGTGTGAGAGAAGGATTTCAAGCGACGGACGTCTTCTGCCTGCAGGATTTCCCCAGCAGTGGATACTTCGACGTGACGTTCCGGAACGTGGCGGGATGCATCAAGTTCCTGAAGGCGTTCAAGGAGAAAGGGGATCGGGCGCCACTTTCGATCCTCACAGCGGAGCCGCTCTTCACGCTTCCGTCACAACGGGACCGGGTGGTGACGATTCACCTCTGCAACCCCCATGTTCCGGTTTTGGATGTACTCACCATTCTCGCCAGGTACGTCGAGGTGGCCGGCAGCAGCACTGATGTCAAGGACCCATTTGGGATTTGGACCAGCAAGCGGCAGGTCAAGGTGACCTTGAAGGTAGATCCCAGTGGAGCCATCATCCACCCTCCCTCCAGCTTCACTATCGGGGGAAGTCGAGGCTTCTTGGTCTACGCTGGGCAGCCCAGAGTTTGCCGCACCTGTGGCAAATCTGGTCACATGGCAGCCAACTGCAGCATGGTTGTTTGCAAGACTGCAAGGAGGAAGGCCATCAGACCAAGGACTGTAAGCAGACTAAGTGTTGCAACTTGTGCGGTGCGGCAGGCCATCTCTACAAGACCTGCCCCAAACGTTGCCTCAGCTATGCTCAGGCGGCAAGGTCCAAGGAAAGGAGGGGAGAAGGTTCGACGAAGGCGTCCGCTGTTCGAAAGGAGACCAGCAACGTTCTCCGCAGTGAGGAACTTCAACCTGAGAAGGAAGGGGAGGTGGCTGAAACCAACGACCCAGCACCTACCCAGCGCCCGGAAACCCCTCCACCACAGACAGATTCAATGGAGGAGGAGGCAGCAGTTGGACAAACAGGTCAATGGCAAGTGGTCCAGAGGAAAACCACAAAGAAAAAACATCCCAAAGCCACCACCCAAACCAGTGGCAAGAGGAGGCTCTCTTCTGAATCAGACTGCAACAACTCCTCTTCACTGGACGGGGAAATGGTGGAACGACAGCCCCTTCAAAAGAGGTGGCAGAACTCCGAGATGGATGATAAAGCATCCCAGCCCCCGGGCACTGGAAGCTGTGATGGGCCCGGCGTGCCCCAACCCCAATGCCGCACACGTAACGATGTGGCCAACGCATCTCAGCTCCGGGACACCGGGAGCAAAGACACGTCTGGCGCACCTGAGCTCCGGGAGACCGGGAGCTGTGATGTTTTCGAGGAGGAACAGATGGAAGCAGCGGAGGACAACCCAATCCTCTCTGCCTACAAGACCCCCCCCCCCCCCGATGTCACCCGAGCGGCACAAACCCTGCATGAAAATTCAGGAGGGGTTTCTGAGCCCAACCAACGTGAAACTGCTTGCGCACACGATGGGTATGCAGGAACATCCCGAAGGGGAAGGACTGGAAGCAGCGAGGACAAATGGTATGGGAAGCAACAACTAATTTTTAGGAAAAAATGGGTGTAAGAATTGCTTGCATTAATGTGTGTAGCATTAAATCTACTACGCGATGTGTTTCAACCTTGGATTACCTTGCCAAGGTCAAAGCTGACCTACTGTTTCTGCAGGAGTGTGGAATACCACACCTCAGCACCTACAGGCAGTGGTCACGATGGTGGTCCCACGGGCCATCGATCTGGTCGGGGGGTAATGACTGCCGTTCCTCCGGCCTGGGTATTCTGCTGTGGGGAGGTAAGTTCACCATCTCCGAAGTTAAGGAGGTGGTGGGCGGTCGCCTCCTCGAAGCAGACGTGATGTACAACAACGTTCCGCTCCGGTTGATCAACGTGTACGCCCCGGTACAACGCAGCGAGCGGCTGACCGTCTTCCAGCAGCTCCCACTGCTGCTGGCGACGTCCAGGCCGGTCATCCTAGGCGGTGACTTCAACTGCATCATCGATGCGGCTGGACGATCCGGCAGTGACGAGAGCAAACTGGACGCTACGTCCAGATTCCTAATAGAAACAGTTAAAGATGCCAAACTGCACGACGTCTTCAGCAAACCTGCAGACAGTGCGCAGCGCAGATACACATGGTCAAGATCGGACGGGTCTGCCCGTTCCAGGATTGACTTCCTGTTTGTGTCCCGTGCTGTCACGGTCGGATCCACCGACGTCAAGCCGGTGTTCTTCTCCGACCACTGCCTCTTACTGGCCGACTGTCACTTACAGGACGACCAGCGGGTTGGCAGAGGGACGTGGAAGCTCAATGCAACACTGCTGACCCCAGAGAACGTTGAGGAACTCAAAATGGATTACAAAGGTTGGAGGACCGTGAAACCCCTCTTTGAGTCTCCAGTTCACTGGTGGGAAGCGATTAAGGAGGACATCAAGAGGTTCTTCATCCGCAAAGGTGTTCAGAAGGCGAGAGAGAGACAGAGGGAACTGTCCCGACTCCAGAAAATTATGCAAAATCTACTCCGGTTGCAGTCAATGGGGGTCGAGGTCAAGGAGGACCTCCAAGAGGTGAAGAGCCAGCAGGCCTCGCTCTTTGCCAAGGAGGCCTCCAAGATCATCTTCCGGTCCAGAGTCCGCTCCATCGAGCAGGATGAGACGTGCTCGCGTTACTTCTTCCAAAAGGTACACACAGAGAGCTCTGTTATCAGCAGCCTGAAGGAAGAAGATGGCTCGGTAACGTCTTCGCAGTCCGACATACTAAGGATCAGCAAATCCTTTTATGCTGGGCTGTCTGACGCGAAGCCCACAGACAGCAGAGCCTCCCAGTCCTTCTTGTCATCTATCACAGATGTCTCAGATGACAGCAGGAGGGAGGGACTGGACAAGCCGCTAACTCTGGACGAGCTGACAAAGGCCGTCGAGTCTTTCGAGACGAGTAAAACTTCCAGGAGCGACGGCTTACCGGTCGAGTTGTACTCGGCCCTGTGGGACTGGGCCGGCCAGGACCTGCTGGAAGTATACGAGAGTATGCTCCTGGCTGGCAGCATGTCAGAATCCATGAGGAAAGGCATCATCACCCTCATTTACAAGCAGAAGGGGGAGAGGGCAGAAATCAGAAATTGGCGGCCCATCTCACTGCTTAATGTTGATCACAAGATTCTGTCCAAAGTCATAGCCAGTCGAGTCAAGTCTGCTCTGGAGTTGGTGATTCACCCCGTTCAGACCTGTACTGTACCCGGCAGGAAGATCTCTGATAGTCTGGCGCTACTCAGGGATACGATCGCCTACGTACGGGACAGGAGGGTGGACACCTGCCTCATCAGCCTGGACCAGGAGAAGGCTTTTGACAGGATATCGCACACCAACATGATGGACGTGCTTTCCAAAATGGGGTTGGGGAGGGAATCTGCAATTGGATCCAACTGCTCTACACAAACATCAGTAGCGCAGTCTCAATCAACGGGTGGGAATCTGAAAGTTTCCCGATTAAATCTGGAGTCAGACAGGGCTGTCCTATCTCCCCGGTCTTGTTTGTTTGCTGTATTGAACCCTTTGCTGAGTCTATTCGGAAGGATGCGAGCATAAGAGGGGTGACAATCCCAGGCAGCGGAGGCACTCAGGTCAAAACCTCCCTGTACATGGATGACGTCGCCGTCTTCTGCTCGATCCGCTGTCCGTGCGCAGACTGATGAGCATCTGCGACCAGTTCGAACTGGCGTCGGGAGTCAAAGTTAACCACGGCAAGAGCGAGGCCATGTTCTTTGGCAACTGGGCTGACCGATCCTTTGTCCCCTTCACCGTCAGGTCAGATTACCTGAAGGTGCTGGGGATATGGTTCGGAAGGGCCGGGGCGTGCACCAAAACATGGGAGGAGCGAGTAGCCAAGGTACGACAAATGTTGGGCATGTGGGGGCAGCGATCTCTCTCCATTGTGGGTAAGAACCTGGTCATCAGGTGCGAGGCGCTCTCGTTGTTGCTCTACGTGGCGCAAGTCTGGCCCATACCCCACTCCTGCGCCGTGGCAGTCACCCAAGCCATTTTCCGCTTCGTCTGGGGATCTAAAATGGACCGGGTCCGGAGGGACACGATGTTCAAATCTCTGGACAAGGGCGGGAAAAATGTACCCAACGTGGCCCTCATCCTGATGACCACCTTCGTGTGCGGCTGCATCAAGCTGTGTGTAGATCCCCAGTACGCAAACTCCAAGTGTCACTACGTGCTGAGGTTCTATCTGTCCCCGGTGTTGCGAAGGATGGGCCTGGTCACATTGCCGCGGAACGATCCATGCAGTTGGGCGGTGCCGTCCCACCGATCCTTCGTGGAGTAGTTTCTGCGGGAAAACACCTTTGACCACTGGTCCATCAGGCAGTGGTCTGCACGGAATGTCCTCAAGGCCCTGCGGAAAGGAAACGGTGGATCCTGTCAGATGGTTTCCCGAGCAGACCGTCAAAGTCATTTGGCGGAATGCCTCATCACCAGAACTTTCAAACAAGCACCACGACGTAGCTCGGCTGGTGGTGAGAAGGGCCCTCCCCGTCAGATCCTTCATGCACACAAGAAGTCTCGCCCCATCCGCCCAGTGCCCCCGCGTTGGCTGTGGTGGGGAAGAGACGGTCGCCCACCTCCTCCTGGAATGTGCCATTGCAAAGCAGGTGCGGAAAGAGATGCAGTGGTTTTTGTCAAGGTTCATCCCAAGCAGCTCTGTAACACAGGAGTCTGTGCTCTACGGGCTGTTCCCAGGGACGCACACCGAGACAGACATCAACTGCTGCTGGAGGACTATCAATTCGGTGAAAGACGCCCTTTGGTCTGCCCGAAACTTGCTGGTCTTCCAGCGCAAAGAGTTGTCCACCACCGAATGTTGCAGACTGGCACATTCCAAGGTCCAGGACTACGTGCTGAGGGAAGCACTAAAGCTTGGGGCAGCCGCAGCAAAGGCTCAATGGGGAAAGACCACAGTGTAAGGTTCCCCCACCAAGCTGGACTGAGGGGCTGGACCCATGGGAAACTCCTCGAACTGTATCGTTAATATTCTCAGTTGCTGTAAATGTAAAACTGTAATTGACATGACAATTGTGAAACGGAAGGGTTGGGAAGAAACTCATGACAGTATTGAAGGAAACTGATCTCCCTTGCAATGTTTGTCTTTTTTGGTGCTGTTTGGAAACTGTTTGGCAATGTAATATTTACAGATTTTTATGAATAAAGTATATTTTGGAAAATAAAAAAAAGAAGTTTCAGATCCTGTCATTACTCTCTGACTCATTATTCATCCAGAACCAAACAATGAGTAAATGTGAAGCAGTGAAGAGACTTTTCACTCTCACTGCAGAATGTGTCATCTGGGGAAATAAGGAACGAGAATATTCTGAGATTCCAGGTACATTTCTCCATGAACAAATCCATTCCTAACATTCCCAATCACAGCCTATCCCAGCTCCTGTTGTCACCCGACTCCAGCTACATTGGAGAAACTCATGTGTTGGGGTTTGAGTTGTGAGGTGGGTTTTCTCCACCAGTGTTACTGTCTTACAAACTCTCCCCCTGAATTTGTGAACTGAGACTGCACCGAACACATCCCCAGTTAGAGTGAGGGCCGGATATCCCTCTGTTTTATTACAGAGAGTGGAGAAAGGGCTGGGTGGAGGGGATGTCAGCGAGTCACCAGGGATCCTGGATTTACTCCAAATCATTTCCATGTGGAATCTGCAGGCGGGGCCGGAACAGGGATCATTTGATCAGGGGATCAGCTCTTTCCTGAGAGATGTGGGTGTCTCTGAGAAGAGCCTTTGTGTTCAGATGTTTACAAGTTTCCCGCGCTCTTTCACTTCTTTCCAGACCCTGCTTTCTGAGCCTTCGCTGCTTTCGGCTTGACCTTGCTCTTCCATGTCTGCACTTTCTTCAGCGCCTTTCCGCCCGCCGCACTCTTGCCTTTTTTGACCTTCTTCGCAGGAGACTTTTTCTGAAGCGTTGCTTTCTTCACCGCTTTATTTGGCGTTGCCGCCGCCTTGCTGCTCGTTTTCTTGGCTGTGACTTTCTTTGTTGTCACTTTCTTGTCTGCTGGTTTCTTCACTAAAGATTTCTTGTCTGCTGGTTTCTTCACTGAAGATTTATTGTCTACTGGTTTCTTCACCTTCTTTCCCCCTTTTCCCTGGGTTTTCCTTCTTGCTGATTTTGAAGGAGCCGGAGGCTCCCTGTCCCTTGCTCTGCACCATGGAGCCTTTGCTCACATTCCTCTTGATACTTTGCTTGATCTGGGTCTTGAGCTTCTCCTGAGCGGTGGCAGACCTGCAAAGAATCAACTACCAGCTGGCGTATAAAGCGAGACCAAGGCTCAGGGCCTTCAGTTACCTGGAGGGGAGTCGGAGAGGCAGCGGATCCTGTGAGAAACCACAATCCAGGAAGGATGAGAAGGTCATTGTCAGGGTCCAGAGGAGATTAAGTTAAAGATTTACCAGTTTATAAGCAAGCGCAGAGCCAGTGAACGGTGCTGGGGCAGATCAAATCAGAGGAAGCTGTGATCAGTTGGAAGGCAAGAGTGATCAAATGACAGAAGAGATGATGGTGCAAGGCAAAAGTAAGGGAAAAATAAGCAACCTTTTGTAAGCACAGATACCAGTAGTGGGGGGTTTGAACCCCCGCAGGCACATGTCTATTGGATCATAAATACAACGCCTTAACCACTCGGCCATCCTGGCACATTGACCCACCACTGAAAATGAAATTTAATGTGATCCGGGTGCCATCTGGCCTTTCACAAGAGAAAGTTCTGACTCCTCTCCCATGCTAAATTGGACCCTTCATTATTTATGAACCTCAATCGGATCACCCCTCAGTCTAGGTTTCTCTAAGGTGTAGGGTCCCAACTCTTTTAGTCTAACTTGATAACCAAGATGTCTTATACAGGGAATTCGTCGAATGTCTCTCCTCTGTACCCTTTCCAAAGCCTCAATATCACCCATCATGTGAGGAGACCAAGACTGGATGCAATATTCCAAGTGAGTCCTGACCAAGGTTTCATAAAAGGACAAATTCGGGACATCTCAGATACCGAAGGAGTCCGTGTCCAGAAGCAGCAAGACCTGGACAACATTCAGACTTGGGCTGCTAAGTGGCAAGTAACATTCACACCACATAAGTACCAGGCAATGACCATCTCCAACAAGAGAGAATGTAACCATCTCCCTTTGACGATCAACAGCATTACCATCGCTGAATCCCCCCACCATCAACATCCTGGGGGTTACCATTGACAACTGGACCATTCATATACATACTCTGGCGACAAGGGTAAATCAGATAGTGGGAATTCTGTGATGAGTAACTCAGCTCAAGGCACTAGGTCAACTGCTCATTAGGAGAGCTGGAGAAATGGACTGGTCAGGTGGGCAGAAAAGTGGCAAATGGAATTCAACTTGGAGAAGTGTGAGGTGATGCCTTTGGTGAGGTCAAACACAGCAAAGGAATACACAATTAATGGGTGAATGCTGAGAGGTGTCGATGAAGTGAGGGACATTGAAGTGAATGTCCACAGATCCCTGAAAGTAGCAGGACAGGTTGATAAGTTGGATCAGAAGGCTTATGGAACCCTTTTCTTTATTAGCCGATGTATGGAATATAAGAGCAGGGAGGTTATGCTGGAACTGTATAAATCATTAGTTAGGCCACAACTTGAGTTCTGTGTGCAGTTCTGGTCACCTCATTCCAGAAAGGATGTAATTGCACTGGAGAGGTTACAGAGGAGATTTACGAGGATGTTGCCAGGACTGGAAAAATGCAGCTATGAGGAAAGATTGGATAGACTGGGGTTGTTCTCCTTGGAATAGAAGAGGCTGAGGGGAGATTTGATTGAAATGTACAAAATTGTGAGGGGTCTGGTTAGAATGGATGGGAAGGGTCTATTTACCTTAGTAGGGAGGTCAGTGACTAGGGGGCATAGATTTAAAGTGATGTGTTGAACAATTAGAGGGGAGATGAGGAAAGGTTTTTTCACCCAAAGGGCTGTGGGAGTCTGGAACTCACTGCCTGCAAGGGTAGCTGAGGCAGAAACCCTCAACTCATTTAAAAGGAGTCTGGATGTGCACCTCAAGTACCTGAACCTGCAGGGCTACGGTCCAAATGCTGGACAATGGGATTCAGCTGGGTGGCTCGTTTTTTGGCCTGCCTGTGCTGTAAACTTTCTATGTTCTATGATTCTATGCTGACACAATGGACCGAATGGCCTCCTTCTGCACTGTAATAATATTGTGATTTTTGACTCTCCAAAACTTGTTAACCATCTACAAGGCACAAACCAGGATAAATGCAGCACCAAGAATACAGTAGAAACTCGACACTGTTCAGGACAAAGCAGCCGTCTTGCTTGTCACCCCATTCACCACCTTGAACATTCACTCCCTTCACCACTGACGCACAGTGGCAATCGTGTGTACCATCTACCAGATGCACTGCTGCAACTCACCAAGGCTCCGCAGACAACACCTTCCAAACCGAAGACCTCCACCACCTTGAAGGACAAGGGCTGCAGATGCATGGAAACACCACCATGTGCAAGCTCCCCTCCAAGTCACACACCATCTGATCTGCAAATATATCGCTGTTCCTTCACTGATGCTGGGTCAAAATCCTGGATCTCCCTTCCCAACAGCACTGTGGGTGTACCTACACCACATGGAGTGCAGCAATTCAAGAAGGCAGCTCACCACCACCTTGTCAAGGACAATTAGGGATGGGTAACAAATTCTGGCCTTGCCAGTGTAGCTCACATCCCATGAAAGAATATGCCTCATTTTATACTCAATTGTCCTCTGAATGCAGCCCAACCCCCTATTTGCTCCAACTATCACTTCACAGCATTACTGCTGTACCTTTAGAGATCTGTGCACTAGAACATCCAGATCTCTGCTCAAAATTATTTTCTTTTTTCCACCTACTTTAATGTTTTTCCCTGAAGGGTGTATGAATGTTGAGCATTCGCCCTGTCCACATGAATAACAATGCACTTACCCAAATTAAACATCATTTACCAGTCATGAACCCAATCTCCCAACACATTAAGATCAGCCTGAAACAGTCGAGTATCGTCTACAGTCTGAACACTCGCACAGATCTTCAAATCATCTGTAAATTTACAGATGGTGCCCCCTACACCTACATCCAGATCATTAATAAAAATAGTAAAGAGCAACAGTCCCAACACCGATCCCTGCGAGATACCACTGGTAACTGGTCTCCAAACAGATCCAGATCCATCTGGAACTACTTTCTGCCAACGTCCTGCCAGGCAGTTCCCAATCCAGATCAATATATTACCACTGATACCAGGGACTTTAATCCGATAGAGAAGCCTCTTGTGTGGAACCTTATCAAAATCTTTTGGCTGAGATCTGCTAATTGAACACAGGCCGGGGATGAGGCCTAGGCCCGTCCTGCTTTGTGAGTGGGTCTCAGGACAACACAAGGTGAGATCAGCTCACTGAGCACAGGCCCTTCCTGCTCTATACGGTGCTCAGTACCTCACCAAATGAGAATAACTAACACACCACAGGCCATGGAGCCTCGGCCCAACCTTCCCTGATTGCGGTTCAGTGCCAACCAGGTCAGATCAGCTAATTCAGCACAGGCCGGAGATGGAAGCTGGATCTTTCCTGCTCTGGGGACTCCATACCATACCATGTGCGATGAAGTAAAATACCACAGGCCGGGGATGGAGCCTGAGATTTTCCTGTTCTGTGTGGGGCTCTGTACAACAACGTGTGAGAAGAACTATCATTCCTCAGGCTGAGGAAGGAGCCTGGGCCCATTCTGTTCTGTGTGGCTCCTACCACACTGAGTGGGATCAGTTAACTCAACACAGGCCATGAATACAACCAGGCACTTTCCTGCTCCATGTGGCTCAGTATCACACCAGGTGGAATCAGCTAACACAGCACAGGCTGGGGCTGGGGCTGGAGCCTGGGCCCGTCCTGCTCTGTGGGCACAGTAACAACCCGTAAGATGAACTTTTTTCAGAAGACTTCAGTGTATTTAACTCTGTCCAACACTCTGAGGCAGCTTTCTGTGTTTCTAAAGAGTGTAAATTATTGACTGGTCTCTTGGATCAAACAGGGTAACAGACAGAGGTCTGTGTGCAGAGGGTTTGGGAGTGAGCTCTGATTCCTAACTCTTTCTGGACTGTGAGGAATAAAGAATGAATGAATGAGAGAGAGAATGTGGGAGAAGGGATGATGGAAGAATTTGTCCGTGAACCTGATTAAAAGTGGCTCAAACGCAAGATAATATGAAGATATCAAGAGCAGAACATTAACATAATCTGAGTTCCGCGATCTGGTCGGGTCCCATTCCCCTGAAGTGAGGAATGAACGGGTGGGAAAATTCCACCTGGAGTTATATTTGTCTCCAATGAAGATGAGTTCACAGTGAGGATGGAATAGCTCAGTTGGGAGAACACTAGATTGAAGAACCAGGATACAATCCCTGGTTTCATCAGTTCTAATTTGGTGTCTACATCAGTTTAAGTAGAGAGAATCAGAGGGGAGATTTTCCACTCTTGACCCCATGGGCTGAAGTTTAAACTAACGCTGCGGCTCTCGGCAGAGACACCGGAAGCGGGTGTCATCACCACACAAGTAAAATGTGGCCGGCCGACCCCGATCAAGGAGCAGCCGACCAATTAATGAAGGGGAGGCGTGGGGCCCATGTAAACAAGGACCAGAGGCAGGGAACGAGGCACCGATGGCACCGGAATCTGACACAACGGCAGGTGCTGGCACCATATTAAAAGGGCTGCCAGGCCTGCATTCACTGCTGCCTGGTTTAAAGGAGTGTCTTCCTGAGAGCCCTCTGCGGTCCCAGGACCCGTTCTGCTGCCTCTGCTGCCCCAGGACCCGTTCTGCTGCCCCAGGACCCGTTCTGCTGCCTCTCCTGCCCGAGGACGCGTTCTGCTGTCCCAGGGCACATTCTGCTGCCCCAGGATCCGTTCTGCTGCCTCTGCTGCCCCAGGATCCGTTCTGCTGTCCCAGGACCCATTCTGCTGCCCCAGGATCCGTTCTGCTGCCTCTGCTGCCCCAGGATCCGTTCTGCTGCCCCAGGACCCATTCTGCTGCCCCAGGATCCGTTCTGCTGCCTCTGATGCCCCAGGATCCGTTCTGCTGCATCTGCAGCCTGATAGGTAAGGAGCTGAATTCGAGCCTGCAGTGACCATGGTCCCACAGTTTAGCGATGCCTTCCTGCAGGTTCGCCTCCAGGTGGCAAGAGAAAGGTGGAAGATCCTCTTTCCCAGGGATGTGAGGTGAAGACCTGCCCACCTGACCAAGTAAAGATGGCTGGAGATAGTAGGTGAAGTCAGCAGCTGTGGGTTCACCCGCAGGACATGGATCCAGTGCAGGAAGCGGGTCAATGACCTGATCCAGGCTGCTCAGGTGAGAACTCCAAACACTTTGGACACTTTGGACATTGCGTGTGGCAGAGTGAGAGGGAGTGTTTGGTGGAAAGGGAGTGACCACCCAGTCATGTGCATTGGGGAAGGGCAGCAGGACATGCCGCCTGAGGCTTGGCTGCATCTCGGTGGGGGTTGCACGTCAGTCATTGTATAAACTCACACAGTCCCTCGAGAGGGGGCCACATGCAAGAGGAATACGTGTGTCCCCATCATGGACTGCTGGACTATCACCATCAGAGATGTTGGGCTTGTCCCCGCTGGGAGACTAACTTTGTTCATCATAGTGGCTGCAGGAGAAGACAGCCCACAATCGGAAAGAGCGTGTCAAGACTGGCGGTGGAGTGCCTTATCTCCGCGTCCTCATCCCAATGGAGGAGGAGGCCATGGAACAGGCCGGGCAGCAAGGCAGCTGCTCCATAGCTGATGGAGAGACAGGGACACCTACCCAAGAGAGTGACTGAACATCTCCTGGGGCACAAGGGAGCATCCGCTGCAAAGGAACCACACTGCACATCTGTTTACCACTGCATCAATGGAGCTGCACAGTAGAGGTGGTTGGAATGTCATGATGGGCAGACCCTAACACTTCAATGTCCCTGTTTGCTCATACAGGCTGGGATGAACGACAAGCGTGAAGAGCTGGAGAGACTGGGGGACAGCCGGACACCTGAGGAGGAGGTGGGAGCCTCAGAGGGTGCACCGTCACATCATTCCCCTGCACCCTCCACCAGCACAGAAACCCTCACTCGGTGGGTATCCACTCGCTGTTAGATTTGGGCACACAAGCTGGTGAGCACGTCACAGACAGGCCCGGGCAGGTGACGGAGGCTGTGACAGCCGAGGCCACTGGCAGTTGGGAGTCTGTGGGAGCCAGGCCCATGCTGAGTCCCAGGCTGATGACGTGCCTCTGGTGTCACCGGCAACATGGGAAATGCTGCAGCTGTAGCAAGAGGTCAGGCAACATCTGGCAGAGTTGCCGGAGGTTATGTGTAACCAAGCTCGGATGATGGAGGAGTCCATCCAGGCCTTGCATGCTGTACTGTCTCCTATGGGGGTGTGTCTGGCTTCCTTCCTTGAGAGATTGGTGACTCTGATGGAGAGCCAGATCCAGCCGACCAATCAGTGGCTGCCGGAGATGTGCGCAGACTTGCACTCCATCACTTTGTCCATGAGCTCCATCCAGTGGTGACAAGGCGAGAGGGGGGACGAGGCACCTGAACTCTCCACCAGGTCCACGTCCCTCTCAGGTCAGCAGGGAGGTACAAGTGTGTCTTACAACTGGGGAGGAGCAGCTGGCTGCTACATCTGGGGTCTCCTCTCTGGGTGCTCCTGGTGTGGACAGTAGCTCTAAAGCCCCTCTGCCAGTGACACCAGTGATGCCAGTGCCTGCCTCCATCACCCTCGATGACAGAGTGGGGTCCCTGTACCTGTGCAGGAGGCCCTCAGTGTGCCGGGTCCCTCCAGGCCTCAGGCAGCAAGAGGACCACCACCAATGTCATCCCAAGCCATGGGGCAGCAAGGTCAGTAGCCTGTCTCCATCTCAGCTGCCAGAGCAGGGGGAGCACCACGTCGGAGCACCCGGAAAAGATTTAAGAAGAGCACCTAGATTCACTTGGGTTCACGGGTGAATGTACATTCCAGATGAATAGGGTTGTGTTTGCTGTCACACGGAAGAAAGAAATGATGTCCTCTCACTATGTCTCCTTCCTATTGTTGATGCCTTTTGGGACTTCATTTAAACCCTTCCTCCCAAGGGGCTGGAAGTGACTGACCAAGCCCTGAGTTCACAAAGCTTCGGCCTTGTCACTGTGCGATGTGTACCTGGACGCTGCAGTGCAGAAGGAAGGAGGCGACAACAGGGCTGCTTCAAGCTAAGACTTTATTGCTGTGGTTCCAGAAGGTGGTAAGGCTCAAAGGAAACTTGAATGTATAAGGGTGTCTCATGTCTCCCTTGTGTGTTTCTCATGGCCCTTTTCCTGCTGTGCCTGAGGTTCTTCATCTGGCACTGCTTGGGCAGCATCCTCCTCCACATCCTCATCATCAGAGGAGACATCACACTCCACAATATCCTCACCAGTCAACACCTCACCCCTCTGTAATGCCAGATTGTGCTGTGCACAGCAAACCACCACGATATGCGAGCCCCTCGCCGGGACATACTTAAGGGCTCCACTGGATCGATCTAGGCACCTGAATCTCATCTTCAGGAGACCAATGGCCTCCTTGATGGTCGCTCGGGTTGACCCGCAGCAGGTGTTGTACCTCTCCTCTGCATCCGTGCGTGAGTTCCTCACAGATGTCAGTAGTCATGTCCTCAGTGGGTAGCCCTTGTCTCCAAGGATCCATCTCTGAAAGCGGATGGGGCCGCGGAAAGGTTCTGGCACCTGGGAGTGCCTTGGTATGCAGGCGTTGTGGCTGCTTCCCAGGATTTGTGCACACACCTATGGGATCCATTTGCAGTGGTCGCAGACCAATTGCACACTAAGCAAGTGGAAGCCCTTCCTGTTGAAGGCTGCTGGCTGGTCTGCAGGAGCCTTGATGGTCACATGGCTGCAGTCAATGACACCCTCCACCTGGTGGAATCCAGCGATGGCCCCGAATCCGATAGCTCTCTCAGCTTGACTGTTTGGATTAATGTGCAGATAGTCACCGGCCGTCCTGAACAGGACATTGGTGACCTCCTTGATGCACTGATTCACTGCAGACAATGAGATTCCACACATATCTCCAGTTGTTCCCCGCAATGATCTGGTGGTGAAGAAGTTCAGTGGCACGGTGACCTTCAGTGACACTGGCATCAGGTGCCCACCAAGTCGCATGGGGCACAGCTACATCATGGCAGAGAGATCAGTGACGACCTCCGTGGAGAGGCGCAGTCTGCGGAGACACTGTCACTCGGACATCTGCAGGTAGTTGAAACTCGGCTGACGTGTTCCTCTGCCTCCTTCTCCAGCCTCCTGTTCGAGGCTGGCCTTCCTGTGGGCCCCCAAGCTGCTGTGGTGCCCCTGCTGGTGCCTGCGCCTCCGTCCATTCCTTCTACTCCTCCTCCTCCTCCTCCTCAATGGGAGCCTCGAATCCAATGAGAGCCTCGAATGAGTCCCATGACAGGTTGCCCTTCCCTGAGTGCAAGGCCTTCACAGTAAACAACACCCAGCCACATTTACCTCACTTGTCACCCTCAATGAAGTGGCACTGCCACAATGACACCCTGGTGTGGCTAACCCTGCAGAGCTGGCACGTTGGCCCCCACTCCTGACAGTGTTTCCCGATGCCCTTTCCCCCTCCACCATTGCTGCCAAGTGACGCTGCCTCACCCGATAGCTTCCCAGTGAAGCCAACACTCAGCTCCCACCTCCCAGTTGCCTCCTTCAACCAGGCGAGGCTCTGAAGCCCCGTGGTTCCCGTGCACTATTAGTTCAATTGGACCCAGTGAATAAAATTGCTGACAATTGGACTCATAAATACTTTAAATGCCTTCTTGCCGTGTGGATGTGCGAAGTCTGCCCTCCACGTCAGCCGCCGACAGAAAAATCCGGTCCAACGTCTTCCATCCCTATTTTATACACCCCCCCTCCCCCTCCCCGGCCTCCATTCCCGTCTCCAACGGTCCCTTAAAATTCTGGCCCATGTCTCTAAGACTAATGGGAGAGAAACTACATCTGCTCCTTAGACTGAACAGGGAGAGCTGCACTCTCTGTGTTTAAAGTGAATGAATCTGATCTTTTCCTTGTCTTACTGGAACGTCCACTGTCTGGAAATGTCTGTTTGAAAATGTTTTCCTGTTATATTAATGGAGCAGAGGAGCAGATGTGAGGTACTGTTGAACAGAGAGGTTTGGAAGTGGGTGAAGGGGTGGAGTGACGGTGTGAGTGAGAGGCGCAGTGAGTTGGCCATTCTCAATAGAGTGTCAGGAATGAAGGTCAGAGGAACAGACCAGGCAGGAAACACAGAAAGAGCGAGGAGAAGCTGGTGTGAAAAACAGAGATTAAACAACGGGCTTGTTCATTTGGTTTGGGTCTGGTATTTAGAATACCCGGAATCTGGGTTCACTTCCCTTCCAACTCAGCGAATTGTATCAACATTATGTTCATAAAACCAAAGAATGATACCCAAAGAAGGAGGCCATTTGATCCATTGTGTCAGTGCTATCTCCTGTAATCTGTACATTTTTCCTTCCAGTATTTATCCCAATTGCTTTTCAAAGTTACTACTGAATCTGCTTTCAAGTCCTGATCAGACAGTGCATTCCAGATCACAACACATCACTGTGTAAAAAATCATTCCTCATTTCGCCTCTGGTTCTTTTCTCAATCACCTGAAAAATACATCCTCTGGTTACTGACCCTTTTGCCACTGGAAACAATTTCTCCTTATTTAACTTATTGAAAACCTTCTTGATGATGTCACATACTAGACTGCCAGTAAAACTGAAGCCCATGGAATAAAAGGGACAATGACAGCATGCATATGAAGTTTGCAGACTGATAGGAACATAGGAGCAGGAGTAGGCCATTCAGCCCGTCGAGCCCACCCTGCCATTCAATATGATGATGACTGATAATCCACTTCAATGTCTTTTTCCCACACTATCTCCATATGCCCTATGTCATTTGTATTTAGAAATCTGTCAATCTCTGCTTTCAACATACTCAATGACTGAGCTTCCACAGCTCTCTGGGGTAGAGAATTCCAAAGATTCACAACCCTCTGAGTAAAGAAATTTCTCCTCATCGCTGTCCAAAGTGGTTTTCCCCTGACGTTGAAATTGTGTCCCCTCTTTCTAGACTCCTCAACCGGGGGAAACATCTGAGCTTCATCTACCTGTCTATCCCTTTCAATATTTTGTAAGTTTCAATGAGATCACCTCTCATTCTTCAAAACTCGAGAGAATACAGGCCCAGTTTCCCCAATCTCTCTTCATTTGACAGTCCCGCCATCCCGGGAACAAGTCTGGTGAACCTTCGTTGCATTCCCTCGATGGCAATGATATCCTTCCTAAGGTAAGGGGAACAAAACTTCACACAGTATTCCAAACTGCAGACCAACCAAGGTTATATACAATTGAAGCAAGACTTCACTACTCCTGTACTCAAATCCTCTTGTGATGGAGGCTAACATATCATTAGCCTTCCTAATTGCTTGCTGCACCTGCATGTTAGCTTTCAGTCACTTATTGACAAGGACACCCAGGCCCCTTTGTACATTCACACTCTTATCATTTAACAAATAATCTGCACATCTGTTTCTCCTACCAAAGTGGATAACCACACATTTTTACACATTATATTTCATGTGCCACTTTCTTGTCCACTCACTAAGTCTATCCAAATTCCCCTGAAGCCGCTTTGCCTCTTCCTCACAACACACATTCCCACCTAGTTTTGTGTCATCTGCAAACTTGGAAATACTACATTTGGTCCCCACATCCAAATCATGTGAACAGCTGGGTCACAGTGTGGTGGTGAACAGTTGTATTTCTGTCTGGAGGAAGGTTTACAGTGGGTTCCCCATGGTTCCTCATAACTTCAGTTATGTGCAGACACTGGAAAAGCTGGGGTTGTGCTCCTTGGAGCAGAGCAAGTTCAGAACAACTTTGACAGAGTTAGAATCAAGG
Source organism: Heterodontus francisci (assembly GCF_036365525.1). Taxonomy (NCBI): domain Eukaryota; kingdom Metazoa; phylum Chordata; class Chondrichthyes; order Heterodontiformes; family Heterodontidae; genus Heterodontus; species Heterodontus francisci. Next base: position 2,635,916 of record NW_027141093.1, read on the forward strand.
AATCAAATGGTTACAGTACAGAAGGAGACCATTCAGTCCATCATGTCCATGACAGCTCTTTGCAAGAGCAGATCAGCTAATTCCACTCCTCTGCCCTTTCATTGCAACCCTGCAAATTTTCTCTATTCAGGTGTTTATCCGGTTCCCTTTTGAAAGCCACGATTGAATCTGCCTCCAGCACACTCTCAGGCAGTGTATTCCAGATCCGAACCACTCGCTCTGTCCCACACTCCGGTACCATTGCAGAAAATCTCTTCTGTTCATTTCATCCCTCATACATAATTGAAATGAAATGTTTATTAGGAAATGCACAACATAAAAAGGAGAGAGAAATAAATGCTGAGTAAAATAGAAGTCAATGTTTGGAAGGTAAAAAGAGCAAAAGATGTAACTTTTATTCTGGATGAGTAAGAGGAATATATCACACTTTGGGGCTTTTGGAAGAGGATTTATTGATGGACCTGGGATTTGAGAGGAAGCTGGTTCATGGTTTACAGAACAAATTCAGCCCCTGGGGTGGAGCCAACAGCTGCACCGTCCAATAACAGACTGGACGGGGACACTGTCTCAGGCCTGGTGAGCTCAGTCGATGAAAGCATGAAACTCTGAATCTCAAGTTTTTGAGTTTGAGCCCACGGTGGGTGTTTTCTATTTCCTTTTTAGGCTGATTTTACAGGCGTTATCCAGCTCTGAATTCCTCGGCAGAGTGTTCAATGAGTGTTTGAAATGAGATTCAACAGCAGTATGAGTAAGTCCCTCCTTGATTCAAGGACTCTTACCTCTCTGCAGCATCTCACTGCTGAAGATTGAACTTTTTCTCATTTCATTCTCGGCTCAGGGTCAGTGTGGATCACTGGGACTTCTGGCTGTCTCCCACTTCACAATCCATCAGTGCTGAGAAATCAATGGGGAATATTACTCACATGTTGTAATGTTTTATAAGTACTTGAATGTATTTCACACTGTGTCTAACAGTGTGAATCTCCCCTGGTATATCAGCTCACCAATACTTCAACAGAACATTCACATAATGTGAGCTCTGAGATCTGTTCAGATCCCATTCCCAAGACCTGGAAAGTGGGATTGGGCTGGATCGCTCTTTTTCAGCTGGCACAGACACGATTGCTAAATGGTCTCATTCTGTGCCATAAATTTTCTCGATTTTCTATGTTCCATGAAGTGAGGTGTGATTGGGAGGGACAATTCCACCAGGGTTATATTTTCTACCTAAACAATGACACAAGGGATACTTCACTTTTTTATTCATTCATTCATGCGATGTGGGCATCGCTGGCTAGGCCAGCATGTACTGCCCATGAGAAGGTGGTGGTGAGCTGCTTTCTTGAACCGCTGCAGTCCATGTGGGGTAGGTACACCCACAGTGCTGTGAGGAAGGGAGTTCCAGGATTTTGACCCAGCGACAGTGAAGGAACGGCGATATAGTTCCAAGTCAGGATGATGTGTGGCTTGGAGGGGAGCTTGCAGGTGGTGGTATCCCCTGCATTTGCTGCCCTTGCCCTTCTCGGTGGTAAACGTCGCTGGGTTTGGAAGGTGCTGTCTAAGGAGTCTTGGTGCATTGCTGCAGTGCATCTTGTAGACGGTACACACTGCTGCCACTGTGTGCCGATGGTGGAGGGAGTGAATGTTTGCAGATGGGGTGCCAATCAAGTGGGCTGCTTTGTCCTGGACGGTGTTGAAATTCTTGAGTTGGAATTTCACCCATCCAGGCAAGTGGAGAGTATTCCATCACACTCTTGACTTGTGAATTGCAGATGGTGGACAGGCTTTGGGGAGACAGGAGTCATGGATGAGTGAGAGGAATATATCACACTTTGGGGCTTTTGTAAGAGGATTTATTGATAAACCTGGGATTTGAGAGGAAGCTGCTTCATGGTTTACAGAACAAATACAGCCCCTGGGGTGGAGCCAACAGCTGCACTGTAATTACTCACCTCAGGATTCCAAGTCTCTGACCTGCTCTTGTAGTCACGTTATTTGTATGGCTACCCATGGTAACCTCCATGATGTTGATGGTGAGGGATTCAGTGATTGTAATGCTATTGAATGTCAAGGGGAGATAGTTAGATTCTCTCTTGTTGGAGATGGTCATTGCCTGGCACTTGTGTGGTGCGAATGTTACTTGCCACTTTTCATCCCAAGCTTGTGAGACTGAAATAGCTCAGTTGGGAGTGTGTTAGACTGAAGATCCCTGGTTCAATCTGGGGTTTTGGCAGTTCTCCTTTATTCTGCATCGCCCTTTGGTTTTGACTCCTGAGCTGCACAATTTACACTGAAATTATTTACCGAACTCTGAAGGTTGGATTGGAATAGAGAGATATCAAGGATGGGAAATATTTACATTGTCAGCTTTAGCTTATTCTCTATCTCCTTGTGTCCTTTTCCCCAGTTTTTGAATCTTTCGAGGCCGGGTGAACATTTGATTTACTGCATATGTCCCAAACTGAAGCCTTTTCCACATCTCTGGGCGGTCAGACTCGCTCTGTCTGTTTTTGCTGCTCTTGACCATTAACGAGAACAGGCCACGAGTTCAATGTTTATCAGCAAATGGAAGATAATTGGAAAGAATTCTGTGTTACTCCAGACCAGTGACAAAGATGCAATGGATGTTATTCAAAATAAATTCCATTTGACATTTTATGTAAACTTGTTTGCATCTGAAAGCTGGATTTTAAGTGTTACAAAAATGTGTCAAATTAATGACTGACCATGTGACAGCGCACATGGGGATCAAATCCACAGCCTTGTTGTTATCAACACTGCCTCCTGACCAACTGAACTAAGCGGCCTATAGACAGAGCGAGGTATGGGTTTGAGCCGCATGCTGTGCGGTTTGTGTTTTATTTCTCACACTGGGTGACACAGCGATTGGACAAACAATGGACACATCACATCCCTGAAACATTGTTCTGATATAAAACAGTGTGAAATAAGAACTGAGCATGGAAATGGAACGGAACCAGAAATCAGGACTTTAATCTATTAAAGTTGATCTTGAAATTCTACTATGCACGAACATTCCAAGAGAACGAACTCTCTTCTGAAATAAAATCCAGGAGCTTGAGCTGCTGTAAAACATAACTGAGCCTGCTGTGATTTGAACACACAACCTTCTGATCAGGAGTCAGACGCGCTACCGTTGCGCCACAAGCTCGCAGGGAAAGCAAAGTCTTCCATCCCTGGCAGATTTACTTCTTGTTTAGACTCAGTGATTGAAATTAATTCAATCCTCATCTGACCTCCGCTCTGCAAAGGCCTGCCACCCGACCTGAACCCGACGGGACCCGACGACCTGTGTCGGGTTCGGGTCGTGTCGGATCGCTCTTCCGGGTCTGGCTTTTGGGCTCGGGTCAGGTCGGGCCAGGTTCGAGTATTACATTTAACTCTGCTGGGAAGTTGAGTTTAATAAGTGTCAAAAGTTGAAAAGCTAACCTAAGCTGGGAGTCCGGGTCATCAAGGAGGGAAACTCTGAGTCTGCTCAGTGAGCAAGGGAGCATCTCGATGATGTCATTGCGCTCATGCTGCAGCTTCCTGCAGATTCGGAATAGGGAGGTAGGTAAAGTGAACATTCTGGTGGTCGGGTAAGGCTCGGGTTAGTTTGGGCGTGGGAATAAATGGAGATACTCGGGCCGGGTCGGGCTCGGGTCCAATGTGGTTCTGTTGGGTTCGGGTCGGGTTTTTTTTCCTGACCTGAGCAGGCCTTTACCGCTCTGTCAGTTCAGTGCCTTATTTAAACTATTACTTGGAGTTCTGTTTTACTGGGTCTCGGCTGTTTAAGTGTTTCCCAGACCCACTACTCTGATTAATCAGACATTTTGCTGCTAACTGCTGCTGCTACAATTGAAATGTAAAAAAGAATTTCCAGTGACCTGCAACCAATGGGCAAATACATTTCAGAAAGTTAAAGCTCATTCACCAATCCACAAATGTGTCTTTCTGCTTCTATTTATAATCAACTCCTTCTCTCCACTATGAGAACTATACAATCACTCCAGTTATTTGAAAGTTAGTATAAGATGTTCCAGTTCATCAATTTTAAAACTGCAGCAGGTATTTTCCAGAAAACTTCTCTGTTGGAACCTCAGTCCCATTTGGATTGAAAGTGGACAATTAATGTATTCACTTGTTCATTGTGGACAGGTATCTGACTTCGAATAAATCTCATTAACTTTCAATGAGGTGGCAGTATTTCTGTGCTCCCATTTTACACAGTCTGTCCTGTTCATGCACCATGTTTTTATTCTCCTCTCCCATTCTCCATAGGATACAGATTACAAGCATCATCAATCTAGCTGTTGAAAAGCATTGGAAGAATCTGGTCACACAGGTATTGAAACATTCATTTTCTGCCATTTTTCAAGTTGGTTGCTTTAAACACAGTACGATGTGCAATCATCTTGAAAAGAGATTCTCTTCAATATCCAATACAAATTGAATTACAATCCTGACAGACAAACACAGGAGAACAAGTGACTAGTGAACACAAACCTCATGGTGCTCATTTTCATATTTATTGCAGTCATGCGACAAAACAAGTGAAAGAATATTCCAGTGAAATGATTTGGAAAGTAGGTGTGACTTTTGTTGGTGCCTTTCTTTGCTCTGTTGGTGAAACTTTCTTGCACCTGACTCCTGTTCATGTCTCTGTTTCCTCTATTGAATGAGGAAGGAGGTATTTGATCAGAAATCAACTGGATTGTGTACCTTTGAGAGGGGATTTCTGCACCATCAGGGCTGGAAACAGGAGTGAGTGAAAGACAATGTGTAGAGTTTGATTTTGTACAGAGGGAGAGCAAATCTAACAGGACTGTGAGATATTGGCCTGGATTTTACAGCCCCAATAGCGGTGAACTCTGAGACTTTCACTGCTATTGAGGGTCTGAACAGCACTGCAACTGCCGGTACATGCACACACTAACACCAGCATCTGGAAGTTGTCGTGGTGAGAAATGTGCTTCGAAGGAGCCTCTGATCATAATCGCACCAGCCCACTCTTTAAAGTGACAGGGACCTGCAGTTCAGCAATTTGGGCTCATTGCCCACAATGTACCCTGATTTTTACCTGGGTTGGAGTAAAGCCGGTACGAACAGGCTCAGGGCTGCTCGGCAAGGACTTTTCTGTTGACACAACAGCTCCACTATTCCAGGAAGACACCGGCAGCAGCAGGGGTCAACTTTCAGAAAGGAGTTCGGACATTTTAAATGTTGTATTTTATTTCTTAATTGGATGTAAGTTTTTAGCATGGCCTCATCAGAGTTCTTAAATTTACATCAGACTTTTTATTAAAAAGATTGAAGTGCTTTTAAAAGATCTCGAAATGTATATGACTTTTTATCAAGATTTACTTGGCTTCTTTGTAAAGACTCTTGAGCAAGATTGAAGTGACTTTTAAAAACTACATCTTATCCTTTAAAATCCTGCTTACATGTAGATGACATTGGAAGATGGCTTCAGAATAACTTAGACTATCTTTCTAACAGGGACTGCAACAGCTTAAGTTCTACTTTCTGCAAAAGCTGGTGAATTACAAAGAAACAATGTATTGAACATTTTATAAACTGTTGATGCAGATGGGATTCAAACTCATACATGTAAAACAGAAGGAATTAATAATCCATCATCTTAACCTCTCAAACACTTCATCACCCAGCTTTGTGCCAGCAGCCCATCACATGTCTTTTTTGCCTCTATGAAAATTTGGGCAGGATGGTCACCTTCAGCTCAGATCCTGACTGTGCAGCCAGATGTGCAATGATGGAACGGTAGCTTCTGTAAGTAAATGACATTTCCATCACATCAGGTCATGGCCTGTTGGGAATGGAGCGGTGTGAAACATTTCCAGACCATGTCCAACACGTTTCTACTCAGTGTGAAAACCCACCACGGAAAGACTGGAACATACAATCATTTGATCACATCATGATTAACATCACTCAGACACCTGAACCATTAGGTCACTGACGAAGTCCTACTTTTCTGCAAAAGCTGGTGAATTACCTTCCGGGAGCGGAGAGGAGCGGAGCAGACCTTTATGGACCGATATGAGGAGAACATTGAGAGCGGAGCCTATAAATCCCCTCGGAGGATCGAGGCCCAGTCTCTTACCTTCCAGGAGTGGAGTGGAGCTCTTCCAGTGTGCTGGAGTTTTGAAAAAAAAGAAGCCAACTGTGACGTCAGTGGAGAGCTGCAAGTTGATTGGTTGGTGAGGCACTGCTGTTCGTGTTGTTCAATATCTTGAAGAAAAGGGCAAAGTGTTTTAGTTGAAAATAAAACCTCTGGTAATCAGGTGAGTACTACTAATGTGTTTTTTTAATTCAGTGTTGCTTATGAAGGACTTTAGATTGTAGTGGGTAGAACAAGGCCCCTAGTGTCATTAGTATTTTTTAATTAAGGGAGTAACTAATTAATCTAAGGGTAAGTCATAGCAGGAGAACTCAGCCCCATGATATGCTCCTCCTGCGCTATGTGGGGATTCAGGAACCCTCCCAGTCTCCATGACGACCATGTGTGCAGGAAGTGTATCCAGCTGCAGCTGCTGGCTACTCGCATTATGGAGCTGGAGCTGCGGGTGGTTTCACTGTGGAGCGTCCGCGAAGCTGAAGACGTCATGGATAGCATGTTTAGTGAGGTGGTCGCACCACAGGTAATGGATGCACAGGCAGAAAAGGGATGGGTGACCACCAGATGGAAAAGTAGGAGCAGGCAGGTAGTGCAGGAGTCCCCTGTGGCCATTCCCCTCTGAAACAGATACACCGCTTTGGTTACTGTTGGGGGGAAGACCTCCCAGGAGAAAAGAGCAACAGCGCGGTCCGTGGCACCACGGAGGGCTCTGCTGCACAGCAGGGGAGGAAAAGGAGTGGAAGAGCTATTGTGATAGGGGATTCTATCATCAGGGGTGCAGATTGGCGTTTCTGTGGCCTCAAACATGACTCCAGGATGGTATGTTGCCTCCCTAATACTAGGGTCAAGGATGTTTCAGAGCAGCTGCAGGACATTCTGAAAGGGGAGGCTGAGCAGCCAGAGATCGTGGTCCACATTGGTACGAACGACATAGGCTGGAAGAGAGATGAAGCTCTGCAAAGTGAATATAGGCAGTTAGGCAGAAGGTTAAAAAGCAGGACCTCTAGAGTTGTAATCTCAGGATTACTCCCTGTGACATGTGCTAGTGCGGGTAGGAATAGGAGGATTAGGCAAATGAATGCGTTGCTGAAGACTGGCGAAGGCGGGAGGGCTTCAGGTACTTGGATCATTGGGATCTCTTCTGCTGCAGAGGTGACCTGTACAAGAGGGACGGGTTGCATCTGAACTGGAAGGGGACCAATATCCTTGGAAGGAGATTCTATAGTAATACACGGGAGGGTTTAAGCTAGTCTTGCAGCGGGGGTGGGACCCAAAGTATTAGTTTCTCCAATGAGGTAGTTGAGACAAATGGAGAGGTTAAAGCAAGCAAGTCCAGTAGGCAGGCCAGGCAGGAGCAGGGAGCGTGGAAGGTCTGGTAGGCTAAACTGCATTTACTTTAATGCAAGTATACTTCCAGGTAAGGCAGATGAACTCAGAGCATGGATCGGTACATGGGATTGTGATATTGTAGCTATTACGGAAACGTGGTTGAGGGATGGGCAGGACTGGCAGCTCAATGTTCCGGGGTACCAATCCTTCCAGCGTGACAGAGGTGGAGGTTAGAGAGGAGGGGGAGTTGCACTATTGATTAGGGAGGACATCAGTACTGAGAGAGGATATCCCGGGGTGAATGTCCAGTGAGGCCATACTGGTAGAACTGAGAAATAAGAAAGGGGTGATCACTTTGATGGGATTATACTATAGGCCCCCCCAATAGTCAGAGGGAAGTGGAGGAGCATATATGTAGGGAAATCACAGATAGGTGTAGGAATTATAGGGTTGTAATAGTAGGTGATTTTAACTTCCCTAATATTGACTGGGGCTGCCTTAGTGCTGAGGGATCACATGGGGAAGAATTTGTTAAGTGTGTCCAGGATAGTTTTCTGAAACTGTATGCGGATGGCCCTACTAGAGAAGGTGCTACACTCGACCTCCTCTTAGGAAATGAGGATGGGCAGGTGGTTGATGTGTCAGTGGGGGAGCACTTTGGGACCCGTGACCATAACTCTATTAGCTTCAAGATAGTTATGAAAAAGGAAAGGACTGGTCCTCAGGTTGAAGTCCTAAATTGGGGGAACGTCAATTTCCATGGCATCAGACAGGAACTCTCAAAAGTTGAATGGGAGAGGCTGTTTACAGGTCAAGGGACGTCTGGCAAGTGGGAGGCTTTTAAAAGTGAGATAGGAAGAGTTCAGGGCCAGCATGTTCCTATTAGATGGAAGGGCAAGTCTGGCAAGTTTAGGGAACCTTGGCTGACGAGGGATTTTGAGGGTCTGGTCAGGACAAAGAAGGAGGCATACGTCAGGTATAGGCAGCTGGGATCGAGCGAGTCCCTCGAGAAGTATAGGGGATGTAGGAGTACACTTAAGAAGGAAATTAGGAGGGCGAAAAGGGGCCATGAGATTTCCCTGGCAGATAAAGGAGAATCCTAAAAGATTCTATACGTATATTAAGAGTAAAAGGGTAGCTAGGGAGAGAGTAGGTCCCCTTAAGGATCAGTGTGGCAATCTATGTGTGAAGCCACGCGAAATGGGCGAGGTCTTAAATGAATATTTCTCGTCTGTACTTACGGTGGAGAAGGTCATGGAAGCTAGTGAGTTCAAGGGAGGGAACAGCGATATCCTGCAGCATATCAACATTACAAAGGAGGAGGTGTTGGAGGTTTTGAAGCGCATTAAGATGGATAAATCCCCAGGGCCTGATCTGATGTATCCTAGGATGCTATGGGAAGCAAGGGAGGAGATTGCTGGGGCACTGGCAGAGATTTTTGTATCATCGTTTGCCACGGGTGATGTACTGGAAGACTGGAGGATAGCTAATTTGTTAATTCATAAATTAAATAACAAATCATGTCGCCTCTTTCTCTTCTAAACTCTGGCGGAGACAAACCTAGCTTGTCCAATCTTTCCTCGTCAGACAGCCCACCCATTCCATGTATTAGTCCAGTAAACTTTCTCTGTGCTACCTCCAATGCATTTACATCCTTCCGCAAATAAGGAGACCAGTACTGTACTCAGTACTGCAGAAGAGGTCTCACCAATGTCCTGTATAGCTGAAGCATAACCTCCCTACTATTGTATTCAATTCCCATGGTGATAAATGATAACATTCCATTAGCTTTCCTAATTACGTGCTGGACCTGCATACTAACCTTTTGCAATTTATGCCCTCGGACACCCAGATCCCTCTGCATCTCAGAGCTCTGCAATCTCTCACCATTTAGATAATATGCTTTTTTATTCTTCCTGCCACAGTGGCCAATTTCCGACTTTCCCACATGATACACCATTTGCCAGGTCTTTGCCCAATCACTTAACCTATCTATATCCCTTTGTAGCCCCCTTATGTCCTTTTCACAACTGACATTCCTACCTATCTTTGTGATCAGCAAATTTAGCAACAATACCTTCGGTCCCTTCATCTAAGTCATTTATATAAATTGTAAAAAGTTGAGGCCCCAGCACAGATCCCTGTGGCACACCACTCGTTACTTCTTGCCAACCAGAAAATGACCCATTTATGCTGACTCTCTGTTTCCTGTCAGCTAGCCAATCTTCTATCCATGCCAATATGTTACCCCCGACACCATGAGCTTTTATTTTCTGCAATAACCTTTGATATGGCACCTTATCCTTCTGGAAATCGAAATACAATGCATCCACTGGTTCCCCTTTATCCACAGCACATGTAACTCCCTCAAAGAACTCCAATAAATTGGTTAAACATGATTTCCCTTTCAAAAAACCATGTTGACTCTGCCTGATTACCTTAATTTTTTCTAAATGCCCTGCTATAACATCCTCTGTAATAGCTCCAAACATTTTCCCTAAGACAAATGTTAAGCTAACTGGCCTGTCGTTTCCTGCTTTCTGTCTCCCTCCCTTTTTGAATAAATGAGTTACATTCACTCTTTTCCAATCTAACGGAACCTTCCCGAATCTAGGGAATTTTGGAATATTAAAACCAGCGCATCAACTATCTCACTAGCCAATTCAGGACCTGGCAACTTGTTAACCCGCAGCTCCAAGAATTTGTTTAGTACCACTTCCCTGGTGATTGTAATTTTCCTGAGTTCCTCCCTCCCTTCAATTTCCTGATATACGGCTAATACTGGGATGTTATTTGTATCCTCAATAGTGAAGACCGATGCCAAGTATCTGTTCAATTCATCTGCCATCTCTTAATTATCCATTATTAATTCCCCAGAGATACTTTCTGTAGGAACGACAGTCGCTTTGTTAACTCTTTTCTTTTTAAAATATCTATCGAAACTCTTACTAGTTGTCTTGAAATTCCTTGCGAGCTTTCTCTCATACTCTAATTTTACCTTCCTTATCAATCTTTTAGTAATTCTTTGCTGTTTTTTTTATATTCTGTCCAATCTTCTGACCTGCCTCCCACCTTTGCACAATTATAGGCTTTTTCTTTAAGTTTGGTAGTATCTTTAACTGTTTTCGTGAACCATGGATGGTGAGTCCCACCTTTGGAACTTTTCTTTCTCGTTGAAATGTATCTATTCTGTGTATTCTGAAATATCCCCTGAAATGTCTGCCACTGCATCTCTATTGACTTATCCCTTAACCTCATTTGCCAGTTCACTTTAGCTAGCTCTGCTTTCATGACCTTATAATTGCCCTTATTTAAATTTAAAATACTAGTCTGGGACCCACTCTCCTCTCCCTCAAACGGAATGTAAAATTCAATCATATTATAATTGCTACTACCTAGGGGCACCTGAACTATGAGGTCATTAATTAATCCTATCTCGTTGCACAATGCCAGTTCTAGTATAGCCTGCTCTCTGGTTGGCTCCAGAATGTATTGTTCCAAGAAATTATCCCAAAAACATTCTATGTACTCCTCATCTAGGCTGCCTCTGCCCATCTGAATTTTCCAGTCTATATGTAGATTAAAATCCCCCATAATTATCACAGTACCTTTCTGACAAGCTGCCACTATTTCTTCCTTGATATCCCATCCGACAGTGTGGTTAATGGTAGGTGGCCTGTACACCACTCCCACAAGTGACTTCGTGCATTTTTGATTTCTCATCTCGACACAAACTGCTTCTGCATCCTGATCTCCAGAACTCAGGTCATCCCTCTCTCTTGCGCTAATAACATCATTAATTAACAGAGCTACCCCGCCACCTTTTCCTAGCTACCTGTCCTTCCAAAATGCCATGTCACCTCCAATATTCACATCCCAATCTCTGTCGCCCTGCAGCCATGTCTCTGTAATGACTATCAGATCGTACTTATTTATTCTATTCGTGCTCCCAGTTCATCTGTTTTGTTTCGAATGCTCCATGCATTCAGATACAGAACATTTAGTTTTGTCCTTTTATTATTTTCGTCACCTCTAGCCTTATCTGTCGATTTACTCTTAGATTTGTACATTCTGTCCCTTCCTGTCCCAGTCTGTTTATCATTTCCCATATTTATACCTTTCTCTCTTGCCTTGTCTCTCCTCCTTGATTCACCATATCTTCCCAAATTTGATCCCTTGCCCCCACTATTCAGTTTAAAACCGTCTCTACGTCCCTCGTTATGTGGCTTACTGGAACACCGGCACCAGCACGGTTCAGATGTAGACCGTCCCAACGGTACAGCCACCTCTTTCCCCAGTACTGGTGCCAATGCCCCATGAACCAGAACCCACTACTACCACACCAGTCTTTCAGCCGCAAATTACTTTCTCTAATCTTATTTGTCCTCGGCTTTGGATTTGCACTTGGCTCAGGTAATAATCCAGAGATGATTAACTTTGAGGTTCTGCTTCTTAATTTGGAGCCTAGTTCCTCATACTGACTTAGCAGAACGTCTATCCTTGTCCTGCCTATGTCGTTGGTACCGACATGGACCACGATGACTGGATCCTCCCCCTCCCATTGTATGTTTCACTCCAGCCCTGAGCAGATGTCCTGAATCCTGGCACCGGCAGGCAACACAGCCGTCTGGACTCTTGCTTTTGCTGCAGAGAACAGAGTCAATCCACCTTACTATACTGTCCCCTACTACCACTACATTCCTTTTTTCTCCCTCTTTGAGCCGCAAACACTTACTGCAGATGTGTTTGCCCTGGATCACACTGGCATCCAGGAGCTCCCACATGCTGCAGCTGTGACACATCACCTGTCCTGTCATCCTTCACGTGTTTCAATTAACTACTTAAATATTTTATTCAATTATTCATTTTATTGCATATTTTATTAAACTTACTACTAGTTTGTTTACTATTTTAAGCGTTAGGTCCAAAATGAACCTTAATCACTGACCAGATGCGCATCAAGCAGGTCGGTTCTTCCAAACCAATCAACTACCTGCTTGCCTGTGATGTCACAGCTTACCAGATCCTCAACAAACAGCTCCTTCCACTGCACCGAAGAAAGAACCAAATACTGTCTCCTCACCCCAGCGGCTCTCTGTTTCCCTGCTCTCACTCTCCATTGTGATGTCACTCCTCGATTTTTTTTCCCCTGCTCTGCTCCTCTCTCTCTCGCTCTGTCTCCGAGTCTGTGCTTTTGGCGCATTTCTTCATTTGTTGTTCCGTTGTGCTCCTCTGTTTCTGATCCAAAATCTGACTCCGGTGGGACTTGAACCCACAATCTTTAAATATCTTCATCGTCATTAATTAGAATTCCAAGACGCTATCCATTGTGCCACAGAGCCTCGCGCATTTTTATCGACATCACTAAGGCCTTTGATCTTGTCAGCAGAGACGGCCTCTTCAAACTGCGATGTAACATGGGCTGCCCTCCTGACCTCTTGGGCATCATCTCTTCTTTCCACGAGAACATGCACAGTTCCATCAGTTACAATGGAGCAACATCAGACGCTTTCAAGATAAGCAGGGCTGCACGCTGGCGCCAACTCTCTTTGGAACAGAGGAACATAGGAGTTAGCTATTCAGCCCGTCGAGCCTGCTGTGTCATTCAATTCGACCATGGCTGATCACCGACCTCAAAGCCCCTTTCCCATGCTCTCCCCATATCCCTTGATGTCATGAGTATCAAGATTTCTATCAATTTCTGTCTTGAACATGCTCAATGATTGAACTGCCGCAGCCCTCTGGGGCACAGTATTCCAATGATTCACCGCCGTCTGAGTGAAGAAATTCCACCCATCTCAGTTTTAAATGGCCTACTCCTTATTCTGAGATGATGTCCTTTGGTTTTAGACTCACCAACCAGGGCAAACATCCTGTCTACATCCACACTGTCACGCCCTGTAAGAATTTTGTCAGTTTCAATCAGATCACCTCTCATTCTTCGAAACGTTAAGGAATACAGGCCCAGTTTCCTCAGAAGACAATCCCACCATCCCAGGGATTAGTCTGGTGACATGAAAACAAGAAATGCTGGAACCACTCAGCAGGTCTGGCAGCATCTGTGAAAAGAGAAGCAGAGTTAACGTTTCAGGTCAGTGACCCTTCTTCGGAACTGACATACATTAGAAAAGTCACAGGTTATAAGCAAGTGAGGTGGGGGTGGGGCAAGAGATAACAAAGGAGAAGGTGTAGATTGGACAAGGCCACATAGCTGACCAAAAGGTCACGCAGCAAAGGCAAACAATATGTTAGTGGTGTGTTGAAAGACAAAGCATTAGTACAGATTAGGTGTTAACGGGCTGAATATTGAGCAGCAGGAAGTACAAACCTGAAAAAAAACACTAGGTAAGCAAACTGAACAAACTGAGATGAAATGAAATAAATGCAAAAAAAAGATTAGTCTGTTGACCCTCTGTTTCACCCCCTCTATGGCAAGTGTATCCTTCATCAGATGAGGGGACTAAACTGTACACAATACTCCAGTGCGGATTCACCAAGGCTCTATCCAATTGCAGCAAGACATCTTTACTCCTGTACTCATGACCCCTCGTGTGGGTACAACATACCATTTGCCTTCCTAATTGATTGATGCACCTGCACAAGAGTTTTTAGAGTCTCAGGAACAAGGACACCCAGGTCCCTTTGGACATCGACACTTCCCAACCTCTCACCATTTAAGAAATACTCTGTCTTTCTGTTTATTCTACCAAAGTGGATAACTTAACACTTATTGACATTATATTCCATGTTCTTGCCCATTCACTTAGCCTCTCCAGGTCCCCTGGAAGCCTCTCTGCATCCTCCTCACAACTCACACTTCACCGAGCTTTGTGTCATCTGCAAACTTGGAAATATTACATTTAATCCCCACATCCAAATCATTTATATAGGTTGTTAACAGCTGTGGCTCCAACACTGATCCTTGCAGTACCCCAATAGTAACAGCCTGACATCCTGAGAAGGACCCGTTATCCCTGCTCTCTGTTTTCGGTCTGTTAACCAATTCTCAATCCATATCAGTATATTATCCCCAAGCCTATGTGCTCTAATTTTGTTTACTCACCTCCTGTGTGGGACCTTACCAAAGGAAAATACAAATACCACACATCCACTGGTTCTCCTTTATCTGTTCCATAGGTAACATCCTCAAAAAACTCAAAAGGTTTTTCAAACCTGTTTTCCTTTTCATAAAACTATGTTGACTCTGCCCAATCATATCATTATTTTCTAACTGTCTAGTTATCACATCCTTTATAATTGGTGTATTCTTCTCCATGCTGCTATTGTACACTTTCAGTGACACAGATGGGGGTGTTCACCTGTATATCAGAGCTGACGACAAGCTGTTCAACTTGGCAAGACTGTGCGCCAAGACCAAAGTGGGTAAATTCCTAGTCTGTGAGTTGCTGTTTGCTGATGATGCTGTGCTGACATCCCATAATGAAGTTCAGTCACAGCAACTTGTAGATCGGTTCTCCCTGGCCTGCAAAGAGTTTGGACTGACGATCAGCACCAGGAAGATGAAAGTTATGGGCCAGGACGTAGAGACTCCACTTTCCATCAACATCTATAACCTCACTTTGGAGGTTGTCAACAGCTTCACATACCTTCAATCAACAATCACCAGCAATCTGTTCCTTGATGCTGAAATCAGCACCAGGATTGCCAATGCTGCAGCTGTCATGTCAAAGTTGGGAAGACAAGTGTGAACCGACAGCAAATTGACCGAAAATACAAAGCTCCACGTGTACCAGGCTTGTGTTCTCAGCACCCTCCTTTAGAGTAGAGAAGCATCAACAACTTATACAAGCCAAAAGAAACGGCTGAACAGCTTCCACCTCCACTGCCTCAAATGGATACTGGGCATCTCCTGGCAGGACAGAGTGTCGAATGCAGAAGTACACCAGCGTGCAGGGATCCGCAGCATGTTTGCCCTCTTGATTCAGCGGTGACTCTGTTGATTGGGCCAAATGGATGACGGTCACATTGCCAAATACATGCTCTATGGTGAGCTTGCTATCAGCACGAGACCAACAGGTCAGGGAAAAAAATCAAGTCCTTTGGAGTGGTTTGAGTTACTTCAGGAGAGTGGGCATGGATTTATAAATGGGAGTTCATGCTTGACGAATCTAACTGTATTTGTTGATAAACTATCTGAGAATACTGATGAAGGGAATGCAGTGGATGTTGTTTATATGGATGTTACGAAAGCATTTTATAAAGTACCACATAAAAGGGTTGTCAACAAAATTGAGGTTCATGGATTAGGAGGGTCAGTGTCCATTTGAATAGTAAATTGTTTGAAAGACTGAAAACAGCGAGTCATATTAAATGGTTCTTGGTCAGACCGGAGGATCGTCGACAGTGGTGTTCCCCAAGGGTCAGTGCGAGAACAACTGCTTTTTTTGCGAAAGGTAAGTGACTTGGATCTTCGAATACAGAGTAGAATCTCAAAATATGCCGATGACAAGAAACTTGGAGGAGTGGCAAACAGTGAGGATGATATGAACTGCCTGCAACAGGACAGTGATGGGCTCGCAGAATGGGCAGACAGGTGGCAGATGGAATTTAACAGTGATAAATGTGAGGTGATGCATTTTGGCAGAAGAAATAGGGAGAGGCAATATATACTTAATGGCACAGTTCTAAAGAGTGTGCTGGAATAGAGGGACTTGGGGTTCATGTGCATCAATCTTTGAAGGTGGCAAGACATATTGCGAGAGTGGTTCGCAAAGCATATGGGATCTTGGGCTTTATAAATAGAGGCATTGAGTACAAAAGCAGGGAAGTTATGCTGAACCATTATAACATTCTGGTTAGGCCCCAATTGGAGTGTTGCTTCCAGTTCTGCTCAGCAGACTTTCGAAAGATTGTGAGGGTCCTTGAGAGGGTGCAGAGGCGATATACCAGAATGGATCCAGGGATGGTGGATTTTAGTTACAATGTTAGGTTGGAAAAGCTAGGATTATTCTGCCTATATCAAAGCAGATTGAGTGGAGAATTGATAGAGGTGCATAACACCTCTGGAGAACAGGCCATCCTGGACTGGGTATTGTGTAATGAGAAAGGATTAGTTAACAATCTTGTTGTGTGGGGTCCCTTGGGGAAGTGCGCCCATAATATGATAAAATTCTTCATTAAGATGGAGAGTGAGAGAGTTGATTCCGAGACTTGTGTCCTGAATCTAAACAAAGGAAACTATGAAGGTATGAGGCGGGAGTTGGCTATGATAGATTGGGGAACGTTACTGAAAGGGTTGACAGTGGATAGGCAATGGCTAGCATTTAAAGAGCGCATGGATGAATTACAACAATCGTTCATTCCTGTCTGTGCAAAAGTAAAACAGGAAGGGTGGCTCTGCTGTGGCTTACAAAAGAAATTAAGGAAAGTATTAGATCCAAGGAGGAGAAATATAAAATGGTCAGAACAAGCAGCAAACCTGAAGATTGTGAGCAGTTTGGAATTTAGCAGAGGAGGACAAAAGGATTGATTAAGAAGGGGGAAATAGAGTATGAGAGTAAGCTAGCAGAGAACATAAAAACTGACTGTAAAAGCATCTATAGATATGTGTAGAGAAAAAGATTAGTGAAGACAAATGTGGGCCCCTCCCAGTCAGAAACGGGGGAATTTATAATGGGGAACAAAGAAATGGCAGACCAATTAAATACATACTTTGGATCTGTCTTCACAAAGGAGGATACAAATTATCTCCCAGAAACGTTGGGGAACATAGGGTCTAGTGAGAAGGAGGAACTGTATGAAATCAGTATTAGTACGGAATGTTTGGGAAATTGATCGGATTGAAGGCCGATACATCCCCAGGGCCTGATAATCTACATCCCAGGGTACTTAAGGATGTGGCCCTTGAAATAGCAGATGCATTTCTGGTCTTTTTTCAAAATTCTATCGACTCTGGAACAGTTCCAATGGATTGGACGGTAGTTAATGTAACTCCATTATTTTAAAAAAGAGGCAGAAAGAAAACAGCCAATTATATACCGGTTAGCCTGACATCAGTCGTGGGGAAAATGCTGGAGTCCATTATAAAAGATGTAATAGCAGAGTGCAATAATAACTCGTCTCCACTCCTAGTATTTCTAAATCCCACACATTCACTATAATGTGAACAATTATTTCCTGTTGTGTCTCTCTCAGATTTGTAAACTTCACTGTATTGGAGTGAGGTGACATCTACTGGCGGGAAGCAAGAACTGCAATCAAGCAGCAGAAACTCCACAGTCTGTCAGGGTGAAAGAAACATTGCAATGTGAGGAAACAGCGAAGTGGTTTGATTGGGTAGATGGAGACATGATTCCACTTGTAGTGGTGTCTGAAGCAAAGGCCAGAAATACAAAATTGTCATTAATAAAAGAAATGAGGAATTCATGAAAAATGTAGGAACGTAGTGAATGGTTAGAATGTGGATCGAATAGAAAGTGAGATTGGATGGACAGAAGCAGTCTGAAAGGATGGTTGAAACAAAAGGTCAGTGCCCTGAAACGTTAACTGTGTTTCTCTCAGAACAGATGCTGCCAGAGCTGCTGAGCATTTCCAGCACTTTCTGTTTTTATTTCAGCATTTGCAGGATGCTGCTTTGATCTGAAAAAAATGGATGATTGGCTGGGGGGTACCAGTGAAATTCCACAGCAGCTAATAAAACCTGACCTGTCGGTGGCTCGTTGGTCTAGTGGTGTGATTCTCACTTCGGGTCTATGGTTAGTGAACATGCGAGAGATCCCGGGTTCAAGTCCCGGACAAGCCCGGATCTGCTGGCATTTTTTAGATAAAGTTTATCTATTGGTTTCAGCCTTGCAGAAGTTGGAATTGACTTCCAATCGGAGCTGGCTTGAGGACCAGACAACTGGATTCAAAGAGCTTGTCGACAAAATTGTAATTAACTAAATGTACAGATAACCAACTGGGAATATAAAGTTGTTGCAGTAATTGAGACCTGTCTCCAAAAACAACAGGACTGGGTTCTGGACTGGAATGGAATGGAATTCTTCAGTGTTTCTGTTGTTTGGCTTGCATTGACTCATCGATTTTCTTGATTTTCACTTTGTCGATGCCTTTGAATAATTGTGGATTCTTCTTCAGAGTGTCTTCTTTCACCAGGTAGTTCTGACCTCTGATGATGTTGATTGTAATCAGCTTCAATTCGCTGATAGTTTTAGAACTGAGCAGATGTCCTTGGCTTGAGTCTACAACATGGAACTCAGTCTGACATGTGGACACATGGGAGGATTTGAGTGCCACCCCTGGGTTGGAGTTGCATCCATCCAATAAGAGACCGAGTAGAAGTGACAGTTCTGTCAGTCGAATATGAGACTTTTAATGGCAGGGTTGTGAGTTTGAGTGCCATTCTGTTTTTCCCTTTTTAAAGACTTCATGAGCAGAGAGTACAGGGAGTGTTTGAAATGAGCAAGTCTCGCTTTGATTCAGGACTCTTACCTCTCAGCAGCATCTCACTATGAAAGATTGAATTTGATCTCATTTCATTCTCAGCTCGGGGTCTGTGTGGCTCAGTGGCTCTTCTGGCTGTCTCCCGCTTCACAATCCATCAGAAAGCAATGAGGAATATGACTGACATGTTGTGTTCTTTAATTTTTTGGAAAACTTGAATGTATGTATTTTCTTCCAAAACAAGGACACCAAACCACTGTTAATTTAGGGCTGAAATAGCTCAGTTGGGCGAGCATTAGACTGAAGATCTAACAATCCCGGGTTTCAGCAATTTTGCTTCCTTATACGTCCCTTGCCTTGGTTCTGATTTTCCGGTTGTACAATTTACTTTGAAATTATTTACCACGCACCAGTGGATTGAATTTGAGAAACAACACAGAGTCATTTACAGCATAGAAGGTGGTCGTTTGGACTATCACGTCCATGCTGGCTCTCCCCGGAGCAATCTAGTCAGTTCCACTCACCAGCTCGATCCCTTTCCTCCTGCAAGTTTCTTTCCTTCAAGTATCCATCTAATTTCCTTTTCAAATCATTGATTGTCTCTGCTTTCACCACACTCGTGGGCCAAGACATTACTACCCACAGCATAAAAAAGTTCCACCTCATCAAGGATGGGAAATACTTATGTTTTCTATATTTGCTTATTCTCTATTTCTATGAGAATAGACTGGCAGTCAACATGAAAGGAAACCCAAAAATCTTCGAGCAGCATGTAAATGATCAGTGGGTCGCAAGAGGCTGAGTCGGGCCAATTAGGGACAAAGAGGATAATGTATGTTTCGAGCTGCAGAGCAATGTTAATCTACTTAATGAGTACTTTGTATCAGTGATCACTAAGGAAGTGGAATTTGACAAAATATCAGTCGAAGTGAAGAGAGTAGAGGCAATGGATAGGGTACAAATTGAGAGAGGGAGGTACTAAAAAGGCTGGCTGTGCTTAGGGTAGATAAATCACCTGGTCTGGAAGGCTCACATCCCAGGTTGCGAAAGGAAATGCGGATGCGGATAAAGGAAGTGTTTGCTATAATCTTCCAATCTTCCCTGGATACGGGGGAGGTGCCAGGAGTAAACAGTGGCAAATGCGACGCCCTCATTCAAGAAAGGGTGTAAGGTCAGTCCGGCTAACTGCAGGCCAGTTAGATTAACAGCAGTGGTGGGTAAGGTTTTAGAAAGAATAATCAGGGTAAAAAATCAACAGTCACTTGGAGAGGTTTGAGTTAATTAAGTAGAGTGAGCATGGATTTATAAATGGGAGTTCATGCTTGACTAATCTAACTGCATTTTTTGATGAACTAACAGAGCAGGTTGATGAAGGGAATGCGGTGGATATTGTTGATATAGATTTTAAGGAAGCGTTTGACAAGGTACCACATAAAAGGATGATTTACAAAATTGAGGTTCGTGGTATAGGAAGGTCAGTGTCCAATTGGATAGAAAATTGGTTTAAGGACAGAAAACAGCGAGTCTTATGAAATGATTCTTTGTCAGACTGGAGGATCGTCGACAGTGGTGTTCCCCAAGGGTCAGTGCAAGAACCACTGCTTTTTTTGCTAAAGCATCTTGGATCTTGGAATACAGAGCAGAATCTCAAAATATGCCGATGACACCAAACGTGGAGGAGCGGCAAACAGTGAGGATGATATGAACTGCGTGCAACAGGACAATGATAGTCTAGCAGAATGGGCAGACAGGTGGCAGATGTAATTTAATAGTGACAAGTGTGAGGTGATGTATTTTGGCATAAGGAATAGGGAGAGGCAATATTTACTTAATGGCACAGTTCTAAAGAGTGTGTTGGAATAGAGGGACTTGGGGTTTGTGTGCATCAATCTTTGAAGGTGGCAAGACATATTGCGAGAGTGGTTAGCAAATCATATGGGATCTTGGGCTTTATAAATAGAGGCATTGAGTACAAAGCAGGGAAGTTATGCTGAACCATTATAAAGCTCTGGTTCAGCCCCAGTTGGAGTGTTGCTTCCAGTTTTGCTTACCACACTTCAGAAAGAATGTGAGGATCCTTGAGAGGATGCAGAGGAAATTCACCAGAATGGATCCAGGGATGGAGGATTTTAGTTACAAGGTTAGGTTGGAAAAGCTGGGGTTGTTCTGCCTGTCTCAAAGGAGAGTGAGGGGAGAATTGATAGATGTGTTTTAGGCTATGACTGTTTTAAATAAGTTGGCAAGGAAACATTGTTCCCGTTAACTATTGGTACAAGGACTACGGGACACAGATTGAAGGTTTTAGACAGGAGATACAGGGGGAATGTGTGGATGAACTTTTTTACACTGATTGGTGATGATCTGTAACTCGCTGCCCACGAGGGCGGTGGTAATGGAGTCAATCGATGATTACAAAAGGAATTTGGATGGGCACTTGAAGGAAATAATTTTACAGGGCAATGGGGATCGAGCAGACAAGTAATAACTCGTTTCCACTCCTAGTATTTCTAAATCCCACACATTCAATATAATGTGAACAATTCTATCCTGTTGTTTCTCAGATTTGTAAACTTCACTGTATTGGAGTGAAGTGACGTCTACTGGCAAGAAACAAGAACTGCCGTGATGAGATCAGCCATGATTGTATTGAATGGCAGAGCAGGCTCGAGGGGCTGACTTGCCAACTCCTGCTCCCAGTTCTTATGTTCGTAGAATCATACAGCACAGAAGGAGGCCATTCGGCCCCATTGTGCCTCTGCTGACTCTCTGACAAGAAGATGCAATTAGTCCAACCCCCTACCTATTTCCCCATAATCCTGGAGAATTTCACTTTGAAATATTTGTCCAATTCTTTTATGAAAGTTATAATTGAATCTGTTTCCACCACCCTGTCAGACAATTCATTCCAAATTCGAATCAGTTACTGGGTAAAAAGATCTCTCCTCACCTCCCCTTGACATTTTTGGCCAATTATTTTAAATCTGTGTCCTCTGGTTACTGACCCCCAGGTCAGTGGAAACAGTTTCTCCCTCTCTCCCCTATGAAAATCCTTCATGATTCTGAACACCTCTATTAAATCTTCCCTTAACCTTCTCTGCTTTGGAGAGAACAATCCCAGCTTCACCAGCCTGTCCAGAGAACTGAAACCCCTCATCTCTGGCATCATTCCAGTAAATCTCCTCTGAACTGTCTCAGAAGCTTTGATGTCCTTTCTAAAGCCTGGTGCCCAGAACTGGACGCATTACTTGAGCTGAGATTGAGCCAGTGACGCCCACATCCCACGAACGAATAAAAAAACGCTCCCTAACCAGTCCCCAATTCTTAAGCATTTATCGACGCTCCTTGCCCAGTCCCCAAATCTTATTCATTTAGAAACGCTCCCTGCCCAGTCTCCAATTCTTATTCAATTATGGACACTCCCTGCCTAGTCCCCAATTCTTATTCATTTAAAGACGCTCCCTGACCAGTCCCCAAATTTTATTCATTTGGAGACGCTCGCTGCCCAGTCCCCAATTCTTATCCATTTATAGACGCTCCCTGACTGGAACCCAAATTTTATTCATTTAGAGACGCTCCCTGCCCAGTCTCCAATTCTTATCCAATTATCGACGCGGTTTCGGGAAGCCTCACCGGGAAAAGCTTCACCACCGCCATCCGCAGGGATACAGATGGGATTGTTCCATGTTATTGTGGCCCTGAGGCCCTGCTCCAGCTGTGTGAGCCCACAAAGTCTTCTCGCACTTTGTGAATATCCCGCTCCAACTCCGAACCCGCAGCTCCAGCTGCTGACAAAGCTGTCTCTACTGCGCCTGCGCGCCCCGCTCCTGTCACAGATCGGGCGAATTCTCGGCCGCTAAGCATTCTGGGTACCACACCTGTCATTAATGCTATTCTTTCAGCTGATCGGTTTTGTTGCGTACATTTCATGACCCGGAATCGTCGTGAGTGTTTTCTTTTGCACCTGTCAATGCCTGGGAGGAGAGAGTCAGCTTCACTTTGGAGCCATGAGTTTCTGGTGTGAGAAACTGGTGTTTAACTCAGTATATTTCAGTTTTTGGTCTGTGACTGTGGGTATTATTCAGTACCTGTTTGTTACTGCTATTGCTATGTGAGTTTCACCACATATCTTTCCACAACTTGTATGTGAGCATCAGCTTTTGTCTAAATCTATCAGTTTCTGAGAAGTGAGAAAGGGTTTGATTTTATCCCTATCAGTTTCTGTTGCATGCATGTGTCTTTAATCTGCACCTCCTCTGAGTGTGTCTTCGTCTCTGTACTTGTAGGTGAGTATGTGTTTTGCTTTGTATCTCTCAGTCTTTGAAGTGTGAGCCTGGGCTTGTACCTAATTTCCTTTGTACCTTGCAGTTGGGATATGAAAGAAAGATTTTTACACGTTACCTGCCAACTGCTGCTACGTGACTGTGGGTTTCACACTGTATCTGTCAATTTCTTGTCTGGTAATGCGAAGTTTACAGTGCACCTGTCAGTTTCTAGTCTAGGACTGAGTTGGTTTTACTCTGTCCCGAGCATTCGCTGGTATGTTAGTGTGGGGTTTACATTGTACCTGTCAGTTTCTTGTATGTGACTGTTGATTTCACTCTGAAAAGAATCATAGATCATACAATAGTTACAGAACAAAAGGAAGCCATTCAGCTCATTGTGCTTGTGCTGCTTCTCTGCACGAGCAACTCAGCTCATGCCACAGACTCATGTATTCCATGAAAACATGCAATTTTTTTCACTTCAGATAATTATCTTATACCATTTTGAAAGCCATGGTTGAATCAGCCTCCATCACACTCTCAAGCAGTGCATTTCAGATCTTAACCACTCGCTGTGCAAAATAAGTTTTTCCTCATGTTGCCTTTGGTTCTTTTGCCATTCACCTTAAATCGGTGTCCTCTGGTTACAGAGTCGTGAATAATATTCCCCATTGCTTTCTCAGCACTGATCGATTGTGAAGCAGGAGACAGCCAGAAGTCCCATTGAGCCGCACCGACCCCGAGCTGGGAATGAAATGAGATGAAGTTCAATCTTTCACAGCGAGATGCTGCAGAGAGATAAGAGTCCCGAATCAAAGTGAGACTTTCTCATACTTTTGCTGAATTTCATTTCAAACACTCCTTGTACTCTCTGCTAATGAAGCCTTAAAAAAGGGAAAAACAAAATGGCACTCAAACTCACCACCCTGAAATTAAAAGTTTAATGTTTGACTGACTGAACTGTCACTTCTCCTCGGTCTCTTATTGGATGGATGCAACTGTATTCTTCAACGCAGGGGTGGCATTCAAATCCTCCCATGGGTCCACATGTCAGACTGAGTTCCATGTTGTAGACTCAAGCCAAGGAAATCTGTTCAGTTCCAAAACTATCAGCGAATTGAAGCTCATTACGATCATCATCATCAGAGGTCAGAACTACTTGGTGAAAGAAGACACTCTGAAGAAGGATCCACAATTATTCAAAGGCATCGACAAAGTGAAAAACAAGAAAATCGATGAGTCAATGCAAGCCAAACAACAGAAACACTGAAGAATTCCATTCCATTCCAGAACCCAGTCCTGTTGTTTTTGGAGTCAGGTCACAATTACTGCAACAACTTTATATTCCCACTTGGCTATCTGCACATTTAGTTAATCAAGCTCTTTGAATCCAGCTCTCTGGTCCTCAAGCAGGCTCCATATGGAAATCAATTCCGCCTTCTGCAAGGCTGAAACCAATCAATGACCTGAAACTAAAAATACCAAAGAAGAAGGGCTTGTCCAGGATTTGAACCCAGGATCTCTCACACATTAATTAATCAGTCACCCTAAGCAAGAATCATACCCCTCGATCAACATGCCACTGATATCAGAACTTCCTTTTAGCTCCTGTGGAATTTCACTGGCAGCCAAAGCCGATCATCCATTTTTTTTTCAGAGCAAAGCAACATCCTGCAAATTCTGAAATAAAAACAGAAAGTGTTGGAAATGTTCAGAAGCTCTGGCAGCATCTGTGGAGAGAGAAACAGAGTTAACCTTTCAGGGCGTTTACCTTTTGTTCGAGCCATCCTTTCACACTGCTTCTGTCCACCCAATCTCACTTTCCAGTCGATCCAGATTCCACCCACTCACCACCTAAATACATTTATCATGAATTCCTCATATCTTTTAAGAATGACAATTTTATATTTCTGGCCTTTGCTTTGGACTCCACCACAAGTGGAAACATGTCTCCATCAACCCAATCAAATCCATTCACTATTTCCTCACATTGCAATGTTTCTTTCACCCTGACAGTTTCTGCTGCTTGATTGCAGTTCTTGCTTCCTGCCAGTAGATGTCACCTCACTCCAGTACAGTGAAGGTGACAAAGCTGAGAGCACACAACAAGAAGTAATTGTTCACGTGACAGTGAACAGGTCCCTCGATTCCTGCACACTCTTCAGAACTGTGCCATTAAGTATATATTGCCTCTCCCTATTCCTTCTGCGAAAATGCATCACCTCACACTAGTCACTATTAAAATCCATCTGCACCTGTCTGCCCATTCTGCTAGCCGATCACTGTCTTGTTGCAGGTGGTTCATTTCATCCTCACTGTTTGCCACTTCTCCAAGTTTGGTGTTATCGGCATATTTTGAGATTCTACTCTATATTCCAAGATCCAAGTAATTTATCTGTGGCAAATAAAAAGCAGTGGTTCCAGCAGTGACCCTTGGGGAACAGCACTGTCGACAACCTTCCAGTCTGAGAAAGAACCATTTATTACGACTTGCTGTTTTCTGTCCTTAAGCCAATTTTCTATCCAATTGGACACTGACCCTCATATTCCATGAACCTCAATGTTGTTAATCACCCTTTTATGTGTCATTTCTTAAAATCCACAGAAACAACATCCACTGCATGCCCTTCATAAACCTTATCTGTTAGATCATCAAAAAATGCAGTTAGAATAGTCAAGCATGAACTCCCATGTATAAATCCATGCTCACTCTCCTTAATTAACTCAAACCTCTCCAAGTGACTGTTCATTTTTTCCCTGATTGTTCTTTCTAAAACCTTACCCACCACTGCTGTTAATCTAACTGGCCTGTAGTTAGCCGGACTGTCCTTACACCCTTTCTTGAATAAGGGTGTCACATTTGCAACTGCTTAATCCACTGACACCTCCCCCGTATCCAGGGTAGCTTGGAAGATTATAGCAAGCCTTTCTGTTATCTGCATCCACATTTCCTTTCGCAATCTGGGATGAAAGCCATCCGGACCAGGTACTTTATCTTCCTGAAGCATAACCAGCCTTTTCAGTACCTCCCTCTCTCAATTTGTACCCTCTCCATTGCCTCTACACTCTCCACTTCTCCTGATATTTTGTCAAATTCCACTTCCTTAGTGATCATTGATACAAGGTACTCATTAACTAGATTAACATTGCCCTGCAGCTCTAAGTATATATTACCCTCTTGGTCCCTAATGGGGCCCACTTCACCGCTTAATACCTGCTTATTATTTACATGCTGCTCGAAGATTTTTGGGTTCCCTTTCATGTTGACTGCCATTCTATTGTCGTAGAGATAGAGAATGAGCTAAATATAGAAGATATAAATATTTCCCATCCTTGGGTGAGGTGGAATTTTTTTATGCTGTGAGTGGTAATGTCCTGACCCACGAGTGTGGTGGAAGTAGAGATAATCAATGATTTGAAAAGGAAATTGGATGGATACTTGAAGCAAAGGACCTTGCAGGAGGAAAGGGATGGAGCAGGTGAGTGAAACTGAGTAGCTGGCTCCGATAACTGCTGTAGTCACTACGATCCCCCTTAATTTTGGACCAGGTGACAATGTTTGCATCACGCATGTTTTGAGCCCTTGTTGAGCTGGACTATGGTGGGCTCACTGTCCAGTTCCTCCATGACAGGGAAGTCTGGAATGGCACTGAGAGCTACTTCAATGACAATGTTCTCCGTTATGTAGAGTTCAAGGTAATGCTGCACTCACCTTTCCATCTGCTTGTTAATTTCAGTGATGATCACCCCTGTCTTTGTCTTCAAAAGGTGCTGATTTAGTTACTACTGGGCCCATTGCTTTCTTAATTCCTTCACACATCCCTCTAGCATCCCCGGATTCAGCAGCAGAGTTTTAACCTGTATTGATTGGTGCAGTGCCGAGCAGTCTGCAGAGACTTGTTTCTGGCAGCTCTGAGAGCATCTAGATGTTGTTTGCTGGAGACTTGTTTGTAGTTCATGTGGGCTCTCCTCTTAGTTTCAGTAACTGACTCCTTTTCAGTCCAATAAGCCTCAAACCTGTCAGCATTCCTCCCATCTCTTTTCCCATACACAGTGAGTGCAGAGTTATAGATGGTGGTGTGCAGATGATTCCACTTTGACACTGCACTGAGGCCTTGAGCATTGTTGTCTGAAAGAGCCTGATCGAGGATGTTGAGGAACTCCTGGGTCCTTTCTGGATCAGTGGTCGGCAAGTGTTGATCAGAAGACGAGCTTTCTTCATGGATGGATGAAGCTTCCTTGGCTGAAGCCTGACCTTGTTACACACCAGGGAGTGCTCAGTGTCACAGTCAGTGCTGTGACAGCTGCGAGTGATGAGGACACTGCTGAGGGTGGTATGTCTGGTGATGATAAGGTCTAGCTGGTGCCAGTGGCATGATCTCGGATGTCTCCAGGACACCTTGTGGCACAGCTTGACCTGTTAGTAGCTGTTCATCACACAGAATCCATGGTGACAGCAGAGCTCCAGCAACCTCTGCACATTTTCGTTCATCTTGCCAATCCCCTGGTGCTCTATGCACATTGGCAAAGCTGTGTCGTCAGTATCCAAGCTTGTCTTGAAGTCTCCGAGAAGGTACAGTCCCTCAGTGCTGGGAATTCTACTGATGACAGTGTCAAGTGTCACATAGAATTGATCCTTGACATCTGGGGTGGAGGTGAGTGTCGGGACATAGATGCACATGAGATTAACTGGGCGCGCGCTTGTTGACAAGTGAAGGGTAAGAAGTCTCTCTGAGCCTCCTGTGGGTGGTTCATTCATCTCAAGTAGCGTGTATTTTACTGTGAAACCCACTCCATGCTCACGAGTTGCCTTTTGGGCTTTCCCCTGCCAGAAGAAGGTGTAGTGTTTCTCTTTGAGGGATCCACTTTGAACGAGTCTAGTTTCTTGCAGCACAGCAATGTCCACATTGAGCCTTGTGAGTTCCTTGTCGATCACAGCTGTCTTGTGTGTGTCATCAACCTGCAGAAAGTTGTCAGTAAGGCCAGGACACATGGTCCTTAGATTCCAGCTTGTGATGCGAAGGACTGGTGTCTTCTTCGTCGAGTTTGTTTTTCTTGGTGCATAGATTATCAATCCGCCTGTTGAGAGATGACTCTCTGAGCTCCAAGCACCCATTGAAGCAAGCAGGTCGTGAATTCACAGCACCTAACTGACTGGGGGCTGCCCAGCTTGGAGTGAATGGTAGCTATCCAATGAGACACTAAGATCTCTACCACTGTCCGAAGTAACCCCTGGCGCTCATACTCTACACCAATTGAATGAGATCTTATAATCAGTAACTGTTTATTCCCGGGTTGTGCGAATGTTTAACCACGAAGCTGGAGTGTCCTCTCCAGGGCACAGGCCTGGGCAAATAGTATGGAGACCCTGAGCATCAGGACCCCCTCTCAGCATTGCTAGTATTGTCCAAAGGAAAGGGAAAACCAGTACTGTTTGGGAACAGCTCTGCTGTTGGAGTTGCGGGAAAACTGCCTGATAAGTACCAGGTTACCGCCTCCAGGACTCCACTCCGGATTTACTGTCCAGGTTTACTCCCTCAGCCTTCTTATTTATTTATTTAGAGATACAGTACTGAAACAGGCCCTTCCAGCCCACCGAGTCTGTACCCACCATCAACCACCCATCTAAACTAATCCTACATTAATCCCATATTCCTACCACATCCCCTCAATTCCCCTACCACCTACCTACACTAGGGGCAATTTACAATGGCCAATTTACCTATCAACCTGCAAGTCTTTAGCTGTGGGAGGAAACCGGAGCACCCGGCAGAAACCCACGTGGTCACAGGGAGAACTTGGAAACTCTGCACAGGCAGTACCCAGAATCGAACGCGGGTCACTGGAGGTGTGAGGCTGCGGTGCTAACCACTGCGCCACTGTGTCTTCTCCAGACACCTATCGAGAAGTGAGACTTTTTGCCCAGAGATGGGGCTCTGTTTCTTAGCATCAGGATGGAACCACACACCAGTGGGCCTGTATGACATGCACAAGGATATCACACACTGCCCCATCCCTGGGACAGCTCACAGTCAGACACTGAACAGATTGCAACCCACAGGGACATCACAACCTTCCCACTCTCTGGGACAGGTCCGTGTGATACACCAAACAAACAGCACCCCACAGGGACCTCATAAATGCCACGTCCCTGTGACAGATCAAGGTCAGAAACTGCAAACATTGCAACCACAGGAACATCACAAATTGCCCCATCCCTCGGACAGCTCGGGGTCTGACATTGAACATATTGCAGAACCACCCCAGGTTCGGGGGAGGTGGGAATATGACAAATTGGACGGTCTACACCTGGGCCGGACTGGAACCAATGTCCTTGGGGGTGCTTTTGCCAACGCTGTTCGGGAGGGTTAAACTAATGTGACAGGGGGATGGGAACCAATTGAGGAGGTCAGTGGACAGTAAGGAGGTAGTAACAAAAGCCTGTAAGGAACTAGATAATGAAGTCAGTGTGACTGAGGGGAAGAGCAGGCATGGAGCAGATGATGAATATAAAGGGACTGGTGGTCTGAGGTGCATTTGTTTTAATGCAAGAAGTGTCGTAGGTAAGGCAGATGAACTTAGGGCTTGGATTAGTACCTGGGAGTATGATGTTATTGCTATTACTGAAACTTGGTTGAGGGAAGGGCATGATTGGCAGCTAAATATCCCAGGATATCGATGCTTCAGGCGGGATAGAGAGGGAGGTAAAAGGGGTGGAGGAGTTGCATTACTGGTCAAAGAGGATATCACAGCTGTGATGAAGGAGGGTACTATGGAGGACTCGAGCAGTGAGGCAATATGGACAGAACTCAGAAATAGGAAGGGTGCGGTAACAATGTTGGGGCTGTACTACAGGCCTCCCAACAGCGAGCGTGAGATAGAGGTACAAATATGTAAACAGATTATGGAACGATGTAGGAGCAACAGGGAGGTGGTGATCGGAGATTCTAATTTTCCCAACATTGACTGGGATTCACTTAGTGTTCGAGGTCTAGATGGAGCAGAATTTGTAAGGAGCATCCAGGAGGGTTTTCTCGAGCAGTATGTAAATAGTCCAACTCGGGAAGGGGCCATACTGGACCTGGTGTTGGGGAATGAGCCCGGCCAGGTGGTTGAAGTTTCAGTAGGGGACTACTTTGGGAATAGTGATCACAATTCCGTAAGCTTTAAAATACTCATGGACAAAGACGAGAGTGGTCCAAAAGGAAGAGTGCTAAATTGGGGGAAGGCCAACTATACCAAAAATCGGCAGGAGCTGAGGAATGTAGATTGGGAGCAGCTGTTTGAAGGTAAATCCACAAGTGATATGTGGGAGGCTTTTAAAGAGAGGTTGATTAGCGTGCAGGAGAGACATGTTCCTGTGAAAATGAGGGATAGAAATGGCAAGATTAGGGAACCATGGATGACAGGTGAAATTGTGAGACTACCTCAGAGGAAAAAGGAAGCATACATAAGGTCTAGGCGGCTGATGAAAGACGAAGCTTTGAAAGAATATCAGAAATGTAGGACCAATCTGAAACGAGGAATTAAGAGGGCTAAAAGGGGTCATGAAATATCTTTAGCAAACAGGGTTAAAGAAAATCCCAAAGCCTTTTATTCATATATAAGGAGAAAGAGGGTAACTGGAGAAAGGATTGGCCCACTCAAGGACAAAGGAGGAATGTTATGCTTGGACTCAGAGAAAATGGGTGAGATTCTAAACGAGTACTTTGCATCGGTATTCACCGAGGAGAGGGACATGACGGATGTTGAGGTTAGGAACAGATGTTTGATTACTCTAGGTCAAGTCGGCATCATAAGGGAGGAAGTGTTGGGTATTCTATAGGGCATTAAGGTGGACAAGTCCCCAGGTCCGGATGGGATCTATCCCAGGTTACTGAGGGAATCGAGAGAGGAAATAGCAGGGGCCTTAACAGATATCTTTGCAGCATCCTTAAACACGGGTGAGGTCCCGGAGGACTGGAGAATTGCTAATGTTGTCCCCTTGTTTAATAAGGGTAGCAGGGATTATCCAGGTAATTATAGACCAGTGAGCCTGACGCCAGTGGTAGGGAAGCTGCTGGAGAAGATACTGAGGGATAGGATCTGTTCCCATTTGGAAGAAAATGGGCTTATCAGTGATAGGCAACATGGTTTTGTGCAGGGAAGGTCATGTCTTACCAACTTAATAGAATTCTTTGAGGAAGTGACAAAGTTGATTGATGAGGGAAGGGCTGTCGATGTCATATACATGGACTTCAGTAAGGCGTTTGATAAGGTTCCCCATGGTAGGCTGATGGAGAAAGTGAAGGCGCTTGGGGTCCAAGGTGTACTAGCTAGATGGATAAAGAACTGGCTGGGCAACAGGAGACAGAGAGTAGCAGTGGAAGGGAGTTTCTCAAAATGGAGACGTGTGACCAGTGGTGTTCCACAGGGATCCGTGCTGGGACCACTGTTGTTTGTGATATACATTAATGATTTGGAGTCAAGTATAGGTGGACTTATTAGCAAGTTTGCATACGACACTAAGATTGGTGGAGTAGCAGATAGTGAAGGGGACTGTCAGAGAATACAGCAGAATATAGATAGATTGCAGAGTTGGGCAGAGAAATGGCAGATGGAGTTCAATCAGGGCAAATGCGAGGTGATGCATTTTGGAAGATCCAGTTCCAGAGTGAACTATACAGTAAATGGAAAAGTCCTGGGGAAAATTGATGTCCAGAGAGATTTGGGTGTTCAGGTCCACTGTTCCCTGAAGGTGGCAACGCAGGTAAATAGAGTGGTCAAGAAGGCATACGGCATGCTTTCCTTCATCGGACGGGGTATTGAGTACAAGAGTTGGCAGGTCATGTTACAGTTGTATAGGACTTTGGTTCGGCCACATTTGGAATACTGCGTGCAGTTCTGGTCGCCACATTACCAAAAGGATGTGGATGCTTTGGAGAAGGTGCAGAGGAGGTTCACCAGGATGTTGCCTGGTATGGAGGGCGCTAGCTATGAAGAGAGGTTGAGTAGATTAGGATTATTTTCATTAGAAAGACGGAGGTTGAGGGGGGACCTGATTGAGGTGCACAAAATCATGAGAGGTATAGACAGGGTGGATAGCAAGAGGCTTTTTCCCAGAGTGGGGGATTCAATTACTAGAGGACACGAGTTCAAAGTGAAAGGGGAAAAGTTTAGGGGGGATATGCGTGGAAAGTTCTTCACGCAGAGGGTGGTGGGTGCCTGGAATGCGTTGCCAGCGGAGGTGGTAGATGCGGGCACGATGGAGTCTTTCAAGATGTATCTAGACTGATACATGAATGGGCAGGAAGAAAAGAGATACAGAACCTTAGAAAATAGGCGACATGTTTAGAGAGAGGATCTGGATCGGCGCAGGCTTGGAGGGCCGAAGGGCCTGTTCCTGTGCTGTAATTATCTTTGTTCTTTGTTCTCTTTGTTAACAAGGACATTACTGTATAACTCCCTCCATTCTGGAAAACAAGCATTCACCCTACTTTTTACCCTGCAGCCAATTTTGGATCCACACTGCCACTGCCCCTTTAATCCCATCTGCTTGAATTTTGTTAACAAGTCATGGAGAGTTTCAAAAATGAAACAGGCCATCCGGCCCACTGAGTATGTGCTGACCAACCACAACCAATTTATAGTAATCCTACACCAATCCCATATTCCCTACCACATCCCAACCATTCTCTTACCTACACTAGGGGCAATTTGCAACAGCCAAATTACCTATCAACTTGCAGTCTTTGCTTGTGGGAGGAAACCGGAGCACCCAGCAGAAACACACACAGTCACAGGGAGAACTTGCAAACTGTGCACAGGCAGGACCCAGAACTGAACCTGGGTTGCGAGAGCTGTGAGGTTGCAGTGCCAACCACTGTGCCATTGTGCTGCCCCAAGTCTAGTTTATGGTATCTTTTCAAACACAATTTTGATGTCCAGACACGCACCATTAACCTCACTACACTCGTCATCTCTCTCTGAAACTTCATCAAAGAAATTAATTCATTAATTATTTCAGACACAATCTTCTGTTAACCAATCTTCTGTTAACCAATCTGTACTGGCTGTCATTTATTAGCCCATGTTCTACCAAGTGACAGTTAATTTCCTCCTGGATAATTGTTTCTAAAAGTTTCCCCACCACCGACATTAGACTAATTGGTCTGTAGTTCCTGGGTTTATCTCTCTTTTTAAACAGGGCTGTAATATTCGCAACCCTTGCAGACTTATCTTTCAATTCTGGAAAGTCTACTGCAGACATTCACTTTGGGTATGACTTTAACCAATTAAAGCAACAGGATAATTGATTAATAAGTCCAGAACTTTTATTGAGAATAAAATAGTACTTAATAATTGAAAGTAAAATTATACTTAACAAACTTGGGGAATATAACTTTACAGCTCTGGGGACTGGGCGAGCTTGGTCTCAGAGTGTCACGGTCCTCTTTGCCCAGTCTGGATCCCTCATCAGGTGGAGAACTTGGTTGATGATCTGAGCCTTTACTCCTGAGGCCTTCTAGTGTTCCTGCACACTGAAACCTTACAATATCCCTACTTTTAACCCCTGGATGGCCATCACACCACCATGTAAAATAATAATTGGTCCTAGCTGTTGCTAGGTACATTTAATTAGTTCTTAATAATGTCTTCCAAAACAGTCACCTGTCCTCAGAATCTCAGACATGAGTACAATGGAGTGGTTTCACACTGTCTCCCAATCTGATCTGAAACAAGTTTCCTATTCATTAAATCTGTACTCTTGAAGGTCACGATGTACCACACCATGGGTTTTATCAGGGGTCCGAGAAAGGTCCATTGTTTGAATACATTTAGCTGAAACTGTCCTTTCCCACACAGACACAGAAGCTCACAGTAATTAGATTGAACTAACTTTAAATGAAAACCCATTCTCTCTAAAATGTTTATTGATTCATTAATTATAACTCATCAAGGTTCATTACTTTTACAATCATCTGTTTCATGATGGGTAGCTACTCATTAATTATACAGGATATAAACATTAGTACTGAACACAAAATGGTTCCTTTGGTCATGTGTTCATTATAAAATGGCTTTCTTAACGTTGTTAGTTATGACAGTGGATACATGAAAAGAACGGTCAAGTTAAACCAAGATCGAACTACCCAAGCTTACCTCCATCCTCCACTCCTCTGGCGTCATTCCCATATTCAAGGAGGATTGAAAGATTGTGGTTCGAGTCTCTGCTATTTCCACCCTGACTTCCCTCAGCAACCCAGGATGCAGCCCATCCAGACCGGGTGACCTTTCTACTGTGAGCACTGCTAACCTTGTAATTGTCTCCTCTTTATCTATTTTCATCCCCTCCAAATTCTCCACTTCCTCCTTCTTGACTGTGACATTTGCAACACCCGCTTGTTTTTTGATGACAGATGAAATGTACTTAATTAGTACCTCAGCCACACCCTCTGCCTCCACAACATCTCCTAATTGACCCACCCTTTCATTGACTGTCCATATGTTGGTAAAAGTCTTCAGTGTTCCCAGTAATGTGACCTGCTAATCTTTCCTCATACATTCTCTTGCTGATCTCATTTCCTTTTTCAGCTCTCCTCTGTACTTTCCGTATTCTGCTTGTTTCTCTACTGCATATGAGTCCTCACATGATTTCTCAGTGAATGGTTTTTGAACTATTTTGTAAAAGGATTTAATTTTGTAAATTTCTCCCTGGCTCCCCTCATGGTCAGGCAGATAGTTTAACTGCTATGTTTTCAAACAGCAACAGCTTTATTTGAAAAGCCATTATGACAGGATTCCGGGTTTTAATCCAGTCACAAATCTGGTTCTGATGTCTTGTGGCTCCAGCTGTCACATGACCTGTCAGAGGATGACCTCATAATTGACCCAGTCATGGAGCTGTGGGTTGATGTTTAAATTGTTTCAAAATATTTTTCCAGAAGGACAATCAAAATGAATCGATATATAAAAGGTAGATTTTGTGAATTTGTGCTCCCAGTGGAAATTCCTGCAGTCTGCTGGTTTACATATCCCCAATTCCCCACAGGAGGCTCTGTGCTCGGAGTCTGTATTCATTACATCAACATTATACAGAATCATTTCATGGGAGACCCCAGTGTGAATTGTGGACAGGTGGGTCAGTTTTAACTTTCAAAGCAACACAGACGCAAAATACTGCAGATACTGGAAATCTGAAATAAAAACAGAAAATGCTGGAAATACTCAGCAGGTCTGGCAGCATCTGTGGGGAGAGAAACAAAGTTAACGTTTCAGATCTGTGACCTTTCATCAGAACTGAGCTGAAATTGTCTGAGGGACTGCGAATGTGGAATCAATTTCAGGGTCAAAGACATTGTACTTGGTAAGGAAAGGAAGATGGAGATTATTAAGTATAGTGCAAAAATATAGATGCTTTTACATTATTTTAATCAAAATTGATTTCAACTTTGTGCTCATGAATCCTATCTTTTGATCACAATGACACTGATAACAATGGAAAAAGCAAGACTTGCATTTAACGACCACAGGACATTGCAAAGCCTTTTACAGCCAATGAAGGAAGGACTTTTCAAGTGTAGTCACTCAACAGTACAATAGAGTACCCTACAATAAAGATGTATAAGATTCTTACCACACAACTGCCAGACAATGACCAACCCAAACAAGAGAGAATCTAACCATCGCCCTTTGACATTCAATGGCATTACCATCGCTGAATCCCCCACTCTCAACAACCTGGGGGTTACCATTGAGCAGAAACTGAACTGCAGTAGCCATATAAATATTATGGCTACAAGAGCAGGTCAGAGACTAGGAATCCTGCGGCAAGTAACTCACCTCCTGACTCCCCAAAGCCTGTCCACAAGTC
The DNA here is from genome assembly GCF_036365525.1 of Heterodontus francisci. NCBI lineage: Eukaryota > Metazoa > Chordata > Chondrichthyes > Heterodontiformes > Heterodontidae > Heterodontus > Heterodontus francisci. The sequence goes on from NW_027141093.1 coordinate 2,671,902, forward strand.
AGGAGTGTGATGGAATACTCTCCACATGTCTGGCTGGGTGCAGCTCCAACAATACTCAAGAAACTCAACAGGACAAAGCAGCCCGCTTGATTGGCACCCCATTTACAACATTCATGCCCTCCATCACTGGCACACAGTGGCAGCAGTGTGTACCATCCACAAGATGCACTGCAGCAATGTGCCAAGGCTCCTGAGACAGCACCTTCCAAACCCACGACCTTTATCACCTAGAAGGACAAGGGCAGCAGATGCATGGGAACACCACAACCTGCAAGTTCCCGTCCAAGCCACACACCATCTTGAATTGTAACTGTATCACCGTTCCTTCACTGTTGCTGGGTCAAAATCCTGGAACACTCTTCATAACAGCAGCACATGGACTGCAGTGGTTCAAGAAGGCAGCTCAGCACCACCTTCTCAAGGCAATTCGGGATGGATAATAAAGGATGGCCGAGCCAGCGACACCCACCTCCCATGTGTGAATAAAAAGAATGATAATATCCTGTCATCCTCCAAAGTAGAAAATACAGATGGAAATGAAAAATAATAAAAAAGTCAGCATGGATTTCACAACGAAAGACTTGATTAACCTTATCTTTGAAAAATCAACAGCAAGAGTAATATAGCAGATGTAGAAGAGTTTAAGTTAATAAAGCCTCATCCATTTATGTGCTTGAACCATCAAATTGTGGGTTAACAAACAAACACATTAACTGACAGAGCTGCATGTTGTGCTTTCTGGAGTGCCATCAAGTAGGGTGTTAATGAGTTAAATCTTCAGTTTGCTGCAACCAGATTAGCCATTGTCCACTATCAGTTTTACTGTTATAAATAAAGGGTGGAACATTCATTGTGAATCTATAGAAACAGTCTGGTCCTGCACACTGCAGACACATCCACGTCATCATCAACCATCTCTCCGATAACTGGTGCAGTTATTTGACTTTTCCCCATTAGCTCCATGGAATTAATTTTAAAAGATTTTAAATTACAAGCAGTTTTGTTAATGTTCAGCCTTTGAGAAGAAATCATTCCCTGGCCACAGTGGAGAGAGCATTGAATATAAAACAGTAGACGACCAGGGAACACAGAGAAAGCTGATCAGCTAATCTATAATTGCTTAGTTTTCTTATTTTTGCTCTTGCTATTCGGTTTTTCATCATTTTCAGCTCCTGACTGTGGATATTATTGTGATTAAATGTGAAAAGATGCACTGTGTCTCAGCCCCGGGAAATTGGCTCTTTCTCTGCACGGTGCTGTTCACACTCAGATACTGACACTGTCTCTCCCTCCCTCAACTTTCCAGCCCTGACGGTGCAGAAAGTGCTGCTCAAAGTTACACATTCTGACTGTTTACAGTTGATTAGTGAGAGATTATTAACGTATCCTGCTGCAGCGCTGTCTCGGTTAACAACAGCAGATCGAAGTCACATTTCAGATACAGAAACAGACGCATCAATTATTCACTCTTTCCCAGAGTGAGTGAGGCCGGGACAAGCAGCAACATTCCAGCCCCACACTCTGCAATTACCCAGCACCAGCGGAAAGCACTGAATACAGATTCAATCAGTGGGTTAACGTCCATTACAGGGATGCAAGATTCCACATCCCAAGACAAACATCCCCATTCACCGAGAACAAGCTCAGGAAAACCCGGGGGAGTCACTGTGCATTCCAGCAACATTGAACAAGGTACTGAACTGAGTGAACCTTTCAAAGTACAGAAGTGATGACGAGGTCAAAAAGGTCTGAACAGTTGAGGTGACTGAGCGGTTTCAGCTTCTCTGTTCAGGTTGCAGCTTTCACTGGAGGCATGTGTTTAAATCCCACTTCTGACAACTTGATTTTCAGTTACTTTGCAGAGCTTCCTTGAAGGTTTGAGGTAGAGTAAATACTGAGGAACTGTTTCTAACTGCTGAAAGGTCAATAACCGAAGGTGATAGATTCAAGGTGACTCACAAAACCAGAAGGAACTTGAGGAAAAATTCCTTTCTGCAACATGTGGTTCGGATTACAGTTATGTGGATAGATTGGAGAAGCTGGGGTTGTTCTCCAGAGAGGAGATTTGATAGAGGTGTTCACAATCATGAGGGGTTGCGACAGACCCGATAGAAACTGTTGGTAGAAGGATTGAGACTCAGGTAAAAGCTGTGGCTCAGTTGGTCACACTCACCTCGAAATCACAAGCTTCTGGGTTCAGATTTCACAGCTGACTCTCCAGTACAGCACTGAGGGTGTTGAAGGTGCTGCCTTTCAGGTGTGATGTTAAACCAAGACCTGGTCTGCATGTTTGGGTGAATGTGAAAGATCCCATGCTGCAATTTCAAACAAGTGAAGAGCTATTATCCCTGGTGTTGTGATCAATATTTGCCCCTCAATCAGATCAGTTGGTCATTATCGCATTGCTGTTTGTGAATATCAGCTGCTGCATTTCTGACATTACAACAGTGATTACACTTCAAACGTATTTCATTGTCTACAAAGTACTTTGATATATCCAGTGGTCTCGAAAGGTGCTATATAAATGCAAGTCTTTTCTTTCTTTATCACAACGCATTGCTGTGTAAAAAATGGTTCCTCATGTCACCTCTGGTTCTTCTGCCAATCACCTGATATCTGTGTCCTCTGCTTCCTGACCCTTTTACCACTGGAAACAGTTTCTCCTTATTTAAACTATTGAAGAACTTCATGATTTTGAACAAATGTGACAAATCTCTTCTGAATTTTCTCTGCTGCAAGGAGAAGAACCCCAGCTTCTCCAATCTCGCCACATAACTGAAATCCCTCACCCTGCTACCATTGTGGTAAATCTCTTTTTTATTCTTTCATGGGATGTGGGCACTGCTGACACAATGTGATTCCTGTCAATGCAACGGCCCGCTAACATCATCGGACTGTGCCAAGCTGTGCATAGACACAGCTACATCTTGCCAGGATTAAGTGGCACATGCGGAGGATGATGTCATTGCGCAGCGCCAACATCATCGCATATTCGCGCCTAGTCCATCTTCGCACATGTGCGCTAAAGCGTCATCGGGTATCCAGCCCTTCACTCAGCTGAAGGAAGTGGCTGAATAGGAGACTTTGAGGCTGGAGCTCTCCCACCTCGGCAACTCGCTCCAGGCCTCGACGCTTCCTCCCCTCAGCCGCTCGCTCCACACCTCGATGCTCCCCTGGACAATTGTTCCCCACTCGCGTCTTCCAGCTCGATGGCCGCTTGCTCTCTGCCCCCCAACCCCCGCTCCAGCCGCTAGCTCTAGGCCGTGCCACTTCCCTCCTCTTGGCCACTCACTACTCAATCCTACGTCACACTTTGCAGCCCACCTTGCTTCTTCGGGCGGCGCGTGGAGACTGGACAAACATGGGAGCAATTGGCCGAGAGAAGGGAAGCTGCGCAGCCTGGAGCCAGCGGCTGGAGGGGAGGTGGGGTGGGGAGTGTGCGAACGACTGGAGAATGGGGTGACATGATCGGGTGACAATCGGCCAGGGAAGTGGGCGGGGGTGCAGCGAGGTCTGGAGCGAGCGACTGTGGAGGGTGGAAGCGGCCGGTGCAAAGCAGGAGGCGAAAGCGAGTTGTGCCACCTAGTGGTTGCGTTGTCAGCAAATGCAGCCTTTATTGTCCATCCTGGATTGCCCTTGAGAAGGTGGTGGTGAGCTGCCTTTTTGGAGCTGCTGCAGTCCATGTGTTGTGCGTAAACCCACAGTGCTGTTAGGAAGGGAGTTCCAAGATTTTGATCCAGTGACAGTGAAGGAATGGTGATATAGTTCCCGGTCAGGACAGTGTGTAACTTGGAGGGGAACTTGCAGATGGTGGTGTTTCCATTCATCCAATGTCCTTCTAGGTGGTCGAGGTTGGGGGTTTGGAAGGTGCTGTCGAAGGAGGCTTGGTGAGTTGCTGCAGTGCATCTTGTAGATGGTACACACTGCTGCCACTGTTCACGGGTGGTGCAGGATTTGAATATTTAAAGTAGTGGATGGAGTGCTGATCAAGTGATCTGCTTTGTCCTGGATGGTGTTGAGTTTCTTTGGTGTTGTTGGAGCTCCACTCATCCAGGCAAGTGGGGAGTATTGCATCACATTCCTGACTTGTGCCTTGTAGATGGTGGACAGGAGGTGAGTTACTTGCAGCAGAATTCCCAGCCTCTGACCTGCTCTTGTAGCTACGGTATTTATCTGACTGATCCAATTCAGTTTCTGCTCATTGGTAAACCACCGGATGTTGATAGGGAAGGATTCAGCAATGGTAATGTCATTGACTGTCAAGGGGGGATGGTTAGATTCACTCTTGTTGGAAATGGTCATTGCCTGGCATTTTTGTGGCGTGCATGTTACTTGCCACTTATCAGTCCAAGCCTGGATATTGTCCAGGTCTCTCTACATGTGGACACGGACTGCTTCAGTATCTGAGGAGTTACTAATGCAACTGAACATTTTGCAATCATCAGTGAACATTTCCACTTCTGACGTTATGATGGAAGGAAGTTTATTGATGAAACAACTGAAGACGGTTGGGGCCTAGGACACTACCCTGAGGAACTCCTGAGCGATGTCTGGTACTGAGATGATTGGCCACCAACAACCAGCACCATATTCCTTTGCGCAAGGTATGACTCCAACCAGTGGAGACTTTTCTCCTTGATTGCCATTGACTTCAATTCTGCAAGGGCTCCTTGACGCCCTTGGCAAGAGCAGTCACTGTCACCTCACCTCACCTCCTGAATTCAGCTCTTCTGTCCATATTTGGTCCAAGGCCATAATGAGGTCAGGAACTAACTGGCCCTGGCAGATCCCAAAATGAGCATTGGTGAGTAGGTTATGGCTGTGTAAGTGCTGCTTGATGGCACTATCAACGACACCTTCCATCACTTTACTGATGATCAAGAGGAGGCTGATCGGGCAGGAATTGAGCGGGTTGGATTTGTCCTGCCTTTTGTATACAGAACATACCTGGGCAGTTTTCCACATTGCTGGGTAGATGCCAGTGTTGTAGCTTGGCGGGCAGCGTGGCTAGTTCTGGAGCACAAGTCTTCGGCACTGCAGCCAGGATGTTGTCAGTATCCAGAGCCTTCAGCCATTTCTTGACATCATGTGGAGTGAAGTGGATTTAGCTGAAGATTGGCACCTGTGATGCTGGGGACCTCAGGAGGAGGCCGAGGTGGATCATCTACTTGGCACTTATGGCTGAAGATCGTTGCAAATGATTCAACCTTGTATTTTGCACTGATATACTGGTCTCCCTTATCATTAAGGATGGGGATATTTGTGGAGCCTCGTCCTCCTGTTAATTGTTTAATTATCCACCACCATTCAGGACTGGATGTGGCAGGACTGCAGAGCTTTGATCTGATCTGTTGGTTGTGAGATCACTCAGCTTTGTCTATTGCATGCTGCTTCTGCTATATGACATGCAAGTAGTCCTGTGTTGTAGCTTCACTCATTTTAGGTCTGCTTGGTGCTGCTCCTGACATGCCCTCCTGCACACTTCATTGAACCACTATTGCTCCCTTGGCTTGATGGTAATGGTAGAGGTAGGGATATGCCAGGCCATGAGGTAACATATTGTGTTTAAATACAATTCTGCTGCTGCTGATGGCCCACATTGCCTCATGGATGCCCAGTTTTGAGCTGCCAGATCTGTTCATTTCTTCCCTCAGATATAATTGAAAAAAAAATTCTGAAGAAATGCATGAACTAAATAAAAAGGAGAGAGAAATAAATACTGACAAAATAGATGGCAGCATTTGGAAGGTAAAAAGATTTCAGTTTTATTATTGATGAGTGAGAGGAATATATCACACTTTGGGGCTTCTGGAAGTGGATTTACTGATAATCTGGGGAATTGATGGGAAACTGCTTCATAGTTGGTGGAACAAATTCCCGCCCTTGGGGTGGAGCCAACAGCTGCATCCGTCCAATAACAGACAGAGTAGAAGTACTGTCTCAGGCCTTGTTAGCTCACTTGGTAGAGCATGAGACTTTTAAGCTCAGGGTCTTGGATTTGAGACCCTTGTTGTGTGGTTGTTCTTCCCTTTTTCAGTCTTCATCAGCAGAGAGTTCAACGAGTGTTTGAAATTAAATTCAACAATATCACCAGATTTCAACTACTCCCACCCCGCCCCCTCCCACTGTAATTGACAGGACTCTCAACCTCTGCCTTCCCCCTTCCCCTCCCTCCCAGAACTGCGACAGGGTTCCCCTTGTCCTCACTTTCCACCCCACCTGCCTCCACATCCAAAGGATCATCCTCCACCATTTCAGCCACCTCCAGCGTGATGCCACCACCAAACGCATCCTCCCCTCCCCTGTCAACATTCTGAAGGGATTGTTCCCTCCGCGACACCCTGGTCCACTCCTCCATTACCCTGACACCTCGTCCCCTTCCCAAGGCACCTTCTCATGCAATCGCAGGAGATATAATACCTGCCCTTTTCCCTCCTCTCTGCTCATTATCTAAAGCCCCAAACATCCCTTTTAGGTGAAGAAGCGATTTACTTGTACTTCTTTCAGTTATGTATACTGTATTCACTGCTCACAATGCGGTCTCCTCTAAACTGGGGAGACCAAACGCAGATTAGATGGAACACCTCTGCTCAGGCCGAAAGCATGATCCTGAGCTTCTGGTTGCTTGCCATTTCAACACTCCCCCCTGCTCTCATGACAACATTTCTGTCTTTGGCCTGCTCCAGTGTTCCAGTGAAAATCAACCCAAGCTCGAGGAGCAGCACCTGACCTTTTGATTTGGCACTCGACAGCCTTGTGGATTGAACATTGTGTTCAATAACATCAGAGCATGACTGGTGTCAGGCAACCACAAGCATTAACACACTCTTTACCTTTGTCCCTGGACAACTTTGTTATTTAATCTCTCCTGCCCTCTGCACTATCAAACACCTTCCCCTTTGTTATCCCACATGCCCCTCCCCTTCACTTGTTTCAAACCTAATTCTTTTCTAACCTGTGTCAGTTCTGATGAAAGGTCACAGACCAGAAACGTTAATTCTGTTTCTCTCACCACAGATGGTGCCAGAGCTATTGAGTATTTCCAGCACATTTTGTTTTTATTTCAGATTTCCAGCATCTGCAGTATTTTGCTTTTATTGTGTCAGAAAGTCTTTCCTTGATTCAGGACTCTTACCTCTCTCCAGAATCTCTCTGCAAAAGATTGAACTTGATCTCATTTCACTCACAGCTCAGGGTCAGTGTGGCACAGTGGGACTTCTGGCTGTCTCCCACTTCACAATCCATCAGCACTGAGAAAACAATGGGGAATATTACTCACATGTTGTGTTCTGTAACTTTTTACAAACACTTTAATTGACTTTAATTCACTTCAATGACACATATTGTCTTCCAAAGCAGTGACAGAATGGTGACTTTAGTCTGTTGTTGAAATAGCTTTGTTGAGTTCGTGCTTCACAAACAGTTCAACAGTTCTTGGTTCAATCCCAGGTTTTGGCACTTTCAACCTCTCCTGTGTCTTTTTCTTTGGCTCCAATTGTAAAGCTGCATGATTTGCTCTGAAATTAGCACCAGAGAACCAAGGCACCAGCGAGCATGACGAGCTGAAATTAGCACAGATCAAATCCACTTAATATTTCTGACTGAAGATGGTTGCAAATGATTCAGCTTCATCTTTTGCACTGACGTGCTCAGCACCACCATCATTGAGGATGTGAATGTTTTTGGAGCCTCCTCACCTTGTTAGTTAGATAATTATCCACCACCATTCACGACTGGATGTGGCAGGACTGTGGAGCTGTGATCTGATCCTGAGGGAGATATCCGTGCGTGGAGTGGCGGGATGGATGGAGAGTGATCCTGAAGAGGGTGTCCGAGCCTGTAGTGGAAGATTTCCGTGGAGGTGCAGGAGTCGGCCATTCAGCCCCAGTGTTTTATAAAGGTTTAGCATAACTTATTTTCTTTTCCTCTATGCCTCTATTAATAAAGCCAAGTGTCCTGTTTGCTCTTAGCAACCTTTTCAAACCTTGATCAAAAAAGATTGGTGTACATTGTCTCATTCTTCCTCCCAAACTGTATCAATTCACACTTCTCTGTGTAAAATTTTATCTGTTGTGTTAAAGCCCATTTTACCAGTGTGTTTAAGTTCCTCTGAAGTGTGTTACTGTCACTGGCAAAGGACGAAATTCACGAGCATTCTTTGATGCTATCTCCGTGGAAAGAGCAATCTTACACACTAGCTCAAATTGGGATTTTGTGTGTTTAGTATCTTTCCTCATCCACCAATATAAGCACAAATCTGTCTCATAATGCACGGTCTAAGAATGTGCCAATGTTGCAATGTGGTGATAAATTCTTCAGTGTCACAATGTACTCACCAACTGTTTCACTACTTTTCTGATTTCTGGATCCAAGTTTGTAGCTTTCCGCGATCTCTCGTGGCTTAGGGTTGAGCCTCTCTTCAACGAAGAAATGGAAAATTATGATTTAAAGATTACACTGTCAATCATTCACATCTCTGTCTTCTCCTGAACTTCGAGTTCAAATTTGTTTGTGAAGTTGATTCACACGTTAAGACAGCACAGTCTTTTTCTTTGTGAAGGAAGTGATTTGGGAATGACTGTTTGAAACTGTCCCTTCTTGCACAGAAATTCAGTGCAAATACTTGATCACTCACAATTTCCTCGAGCGAAATTTGTTCACAATCGCATTCGACACGGAAACTGCCTCAGCATTAATCTCACTGAAGCAGAATGTGACCGTGTTGTCTGTTTCAGAATGTTGGTGCCGTTATTTGTCGCTTTTAACCGAGACTGGGACACAGGGCAAGGTTGATCCGAGGTTGGAATATATTATCATTCAGGAGCAAGAAAAATCAAAAGGAACAAAATAAGAAAACCCAGTCTCCAGATATGAGAATCTGTCGATCTGCTTTGGGAAAGTGAATCAGAGCAGAATGAAGGATGAACTGTCCAGAAGAGATGAAGACACAGCTCAGTCAACACGTTCCCCTGGTTTATGATGCTGGAACATTCCTCACACAGAAATGATTCAACCCAATGACAAACATTCTTACAGCTGATAATTTATGCTACTGATTTAAGGACTGTCTCATGTGGTTACCGAGTGACGACGAGAAGATATTAAACTTTGTTCTATTCAATCTAGCTGTGTTGAAGTTTGAGTTTTTCTACCTTTTATAAACAGTATTTGAAGGGTCTCGGTAACAATGTTCAGTGTTGATGAGAGTGGGGTCTGGGTGAGAAGCTGCTGAGTGTGACAGGGTCAGGACTGGATGCAGGAAGTTCTCTGACAGTCTCCCTCTATCTCTCTAATGGGTTTGAGTTGATTTACGACTGGTAGCTTTTATTTTACTTTTCTTATTTAGGGATACAGCACAGAAACAGGCCCTTCGGCCCACCGAGTCTGTGCCAACCAGCAACCACCCATTTATACTAATCCTACATTAATCCCATATTCTCTACCACATCCCCACCATTCTCCAACCACGTACCTACACTAGGGACAATTTACAATGGCCAATTTACCTATCAACCTGCAAATCTTTTGGAGGTGGGAGGAAACCAGAGCACCCGGCGAAAACCCACACAGACACAGGGAGAACTTGCAAACTCCACACAGGCAGTACCCAGAACTGAATCCTGGTCGCTGGAGCTGTGAGGCTGCGGTGCTAACCATTGCGCCACTGTGCTGCTGTTGGTGTTTTGATCAATGAAGGAAGTTCCCTGCACCCATTTTTTTTGGACAGACAGTGTGGTTTAAGGATGTAAAGGGTTAATGCTGAAGATAGTGGGATCAACCCCTCCTACTGTCAGAGTGATGATGGAACAGTCACATGAGATGAAGTTTGGGAGAAGAGAGAGCAGCACCAAGGATGCTAGCTTAGCAGGCTTGATGATTGTGTCTGGAGTATTGTGTAAATTAGAAAAGAGTTCTTAGTTCTTACAGCAGGAACTGTGTCCAGTTAATAACGAGAAACTCACAATTTTATTATTCAGGAGTCGGAACACAGATATTAATTCCAAGTGACAGTTCTGGGACCAATTAACAAAAAAAGTAGAGAATAATATTGTTCACTGATTGAAATCCCCCAGTGATGAGACTGTTAAACAGGTGATCTGTTGGGGCATCCTTCGATCCAAGGTTTCAGCAACATTTAATCTCCCTTTTTGTTGAAATTCTCTGTTATTTGCAACCTTTTTTATCAGCTGGGCGAGTGAAAAAACTGAAAAAATTGAACATTCCATCCTTTCTTTTCTTCCCTCTTCTCTTCTTTCCAACAGTTTCTCTTTTCTGTCTCAGATCAATATAATGATGAGAATCCCACTTTAATCTGCTGTTTCTGGTGTTTTATCCATTCAATCAAAATTTCAACATTCCAATCAAATCTATTTGTTATTCCACAGTGTCTCTCCATGTGTTTTATTCTGTTGTATTCTCTCACAGTCTGTTTGATGATCAATGTCACATCTCACTCTCTGTTCTGGTGAAGATCAGAAGCAGTGATATCCGTTTGCACCACCCACCAAGTCGGCCTGAGGCTGTGTCTCTCTGATCATGTGGAGTTTAAGCAATTCTTCCAGTCAGTTAGTTCAGTTGTAATTTCATGAGAAATTCGGTCATCATGACTTCGTCAGTGACCTAATGGTTCAGGTGTCTGAGTGATGTTAATCATGATGTGATGAATTGATTGTATGTTCCAGTCTTTCCGTGGTGGGTTTTCACACTGAGTAGAAACGTGTTTGACATGGTCTGGAAATGTTTCACACCGCTCCATTCCCAACATCATTTACCAACAGAAGATATATTTCCATCATTCCACAGCTGGCTGCACAGCCAGAAGCTGTGCTGAAGGTGACAGTTGCGTTGCTTCAACTGACAAGGTGGCCGAGAGGTTAAGGTGATGGACTGCTAATCCATTGTGCTCTGCACCCGTGGGTTCGAAGTTCATCCTTGTCGTTAGTTTATGAACTGTTTCGTGTATTGTTTATGTTGGGTGAGATTATTTGGAAAGTCAGCCTCGAAAGGTGTTCTTGTCTCTGTCCAGACAGTGATTCCAGAATTGTTTATACTTTATTAAAATTGAGACAGACAATTGGAATTCTTCACCCAAACTGCACTGGAATGAAGATCAAATAGGGATCACGAAACGGAGCAGGATTTTTCCTCCCCTCCTTCCTTCCATCTTTACTTTCTCTCGATTTGCACCAAGTGAAAGACAAATGGGAAAAGCAAATGGCGAGGGAGCAGATGCAGAAAATTATCCTTTGGCAAGAAATGTATTTTCAAATCTACTTGATAGATTAAGTGAGTGAGCAATGCTTTGGCAGATGGAGTTTAAAATGAGGGGTCATTTAGTACCTACGATAGATCAGAGTGATTTTTTGTCAGAGGTGAGATGTTAGAAACGGCGGTGGAGCAGAGACCCGAATACTGAATTAATAAAAGCTCGTGGACTGGGAGAAAATAATGTGAAAAGTGAACAGAATATGAAGATTGGAACTCATGTTGCAGTGATATAAAGCTCTGTGCTCCTGAAGTAAATGTCCATGCCCAGATTGTGGGGAATCTGTGGAGAGTGATTTGGTTTTTATTCATTCTTGGGTGTGAGTAGCGCTGATAAGGCGAGCATGTGTTACCCATTCCTATTGCCGTTGAGAAGGTGGTGGAGAGCTGCCTTCTTGAACTGATGCAGTCCATATGGTGCAGGAACACCCGCAGTGCTATTGGGGAGGGAGTTCCAGGATTGTGACCCAACAACAGTGAAGAAATGGCGATATCGTTCCAAGTCAGGATGGTGAGTGTCTTGGAGGGGAACCTGCAGGGAGTGAGTTCCCATGCATCTGCTGCCCTTGTCCTTCGAGGTGGCAGTGGTCACGAGTTTGGAAGGTGCTGTTGAAGGATACTTGGCGAGTTGCTGCAGTGCATATGGAGATGGTACACACTGCAGCCACTGTTTACTGGTTGTGGAGGGATTGAATGTTTAAGGTGGCGGGTGAGGTGCCGATCAAGTGCGCTGCTTTGTCCTGGATGGTGCTGAGCTTATTGAGTGTTGTTGAGTGGGATGTATTCCATCACACTCCTGACTTGTGCCTTGTAGATGGTGGACAGGATTTGGGGTGTCAGGAGGTGAGATACTTGCTGCAGAATTCGTAATCTCTGACCTGCGCTTATAGCCACAGCATAGATGTGACTGGTCCAGTTATGTTTCTGGTCAAGATGTTGATGGTGGGGGATTTAACGATGATAATGCTTCTGAATATCAAAAGGTAGATTTTTTTTCTCTCTCATTGGAGATGTTCACTGCTTGGCACTTGTGTGGCCAGAAGGTTGCTTGTTACTTATCAGCTCAAGCCTGAATGTTGTTCAGGTCTTGCTGCTTGCAGGCACAGACTTCTTCAGTATCTGAAGAGTTGTGAGTCATCATCTAACATTCCCACTTCTGACTTATGTTGAAGAGAAAGTCGTCAATGAAACAGCTGCGATGTTTGGGTCTGCGACTCTACCCTGAGAAACTCCTGAGGCAATGTCCTGGGCTGAGATGATTGGCCTCCACGAACCACAACCATCTTGTTTTGTGCGAGGTCCAACTCCAGCAAGTGGAGAGTTATCCCCCGATTCCCAGTGACTTCAATTTTGCTGGGGATCCTTGATGCCACACTCACTCAAGGGCAATCACTCTCACCTCTCCTCTGGAATTCCACTCTTTTGTCTCTGTTTGGACCAAGCTGCAATGAGATCATACAAACATAAGATCAGAAGAACTAGTAGCAGGAGTAGGCCATCTGGCCCCTCGAGCTTGCTCCGCCATTCAATAGGATCATGGCTGACCTGATCATGACCTCAACCCCACTTTCTTGCCTGCCCACATAACCCTTGGCTCTCTTGTAGATAAAAATCTTGAAGACATTCAATGACCCAGCCTCCACTGCTCTCTGCGGTAGAGAATTCCAAAGATTAATGACCCTCTGAGAGAAGAAATTCCTTCTTAAATGAAAAACCTCTAAATCTGAAACTGTGTCCCCTAGTTCTAGATTCCACCACAAGAGGAAACATCCTCTCAGCATCTACCCTGTCAAACCCCCTCAGAATCTTATATGTCTCAATACGTTCTCCTTTCATTTTTCTCAACTCCAATGAGTATCGGTCCAACCTGCTCAACTTTCCTCATAAGACAACACCTTCATCACAGGAATCAATCCAATGAACCTTCTCTCAACTGCCTCCTATGCAAGTATATCCCTCCTTAAATAAGGAGACCAAAACTGCACACAGTGCTCTAGGTGTGGTTTCACCAGCACCATGTACATTTGTAGCAAGACTTCTCTACTTTTATACTCCATCCCCCTTGCAATAAAGGGTAACATTCCATTTGCCTTCCTAATTATTTGCTGTACCTGCATGGTAACTTTATGTGATTCATGTACAAGGACACCCAGATCCTTCTGCACCGCCGCATTCTGTGATCTCTCACAATTGAAATAATATTTTCCTTTTCTATTCTTCCTACCAAAGTCGATAACCTCACATTTTCCCACATTCTACCCTATCTGCCAAATTATTTCCTGGAGCTGAGAGACCCTGCCAGAACCTAAACTGAGCATCGATGAGCAAATTATTGCTAAGTGTGTGGTGCTTGATAGCACTGTTGGTGACATCTTCCATCACTTTGCTGATGATTGATAGTAGACTGATGGGGCGGCAATTGGTCAGATTGGATTTGTCCTGCATTTTTTTATGGAGAGGGCACACTTGGGCAATTTTCCACATTGTCAAGTAGATGCCCGTGTTGTAGCTCTACTGGAACAGCTTGGCTGAGAGCGCAGCTAGTTCTGGAGCACAAGTCTTCAGTACTAGAGCCGGAATTGCTATATCGAGTGCCTTCAGCTTTTTCTTGCCATTATGTGGAGTGAAGCGAATTGGCTGAAAACTGGAAGCTGTGATGCTGGGGACCTCAAGAGGCCGAGATGAATCATCCACTGAGCAATTTCTGACTGAAGATGGTTTCAAATGCTTCAGCTTCACCTTTTGCACTGACGTGCTCGGCTCCACCAACATTGAGGATAGGGATGTTTTTGGAGCCTCCTCATCTGGTTCGTTATTTAATTGTCCTCCATCATTCATGACTGGATACTTAGTTTCTCAGGGCAGTGTCCTTGGCCCAACCATCCTCAGCTGTTTCATTGATGGCTTTCTCTTCAACATAAGTGAGAAGTGGGAATGTTCAGTGATGATTCACAACTCCTCAGATACTGAAGCAGTCTGTGCGTGCAAGCAGCAAGACCTGAACAACATTCAGGCTTGAGCTGATATGTGACAAGCAACATTCTTTGATCTGATCCTGAGGGAGATATCCATGCGTGGAGTAGCGGGATGTATGGAGAGTGATTCTGAAGAGGGTGTCTGAGCCTGGAGGGAAGAATCTGTGGAGAGTGGTCCTCAAAGGATGTCCGTGTCTGGAGATTTAGGATCTCTGAAGAGGGTCTCCGAGCCCATAGTGCTGGGATGTATGGAGAGTGATCCTGAAGTGGGTGTCCGAACCTGGAATGGCGGGATCTGTGGAGAGTGATCCTGAAGTGGTTGTCCGAGCCTGGAGTGGCAGGATCTGTGGAGAGTCATCCTGATGAGTGTGTGTAAACCTGGAATGGAAGCTTTCTGTGGAGGTACAGGAAGAGGACATTCATTCACAGCATTTTATAAAGGTTTAGCATAACTTATATGCTTTTACTCTATGCCTCTATTAATAAAGCCAAGTGTCCTGTTTGCTCTGAGCAACCTTTTCAATCCTTCGAACATTGGTGTACATTGTCTCTCTGCTCCTGCACCCAGTTTATAACTGTAATGTTTCATTTATATGGCATTCTTCCTTCCAAATTGTATCACTTCACACTTCTCTGTGTAAAACTTCATCTGTTATGTGAAAGCCCATTTTACCATTTTTTTTAAGTTCCCCTGAAGTGTGTTACGTTCACTGGCATCGGACAAAATTCCTGAGCATTCTTTGATGCTATCGCCATGGACAGAGCAATCTTTTACGCGAGCTCAAATGTAGGATTTTGTGTGTTTAGTATCTTATTTCACCCACCAATATAAGCACAAATATGTCACGTAAATCTTGTTCACTGCAGTCCCTGCTGCTGTTTGCTGCCGATATTTACAGACTTTTATCTCAACCTCGTCACCATGTTCTCGAATATATTCAGGGGGCATCAGCAGAGAAAATGTTCACCAAGCATGGCAAGTGCAAGGTAATGTTTATTTATGTCATTATGTCATGAACATAATATACAAATTTTTACATGTGTGAATCATCAAGATGTGTCTTCATAAATGGAACCCAGTCACAATAAACACTGTCACCTTTCAATGTTTAGCAGACAGGTATGACGGCCTGATGAGTGTGATTCCCATATTAATGTGTTTGTACAAAGTTCGGAGAAAGATGGAGATATGAATAATTTACAGGGAAATCTTTTAAACATATTACCACATCTCTCATTCACAAAGATCTGCAAACACATGGATTCAGAAAGAACCTGAGTACAAAATCACCTAAAATAAACACAGCCAGAGAGTCTTGCAATAACCTGTAGCTCAGGGAAAGTAAATGATGTTTTGGAAGGGATTCTGTTTCTTTTAAAATATTTTTTGAATAAGTCATAATCAAACTGAATAAATGTAGGACCAGTTCTTTTTCAAGAGGGCACCAAAAGAACCAATTTGGCAACTTTGTTTACTGGTTGTCACATGATTCAATTTAAATATAGAGCAGAAACCCTGGTAACAGGGAGAAATGTGGACAGAGAAGTCAGTCATGCCCCTTGATTGGACAAGCTTGGCAGCAGCAGCGCAAACCGAAGACAGCAGAAAACTCACAACCTTTGGTTGTAGCAGTCAGTGTGTTTTACCTGCTGGAGTGAGCAGCTGATAAAGTTAGCCTGAAGAATCGTCAAGGAAGGAGAGAAGACCACAACCCAGTTTGTTTTCCAGAAAATCTTTAAAAGAAACCTGAGAAGTCCACTGAGTTAATTCATCTTGTCGCATGTCTTTGAAGAAGGCCGGCTAAAATTAATTCTCAATGCCTTCTGAAAAGAACTGTTCCAAAATACCCTAGTGACCTGTCTACGAATACTCGGAAGTTCGACTGTATTCCAGTTTTGGAGCAACATATCTCATCTGATGATTTCTTCAAAAACGAGCAAATAAACAGCCCAAGAGGTTTTTATGTCTGTAACAGAGTGCTGAATTAAAAAAAAAATCCCTTTTATTTTTTCAGCTATCCGGTGTGTGTGTGCGTGTGGCTCGAAGATCAAAAAAAGGACTTTAAAAGTTGGTAAAGGTGAAAAAGGAACTTTTAATATTTCCACCTGAATGTTTAGGCTTTACTTCATGACTAGTTAAAACTTGTTCGACAATAAATGGATAATTTTGTTGTTCATTAAAGAAACCTGGTCAGTGTCTTCTATTCTGGGAAAAATAGAGTACATGATTGACTGTATCAGTATGTGGGAAAAGTTCACATAGATGTTGTGACCTGTGGAGAAGTGGGATGAGAATAAAGAGTGCCCTCCTCTGCCCTTAGTTGTCACAGCACTTGTGATCTGGCTCAGTCGCTTAATTGGTTCGAGTGTTTGTTTAATAATCAGAAAATCCTGGATTCATATCCTTGCTTCAAAAGTTTAGCTATCAATCATTTACATCCATTTTCTTATGAACTTTAACTTTTCTTATGAATTTTATTCACACAAGAAAACAGCTCGGTGGTTGCCTTTGTGAAGGATGTGAGTTTGAAATGGCTGTTCCTGCTCGTACAGATGTCCAGTGCTAATATTTCAACGGCAACTCAATCCCCGACAATTTATTTGAGAGCAATTTGTTTGCAGTTGCATTTAACCTGGAAAACAGCTCAACATTAATCTCACTGAAGGAAAGTGTGACCGTGTTGTATGTTTCAGAGTGTTTGTGCCGTTTTGTGTCTCTTTTAACCAAGACTATAACACGACGCAAAGGGGAGGGTTGATCCGAGGTTTAGAATATATTATCATTCAGGAGCAAGAAAAATCAAAAGGAACAAAATAAGAAAACGAGTCTCCAGATTTGAGAATCTGTAGATCCCCTTTGGGAAAGTGAATCAGAGCAGAATGAAGGGTGAACTGTCCGACTGCCCAGAAGAGATGAAGACACAGCTCAGTCAGCACGTTCCCCTGGTTTATGATGCTGGAACATTCCTCACACAGAAATTATTCAATCAATACTCATCTGCCGAGTCAGTCTGAGGCTGTGCTTTTCTGATCATGTGGAGTTAAAGAAATTCTTCCAGTCAGTTAGTTCAGTTGTCATTTCCTGAGAAATTCGAAGTCATCACGACTTCGTCAGTGACCTAATGGTTCAGGTGTCTGAGTGATGTTAATCATGATGTGATCAAATGATTGTATGTTCCAGTCTTTCCGTGGTGGGTTTTCACACTGAGTAGAAACGTGTTGGACATGGTCTGGAAATGTTTCACACCGCTCCATTCCCAACAGGCCATGACCTGATGTGATGGAAATGTCATTTACTTACAGAAGCTACCGTTCCATCATTGCACATCTGGCTGCACAGTCAGGATCTGAGCTGAAGGTGACCATCCTGCCCAAATTTTCATAGAGGCAAAAAAGACATGTGATGGGCTGCTGGCACAAAGCTGGGTGATGAAGTGTTTGAGAGGTTAAGATGATGGATTATTAATTCCTTCTGTTTTACATGTATGAGTTTGAATCCCATCTGCATCAACAGTTTATAAAATGTTCAATACATTGTTTCTTTGTAATTCACCAGCTTTTGCAGAAAGTAGAACTTAAGCTGTTGCAGTACCTGTTAGAAAGATAGTCTAAGTTATTCTGAAGCCATCTTCCAATGTCATCTACATGGAAGCAGGATTTTAAAGGATAAGATGTAGTTTTTAAAAGTCACTTCTATCTTACTCGCGTCTTTACAAAGAAGCCAGGTAAATCTTGATAAAAAGTCATATATATTTAGAGATCTTTTAAAAGCACTTCAATCTTGTTGATAAAAAGTCAGATGCAAATTTAAGAACTCTGATAAGGCCATGCTAAAAAGTTACATACAATTAAGAAACAAAATACAACATTTAAAATGTCTGAACTCCCTCTGAAAGTTGACCCCTGCTGCTGCCGGTGTCTTCCTGGAATAGTGGAGCTGTTGTGTCAACAGAAAAGTCCTTCCCGAGCAGGCCCTAAGCCTGTTGGTACCTGCTCTAATCCAACCCAGGTAAAAATCAGGGTACGTTGTGGGCAATGAGCCCAAATTGCTGAACTACAGGTCCCTGTCACTTTAAAGAGTTGGCTGGTGTGATTATGATCAGAGGCTCCTTCGAAGCACATTTCTCACCACCACAACTTCCAGATGCTGGTGTTAGTGTGTGCATGTACCGGCAGTTGCAGTGCTGTTCAGACCCTCAATAGCAGTGAAAGTATCAGTGTTTGCTGCTATTGGGAAGGTAAAATACAGGCCAATATCTCACAATCCTGTTAGATTTGCTCTCCCTCTGTCCAAAATCAAACTCCATGCAGTGTCTTTCACTCACTCCTGTTTCCAGCCCTGATGGTGCAGAAATCCCCTCTCAAAGGTACACAATCCAGTTGATTTCTGATCAAATACCTCCTTCCTCATTCAATAGAGGAAACAGAGACATGAACAGGAGTCAGGTGCAAGAAAGTTTCACCAACAGAGCAAAGAAAGGCACCAACAAAAGTCACACCTACTTTCCAAATCATTTCACTGGAATATTCTTTCACTTGTTTTGTAAGATGACTGCAATAAATCTGAAAATGAGCACCATGAGGTTTGTGTTCACTAGTCATTTGTTCTCCTGTGTTTGTCTGTCAGGTTTGTAATTCAATTTGTTTTGGATATTGAAGAGAATCTCTTTTCAAGATGATTACACATCGTACTGTGTTTAAAGCAACCAACTTGTAAAATGGCAGATAATGAATGTTACAATACCTGTGTGACCAGATTCTTCCAATGCTTTTCAACAGCTAGATTGATGATGCTTGCAATCTGTATCCTGTGGAGAATGGGAGAGGAGAATAAAAACATGGTGCATGAACAGGACAGACTGTGTAAAATGGGAGCACAGAAATACTGCCACCTCATTGAAAGTTAATGAGATTTATTCGAAGTCAGACACCTGTCCACAATGAACAAGTGAATACATTAATTGTCCACTTTCAATCTAAATGGGACTGAGGTTCCAACAGAGAAGTTTTCTGGAAAATACCTGCTGCAATTTTAAAATTGATGGACTGGAACATCTTATACTAACTTTCAAATAACTGGAGTGATTGTATAGTTCTCATAGTGGAGAGAAGGAGTTGTTTATAAATAGAAGCAGAAAGACACATTTGTGGATTGGTGAATGAGCTTTATCTTTCTGAAATGTATTTGCCCATTGGTTGCAGGTCACTGGAAATTCTTTTTTACATTTCAATTGTAGCAGCAGCAGTTAGCAGCAAAATGTCTGATTAATCAGAGTAGTGGGTCTGGGAAACACTTCAACAGCCGAGACCCTGCAAAACAGAACTCCAAGTAATAGTTTAAATACGGCACTGAACTGACAGAGCGGTAAAGGCCTGCTCAGGTCAGGAAAAAATACCCGACTCGAACCCGACAGAACCACATTGGACCCAAGCCCGACCCGGCACGAGTATCTCCATTTATTCCCGCGCCCGAACCGACCCGCGCCTTACCCGACCACCGGAATGTTCACTTTATCTACCTCCCGATTCCGAATCTGCAGGAAGCTGCAGCATGAGCGCAATGACATCATCGAGATGCTCACTTGCTCACTGCGCAGACTCAGAGTTTCCCTCCTTAATGACCCGGACTCCCGGCTTTGGTTGGCTTTTCAACTTTTGACACTTATTAAACTCAACTTCCCAGCAGAGTTAAATATAATACTTACTGTGTGTGTCCGACCCGGACTCAGTCCAACCTGGACGCAGTCTGACCTGAACCTGACCCAATCTGACCCGAGCCCGAAAGCCAGAACCGGAAGAGCGACCCGACATGACTCGAACCCGACACAGGTCGTCGGGTCCCGTCGGGTTCAGGTCGGATTGCAGGCCTTTTCAGAGCGGAGGTCAGATGAGGATTTCATGAATTTCAATCACTGAATCTAAACAAGAAGTAAATCTGTCAGGAATGGAACACTTTGCTTTATCTGTCAGCTTGTGGCACAACGGTAGTGCGTCTGATGCCAGATTAGAAGGTTGTGTGTTCAAATCACGTCAGGCTCAGTTCTGTTTTACAGCAGCTCAAGTTGCTGGATTTTAGATCAGAAGAGAGTTCGATCGATTGGAATGTTCAGTGAATGGTTGAATTTCAAGATCAACTTCAATAGATTAAAGTCCTGATTTCTGGTTCCGTTCCATTTCCATGCTCAGTTCTTATTTCACACTGTTTTATATCAGAACAATGTTTCAGGGATGTGATGTGTCCATTGTTTCGACAATCGCTCTGTCACCCAGTGTGAGAAATAAAACACAAACCGCCCAGCGTGCGGCTCAAACCCATACCTGGCTCTTTCTATAGGCCACTTAGTGCAGTTGGTTAGGACGCAGTGCAGATAACAACAAGGCTGTGGATTTGATCCCCATGTGCGCTGTCACATGGTCAGTCATTAATTTGACACATTTTTGTTACACTTAAAATACGACTTTTAGATGCAAACAAGTTTATATAAAATGTCAGAGGGAATTTATTTTGAATAATATCCATTGCATCTTTGTCACTGGTCTGGAGTAACACAGAATTCTTTCCAATTATCTTCCATTTGCTGATAAACGTTGAACTCGTGGCCTGTTCTCGTTAATGGTCACGAGCAGCAAAAACAGACAGAGTGAGTCTGACCACCCAGAGATGTGGAAAAGGCTTCAGTTTGGGACAAATGCAGCAAATCAAATGTTCACCCGGCCCTGAGAGAGTCACAAACTGGGGAAAAGGACACAGGGAGATAGAGAATAAGCTACAGCAGACAATGTAAATATTTCCCATCCTTGATATCTCTCTATTCCAATCCAACCTTCAGAGTTGGGTAAATAATTTCAGTGTAAATTGTGCAGCTCAAGAGTCAAAACCAAAGGGCGATGCAGAATAAAGGAGAACTGCCAAAACCCCAGATTGAACCAGGGATCTTCAGTCTAACACTCTCCCAACTGAGCTATTTCAGTCACACAGGCTTGGGATGATAAGTGGCAAGTAACATTCGCACCACACAAGTGCCAGGCAATGACCATCTGCAACAAGAGAGAATCTAACCATCTCCCCTTGACATACAATAGCATTACAATCACTGAATCCCCCACTATCAACATCATGGGGGTTACCATGGGGAGCCATACAAATAACGTAGCTACAAGAGCAGGTCAGAGGCTTGGAATCCTGAGGCGAGTAATTACAGTGCAGCTGTTGGCTCCACCCCAGGGGCTGAATTTGTTCTGTAAACCATGAAGCAGCTTCCTCTCAAATCCCAGGTTTATCAATAAATCCTCTTACAAAAGCCCCAAAGTGTGATATATTCCTCTCACTCATCCATGACTCTTGACTCCCCAAAGCCTGTCCACCATCTGCAATTCACAAGTCAAGAGTGTGATGGAATACTCTCCACTTGCCTGGATGGGCGCAATTCCAACTCAAGAAAATCAACACCGCCAGGACAAAGCAGCCCGCTTGATTGGCACCCCATCTACAAACATTCACTCCCTCCACCATCGATGCACAGTTGCAGAATGTGTACCGTCTACAAGATGCACTGCAGCAATGCACCACAACTCCTTAGACAGCACCTTCCAAACCAGTGACATTTACCACCTAGAAGGGCAAGGGCAGCAAATGCAGGGGATACCACCACATGCAAGTTCCCCTCCAAGCCACACACCATCCTGACTTGGAACTATATCGCCGTTCCTTCACTGTCGCTGGGTCAAAATCCTGGAACTCCCTTTCTCACAGCACTGTGGGTGTACCTACACCACATGGACTGCAATGTTTCAACAAGGCAGCTCACCACCACCTTCCCATGGGCAATAAATGCTGGCCTAGCCAGCGATGCCCACATCGTTTGAATGAATGAATAAAAATGTGAAGTATCCCTTGTGTCATTGTTTTGGTCGAAAATATAACCCTGGTGGAATTGCCCCTCCCAATCACACCTCACTTCATAGAACATAGAAAATGGAGAAAATTTATGGCACAGACTGAGACCATTTAGCAATCGTGTCTGTGCCAGTTGAAAAAGAGCGATCCAGCCCAATTCCACTTTCCAGGTCTTGGGAATGGGATCTGAACAGATCTCAGAGCTCACATTATGTGAATGTTCTGTTGAAGTATTGGTGAGCTGATATACCAGGGGAGATTCACACTGTTAGACACAGTGTGAAATACATTCAAGCATTTATAAAACATTACAACATGTGAGTAATATTCCCTATTGCTTTCTCAGCACTGATGGATTGTGAAGTGGGAGACAGCCAGAAGTCCCAGTGATCCACACTGACCCTGAGCTGAGAATGAAATGAGATAAAGTTCAATCTTCAGCAGCGAGTTGCTGCAGAGAGGTAAGAGTCCTGAATCAAGGAGAGACTTTCTCATACTGCTGTTGAATCTCATTTCAAACGCTCCTTGAACTCTCTGCCGAGGAATTCAGAGCTGGAGAATGCCTGTAAAATCAGCCTACAAAGGAAGTAAAAAACACCCACCGTGGGGCTCAAACTCAAAAACTTGAGATTCAGAGTTTAATGCTTTCATCGACTGAGCTCACCAGGCCTGAGACAGTGTCCCCCTCCTGTCTGTTATTGGACCGTGCAGCTGTTGCCTCCACCCCAGGGACTGAACTTGTTCTGTAAACCATGAACCAGTTTCCTCTCAAATCCCAGGTTTATCAGTAAATCCTCTTACAAAATCCCCAAAGTGTGATATATTCCTCTCACTCATCCAGAATAAAAGTTACATCTTTTGCTCTTTTTACCTTCCAAAGATTGACTTCTATTTTTCTCAGCTTTTATTTCTCTCTCTTTGTTATATTGTGCATTTCCTAATAAACATTTCATTTCAATTATTTATGAGGGATGAAATGAACAGAAGAGATTTTCTGCAATGGTACCAGGGGTGTGGGACAGAGTGAGTGGTTCGGATCTGGAATACACTGCCTGAGAGTGTGCTGGAGGCAGATTCAATCGTGGTTTTCAAAAGGGAATTGGATAAACACCTGAATAGAGAAAATTTGCAGGGTTACAATGAAAGGGCAGAGGAGTGGAATTAGCTGATTTGCTCTTGCAAAGAGCTCTCATGGACATGATGGACTGAATGGTTTCCTTCTGTACTGTAACCATTTGATTCCTTGATTCTAACACTGTCAAAGTTGTTCTGAACTTGCTCTGCTCCAAGGAGAACAACCCCAGCTTTTCCAGTCTCTGCACATAACTGAAGTTATGAGGAACCTTCCTCCAGACAGAAATACAACTGTTCACCACCACACTGTGACCCAGCTGTTCACAATATATATCAATGATTCTGATGTGGGGACCAAATGTAGTATTTCCAAGTTCGCAGATGACACAAAACTAGGTGGGAATGTGTGTTGTGAGGAAGATGCAAAGCGGCTTCAAGGGGATTTGGACAGACTTAGTGAGTGGACAAGAAAATGGCACATGGAATATAATGTGTAAAAATGTGAGGTTGTCCGCTTTGGGAGGAGAAACAGATGTGCAGATTATTTCTTAAATGGTAAGAGATTAGAAAGTGTAGACGTACAAAGGGGCCTAGGTGTCCTTGTCAATAAGTCATTGAAAGCGAACATGCAGGTGCAGCAAGCAATTCAGAAGGCAAATGATGTTAGCCTCGATCGCAAGAGGATTTGAGTACAGGAGAAGTGAAGTATTGCTTCAATTGTATATAAACTTGGTTGGTCTGCAGTTTGAAATACTGGGTGCAGTTTTGGTCCCCTTACCTTAGGAAGGATATCATTGCCATCGAGGGAGTGCAATGAAGGTTCACCAGACTTGTTCCCGGGATGGCAGGACTGTCCTATGAAGAGAGATAGGGGAAACTGGGCCTGTATTCTCTAGAGTTTCGAAGAATGAAAGGTGATCTCATTGAAACTTATAAAATATTTAAAGGGATAGACAGGGTAGATGAAGTTTTTCCTCCGGTTGAGGAATCTAGAACCAGGGGACACAATTTCAACAGAAGGGGAAAGGCACTTCGGACAGAGACGAGGAGAAATTTCTTTACTCAGAGGGTTGTGAATATTTGGAATTCTCTACACCAGAGAGCTGTGGAAGCTCCATCATTGAGTATGTTTAAAGCAGAGATTGATAGATTTCTAAATGTAAATGACATAGGGAATTGGAGATAATGTGGGAAGAAGGCATTGAAGTGGATGATCAGTCATCCTCATATTGAATGGTGGGGTGGTATCGATGGGCTGAATGGCCTACTCCTGCTTCTATGTTCCTATCCGTCTGCTAACTTCATCCCCATGCTGTCATTGTCCCTTTTATTGCATGGGCTTCAGTTTTACTGGCAGTCTAGTATGTGACATCATCAAGAAGGTTTTCAATAAGTTAAATAAGGAGAAATTGTTTCCAGTGGCAAAAGGGTCAGTAACCAAAGGATGTATTTATCAGGTGATTGAGAAAAGAACCAGAGGCGAAATGAGGAATGATTTTTTATACAGTGATGTGTTGTGATCTGGAATGCACTGTCTGATCAGGACTTGAAAGCAGATTCAGTAGTAACTTTGAAAAGCAATTGGGATAAATACTGGAAGGAAAATGTACGGATTACAGGAAAAAGCTGAGCAGCAGGATATGGGTGGCACAGTGGTGCAATGGTTAGCAATTCCGCCTCACAGCTCCAAGGACCCGGGTTCGATTCTGGGTACTGCCTGTGTGGATTTTTGCAAGTTCTCCCTGTGTCTGCGTGGGTTTTTTTCCGGGTGTTCCGGTTTCCTCCCACAAGCCCAAAGACTTGCAGGTTGGCAGGTGAATTGGCTATTATAAATTGTCACTGGTGTAGGTAGGTGGCAGGGAAATATAGGGACAGGTGGGGATGTTTGGTCAGAATATGGGATTAGTGTAGGATTAGTGCAAATGGGTGGTTGATGGTGGGCCGAAGGGCCTGTTTCAGTGCTGTATCTCTGATCTAATCTAATTGGATAGCACAACCAAAGAGACAGCACTGACATAATGGACCTCCTTCTTTGGGTGTCAGTCCAGGGTTTAATGAACATAATGTTGATACAACTCGCTGAGTTGGAAGGGAAGTGAACCCAGATTCCGGGTATTCTAAACACCAGACCCAAACCAACTGAACCACCCTGTTGTTTAATCTCTGTTTTTCACACCAGCTTCTCCTCGCACTTTCTGTGTTTCCAGCCTGGTCTGTTCCTCTGACCTTCATTCCTGACATTCCATTGAGAATGGCCAATTGGGATGGAAGACATTGGAACGGATTTTTCTGTCGGCGGCTGACATGGAGGGCAGACTTCGCACATCCACACGGCAAGAAGGCATTTCAAGTATTTATGAGTCCAATTGTCAGCAATTTTATTCACTTGATCCAATTGAACTAATAGCACACGGGAACCACGGGGCTTCAGAGCCTCGCCTGGTTAAAGGAGGTGACTGGGAGGTGGGAGCTGAGTGTTGGCTTCACCTGGAAGCTGTCGGGTGAGGTAGCGTAACTTGGCAGCAAGGGTGGAGGGAGAAAGGGCATCCGGAATCACTGTCAGGAGTTGGGGCCAATGTGCCAGCTCTGCAGGGGGAGCTACACCAGGGTGCCATTGAGGCAGTGCCACCTCAATGAGGGTAAATGTGAGTGGGTAAAGAGTGAGGTAAATGTGGCTGGGTGTTGTTTACTGTGAAGGCCTTGCACTCAGGTAGGGGCAACCTGTCATGGGCCTCATTCACCCTGGATTCGAGGCTCCCATTGAGGAGGAGTAGAGAGGGAGGGAGGGAAGGGCAGGCAAAAGCAGGGACACCACAGCAGCTTGGGGGCCCACAGGAAGGCCAGCCTCGAACAGGAGGCTGGAGAAGGAGGCAGAGGAACACGTCAGCCGAGATTCAACTACCTGCAGATGTCCGAGTGACAGTGTCTCCACAGACTGCACCTCTCCACGGAGGTTGTCACTGATCTCTCTGCCATGATGCAGCTGTGCCCCATGGGACTTGGTGGGCACCTGATGCCGGTGTCACTGAAGGTCACTGTGCCACTGAACATCTGATGACCAGATCATTGCGGGGATCCACTGGAGATATGTGTGGAATCTCACAGTCTGTGGTGAATCAGTGCATCAAGGAGGTCACCAATGTCCTCTTCAGGAGGGCCGGTGACTATGTGCACATCGATCCAAACAGTCAAGCTGAGAGGGCTATAGGATTTGGGGCCATCGCTGGATTCCCCCAGGTGTAGGGTGTCATCGAATGCACCCATGTGACCATCATGGCTCCTGGAGACCAGCCAGCAGCCTTCAACAGGAAGGGCTTCCATTTGCTCAGTGTGTAACTGGTCTGTGACCATCACAAATGGATCCTACAGGTGTGTGCACAAATCCCGGGAAGCAGCCACAACGCCTGCATACCAAGGCAGTCGCAGATGCCAGAACTTTTCCGTGGCCCCATGCGCTTTCTGAGATGGATCCTTGGAGACAAGGGCAACCCAGTGAGGACATGAGTACTGACGACTGTGAGGAATCCACACAAGGATGCAGAGGAGAGTTACACACCTGCTGCGGGTCAACCCGAGTGACCATCAAGGAGGCCATTGGTCTCCTGAAGATGAGATTGAAGCGCCTGGATTGATCCAGTGGAGTCCTTCAGTATGTCCCGGCGAGGGTCTCGCATATCGCGGTGGTTTGCTGTGAACTGCACAATCTGGCACTACAGAGGGGTGAGGTGTTGACAAGTGAGGATGTCATGGAGTGCGATGTCTCCTCTGATGATGAGGATGTGGAGGAGGATGCTGCTCAGGCAGTGCCAGATGAAGGACCTCAGGCACAGCAGGAAAGCCACCATGAGATACACACAAGGGAGACACGAGACACCCTTATACATTCAAGTTTCCTTTCAGCCTTCCCACCTTCTGGAACCAAGGCAATAAAGTCTTAGCTTTAATCAGCCCTGTTGTCACCTACTTCCTTCTGCACTACAGCGCCCAGGTACACATCACACAGTGGCAAGGCCGAAGCTTTGTGAGCTCGGGGCTTGGTCCCTCACTTCCAGCCCCTTGGGAGGAAGGGTTTAAAGGAAGTCCCAAAGGGCATCAACAATAGGAAGGAGACATAATGAGAGAACATCAGTTCTTTATTCTGTGTGACACCAAACACAACCCTATCCATCTGGAATGTACATTCACCCGTGAACCCCTCAGTGAATCTAGGTGCTCTTCTTAAATCATTTCCGGGTGCTCCTACGTGGTGCTCCCCCTGCTCTGTCAGCTGAGGTGGAGACAGGCTGCTGACCTTGCTGCCCCATGGCTTGGGATGACATTGCTGGCCGCCCTCTGGCTGCCTGAGGCCTGGAGAGCCCCGGCACACTGAGGGCCTCCTGCACAGGTACAGGGACCCCCCTCTGTCAACGAGGATGATGGAGGCACTGGCATCACTGGTGTCACTGGCAGAGGGACTTTCGAGCTACTGTCCACACCAGGAGCACCCTGAGAGGAGACCCCAGATGTAGCAGCCAGCTGCTCCTCCCCCTTATAAGACACACTTGTACCTCTCTGCTGACCTGAGAGGGACGTGGACCTGGTGGAGAATTCAGGTGCCTCGTCCCCCCTCTCACCTTGTCACCGCTGGATGGAGCTCATGTACAAAGTGATGGAGTGCAGGTCTGCAAACATCTCTGGCAGCCACTGATTGATCGGCTGAATCTGGCTCTCCATGAGAGTCACCAATCTCTCAATGGAGGAAGACAGACACACCCCCATCAGAGACAGTGCAGCACCCAAGGCCTGGATGGACTCCTCCACCATCCTTGTTTGGGTACACATAGCCTCTGGCAACTCTGCCAGATGTTACCTGACCTCTCGCTGCAGCTGCGGTATTTCCCGTGTTGCTGGTGACACCAGAGGCATGTCATCAGCCTGGAGCTCAGTGTGGGCCTGGCCTCCCACAGACCACCAACTGTCAGTGGCCTCGGCTGTCACAGCCTCCGTCAGCTGCCCGGGCCTGTCTGTGATGTGCTCATCAGTTTGCGTGAGCGTTTCTGTTCTGGTGGAGGGTGCAGGGGAATGATGTGATGGTGCACCATCTGAGGCTCCCAGTCTCCCAGTCTCTCCAGCTCTTTGCTTTTGTCGTTCATCCTGGCATTCATGTGAAAACAGGGACATTGAAGGTTTAGGGTCTGCCCATCGTGACATTCCAACCACCCCTACTGTGCAGCTCCATTGATGCAGTGGTGAACAGATGAGCACTGTGGCTACTTTGCAGCGGATGCTCCCTTGTGCCCCAGGAGATGTTCACTCACTTTCTTGGGTAGATGCCCCTGTCTCTCCATCAGCTATGGAGCAGCTGCTTTGCTGCCCTGCCTGTTCCATGGCCTCCTCCTCCATCGGGATGAGGACATGGAGAAGAAGCATCCACCGCCAGTCTTGACACGCTCTTTCCAATTGTGGGATGTCTTCTCCTGCAGACACAATGATGAACAAAGTTAGTCTCCCAGCTGGGACAAGCCCAACATCTCTGATGGTGATAGTCCTGCAGTCCATGATGGGGGACACACGTATTCCTCCTGCATGTGGCCCCTCTCGAGGGACTGTGTGAGGTTATATCATGACTGACGTGTGCCTCTCCTGCTGCCCTTCCCAAATACACATGACTGGGTGTTCACTCCCTTTCCACTAAACATTCCCTCTCACTCTGCCACATGCAATGTCCAAAGGGTCCAAATTGTTTTGAGTTGTCGCCTGAGCAACCTGGATCAGGTCATTGATCCACTTCCTGCACTGGATCCATGTCCTGGGGGTGAACCCATGGCTGCTGACCTCACCTACTATCTCCAGCCAGCTTTGCTTGGTCAGGTGGACAGGTCTCCACCTCCCATCCCTGGGGAAGAGGATCTTCCACCTTTCTCTTGCCACCTGGAGGAGAACCTGCAGGGAGGCATCGCTAAACCGTGGGACCATGGTCACTGCAGGCTCGCATTCAGCTCCTTACCCATCAGGCAACAGAGGCAGCAGAACGGGTCCTGGGACAGCAGAGGCAGCAGAACGGGTTCTGGGACAGCAGAGGGCTCTCAGGAAGACACTCCTTTAAACCAGGCAGCAGTGAATGCAGGGCTGGCAGCCCTTTAAATATGGTGCCAACACCTGCCGTTGTGTCAGATGTCGGTGCCATCGGCACCTCGTTCCCTGCCTCTGGTCCTTGTTTACATGGGCCCCACGCCTCCCCTTCATTAATTGGTCGGCTGCTCCGTGATCGGGGTCGGCCGGCCACATTTCGCTCGTGTGGTGACGACACCCGCTTCCGGTGCCTCTGCCGAGAGCCGCACCGTTAGTTCAAAATTCAGCCCATTTGGTCAAGAGTGGAAAATCTCCCCTCTGATTCTCTCTACTTAAAATGAAGGAGACACCAAATTAAAACTGATGAAACCAGGGATTGTATCCTGGTTCTTCAATCTAGTGTTCTCCCAACTGAGCTATTCCGGCCTCACTGTGAACTCATCTTCATTGGAGACAAATATAACTCCAAGCGGAATTTCCCACCCGTTCATTCCTCACTTCAGGGGAATGGGACCCGACCAGATCGCGGAACTCAGATTATGTTAATGTTCTGCTCTTGATATCTTAATATTATTTTGCGTTTGAGCCACTTTTAATCAGGTTCACGGACAAATTCTTCCATCATCCCTTCTCTCACATCCTCTCTCTCTCATTCATTCTTTATTCCACACAATCCAGAAAGGGTTAGGAATCAGAGCTCACCTCCAAACCCTCTGCACACAGACCTCTGTCTGTTACCCTGTTTGCTCCAAGATTCAAGAGACCAGTCAATAAATTACACTCTTTATAAACACAGAAAGCTGCCTCACAGTGTTGGACACAGAGTTAAATACACTGAAGTCTTTTGAAAAAAGTTCATCTTACGGGTTGTGTTACTGAGCCCACAGAGCAGGACAGGCCCAGGCTCCAGCCCCAGCCCCACCTGGGCTGTGTTAGCTGATGTCACCTGGTGTGATACTGAGCCTCATGGAGCAGGAAAGGGCCTGGTTGTATTCATGGCCTGTGTTCAGTTAACTGAACCCACACAATGTTGTAGGAGCCACACAGAACAGAATGGGCCCAGGCTCCTTCCTCAGCCTGAGGGATGATAGTTCATCTCACACGGTGTTGTACAGAGCCCACACAGAACAGGAAAATCCCAGGCTCCATCCCCGGCCTGTGGTATTTTACTTCATCACACCTGGTATGGTACGGAGTCCCCAGAGCAGGAAAGATCCAGCTTCCATCTCCGGCCTGTGCTGAATTAGCTGATCTGACCTGGTTGGCACTGAACCACAATCAGGGGAGGATGGGCCGAGGCTCCATGGCCTGTGGTGTGTTAGTTATTCTCATTTGGTGAGGTACTGAGCACCATATAGAGCAGGAAGGGCCAGTGCTCAGTGAGCTGATCTCACCTTGTGCCGTCCTGAGACCCACACACAGAGCAGGACGGGCCTAGGCCTCATCCCCGGCCTGTGTTCATTTAGCGGATCTCAGCCAAAAGATTTTGATAAGGTTCCACACAAGAGGCTTCTCTATAAGATTAAAGTCCCTGGTATCAGTGGTAATATATTGATCTGGATTGGGAACTGACTGGCACGACGTAGGCAGAAAGTAGTTCCAGATGGATCTGGATCTGTTTGGAGACCAGTTACCAGTGGTGTCCCACAGGGATCGGTGTTGGGTCTGTTGCTCTTTATTATTTTTATTAATGATCTGGATGTAGGTGTAGAGGGCACCATCTGTAAATTTACAGATGATTTGAAGATCTGTGCGAGTGTTCAGACTGTAGACGATGCTCGACTGTTTCAGGCTGATCTTAATGAGTTGGGAGATTAGGTTCATGACTGGTAAATGATGTTTAATTTGTGTAAGTGCAGTGTCATTCATGTGGACAGGGCGAATGCTCAACATTCATACACCCTTCAGGGAAATACATTAAAGCAGGTGGAGAAAGAAAATAATTTTGAGCAGAGATCTGGATGTTCTAGTCCACAGATCTCGAAAGGTACAGCAGCAATGCTGTGAAGTGATAGCTGGAGCAAATAGGGTATTGGGCTGCATTCAGAGGATAATTGCATATAAGATGGGGCATATTCTTTCATGGGATGTGAGCGACACTGGCAAGGCCATAATTTGTTACCCATCCCTAATTGTCCTTGACAATGTGGCGGTGAGCTGCCTTCTTGAATTGCTGCACTCCATGTGGTGTAGGTACACCCACAGTGCTGTTAGGAAGGGAGATCCAGGATTTTGACCCAACATCAGTGAATGAACAGCGATATTGTTGCAGATCAGATGGTGTGTGACTTGAAGGGGAACTTGCAGATGGTGGTGGTTCCATGCATCTGCAGCCCTTGTCCTTCAAGGTGGTGGAGGTCTTCGATTTGGAAGGTGTTTTCGAAGGAGCCTTGGTGAGTTGCAGCAGTGCATCTGGTAGATGGTACACACTACTGCCACTGTGCGTCAGTGGTGAATGGAGTGAATGTTTAAGGTGGTGAATGGGGTGACAATCAAGGCAGCTGCTTTGTCCTGAACAGTGTCGAGTTTCTAGAGTATTGTGGGAGCTGCACTCATCCTGGCTTGTGCCTTAATGATGGTGGACAAGTTTTGGAGAGTCAAAAATCACAAAATTATTACAGTGCAGAAGGAGGCTATTCGGCCCATTGTGTCTGCATAGAATCATTGAACATAGAAAGTTTACAGCAGAGGAAGGCCAAAAATCGTGCAACCCAGCGGAATCCCATTGTCCAGCATTTGGACCGTAGCCCTGCAGGTTCAGGTACTTGAGGTGCACATCCAGACTCCTCTTAAATGAGTTGAGGGTTTCTGCCTCAACTACCCTTATAGGCAGTGAGTTTCGGACCCCTCGCACCCTCTGGGTGAAAAAACGTTTCCTCATCTCCCCTCTAATCGTTCAACGAATCACTTTAAATCTATGCCCCTTAGTCATTGACCTCCCTGCTGAGGTAAATAGACCCTTCCCATCCACTCTATCCAGACCCCTCACAATTTTATACATTTCAATCAAATCTCCCCTCAGCCTCCTCTATTCAACCCCAGCCGATCCAATCTTTCCTCATCGCTGCATTTTTCCAGAGCTGGCAACATCCTCGTAAATCTCCTCTGTAACCTCTCTTGTGCAATTACATCCTTTCTGCAATGAGGTGACCAGAACTGCACACAGAACTGAAGTTGTGTCCTAACTAATGATTGATACAGTTCCAGCATAACCTCCCTGCTCTGATATTCTATACCTCGGCTAATAAAGGAAAGGATTCCATAAGCCTTCTTAACCAACTTATCAAACTGTCCTGCTACTTTCAGGGATCTGTGGACATTCACTTCAAGGTCCCTCACTTCCTCTACACCTCTCAGTATTCCCCCATTAATTGTGTATTCCTTTGCCGTGTTTGACCTCACCAAAGACATCACCAAGTTGAATTCCATTTGCCACTTTTCTGCACACCTGACCAGTCCATTTTTCCAGCTCTCCTAATGAGCATTTCACCTCGTGCCGAGAGCTGAATTATTCATTGCAGAATTCTCACTATCTGTTTCGTGCCAGCTCCTCATCGCCCTCAACTCCCCAATATTTCAAAAATCTATCTACCTCCTCTTTAAATGCTTTCAGTGATTTAGCCTCCACAACTCTCTGGGTAGAGAATTCCAGACATTCACTACCCTCTGAGAGAAGAAATTCCTTTGCATCTCAGTTTTAAATGACTGTCCCCTTATTCTGTAACTATGTCACCTAGTTTGAGATTCCCCCACTAGTGGAAACATCTACCCTGTCAAGCCCCCTCAGAATCTTATACATTTCAATAAGATCACCCTTTTTCTTCTAAACTTTAATGTATAAAGGCCTAACTTGTTAGTCATTCTTGATCAGTCAACCCCTTTCTCCCAGGAATCAGCCGAGTGAATCTCTTTTGACTGTATCCAATGCCAATATATCCTTTCTTAAATACAAGGACCAAAACTGTACACAGTACTCCAGGTGTGGCCTCACCAACACCCTGTACAGCTTTAACAAGACTTCCCTATTTTTAAACTCCAACCCCCTAGCAATAAAGGCCAAAATTCCATTTTCCCTCTTAATTACTTGCTGCACCTGCATGCTAACTTTTTGTGTTTCAATCACAAGAACACCCAGATCCCTCTTTTTTGGAGTCTCTCTCTATTTAAATAATAGTCTGCATTTTGATTCTTCCTATCAAAGTGTATGACCTCACACTTTCCTACATTAAACTCCATCTGCCAAGTTTTTGCCCACTCACTCAACCTATCTATACCCCCTTGCAGATTCCTTATGTCTTCATGACAACATGCCCTACCTATTTTTGTATCATCAGCAAATTTGGATATATTACACTCTGCCCCCTCCTCCATGTCATTAATATAGATCGTAAATAATTGAACCCCAAGCACTGATCCTTGTGGCACTCCACCAGTCACATCTCGACAACGAGAAAATGGCCCATTTATGCCTACTCTTTGTTTCAAGGAAATGGTAAATCGTGTGTGCATCATCACTTCAGGAAGTTATGTCATACAGTATGTGACACAGAGTAGGAGATGGGTTGATCCCCAGTAAGATGTGCCTGTCATACTCTCCTGTAAATTGTATATAGTATTGTCAGTCTTCAATAAAAAATAAGTCAAATTATTTTTTAGCGTTGATCAGTGTGTGATTGGTAAGTCTGTGTGAAGAACAGGGGTTGGCAACATGTCTGTACATGGACACCAGTGTCCACGTTAAAACAGTTCGGTCCGTGACTGATAATTTCAGGGATGAGAAATTTCCCATTGGCTTTTTCTTGCAGACCAGTCTGACTTTCAATCAAATCGCAGCCGTCAGTTTCACAACTGACAGGTCCTTGGAGCAGTGACAAAGTTTCAGAACCTCGGACAAGTTCGGAGCTTTCCGGCAGTTCTGATTTCTTTTAAAAGTCCTCCAGAAAAATCCGAGCTTGTCCGAGTTTCTGAAGTGCTGTCTCTGCTCAAAGCACCTGTCAGCTGTGAAACTGACGCCTGCGATTTTTAAAAAAAGACTAACCACAAAGCTGAGAGTTCTCGCTCTCTGCAACTGTCAGAGAGAGGGAGAGAGAGAGAGGAGAGTAAGAGGGAGGGAGGAGACCGGGGGTGGGTGTCGGCAGAGAGAGAGGGGCAGAGAGAGAAAACACAACCTGAAAGGTTTACCCCGTATCCTTAGATTATGACCCCTGGTTCAGGACTCACACCCAAATCCCATGAACGAATAAAAAAAGTCACAACTGTGATTGGCTCTTGTAGCGGACTCTGGTTAACAGACAATATTCGGAGCGCCGGCCCCAGACTGTTTAACACTGACTGAGCTGAGAAAATACAACTCACCCCCGAGAATCCGCAGCACAGACCGAGCGGAGGGGAAAACCTGTCCTGGGAACTCTACATTCAGGGAACAGTTTGTCCTGTGAATATGCAAATGTGAATATTGTGGAAGAGAGATTGTATTAAAGGGGAGGGCGGGTTAGTCTAAAGCCACTGAGTTTGTGGGTCCGCTCTCATCGCCGGATTTCAGAGTCATTCTTGTGTAAAATCAAATGATTTTCCAGTCAAAGAACCGCCCTGCTCCCTGCTCAGCCTCAAAGTGGGAATTTGGGATCATTATTTTTTATTTCAAGATTTCAGTTGAAAAGTAGAGAACATGTCAGCGAGAGGTGAGAGAGGGCGGTCATTGCAGCAATGAAACCAGGGGAAATGGAAAATGGAGTCCTCAATCTTAGTGAAAGCTTTTCAACAGCAAACATACTGGAGTGAGAGACAGGAAGGATCTAGTCTGGAAGTCTGGAGTCTCTGAATTTCAATGGAATTGGAGAGTTTGTGAGGAGAGAGAAACACAGAGAGACAGCAGGATCCGGGAGCTGACAGCAGCTTGTCTCCGCCCCGTCCTCTCTCTGCCTTGAAGTTGCTCAGTGCCGCCATCACCGGCTTCATTTCTGACCCAGTTCACACTGACAGAGAGAATTTGTGCAGAGTCCCGGACATGACCGATAGTGCAGCCGCCCAAACGGCTCCTCCAGCCGCCGCCGCCGCCAAGTCAAGACCCCCAAGAAGAAGAAGGAGGCTCCCCGGAACAAGCCAGCCGGTCCCCCGTTGGGCGAACAGATCCTCAAGATTGTGCCGGCTTTCAGCGATCGCAAGGGGATGTCCCTGGCCGCCATAAAGAAGGCTCTGGGTAGCAGCGGTGTCGATGTGGAGAAGCTCAGGACCCAGATCAAGCAAAGTATCAAGACGAATGTGAACAAAGGCTCCCTGGTGCAGAGCAAGGGACAGGGAGCCTCCGGCTCCTTCAAAATCAGCAAGAAGGAAAACCCAGGGAAAAGTGGGAAAGAAGGTGAAAAAACCAGCAGACAAGAAATCTTTAGCGAAGAAACCAGCAGACAAGAAATCTTTAGTGAAGTAACCAGCAGACAATAAATCTTTTGTGAAGAAACCAGCAGACAAGAAATCTTTAGCGAAGAAACCAGCCGACAAGAAATCTTTAGTGAAGAAACCAGCAGACAAGAAATCTTTAGTGAAGAAACCAGCAAGCAAGAAATCTTTAGCGAAGACACCAGCAGACAAGAAATCTTTAGTGAAGAAACCAGCAGCTAAGAAATCTTTCGTGAAGACACCAGTAGACAAGAAATCTTTAGTGAAGAAACCAGCAGACAAGAAATCCTTCGTTAGAAACCAGCAGACAAGAAATCATTGGTGAAGAAACCAGCAGCCAAGAAAGTGACAACAAAGAAAGTAACAGCCAAGAAAACGAGCAGCAAGGCGGCGGCTACGCCAAATAAGGCGGTGAAGAAAGCAGCGCTTCAGAAAAAGTCTCCTGCGAAGAAGGTCAAAAAAGGCAAGAGTGCGGCGGGCGGAAAGCTGCTGAAGAAAGTGCAGACATGGAAGAGCAAGGTCAAGCCGAAAGCAGCGAAGGCTCAGAAAGCAGGGTCTGGAAAGAAGTGAAAGAGCGCGGGAAACTTGTAAACATCTGAACACAAAGGCTCTTCTCAGAGCCACCCAAATCTCTCAGGAAAGAGCTGATCCCCTGATCAAATGATCCCTGTCCCGGCCCCGCCTGCAGATTCCACATGGAAATGATTTGGAGTAAATCCAGGATCCCTGGTGACTCGCTGACATCCCCTCCACCCAGCCCTTTCCCCACTCTCTGTAATAAAACAGAAGGATGTCCGCCCTCACTCTAACTGGAGATGTGTTCGGTGCAGTCTCAGTTCACAAATTCAGGGGGAGAGTCCTGTAAGGTAGCTCGGTCACTCTGACTGAAACCGCCAGTTCCCCGGGGCTGCAGCCACTGACACTGCGGGGAGAGGATCCCCGACTCTATCCCGTCGCCGGGGGAACAAACAACTTTGTGTCCGGAGAAGAGGGAGGGCCGGGGAGAAGGTACATCTTAAAGCGCTGCAGTGGACTCAGCTCCTGTGTGTGCACAACTCTCACTGATTCCGTCCTCTGGGAACAGTGCGGTCTAAACAGATCAGGTTAGGAGAGAAACACACAGCCCGAGAATGGCCTCTTTCTTCCTGCATTTACTCTGTTCTGGGAGCAGATTCTCATTGAGAAGTGGCGCTCAGATCACCAGAGAGAAAAAAAAAACACAATTCAAACTGTCCAAATGAAAAACAGAGAATTAACCCGGACACTTCCATTATTAAATTATTTCATCAGCTCCGAACCAGTTCCCGTTAATGTACCGGGATGGTCTC
This sequence comes from Heterodontus francisci, assembly GCF_036365525.1. Classification (NCBI taxonomy): domain Eukaryota; kingdom Metazoa; phylum Chordata; class Chondrichthyes; order Heterodontiformes; family Heterodontidae; genus Heterodontus; species Heterodontus francisci. The sequence goes on from NW_027141093.1 coordinate 2,708,888, forward strand.
GGGATTTATAAAATCGAAGGCAGCGGGATTTCTTAAATTGTTGATTCTGACACCCTGTAGTTCAGTTCTTCACTTAACTGGAGGGGGAGATGTGTGAGCAGAGAAACAGAGCGAAATCCAGAGAGGGAACTGAAAAGACAACTGGACAGATGTGAAACAGGTCAATCCACTGTTACAATAACTCCATCTCTGATTCCCTCCTGACAGTAACCAGTCCTTTCACAGAGACTGTGGGTGGCTCTGAAAAGAGCCTTTGGTTTATTAGATGATATTTTGGCCGCTTTACTTTTTCTGGGAGCTCTGTGCGCTGGTTTTCTTGGGCAGCAGCAAGGCCTGGATATTAGGCAGCACTCCGCCCTGAGCGATAGTCACCCCTCCCAGCAGCTTGTTGAGCTCCTCGTCGTTGCGGACGGCCAGCTGCAGGTGTCTGGGAATGATGCGGGTCTTCTTGCTGTCCCGGGCCGCGTTGCTGGCCAGCTCGAGGATTTCAGAGGTCAGATACTCGAGCACAGCAGCCAGATCGACCGGGGCTCCGGCACCCACACGCTCAGCATAGTTGCCCTTTCTCAGGAGCCTGTGAACACGGCCCACCGGGAACTGCAGTCGAGCCCGGGAGGAGCGAGACTTGGCGTTGGCCCGAGCTTTCCCGCTGGTCTTTCCTCTTCCAGACATTTCCACAATCTCACAAATAGTTTCACAATGAATGAATAATTTCCTTAGCATTAATAATAGCCAGGAGGCGGTCAGGATGGCTGAGCGGTCTGAGGCGCTGCGTTTAAATCGCAGTCTCCATGGGAGGCGTGGGTTCGAATCCCACTTCTGACGCCTTGTGTTTTGACTGCACTGGAGGCGTTTGGGAGCAGCGGTGAAGAGCAAAGAGAAATCAGGAAAGAACATGGACAAGCAAAATAACAATGGACCCAAAGATGTTGCATCAAAACATTAGAGTAAGAGGCAACTAAGCAAACAGCAGGGCACATAAAAGATCAAAAATGTAACCTTTGTATCGGGTTGGAAGATGTTGCCAATATCCTTAATGAATACTTTACTGTCTTCTCAAATGAGGGGGTGATGCAGATATTGTTATTAAGGAGGAGGAGTGTGAAGTATTGGACGTGATAACTTAAGGAGAGAGGAAGTCTTAATTGGATGAGCATCCTTGAATGTGGATAAATCATCAGGACCAGATGAAATGTACCTCAGGCTGTTGAATGAAGCCAGGGAAGAAATAGTGGAAGGTCTGACCATCGTTTTCCAGAGGATTGGAGGTCTTGTAATGTTGCAATAAAAACAAAATACGACGCAGATCAAGCATGGCTTAGCCTTTAGAGTAGAGAAACAGGGCTGAATTCCCTGAACCAGTGCTACAGCTTTCAGAATAGAAGGAGCCGATGCACACCTGATGGGTTCCACTTAAACAAAAGAGCTGGAGGTGTTGACAGTCAGAACAGATAAAATGTGCAGGAGTGTTTGAAGCAGATTCTGTGTGGTTACTGTAGTTGTACTATGGCGTTATTTCAAGGAGGTGATTCTGAATGTAATGGATCAACGTGGACCCATCCAAGGCAAAGGTCACTGAAAGTGGCAACGCAGGTGGATAAGGTATTCAAGAAGGCATCCGGCATGCTTGCCTTCATCGGTCGGGGCATAGAGTATAAAAATTGGCAAGTCATGTTGCAGCTGCACAGAACCTTAGTTAGGCCACACATAGAATATTGCGTGCAATTCTGGTCGCCACACTACCAGAAGGACGTGGAGGCTTTGGAGAGGGTACAGAGGAGCTTGACCAGGATGTTGCCTGGTCTGGAGGGCATTAGCTATGAGGAGAGGTTGGAAAAACTCGGATTGCTTTCACTGGAACGACGGAGGTGAAGGGGCGACATGATAGAGGTTTACAAAGTTATGAGCGGCATGGACAGAGTGGATAGTCAGAAGCTTTTTCCCAGGGTGGAAGAGTCACAAACGGGACTGTCCCAGCAGACCCATTGTGTCAGCCTGCTCCTGCCCAACTGAACTTATTTCTTCCTATCTAGACTCTATCTTTTCTCCGCTGGTCCAGTCTCTTCCCACCTGCATCCGTGACTCTTCTGACGCCCTACGTCATTTTGACAATTTCCAGTTTCCTGGTCCCAACCGCCTCCTCTTCACTATGGACGTCCAATCGCTCTACACCTCCATCCCCCACCAGGATGGTTTGAGGGCTCTCCGCTTCTTCCTGGAACAGAGGCCCAACCAGTCCCCATCCACCACCACCCTCCTCCGCCTGGCTGAACTTGTTCTCACATTGAACAACTTCTCCTTCAACTCCACGCACTTCCTTCAAGTAAAAGGTGTCGCTATGGGTACCCGTATGGGTCCTAGTTATGCCTGTCTTTTTGTGGGATATGTCGAGCATTCTTTGTTCCAGTCCTACTCAGGCCCCCTCCCCCAACTCTTTTTCCGGTACATTGATGACTGTATCGGTGCCGTTTCCTGCTCCCGCCCCGAACTAGAAAACTTTATCAACTTTGCTTCCAATTTCCACCCTTCTCTCACCTTTACATGGTCCATCTCTGACACTTCCCTTCCCTTCTTCGACTTCTCTGTCTCCATCTCTGGGGATAGGTTGTCTACCAATATCCATTATAAGCCCACTGACTCCCACAGCTACCTCGACTACACTTCTTCACACCCTACCTCCTGTAAGGACTCCATTCCATTCTCCCAGTTTCTCCGTCTCCGACGCATCTGCTCTGATGATGCTACCTTCCATGACGGTGCTTCTGATATGACCTCCTTTTTCCTCAACCGAGGATTTCCCCCCACTGTGGTTGACAGGGCCCTCAACCGTGTCCGACCCATTCCCCGCACCTCTACCCTCACCCCTTCCCCTCCCTCCCAGAACCGTGACAGGGATCCCCTTGTCCTCACTTTTCATCCCACCAGCCTCCATATCCAAAGGATCATCCTCCGCCATTTTCACCACCTCCAGCGTGATGCCACTACCAGTCGCATCTTCCCCTCCCTTCCCCTGTCAGCATTCCGAAGGCATCGTTCCCTCCGCGACACCCTGGTCCACTCCTCCATTACCCCCACCACATCGTCCCCGTCCCAGGGCACCTTCCCTTCCAATCGCAGGAGGTGTAATACCTGCCCATTTACCTCCTCTCTCCTCACTATCCCAGGCCCCAAACACTCCTTTCAGGTGAAGCAGCGATTTACTTGTACTTCTTTCAATGTAGTATACTGTATTCGCTGCTCACAGTGTGGTCTCCTCTACATTGGGGAGACCAAGCGCAGACTGGGTGACCGCTTTGCGGAACATCTCCGCTCAGTCCGTAAGCAGGACCCTGAGCTTCCGGTTGCTTGCCATTTCAACACTCCCCCCTGCTCTCATGCTCACATCTCTGTCCTGGGATTGCTGCAGTGTTCCAGTGAACATCAACGCAAGCTCGAGGAACAGCATCTCATCTACCGATTAGGCACACTACAGCCTGCCGGACTGAACATTGAGTTCAATAATTTCAGAGCATGACAGCCCCCCACTTTACTTTCATTTTTAGTCATTTTTAGTTATTTTTTCTTCCTTTTTTTTTGCATTCCTTTTTACATTTTTTACAATCTTTTTTTTGCATTTATATAATTTCATCTTAGTTTGTTCAGTTTGCTTACCCACTGTTTTTTTCAGGTTGTTTTTCTTCAGGTTTGCACTTGCTGATGTTCAATATTCAGTATATTCACACCTAATCTGTACTAATGCTTTGTCTTTCAACACACCATTAACATATTGTTTGCCTTTGCTCCGTGACCTTTTGGTCAGCTATGTGGCCTGGTCCAATCTGCACCTTCTCCTTTGTTATCTCTTGCCCCACCTCCACCTCACTTGCTTATAATCTGTGACTTTTCTAATATTTGTCAGTTCCGAAGAAGGGTCACTGACCCGAAACGTTAACTCTGCTTCTCTTTCCACAGATGCTGCCAGACCTGCTGAGTGAATCCAGCATTTCTTGTTTTTGTTTCAGATTTCCAGCATCCGCAGTATTTTGCTTTTATTATTATGGAAGAGTCAGTTATTAGAGGACATAGCTTTAAGGTGCGAGGGGCAAAGTTTAGAGGGGATGTGCGAGGCAAGCTTTTTACACAGAGGGTGGTGAGTGCCTGGAACTTGCTGCCAGGGGAGGTGGTGGAAGCAGATACGATAGCGACGTTTAAGAGACATCTTGACAAATACATGAATTGGAAGGGAATAGAGGGATATGGGCCACGGAAGTGCAGAAGGTGTTAGTTTAGGCAGGCATCAAGATCGGCGCAGGCTTGGAGGGCCGAATGGCCTGTTCCTGTGCTGTACTGTTCTTTGTTCTTTGTTCTAAGCTTCCCTGTGGTCCAGCCTGGTTGAATGGAACTGAAGCAAACAAATCATCCGGAAGAGGAAAAGATATATAAGGCCATGAAAGCACAGAATTCAGATGGATGCAATACCAGATGGTCTGGCAAGAGTGTAAAACAGCAGCAGACTGGTGAATAAAACTTTCCCATTGAATAAGACAAGAGAAGAGAGGGTAATAAGTATTAAGTATAAACTTAATATCATTTTGTTTGAAACGGAGACCAGGGGGCAGCTGGATAAGTAAAACCGTATATATTTGGGCCTTTTAAAATAACTTGCCTTTCATTGCAGCAGCTTTTTCGGGAGCAGAGAGTGCGAGCGAGTGAGTAGCTGGGAAGGTCAGTTTAAAGTAAACTTAATATCATTTTGTTATAAACGGAGACCAGGGGGCAGCTGGGTAAGTAAAACCGTATATATTTGGGCCTTTTAAAATAACTTGCCTTTCATTGCAGCAGCTTTTTCGGGAGCAGAGAGTGCGAGCGAGTGAGCAGCTGGGAAGGTCTGAAGAAAGTAAACTTAATTTCTTTTTGTTTTCGGCGGTGACCAGGGGGCTGCTGGGTAAGTAAAACCCTATATATTTCGGCCGTTTAAAATAACCTGCCTTTCATTGCAGCAGCTTTTTCGGGAGCAGAGAGTGCGAGCGAGTGAGCAGCTGGGAAGGTCAGTTTAAAGTAAACTTAATTTCCTTTTGTTTGAGGCAGAGTCCCTGGGGCTGCTGGGTAAGTAAAACCCTATATATTTGGGCCGTTTAAAATAACCTGCCTTTCATTGCAGCAGCTTTTTCGGGAGCAGAGAGTGCGAGCGAGTGAGCAGCTGGGAAGGTCAGTTTAAAGTAAACTTAATTTCTTTTTGTTTTAGGCGGAGACCAGGGGGCTGCTGGGTAAGTAAAACCCTACATATTTGGGCCGTTTCAAATAATTTGCATTTCATTGCTCATTTCCCGGCGGAGCAGCAGGAGAAGGTAGCGACTCTTCGGTGGGTGAGTGAAGGCATCAGGAGCTGTGTTTTAAAAGTAAGTACTTACTGTTTTACTTACTGTTTTCCTTGTCTTTGAGTTTCTTTTGGCGCCGGAGGAACCGGCGAGTAAACCCGAGCCACTACACATGTAGTGTCTCCCACCCATCCTCCTCCTCTAACCTAATAATAAGACCCTTTTTACCCTCCTCCTCTAACCAAAAGGGACTGAGCAGGTAAGCTATTTACTGTTTTTGTTAATATCTATAGTTGTACTTAACTAAGGGGTAATTGAATAAAAGAAATGGCAGCCAGTGTAGTGTATTGCTCCTCCTGCAGAATGTTCGAGGTGAGGGAAACCTCCGGTGGCCCTGCCGACTTCACCTGCTGGAAGTGCATCCGTCTCCAGCTCCTATCAGACCGTGTTAGGGAATTGGAGCTGGAGCTGGATGAACTGAGGATCATTCGGGAAGCTGAGGGGTTGATAGATAGAAGCTACACGGAGGTCGCTACTCCACAAATCAAAGGCAGCTGGGTAACAGTTAGAGGTGGGAAGAGGTCAGTGCAGGGATCTCCTGTGGTCGTTCCCCTCAACAACAAGTATACAGTTTTAGATACTGTTGGGGGGGACGGCCTATCGGGGGCAGGCTGCAGTGACCGGGCCTCTGGCACGGGGTCCTGCACTGTGGCTCAGAAGGGAAGGAGGGAGAATGGGAGAGCACTAGTCATCGGGGACTCGATGGTGAGGAGTACGGACAGGCGGTTCTGTGGGCGCAGGCGAGACGCACGGATGGTTTGTTGCCTCCCTGGTGCCAGGGTCCGTGATGTTTGTGATCGCGTCTTCAGGATCCTTAAAGGGGAGGGGGAGCAGCCAGAGGTCGTGGTGCACATTGGCACCAACGACGTAGGAAGGAAGGGTGGCACAGATGTTAGAAGTGAGTTTAGGGAGTTAGGCTGGAAGCTGAAAGCTCGGACGGACAGAGTTGTTATCTCTGGTTTGTTGCCGGCGCCACGTGATAGTGAGGCTAGGAATAGGGAGAGAGCACAGCTGAACACGTGGCTGCAGGAATGGTGTAGGAGGGAGGGCTTCCAGTTCTTGGATAATTGGACTGCATTCTGGGGAAGATGGGACCTGTTCAAACAGGACGGGCTGCATCTGAACCAGAGGGGCACCAATATCCTGGGAGGGAGGTTTGCTAGTACTGTTCGGGAGGGTTTAAACTAGTTTGGGAGGGGGATGGGAACCGGACTTGTAATCCAGGGACCAGTGGGTCCACTCAGAAAGACAAAGAGTGTAGTGAGGTATTGGGGAAGGTAGCACTGTCGCAGAGGACAGATGGGCACGGAGAAGGGTTAAAGTGCGTATACTTCAACGCAAGAAGCATCAGGAATAAGGTGAGTGAATTGAAGGCGTGGATGGGCACTTGGGACTACGATGTTGTGGCCATCACTGAAACGTGGATAGGTGAGGGGGAGGAATGGTTTTTGGAGGTACCTGGTTATAGATGTTTTCATAAGATTAGGAATGGTGGTAAAAGAGGTGGGGGGGGGTGGCATTGTTAGTTAGAAATAGTGTAACAACTGCTGAAAGAATTTTCGAGGAGGATCTGCCGACTGAGGCACTGTGGGTTGAGGTCAGGAACAGGAAAGGAGCAGTCACCTTGATGGGAGTTTTCTATAGGCCCCCCAATAGCAGCAGGGAGGTGGAAGAGCAGATTGGGAAACAGATTTTGGAAAGGAGCAGAAGTCACAGGGTAGTAATTATGGGGGATTTCAACTTCCCAAATATTGATTGGCAACTCTTTAGATCGAATAGTTTGGATGGGGTAGTGTTTGTGCAGTATGTCCAGGAAGCTTTTCTGACTCAGTATGTAGACTGCCCGACCAGAGGGGAGGCAATATTGGATTTGGTACTAGGTAATGAACCAGGGCAAGTGATAGAGCTGTTGGTGGGCGAGCACTTTGGAGATAGTGATCACAATTCTGTAGCATTCACTGTGGTAATGGAGAGGGATAGGTATGTGCAACAGGGCAAGGTTTACAATTGGGGGAAGGGTAGATATGATGCTGTCAGGCAGGAACTGAGGAGCATAAGTTGGGAGCATATGCTGGCAGGGAAGGGCACGGTCGAAATGTGGAACTTTTTCAAGGAGCAGATAGTAGGGGCCATTGATAAGCATGTCCCTGTCAGACAGGGAAGGGATGGTCATGTGAGGGAACCGTGGTTGACAAGAGAGGTTGAGAGTCTTGTTAGGAAGAAGAAGGATGCGTATATAAAGTTGAGGAAAAAGGGCACAGGCATAGCTCTGGAGGGATACAAGATGGCCAGGAAGGATCTGAAGAAAGGGATTAGGAGAGCTAAGAGAGGGCATGAAAAATGCTTGGCGGGTAGGATAAAAGAAAACCCCAAGGCCTTTTACGCGTATGTCAGAAATATGAGGATGACTAGGGGGACCGTAGGTCCGGTCAAGGACAATAGCGGGAGACTGTGTGTTGAGCCGGAAGAGATAAGTGAGGTTTTGAATGAGTACTTCTCTTCGGTATTTACGAATGAGAAGGGGTGTATTACTGAAGAGGACGGTGGGAAGCAGACTGGTAAGCTCGAGGAAGTGCTCGTTAGGAGGGAAGATGTGTTGGGGTTTTTGAATAACTTGAAGATAGACAAGTCTCCCGGGCCTGACGGGGTATATCCAAGGATGTTATGGGAAGCAAGGGATGAAATTGCAGAGCCGCTGGCAATGATCTTTTCATCTTCTCTGCTGACGGGGGTGGTACCAGGTGATTGGAGGGTGGCAAATGTTGTGCCCCTGTTCAAGAAAGGGAATAGGAACAACCCTGGGAATTACAGGCCAGTTAGTCTTACTTTGGTGGTAGGCAAGTTGATGGAAAAGGTGCTGAGGGATAGGATTTCTGAGCATCTGGAAAGACACTGCTTGATTCGGGACAGTCAGCACGGTTTTGTGAGGGGTAGGTCTTGCCTCACAAGCCTGATTGAATTCTTTGAGCAGGTGACCAAGCAAGTGGATGAGGGTAAACCAGTGGATGTGGTGTACATGGATTTTAGTAAGGCATTTGATAAGGTCCCCCATGGTAGACTTATGGAGAAAGTCAGGAGGCATGGGATAGTGGGGAATGTGGCCAGTTGGATTAAGAATTGGCTAACTGATAGAAGGCAGAGAGTGGTCTTAGATGGTAAATACTCAGCCTGGAGCCCAGTTACCAGTGGCGTGCCGCAGGGATCAGTTCTGGGTCCTCTCCTGTTTGTGATTTTTATTAACGACTTGGATGAGGAAGTCGAAGGGTGGGTCAGTAAATTTGCAGATGATACAAAGGTTGGTGGAGTTGTGGATACCGAGGAGGGCTATTGTCGTCTGCAAAGGGACTTGGATAGGTTGCAGTGCTGGGCTGAAAAGTGGCAGATGGAGTTTAACCCTGAAAAGTGTGAGGTCGTCCATTTTGGAAGGACAAACACGAATGCAAAATACTGGGTTAACGGTAGGGTTCTTGGGCATGTGGAGGAGCAGAGAGACCTTGGGGTCTATGTGCATAGATCGTTGAAAGTTGCAACTCAAGTGGATAGGGCTGTGAAGAAGGCATATGGGGTGTTAGCGTTCATTAGCAGAGGGATTGAATTTAAGAGCCGTGAGGTGATGATGCAGCTGTACAGGACCTTGGTAAGGCCTCATTTGGAGTACTGTGTGCAGTTCTGGTCGCCTCATTTTAGGAAGGATGTGGAAGCCTTGGAGAGGGTGCAGAGGAGATTTACCAGGATGTTGCCTGGAATGGAGAATAAGTCTTACGAGGAAAGGCTGAACATTCTAGGCCTCTTCTCATTAGAACGGAGAAGGATGAGGGGTGACATGATAGAGGTTTATAAGATGATCAGGGGAATAGATAGGGTAGACAGTCAGAAACTTTTTCCCCGGGTGGAGCAAAGCGTTACAAGGGGTCATAAATTTAAGGTGAAGGGTGGGAGATATAAGGGGGATGTCAGGGGAAGGTTCTTTACCCAGAGAGTGGTCGAGGCATGGAATGCCTTGCCCGGGGAAGTTGTTGAGTCAGAAACTTTAGGGACTTTCAAAAGGCTTTTGGATAGGTATATGGATAAAGGAGAATGATGGGGTATAGATTAAATTGTCCTTGACAGAGGACAAAGGATCGGCACAACATTGTGGGCCGAAGGGCCTGTTCTGTGCTGTATGTTCTATGTTCTATGTTCTATATAATTGGGTCGTTTAAAATAACCTGCCTTTCATTGCAGCAGTTTTTTCGGGAGCCGAGAGTGCGAGCGAGTGAGCAGCTGGGAAGGTCAGTTTAAAGTAAACTTAATATCATTTTGTTTGAAACGGAGACCAGGGGGCAGCTGGATAAGTAAAACCGTATATATTTGGGCCATTTAAAATAACTTGCCTTTCATTGCAGCAGCTTTTTCGGGAGCAGAGAGTGCGAGCGAGTGAGTAGCTGGGAAGGTCAGTTTAAAGTAAACTTAATATCATTTTGTTATAAACGGAGACCAGGGGGCAGCTGGGTAAGTAAAACCGTATATATTTGGGCCTTTTAAAATAACTTGCCTTTCATTGCAGCAGCTTTTTCGGGAGCAGAGAGTGAGAGCGAGTGAGCAGCTGGGAAGGTCTGAAGAAAGTAAACTTAATTTCTTTTTGTTTTCGACGGTGACCAGGGGGCTGCTGGGTAAGTAAAACCCTATATATTTCGGCCGTTTAAAATAACCTGCCTTTCATTGCAGCAGCTTTTTCGGGAGCAGAGAGTGCGAGCGAGTGAGCAGCTGGGAAGGTCAGTTTAAAGTAAACTTAATTTCCTTTTGTTTGAGGCGGAGTCCCTGGGGCTGCTGGGTAAGTAAAACCCTATATATTTGGGCCGTTTAAAATAACCTGCCTTTCATTGCAGCAGCTTTTTCGGGAGCAGAGAGTGCGAGCGAGTGAGCAGCTGGGAAGGTCAGTTTAAAGTAAACTTAATTTCTTTTTGTTTTAGGCGGAGACCAGGGGGCTGCTGGGTAAGTAAAACCCTATATAATTGGGTCGTTTAAAATAACCTGCCTTTCATTGCAGCAGTTTTTTCGGGAGCCGAGAGTGCGAGCGAGTGAGAAGCTGGGAAGGTCAGTTTAAAGTAAACTTAATTTCTTTTTGTTTTAGGCGGAGACCAGGGGGCTGCTGGGTAAGTAAAACCCTATATATTTGGGCCGTTTAAAATAATCTGCCTTTCATTGCAGCAGCTTTTTCGGGAGCAGAGAGTGCGAGCGAGTAAGCAGCTGGGAAGGTCAGTTTAAAGTAAACTTAATTTCTTTTTGTTATCGGCAGAGACTAGGGGGCTGCTGGGTAAGTAAAACCCTATATATTTGGGCCGTTTAAAATAACCTGCCTTTCATTGCAGCAGCTTTTTCGGGAGCAGAGAGTGCGAGCGAGTGAGCAGCTAAGAAGGTCAGTTTAAAGTAAACTTAATTTCTTTTTGTTTTAGGCGGAGACCAGTGGCTGCTGGGTAAGTAAAACCCTATATATTTGGGCCGTATAAAATAACTTGACTTTCATTGCAGCAGCTTTTTCGGGAGCAGAGAGTGCGAGCGAGTGAGCAGCTGGGAAGGTCAGTTTAAAGTAAACTTAATTTTTTTTGTTTTGGGTGGAGACCAGGGGGCTGCTGGGTAAGTAAAACCCTATATATTTGGGCCGTTGAAAATAACTTGACTTTCATTGTAGCAGCTTTTTCGGGAGCAGAGTGCGAGCGAGTGAGCAGCTGGGAAGGTCAGTTTAAAGTAAACTTAATTTCTTTTTGTTTTAGGCGGAGACCAGGGGGCTGCTGGGTAAGTAAAACCCTATATATTTGGGCCGTTTAAAATAACATGCCTTTCATTGCAGCAGCTTTTTCGGGAGCTGAGAGTGCGAGCGAGTGAGCAGCTGGGAAGGTCAGTTTAAAGTAAACTTAATTTATTTTTGTTTTAGGCGGAGACCAGGGGGCTGCTGGGTAAGTAAAACCCTATATATTTGGGCCGTTTAAAATAACTTGACTTTCATTGTAGCATCTTTTTCGGGAGCAGAGAGTGCGAGCGAGTGAGCAGCTGGGAAGGTCAGTTTAAAGTAAACGTAATTCCTTTTTCTTTTAGGCAGAGTCCAGGCACTGCTGGGGAAGTAAATCCCTATATATTTGGGCCGTTTAAAATAACTTGACTTTCATTGCAGCAGCTTTTTCGGGAGCAGAGAGTGCGAGCGAGTGAGCAGCTGGGAAGGTCAGTTTAAAGTAAACTTAATTTCTTTTTGTTTTGGGCGAATACCAGGGGGCTGCTGCGTAAGCAAAACCCTATATATTTGGGAAGTTTAAAATAACTTGCCTTTCATTGCAGAAGCTTTTTCGGGAGCAGATTGTGCGAGCGAGTGAGCAGTTGGGAAGGTCAGTTTAAAGTAAACTTAATATCTTTTTGTTTTCGGCGGGGACCAGAGGGCTGCTGGGTAAGTAAAACCCTATATATTTGGGCCGTTTAAAATAACCTGCCTTTCATTTCAGCAGCTTTTTCGGGAGCAGAGAGTGTGAGCGAGTGAGCAGCTGGTAAGGTCAGTTTAAAGTAAACTTAATTCCTTTTTGTTTAAGGCGGAGACCAGGGGGCTGCTGGGTAAGTAAAACCCTATATATTAGGGCCGTTTAAAATAATTTGACTTTCATTGCGGCAGCTTTTTCGGGAGCAGAGAGTGTGAGCGAGTGAGCAGCTGGGATGGTCAGTTTAAAGTAAACATAATTTCTTTTGGTTTTAGGCGGAGACCAGGGGGCTGCTGGGTAAGTAAAACCCTATATATTTGGGCCGTTTAAAATAACTTGACTTTCATTGCAGCAGCTTTTTCCGGAGCAGAGAGCGCGAGCGAGTGAGCAGCTGGGAAGGTTAGTTTAAAGTAAACTTAATTTATTTTTGTTTTCGGTGGAGACCAGGGGGCTGCTGGGTAAGTAAAACCCTAAATATTTGGGCCGTTTAAAATAACTTGCATTTCATTGCGGCAGCTTTTTCGGGAGCAGAGAGTGCGAGCGAGTGAGCAGCTGGGAAGGTCAGTTTAAAGTAAACTTAATTTATTTCTGTTTTAGGCGGAGACCAGGGGGCTGCTGGGTAAGTAAACCCTATATATTTGGGCCGTTTAAAACAACCTGCCTTTCATTGCAGCAGCTTTTTCGGGAGCAGAGAGTGCGAGCGAGTGAGCAGCTCGGAAGGTCAGTTTAAAGTAAACTTAATTTCTTTTTGTTTTGGGCGGAGACCAGGGGGCTGCTGGGTCAGTAAAACCCTATACACGTGGGCCGTTTAAAATAACTTGCCTTTCATTGCAGCAGCTTTTTCGGGAGCAGAGAGTGCGAGCGAGTGAGCAGCTGGGAAGGTCAGTTTAAAGTAAACTTAATTCCTTTTTGTTTTAGGCGGAGACCAGGGGGCTGCTGGGTAAGTAAAACCGTATATATTTGGGCCGTTTAAAATGACTTGACTTTCATTGTAGCAGCTTTTTCGGGAGCAGAGAGTGCGAGCGAGTGAGCAGCTGGGAAGGTCAGTTTAAAGTAAACTTAATTTCTTTTTATTTTCTGCGGAGACCAGAGGGCTGCTGGGTAAGTAAAACCCTAGATATTTGGGCCGTTTAAAATAACTGGCCTTTCCTTGCAGAAGCTTTTTCAGGAGCTGAGTGTGCGAGCGAGTGAGCAGCTGGGAAGGTCAGTTTAAAGTAAACTTAATATCTTTTGGTCTTCTGCGGAGACCAGAGGGCTGCTGGGTAAGTTAAACCCTATATATCTGGGTCGTTTAAAATAACTTGCCTTTCATTGCAGAAGCTTTTTCGGGAGCAGAGTGTGCGAGCGAGTGAGCAGCTGGGAAGGTCAGTTTAAAGTAAACTTAATATCTTTTTGTTTTCGGCTGAGACCAGATGGCTGCTGGGTAAGTAAAACCCTATATATTTGGGCCGTTTAAAATAACTTGCTTTTCATTGCGGCAGCTTTTTCGGGAGCAGAGAGTGCGAGCGAGTGAGCAGCTGGGAAGGTCAGTTTAAAGTAAACTTAATTTCTTTTTGTTTTAGGTGGGGACCAGGGGGCTGCTGGGTAAGTAAAACCCTATATATTTGGGCCGTTTAAAATAACTTGACTTTCATTGCAGCAGCGTTTTCGGGAGCAGAGAGTGCGAGCGAGTGAGCAGCTGGGAAGGTCAGTTTAAAGTAAACTTAATTTCATTTTGTTTTCGGTGGAGACCAGGGGGCTGCTGGGTAAGTAAAACCCTACATATTTGGGCCGTTTAAAATAACTTGCATTTCATTGCGGCAGCTTTTTCGGGAGCAGAGAGTGCGAGCGAGTGAGCAGCTGGGAAGGTCAGTTTAAAGTAAACTTAATTTATTTTTGTTTTAGGCGGAGACCAGGGGGCTGCTGGGTAAGTAAAATCCTGTATATTTGGGCCTTTTAAAATAACCTGCCTTTCATTGCAGCAGCTTTTTCGGGAGCAGAGAGTGCGAGCGAGTGAGCAGCTGGGAAGGTCAGTTTAAAGTAAACTTAATTGCTTTTTGTTTTATGCGGAGACCAGGGGGCTGCTGGGTAAGTAAAACCCTATATAATTGGGTCGTTTAAAATAACCTGCCTTTCATTGCAGCAGCTATTTCGGGAGCAGAGAGTGCGAGCGACTTAGCAGCTGGGAAGGTCAGTTTAAAGTAAACTTAATTTCTTTTTGTTTCAGCCGAAGTCCGTGGGGCTGCTGGGTAATTAAAACCCTATATATTTGGGCCGTTTAAAATGACCTGCCTTTAATTGCAGCAGCTTTTTCAGGAGCAGAGAGAGCGAGCGAGTGAGCAGCTGGGAAGGTCAGTTTAAAGTAAACTTAATTTCTTTTTGTTTTGGGCGGAGACCAGGGGGCTGCTGGGTAAGTAAAACCCGATATATTTGGGCCGTTTAAAATAACTTGCATTTCATTGCGGCAACTTTTTCGGGAGCAGAGAGTGCGAGCGAGTGAGCAGCTGGGAAGGTCAGTTTAAAGTAAACTTAATTTCTTTTTGTTTTAGGCGGAGACCTGGGGACTGCTGGATAAGTAAAACCCTACATATTTGGGCCGTTTAAAATAACATGCCTTTCATTGCAGCAACTTTTTCGGGAGCAGAGAGTGCGAGCGAGTGAGCAGCTGGGAAGGTCAGTTTAAAGTAAACTTAATTTCTTTTTGTTTTAGGCGGAGACCTGGGGACTGCTGGATAAGTAAAACCCTACATATTTGGGCCGTTTAAAATAACATGCCTTTCATTGCAGCAGCTTTTTCGGGAGCTGAGAGTGCGAGCGAGTGAGCAGCTGGGAAGGTCAGTTTAAAGTAAACTTAATTTCTTTTTGTTTTAGGCGGAGACCAGGGGGCTGCTGGGTAAGTAAAACCCTATATATTTGGGCCGTTTAAAATAACTTGACTTTCATTGTAGCAGCTTTCTCGGGAGCAGAGAGTGCGAGCGAGTGAGCAGCTGGGAAGGTAAGTTTAAAGTAAACTTAATTCCTCTTTGTTTTACGCGGAGACCAGGGGGCTGCTGGGTAAGTAAAACCGTATATATTTGGGCCGTTTAAAATAACCTGCCTTTCATTGCAGCAGCTTTTTCGGGAGCAGAGAGTGCGAGCGAGTGAGCAGCTGGGACGGTCAGTTTAAAGTAAACTTAATTTCTTTTTGTTTTGGGCGGAGACCAGGGGGCAGCTGGGTAATTAAAACCCTATATACGTGGGCCGTTTAAAATAACCTGCCTTTCATTGCAGCAGCTTTTTCGGGAGCAGAGAGTGCGAGCGAGTGAGCAGCTGGGAAGGTCAGTTTAAAGTAAACTTAATTCCTTCTTGTTTTAGGCGGAGACCAGGGGGCTGCTGGGTAAGTAAAACCGTATGTATTTGGGCCGTTTAAAATAACTTAACTTTCATTGTAGCAGCTTTTTCGGGAGCAGAGAATGCGAGCGAGTGAGCAGCTGGGAAGGTCAGTTTAAAGTAAATTTAATTTCTATTTGTTTTAGGCGGGGACCAGGGGGCTGCTGGGTAAGTAAAACCCTATATATTTGGGCCGTTTAAAATAACTTGACTTTCATTGCAGCAGCTTTTTCGGGAGCAGAGAGTGCGAGCGAGTGAGCAGCTGGGAAGGTCAGTTTAAATTAAACTTAATTTCTTTTTGTTTTCTGCGGAGACCAGAGGGCTGCTGGTTAAGTAAAACCCTATATATTTGGGCCGTTTAAAGTAACTTGCATTTCATTGCGGCAGCTTTTTCGGGAGCAGAGTGCGAGCGAGTGAGCAGCTGGGAAGGTCAGTTTAAAGTAAACTTAATTTATTTTTGTTTTAGGCAGAGACCAGGGGGCTGCTGGGTAAGTAAAACCCTATATATTTGGGCCGTTGAAAATAACTTGACTTTCATTGTAGCAGCTTTTTCGGGAGCAGAGAGTGCGAGCGAGTGAGCAGCTGGGAAGGTCAGTTTAAAGTAAACTAAATTCCTTTTTGTTTTAGGCGGAGACCAGGGGGCTGCTGGGTAAGTAAAACCCTATATATTAGGGCCGTTTAAAATAATTTGACTTTCATTGTAGCAGCTTTTTCGGGAGCAGAGTGTGCGAGCGAGTGAGCAGCTGGGATGGTCAGTTTAAAGTAAACTTAATTTCTTTTGGTTTTAGGCGGGGACCAGGGGGCTGCTGGGTAAGTAAAACCCTATATATGTGGGCCGTTTAAAATAACTTGACTTTCATTGCAGCAGCTTTTTCGGGAGCAGAGGGTGCGAGCGAGTGAGCAGCTGGGAAGGTTACTTTAAATTAAACTTAATTTCTTTTTGTTTTCGGTGGAGACCAGGGGGCTGCTGGGTAAGTAAAACCTGTATATTTGGGCCGTTTAAAATAACCTGCCTTTCATTGCAGCAGCTTTTTCGGGAGCAGAGAGTGCGAGCGAGTGAGCAGCTGGGAAGGTCAGTTTAAAGTAAACTTAATTTCTTTTTGTTTTGGGCGGAGACCAGGGGGCTGCTGGGTAATGAAAACCCTATATACGTGGGCCGTTTAAAATAACCTGCCTTTCATTGCAGCAGCATTTTCGGGAGCAGAGAGTGCGAGCGAGTGAGCAGCTGGGAAGGTCAGTTTAAAGTAAACTTAATTCCTTTTTGTTTTAGGTGGAGACCAGGGGGCTGCTGGGTAAGTAAATCCCTATATATTTGGGCCATTTAAAATAACTTGACTTTCATTGTAGCAGCTTTTTCGGGAGCAGCGAGTGCGAGAGAGTGAGCAGCTTGGAAGGTCAGTCTAATGTAAACTTAATTTCTTTTTGTTATCGGCGGAGACCAGGGGGCTGCTGTGTAAGTAAAACCCTATATATGTGGGCCAGGGAAAGGATTGGCCCACTCAAGGACAATGGAGGAAAGTAATGCGTGGAGTCAGAGAATATAGGTGAGATTCTAAACGAGTACTTTGCATCGGTATTCACCGAGGAGAGGGACATGACGGATGTTGAGGTTAGGGACAGATGTTTGATTACTCTAGGTCAAGTCGGCATAAGGAGGAAGGAAGTGTTGGGTATTCTAAAAGGCATTAAGGTGGACAAGTCCCCAGGTCCGGATGGGATCTATCCCAGGTTACTGAGGGAAGCGAGAGAGGAAATATCTGGGGCCTTAACAGATATCTTTGCAGCATCCTTAATCACGGGTGAGGTCCCGGAGGACTGGCGAATTGCTAATGTTGTCCCCTTGTTTAAGAAGGGTAGCAGGGATAATCCAGGTAATTATAGACCGGTCAGCCTGATGTCAGTGGTAGGGAAGCTGCTGGAGAAGATACTGAGGGATAAGATCTATTCCCATTTGGAAGAAAATGGGCTTATCAGTGATAGGCAACATGGTTTTGTGCAGGGAACGTCATGTCTTACCAACTTACTAGAATTCTTTGAGGAAGTGACAAAGTTGATTTATGAGGGAAGGGCTGTAGATGTCGTATACATGGACTTCAGTAAGGCGTTTGATAAAGTTCCCCATGGTAGGCTGATGGAGAACGTGAAGACGCATGGGGTCCAAAGTGTACTAGCTAGATGGATAAAGAACTGGCTGAGCAACAGGAGACAGAGTAGCAGTGGAAGGCATTTTCTCAAAATGGAGACGTGTGACCAGTGGTGTTCCACAGGGATCCGTGCTGGGACCACTGTTTGTGATATACATAAATGATTTGGAGGAAAGTATAGGTGGTCTGATTAACAAGTTTGCAGACGACACTAAGATTGGTGGAGTAGCAGATAGTGAAGGGGACTGTCAGAGAATACAGCAGAATATAGATAGATTAGAGAGTAGGGCAGAGAAATGGCAGATGGAGTTCAATCAGGGCTAATGCGAGGTGATGCATTTTGGAAGATCCAATTCAAGAGTGAACTTTTCAATAAATGGAAAAGTCCTGGGGAAAATTGATGTACAGAGAGATTTGGGTGTTCAGGTCCATTGTTCCCTGAAGGTGGCAACGCAGGTCAATAGAGTGGTCAAGAAGGCATGCGGCATGCTTTCCTTCATCGGACGGGGTATTGAGTACAAGAGTTGGCAGGTCATGTTACAGTTGTATAAGACTTTGGTTCGGCCACATTTGGAATACTGCGTGCAGTTCTGGTCGCCACATTGCCAAAAGGATGTGGATGCTTTGGAGAGGGTGCTGAGGAGGTTCACCAGGATGTTGCCTGGTATGGAGGGTGCTAGCTATGAAGAGAGGTTGAGTAGATTAGGATTATTTTCATTAGAAAGACGGAGGTTGAGGGGGGACCTGATTGAGGTGTACAAAATCATGAGATGTATAGACAGGGTGGATAGCAAGAAGCTTTTTCCCAGAGTGGGGGATTCAATTACAAGGGGACACGAGTTCAAAGTGAAAGGGGAATAGTTTAGGGGGATATGCGTGGAAAGTTCTTTACACAGAGGGTGGTGGGTGCCTGGAATGCATTGCCAGTGGAGGTGGTAGACGCGGGCACGATAGCGTCTTTTAAGATGTATCAAGACAGATACATGAATGGGCAGGAAGTAAAGAGATACAGACACTGAGAAAATTGGCGACAGGTTTAGGTAGAGGATTTGTATCCGTGGAGGCTTGGAGGGCCGAAGGGCCTGTTCCTGTGATGTAATTTTCTTTGTTCTTTGTTCTATCCCAGTGACCAGGCTACATGTACTTGGAGTTTTTTGTGTCTGTAATGAAGCTCTAAAAACAAAAATCCCTTTATTTTTCCAGTTAACCGATGTACACGTGTGTAACTGCAAGGAGGAATAAGGTAAAAAGTGAAATGTAAAATTTCAATCTGAGTATATATGTTTTACTTCATTCTTGGTTAAGACTTGTCTTGTACTAAACTGAAATTTTGTTCTTTCCGAAAGAAACATTTTATTTTGGAATAAAATAGTCAATGATTGTCTGCATCATTAAGTGGGAAAAAATGTAAATGTGTTGTGACCCCTGGAGAAGTGGAGCTGGAATAAACAGTGCACTCCTCCTGCCTCGGTCACAACAATATCATCTCCAAGTATTCTCTGCCAAATGTAATTTGCATTGTAATGGCCTCTATTACGTCACGCCTCAACCTTCATTTATCTAGAGAAAAGTCATTACTGCTGGTATTCCTCTTCCTCTGGAATTGATCCCCTGTGCTTTGATCGCATTTCCATGGTCTTCTTAACCTAATTTATTTCATTTGTGCATCTATTACCCCGGAAGCCTTTGCCACTTTGATTACTTTATCAATTATCTTCTCCCTTTTCTACCTTAAATCTCTTGGAGTTGTTTGATGAATTCTTTCAATTATTTCTTCTCCCCTCATATTTATTTCAATACTTCAGCCTTACCAACTGCTCCGTTCTGATCCTACTTTCCCATAACACATGTGTCTTTCTTCCTTCTGAGGTCAGAGCTGCTCTCCAGATGTCCATTTATATTTCTGTCCATGTCACTCTGCCCCTCTCTGCTACAAAGTCCAGTAAACCCGAGCTGTCCTTTAACTGACAACAGACGGGATCTTTCCTGACTCACAGAAGTAGGTCGTTTCACAGCCAATTTCCCTCGACCGTCTAACATGGTATATTCAGAGGGCCACATTTGGAAATTATTAGTTTGGCTCCGTTCGCATGTCATTCCCGCTGGAACTCATCGCACACTCACCTGCTCTGAATTACTCAGGTTCCCTTTTTCACCTCTTTCTCTGGTACATTCTTTCACCTTGAACTGGAAAAAAAAATCGAACTTCTAATTGCCGTCCCTCCCTCACCTTTACATGGTTCATCTCTGACTCTTCCCTCCCTCGACTTCTTTATCTCCCAATCAGGGGATTGGCTGTGCACCAATATCTACTATAATCCCATCAACTCTCTCAGCCAGCTTGACTAAAGTTGACCCCGTCCCATTTCCTCTTGGACTCTATTCCAATCTCCCTTTCTTCTCAGCTTCCACTCCAACCACCTCAATATGCAAGACATCATCCTCCGCCATTTCCACCATGTCCAGCTAAAACCAACACCAAACACATCCGTTCTGATGAAAGGTCACAGACCTGAAATGTTAACGCTGCTTCTCTCTCTACAGATGCTGCAGGACCTGCTGAGTATTTCCAGCACTTTCTGTTTTCATTTCAGATTTCCAGCATCCTCAGTGTTTTGCTTTTATTATCAAACACATCTTCCCATCCACTCCTGTCCCCCCACCCCTTGTAACACACTGGTTCACACTTCTGTCACCCCCAACATCCTGTTTCCCTCCCCCGCCCAGCACCTTCCAACACAACTACAGTAGATACAACATCTGGCCTTTCATTTCCTTCCTTCCCACTGTCCAGGGCCGAAACACTGCATCCAGGTGGAACAGAGATTTACATGTGTACTTCTTCCAGTGTAGTTACTGTATTCACTGCCCACCATGCAGTCTCCTGTACCTTGGAAATGACGTAATGCAGATTGAGTGATTTCTTTGCTGAACATTTCATTTCAGTCTGAAAACAGGACCCTGAGCCTCTGGTCACTTTTCCCTTTAATTCTACATCCCGTTCTGACTTCTCTCTCCTCTGATTGGGTGGCAATTCTTGGAGGTGGGACATGCTTCCTCACAGGGACAGAGACCCCGACTGCAGGTAATTAATTACCTGAGTCACACAAAGTACAGTCGTGGCTTCCAGGCCCCGGTGGAGACTTTCCAGCCGGTGGGTGGGGCCACCACATCCTCATGAACTTCTGGCCGTTAACTTTGTTGTTCTCTCCACAGATGCTGCCTGTTCACTGCTTCTATTAGATTTAAAGTAAGTTCAATGTTTTGATTTCACTCAAATACATAGAGCTGCATATTAACAGCAGCAGATATGTAGGTAGGTGGGAGAGAGTGAGATAGAGTTTCAGCATGCTATGATGTTTTAATGTGCGTCTTTTGCCCATGGCAGGTTCTCCATTTGGAAGTAAACCTGATAGGCAGGCTTGGCTTCCAGTCACGTGAGGTGGACAGTGGAGAAGGCTGTAGGACAAAGTATGTCCTAACCATGATCCCGAGGGGAGATGTCCAATCAGGGGCTGTCCAATCCCCAACCCCTGGATGTTCTCCTATCCTGACAGAGTGATCCCAGTCTGCTGGTGATGTCCAATCCCAGAAGACTCCAATCCCAGATGCTCGGATGGTGCACATCCCGGGCAGGGTGGAGGTTGGTTCAACCCTTGGGGTGTCTGATCCAAGACCCAATAGTGGAGGTGTCGATCCGGGGTTTCCATTCACGTCAGATCACAGACGGATTCCAATCCCGGGAATGGGGAGGTGATTGTCAATTCGGAGTGTCTATGTGCGGAGGGTAGTATCTGATGGAGAAACCTGCACCGTCAATGGTATACCTGTAAATCAGGTTAAACCAGAGGCTTGGAACCCCATTATAATATATAACATGCTGACTCGCCTCCTGGGTGCAGTTGGTGCTCCGCTCCTGTCCCTCCTCTGTTAAACCTGAAAGTGCACAGTTTGGAGGTGGGTTGAGTTCGTGGTTGAAGTTTATAAGTTTTAAACACTAGCTCAATACCAAGCCACCCAGTTTTGGTGTTAAAATCGAGTCCTTACACTCTTGGCCCAGACACGGAGAATGTTTGATCAGTAATTTCCAGTCTCTTTTCCCTTCTCTCTCTTACAGTTAATTTACTAGCGATTGAGATCCTGTCTCAGGAAAAGTGCGGACTCTCCACCTGCACCACTCACTACCTGGTGGCCATGGCAACGGCGGATCTACTGGTCATTATCATTGAGGTCGTACTGTGGCGGATCAATTATTATTTTTTCCCAGGATCATTCCTGAACATCACCCCTGTTTGTAGTGTTATCCGTGTCCTGCTTCGCACAGCCACACATTGTTCTGTCTGGTTCACCGTCACTTTCTCCTTTGATCGATTTGTGGCCATTTGTTTTCAGAAGCTGAAAACCAAATATTGCACCGAGAAAACTGCAGCTGTGGTTTTACCAACAACCTGCATTCTGCTCTGTTTAAAAAACATCCCATTCTACTTTACAATTGAACCTGGAGAGATAATCGACAATGTGCCATGGTTCTGTTATACAAAGCCAAGCTATTTTCTGAAGCCGGTTGGATAGCATTTGACAGTTTTGATCTGGTTTTAACCCCATTGCTTCCATTCGCTTTAATTTTGATGCTTAATGCTCTGACAGTCAGACATATTTTAGTGACCAGTCGGGTCCGCAAGGGACTGAGGGGTCAGAGCAAGGGAGAGAATCGCAGTGACCCAGAGATGGAGAGCAGAAGTAAGTCTGTGATTTTACTCTTCACCATATCCGGCAGCTTCATACTTCTGTGGTTGACATGGGTTGTATATTTTATAACTTGTAATACTGCAGGGAAAGATCTCGAGGATTACAGTGATCTTTGTATATTCTTGGACAAGTCGTATTCATGCTACAGATTCTAATGTGCTGCACAAACACATTTATTTATGGGTGACTCAGTCCAAGTTCAGAGAGCAGCTCAAGAATGTGGTGAAATATCCAGTTACATCAATTATTCAATTAATTAATAAACTAAACAACTGAGAGCAGCCCAGAGGCAGTTCCCAGTGTTTCTAGTCTACGAATGCACAGAAGCCAACAGCCCCTGTGCTTCAGGTTGGTGGATGCTCGGATGGGTGGGGCCGAGTCCCTTCTTGGTTCCCATGTTAGCTGATAACAGTTCACTCTTCTCAGTTTCTGTCACTCACTCCCATAAAATCTTCCATCACCACGGCTTTCCTCAATAAAATTAAGCTTGATCCCTCTGTTCTTGGCATCATCCTAACTATAACCTTTGTTTCCTCTCTAAAATCCTTGAAGGTATTGCCATCTCATAAATCCATGCTTGCCAATATTTGAATCCCTCCAATCAAGTTCCATCCTACCACAGTCGCAATCTGTCTCTTATGAAAGTCACAAATGACATCCAATGTAACTGTGACAAAGGCAAACTAATACCGCCTCATGTGCTCAACCTGTCTCCAGTCTTTCACACAGTTATACTATAACTACGCAGTCAAATGGAATGGGAAAGCGGTGGCGTACTGGTGTTGGTATTGAATTAATAACCCAGAAAACCAGGTACTGCTTTGGGGGCATGGGTTCGAATCCCACTACAACAACAAATGCAATTTGAATTCAGTTGATGAATCTGGAATTTTAAGTTAATGATGGCCTTGAAACCATTGTCGATTGTTGTAAAAATCCATCTGGTCGACTAATGTATTTTCGGGAAGGACATCTGCTGCCCTTACCTGGTCTGGCTGACATGTGACTCCAGATCCTCAGCAATGTGGTTGACTCTTACATGCCCTTGAAATAGCCCAGCAAGCCACTCAGTTCAAGAGCAATTCGCGATTGGCAATAAATGCTGGCCTGGCCTGTGATGCCCACGTCCCATGAAAGAATAATTAAAAAAAGATGCATCACTGGCCTCACTTGTACAGTAACTACCCATCCAGATGTATCACTGACCTCACATTTACTGCAACTACCCATCCAGATATTTCACAGATATAAAAGCTGGAAATACTCAGCAGGTCTGGCAGTGGAAAGAGCAGCAGAGTTAATGTTTCGGGTCAGTGACTCTTCTTTGGAACTGTTCCGAAGAAGGGTCACTGACCCGAAACGTTAACTCTGCTTCTCTTCCCACAGATGCTGCCAGACCTGCTGAGTATTTCCAGCATTTCTTGTTTTTATTTCAGATTTCCAGCATCCACAATATTTTGCTTTTATTTCAGATATATCACGGACCTCACTTGTACTGTAACTACCCATACAGATACATCACTGACCTCACATTTACTGAAACTGCCAACGATATATATTACTGACCTCACTTGTCCTTTATCGACCATTCCAGATATATCATTAACCTTATTTGTACTGCCACTGCCCATCCAGCTGCAACACTGGTGCTCTGTTGCCCAAGGGCTCCGCCTCAGACAGGGGACTCTCTCGTTTACAATTCCTTACATCTCACAGATGCTGTGTACCACCACCCACTATAAATGAGAAGTTCAGCATTTCGACAGATTTATCAGTTCATTTAATACAATGCAGAGCTTGTAACTTATTTTAGATTAATCCAAAGGTGAGGATCCATGAATTTAATGAGAAGGATGCACCATCCGTGGCTAACTGAGGAAGTTAAGGATCATATCAAATTAAAAGGAATGCTGTGGAGATTAGTGGTAGACCAGATGATTGGGTAGACTTTAGAAGCCAACAAAGGATGGCTGAGGAAATATTAAAGAGAAATAACTTAGAGTATTAGAGTAAACTGACAAGAAATGTAAAAACAGGCAATGAAAGGTTCCACAAATATATATAAAAAGGAAAGGAGTAGCTATAGTACATGTTGGTCCCTTAGAGGATGTCAAGCTCATGGGGAAATGCAATGATGAAATAAAGAAAATAAACTGATGAGTTATAAAAAAAAGTTCGAACATTTTGAAAAGGGCTGGTAACTTTACTTTCAACAAAATGGAGGACAAGGTCACATGACATTCCCATCTCCTGCACTGAAATACACATCATTGTTGACTGGAACGAAAGCTAATTAACCCTGTCTGCATTGAAACGGACAGCTTATCACACATGGATGTGAGCTAGACACAAAATAAGCTAAAACACTGGGATTACTGACTCTACAGGCTGCATTTTATATTGCTTCTGCCAGAATCGGCATCAGACATAAACCATGGCTCCCCATCAATGGCATCAGTGCCTTTGCGCAGGCGCTGACACCATTTTTAAAGGTCTTCAAGCCCAACTTTCAAGTTAAATATTTAAAGGTAAGTTTAATGTAAAAATTTAAATCCATTTAAATTGCACCTCCCCCCCCAATAACCATGCAATTCATGACTCTCCCTCCCCAAAACACTTGCCCTGACCTCCTGACCTTCCCCGCCCCCCACAAAGTTCATAAAATTTAAAATTTGCCCCTTCCCACAATCCTTTACACCAATCAGAGAGTTTGACCCCACTCCCCAGCCCTCCCCACACAGAAAACCTTACCTGCTCCCCCCTCCCCACCACTGTTCCCTGGACGGGTATCCGAAGGAGCGGGAGTGCCGTACTCCAGCACCAACATCACTCCGGGACCGATAGCGTCAGCTGATAGGTAATCAATTTGTTTAGTTCAATAAATTTAAATATTTAAATGGAGCTCCCGTTGCTGAGCAGAGGGGAGCCACCACGAGGCCTCACCGCCATCGACATTATCAGGGCAGTGCTTTCCGGTGTCGAGGCCCGTGGCAGGCCTTTGCAGAGGCATTTTCTGGCCCCCCCCCACCACACCCCCTGAAGTCGAGGGGTGTAGTAAAATTCAGTCCTGCATCTCTAACTGCAATAGTAGAGTGTGAACAGCCATCAAAGCTATTGTACAGCTTGTCGGGAACTGAAGCCTAACGTTACATAAAGTGAAACTAATACTTCTTGAGTTTATCCTTTAAAGGTAATCATTTTGGAGAACAAAAAGGATTTTCCAGTTCAGAACATCAATCAGCAAAATCAGTCTGGGATCTTCAGACACATAATCGACATCGAAAGCCATTTTGAATTCCAGCACAAGTCTGAGAGAGAGACAGACAGAGAGACAGAGAGAGAGAGAGAGAGATTAGTTCCAAATACCATGGTTGAACCCTGCTGAGTCAAGTTGGCAACCAACTGCAACAGAGAAAAACTTTTTAAAAACTCCTCCACCTGTGAAAACTGAAGCAGGAAACATCAGCATTCTCTTCAAACTGAGGTGGATTGCCAGAAGACATCAGCAACCCAGTAAATGCAAGACAACCAGCAAATAGGCCTGCATATTTAAAACTCACCTTCTGAAAGCATCCGACACGTTTTTCCTGAAACAGCAAATGTTTGCACTTTGAACTCTTAATGTCTCTTATCCTTTGCCTTCTATTTTGGGTGATGATTATAGTTCATTAAATATTTAATCTTTTTTAAACCTGTGAGAAAACCTGCCATTGCCTGTTTATTTAGCAAACAAAACACAGGGGCTGAAACATGAGTAACATAAACTTACCCCGGACCAGAAGAATTAAAAATCGAACCTGAGTCAGAGAAAATAACCTGAGCCAGAATTCAGAAGGAAAGAGATGAAATTCAGTTGCAAATAAAAAGAGAGGAGATGCGAGTTCAGTTGAAAAAAACAGTAATTGCAATTGCAGACAGAAACAGAGGAGAGTTTCAGTTGAAAAGAGGAAATATAATTGCAGAAGGAAAGAGAGGAAGTGGAAAAGCAGGTTGATTTAGAAAGGTTGCAGACACAAGGTGAGAATGCCACCAGCATTTCAAACTGTATTCCTAACTCAGAACAAAACTTTGACAATATGAGATACTCAAGGGTAGTGTCAAAATTTAATGAGGAGGAGGTTGAGTCATTTTTAATCACCTTTGAGTAAATAGCTAATAGACTAAAATGACCAAAGGAACGGAGGACCATCCTCCTGCAAAGCAAATTGGTAGGCAGAGCTCGCAAGGCTTTGGCCGGACTTTTACGTTGGGCGGGGTTCCCCGTCCACTGGCTGAAAAGTTCGTGACAGCAGAAATAGAGAAAATTCCTGGAGGCTATTAGGATTTTGTTTTAAAAGGAAAGTTGTCCACATACCCTACCAGTGAGCCAGGCAACCCCATTGTCCTGCTTTGAGACACAGGGGCCTCTAAATCCTTCATGCTGGGTAAAGAATGACCTTCCCACTGGAGAGCTCACTAAAAGTGAAGGTTCTTGGTAAAAAGGGATTGAAGGAAGATACATGTCTTTACACCTGAATTGGGTCTAATTGTAGTGCGACCTCGTTTCTGGATTAGTTACTGTAGGGATTGCCCCTAGTCTACCTGTGGCCAGAATAGACTTGCTACTCGGCAATACTATGTTTGGCAATCAGGTGGTAGCAACTGCAATGGTCTTCGACCAATCAAATGATGCCAAGGGGACCGAACAAATACAGGAGGAAGTCCCTGTAATATTTCCTGCCTGCGTGATAACTAGGTCCGTGGTCAAGCAAGCTCCCTGAGAGAGAGTGCAGGCAGTAAATCAGTCAGATGCCCAGAGGTCTGGCTTGCTGAAAATGTTTTTGGAGATTTTGCGGGATGTATACAGTAGACTCTGCTTAATTGAAACCAACAGTCAGAAGCTGATTTAAAAAGGATGATACAGACAGTCTATTCTGAGGTAGAAGCAGAGAAGCTGACCAAGTGTAGCTATTTTGAAATTGGAATTCTAATGAAGAAGTGGAGACCCCACAGTGACCTGCGGAGGAGGTGTGGACCATAGTTCACCAAATTATAATTCCCCTTAAATATCGCAGAGATTCTGCGAATTGCCCATGAAATTCCTACAACTGGGCAGGTGGGTATCAGAAGGACTCAGGCCCGAATTAGCCAACACTTTAACTGGCCACAAATCCACAAAGATGAGGCTAAATTTTTTCAGTCCTGTCAGGTTTTAGGGAAACCACAACCTGCAATCCAAGCTGCTCCACTGATCCCTATTTCAGCTTTCGAGGAACCTTTCAGTAGAGTTCTAATCAATTGCATGGGATCCCTATCCAGAACCAATACAGGTTATCAATACAGTCCGATCAGGAGACCAAATTCATGTCCCGAATGTTCCAGAAGTTCATACAAAGCCTTGGTATTGACCAGTTGAAATCTTCAGCATATCACCTCAATCACAGGGGACTCAGGTACGGTACCATCAGACCCGAGAAACTATGCTCTGAGCACATTGTACTGAATACACCTATGACTGAGATAAAGGAGTATTTTCTTGCTCCATGCTACCAGGGATTCTGCCAATGAATCCACAGGTTTTACTCCCATCAAATTGATTTTTTGGACATGAGATGAGAGGCCCCTAAAATTGATCGATGAGAAATTCCGAGATCAAAGAAGGAAACTTTGATACCAAATGATGTGGCCACCTGCAAGGAAACACATTTCCAGGCGTGTGCAGAGCAAAGGAACACCGTAAATCCCCATAGGAAAAAAAAATGAAATTGCAGGCAGATAAGAAAGCTGCAGTCTGTGAGTTTAAACCAGGGGACCAAGTTCTGCTGCTGTTACCCTTGCAGGAAGTACCTTGAAAAACCAGGTTTCATGGCTCATATAGTGTAGGAGAAAGGTGACTGATGTAAGCTACTTAATTAATACACCGAACAGGAAGAAAAAACAAAGACTGTGACATACTACCATGTTTAAAAGATACTGCAGTCGGGAAACGGACAGATCGGTAAGTGTGAGCCAGGCAGTAAAAGCAGTAAAGGAACAGAGCAATAGTGATGATAAACATGACGAGGAAGAGAACACTGAAAATTCTCAAATTAAACCCCCGACTGCCAAATTGTAAAACGCTGAAATTCTAGGGAGATTAGACACAATGAGGACGATCTCATTGAACAACAAAGACAGGATCTAACCACACTACTGAAAGAGTTCAAGAAAGTGTGTAGGGACAAATCAGTTTGCACAGCCTTAACAATACACAATGTAGATGTAAGAGAGATACCACCAATAAAACAGAACCCCTATAGACTGAACCCCAATAAGTGAGCACAGGTGTGGGAGGAAGTCCAGTACATGCTGGAAAATGATTTAATTGAACACAGCCAGAGCAGCTGGAGTTCTCCTATAGTATTAGATCCCAAACCTGATGGTTTATCCAGACTCTGCATTGATTACTGCAAGGTCAATGCAGATACCAGGACTAATTCATAGCCAATCCCCATTTCGAAGACTGCATAGACCAGGTAGGAAATTCCACCTGCATCAGTAAAATAGATTCATTAATAGTATACTGGCAAGTTCCAATGACCCAGCAAGAAAAGGAAATCTCAGCCTTTGTCACCTCCGATGGTATGTTTCAGTGCGAAGTAATATCATTCCGTCTGAAAAATGCCCCAGCCACATTCCAAAGATTAATGAACCAGGTGGCAGCTAGTTTCAACAACTGTGTTTACCTCGATGACTTGTTAGTTTTCAGCAACACTTGGGAAGACCATTTAAAACATTTAAGGGAACACTTTAAGACTTGGCAAAAAGCAAGTTCATCAAAGCCAAAGTATTTAGTTCAGATTGTCAGCCGAAGTCATGTGTTGCCAATGGCAACAAAAGTGCAAGCCCTGGTAGAATTCCCTATTCCAAAAGCAAAGAGGGAATCATGTATTTCCTGGGAATGTGTGGGTTCTACCATAAAATTATTTCCATGTTTGTTTAGTTTTTTGAGAAATAGTTAATTGGTCTTTCAAAACCTGAATCATTATCTTGGAGTAAAACTCCACCGACTCCAACATCACTGGCGTCAATAAACTTGTTAAAAGATTTGTTAAAATTTGGAGCCCTAATACTGGCTCATTTGTTAAGATTGCCTTCAACTTTTTCAATTCTCTGTCCTCACCACCCTTACGCTTTTGCAGGTCTGTTAACGGAGCAACTAGGTGCTTAAGTTTTTTCTTCATTTTTTAGAAATTTATTTTATTTATAAGTTGGAAAGAAATTTACAGTAGAACCCATACATTCCCAGGAAATGCATAATTCCCTCTTTGATTTTGGAATAGGGTATTCTACCAGGGTTTGCACTTTTTCCGTCCTTGGCAACACTCAATCTTGGCCGACAATATGACCTAAATAGGTTACTTCGGCTTTGGCAATTTCGCTTTTTGCCAAGTTGGCCACCAGGTGTGCCCGTTAAAGTGTTCCCTTAAATGATTTAAATGGTCTTCCCAGGAGTTGCTGAAAACTAACAAGTCATCGAGTAAACAACACAATTGTTTAAACCAGCTACCACCTGGTTCATTAATCTTTGGAATGTGGCTGGGGCATTTTTCAGATGGAAGGACATTACTTTCAACTGAAATATCTCATTGGGGGTGGCAAAGGCTGAGATTTCCTTTGCCTGCTGGGTCATTGGAACTTGCCAGTATCCTTTTAATAAATCTATTTTACTGATGTAGGTGGAATTTCCTATCTGGTCTATGCAGTCTTCGATCGGGGACATTGGATATGAATCACTCCTGGTAACTGCATTGACCTTGCAATAATCAATACAGAGTCAGACTGAACCATCAGGTTTGGGATCTAATACTATCGGAGAGCTTCAGCTTCTCTGGCTTTGTTCAATTAAATCATTTTCCAGCATGTACTGGACTTCCTTCAAGACCTGTGCTAGCTTATTGGGGTTCAGTCGGTAGGGATTCTGTTTTATTGGTGGGATCTCTCTTACATCCGCATTGTGTTTTGTTAAGGGTGTGCAAACTGGTTTGTCCTTGCAGACTTCCTTGAACTTCTTTAGTCGTGTGGTTAGATCCTGTCTTTGTTGGTTAGTGAGATAGTCGTCATTGTGTCTAATCTCCCTAGAATTTCAATGTTTTACAATTTGGCAGTTTGCGGTTTAATTTGAGAATTTTCAGGATTCTCTTCCTCATCCAGTTCATCATCACTATGGCTCTGTTCCTTTACTGCTTTTACTGCCTGGCTCACACTTACTGATCTGTCCGGTTCCCGACTGTAGTATCTTTTAAACATGTTAATATGTCACAGTCTTTGTTTTTTTCCTCCTGTTCGGTGTATTAATTAAGTAGTTTACATCAGTCACCTTTCTCCTACACTATATGAGCCACTAAACCTGCTACAGTTGATTGCCAACTTGTCTCAGCAGGGTTCAACTATGTTAGCTCGAACTGATCGCTCTCTCTCTCTCTCTCTCAGCCTTGTGCTGGAATTCAAGATGGCTTTTGATATTGATTGTGTGTCTGAAGATCCCAGACTGATTTTGATGATTGATGTTCTGAACTGGAAAGACCTTTTTGTTCTCCAAAACTTTAAAGGATAAATCCAATCAGTGTTAGTTTCACCCATGTGACTTAAGGTTTCAGTTCCTGATAGGCTGTACAATAGCTTTGATGGCTGCCCACTTTGATAAGATGGGGGCTGTTCACACTCTATTGTGGTAAGGGCAGTTGGAGATGTAGGACTGAATGTTACAACACCCTCCTGACTTCAGGGGTCGTGGCTGGGGCTGCGTGGGGAGCAGAAAATGCTTCTGGCAGAGGCCCACCACAGGCCTCGACGCCGCGAAGCCGCAGCCTGATATTGCTGGTGGCGGCGAGGCCTCATGGCGGCCGCCCCACCGCTTGGTGACAGGGGCATCATTTAAATATTTAAATTTATTTAAATAAATGAATTGATTACCTACCTGCTCCCACCATCGGTCTCGGAGTGATATTGCTGCCAGTGGCCAGCACTCCCGCTCCTTCCGATACTCATCCAGGTATCTGAGACGGAACACTGGTGGGGAGTGGGGAGCAGGTAAGTTTTCCAGTGTGGGAAGCGGGTGAGGTGTGGGGTCAAACCCTCTGATTGGTGTAGGGGATGGTGGGGAGGGGTATAGTTTATATGTTATGAACTTTGATGGGGGGAAGGTCAGGCGGACAGGGGAAGTGTTTTGGGGAGGGAGAGGGCAAATAAAGAATTCTATAGTTATTGGGGAAGTGGGAGGGGGCAGTTTAAATGGATTTAAATTTTTACATTAAACTTATCTTTAAATATTTAACTTGAAAGTTGGGCTTGAGGCCCTTTAAAAATGGTGACAGCGCCTGCGCGATGGCAGCTGACGCCATTGACGGGGACGGACAGCCTGCCCCCTCCACGTTATCGGGGGCAGGGCGGTCCGCCCCGGCCATTTAAATGAGCTGCCACGTTTAATAGTGCAGCGGCTCCGTGACGTGCACATGCGGACAGCCAGGGCTTACATCTGCTACCGATAATGGCAGAAGCAATATAAAATGCAGCCTGTAGAGTCTGAGAATCCCTGTGTTTCAGCTTATCTTGTGTGCAGCTCACATCCACGTGTGATAAGCTGTCCATTTCAATGCAGACAGGGTTAGTTGGTTTTAGTTCGAGGAGACTTGGATGTATATTTCAGTGCAGGAGATGGTAATGTCACGCGACTTTGTCCTCCAAATGGTTGAATGCAAAGGTACCAGTCCTTTTCAAGCAGTTTGAATATTTTTTAACTCATCAGTTTATTTTTGCAACTTCATCATTGCATTTCCTGTGAGGGCAACATCCTCTAAGGGACCAACGTTTACTTGAGCTTCTCTTTTCCTTTTTATATATTTGTAGAAGCTTCTACTGCCCATTTTTATATTTCTTGCTAGTTTAGTCCAATACTCCAGGTTCTCCATCTTTATTATTTGCTCAGCCAAGCTTTGTTGGCTTCTAAAATCTAACCAATCTTCCAGCCGACCACTAATGTTCACAGCATTCCTTTCAATTTGATATGATCCTGTACGTCCTTAGTTAGCCACGGATGGTGCATCCTTCTCATCAACTTCATGGTTTCTCAACTTTGGATTAATCTAAAATAAGTTACATGTTCAGTATTGAATTAAATTAACAGACAAATCTGTAGAAATGATGAATTTGTCATTTATATTGGTTGGTGGTACCCAGCATCTGTGAAATGTAAGGAATTGTAAATTATAGAGTTCTCTATCTGAGGTGAAGCCCTTGGAGAAAAGAGCCCCATTGTTGTACCTGAATGGGCAGTGACAGTACAAATAAGGTTAATGATATAACTGGAAGGTTATATAAATCACAAATGAGGTCAGTGATATACATGTTTGGCAGTGACAATAAATGTGAGGTCAGTGATATATCTGGATGTGTAGTTACAGTGCAAGTGAGGTCAGTGATATATCTGGATGGGTAGTTACAGTACAAGTGAGGTCAGTGATAAAGCTGGATGGGTAGTTACAGTGCAAGTGAGGTCAGTGATATATCTGGATGGGTAGTTACAGTGCAAGTGAGGTCAGTGATATATCTGGATGGGTAGTTACAGTACAAGTGAGGTCAGTGATATATCTGGATGCGTAGTTACAGTACAAGTGAGGTCAGTGATAAAGCTGGATGTGTAGTTACAGTGCAAGTGAGGTCAGTGATATATCTGGATGGGTAGTTACAGTACAAGTGAGGTCAGTGATAAAGCTGGATGGGTAGTTACAGTGCAAGTGAGGTCAGTGATATATCTGGATGGGTAGTTACAGTGCAAGTGAGGTCAGTGATATATCTGGATGGGTCGTTACAGTACAAGTGAGGTCAGTGATATAACTGGATGAGTAGTGACAGTACAAGTGAGGTCAGTGATATATCTGGATGGGTAGTTACAGTACAAGTGAGTTCAGTGAAATATCTGGATGGGTAGTTACAGTACAAGTGAGGTCAGTGATATAACTGGATGAGTAGTGACAGTACAAGTGAGGTCAGTGATATATCTGGATGGGTAGTTACAGTACAAGTGAGTTCAGTGATATATCTGGATGGGTAGTTACAGTACCAGTGAGGTCAGTGATATATCTGACTGCGTAGTTATAGTACGTGCGAGGTCAGTGATATATCTGGATGGATAGTTATAGTATAACTATGTGAATGACTGGAGACATGTTGAGCACATGAGGAGGTATTACTTTGCCTTCATCACAGTTACGAAGGATGTCATTTGTGACTTTTATAAGTGCCAGATTGCGACTGTGGTAGGACCGAACTTGATTAGAGGGATTCAAATATTGACATCATGGATTTGTGAGATGGCAATACCTTCAAGTATTTTAGAGAGGAAACAGAGATTGTCGTTAGTGTGATGTCAAGGACAGAAGGATCAAGGTTTGTTTTATTGAGGAAAGGATTGGTGATGGAAGATTTTATGGGAGAGAGTGACAGTACCTGAGAAGAGAGAACTGGTATCAGCTAACATGGGAATCAAGAAGGGATTGGCCCCGTCCATCCGAGCAGCCACCAAGCTGTGGCACAGCGGCTGTCGGCTTCTGTGCATTAATAGACTAGAAACACTGGGAACCGCCTCTGGGCCGCTCTCATTTGTTTAGTTTATAAATTAATTGAATAATTGTTTTAACTGGATATTTCACATCGTTCTTGACCTGCTCTCTGAACTTGGACTGAGTCAGCCCATAAATAAATGTGTTTGTGCAGCAACTTAGAATCTGTAGCATGCATCCGAATTGTCCAAATATAGGGAAAGGATCAGAGTAATCCTCGAGATATAATCCTGAAATGTAACATGTTATGAAATATATAACATATGTCAACCACAGAAGGATGAAGCTGCCGGATATGGTGAAGAGTAAAATCACAGACTTACTTCTGCTCTCCATCTCTGGGTCAGTGCGATTCTCTCCCTTGCTCTGACCCCTCAGTCCCTTGCGGAATCGACTGGTCACTAAAATGTATCTAATTGTCAGAGCGTTGGGCAACAGAATAAAAGCGAATGGAAGCAATGGGGTTAAAACCAGATCAAAATTGTCAAATCCTAGCCATCCGGCCTCAGTAAAATAGCTTGGCTTTATATAACAAAACCATGGTACATTGTCGATTATCTCTCCAGGTTCATAGATAAAGTAGAATGAGATGTTTTTTTAAACAGAGCAGAATGCAGGTTGTTGCGAAAACCACAGCTGCAGTTTTCTCAGTGCAATATTTAGTTTTCAGTTACTGGCAAAAAATGGCTACGAATCGATCAAAGGAGAAAGTGACGGTGAACCAGACAGAACAGTCTGCGGCTGTACGAAGCAGGACAATGATAACACTGCACACAGGGGTGATGATCAGGAAAGATCCTGGGAAAAAATAATAATTGATTCGCCAAAGTACGCCCTCAGTGAAAATGCCCAGTAGATCCGCCATTGCCATGGCCACCAGCTATCGAGTCATGCAGGTGGAGAGTCCGCACTTTCCCCGGGACAGCATTACAATCCCCAGTAAATTAACTGTCAGAGAGAGAAGGGAAAAGAGGCTGGAAATTACTGATCAAACATTCTACATGTCTGAACCCAGAGAGTAAGGTCTCGATTTTAACACCAAAACAGGGTGGGTTGGAATTGAGCCAGTGTTTAAAACTTAAAAACTTCAACCACGAGCTCAACCTGCCTCCAAACTGCACACTTTCAGGTTTAACAGAGGAGGGACAGGAGAGGAGCACCAATCGCACCCAGGAGGCGGGTCAGCATGTTAATTATTATAATGAGGTTTCAAGCCTCTGATTTAACCTGCTTTACAGGTTTACCATTGACGGAGCAGGTTTCTCCATCAGACACTACCCGCCTCACAAAGACATTCTGAATTGACAGTCACCTCCACATTCACAGGATTGGAATCCCTTTGTGATCTGAGGTGAATGGAAAGCCCGGATCGACACATCCACTATTGGTTCATGGATAATACATCCCAACGGTTGAACCAACCTCCACCCTGCCCGGGATATGCACCACCCGAGCATCTGGGATTGGACTCTGCTGGGATTGGACATCCCAGCAGACTGGGATCACTCTGTCAGGATAGGAGAACATCCAGGGGTTGGGGATTGGACAGTCTCCGATGGACAACTCCCCTCATGATCATGGTTCGGACATACTTTGTCCTGCGGCCTTCTCCACTGTCCACCTCGCGTGACCGGAAGCCAAGCCTGCCTCTCAGGCTTACTTCTGAATGGAGAACCTGCCAAGGACAAACGACACACATTAAAACATCATAGCATGCTGAAACTCTGTCCTCACTCTCTCCCACCTACCTACATATCTGCTGCTGTTAATATCCAGCTCTAGGTATTTGAACGTTATCAACATACTGAGCTTGCTTCAAATCTGATAAAAGCAATGAACAGGCAGTATCTGTGGAGAAACAGAGTACAGGGACAGAATTTCAAAAGGATGTGGTGACCCTGCCCACTGGCTGGAAAGCCGGGACCAAGCCTGTCTCACTCGGGCCCTGGAAGCCACGACTGTATTTTGCATGCTTGCAGTTGGGGTCTCTGTCCCTGTGAGGAAGGATGTCCCATTTCCAAAGGTTGTTGCCCAGAGGAGAGAGAGGTCAGAGCGGGATGTTGAATTAAAGGGGAAAGTGACCGGAGGCTCAGGATCCTGTTTTTAGACTGAAAGGAAATGTTGAGCAAAGCAATCACTCAATCTGCATTCCGTCATTTCCAAGGTGCAGGAGACTGCATAGTGGGCAGTGAATACAGTAACGACACTGGAAGAAGTACACAAGTAAATCTCTGTTTCACCTGGATTGAGTGTTTGGGCCCTGGACAGTGGGTAGGAAGGAAGTGAAAGGGCAGATATTGTTTCTACTGTGCTTGTATAGGAAGGTGCTGGGCGGAGGAGGGAAACATGATTTTGGAGGTGACAGAAGTGTGAACCAGTGTGTGACAAGGGGTGAGGGGACAGGAGTGAATGGGAAGATGTATATGATGTTGGTTTTAGCTGGACATGGTGGAAATGGTGGAGAATGATGTGTTCCATGTGAAGGCAGTTGGAGTGGATGGTGAGAAGAAGGAGAGAATGGAATAGAGTCCTACAGGAAATAGGATGGGAGCAAGTTCAGTCAAGCTGGCTGTGAGAGGTGGTGGGATTATAATCGATATTGGTGGACAGCCAATCCCCTGAAATGGAGATAGAGAAGTCGAGGGAGGGAATGTAACAGTCAGAGGTGGACCATGAGAAGGTGAGGGAGGGGCAAAAAGTTGAAGCAAAGTTAATTTTTTTCCAGTTCAGGGAGAAAAATGTACCTAAAACGGAGGTGAAAGAGGTAACCTGAGTACTTCAGAGCGGGTATGGGAGAGAGGAGTTCCAGTGGGAATGACAAGCTACCGAAGTGAAACTAATAAATTCCAGATGGGACCCTCTGAATGTACCCATGGGAGACAATGGAGGGATTAAGAAATAGGAGCAAGAACAGACCATTTGGCCCATCGAGCCTGCTCTGCCATTCAATACGATCCTGCCTGATCTTGGGCTTCAATTCCACTTTCCTGCTCACGCCCCATATCTCTTGATTTCCTGCAAGACTATAAATCTCTCTAACCCAGCCTTAAATGTATTCAATGATGAAGCATCAACAACCGTCCGAGATAGAGAATTCCAAAAATTCACAACCCTTTGAGTGAAGCAATTTCTCCTCATCTTAAACCTGAATGATTGCCCCTTATCCTGAGACTGTGCCCCCGTGTTTTAGATTCCCTGAACAGCGGAAACAATCTTTCAGCTTCTACCCTATCAAGCCCTTTCAGAATCTAATATGTCTCAATCAGATCGCCTCTCATTCTTCTAAACTCCAGAGAATACAGGCCCAATTTACTCAGCTTCTCATCATCGGACAACACCCTCATTGCAGGGACGAATTGAGTAAATCTTAGCTGCAACACCTCCAGTGCATGTATATCCTTTGTTAAAAGTGGAGGCCAAAACTGCACACAGTATTTCAGGTGCAGTCTCACCAAAGCCCTGTATAATTTTAGTAAGACTTCATTATTCCTGTAATCCAATCCCCTTGCAATAAAGGCCAACATGCCATTTGCCTTCCTTATCGCCTGCTGCACCTGCATGTTGACTTTGTGCATTCCTTGTACGAGTATACCCAAGTCTCTCTGAATATCAACACTGAGCAGTTTCACACCTTTGAAAAAATATTCTGCATTTCTATTTATATGACCAAAGTGAATAACTTCACACTTCCCTACATTATACTCCATTTGCCGTCTTGTTGCCTACACACTTAACGTGTCTATATCTCTTTGCAGCCCCTCTATGTTCACCCTGCAGCTTACCTTTCCACCGAGCTTTGTATCATCAGCAAACTTAGATACATTACTCTCTGTCTCTTCATCCAAGTTATTAATATAGAGTGTAAATAGCTGAGGCCCCAGCACTTGCAGTACCCCACTATTCACTGCCTGCCAACATGAAAATGCCCCATTTATGCCCACTCTCTGTCTCCTGTCTGTTAACCAATCCTCTATCCATGCTAATATATTACC
The DNA here is from genome assembly GCF_036365525.1 of Heterodontus francisci. Lineage (NCBI taxonomy): Eukaryota > Metazoa > Chordata > Chondrichthyes > Heterodontiformes > Heterodontidae > Heterodontus > Heterodontus francisci. The sequence continues at coordinate 2,746,500 of NW_027141093.1, forward strand.
CCCAACTCCATGAGCCCTAATCTTGCCCATTAATCTTTTATGTGGCACGTTTTTGAATGTCTTTTGAAAATCCTATATCTCCTGGTTCCCCTTTATCTGCCCGACTAGTTACATCCTCAAAAGTTTCTAATACATTTGTCAAACAGGATTTCCCTTTAGTAAAAACATGATGCCGTGTTCTAAACATACTGTTCTTTTCCAAGTGCATTGTGAAGGCCTTTTTAATAAATTTTTTCAGCTGATGTTAGGCTGTGGTTCAGGAGCAGAGTGACCCAGGTGTATATGTGCACAAGTCATTGAAGGTGGGCAAAACAGGTTGAGAGCGCTGTTAATAAAGCATACAGTATCCTGGGCTTTATTAATCGGGGCATAGAGTACAAGAGCAAGGAAGTTATGATGACCTTGTATAAGGCACTAGTTCGGCCTCAGCTGGAGTATCATATTCAATTCTGTGTGCTGCACCTGAGGAAAGTCATGAGGGTATTGGAGAGAGTACAGATCGGATTCACGAGAATGGTTCCACGGATGAGGAATTTCAGTTATGAAGACAGATTGGAGATGTTAGGACTGTTTTCCTTGGAGAAGAGAAGGCTGCAAGGTGATTTGATAGAGGTATTCAAAATCATGAGGGATCTGAACAGGATTGAAAAGGAGAGGGCACAGATTTAAAATATTTGGTAAGAGAAGCAAAAGTGACATGAGGAAAAACATTTTCACGCACCAAGTGGTTAAGGTCTGGAATGTACTGCCTGAGAACGTGGTGGAGGCAGGTTCAATTGAAGCATTCAAAAGGGAATTAGACAGTTATATGGAAATGGAGAATGTGCAGGGTTATGGGGAGAAGGCAGGGAATGGAATTGAGGGAATTGCTCTTTTAGAGAGCCGGTGTGGACATGATGGGCCGAATGGTCTCCTTCTGCACTGTAGCGATTCTGTGAAGCTGTGACTAACTGGCCTGTAGTTCCCTGTTTGCTCTCTCCCTCCTTTCTTCTATAGCGGTGTAATATTTGCCAACTTCCAATCTGACGGGAACATTTTGGAAAAGCATTGTGAGTGCATCCACTATCTCTGCACCTAACTCATTTAGAACCCTAGGGTGTAGGCCCTCTGGTCACAGGAACTTGTCCGATTTTAGTCCTCAAGTTTTTCCAATACATTTTCTCAGCTGATATCAATTTCCTCAATTTCCTCACACTTTTTTGCCCCCAGGTTACTGCCTATTTCTAGTATGGAATTTGTGTCATACTGTGAAGACAGACACAAAATATTTGTTCAATGCCTCAACCATTTCCTCATTCCCTCAGTCACTGATCCGAAACGTTAACTCTGCTTCTCTTTCCACAGATGCTGCCAGACCTGCTGAGTGAATCCAGCATTTCTTGTTTTTGTTCCTCATTCCCTATGATGATTTCTCCTGTCTCTGCCTCAAAGGGACCAACATCTACTTTTGCTACTGTCTTCCTTTTTTGTATTTATTTAAGCTCTGACAATCTGTTTTAATGTTGCGGCCTAGTTTACTCTCATAATCTATTTTTTCCCTTTCTCCCAACTTTTTGGTGGCCCTTTGCTGGTTTCTAAAACACACCCAATTTTCAGACTTGCTTCTAATTTTTGCAACATTGTAAGCCTTTTCTTTTTGTCTAACACTCTCCTTAACTTCTTGAGTGAGCCACGGATGTACCTTTTGGCTGGGAAATGACTTACTGCTCTGAGTCAGGAAAGATCAGTCCGCTCAGTCCGCAAGCAGGACCCCGAGCTTCCGGTTGCGAGCCATTTCAACACTCCCCCCTGCTCTCATGCTCACATCTCTGTCCTGGGATTGCTGCAGTGTTCCAGTGAACATCAACACAAGCTCAAGGAACAGCATCTCATTTACCGATTAGGTACACAACAGCCTGCCGGACTGAACATTGATTTCAATAATTTCAGAGCATGACGGGCCCCCCATTTTATTTTAATTTTTAGTTATTTTCTTCTTTTTCTTTTTTTTATATATTTATTTTTTGTGTCTATTTTATTTTATTTCATCTTAGTTTGTTCAGTTTGCTTACCCATTGGTTTTTCTTTTCATGTTTGTACTTGCGGCTGTTCAATTTCAGTCCATTAACACCCTACCTGTACTAATACATTATCTTTCAACACACCATTAACATATTGTTTGCCTTTGATCCACGACCTTCTGGTCAACTATTCTGTGACCTTGTCCTATCTACACCTTCTCCTTTGTTATCTCTTGCCCCACCCCCGCTTTACTTGCTTATAACCTTTCACATTTCTAATATTTGCCAGTTCTGAAGAAGGGTCACTGACCTGAAACGTGAACTATGCTTCTCTCTCCATAGATGCTGCCAACCTGCTGCGTATTTCCAGCATTTCATGTTTTTATTTCAGTAAAAATCTTGTCTGCTGTGAGTTAAAGGGTTAAAGGAGAGGAAAGAACCAACTGCCAAGAAATAACTGAAAGAATTCATCAAACAACTCCAAAAGATTTAAGGCAGAAAGGGGGCAGATAATTGATCAAGTAATCAATGGGGCAAACAATTCCAGGGCTACAGATTCATACATGATTTAAATTAGACTCAAAGGTTAACAAGACCATGGAAATGTGATCAAAGCACAGGGGATCATTTCCAGAGGAAGGGAAATACAAGCAGAAAGGAGTTTTCTCTCGATAAGAGAAGGCTGAGTGGTGACCGAATAGAGGCTGTTAAAATAGAACCATGGAACCATAGAAACATTACAGCACAGAAGGAAGACCATTCAGCCCTTCATGTCTGTGCTGGTCAAAAACTAGCTGCCCATTCTAATTCCACCTTCCAGAACTTGGTCCAAAGCCTTGCAGGTTACAACACTTCAGGTGCATGTCCAGGTACCTTTAAAAGAATTGAGGGTTTATGCCTCCCCCACCATTCCTGGCAATGAATTCCAGACACCCACCACCCTCTGGGTGAAACAGTTTTTCCTCATGTCCCCTCGGATTCTTCCACAAATCACCTTAAATCTGTGCCCCCTGGTAATTGATCTCTCTGCTAGGGGAAACAGGTTATTCCTGTCTAATCTATCTAGGCCCCTCATAATTCTGTACAACTCAATTAAGTCACCCCTCAGCCTCCTCTTTTCTGAGGAAAACAACCCTAGCTGCTCCAATCTTTCCTCATAGCTGTAACTTTCAAGCCCTGGCAACAATCTTGTAAATCTCCTTTGCACTCTCTCCAGCGCAACTGTGTCCTTCCTGTAATATGATGACCAGAACTGTACGCAATACTCCAACTGTGGATGAACCAGCATTTTATACAATTCCTGCATAACATCCCTGATTTTGCATTCTATATCTCGGCCAATAAAGGAAAGCATTCAGTATGCCTTCTTCTTCACTCTACCTACCTGTCCTGCCACTTTCAGGGACCTGTGGACATGCACTCCAAGGTCTCCTACTTCTTCTACCCCTCCCAATTCCTCCTGTTTTTTGTGTATTCCCTTGCTTTCTTTGCATTCCACAAGTGCATTACCTCACACTTCTCCGGATTGAATTCCATTTGCTACTTTTCTGCCCACTCAACCAAACCATTCATATCATTCTGGAGTCTACAGCTATCCTCTTCGCTATCAATTACACGGTCAATTTTTGCGTCATGAGCAAATGTCCCGATCATGCATCTTATATTTAAGTCCAAATCATTAATGTATACCACAAAAAGAAATTGATAGATAAATAAATAGAAAAAATGATAAATAGATTTGGCAGAGTACAGTGGAGATGATATTGCCACATGTGAGGTTGCTCAATCTGGTGATTATCAATACAGGATATTCAGGAATAAATCCAAGATAGAATTCAGGAGACACTTCTTTACTCAGAGAGTGGTGAGAACGTGGATCTTGCTACCACATGGAGTAGTTGAGATGAATAACATTTAAAGGAAAGTAGAAATGTACATGAGTGAGAAAGGGCTGGATGGATATGCTGATAGGGTTAGATAGGCTGGGATGGGGAGAGGCTTGTACAGAGCATAAAGACATAAACCAGTTGAGTGGAAGAGCCAGTTTCTGTGCTGTAATATTGATGTAATTCACTGTAAGTTGATGAGAATCACATTCATCAATTCATTAATAATATTACAGATATTGAAGTGCTTTTTTTATTGAAGCAGTGCACTATTTATTTCATTATTAACAGTTTGCGAATGTTATTATTTACTGCAGCCGGACTGATCTGTTTTATGAAAATCTGAAATGTATCTCCTCAGTTACAAGGACACATGCCACTGAGCTAAGAGCAGAGATCACTGCAGGTTACCTGTGTACAGACTCCGAATCAGAGATAATAAACTGGTTCATCAAACCTTCATCAATTACAGAATTGGAATAATCACGACCCAACATTCATCCTGTGTAAGAGCAAGATAACAAAATTCAACACCCATGATCCACAGATTCCCAGGACTGTGCTGGCAGGAAGGGGATTAATCAGCACCAGACGGTGTTTACAGTCACTACACTCAGAGTAAGAATAAGTCATTATCCAGAGGATTAGAATATTGTAACAGTGCTGTGCTGCTGTTTACCTGTCAGTAAATAGTTAACATCTGATTCAATTGGTGCAGTTCAATAGGAAACAGAGCAACATCAATGCATTTCACTTCATGCATTTATCACACAACATCTTCAACCAACAACAAAAATCATCCCCTTGTCACCAATTACATTCAGAAAACATGGAGGCAGCTCCATGGAGTGGAGAGATCAGTAACCTGAAAGAAAGGTTTTCAAATTAGAACTAGCTTGCCCCACTCTTGTTAGTGACCCACACTCAGTACATTTCCATAGTGACAGATACTCCCAGTAATACATGGGCACTGGGATCAGGTATTCCACTCTGGTTAGTGACACACACTCAGTACAATTCTACAGTGAGAGATACTCCCAGTAATAAATGGTCACTAGGATCATGTTTATCACTCCAGTTAGTGACAAACACTCAGTACAATTCTACAGTGAGAGATACTCCCAGCAATACATGTTCACTGGGATCAGGTGTTCCACTCCAGTTAGTGACCCACACTCAGTACAATTTTACAGTGACAGCTACTCCCAGGAATAGTGGGCACAGTGGCGCAGTGGTTAGCACCGCAGCCTCACAGCTCCAGCAACCCGGGTTCAATTCTGGGTACTGCCTGTGTGGAGTTTGCAAGTTCTCTCTGTGTCTGCGTGGGTTTCCTCCAGGTGATCCGGTTTCCTCCCACATGCCAAAGACTTGCAGGTTGATAGGTAAATTGGCCATTAGCAATTTCCCCTAGTATAGGTAGGTGGTAGGGAAATATAGGGACAGGTGGGAATGTGGTAGGAATATGGAATTAGTGTAGGATTAGTATAGATGGATGGTTGATGGTTGGCACAAACTCGGTGGGCCGAAGGGCCTGTTTCGGTGCTGTATCTCCAAACGAAACTAAACGAATACATGGCCACTGGGATAAGGTGTTCCACTCTGGTTCGTGACTCACACTCAGTACAATTCTACTTTGACAGATACTCCCAGAAATAATTCCCTCAGAAATTTGCTTTTGCTGAGGTCTTATTCAACAGTACAAAATATTCGATGAATAACTTGATAATGCAGCAAGATGGTGAGCCACAAACCGAGGCATTGGTCTGGATTTTACGTTGGGCGGACGGGAGCTGGCCACCAACGTTAAAGCCAGTGGCGAACCCACTTCTGCCGAACCTAGGGTTCCATCCCGCATTTTACTGGTCCCCAGGCTTTAATTGTTGCAAGGTGGGACTTCCGCCCGCTTGAGGGTGCCAGCCAATCAGTGGGCCAGCAGCTCGAAGTCCCAGCCACGCCACCCGGAGCGGTAGTCACTGCTGGGACTGCAACCAAGCCGACCAGAGAGGAAGACATGAAGACGGGATTTCAGATGAGTTTTGGTTGCCTCGTTGGGGTTAATCTGTCGGGCTCTGGCATGGCAAGGATGGTCGTTTGGGGGGAAAGGCGGCGTGTTGGGTCCTGGGAATGGTTGGGGAAGTGGGGGCGGCTTTCCATCGAGCACCCTGTGCCCGATTATCAGGGCCCACCCCCGGGGCACTGAGAAGCCGCTTTTCCCAGACAGCTTTCCCCAGCTCCAGGACGCCTGCTTGCCAGGCATAAAATCCACGTGGAGGCAGGTGAATGTCCTTAAGTGGCTGTTAAGTGGCAGCTTTCCCTCCCGCCCCCACCCCGCCCTATGTAAAGGAGAGCGAAAGCGGGAGCGGGTCGGAAAGCCTCCCGGAGCTTCCCGCTCCGTTTTACGACACCCCACCCCCAACCCCCGCAACCATCTGGCTCGTTGGGTGGCGTAAAATTCAGGGCTTTATTTCAGTTGAGGCAGCGATAATTCAAAAGATTTGACTGATCAGATATCTGTATAACTATTACCAGTAGACCAACATGTAACGATATCAGTCACAGACCAAATCCACAGAGCAGCTCATACACAGATTTACACAACTTCAATGGTTATAGTCACTTACCAGGAACACCAATGATGGCAAGGATCACAACGTATATTTTCTGGATACTGTTAATTGGTTGATGCATTTTCTGTGTCAGGTGATCTGTCACCTTCGTGCTGCAGGTCATCTCTCTGTATTAAACTCTGAGACAATACAGCCCCACAGCCTTTAATTTATACTTTGCGAGCACTCCACAGGGACATTGATGTTGCAACATTGGTCAAATTATATAATTTAAATTTTAAACAAACAGATTACGACAGAAGAGTTAAGCCCCTGTTGTGATGGAATATATTTAGTGCTGAGATGGAATTTGAACAACCCAAAGACTGGGTGGTTCTGATCACATGAATTAACTCCTGATAATTAGAAGCTGTATTCTCCCAACAATGCTGATGTTCCTTGAAACATCATCACACATTTCTATATTTCTCATGTTGATTCAGTGATGGCTTTCAATCTGCTGTGATGGTTCAGTAATTAAATTCGTAATGTTAGTGTGCCCTCTCAGGGCTGCTGCTATACTGTATTCTGGGATGTGGCTGCTGACCTTAACTGTGACCATTCAGTTAAATAAGTAAAGAAAGGAAATTGTGCATATGAAGCCTGAAACTGATACAGCCCACCCTCCCCAATTCATACAGCCGCTCAAACTAATAACAGCCTCAACTAATGCAGCACCTCAAACGAAAACAGCCCCTGTAATAATACAGCCCCTCAAACTAAAATGTCCCAGAAACTAATACAGTCACTCAAATTAATGCAGTCCCTTAAATTTATAATGCATCTCAAACTACTACAGCCCCTCAAACTGGTTTCTAATTGACTTAATTGAAGTTTGAGACTGGAAGAGTGTGATATGTGACCTCCAATCTCGAAATTGCCTATATACAAAGTAAAATTAAAATAATATAAAAATGTAAGTCCCTCAAATTAACATTGTCTCTCAAACTAATGAATCTTCTCACACTAATACAGCTGCTCAAACGAATACAGACCCTGAAAATCATACAGACCCTCAAACTAATAACGCTTCTTAAGCTAATAACTTAAAGCACAACTATACCTAAAACTTATGCATCAATTCACTTGAATATACTGCATTAAACTAATGCAACCACTCAATAAATACAGCATTTCAAACTAATACAGTCACTCAAACAAATGCAACCTCTCAAACTAATCTTCCTCTTCTTCTTTGGCCTCCTTGTCTCGGGAGACAATGGGCAAGCACCTGGAGGTGCTCAGTGGTTTGTGATGCAGTGCCTGGAGTGACAATAAAGGCCAATTCTGGAGTGACAGCCTTCCACAGGTGCTGCAGATAAAATTGATTGTCAGGGCTGTTTCACAGTTGGCTCTCCCCTTGCACTTCTGTCTTTTTTCCTGCCAACTGCTAAGTAGGGGCGGCACAGTGGCGCAGTGGTTAGCACCGCAGCCTCACAGCTCCAGGGACCCGGGTTCGATTCCGGGTACTGCCTGTGTGGAGTTTGCAAGTTCTCCCTGTGTCTGCGTGGGTTTTCTCCGGGTGCTCCGGTTTCCTCCCACAAGCCAAAAGACTTGCAGGTTGATAGGTAAATTGGCCATTATAAATTGTCACTAGTATAGGTAGGTGGTAGGGAAATATAGGGACAGGTGGGGATGTTTGGTAGGAATATGGGATTAGTGTAGGATTAGTATAAATGGGTGGTTGATGGTCGGCACAGACTCGGTGGGCCGAAGGGCCTGTTTCAGTGCTGTATCTCTAATCTAATCTAGTCTCTTCGACTCGCCATACATAAGCCCTGCCTTTATGGCTGCCCGCCAGCTCTGGCGATCACTGGCAACTGACTCCCACGACCTGTGATCAATGTCACAGGACTTCATGTCGCGTTTGCAGGCGTCTTTGAAGCGGAGACATAGATGGTCGGTGGGTCTGATACCAGTGACGAGCTCGCTGCACAATGTGCCCTTGGGGATCCTGCCATCTTCCATGCGGCTCACATGGCCAAACCATCTCAAGCACCGCTGGCTCAGTAGGGTGTATATGCTGGGGATGCTGGCTGCCTCGAGGACTTATGTTTTGGAGATACAGTCCTGCCACCTGATGTCAAGAATTCTCTGGAGGCAGCGAAGTTGGAATGAATTGAGATGTCGCTCTTGGCTGACATACATTGTCCAGGCCTCGCTGCCATAGAGCAAGGCACTGAGGACACAGGCTGATACACTCAGACTTTTGTGTTCCGTGTCAATGCACCATTTTCGCACACTCTGATGGCCAGTCTGGACATAGCAGTGGAAGCCTTTCCCATGCACTTGTTGATTTCTGCATCGAGAGACAGATTACTGGTGGTAGTTGAGCCTAGTGAACTCTTGAACCACTTCCAGAGCGTAGTCACCAATATTGATGGATGGAGCATTTCTGATATCCTGTCCCATGATGTTCGTTTTCTTGAGGCTGATAGTTAGGCCAAATTCATTGCAGGCAGCTGCAAACCTGTCGATGAGTCTCTGCAGACACTCTTCAGTGTGAGATGTTAATGCAGTATCGTCAGCAAAGAGGAGTTCCCTGAAGAGGACTTTCCGTACTTTGATCTTCGATCTTGGATGGGCAAGGTTGAACAACCTGCCACCTGATCTTGTGTGAAGGAAAATTCCTTCTTCTGAAGACTTGAACACATGTTAGAGCAGCAGGGAGAAGAAGATCCCAAACAGTGTATGTGCGAGAACACAGCCCTGTTTCACGCCACTCAGGATAGGAAAGGGGTCTGATGAGGTGCCGCTATGCTGAATTGTGCCTTTCATATTGTCATGGAATGAGGTGATGCTACTTAGTAGCTTTGGTGGACATCCGATCTTTTCTAGTAGTCTGAAGAAACCACGTCTGCTGACGAGGTCAAAGGCTTTGGTGAGATCAATGAAAGCAACGTAGAGGGGCATCTGTTGTTCGCGGCATTTCTACTGCAGCTGACAAAGGGAGAACAGCATGTCAATGGTCGATCTCTCTGCTCGAAAGCCACACCGTGCCTCAGGGTCGACACGCTCAGCCAGCTTCTGCAGCCTGTTTAAAGCGACTCGAGCGAAGACTTTCCTCACTATGCTGAGCAGGGAGATTCCACGGTAGTTGTTGCAGTCACCGTGGTCACCCTTGTTCTTATAGAGGGTGATGATATTAACATCGTGCATGTCCTGTGTACTGCTCCCTCGTCCCAGCACAGGCAAAGCAGTTCGTAGAGTGCTGAAAGTATAGCAGGCTTAGCACTCTTGATTATTTCAGGGGTAATGCCATCCTTCCCAGGGCCTTTTCCCCGGGCTAGAGAATCAATGGCATCACTGAGTTCCGATTTTGTTGGCTGTCCGTCGAGCTCATCCATGACTGGCAGAGACTGGGCTGCATTGAGGACGGTCTCAGTGATCGCATTTCCCCTGGAGTACAGTTCTAGGTAGTGCTCCACCCAGCAGTCCACTAATAGGGTACCTCAAAATGTAACTATTCCTAAAACTAATATATCAATTTAATTGAATACAGTACCTCAAACCAATACAGCCTCTCACTCAATACAGCACCTCCAACGAATACATCACCTCAAACCAATACAGTCTCTCAAACTAATACAATACTAATAGTCATTTGGTAGTACAGAACTTGAGTATTGCTGAAAATAGAGACATGTTGTCGAAGCTTTTCATCTTGCACTCATCAGGACAAAGCGCCTGAATACCAATGTAAGGTCAAACAACATCGCATAAAGTATAAAGTTGTTGTTTTCTCTTAAATTGGCATTATTGCGGTTGACCTGATGAGTGCAAGACGAAAAGCTTCGACAACAGGTCTCTATTTTCAGCAGTACTGACAAAATACTGTTGTGACGGTGGATTTATTAGTGTGTTGAATATAATCATTTAAAAATATGCTTCTGCTAATATGTATGTCATCACAGGAAGTGATGCAACATCACATGATTCAGTTCTCCTGCACAGTCAATTAGCACCAGTAAGGTGCAGCAATAGTAAGTCTGCATTAAAGCGCTGTGTTCTAAACATTTATGTCTGCCCTTCAGCTTTGTTTGTATCAGTCTAGAAAGAGAAAATACAATATGGCAGCTGTGATATGATAGTGAGCATTGATCAGTAGCTGTTACTGGGCAGATATGTAAATAGTCTGTGAGCATACTCACAGGAAGTGATGCAATGAAAATTGTACAAAACCTCATGTAGACAATAATGGAAGCTATAGATGCAATACGTTTGTAAATAAACTCCTGCTTTGTCAGACTCCTAGATATTCTGTGTTAAGCCTTATAGTTATCAGAATATTATATAGTGGCAACGATAAACTGAAGAAAAGATGGAAAAATCACTGCCCTTACCAGAGAACTTAAAAAAGTAGCTGGACAGAATCAAGCCGAGGCGTGGCCAGAATGGTTATGGATGTTTGCAAGGTATCATACTGCATCAGGTCTCGAGTAGAAGCCAGACATGGAGCAAGTCGGTACGTTATTGTATGCAATAGGGGAGTGTGCAACATCATTACTCAAGGCATCGATGAAGGGAAGGCCACATATGCAGAAGTCATTAAGGCACTTGAGAGAACTAGAAAGTAAACATAATCGTATAGCACACCAAATTCAATAAACGTACTCAGCAGAGAGGGGAGAGCATTGATTCATTTATGAATGATTTAGAGAAACTGACTGAAGGCTGTGAATATGCCAGTTTAGGGGAAGAGCTGATTAGAGACAGGCTTGTGGTCACAGTAGTAGACGACGCCCTCTCGGATCATCTGCAGTCGAGGGATGATCAGATGTGAATGAAAGCAATTCAATTGAGTAGGCAAGCAGAGGTTAGAAAAAATAACCAATACATTATTCGAGGGGAGAGGGAGTCTCGAAAGTAGCAGACTCAATTGAATACTTAAAGAAAGCAAAAGTAAAAAATGGCAGTGAAAGACAGGAAAGGCAGGAAGAGCATCTAGAGGCAGCAGTGTCTCACTGCAGTAGGTACAGCCGCGTGAGGCATCGACAGGAGAATTGCCCAGTCAGGGAATTGGGGTGTTTTTTATGTACAAAAGGGGCATGTTCAACTAGTATGCTGCAGCAAAAAAAAGTGATGCAAAATATTAAACGGAAACCCAAAGAAAATAAAGAAATTAACAAAGTACAGGATATACAATGCGTTGAAATACCCAATTCTAGGGGATATCCAAGGAGCAAATGAAAATTGCTGGACAGCAGTGGAAGGCAACAAGACAACATTCAAACTGGGCACCGGGGCAGCAGTTCCAGTACTGGCAAGCACAGAATCAAAGCTGAAGAAGAAAAGTCTTATCCCATCAGGTAAAAAATAGTATGGCCTGGAGGTATCGAGTTCAAGGTATCACAGACTTGTATCTGTTTTCTCCTCAGATTAAAACAGTGAGTGCCTTTAAGACTCTATTAAAAATAGTGCACCTTTAAGGTAGAGAAAGTTCTGGAATTTCTAAGGCACAGTGTGCCAGCAGCTGCATTTTTGTTACCTGGGCGACAGCAGGAAAGAGAGAGATCACATGGTGTGGTGTTTCGCTTTGACTGTGTTTGAGACTGGCCAAACCTGGTCTGAACCAGTTAGTTTTGAGAGACTCTGTAACGAAGCATGCTACTGAAAGAAGAAAGCTGTCATTTTTCTTTCAGCAAATATTCTACAGGGAGCTATAGGCCGAATTAATTGCCTAAAGAAGAAAAGCCTTTTTTCAAGAAACTGTTTGCATTGCTGAAGGAACTGTTGACGCCTACTGCAGCTGAAGAGATGAATGCCGACTAAGAATCGACTACTGCATCGAATCCACGTGATGCCTTTGAGTAGCATTTAACTATTTCCACATTAGAATACCCCAATCATCAGGAACATAACCTACAAAGACGTGCTTATTTACTTATTCTTAAGAAGCAGCTAATTTTTAAAATCACTACTTTTTAAAACCGGTTAACTACTGTTATTTTTGAGTGTATGTGTGTGAATGGGGGAGTTAGATTAAAATAAGAAGTTATAAGGTCTTTAGACATAGGTTTATCTTGGAAGTGATTAAGATTTAGTTTTTTAATAAATTGTTAATTTGTTGTTGTCTAAAGATACCTGGTTTCGTGTGCTTTATCCGGAGATTACGAAAGTGTTTAATTTGACTGTTTTCCAGTTGGGTGGAAAGCTTTGAATAATATGCTGTGACCTGTGGAGTGATGGGACTGAATTGACAGGACGTTGTTCCTGCCGCGATTGTAATCAAGGCAATAGCAGAGTTGAAAATGATTCTGTTTCACTGTGGAAAAGAAATTCCTGAGACCTTGGCCGGAATTTTATGCCACCACAGCAAACCGGATGGTGGCGGGGGTGGGGGGGGGGTGGTGGGTGGGGAGGGCATGGCGTAAAATGGAGCGGGAGTCTCCGGGAGTTCTTCCCGACCCACTCCCGCCTCTGCCCCACTTTACGTAGGGAGGTGGAGGGTGCGAAATATGGGCATTTGTCAACTAACGGTGACTTAAGGGCCTTTGCCAGCCTCCACGGGGATTTTACCTGTGGCAAGTGGGCGTCCTGGAGCCGGGAAAGGCCGGCCAGTGAAAACCGGTGGCCTCTCACTACCCCAGGGGTGGGCCCTGATAAATGGGCTCTGGGTGCCTGATTGAGGGTCACCCCCGCTGCCCCAACCACCTACAGAATGCAACATGCCCCCCTTCGCTACAAATGACCCCCAGCGAGGCAAACCAAACTTACCTGCACACCTGGAACAACGTCCTTGGCTGGGCTGCAGTCCCAGCAGTGGCCACCAATCCCGGTGACGCTGCTGGGACTAAGAGCTGCTGGCCCAATGATTGGCCAGCAGCTCAATGAGGCGGGACTTCCTCCTTGAAGCAGGTGGAAGTCCCGCCTCGGAACACTGAAAGCTTTGGGACACATAAAATGCGGGATGGATCCCCAGGCTAGGCGGAAGCGGGTTCACCACTGACCTTTACGTCTTTGGCCAGGTAAGCTATTTACTGTTTTTGTTAATATCTATAGTTGTACTTAACTAAGGGGTAATTGAATAAAAGAAATGGCAGCCAGTGTAGTGTCTTGCTCCTCCTGCAGAATGTTCGAGGTGAGGGAAACCTCCGGTGGCCCTGCCGACTTCACCTGCTGGAAGTGCATCCGTCTCCAGCTCCTATCAGACCGTGTTAGGGAATTGGAGCTGGAGCTGGATGAACTGAGGATCATTCGGGAAGCTGAGGGGTTGATAGATAGAAGCTACACGGAGGTCGTTACTCCACAAATCAAAGGCAGCTGGGTAACAGTTAGAGGTGGGAAGAGGTCAGTGCAGGGATCTCCTGTGGTCGTTCCCCTCAACAACAAGTATACAGTTTTAGATACTGTTGGGGGGGACGGCCTATCGGGGGCAGGCTGCAGTGACCGGGCCTCTGGCACGGGGTCCTGCACTGTGGCTCAGAAGGGAAGGAGGGAGAATGGGAGAGCACTAGTCATCGGGGACTCGATGGTGAGGAGTACGGACAGGCGGTTCTGTGGGCGCAGGCAACACGCACGGATGGTTTGTTGCCTCCCTGGTGCCAGGGTCCGTGATGTTTGTGATCGCGTCTTCAGGATCCTTAAAGGGGAGGGGGAGCAGCCAGAGGTCGTGGTGCACATTGGCACCAACGACGTAGGAAGGAAGGGTGGCACAGATGTTAGAAGTGAGTTTAGGGAGTTAGGCTGGAAGCTGAAAGCTCGGACGGACAGAGTTGTTATCTCTGGTTTGTTGCCGGCGCCACGTGATAGTGAGGCTAGGAATAGGGAGAGAGCACAGCTGAACACGTGGCTGCAGGAATGGTGTAGGAGGGAGGGCTTCCAGTTCTTGGATAATTGGACTGCATTCTGGGGAAGATGGGACCTGTTCAAACAGGACGGGCTGCATCTGAACCAGAGGGGCACCAATATCCTGGGAGGGAGGTTTGCTAGTACTGTTCGGGAGGGTTTAAACTAGTTTGGGAGGGGGATGGGAACCGGACTTGTAATCCAGGGACCAGTGGGTCCACTCAGAAAGACAAAGAGTGTAGTGAGGTATTGGGGAAGGTAGCACTGTCACAGAGGACAGATGGGCACGGAGAAGGGTTAAAGTGCGTATACTTCAACGCAAGAAGCATCAGGAATAAGGTGAGTGAATTGAAGGCGTGGATGGGCACTTGGGACTACGATGTTGTGGCCATCACTGAAACGTGGATAGGTGAGGGGGAGGAATGGTTTTTGGAGGTACCTGGTTATAGATGTTTTCATAAGATTAGGAATGGTGGTAAAAGAGGTGGGGGGGTGGCATTGTTAGTTAGAAATAGTGTAACAACTGCTGAAAGAATTTTCGAGGAGGATCTGCCGACTGAGGCACTGTGGGTTGAGGTCAGGAACAGGAAAGGAGCAGTCACCTTGATGGGAGTTTTCTATAGGCCCCCCAATAGCAGCAGGGAGGTGGAAGAGCAGATTGGGAAACAGATTTTGGAAAGGAGCAGAAGTCACAGGGTAGTAATTATGGGGGATTTCAACTTCCCAAATATTGATTGGCAACTCTTTAGATCGAATAGTTTGGATGGGGTAGTGTTTGTGCAGTATGTCCAGGAAGCTTTTCTGACTCAGTATGTAGACTGCCCGACCAGAGGGGAGGCAATATTGGATTTGGTACTAGGTAATGAACCAGGGCAAGTGATAGAGCTGTTGGTGGGCGAGCACTTTGGAGATAGTGATCACAATTCTGTAGCATTCACTGTGGTAATGGAGAGGGATAGGTATGTGCAACAGGGCAAGGTTTACAATTGGGGGAAGGGTAGATATGATGCTGTCAGGCAGGAACTGAGGAGCATAAGTTGGGAGCATATGCTGGCAGGGAAGGGCACGGTCGAAATGTGGAACTTTTTCAAGGAGCAGATAGTAGGGGCCATTGATAAGCATGTCCCTGTCAGACAGGGAAGGGATGGTCATGTGAGGGAACCGTGGTTGACAAGAGAGGTTGAGAGTCTTGTTAGGAAGAAGAAGGATGCGTATATAAAGTTGAGGAAAAAGGGCACAGGCATAGCTCTGGAGGGATACAAGATGGCCAGGAAGGATCTGAAGAAAGGGATTAGGAGAGCTAAGAGAGGGCATGAAAAATGCTTGGCGGGTAGGATAAAAGAAAACCCCAAGGCCTTTTACGCGTATGTCAGAAATATGAGGATGACTAGGGGGACCGTAGGTCCGGTCAAGGACAATAGCGGGAGACTGTGTGTTGAGCCGGAAGAGATAAGTGAGGTTTTGAATGAGTACTTCTCTTCGGTATTTACGAATGAGAAGGGGTGTATTACTGAAGAGGACGGTGGGAAGCAGACTGGTAAGCTCGAGGAAGTGCTCGTTAGGAGGGAAGATGTGTTGGGGTTTTTGAATAACTTGAAGATAGACAAGTCTCCCGGGCCTGACGGGGTATATCCAAGGATGTTATGGGAAGCAAGGGATGAAATTGCAGAGCCGCTGGCAATGATCTTTTCATCTTCTCTGCTGACGGGGGTGGTACCAGGTGATTGGAGGGTGGCAAATGTTGTGCCCCTGTTCAAGAAAGGGAATAGGAACAACCCTGGGAATTACAGGCCAGTTAGTCTTACTTCAGTGGTAGGCAAGTTGATGGAAAAGGTGCTGAGGGATAGGATTTCTGAGCATCTGGAAAGACACTGCTTGATTCGGGACAGTCAGCACGGTTTTGTGAGGGGTAGGTCTTGCCTCACAAGCCTGATTGAATTCTTTGAGCAGGTGACCAAGCAAGTGGATGAGGGTAAACCAGTGGATGTGGTGTACATGGATTTTAGTAAGGCATTTGATAAGGTCCCCCATGGTAGACTTATGGAGAAAGTCAGGAGGCATGGGATAGTGGGGAATGTGGCCAATTGGATTAAGAATTGGCTAACTGATAGAAGGCAGAGAGTGGTCTTAGATGGTAAATACTCAGCCTGGAGCCCAGTTACCAGTGGCGTGCCGCAGGGATCAGTTCTGGGTCCTCTCCTGTTTGTGATTTTTATTAACGACTTGGATGAGGAAGTCGAAGGGTGGGTCAGTAAATTTGCAGATGATACAAAGGTTGGTGGAGTTGTGGATACCGAGGAGGGCTATTGTCGTCTGCAAAGGGACTTGGATAGGTTGCAGTGCTGGGCTGAAAAGTGGCAGATGGAGTTTAACCCTGGAAAGTGTGAGGTCGTCCATTTTGGAAGGACAAACATGAATGCAAAATACTGGGTTAACGGTAGGGTTCTTGGGCATGTGGAGGAGCAGAGAGACCTTGGGGTCTATGTGCATAGATCATTGAAAGTTGCAACTCAAGTGGATAGGGCTGTGAAGAAGGCATATGGGGTGTTAGCGTTCATTAGCAGAGGGATTGAATTTAAGAGCCGTGAGGTGATGATGCAGCTGTACAGGACCTTGGTAAGGCCTCATTTGGAGTACTGTGTGCAGTTCTGGTCGCCTCATTTTAGGAAGGATGTGGAAGCCTTGGAGAGGGTGCAGAGGAGATTTACCAGGATGTTGCCTGGAATGGAGAATAAGTCTTACGAGGAAAGGCTGAACATTCTAGGCCTCTTCTCATTAGAAAGGAGAAGGATGAGGGGTGACATGATAGAGGTTTATAAGATGATCAGGGGAATAGATAGGGTAGACAGTCAGAAACTTTTTCCCCGGGTGGAGCAAAGCGTTACAAGGGGTCATAAATTTAAGGTGAAGGGTGGGAGATATAAGGGGGATGTCAGGGGAAGGTTCTTTACCCAGAGAGTGGTCGAGGCATGGAATGCCTTGCCCGGGGAAGTTGTTGAGTCAGAAACTTTAGGGACTTTCAAAAGGCTTTTGGATAGGTATATGGATAAAGGAGAATGATGGGGTATAGATTAAATTGTCCTTGACAGAGGACAAAGGATCGGCACAACATCGTGGGCCGAAGGGCCTGTTCTGTGCTGTATTTTTCTATGTTCTATGTTCTATGTTCCCACTTGCCCGACATAAAATCCAGCCCCTTATCTCTGATCAAGAATCAGAGTTGTTAACTCCTAAGCAGGAAGGCTTGCAGAGATCTACAGCTAATTTGCAGAGTGAACGAGCTTAAAGGAACAGAGGAACAGCCAAGAAATTTTAGTTCTGATTCCCTAAATTATCCAAAGGATTAGGAAAACTAAAATCATCATAGCATATCACTCTGAGGAACAATGCAGAATCTGTATGTTTGTATACACCTCGGAAAGTTCCATATCCACTCCTAGAAAAACTTAAAAACGAAATGCTGACAGCAGATTTTGACAATTACAATTGGATGAGGAATTAACAGTCCGGATGATTTATATAAAAGCATTTGGAAGATTCTGTTTTAACAGATTACCATTCAGAATTAAGTCAGCACCGGAGATCTGTAAAAGGGCGATGTCGAGAATCCTGGAAGGATTAGATGGGAATCTGCCAAGTGGATGATGTGTTGATCCATGGAGCCAATCAACAGGAACACAATATGAGAGTGACAGCAGTACTGCAGAGACTGGAGGAAGCAGGTCTCACATTGAATGAGAAATATGTATTTAAACAGCAAATGGTGAGATTTCTAGGACATAACATTGATGGATCAGGCATCAGAGCAGAACCACAAAATGCAAAAGTGATAAAAGTCTTTCCAGAGCCCAAAAACATTACAGAGTTACAAAGGGTTATGGGAATGGTCAATCAAATAGGGAAATTTCTACCAAATTTAGCCGTGATCAATGAGCCATTACAACCGTTGTTAAAAATGACAATGTTTGGAGTTGGAGACAAACCCAACAAGAATCCTTTGAGAAAATCGAGAAGATGCTAGTTTTTTCAGAAGTGTTAGTACATTATGACCCAAAGTTATCAACCATCAGAGCAGTGGATGTGCCATCAACTGGATTAGGAGCAGTCTAATTTCAACTGCAGAGAGAGATGGGAGATGCAGACCTGTATATTTTGCATCTCGTTCATTAAGAGAAACAGAGCAGTCATCGAAAAGGAAGTGTTGGCAGCAACTTGGGTATGTGAGAAATTTTCTGACTAAGTGGTAGGTCTTCAATTTAAAATTGAAACTGATCATAAACAATTAGTTACTCTCATAAACACAAAAGAGCGAGCAAAGTTTAAGATTGATGAAATTTGATGCAAGAACCGAATACATTCCAGGGAACAGCAAATCACAGCAGATGCTTTCTCACGTATTTCATCAGCAGGATATGAAGAAGGCGATATTTTATTTCTTGATGAAGTACAAGTATTTGCTCTGACAACAACAGCAACTTTACCTGCTACAGCTCAGAAATTGAATGAAATCAGAAATGCTCAAAAAGCAGATGAAGTATGTGCAGCAATCAGAGAATATTGTTTGCACGGATGGTCAGCGTACATGTCACATAACCCAGTTCGAAGGCAGTATTATGAACAACGGGATCATCTGTGCATTGTTGATGATTTATTGATCTACGATTAGAAATGGGTTATCCCTCGGATACTAAGGTTAGAGATCTTGAAGAGATTACACCAAGGATAGGTGGGAATAACAAATTGTTGAGCCAGGGCAAGACAGTCAGTGGTATCAACAGGATAGTGGCCTGGTATATGGAAAGAAATGGAAGAGATGATATCAAGGTGTATCAGGTTTGCTATCAATCGTCATGAGACAAAGGAAGCACTTTCCACTAGACCATGGGAACATCTAGGAATGGATCTTTTTGACCATAGAAATAAAATGTTCTTAATTGTAGTCGATGATTATTCAAGGTGGATTGAAGTTAAACAACTACAAGGTCAAAGTTCAAAGCTGTAATCACATCCTTGAGAGAAATCTTTGCTACACAAGGAATTCCAGATATTGTAATATCTGATAATTGGGCCGCAATTTTTGAATGAATGCTTCAGAGAATTTACAGAAGCATTTGGTTTTCTTCATACCACAGTTTTTTCTAGGTACATTCAGGCTAATGATGAAACAGAGAAAGGTGTAAGGACTATGAAAGCGTTATTAAAAAATAATTAAGATCTTCAATTAGCACTTTTAAGTTATTATTCGACACCATTTCAAAATTATTTAACTCCATGCGAATTGATGATGGTGTTACACCCAAGGTGGGAGTAATGCACTGTTAATTTAGTCCCACTACTCCACAGGTCATAGCATATTAGTCAAGCTTCCCACCTCCTGGATAGTTGCCAAATTAAACACTTTACTTGTCACCCAGAATAAATCATATCAAACCAGGTTTCTTTAAACAACAACAAAATTAACTATTTATTAATAAACTAAGTTTTAAACAACAATGAGATAAATCTAAATACGAAAAGATTTTATAACTCCTTATTCTTACTAACCCTCATGCACACACACATATATTCAAAAACTGGTTACCCGGGGAAAAAGTGCTTTGCTCTTTACAACTGTTTCTTCGGAATAATAAAATAACTGGGGTGTTACGATCTGGTAGGATATTTTGAATCGGTGATGCGTTATTTGGTCGGATGCCACTCGAAGTCTCTCTGGACAAGGTTAACGAACAATCTGTGATGGGTAGGTGCTCATGGCACTTCTTCTGCAGCAGGCGTCACTCAGATCTTTCAGCAAAGGGTACAGCAACAGGTCTACTTGCGTTTTCAAATAGCAGTCTAGCAATAGAAGCTTTCTTGAGCTTTCAGAATCTCCCAAAACATACGAGGCAACAGGAATCAACCCTGAGGCAGAGATTTGTCAGAGATTGGAGGCAATAGGAATTTGCTACCTTTTGAATTGTACGCTTCCTCTCAGCAAAGGAGCCTTTCTCCACAGAAAGCAGCAACTTCTCTTTTCCTGACTCTATTTCTCTCCAGGGGTCTTTTCTCTCTCCAGGCAGACCACAGCCACAATCTCAAATGTAGAATTTCTTTTTACAATAAAGTTTGAGATGCTGTATTTGTTGAGAAATTGTATTAGTTTCATACATTATATTTAGGTGAATAGATACATATGTTTTAGGTACAGTTATACTTCGAGGTATTAGTTTAAGAGGCTGTATTAGTTTGAAGGTCTGTATGATTTTCAGGGTCTGTATTAGTTTGAGGGTCTGTATTAGTTTGAGGGACTGTATCAGTCTGAGGAGGTGTATTAGCATGAGGGGCTTTATTAGTTTGAGGGACTGTAATAGTCTGAGGTACTGTATACGTTTGAGGGGCTGTATTAGTTTGAGGGACTGTATTCGTTTGAGGGGCTGTATTAATTTTAGGTGATGTATTAGTTTGCCACGCTGTATTAGTTTAAGGGGCTGTATTAATTTGAGGGACTGTATTAGTTTTAGGTGATGTATTAGTTTGACACGCTGTATTAGTTTGAAGGGCTGAATTAATTTGAGGGACTGTCTTAGTTTGAAGTGTTATCTTAGTTTGACACGCTGTATTCGTTTGAAGGGCTGAATTAATTTGAAGTGCTGTGTTAACTTGAGGAAAGAGAATAGTTTCAGGGCTGTATATGTTAGAGTGATTAATAGTTTGAGAGACTGTATTAGTTTGAGGGACTGTATTAGTTTGAGGATTTGACACTTGCATTAATTTGAGGAGATGTGTTAGTTTGAGGGTCTGTATTAGTTTGAGTGTCTGTATTAGATTGAGGGACTGTATTAGTTTGAGGTGTTACCTTAGTTTGACATGCTGTGTTAGTTTGAAGGGCTGAATTAATTTGAAGTGCCGTGTTAACTTGAGGAAAGATAATAGTTTCAGGGCTGTATAAGTTCGAGTGATTAATGGTTTGAGGGACTCTATTAGTTTTAGGTACTGTATAAGTTTAAGGATTTGACACTTGCATTAATTTGAGGTGATGTATTAGTTTGAGGGTATGTATTAGTTTGAGGGTCTGTATTATTTTGAGGGTCTGTGTTCGGGAAGGTGGTGGTGTAATGGTAATGTCAGTGAGCTTGTAATCCAGAGGCCTAGACTCTAACGCCCTCGAGACATGGGCACAAATCCCTGCTGGTAGAGTTTAAATTCAATAAATTAATAAAGATGTCTGGAATTGAAAGCTAATCTCAGTAATGGTGCCATGCAGCTATTACCAATTGTTGTAAAAACCCATCTGGTTCACTAATGTCCTTTCGGGAAGGAAATCTGCCATCCTTACGTGGTCTGACCTACATATGACTTCTGACCCACAGCAATGTCATTGAATCTTAACTGCCTCTGAAATGGCCTAGCAAGTCACTCGATTGTTAAGGGCCATTAGAGAGGGGCAACACATGGTGGCCTTGCCAGTGACACCCACATCCCATGAAAGAATTAAAAAAAATTAGCTTCAGAGCGTGTGTTAGTTTAATGAACTGTAATAATTTGAGTGACAATTAGTTTCTGGGACAATATTAGTTTGAGTATTTGACACTTGCATTAATTTGAGGTGATGTATTAGTTTGAGGCTCAATATTAGTTTGAAGAACTGTATTAGCCTGAGGGGCTGTATTATTTTGAGGGTCTGTATTAGTTTAAGGGGCTGTATTCGTTTGCGGGGCTGTATTAGTTTGAGGGACTGTATTAGTTTGCGAGGCTGTATTAGTTTAAGGGGCTGTATTAGTTTGAGTGACTGTACTAGTTTGCGGGGCTGTATTAGTTTGAGTGACTGTATCAGTTTGCGGGGCTGTATTAGTTTAAGGGGCTGTATTAATTTGTGGGGCTGTACTAGTTTGCGGGGCTGCATTAGTTTGAGGGGCTGTATTAGTTTAAGGGACTGTATTAGTTTGCGGGGCTGTATTAGGTTGAGGGCCTTTATGAGTTAACAGGGCTGTATTAGTTTCAGGATCCAATTGCACAATTTCCTGCTTAGATTATTTAACTGAATGGTCACAGTTAAGGTGAGCAGTCACATACCAGAATACAGTATAGCAGCAGCCCTGAGAGGACACACTGACATTAGGAATTGAATTACTGAACAATCACAGCAGAATGAAAACCATCACCGAATCAATATTAGAAATATAGAAATATATGATGATGTTTCAAGGAACATCAGCATTGTTGGGAGATTACAGCTTCTGATTATCAGGAATTAATTCATGTGATCAGAACCACCCAGTCTTTGTGTTGTTTGAATTCAATTTCAGTGCTAAATATATTCCATCACAACAGGGACTTAACTACTTAACTCTTCTGTCGTAATCTGTTTGTTTAAAATTTAAATTATGTAATTTGACCAAGGTTGCAACATCAATGTCCCAGTGGAGTTCCCGCAAAGTATAAATTAAAGGCTTTGGGACTATGTTGTCTCAAACTTTTATACAGAGAGGTTGCCTGTCGCACGAAGGTGACAGATCACCTGACACAAAAAATGCATCAACCAATTAGCAGTATCCAGAAAATATACTTGGTGATCCTTGCCATCATTGGTTTTCCTGGTAGGTGACTATCATCATTGAAGTTGTGTAAATCTGTGTGTGAGCTGGTCTCTGGTTTTGCTCTGTGACTGATAACGTTACATGTTGGTCTACTGGTAATTGTTCTCCAGACAACTGATCAGTCAAATCTCTTGAATGATCTCTGCCTCAACTGAAATAAAGCCTCGGTTTGTAGCTCACAGTCATGCAGTATTGTCAAGTTATTGCCTTTATTCGAATATTGTGTATTGTTTAATAATACCTCTGCGCAAGCAAATTTCTGAACAAGATATTCCTGGGAGTCTCTGTCACTGTAGAATTGTACTGAGTGAGGGTCACTAATCAGAGTGGAACACCTGATCCTCGGGAGCATGTATTACTGGGAGTATCTGTCACTGTAGAATTGTACTGAATGTGTGTCACTAACCAGAGTGGAACACCTGATCCCAGTGACCATGTATTACTGGGAGGATCTGTCAATGCAGAATTGTACTGAGTGCATATCACTAATTGGGGTGGTATACCTGAACCCAGTGACCATGTGTTACTGGGAGTATCTGTCACTGTAGTATTGTACTGAATGTGTGTCACTAACCAGAGTGGAGCACCTGATCCCAGTGACCATGTATTACTGGGAATACCTGTCACTGTAGAATTGTACTGAGTGTGGGTCACTAACCGGAGTGGAACACCTGAAGCTAGTAACCATATATTACTGGGAGTATCGGTCACTGTAGAATTGTTCTGAGTGTGTGTCACTAACCGGAGTGGAACACCTGAAAACAGTGACCATGTGTTACTGGGAGTATCTGTCACTGTATAATTGTACTGAGTGTGGGTCACTAACCGGAGTGGAACACCTGAACCCAGTGACCATGTATTACTGGGAGTATCTGTCACTGTAGAATTGCTCTGAGTGTGTGTCACTAACCGGAGTGGAAAACCTGAACCCAGTGACCATGTATTACTGGGAGTATCTGTCACTGGAGAATTGCTCTGAGTGTGTGTCACGAACCAGAGTGGAGCACCTGATCCCAGTGACCATGTATTACTGGGAATACCTGTCACTGTATCATTGTACTCCACTCCATGGAGCTGCCTCTGTGTTTTATGAGTGTAATTGGTGACAAGAGGATTTTTGTTGTTGGTTGAAAATGTTGTGCGATAAGTGTATGAAGTGAAATGCATTGATATTGCTCTGTTCCCTATTGAAATGCACCAATTGAATCAGATGTTCACTATTTACTGACAGGTAAATAGCAGCACAGCACTGTTGCAATCTTCTAATCCTCTGGATATATAAGTATAGTGACTGTAAACAGAGTCTGGTGTTGATTAATCCCCTTCCCTCCTCCAACAGTCCTGGGAATCTGTGGATCATGGGTGTTGAATTTTGTTATCTTGCTGTTACACAGGATGAATTTTGGGCTGTGGTTAGTGGCTATTCGAATTTTTTAATTGATTAAGGTTTGATTAACTAGTTGTCACAAATGTAACCTGCAGTGATCTCTACCCTTAGCTCAATGAGGTGTGTTCCTGTGAGGAGAGACACCTAATATGAACATACGAATTCGGAGCGGGAGTAGGCCACTCGTCCCTTCGAGCCTGCCCCGCCATTCAATAAGTTCATGGTTGAACTGGTTCATACACATTTCCACCTACCTCCGATAACCTTGTCACTTTTCGGACCATCTGACCAGACCATCAATATCTTTCTGCAGCCTACAGCTGTCCTCCTCGCTATCTACTACATGGCCAATCTTTGTGTTGTCCGCAAACTTCTTGATAATGCCCCCTACACTTACATCCGACTCATTAATATACACCACAAAAAGCAGGGGACCCAGCACTGAGGTCTGCGGAATGCCACTGGAAACAGTCCTCCAGTCACTAAAACAGCCGTCAACAATTACCCTTTGTTTCCTGCCACTGACTCAATTTTGTATCCACCTTGCTGCATTGCCCTGGATCCCATGGGATTTTATCCAGATGTGGTCTCACCAATGCACTATATAGCTGAAGCATATTGTCCTTACTTTTGTATTCAATTCCCTCGTGATTAACGATAACATTCGATCAGCATTCCTAATTAAGTGCTGTACCTGCATACTGACCTTTTGCGATTCATGCACTCGGGCACCAAGATCCCTCTGCATCTCAGAGCTCTGCAATCTCTCACCATTCAGATAGAGTCATAGAGTTATACAGCACAGCGACAGGCCCTTTGGCCCATCCTGTCCGTGCTGTCCATCAAGCACCGAACTATTCTAATGCCATTTGCCATCACTTGGCACATCGCCTTGTATGCTATGCCATTTCAAGTGCTCATCTAAATACTTCTTAAAAGTTTTGAGGGTTTCTGCCTCTGCCACCCCTTCAGCAAGTGTGTTTCAGATTCCAACCACCATCTGGATGAAATGTTCTCCCCTCAAATCCCCTCTAAACCTCCTGCCCCTTACCTTAAATCTATGCCCCCTGGTTATTGACCCCTCTGCTGAGGTAAAAAGTTTCTTCCTATCTAACCTATCAATGCCGCACATAATTTTGTATACCTCAATCAGGTCCCCCCTCAGCCTTCTCTGCTCTAAGGAAAGCAACCCTCACCTATCCAGTTTCTCTTCATAGCTGAAATGCTCCAGCCCAGGCAACATCCCGGTGAATCTCCTCTGCACCCTCTCCAGGGCAATCACATCCTTCCTATAGTGTGGTGCCCAGAGCTGTACACAGTACTCCAGCTGTGGCCTAACTAGCATTTTATACAGCTCCATCATAACCTCCCTGCTCTTATACTCTATGCCTCGGCTCATAAAGGCAAGTATCCAATATGCCTTCCGAACCACCTTATCCACTTGTGCCTTTGCCTTCAGTGATCTAAGGACAATTACACCAAGGCTTCTTTTTGATTCTTCCTGCCAAAGTGGACAATTTCCCACTTTCCCATATTATACTCCATTTGCCAGGTCTTTGCCCACACACATAACCTATCCATACCCCTTTGTAGCCCCCTTGTGTCCTCTTCACAAGTTACTTTCCTACCTATGTTTGTGTCATCAGCAAATTTAGCAACCATACCTTCGGTCCCTTCATCTAAGTCATTTACATAAATTGTAAAAAGTTGAGGCGCCAGCACAGATCCCTGTGGCACACCACTCGTTACATCTTGCCAACCAGACAATGACCCATTTATGACTACTCTCTGTTTCCTGTTAGCTAGCCAAACTTCCATCCATAATACTGAGAACATACATTTCAAATTTGCAGCTGTCTGGATGGCTGAGAAGTCTAAGGTGTTGTGTTTACATCGCAGTGTTATCTGGAAGCGTGGGTTCGAATCCCACTTCTGACAAGTTGCATTTTGACTGAAATGGAGGCATTTGGGAGCAGTGGTGAAGAGCTCAGAAACAGCCTGAAAGAACATGGCAAGCAAAATAAGAATGGATCCGAAGAAGTTGCATCAATACATTACAAAAAGAGGCAACTGAGCAAAGAGTAGGGCACATAAAAGACCAAAATTGTAAACTTTGTATTGGGGTGGAAGACGTTGTTCTGTTCCTTAATTAATGCTTTACTGTCTTCACAAATGAGGGGTTGATGCAGATATGGGCGGCGCAGTGGTTAGCACCGCAGCCTCACAGCTCCAGCGACCCGGGTTCAATTCTGGTTACTGCCTGTGCGGAGTTTGCAAGTTCTCCCTGTGACCGCATGGGTTTTTGCCGTGTACTCCGGTTTGCTCCCACAGCCAAAGACTTGCAGGTTGATAGGTAAATTGCCCCTAGTGTTGGTAGGTGATAGGGGAATACAGGGAAGATGTGGATGTCGTCGGAATATGGGATTAGTGTCGGATTAGTTTTAATGGGTGGTTGATGGTCGGCACAGGCTCGGTAGGCCTAAGGGCCTGTTTCAGTGCGGGATCTCTAAATAAATAAATAAAAAATAAAAAAAAAACATAGATCAGTCCGGTTACAGTAAATATTTACGTTAGTAAACTGTTAATAATGAACGCCTGTCACTCTAGAATTAGCCTTTATAGCCACTCCAGGCGCTGCTCCACACACCACTGACCACACCCAGGCGCTTACCCATTGTCTCTTGAGATAAGGAGGCCAAAGCAAAAGAAGAAATAATGCACTGCTTCAATAAATAATAAAATCCAAAATCTGTATTATTATTAATAAATCGATGAATGTGATTTATAATCAACTTACAGAGAATTACATCAACATTACAGCACAGAAACTGGTTATTCCACTCAACTGGTTTATGTCTGTCTTTATGCTTCAGCCTCTCCCCATCCCAGTCTATCTAACTCTATCAGCACGTCCTTCAAGGCCTTTCTCCCTAATGTACTTTTCTAGATCCCCCTTAAATGCTATTCACCTCAACTACTCCATGTGGTAGCAAGTTCCAGATTCTTACCACTCTCTGAGTAAAGAAGACTCTCCTGAATTCCTTCTTGGATTTATTACTGACTATCCTGATGACCACCAGGTTTGGACTCCTCACAAGTGGCAATATTGTTACAAAAGTGCCTCTATGTTTTGTTAAATATATTTTTTGAGGAATCATTTTTGTGATCCTGTCTCAGGGAAAGTGCGGACTTTCCACCTGCACCATTCACTGCCTGGTGACCATGGCAACGGCGGATCTACTGGTCATTATCATTGAGGTCGTACTGTGGCGGAACAATTATTATTTTTTCCCGGGGTCTTTCCTGAACATCACCCCTATGTGTAGTGTTGTCATTGTCCTGCTTCGTGCAGCCGCACATTGTTCTGTTTGGTTCACCGTCACTTTCTCCTTTGATCGATTTGTGGCCATTTGTTGACAGAAGCTGAAAACTAAATATTGCACTGAGAAAACTGCAGCTGTGGTTCGAGCAACAACCTGCATTCTGCTCTGTTTAAAAAACATCCCCCTCTACTTTATATATGAACCTGGAGAGATAATCGACAATGTACCATGGTTCTGTTATATAAAGCCAAGCTATTTTACTGATGCCAGATGGATAGGATTTGACGGTTTTGATCTGGTTTTAACCCCATTACTCCCATTTGCTTTAATTCTGTTGCTCAATGCTCTGACATTTCGAATTGACAATCACCTCCCCATTCCCGGGATTGGAATCCCTCTGTGACCTGAGGTGAATGGAAACCCCGGATCAACACATCCACTATTGGGTCATTGAACCAACCTCCACCCTGCCCGGGATGTGCATCCAGATGGAATGGGGAAGCGGTGGTTTACTGGTATTGTCAAGAGACGAATAACCCAGAAATCCAGGTTATTGCTTTGGAAACACGGTTTCGAATCCCACCACAGCACGAAGTGGGATTTAAAGCTAGTCCAATGATGGTCTTGAAACCATTGTTGATTGTTGTAAACACCCATTTGGTTCACTAATGTCCCCTTCAGGAAAGTACATTTGCTGTCCTTACCTGGTCTGGCCTACATATGACTCCAGATCCTCAGCAATATGGTGAACTCTTAAATGCCCTTGAAATGGACTAGCAAGCCATTCAGTTCAAGGGCAATTAGTTATGGGCAATAAATGCTGGCCTGGCCTGTGACGCCCACATCCCATGAAAAAAAAAAGATGCCTCACTGGTACTGTAACTACCCATCCAGATACATCACTGACCTCACATTTACTGTAACTACACATCCAAGTATATCAGGGATATAAAAACAAGAAATGATGGAAATGCTCAGCAGGTCTGGCAGCATCTGCAGAAAGAGAAGCAGAGTTACTGTTACGGGTCAGTGACCCTTCCTTGCACTCTACAGGATGCATTTTATATTGCTTCTGCCATAATCGGCATCGGACATAAACCATGGCTCCCCATAAATGAAGTCAGCTGCCTTTGCGCAGGAGCCAACACCATTTTTAAAGGGCTTCAAGCCCAACTTTCAAGTTAAATATTTATAGGTCAGTTTAATGCAGACACAAGGTGAGAATGCCACCAGCATTTCAAACTGTATTCCTAATTCAGAACAAAACTTTGACATTATCAGATACTCAAGGCTCGTTTCAAAATTTAATGAGGAGGAGGTTGAGTCATATTTAAGCACCTTTGAGTAAATAGCTAATAGACTAAAATGACCAAAAGAACATAGCACCATCCTCCTGCAAGGCAAATTGGTAGGCAGAGCTCGCGAGGCTTTGGCCACAATTTTACGTTGGGCGGGGTTCCCTGTCCACTGGCTGAAAAGTTAGTGACAGCAGAAATAGAGAAAATTCCTGGAGGCTATTAGGATTTTATTTTTAAATGAACTTTGTCCACATACCCTACCAGTGAGCCAGGCAACCCCATTGTCCTGCTTTGAGACACAGGGGCCACTAAATCCTTCATGCTGTGTAAAGAATGACCTTCCCACTCGAGAGCGCACTAAAAGTGAAGGTTCATGGTAAAAGGGATTGAAGGAAGATACATGTCTTTACACCAGTATTGGGTCCAATAGTAGTGCGATCTCGTTTCTGGATTGGTTACCGGAGGGATTGTCCCTCGTCCACCTGTGGCCAGAATAGACTTGCTACTCGGCAATGATTTATTTGGAGATCAGGTGGTAGCAACTGCAATGGTCTTCAAACAATCAAATGAGGCCAAGGAGACCGAACAAATACAGGAGGAAGTCCCTGTAATATTTCCTGCCTGCGTGACAACTAGGTCCATGGTCAGGCAAGCTCCCCGAGAGAGGGTGCAGGCAGTAAATCAGTCAAATGCCCAGAGGTCTGGCTTGCTGAAACATTTTTTGGAGATTTTGGGGGATGTATACAGTAGACTCTGCTTAATTGAAACCAACAGTCATAACTTGATTTAAAAAGGATGGTACAGATAGTCTGTTCTGAGGCCGAAGCAGAAAAGCTGAGAAGTGCTATTTTCAAATTGGAATTCTAATGAAGATGTGGAGACCCCACAGTGACCTGCGGAGGAGGTGTGGACCATAGTTCACCAAATTATAATTCCCCCGAAATATCGCAGAGATTCTGCAAATTGCCCATGAAATGCCTACAACTGGGCAGGTGGGTATCAGAAAGACCCAGGCCCGAATTAGCCGACATTTTAACTGGCCACAAATCCACAAAGATGTGGCTAATTTTTTTTCAGTCCTGTCAGGTTGTAGGGAAACCACAACCTACAATCGAAGCTGCTGCACTGATCCCTATTTCAGCTTTCGAGGAATCTTTCAGTAGAGTTCGAATCAGTTGCATGGGATCCCTATCCAGAAACAATGCCTATAACTGTCATGGATATGGCCACCCGATTCCCAGAAACCACACCCTTGACGATTGACATTCCTGCCAAAACTGTAGTCAAGGGGTTAAGCCAGTTTTTCACCCAAGACAGACTCCCCAGAGAAATACAGTCGAGCATGAAACCAATTTCATGTCCCGAATGTTCCAGAAGTTCATACAAAGCCTTGGTATTGACCAGTTGAAATCTTCAGAATATCACCCCAATCACAGGGGACTCTGGTACGGTACCATCAGACCCTAGAAACTATGCTCTGTGCATATTGTACTGAATACACCTATGACTGAGATAAAGGAGTATTTTCTTGCTCCATACTCCCAGGGATTCCGCCAATGAATCCACAGGTTTTACTCCCATCAAATTGATTTTTTGGACATGAGATGAGAGGCCCCCAAAATTGATCGATGAGAAATTCCGAGATCAAAGGAGGAAACTTTGATACTAAATTATGTGGCCACCTGCAAGGAAAGACATTTCCAGGCCTGTGCAGAGCAAAGAAACCTCAAATCCTCACAGGAAAAAAAATGAAATGGCAGGCAGAAAAGAAAGCTGCAATCTGTGAGCTTAAACCATGGGACCAAGTTTTGGTGCTGTTACCCTTGCAGGGAGACCCTTTAAAAGCCAGGTTTAGTGGCTCAGATCGTGTAGAAGAAAGGTGACTGATGTAAACTACTTAATTAATGCACCGAACAGGAGAAAAAAAACAAAAAATTTGACATACTAACGTGTTAAAAAGATACTACAGTCGGGAATCGGACAGATTGGTAAGTGTGAGCAAGGCAGTAAAAGCAGTAAAGGAACAGAGCAATAGTGATGATGAACATGACGAGGAAGAGAACCCTGAAAATTCTCAGATTAAACCCCATACTGCCAAATTGTACAACACTTACATTCTAGGGAGATTAGACACAATGCGGACTATCTCATTGAACAAGTAAGACAGGATCTAACCACACTACTGAAGGAGTGTGTAGAAAGTGTGCAGGGACAAACCAGTTTGCACAGCCTTAACAATACACAATGGAGATGTTAGAGAGACCCCACCAATAAAACAGAACCCCTATAGACTGAAACCCAATAAGCGAGCACAGGTCTGGAAGGAAGTCCAGTACATGCTGGTAAATGATTTAATTGAACACAGCCAGAGCAGCTGGAGCTCTCCTATAGTATTAGATCCCAAACCTGATGGTTTATCCAGACTCTGCATTGATTACTGCATGGTCATTGCAGTTACCAAGACTGATTCATATCCGATCCCCCATTTCGAAGACTGCATAAACCAGGTAGGAAATTCCACCAACATCAGTAAATTAGATTTATTAAAAGGATATTAGCAAGTTTCAATGACCCAGCAGGCAAAGGAAATCTCAGCCTTTGCTACCTCCAAGAGCATATTTCAGTGCGAAGGAATGTCATTCTGTCTGAAAGATGCAACATTCCAAAGATTAATGAACCAGGTGGTAGCTGGTTTAAACAATTGTGTTGTTTACCTCGATGGCTTGTTAGTTTTCAGCAGCACTTGGAAAGACCATTTAAACCATTTAAGGGAACTCTTTAAGATGCACACATAGTGGCCAACTTGGCAAAAAGTAAATACACCAAAGCCAAAGAATTTAGGTCACCTTACCGGCTGAGGTCAAGGGTTGCCAATGGCAACAAAAGTGCCAGTCCTGGTGTAATTCCCTATTGAAAAACAAAGAGGGAATTATGCATTTCCTGGGAATGTATGGTTTCTACCATACATTTTTTTTCATCTTCAGCACCCAGCTGCTCAGTTAACAGACCTGCTAAAGAAAAGTGTAAGGGTGGTGAGGTCAGAGCAGTGCCAGCTCGCATTGAAAAGGTTACAGGAAATGTGAACAAACAACCCGGTATTAGCAGCTCCAAATTGTAACAAATCTTTTAAGAAGGTTATTAACGCCAGTGATGTTGGAGTCGGTGGAGTTTTACTCCAAGATGATGATTCAGGTTTTGAAAGACGAATTAACTATTTCTCAAAAAACTGGACAAACATGAAAAGCAATATTCCACCTTGGAAAAAAAAAGCATTAGGTCTCCTCTTAGATCTTCAACATTAAAAGGTCTATGTGAATAACGACACAAAGATATTTAAATTTACACAGACTGCAATCCACTCACATTCCTGAAAAGTCAAAGTTAAAAATGCCAGGCTTTTTCAATGGCGTTTACTCCTCCAACCATTCAACCTAAAAATTATACACATGGTGGAAAAAAAAACAATGTCCTGGATGATGCATTGACCAGGATGTGAAAAACACTGTATCAACAAAATCTTGCATCAAACTGAAGGCTGAAAGTCTGAGGAGTGTATGAAATGAATGTGTGTAGTGGTCTGAACCTATATCTTCTTTCTAAACCAAGAAACAAACAAGAATGAAAATGAAATCCAAGGTATTTCATGTTTTCCCTGTTTTGGATGGTGTTGCACTCACAGGAAGTGCAGCGATGAAATTACAAAAATAACCGGATGAGTTATAAAAATTAGAACAATTTAAAAAGGACTGGTACCTTTTCTTTCAACAAAATTGAGGACAAAGTCTCATGACAATACCATCTCCTGGCTGAAAATGCACATCCATGTCTACTGGAATTACAACCTATTTACCCCGTCTGCATTGAAATGAGACAGTTTATCACACATGGTTGTGAGTTATGCACAACACAAACTAAAACAAAGGCGCTTTCATACCGCCGCTGCCGGTGGAGGCTGAAAAATATGACGGCCCGCATGTGCGGGCGGCGCACTGCCGAGCTGCCACAATCTCCTGCATGGTGGGTCATTTAAATACCCCGGTCAGCCCACCTGTGTAAGGCGGGGTGTGCTCTCCGATGCCGGCAATGGTGTCACCTGCCTGTGTGCAAGCACTATCGCCATTTTTAAAGGGCAGCCAGTCCTGCCGGTTAATTTAAATTTCTAAACAGATATGCCCACCCCCCCCCCCCACAATGTACTGAATAAAGTTCTGCTACCCCTTTCCCACACCCCAATGACAATAAAATTAAAAATCTGCTCCCCCCCACAAGTGAACATTGTGCCTGCTTCAGCTAAAAAAAAGGTGACAGCCATTCACTGCTTCATTTATCAGGGCAATGCCTTGACCAATCAGAGTCAAGCTGTCTGGTTTAAATTTCAAACAAAACTTGGCAGTTAACCTTCAGTCACCATAAACTGGTGCATAAACTCTGCCAATCAGAGCTCACTTGCCAACCAATCAGTGATCTCTTGTCACACAATATAAAGCCATTGTTTTCCCTTACATTGGTATTCTTTCAGATTGTCCTGATGAGTGCAAGATGAAAAGCTTCGACAACATGTCTCTATTTTCAGTAATACTCAAGTTCTGTCCTGTGAAACAACTATTTTGTATCTGTTTAAACAATAGAAAATACAAATTGCATCTGTAGGATAGTGCAAAATCAAGAGACAAGAGGGAGAGAGGAACTAAAAATAATTATGGTCACTAGAGAAAAGGTATTTGGAAAACTAATGGGACTAAAGGCTCAAAAGTCCCATGGACCTGATGGCCTGTATTTTGGAGTCTTAAAGTAGTGGCTGCAGATATAGTGGATGCATTGGTTATAATCTTCCAAAATTCCCGTGATTCTGGAAAGGTGCCAGCAGATTAGAAACCTCAAATGTAATGACTCTATTTAAGAAAATAGGGAGACAGAAAGCCAGAAACTATGGGCCAGTTAAATCAATATCTGTAATTGGGAAAATATTGGAATCTTATATTAAGGAAGTAGCAGCAGAATATTTAAAAAATCATAATACAAGAAAGCAGTGTGAACACGGTTTTATGAAAGAGAAATCATGCTTGACATATTTATGGAGTACTTTGAGGATTTCTGAAGCAGGGTGGATAAAGGGGAATCAGTAGATGTAGTGTATTTGGAATATCCTGAAGGCATTCGATAAGGTGCCACTTCAAAGGTTACTACACAAGATAAGAGTTCATGGTGTTAGGTGCAACAGATTAGCATGGATAGAGAATTGGCTAACTAACAAAAAGCAGAGAGTTGGGATAAATGGGGATCTTCAGGTTGTCAAACAGAAACTAGTGGAGTGCCACAGGGATACGTGTTTGGGTCTCAACTATTTGTGATTTATATGAATGACTTGGATGAAGGGACAGAGTGTATTGCAGCCAAATTTGCAGATTCCACAAGGAAACGGAGGAAAGCAAGTTGTGAGGAGGACACAAAGGGCTGGATTTAATGTAGCTGTCGAGGGTGGGTAAGGTGGCGTAGGGGGAACGGAGAATCACAACACAACCGTCAGCCCAGAAATCCAGCGTCATGACGTTGGTGCCGGATTTTGTCAGTGGCGGGAAAGCACAATAGCGACATTATCGCCGCAATGTGATGGGAAACTATGTTAAATTGCTGAAATACCGATTACCATGTATTTAAATATAATTAAAAGCAACTCAATGATCTGTGAGCGATTCTATGAAGGCCGAGTGGCACGAATGTGCCTCCAGATTCACAGCCTGTAAAACCTGGTGACACTGAGGTCAGAGGGCGCATTGGCACAATGGGTAGGCAGACTGGAGCATTACTGCATAGGGGAAGGGGGGGTGGTTTGGTGGTTTGGAGGCCATTGTAGGGTGGCATTCCTGCAGGCTCTGCAAGGGTTCCGGGGTCCCGGGGGCTCTTCAAGGAGGCCAGGGTCCAAAGGACTCTGCAAGGGGGTCCAGGGTCCCTAGGACTCTGCAAGGTGGTTCAGTGTGCCGAGGACTCTGCAAGGGGGTCCACTGTCCAGAGGACTCTGCAAGGGGGTCCAGGGTCCCGAGGGCTCTGCAAGGGGATCCACTGTCCCGATGACTCTGCAAGGGGGTCCACTGTCCCGAGGACTCTGCAAGGGGGTCCAGGGTCCCGAGGGCTCTGCAAGGGGGTCCAGGGTCCCGAGGGCTCTGCAAGGGGGTCCGGGCTCCCAGGTGTTTTGCGAGGTGGTCTGGGGTTCTGGGGACTTTGCAAGAGGCTCCAGATTCCTGGGGGCTCTGCAAGGGGCAAAGTGTGAGTTTGGGGTGTGTGGGGTCAGTATAGGGTTGTCAAGCTGCTGTGTGTTGGGACTGTTAGCTCACACTGATGGAAGAGAGACTGGGCTAACATCAAGCTTGGGCTCTGAGGTCCAGCAGCGACTCTGCAACAGAATTGGCACATCCTCAGGTACCAAGGCAGGTGGCCAGATGTATTGAGCAATGCATGAAAGAGGCGAGAGACAACCTCATAACCACTCATTTACAGCCATCCTATTGTATATTCAGAGAGTGAAATAAAGGCTCACCTTAATACCTGAACTCTATCATGTCCCTTGCATTTGTTGTCTCGCTCTTGTCATCGACTGCAATGTGCGCTCGTGACCATGGGAGACCATATGTTAATGAGGGCTCTCATCACATTGGCATGTTAATGAGGGCTGTGGTCACATTGGCCATAGACCTAATGGGAAAGGGGGAGGCCAGTATCACACAATTAAAGGAGAATGGCGCATGGATTTCAGACAATGAAGCCGAATGATTTGAACAAAGGATCTTTTAATTATTTATCATAAGTGTATATGCTACACCGTGAGACCCAAAGTGTGGCTATGTGTTGTTCTTAATCCATTTACGAGAGTTTCTACAGTTTGATGCCTGTGGCAGCAGCTGGGCTGGAGACAGGCTGCTGATCAGGATGACCCTTGGCCTGATGATTTTGGCGGGTGTCCTCTGTCTGCCTGAGGCCTGGAAGGCACTGGCTGCCTGGAGGTGTCCTGGACTGGTGCAGGTCTCTCCTCAGGATGTTGTGCTTGCTGGAGTTGGGCTCAGTGGCGGAGGGGCTGAGGAGCCATTGGCCACACTCGGAGTGCCCTGAGGGGAAACTCCAGATTTGGATGGTAGCCTCTCCTCCTCCATTTGAATGCTCTTTTGAGTCCCACTGCTCACCAGCGAAGAACCAGGAGTTGCAGAAGCCTCCTGGCTCCTTTTCCTTCACTCGCCTTGCCACTGCTGCACTGAGCTCATGGCCAAGGTGATGACGTGCAGATCTGTGTGTTTCTGTGGGATTTGTCTCTCCATGAGGGTCGCCAGCCTCTCAATGGAGGAAGTGGTGCACTCATTGGCCTGAGAGATGGCAGCTGTCATGGCATTGCCGGACTCCTCCATCGTCCACTCATGGCTGGGCATGACCTCTGGCATCTCCACCAGATGTGGCCCTATCTCTCTCTAGACCTCTGACACCAGATGCTTGTCATCATCCTGAGGCTAAGCAGGGGCCTGGTCACCCACAGTCCTCCTACTGTCAGAGGCCTCGGCTGTCTCTGCTTCAGCCAGCTGCTCTGGTGTGTGCTGTCACCAGCTTGTGACCCTGATTCTACAGCTGAGTGAGTACTCACTGAGGAGAAAGTATCTGCAGTGGGTGGAAGGTGTAGCATAGTCATGTGATGGTGCATCCTCTGACTGGTCCCCCTCCTCAGAGGTGGACAATTGTCCTTCTGGGACTGCAGCCCTTGTGAATGACTACTTACATGGGAGTACACTAACATATGTGTGTCAGGCTGTGCTGGTCTCCTGATGCCAACCAAGTGTAATGTGTCGGCTGAATTTTATGTGCCCACTTCCTGTTTTGACGGTGAGCAAAAAGAATTGAGGCTCGCCCGTGTGGGCCGCATGTCATGGAGCCGCGGCGATACTAAGCAAAGTGGTTAATTAAATAGCCAATCATGTTGAGGGGGCGGTCTGTCCATCCCTGGCAATGGCGTCAGTTGTCCGTGTGCAGGCGCTGATGCCGTTTTTAAAGGGCTGTCAGCCCTTCTCGCATATTTAATCATTTAAAGATAGATTTAATTAACTGAAATAAATACATTTCTTTCGCCTCTCCCCTACCCAATAATAATTTATTATTTGCCCCTCCCCCCAAACACTTACCTTTACCATCTGACCTTCCCTCCCCCCAAAACTGCACAAACTTTAAACTACAACCCTTCCCACCATCCGTGACATTAATTTGACCCCATCCCCCCCCCACACACCACCCACCGACACTAATAAACTTAGCTCCCCACCCCGCCCACCAGCGTGGTGCGTCGTTTCCCCAAACGGGGATCTGAAGGTGCGGGAGTGACAGCTGTTGGGCCAAAGATCGTGGCGGGTCATCAGGAGGTGATGTAATGTTATTTAAAATAAGTTTTGGCTCCAATACACTGTGTCACTTCATCCAAGTGAACTCTGATTGGGAGAGGTGTTACCATGGTGAATGCACCAGTTTACAGTGACTGACAGTTAACTGCCAAGCTTTGTTTGAAATTTAAACCAGGCAGCTTGACTCTGATTGTGAAGAAATTGTCCTGAGGAATGAACCAACGAATGGCTGTCACTTATTTTGTCGAGCTGAAACAGGCACAATGTTCACTTACCAACCAATCAGCACTCTCTTCTCATACAGCATACAGTTGTTATTTTCCCTTACATTGGTATTCTTGCAGATTGTCCTGATGAGTGCAAGATGAAAACTTTGACAACATGTTTCTATTTGCAGCAATACTCAGGATACAAAATGCTTGTTCAATGTCTCTGCCATTTCCTTGTTTTCCAATGTTAATTCCGCAGTCTCATCCTTGTTATGGACAAGTGGCAAATGGCGTGGCTGATTTCCACTGTTCACCACCAAACTGACCACAGATAGTGTTATTAGTGTTTCAGCCCCTTGGTTTTGTTTGCCACATTACAGTGACTGGTTTTCTCGTGTGTTTGAAATAGAAGATTAAATATTTATTGAAGAATAATCATCACCTGAAATGTTCGAAACACCACCCACGTGCACATTCACTCTCACATGCACACTCAAGAGCAGATAGATAGAAGGTAAAGGGTAAGAGGCATCAAGAGTTCAAAGTACAAAAGCTTGCTGTTTCAGGAAAAACCTCTGGGATCCCCTCGGAAGGTGAATTTTAAAGTTGCAAGCCTGTTTATTCGTGTCTTGTATTTGCTGGGTTGCTGAAGTCTTCTGACAGTCCAGTTGAATTTGAAAAGAGTGCGGATATTTCTTAGTTCAGTTTTCACAAGTGGAGGAGTTGTTTACAAGGCAGTCTCTTAATTTATCTGCTGCAGTTGGTTGCCAACTTGTCTCAGCAGGGTTCAACCATGTTCGCTTTAACTGATCTCACTCTCTCTCTCAACGTTAAGCTGGAATTCAATATGACTTTTGAAGTTTCAGTTTGTGATGGGCTGTACAATAGCTTTGATGCATGTCCATTTTGATAAGCTGGGAGCTGTTCACACTGTAATGTGGTAAGGGAAGGGCAGCTGGAGACGTACAGCTGGATTTTACAGGGCCCCCAACGTTGGGCTCCGTGGAGAGGAAGTTAGAAGATATATCTGGCAGCAGCTCGCCACGCAACCTGACGCCGGGAGGGCTGGGCCTGATCCTCTTAGCGGCAGCAAGGTTTAGTGACAGCACTCCCGCTGCTGGGCTAAGGGACCTTCGTATAAATATGTTAATGAATAAAATGAATACATGAAACTATACTTACCTGCCATCTTACAGGCCCACCGTGATCTTCAGACCAGCAGCCGGCACTTCTGTGTCTTCACTTCCCCGTCTGGGGAAGGCTGGCGGGACACTGGTGGGGAAGGTGGGAACATAAGATTTTTAGTGTGCTGGGGGGGGTGGGGGGAAACAGTGTCAAAATATTGTCATCAGTGAAGGGGATGGAGGGAAGGTGTGAGCAGTGAACTTTGTCAAGTCAGTCAGTGTGGTGTGGGGTTGCGTGGGAAGGTCCTTTTGTATGGTAAGTGTTTTGGGGGGAGCAGATACTTAAATGTATTGTCATTGGGGTGTGGGAAAGGGGTAGTAGAATTTTATTCAGTACATTGTGGGGGAGGTGGGTGTGGGGCGTATCTGTTTAGAAACTTAAATTAACCAGCAGGACTGGTTGCCCTTTAAAAACGGCGATAGCGCCTGGACACAGGCAGGTGATACCATTGCCGGCATCGGAGAGCCCACTGCCCCCCCCCCCATCACCCCTACACAGGCGGGCCGACCGGAGTATTTAAATGACCCACCATGCAGGAGATTGTGGCAGCTCGGCAGTGCAACGCCCGCACATGCGGGCCGCCATATTTTTTAGCCACCGCTGGGAGCGGTGTCGGGCTCTTAAAATCCAGCTCATAGGGTCTGAAAGTGCTTTTGTTTCAGTTTGTTTTGTGTATAACTCACATCCATGTGTGATAAGCTGTCTCATTTCAATGCAGACGGTGTTAATTGGTTTTAGTTCCATTAGACATAGATGTGTATTTTCATCCAGGAGATGGTATTGTCAGAAGAACATAGAACATAAGAATTAGGAGCAGGGGTATGCCGTCCGGCCCCTCGAGCCTGCTCCGCCATTCAATAAGATCATGGCTGATCTTTTCGTGGACTCAGATCCACTTACCCGCTCTCTCACCATATCCCTTAATTCCTTTATTGTTCAAAAAGATGTCTACCCTAGCTTTAAAAACGTTTACTGATGTAGCGTCAACTACTTCACTGGACAAGGAATTCCATAGATTTACAACCCTCTGGGTGAAGACGTTCCTTCTCAATTCAGTCCTAAATCTGCTCCCTCTAATCTTGAGGCTATGCCCTCTTGTCCTCGCTTCATCTGCCAGTGGAAACATCCTCTCTAATTGTATCTTATCTGTTCCCTTCATAATTTTATACGATTCTATAAGATCCCCCCTCATGCTTCTGAATTCCAATGAATATAATCGCAATCTACTCAGTCTCTCCTCATAAGCCAACCCCCTTAACTCCGGAATCAACCTAGTGAACCTTCTCTGCACCCCCTCCAGTGCCAGCACATCCTTTCTCAAGTAAGGAGACCGAAACTGCACACAGTACTCCAGATGCGGCCTCACCAGTACCTTATACAGCTGCAACATAACCTCTCTGCTTTTAAACTCAATCCCTTTAGCAATGAAGGACAAAATTCCATTTGCCTTCCTAATTACTTGCTGTACCTGCAGACCAACCTTCTGCGATTCATGCACAAGGACACCCAGGTCCCTCTGCATAGCAGCATGCTGCAACATTTTACCATTCAAGTAATAATCCTTTTTACCGTTACTCCTACCGAAATGAATGACTTCACATTTATTAACATTGTATTCCATCTGCCAGACCTTTGCTCACTCACTCAATGTATCTGTTCCTCTGCAAACTTTCACAGTCATCTGCACACTTTGCTCTGCCACTCATCTTAGTGTCATCTGCAAACTGTGACACCGTACACGTGGTCCCCAACTCCAAATCATCTATATAAATCGTAAATAATTGCGGTCCCAACACAGATCCTTGAGGTACACCACTAGTGACTGATTGCCAGCCAGAATAGCACTCATTTATCCCCACTCTCTGCTTCCTGTTAGTCAACCAATCCTCGATCCATGCCAATACTTTATCCCTAACGCCATGCATCCTTATCTTATGCAGCAGCCTCTTGTGCTGCACCTTGTCGAAGGCCTTTTGGAAATCTAGGTACACCACATCCACTGGGTCGCCATTGTCCACCTTGCTCGTAATGTCTTCATAGAATTCCAAACGATTTGTCAAGCATGAGCTGCCTTTCATGAACCCATGCTGCGTCTGCCCAACGGGACAATTTCTATCGAGATGCCCTGCTATTTCTTCCTTGATAATGGACTCAAGCATCTTCCCCACTACAGAGCTTAAGCTAACCGGTCTATAATTCCCCATCTTTTGTCTACCCGCCTTTTTAAACAGTGGCGTCACATCTGCTGTGACCTTGTCATGTGACTTTGTCCTCCATTTTGTTGAAAGAAAAGGTACTCGACCTTTTTAAATTGTTCTAATTTTTATAACTCATCCATTTATTTTTGTAATTTCATCGCTGCACTTCCTGTGAGTGTAACACCATCCCAAACAGGGAAAACATGAAATACCTTGGATTTCATTTTCATTCTTGTTTGTTTCTTGGTTTCGAAAGAAGATATAGGTTCAGACCACTACACACATTCATTTCATACACTCCTCAGACTTTCAGCCTTCAGTCTGATACAAGCTTTTGTTGATACAGTGTTTTTCACATCCTGGTCACTGCATCATCCAGAACATTGTTTTTTTTTCCACCATGTGTATAATTTTTAGGTTGAATGGTTGGAAGAGTAAAATCCATCGAAAAAGCCTGGCATTTTTAACTTTGACTTTTCAGGAATGTGAGTGGGTTGTGGTCTGTGTAAATTTAAATCTCTTTTTGTCCATTATTCACATAGACTTCTTAATGTTGAAGATCTAAGAGGAGACCTGATGCTTCTTTTTCGATGGTGGAATATTGCTTTTCATGTTTGTTTAGTTTTTGGAGAAATAGTTAATTGTTCTTTCAAAACCTAAATCATCATCTTGGAGTAATACTCCACCGACTCCAACATCACTGGCGTTGATAACCTTCTGAAGAGATTTGTTAAAATGTTGAGCCCTAATACCGGCTAATTTGTTAAGATTGCCTTCAACTTTTTAAATGCTAGCTGGCATTGCTCTGACCTCACCACCGTTACACATTTCTTTTGCAGTCTGTTAACGGAGCAGCTAGATGCTGAAGTTATTTATTATATTTTTTAAAATTTTATTTATAAGTTGGAAAGGAATTTACAGTAGAACCCATACATTCCCAGGAAATGCATAATTCCCTCTTTGATTTTGGAATAGGGAATTCTACCTGGTTTTGCACTTTTTCTGCCCTTGGCAACACTCAATCTTGGCCGACAATATGACCTAAATAGGTTACTTTGGCTTTGGCAAATTCACTTTTTGCCAAGTTGGCCACTGGGTGTGCCTCTTAAAGTATTCCCTTAAATTATTTAAATGGTCTTCCCAGGAGTTGCTGAAAACTAACAAGTCATCGAGGTAAACAACACAATTGTTTAAACCAGCTACCACCTGGTTCATTAATCTTTAGAATGTGGCTGGGGCATTTTTCAGACGGAAGGACATGACTTTGCTCTGTGTCATCGGAGGTGACAAAGGCTGAGATTTCCTTTGCCTGCTGGGTCATTGGAACTTGCCAGTATCCTTTTAATAAATCTATTTCACTGATGTAGGTGGAACTCACCACCTGGTCTAAATGTAGTCTTTGATACGGGGGATTGGAAAGAAGTCAGTCTTGGTAACTGTATTGACCTTGCAATAATCAATGC
Organism: Heterodontus francisci; assembly: GCF_036365525.1. NCBI lineage: Eukaryota > Metazoa > Chordata > Chondrichthyes > Heterodontiformes > Heterodontidae > Heterodontus > Heterodontus francisci. The sequence continues at coordinate 2,788,788 of NW_027141093.1, forward strand.
AGAGCCAGACTGAACCATCAGGTTTGGGATCTAATACTATAGGAGAGCTTCAGCTGCTCTGGCTGTGTTCAATTAAATCAGTTTCCAGCATGTACTGGACTTCCTTCCAGAACTGTGCTAGCTTCTTGGGGTTCAGTCTATAGGGGTTCTGTTTTATTAGTGGGATCTCTCTTCCAACTATATTGTCTATTGTTAAGGGTGTGCAAACTGGTTTGTCCTTACAGACTTCCTTGAACTTCTTCAGTCGTGTGGTTAGATCCTGTCTTTGTTGGTTAGAGAGATAGTCGTCATTGTGTCTAATCTCCTTAGAATTTCAGTGTTTTACAATTTGGCAGTCGGGGGTTTAATTTGAGAATTTTAAGGATTCTCTTCCTCATCCAGTTCATCATCACGTCATCATCTCTGTTCCTTCACTGCTTTTACTACCTGACTCACACGTACTGATCTGTCCGGTTCCCGACTGTAGTATCTTTTTAACATGTTAATTTGTCACAGTCTTTGTTTTTTTCCTCCTGTTCGGTGTATTAATTAAGTAGTTTACATCAGTTACCTTTCTCCTACACTATGTGAGCCACTAAATCTGCTACAGTTGATTGCCAACTTGTCTCAGCAGGGTTCAGCTATGTTAACTGGAACTGATTGCTCTCTCTCTGTTTCTCAGCCTTGTGCTGGAATTCAAGATGACATTTGAAATTGAAAGTGTGTCTGAAGATCCCAGACTGATTTTGATATTTGATGTTCTGAACTGGAAAGACCTTTCTGTTCTCCAAAACTTTAAAGGATAAATCCAATAAGTATTAGTTTCACCCATGTGACTTTAGGCTTCAATTCCTGATAGCTTTGATGGCTGCCCATTTTGATAAGATGAGGGCTGTTCACACTCTATTGTGGAAGGGCAGTTGGAGATGTAGGGCTGAATGTTGCAACACCCTCCTGACATCAGGCGTCATGGCTGGGGGTGCGTGGGGAGCAGAAAATGCTTCCAGCAGAGGCCCACTACAGGCCTCGTCACCAGAAAGCTGCAGCCTGATATTGCCGGTGGCAGCGAGGCCTCATGGCAGCCGCCCCTCCGCTTGGTGACAGGAGTCCCATTTAAATATCTAAATTTATTTATATAAATGAATTGATTACCTACCTGCTCCCACCATAGGTCCCGGAGTGATATTGCTGCCAGTGGCCAGCACTCCCGCTCCTTCCAATACTCATCCAGGTATCTGAGATGGATCACTGGTCTGGAAGGGGGAGCAGGTAAGTTTTCCAGTGTGGGAAGCTGGTGAGGAGAGGGGTCAAACACTTTGATTGGTGCAGGGGATGGTGGGGGGTGGGGTGGAAAGTTTAAATTTTATGAACTTTGATGGGGGGAAGGTCAGGCGGACAGGGGAAGTGTTTTGGGGAGGGAGAGGGCAAATAATGAATTCTATAGTTATTGGGGTAATGGGAGGGGGCAGTTTAAATGGATATAATTTTTTACATTAAACTTACCTTTAAATATTTAACTTGAAAGTTGGGCTTGAGGCTCTTTAAAAATGGTGTCAGCCCCTGCGCAAAGGCAGCTGACGCCATTGACGGGGACGGACAGCCTGTCCCCTCCACGTCATCAGGGGCAGGGTGGGCCGCCCCGGCCATTTAAATAAGCTGCCATGTTTAATAGTGCAGCGGCTCCGTGACGTGCGGTCCACACATGTGGACAGCCAGGGCTTACATCTGCTGCCAATAATTGCAGAAGCAATATAAAATGCAGCCTGTAGAGTCTGAGAATCCCTGTGTTTCAGCTTATCTTGTGTGTAGCTCACATCCATGATCTGTCCATTTCAATGCAGACAGGGTTAATTGATTTTCGATCTGGGAGACTTGGATGGATATTTCAGTGCAGGAGATGGTAATGTCACGTGACTTTGTCCTCCAAATTGTTGAAAGCAAAGGTACCAGTCCTTTTCAAGCATTTTGAAAATTATTTAACTCATCAGTTTATTTTTGTAACCTCATCATTGCATTTCCTGTGAGGGCAACATCCTCTGAGGGAAAAACGTTTACTTTCGCATCTCTTTTCCTTTTTATATATTTGTCCAAGCTTTTACTGCCCATTTTTACATCTGTTGCTGGTTTACTCCAATACTCTAACATCTCCCTTTTCATTAATTCCACAGCCATCCTTTGCTGTCTTCGAAAATCTACCCAGTCTTCAGGCCTACCACTAATCTTCACAGCATTCCTTTCAATTTGATATGATCATTAACTTCATTAGTGAGCCACGGATGGTGCATCCTTCTCAATAACTTCATGATTTCTCAACTTTGGATTAATCTAAAATAAGTTACATGTTCTGTATTGAATTAAATTAACAGACAAATCTCTAGAAATGCTGAATTTGTCATTTATATAGGTTGGTGGCAACCAGCATCTGTGAGATGTACGGTATTGTAAACTAGAGAGTCCTCTATCTGAGGTGAAGCCCTTGGACAACAGAGCGCCAGTGTTGTACCTTAATGGGCAGTGGCAGTACAAGTTAGGTAAATGATATATCTGGAAGGGTATATAAAGGACAAATGAGGTCAGTGATATATATGGTTGGCAGTTACAATAAATGTGAGGCCAGTGATATATCTGGATGGGTGGTTTCAGTACAAGTGAGGTCATCGAAATATCAGGATGGGTAGCTAAAGTACAAGTGAGGTCAGTGATACATCAGGATGGGTAGTTACAGTACAAGTCAGGTCATCGATATATATCTGGATGGGCAGTTACAGTACAAGTGAGGCAGAGACATAAGAACAAAGAACAAAGAAAATTACAGCACAGGAGCAGGCCCTTCGGCCCTCCAAGTCTGCGCCGATCCAGATCCTCTACCTAAACATGTCGCCTATTTTCTAGGGGTCTGTATCTCTTTGATTCCAGCCCATTCAAGTATCTGTCTAGATACATCTTAAATGACGCTATCGTGCACGCGTCTACCACCTCCGCTGGCAACGCGTTCCCTGCACCCACCACCCTCTGCGTAAAGAACTTTCCACGCATATCCCCCCTAAACTTTTCCCCTCTCACTTTGAACTCGTGACCCCGAGTAATTGAATCCCCCACTGTGGGAAAAAGCTTCTTGCTATCCACCCTGTCGATACCTCTCATGATTTTGTACACATCAAACAGGTCCCCCCTCAACCTCCGTCTTTCTAATGAAAATAATCCTAATCTGCTCAACCTCTCTTCATAGCTAGCGCCCTCCATATCAGGCAACATCCTGGTGAACCTCCTGTGCACACTCTCCAAAGCATCTACATCCTTTTGGTAATGTGGCGACCAGAACTGCACGCAGTATTCCAAATGTGGCCGAACCAAAGTCTTATCCAACTGTAACATGACCTGCCAACTCTTGTACTCAATACCCCGTCCGATGAAGGAAAGCATGCCGTATGCCTTCTTGACCACTCTATTGACCTGCGTTGCCACCTTCAGGGAACAATGGACCTGAACACTCAAATCTCTCTGTACATCAATTTTCCCCAGGAATTTTCCATTTACTGTATAATTCACTCTTGAATTGGATCTTCCAAAATGCACCACCTCGCATTTGCCCTGATTGAACTCCTTCTGCCATTTTTCTGCCCAACTCTCCAGTCTATTTATATTCTGCTGTATTCTCTGACAGTCCCCTTCACTATCTGCTACTCCACCAATCTTAGTGTCGGCTCTAAACTTGCTAATCAGACCACCTATACCTTCCTCCACATCATTTATGTATATCACAAACAACAGTGGTCCCAGCACGGATCCCTGTGGAACACCACTGGTCACACGTCTCCATTTTGAGAAACTCCCTTCCACTGCTACTCTCTGTCTCCTGTTGCCCAGCCAGTTCTTTATCCATCTAGCTAGTACACCTTGGAATCCATGTGCCTTCACTTTCTCCATCAGCCTACCATGAGGAACCTTATCAAACGCCTTACTGAGGTCCATGTGAATGATATCTACAGCCCTTCCCTCATTAATCAACTTTGTCACTTCCTCAAAGAATTATATTAAGTTGGTAAGACATGACCTTCCCTGCACAAAGCCATGTTGCCTATCACTGATAAGCGCATTTTCTTCCAAATGGGAATAGATCCTATCCCTCAGTATCTTCTCCAGCAGCTTCCCTACCACTGACGTCAGGCTCACCGGTCTATAATTACCTGGATTTTCCCTGCGACCCCTCTTAAACAAGGGGACAACATTAGCAATTCTCCAGTCCTCCGGGACCTCACCCGTGTTTAAGGATGTTGCAAAGATATCTGTTAAGGCCCCAGCTATTTCCTCTCTCGCTTCCCTCAGTAACCTGGGATAGATCCCATCCGGACCTGGGGACTTGTCCACCTTAATGCCTTTTAGAATACCAAACACTTCCTCCCTCCTTATGCCGACTAGACCTAGAGTAATCAAACATCTGTCCCTAACTCAACATCCGTCATGTCCCTCTCCTCCATGAATACCGATGCAAAGTACTCATTTAGAATCTCTCCCATTTTCTCTGACTCCACGCGTAACTTTCCTCCGTTGTCCTTGAGTGGGCCAATCCTTTCTCTCGTGACCCACTTGCTCCTTATATATGAATAAAAGGCTTTGGGATTTTCCTTAACCCTGTTTGCGAAAGATATTTCATGACCCATTTTAGCCCTCTTAATTAATATGTCAGGCTCGGTAGTTACAGTACAAGTGAGGTCAGTGATATATCTGGATGGGTAGTTCCAGGACAAGTGAGGTCAGTGATACAGCTGAATGGGTAGTAACAGTACAGGTGAGGTCAGCGATATATCTGGATGGGTAGTTACAGTCCAAGCGAGGTCAGTGATATACCTGGATGGGTAGTTACAGTGCAAGTGAGGTCAGTGATATATCACGATGGGTAGTTACAGTACAAGTGAGGACAGTGATATAGCTGAATGGGTAGTTACAGAACAAGTGAGGTCAGTGATATATCTGGATGCGTAGTTACTGTACAAATGAGGCCAGTGATGTATCTGGATGGCTAGTGACAGTACAAGTTTCATTGCAGCAGCTTAAGTTTTTTGTTCATTGCAGCAGCTTGTTCGGGAGCAGAGAGTGCGAGCGAGTGAGCAGCTGGGAAGGACAGTTCCAGCTTAAACTTAATTTTCTTTTGTTTTCGGCGGACAAAGGGGCTGCTGGGTAAGTAAAACACGATATATTTGGGCCGTTTCTGAACCCGATACACGACACGGGTAGTGTCTCCCACCGACCCTCCTCCTCTCACCAAAAAAAAGGACTCGGTGGTGTGTAGATAAGGTAAGACCTTTTCTACTTTGTTTTTTATTGTGTGATTGGTAAAAACTTATCGTTCCTTTTTCATTTATCTAAGTTTCAGACTAAGTTAAGCTTAAGATTAAAAATGGCAGGAGATCTCAGACCCGTGTTATGATCCTCTTGCTCAATGTGGGAGCTCAGGGACACGGCTGATGTCCCAGACTCCTTCACGTGCAGGAAGTGTGTCCAGCTGCAGCTCTTGTTAGACCGCATGACGGCTCTGGAGCTGCGGATGGACTCACTTTGGAGCATCCGCGATGCTGAGGAGGTCGTGGATAGCACGTTTAGCAAATTGGTCACACCGCAGATTAGGATTGCTGAGGGAGAAAGGGAATGGGTGACCAAAAGGCAGAGAAAGAGCAAGAAGGCAGTGCAGGTGGCCCCTGTGGCTATCTCCCTCCACAACAGGTATACCGTTTTGGATACTGTTGAGGGAGATGGCTCACCAGGGGAAGGCAGCAGTAGCCAGGTTCATGGCACCGTGGCTGGCTCTGCTGTTCAGAAGGGCGGGAAAAAGAGTGGAAGGGCTATAGGCAGACGAGATTCGATTGTAAGGGGAGTAGATCGGCGGTTCAATGGTCGAAAACGAGACTCCCGAATGGTATGTTGCCTCCCAGGTGCACGGGTCAGGGATGTCTCAGATCGGCTGCAGAACATTCTGAAGGGGGAGGGTGAATAGCCAGTAGTCGTTGTGCACATAGGCACCAATGATATAGGTAAAAACGGGATGAGGTCCTACAAGCAGAATTTAGGGAGTTAGGAGCCAAGTTAAAAAGAAGGACCTCAGAGGTAGTAATCTCAGGATTGCTACCAGTGCCACGTGATAGTCAGAGTAGAAATAAAAAAATAGTCAGGATGAATGCGTGGCTTGAGAGATGGTGCAGGAGGGAGGGGTTCAGATTTTTGGGACATTGAGAACGGTTCTGGGGGTGGTGGGACTATTACAAATTGAAAGGTCTACACCTGGACCGGACTGGAACCAATGTCTTTGGGGGTGCTTTTGCTAACGCTGTTGGGGAGGGTTTAAACTAATGTGGCAGGGGGATGGGAACCAAATGAGGTCAGTGGATCGGAAGGAGGTAGTAACTAAAGCCTGTAAGGAACTAGATAATGAAGTCAGCGTGACTAAGGGAAAGAGTAGGCAGGGAGCAGATGAAGAAAGCAAAGGGACTGGTGGTCTGAGCTGCATTTGTTTTAATGCAAGAAGTGTAGTAGGTAAGGCAGATGAACTTAGGGCCTGGATTAGTACCTGGGAGTATGATGTTTTTGCTATTACTGAGACTTGGTTGAGGGAAGGGCATGATTGTCAACTAAATATCCCAGGATACAGATACTTCAGGCGGGATAGTGAGGGAGGTAAAAGGGGTGGAGGAGTTGCATTACTGGTCAAAGAGGATATCACAGCTGTGCTGCAGGAAGGCACTATGGAGGACTCGAGCTGTGAGGTAATATGGGCAGAACTCAGAAATAGGAAGGGTGCGGTAACAATGTTGGGGCTGTACTACAGGCCTCCCAACAGCGAGCGTGAGATAGAGGTACAAATATGTAAACAGATTATGGAAAGATGTAGGAGCAACAGGGTGGTGGTGATAGGAGATTTTAATTTTCCCAACATTGACTTGGATTCACTTAGTGTTAGAGGTCTAGATGGAGCAGAATTTGTAAGGAGCATCCAGGAGGGTTTTCTGGAGCAGTATGTAAATAGTCCAACTCGGGAAGGGGCCATACTGGACCTGGTGTTGCGGAATGAGCCTGGCCAGGTGGTTGAAGTTTCAGCAGGGGACTACTTTGGGAATAGTGATCACAATTCCGTACGTTTTAGAATACTCATGGACAAAGACGAGAGTTGTCCTAAAGGAAGAGTGCTAAATTGAGGGAAGGCCAACTATACCAAAATTCGGCAGGAGCTGGGGAATGTAGATTGGGAGCAGCTGTTTGAAGTTAAATCCACATGTGATATGTGGGAGGCTTTTAAAGAGAGGTTGATTAGCGTGCAGGAGAGTCATGTTCCTGTGAAAATGAAGGACAGAAATGGCAAGATTAGGGAACAATGGATGACAGGTGACATTGTGAGACTAGCTAAGAGGAAAAAGGAAGCATACATAAGGTCTAGGCGACTGAAGAAAGACGAAGCTTTGAAACAATATCGGGATTGTAGGCGCAATCTGAAACGAGGAATTAAGAGGGCTAAAATGGGTCATGAAATATCTTTAGCAAACAGGGTTAAGTAAAATCTCAAAGCCTTTTATTCATATATAAGGAGCAAGAGGGTAACTAGAGAAAGGATTGGCCCACTCAAGGACAAAGGAGGAAAGTTATGCGTGGAGTCAGAGAAAATGGGTGAGATTCGAAACGAGTACTTTGCATCGGTATTCACCGAGGAGAGGGACATGATGGATGTCGAGGTTCGGGACAGATGTTTGATTACTCTAGGTCAAGTAGGCATAAGGAGGGAGGAAGTGTTGGGTATTCTAAAAGGCATTAAGGTGGACAAGTCCCCAGGTCCGGATGGGATCTATCCCAGGTCACTGTGGGAAGCGAGAGAGGAAATAGCTGGGGCCTTAACAGATATCTTTGCAACATCCTTAAACACGGGTGAGGTCCCGGAGGACTGGAGAATTGCTAATGTTGTCCCCTTGTTTAAGAACGGTAGCAGGGAAAATCCAGGTAATTATAGACCGGTGAGCCTGACGTCAGTGGTAGGGAAGCTGCTGGAGAAGCTACTGAGGGATAGGATCTATTCCCATTTGGAAGAAAATGGGCTTATCAGTGATAGGCAACATGGTATTGGGCAGGCAAGGTCATGTCTTACCAACTTAATAGAATTCTTTGAGGAAGTGACAAAGTTGATTGATGCGGGAAGGGCTGTAGATGTCATACACATGGACTTCAGTAAGGCGTTTGATAACGTTCGCCATGGTAGGCTGATGGAGAAAGTGAAGGCACATAGAGTCCAAGGTGTACCAGCTAGATGGATAAAGAACTGACTGGGCAACAGGAGACAGAGAGTAGCAGTGGAAGGGAGTTTCTCAAAATGGAGACGTGTGACCAGTGGTGTTCCACAGGGATCCGTGCCTGGACCACTGTTGTTTGTGATATACATAAATGATTTGGAGGAAGGTATAGGTGGTCTGATTAGCAAGTTTGCAGACGACACTAAGATTGATGGAGTAGCAGATAGTGAAGGGGACTGTCAGAGAATACAGCAGAAAATAGATAGATTGGAGAGTTGGGCAGAGAAATGGCAGATGGAGTTCAATCAGGGCAATGGCGAGTTGATGCATTTTGGAAGATCCAATTCAAGAGTGAACTACACAGTAAATGGAAAGGTCCTGGGGAAAATTGATGCACAGAGAGATTTCGGTGTTCAGGTCCATTGTTCCCTGAAGGTGGCTACGCATGTCAATAGAATGGTCAAGAAGGCATACGGCATGCTTTCCTTCATCGGACGGGGTATTGAGTACAAGGGTTGGTTGGTTCGGCCACATTTGGAATACTGCGTGCAGTTCTGGTCGCCACATTACCAAAAGGATGTAGATGCTTTGGAGAGGGTGCAAAGGAGGTTCACCAGGATGTTGTCTGCTATGGAGGGCGCTAGCTATGAAGTGAGGTTGAGTAGATTAGGATTATTTTCATTAGAAAGACGAAGGTTGAGGGGGGACCTGATTGAGGTGTACAAAATCATGAGAGGTATAGACAGGGTGGATAGCAAGAAGCTTTTTCCCAGAGTGGGGGATTCAATTACAAGGGGACACGAGTTCAAAGTGAGAGGGGAAATGTTTAGGGGGGATATGCGTGGAAAGTTATTTACACAGAGGGTGGTGGGAGCAGGGAACGCGTTGCCAGCGGAGGTGGTAGAAGCGGGCACGATAGCGACTTTTAAGATGTATCTGAACAGATACATGAATGGGCAGGAAGCAAAGAGATAACGACTCTTTGAAAATAGGCGACATGTTTAGATAGAGGAAATGGATCGGCGCAGGCTTGGAGGGCCGAAGGGCCTGTTCATGAGCTGTAATTTTCCTTGCTCTTTGTTCTTTGTCAGTGATAAATCTGGTTGGGTGTTAACAGTAAAAGTAAGGACATCGACATGTCTGGATGGATAGTTACAGTACAAGTGAGGTCAGTGATCTACCTGTATGGGTATTTCCAGTACATGTGTGGTCAGTGAAATATCTGGATGAGTAGGTAGAGTGCAAGTGAGGTCAGTGATATATCTGCATGCTTCGTTACAGAACAAGTGACTGCAGTGTTTTATCTGGATGGCTGGTTCCAGTACATTTGAGGTCAGTGATACATTTGGATGGGTTGTTACTGTGCAAGAGAGGTCAGTGATATATCTGGATGGGTAGTTACAGTACAAGTGATGTTAGTGATATATCTGGATGGGTAGTTCCAGTCCAACAGAGGTCAATGATATATCTGCATGGATAGTTACAGTACAAGGAAGGTCAGTGATATATCTGGATGAGTGGTGACGGTACAAGTGTGGTCAGTGATATATCTGGATGGGTAGTTACAGTACAAGTGAGGTCAGTGATATATCTGGATGGGTAGTTACAGTACAAGTGATGTTAGTGATATAACTGGATGGGTAGTTCCAGTACAACAGAGGTCAATGATATATCTGCATGGATAGTTACAGTACAAGGAAGGTCAGTGATATATCTGGATGAGTGGTGACGGTACAAGTGTGGTCAGTGATATATCTGGATGGGTAGTTACATTACAAGTGAGGTTAGTGATATATCTGGATGGGTGTTTACAGTACAAATAAGGACAGTGACATATCTGGATGGATAGTTACAGTACAAGTGAGGTCAGTGATCTATCTGGATGGATAGTTACAGTACAAGTGAGGTCAGTGATCTATCTGGATGGGTAGTTACAGTACAAGTGAGGTCAGTGATATATCAGGATGGGTAGTTACAGTGCAATTGAGGTCAGTGACATAGCTGGATGGGTAGTTACAGTACAAGTGAGGTCGGCGAGATATCTGCATGGGTAGTTGCAGTACAAGTGAGGTCAGTGATGTATCTGGATGAGTAGTTACAGTACAAGTGAGGTCTGTGATATATCTGGATGGGTAGTTACAGTAGAAGTGAGGTCAGTGATATATCTGGAAGGGTGTTTACAGTACAAGTAAGGACAGTGGCATATCTGGATGGACTGTTACAGTACAAGTGAGGTCAGTGATCTATCTGGATGGGAAGTTACAGTAGAACCGTGGTCAGTGAAATATCTTGTTGGGTAGATAGAGTACAAGTGAGCTCAGTGATATATCTGCATCGCTAGTTACGGAACAAGTGAGGTCAGTGTTTCATCTGGATGGGTGGTTACTGTACAAGTGAGGTAATAGATAAGTCTTGATGGGTAGTTACAGTGCAAGAGAGTTCAGCGATATGTCTGGATGGGTTGTTACAGGTCAAGTGAGGTCAGTGATATATCTGGATGGGTAAAACAGTACAAGTAAGGTCAGTGATATATCTGGATGGTTAGTTGCAGTACAAGTGAGATTAGTGATATATCTGGATGGGTAGTTTCAAAAAAAGTGAGGTCAGGGATATAGCAGGATTGGTAGTTACAGTACAAGTGAGGTCAGTGATATATCAGGATGGGTAGTTACAGTACAAGTGAGCTCAATGATATATCTGGATGGTTAGTTACAATACAAGTGAGGTCAGTCATATAGCTGGATGGGTAGTTCCAGTACAAGTGAGGTCAGTGATATATCAGGATGGGTAGTTACAGTAGAAGTGAGGTCAGTGATATATCAGGATGGGTAGTTACAGTAGAAGTGAGGTCAGTGATATATCAGGATGGGTAGTTACAGTGGAAGTGAGGTCAGTGAACTATCAAGATGGGTAGTGACAGTACAAGTGACGTCAGTGATAAAGCGGAACGGGTACTAACAGTACAAGTGATGTTACTGATATATCTGGATGGGTAGTTACAGTACAAGTGAGGTCAGTGATACAGCTGAATGGGTAGTTACAGTACAAGCGCAGACTGTGATATAGCTGAATGGGTTGTTACCGTCCAATTGCGGTCAGTGATACAGCTGAATGGGTAGTTATAGTACAAGTGAGGTCAGTGATATATAGGATGGGAAGTTGCAGTACAAGTGAGGTCATCGATATATCTGGATGGGTAGTTGCAGCTCAAGTGAGGTCAGTGATGTATAGGATGGGTAGTTGCAGTACAAGTGAGGTCAGCGATATATCTGGATGGGTAGTTACAGCTCAAGTGAGGTCAGTGATATATCAGGATGGGTAGTTGCAGTACAAGTGAGGTCAGCGATATATCTGGATGGGTAGTTACAGCTCAAGTGAGCTCAGTGATATATCTGGATGGGTAGTTACAATGCAAGTGAGGTCAGTGATATATCAGGATGGGTAGTTACAGTGGAAGTGAGGTCAGTGAACTATCAAGATGGGGAGTGACAGTAAAAGTGAGGTCAGTGATGAAGCGGAATGGGTACTAACAGTACAAGTGATGTTACTGATATATCTGGATGGGTAGTTACAGTACAAGTGAGGACAGTGATATAGCTGAATTGGTAGTTATTGTACAAGTGCGGTCAGTGATATAGCTGAATGGGTAGTTACAGAACAAGTGAGGTCAGTGATATATCTGGATGCGTAGTTACTGTACAAATGAGGCCAGTGATGTATCTGGATGGCTAGTGACAGTACAAGTTTCATTGCAGCAGCTTAAGTTTTTTTTTCATTGCAGCAGCTTGTTCGGGAGCAGAGAGTGCGAGCGAGTGAGCAGCTGGGAAGGACAGTTCCAGCTTAAACTTAATTTTCTTTTGTTTTCGGCGGACAAAGGGGCTGCTGGGTAAGTAAAACACGATATATTTGGGCCGTTTCTGAACCCGATACACGACACGGGTAGTGTCTCCCACCCGCCCTCCTCCTCTCACCAAAAAAAAGGACTCGGTGGTGTGTAGATAAGGTAAGACCTTTTCTACTTTGTTTTTTATTGTGTGATTGGTAAAAACTTATCGTTCCTTTTTCATTTATCTAAGTTTCAGACTAAGTTAAGCTTAAGATTAAAAATGGCAGGAGATCTCAGACCCGTGTTATGATCCTCTTGCTCAATGTGGGAGCTCAGGGACACGGCTGATGTCCCAGACTCCTTCACGTGCAGGAAGTGTGTCCAGCTGCAGCTCTGTTAGACCGCATGACGGCTCTGGAGCTGCGGATGGACTCACTTTGGAGCATCCGCGATGCTGAGGAGGTCGTGGATAGCACGTTTAGCGAATTGGTCACACCGCAGATTAGGATTGCTGAGGGAGAAAGGGAATGGGTGACCAAAAGGCAGAGAAAGAGCAAGAAGGCAGTGCAGGTGGCCCCTGTGGCTATCTCCCTCCACAACAGGTATACCGTTTTGGATACTGTTGAGGGAGATGGCTCACCAGGGGAAGGCAGCAGTAGCCAGGTTCATGGCACCGTGGCTGGCTCTGCTGTTCAGAAGGGAGGGAAAAAGAGTGGAAGGGCTATAGGCAGACGAGATTCGATTGTAAGGGGAGTAGATCGGCGGTTCAATGGTCGAAAACGAGACTCCCGAATGGTATGTTGCCTCCCAGGTGCACGGGTCAGGGATGTCTCAGATCGGCTGCAGAACATTCTGAAGGGGGAGGGTGAATAGCCAGTAGTCGATGTGCACATAGGCACTAATGATATAGGTAAAAACGGGATGAGGTCCTACAAGCAGAATTTAGGGAGTTAGGAGCCGAGTTAAAAAGAAAGACCTCAGAGGTAGTAATCTCAGGATTGCTACCAGTGCCACGTGATAGTCAGAGTAGAAATGAAAGAATAATCAGGATGAATGCGTGGCTTGAGAGATGGTGCAGGAGGGAGTGGTTCAGATTTTTGGGACATTGGGAACGGTTCTGGGGGTGGTGGGACTATTACAAATTGAAAGGTCTACACCTGGACCGGACTGGAACCAATGTCTTTGGGGGTGCTTTTGCTAACGCTGTTGGGGAGGGTTTAAACTAATGTGGCAGGGGGATGGGAACCAAATGAGGTCAGTGGATCGGAAGGAGGTAGTAACTAAAGCCTGTAAGGAACTAGATAATGAAGTCAGCGTGACTAAGGGAAAGAGTAGGCAGGGAGCAGATGAAGAAAGCAAAGGGACTGGTGGTCTGAGCTGCATTTGTTTTAATGCAAGAAGTGTAGTAGGTAAGGCAGATGAACTTAGGGCCTGGATTAGTACCTGGGAGTATGATGTTTTTGCTATTACTGAGACTTGGTTGAGGGAAGGGCATGATTGTCAACTAAATATCCCAGGATACAGATACTTCAGGCGGGATAGTGAGGGAGGTAAAAGGGGTGGAGGAGTTGCATTACTGGTCAAAGAGGATATCACAGCTGTGCTGCAGGAAGGCACTATGGAGGACTCGAGCTGTGAGGTAATATGGGCAGAACTCAGAAATAGGAAGGGTGCGGTAACAATGTTGGGGCTGTACTACAGACCTCCCAACAGCGAGCGTGAGATAGAGGTACAAATATGTAAACAGATTATGGAAAGATGTAGGAGCAACAGGGTGGTGGTGATAGGAGATTTTAATTTTCCCAACATTGACTTGGATTCACTTAGTGTTAGAGGTCTAGATGGAGCAGAATTTGTAAGGAGCATCCAGGAGGGTTTTCTGGAGCAGTATGTAAATAGTCCAACTCGGGAAGGGGCCATACTGGACCTGGTGTTGCGGAATGAGCCTGGCCAGGTGGTTGAAGTTTCAGCAGGGGACTACTTTGGGAATAGTGATCACAATTCCGTACGTTTTAGAATACTCATGGACAAAGACGAGAGTTGTCCTAAAGGAAGAGTGCTAAATTGAGGGAAGGCCAACTATACCAAAATTCGGCAGGAGCTGGGGAATGTAGATTGGGAGCAGCTGTTTGAAGGTAAATCCACATGTGATATGTGGGAGGCTTTTAAAGAGAGGTTGAATAGCGTGCAGGAGAGTCATGTTCCTGTGAAAATGAAGGACAGAAATGGCAAGATTAGGGAACAATGGATGACAGGTGACATTGTGAGACTAGCTAAGAGGAAAAAGGAAGCATACATAAGGTCTAGGCGACTGAAGAAAGACGAAGCTTTGAAACAATATCGGGATTGTAGGCGCAATCTGAAACGAGGAATTAAGAGGGCTAAAATGGGTCATGAAATATCTTTAGCAAACAGGGTTAAGTAAAATCTCAAAGCCTTTTATTCATATATAAGGAGCAAGAGGGTAACTAGAGAAAGGATTGGCCCACTCAAGGACAAAGGAGGAAAGTTATGCGTGGAGTCAGAGAAAATGGGTGAGATTCGAAACGAGTACTTTGCATCGGTATTCACCGAGGAGAGGGACATGATGGATGTCGAGGTTCGGGACAGATGTTTGATTACTCTAGGTCAAGTAGGCATAAGGAGGGAGGAAGTGTTGGGTATTCTAAAAGGCATTAAGGTGGACAAGTCCCCAGGTCCGGATGGGATCTATCCCAGGTCACTGTGGGAAGTGAGAGAGGAAATAGCTGGGGCCTTAACATATATCTTTGCAACATCCTTAAACACGGGTGAGGTCCCGGAGGACTGGAGAATTGCTAATGTTGTCCCCTTGTTTAAGAACGGTAGCAGGGAAAATCCAGGTAATTATAGACCGGTGAGCCTGACGTCAGTGGTAGGGAAGCTGCTGGAGAAGCTACTGAGGGATAGGATCTATTCCCATTTGGAAGAAAATGGGCTTATCAGTGATAGGCAACATGGTATTGGGCAGGCAAGGTCATGTCTTACCAACTTAATAGAATTCTTTGAGGAAGTGACAAAGTTGATTGATGCGGGAAGGGCTGTAGATGTCATACACATGGACTTCAGTAAGGCGTTTGATAACGTTCCCCATGGTAGGCTGATGGAGAAAGTGAAGGCACATAGAGTCCAAGGTGTACCAGCTAGATGGATAAAGAACTGACTGGGCAACAGGAGACAGAGAGTCGCAGTGGAAGGGAGTTTCTCAAAATGGAGACGTGTGACCAGTGGTGTTCCACAGGGATCCGTGCTGGGACCACTGTTGTTTGTGATATACATAAATGATTTGGAGGAAGGTATAGGTGGTCTGATTAGCAAGTTTGCAGACGACACTAAGATTGATGGAGTAGCAGATAGTGAAGGGGACTGTCAGAGAATACAGCAGAAAATAGATAGATTGGAGAGTTGGGCAGAGAAATGGCAGATGGAGTTCAATCAGGGCAATGGCGAGTTGATGCATTTTGGAAGATCCAATTCAAGAGTGAACTACACAGTAAATGGAAAGGTCCTGGGGAAAATTGATGCACAGAGAGATTTGGGTGTTCAGGTCCATTGTTCCCTGAAGGTGGCTACGCATGTCAATAGAATGGTCAAGAAGGCATACGGCATGCTTTCCTTCATCGGACGGGGTATTGAGTACAAGGGTTGGTTGGTTCGGCCACATTTGGAATACTGCGTGCAGTTCTGGTCGCCACATTACCAAAAGGATGTAGATGCTTTGGAGAGGGTGCAGAGGAGGTTCACCAGGATGTTGTCTGGTATGGAGGGCGCTAGCTATGAAGTGAGGTTGAGTAGATTAGGATTATTTTCATTAGAAAGACGAAGGTTGAGGGGGGACCTGATTGAGGTGTACAAAATCATGAGAGGTATAGACAGGGTGGATAGCAAGAAGCTTTTTCCCAGAGTGGGGGATTCAATTACAAGGGGACACGAGTTCAAAGTGAGAGGGGAAATGTTTAGGGGGGATATGCGTGGAAAGTTATTTACACAGAGGGTGGTGGGAGCAGGGAACGCGTTGCCAGCGGAGGTGGTAGAAGCGGGCACGATAGCGACTTTTAAGATGTATCTGAACAGATACATGAATGGGCAGGAAGCAAAGAGATAAAGACTCTTTGAAAATAGGCGACATGTTTAGATAGAGGAAATGGATCGGCGCAGGCTTGGAGGGCCGAAGGGCCTGTTCATGAGCTGTAATTTTCCTTGCTCTTTGTTCTTTGTCAGTGATAAATCTGGTTGGGTGTTAACAGTAAACGTAAGGCCATCGACATGTCTGGATGGATAGTTACAGTACAAGTGAGGTCAGTGATCTACCTGTATGGGTATTTCCAGTACATGTGTGGTCAGTGAAATATCTGGATGAGTAGGTAGAGTGCAAGTGAGGTCAGTGATATATCTGCATGCTTCGTTACAGAACAAGTGACTGCAGTGTTTTATCTGGATGGCTGGTTCCAGTACATTTGAGGTCAGTGATACATTTGGATGGGTTGTTACTGTGCAAGAGAGGTCAGTGATATATCTGGATGGGTAGTTACAGTACAAGTGATGTTAGTGATATATCTGGATGGGTAGTTCCAGTCCAACAGAGGTCAATGATATATCTGCATGGATAGTTACAGTACAAGGAAGGTCAGTGATATATCTGGATGAGTGGTGACGGTACAAGTGTGGTCAGTGATATATCTGGATGGGTAGTTACATTACAAGTGAGGTTAGTGATATATCTGGATGGGTGTTTACAGTAAAAATAAGGACAGTGACATATCTGGATGGATAGTTACAGTACAAGTGAGGTCAGTGATCTATCTGGATGGATAGTTACAGTACAAGTGAGGTCAGTGATCTATCTGCATGGGTAGTTACAGTACAAGTGAGGTCAGTGATATATCAGGATGGGTAGTTACAGTAGAAGTGAGGTCAGTGATATATCTGGAAGGGTGTTTACAATACAAGTAAGGACAGTGGCATATCTGGATGGACTGTTACAGTACAAGTGAGGTCAGTGATCTATCTGGATGGGAAGTTACAGTAGAACCGTGGTCAGTGAAATATCTTGTTGGATAGATAGAGTACAAGTGAGCTCAGTGATATATCTGCATCGCTAGTTACGGAACAAGTGATGTCAGTGTTTCATCTGGATGGGTGGTTACTGTACAAGTGAGGTAATAGATAAGTCTTGATGGGTAGTTACAGTGCAAGAGAGTTCAGTGATATGTCTGGATGGGTAGTTACAGTGCAAGAGAGGTCAGTGAAATATCTTAATTGGTTGTTACAGGTCAAGTGAGGTCAGTGATATATCTGGATGGGTAAAACAGTACAAGTAAGGTCAGTGATATATCTGGATGGTTAGTTGCAGTACAAGTGAGATTAGTGATATATCTGGATGGGTAGTTACAAAAAAAGTGAGGTCAGGGATATAGCTGGATTGGTAGTTACAGTACAAGTGAGGTCAGTGATATATCAGGATGGGTAGTTACAGTACAAGTGAGCTCAATGATATATCTGGATGGTTAGTTACAATACAAGTGAGGTCAGTCATATAGCTGGATGGGTAGTTACAGTACAAGTGAGGTCAGTGATATATCAGGATGGGTAGTTACAGTAGAAGTGAGGTCAGTGATATATCAGGATGGGTAGTTACAGTAGAAGTGAGGTCAGTGATATATCAGGATGGGTAGTTACAGTGGAAGTGAGGTCAGTGAACTATCAAGATGGGTAGTGACAGTACAAGTGAGGTCAGTGATAAAGCGGAACGGGTACTAACAGTACAAGTGATGTTACTGATATATCTGGATGGGTAGTTACAGTGCAAGTGAGGTCAGTGATACAGCTGAATGGGTAGTTACAGTACAAGCGCAGACTGTGATATAGCTGAATGGGTTGTTACCGTCCAATTGCGGTCAGTGATACAGCTGAATGGGTAGTTATAGTACAAGTGAGGTCAGTGATATATAGGATGGGTAGTTGCAGTACAAGTGAGGTCAGCGATGTATCTGGATGGGTAGTTACAGCTCAAGTGAGGTCAGTGATGTATAGGATGGGTAGTTGCAGTACAAGTGAGGTCAGCGATATATCTGGATGGGTAGTTACAGCTCAAAATGAGGTCAGTGATATATCGGATGGGTAGTTGCAGTACAAGTGAGGTCAGCGATATATCTGGATGGGTAGTTACAGCTCAAGTGAGGTCAGTGACATATCGGATGGGTAGTTGCAGTACAAGTGAGGTCAGCGATATATCTGGATGGGTAGTTACAGCTCAAGTGAGGTCAGTTATATGTAGGATGGGTCATAACAGTACAAGTGAGGTAAGCGATATATCTGGATTGGCAGTTGCAGTACAAGTGAAGTCAGTGATATATACGGATGTGCAGTTACAGTACAAGTTAGGTCCGTGATATATCAGGATGGGTAGTTACTGTGCAAGTGAGGACAGTGAAATATCGGGATTGGTGGTTACAGTACATGCGAGGCCAGTGATATATTTGGATGGGTAGTTCCAGTGCAAGTGTGGTCAGTGATATATCTGGATGGGTGTTTGCAGTCCAAGTGATGTCAGTGATACATCTGGATGGGTAGTAACAGTACAAGTGAGGTCAGTGATATATCTGGATGTGTAGTAACAGTACAAGTGAGGTCAGTGATATATCAGGATGGGTGGTTACAGTAAAAATGAGGCCAGTCAAACATCTGGATGGGCAGTTACAGTACAAGTGAGGTCAGTGATATATCTGGATGGGTGGTTACAGTAAAAATGAGGTCAGTCATACATCTGGATGGGTAGTTACAGTACAAGTGAGGTCAGTGACATATCTGGATGGGTAGTTCCAGAACAAGTGAGGTCAGTGAGATATCTGGTTGGGTAGTTGCAGTACAAGTAAGGTCAGTGATATAAATGGATGGGTAGTTACAGTACAAGTGAGGTGAGCGATATATCTGGATGGGTAGTTACAGTACAAGTGAAGTCAGCGATATATCTGGATGGGTAGTTACAGTCCAAGTGAAGTCAGCGATATATCTGGATGGGTAGTTACAGGACAAGTAATGTCAGGGATATATCTGGATGGGTAGTTCCAGGACAAGTGAGGTGAGCGATATATCTGGATGGGTAGCGACAGTGCAAGTGTGGTCAGTGATATATCTGGATGGGCAGTTACAGTACAAGTGAGGTCAGTGATATATCTGGATGGGTAGTTACAGGACAAGTAATGTCAGGGATCTATCTGGATGGGTAGTTACAGTACAAGTGAAGTGAGAGATATATCTGGATGGGTAGTTATAGTACAAGTGAGGTAAGTGATATATCTGGATGGGTAGTTACAATACAAGTGAGGTCAGTGGTATAGATGGATGGGTAGTTCCAGTACAAGTGAGGTCAGTGATATATCAGGATGTGTAGTTACAGTACAAGTGAGCTCAGTGACATATCTGGATGGGTAGTTACAATGCAAGTGAGGTCAGTGATATAGCTGGATGGGTAGTTACAGTGCAAGTGAGGTCGGTGATCTATCAGGATGGGTTGTTACAGTAGAAGTGAGGCCAGTGATATATCAGGATGGGTAGTTACAGTACAAGTGAGGTCAGTGATAAAGCGGAACGGGTAGTTACAGTACAAGCGTAGGCAGTGGTTTTGCTGAATGGGTTGTTACAGTCCAAGTGCCGTCAGTGATACAGCTGAATGGGTACTTAAAGTACTAGTGAGGTCAGCGATATTTCTGGAAGGGTATTTGCAGCTCAGGTGAGGTCAGTTATATATAGGATGGGTCGTGACAGCACAAGTGAGGTAAGCGATATATCTGGATGGGTAGTTCCAGTCCAAGTGAAGTCAGCGATATATCTGGATGGGTAGTTACAGGACAAGTAATGTCAGGGATATATCTGGATGGGTAGTTCCAGGACAAGTGAGGTGAGCGATATATCTGGATGGGTAGCGACAGTGCAAGTGTGGTCAGTGATATATCTGGATGGGCAGTTACAGTACAAGTGAGGTCAGTGATATATCTGGATGGGTAGTTACAGGACAAGTAATGTCAGGGATCTATCTGGATGGGTAGTTACAGTACAAGTGAAGTGAGAGATATATCTGGATGGGTAGTTATAGTACAAGTGAGGTAAGTGATATATCTGGATGGGTAGTTACAATACAAGTGAGGTCAGTGGTATAGATGGATGGGTAGTTCCAGTACAAGTGAGGTCAGTGATATATCAGGATGTGTAGTTACAGTACAAGTGAGCTCAGTGACATATCTGGATGGGTAGTTACAATGCAAGTGAGGTCAGTGATATAGCTGGATGGGTAGTTACAGTGCAAGTGAGGTCGGTGATCTATCAGGATGGGTTGTTACAGTAGAAGTGAGGCCAGTGATATATCAGGATGGGTAGTTACAGTACAAGTGAGGTCAGTGATAAAGCGGAACGGGTAGTTACAGTACAAGCGTAGGCAGTGGTTTTGCTGAATGGGTTGTTACAGTCCAAGTGCCGTCAGTGATACAGCTGAATGGGTACTTAAAGTACTAGTGAGGTCAGCGATATTTCTGGAAGGGTATTTGCAGCTCAGGTGAGGTCAGTTATATATAGGATGGGTCGTGACAGCACAAGTGAGGTAAGCGATATATCTGGATGGGTAGTTCCAGTACAAAAGAGGTCAGTGATATATCTGGATTGGTAGTTGCAGTACAAGTGAAGTCAGTGATATATCCGGATGTGTAGTTACAGTACAAGTGAGGACAGTGAAATATCTGGATGGGTAGTTCCAGTAAAGGAGAGGTCAGTGATCTATTTGGATGGGTAATTACAGTAAAAGTGTGGTCAGTGAGATAATTGGATGGGGAGTTACAGTACAAGTGAGGTCAGTGATATAAGAGGATGGATAGTTACAGGACTAGTGAGGTCAGTGATATATCTGGATGGGAAGTAACAGTGCAAGTGAGGTCAGTGAAATATCTTGATGGGCAGTTACAGTTCAAATGATGTCAGTGATATATCTGGATGGGTACTTTCAATAAAAGAGAGGTCAGTGATCTATCTGGATGGGTAATTACAGTGCAAGTGTGGTCAGTGATATAACTGGATGGGGAGTTGCAGTACAAGTGAGGTCAGCAATATAAGTGGATGGGTAGTTATGTTAAATGTGATGTCAGATATATATGTTGATGGTTAGTTACAGTACAATTGAGGTCAGTGATATAGCTGGATGGGTAGTTACAGTACAAGTGAGGTCAGCGATATATCTGCATGGGTAGTTGCAGTACAAGTGAGGTCAGTGATCTATCTGTATGTGTACTTACAGTACAAGTCAGGTCAGTGATATAGCTGAATGGCTAGTTACAGGACAATGAGGTCCCTGATCTATCTGGATGGGTAGTTTCAATAAAAGAGAGATCAGTGATATATCAGGCTGTGCAGTTACAGTAAAAGTAGGGTCAGTGATATATCTGGATGGGTAGTTCCAGTACAAGTGAGGTCAGTGATCCATCTGGACGGGTAGTTACAGTACAAGTGAGTTCAGTGATATATCTGGATGGGTAGTTACAGTACAAGTGAAGTCAGCGACATATCTGGATGGGAAGTTACAGTTCAAGTGAGGTCACTGATCTATCAGGATGGATAGTTACAGTACAAGTGAGGCCCGTGAAATATCTCGTTGGGTAGTTACAGTGCAAATGAGGTCATCGATATATCTGGATGGGTAGTTACAGTTCAAGTGAGGTCAGTGATATGTCTGGATGGGTAGTTACAGTACAAGTGAGGTCAGTGATATATCTGGATGGGTAGTTACAGTACAAGTAAGGACAGCGACATTTCTGGATGGATAGTTACAGTGCAAGTGAGGTCAGTGATCTGTCTGGATGGTAGTTACAGTACAAGTGAGGTCAGTGATATATCTGTATGGTTGGTTACAGTACAAGTAGAGATCATTGATATAGCTGGATGCGTGCTTCCATTACAGGTGAGGTCTTCGATATATCTTGATGGATAGTTACAGTAGAAGTGAGGTTAGTGATATATCTGGATGGGTAGATACAATACAAGTGAGGTCAGTGATATATCTGGATGCGTAGTAAAAGTACAAGTGAGGTCAGTGATATATCTGGGTGGGTCGTGACAGTACAAGGGAGGTCAGTGATATCTCTGGATTGGTAGTTCCAATGCAAGTGAGGTCAGTGATATATCTGGAGGGGTAGTAACAGTACAAGTGAGGTCAGTGATATATCTGGATGTGTAGTTACAGTACAAGTGAGGTCAGTGATTTATCTGGATGTTTGGTTACAGTACAAATGAGGTCATCGATATATCTGGATGGGTAGTTACATTACAAGTGAGGTCTTTGATATATCTGGATGGGCAGTTCCTGTGCAAGTGAGGTCAGTTATAGATCAAGATGGGCAGTTAAAGGGCAAGTGAGGTCAGTGATATAGCTGAACGGGAGGTTACAGTACAAGTGAGGTACGTGATACAGCTGAATGTGTAGTTACAGCACAAGTGCGGACAGTGATAGAGCTGAATGGGTAGTTACAGTACAAGTGCGGTCAGTGATATTTCTGGATGAGTGGTTACGGTACAAGGAAGGTCAGCGACATATCTGGATGGGAAGTTACAGTTCAAGTGAGGTCACTGATCTATCAGGATGGATAGTTGCAGTGCAAGTGAGGCCCGTGAAATATCTCGTTGGGTAGTTGCAGGACATGTGAGGTCAGTGATATATCTGGATGGGTGGTTACAGTACAAATGAGGTCATGGATATATCTGGATGGGTAGTTACAGTACAAGTGAGGTCAGTGATATATCCGGATGGGTACTTACAGTACAAGTGAGGTCAGTGATATAGCTGAATTGGTAGTTACAGTACAAGTGGGTCAGTGATAAGGCTGAATGGGTAGTTACAGTACAAGTGAGGTCAGTGATATATCTGGATGGGTAGTTACAGTACAAGTGAGGTCAGTGACATAGCTGAAAGGGTAGTTACAGTACAAGTGAGATCATTGATATATCAGGCTGTGTAGTTACACTACAAGTGAGGTCAGTGAACTCTCTGGATGGGTAGTTACAGTACAAGTGAGGTCAGTGATACATCTGTATGGTTGGTTACAGTGCAAGTGAGATCAGTGATATATCTGGATGGGTGGTTCCAGGACAAGTGAGGATTTCGATATATCTTGATGGCTAGCTACAGTAGAAGTGAGGTTAGTGATATATCTGGATGGGTAGATACAGTACAAGTAAGGTCAGTGATATATCTGGATGGGTAGTGACAGTACAAGTTAGGTCAGTGATATATCTGGGTGGGTAGTTGCAGTACAAGAGAGGTCAGTGATATATCTGTAAGGGTGGTTACAGGACAAGTGAGGTCAGTTTTATATCTGGATAGGTGGCAACAGTACAAGTGATGCCAGTGATATATCTGTATGGGTAGTTCCAGTACAAATGAGGTCAGTGTTATATCTGGCTGGGTGGTTACATGACAAGTGAGTCAGTGAGATATCTTGATGGGTGGTTACAGTGGAAGTGAGGTCATAGATATATCTTGATGTGTAGTTGCAGTACAAGTGAGGTTAGTGAGATATCTCGATGGGTAGTTACCGTTCAGGTGAGGTCAGTGATATATCTGGATGGGTGGTTGCAGTACAAGTGATGTCAGTGATATATCTGGATGGGTAGTTAAAGTACAAGTGAGGTCAGTGATATATCTGGATGGGTAGTTACAGTACAAGTGATGTCAATGATATATCTGGATTGGTGGTGACAGTACCAGTGAGGTCAGTGATCAAGATGAATGGTTAGTTACAGTGCAACTGAGGTCATTGATAAACCTGGATGGGTATTTACTGTGCAAGTGAGGTCAGTTATATATCTGGATTGGAAGTTACAATACAAGTGAGGTCAGTGATATATCTGGATTGGTGGTGACAGTACCAGTGAGGTCAGTGATCAAGATGAATTGTTAGTTACAGTGCAACTGAGGACATTGATAAACCTGGATGGGTATTTACTGTGCAACTGAGGTCAGTTATATATCTGGATGGGAAGTTACAGTACAAGTGAGGTTTGTGATACACCTGGATGGGTGTTCACAGTACAATTAAGGACAGCGACATATCTGGATGGGTAGTTACAGTGCAAGTGAGGGCAGTGATATATCTGGATGGTTAGTTATGGTAAATGTGAGGTCAGTGAAATATGTGGATGGGTAGTTCAAGTGAAAGTGAGTTCAGTGACATATCTTGATGGGTAGTTCCAGTGGAAGAAAGGTCAGTGATCTATCTGGATGGTTAATTACAGTAAAAGTGTGGACAGTGATATAACAGTGTGGGGAGTGACAGTCCAAGTGAGGTCAGCGATATTAGTGGATGGGTAGTTACTGTAAATGTGAGGTAAGTGATATATGTGGATGGGTAGTTGCAGTATAAGTGAGGTCAGTGATATATCTGGATGGGTAGTTACAGTACAAGTGAAGTCAGCGATATATCTGCATGGGTAGTAATAGTACAAGTGAGGTCAGTGATCCATCTGGATGGGTAATTACAGTACAATTGTGGTCAGTGATATAACTGGATGGGGAGTTTCAGTACAAGTGAGGTCAGCGATATATGTGGATGGGTAGTTACTGTCAATGTGAGGTCAGTGATAAAAGTGGATGGGTATTTACAGTACAAGTGACATCAGTGATATATCTGCCATAGTAGTTACAGTACAACTGAGGTCTGTGATATATCTGGATGGGTATTTACAGTACCAGTGAGGTCAGTGATGTATCAGGATGTGCAGTTACAGTACAAGTGAGGTAAGTGATATATCTGGATGGGTAGTTACAGTACAAGTGAGGTCAGTGATATATCTGGATTGGTGGTTACAGTACAAGTGAGGTCAGTAATCAAGATGAATGGTTAGGTACAGTAAACTTGAGGTCAGTGATCAGTTTCGAAGGGTAGTTACAGCACAAGTGAGTTCAGTGAGATATCTGGATAGGTAGTTATGGTAAATGTGAGGTCAGGGAAATATGTGGATGGGTCGTGAAAGTGCAAGTGAGGTCAGTGTCATATCATGATGGGTAGTTACAGTACAAATGATGTCAGTGATATATCTGGATGGGTAGTTACAGTACAAGTGAGGTCAGTGATGTAGCTGAATGGCGAGTTAAAGCACAAGTGAGGTCCGTGATATATCTGCTTGGGTAGTTCCAGTGCACGAGAGGTCAGTGATCTATCTGGATGGTTAATTACATTAAAAGTGTGGTCAGTGATATAACTGGATGGGGAGTTTCAGTACAAGTGAGGTCAGCGATATATGTGGATGGGTAGTTACTGTCAATGTGAGGTCAGTGATAAAAGTGGATGGGTATTTACAGTACAAGTGACATCAGTGATATATCTGCCATAGTAGTTACAGTACAACTGAGGTCTGTGATATATCTGGATGGGTATTTACAGTACCAGTGAGGTCAGTGATGTATCAGGATGTGCAGTTACAGTACAAGTGAGGTAAGTGATATATCTGGATGGGTAGTTACAGTACAAGTGAGGTCAGTGATATATCTGGATTGGTGGTTACAGTACAAGTGAGGTCAGTAATCAAGATGAATGGTTAGGTACAGTAAACTTGAGGTCAGTGATCAGTTTCGAAGGGTAGTTACAGCACAAGTGAGTTCAGTGAGATATCTGGATAGGTAGTTATGGTAAATGTGAGGTCAGGGAAATATGTGGATGGGTCGTGAAAGTGCAAGTGAGGTCAGTGTCATATCATGATGGGTAGTTACAGTACAAATGATGTCAGTGATATATCTGGATGGGTAGTTACAGTACAAGTGAGGTCAGTGATGTAGCTGAATGGCGAGTTAAAGCACAAGTGAGGTCCGTGATATATCTGCTTGGGTAGTTCCAGTGCACGAGAGGTCAGTGATCTATCTGGATGGTTAATTACATTAAAAGTGTGGTCAATGATATAAATGGGTGGGGAGTGACAGTACAAGTGAGGTCAGCGAGATATGTGGATGGGTAGTTATGGTAAATGTGAGGTCAGATATATATGTGGATGGGTAGTTGCAGTACAAGTGACATCAGTGAAATATCTGTATGGGTAGTTACAGTACAAGTGAGGTCAGTGATATATCAGGCTGTGCAGTTACAGTACAAGTGAGGTCAGTGATATATCTGGTTGTGTAGTGACAGGACAAGTGAGGTCAGTGCTATATCTGGATGGGTAGTTACAGTACAAGTGAAGTCAGCGATTTATCTGGATGGGTAGTTACAGTGCAAGTGAGGTCAGTGATATATCAGGCTGTGCAGTTACAGTACAAGTGAGGTCAGTGATATATCTGGTTGTGTAGTGACAGCACAAGTGAGGTCAGTGCTATATCTGGATGGGTAGTAACAGTACAAGTGAAGTCAGCGATATATCTGGATGGGTAGTTACAGTGCAAGTGAGGTCAGTGATATATCTGGATGGGTAGTTACAGTACAAGTGAGGTCAGTGACATATCTGGATGGGTAGTTACAGTACAAGTGAGGTCAGAGATATATCTGGATGGGTGGCAAAAGTAAAAGTGATGCCAGTGATATATCTGTATGGGTAGTTCCTGTACAAGTGAGGTCAGTGATATATCTGGATGGGTGTTCACAGTACAAGTAAGGACAGCGACATTTCTGGATGGGTGGTTACAGTGCAAGTGAGGTCAGTGATCTGTTTGGAAGGGTAGTTACAGTGCAAGTGAGGTCAGTGAGATATCTGGATAGGTAGTTATGGTAAATGTGAGGTCAGACAAATATGTGGATGGGTAGTTAAAGTGCAACTGAGGTCAGTGACATATTATGATGGGTAGTTACAGTCCAAATGATGTCAGTGATATATCTGGATGGGTCGTTACAGTATAAGTGATGTCAGTGATATATCTGGGTGAGTAGTTACAGTACAAGTGAGGTCAGTGATGTAGCTGAATGACTATTTAAAGGACAAGTGAGGTCCGTGATATTTCTGGATGGGCAGTTTCAGTGCAAGAGAGAGAAGTGATATATCTGGATGGTTAATTACATTAAAAGTGTGGTCAGTGATATAACTGGGTGGTGAGTTACAGTACAAGTGAGGTCAGCGATATATGTGGATGGGCAGTTGCAGTACAAGTGACATCAGTGATATATCTGTATGGGTAGTTACAGTACAAGTGAGGTCAGTGATATATCAGGATGTGTAGTGACAGTTCAAGTGAGGTCAGTGATACATCTGGATGGCTAGTTACAGTTCAAGTGAGGTCAGTGATATATCTGGATGGGTGGTTACAGTACAAGTGATGTCAATGATATATCTGGATTGGTGGTGACAGTACCAGTGAGGTCAGTGATCAAGGTGAATGGTTAGTTACAGTGCAACTGAGGTCACTGATAAACCTGGATGGGTCTTTACTGTACAAGTGAGGTCAGTTATATATCTGGATTGGAAGTTACAATACAAGTGTTGTCAGTGATATATCTGGATGGGTAGTTTCAGTACAAGTGAGGTTTGTGATACACCTGGATGGGTGTTCACAGTACAATTAAGGACAGCGACATATCTGGATGGGTAGTTACAGTGCAAGTGAGGGCAGTGATATATCTGGATGGTTAGTTATGGTAAATGTGAGGTCAGTGAAATATGTGGATGGGTAGTTCAAGTGCAAGTGAGTTCAGTGATATATCTTGATGGGTAGTTCCAGTGGAAGAGAGTTCAGTGATCTATCTGGATGGTTAATTACAGTAAAAGTGTGGACAGTGATATAACAGTGTGGGGAGTTACAGTACAAGTGAGATCAGCGATATTAGTGGATGGGTAGTTACTGTAAATGTGAGGTAAGTGATATATGTGGATGGGTAGTTGCAGTATAAGTGAGGTCAGTGATATATCTGGATGGGTAGTTACAGTACAAGTGAAGTCAGCGATATATCTGCATGGGTAGTAATAGTACAAGTGAGGTCAGTGATCCATCTGGATGGGTAATTACAGTACAATTGTGGTCAGTGATATAACTGGATGGGGAGTTTCAGTACAAGTGAGGTCAGCGATATATGTGGATGGGTAGTTACTGTAAATGTGAGGTCAGTGATAAAAGTGGATGGGTATTTACAGTACAAGTGACATCAGTGATATATCTGCAATAGTATTTACAATACAACTGAGGTCTGTGATATATCTGGATGGGTATTTACAGTACCAGTGAGGTCAGTGATGAATCAGGATGTGCAGTTACAGTACAAGTGAGGTAAGTGATATATCTGGATGGGTAGTTACAGTACAAGTGAGGTCAGTGATATATCTGGATTGGTGTTTACAGTACAAGTGAGGTCAGTAATCAAGATGAATGGTTAGGTACAGTAAACTTGAGGTCAGTGATCAGTTTCGAAGGGTAGTTACAGTACAAGTGAGTTCAGTGAGATATCTGGATAGGTAGTTATGGTCAATGTGAGGTCAGGGAAATATGTGGATGGGTAGTGAAAGCGCAAGTGAGGTCAGTGTCATATCTTGATGGGTAGTTACAGTACAAATGATGTCAGTGATATATCTGGATGGGTAGTTACAGGACAAGTGAGGTCAGTGATGTAGCTGAATGGCGAGTTAAAGCACAAGTGAGGTCCGTGATATATCTGCTTGGGTAGTTCCAGTGCACGAGAGGTCAGTGATCTATCTGGATGGTTAATTATATTAAAAGTGTGGTCAATGATATAACTAGGAGGGGAGTTACAGTACAAGTGAGGTCAGCGAGATATGTGGATGGGTAGTTATGGTAAATGTGAGGTGAGATATATATGTGGATGGGTAGTTGCAGTACAAGTGACATCAGTGAAATATCTGTATGGGTAGTTACAGTACAAGTGAGGTCAGTGATATATCAGGCTGTGCAGTTACAGTACAAGTGAGGTCAGTGATATATCTGGTTGTGTAGTGACAGGACAAGTGAGGTCAGTGCTCTATCTGGATGGGTAGTTACAGTACAAGTGAAGTCAGCGATATATCTGGATGGGTAGTTACAGTGCAAGTGAGGTCAGTGATATATCTGGATGGGTAGTTACAGTACAAGTGAGGTCAGTGATATATCTGGATGGGTAGTTACAGTACAAGTGAGGTCAGAGATATATCTGGATGGGTGGCAACAGTAAAAGTGATGCCAGTGATATATCTGTATGGGTAGTTCCTGTACAAGTGAGGTCAGTGATATATCTGGATGGGTGTTCACAGTACAAGTAAGGACAGCGACATTTCTGGATGGGTGGTTACAGTGCAAGTGAGGTCAGTGATCTGTTTGGAAGGGTAGTTACAGTACAAGTGAGGTCAGTGAGATATCTGGATAGGTAGTTATGGTAAATGTGAGGTCAGAGAAATATGTGGATGGGTAGTTAAAGTGCAACTGAGTTCAGTGACATATCTTGATGGGTAGTTACAGTCCAAATGATGTCAGTGATATATCTGGATGGGTCGTTACAGTATAAGTGATGTCAGTGATATATCTGGGTGAGTAGTTACAGTACAAGTGAGGTCAGTGATGTAGCTGAATGACTATTTAAAGGACAAGTGAGGTCCGTAATATTTCTGGATGGGCAGTTTCAGTGCAAGAGAGAGAAGTGATCTATCTTCATGGTTAATTACATTAAAAGTGTGGTCAGTGATATAACTGGGTGGGGAGTTACAGTACAAGTGAGGTCAGCGAGATATGTGGATGGGTAGTTACTGTAAATGTGAGGTCAGTGATATATGTGGATGGGTAGTTACAGTACAAGTGACATCAGTGATATATCTGAATGGGTAGTTACAGTACAAGTGAGGTCAATGATATATCTGGATTGGTGGTGACAGTACCAGTGAGGTCAGTGATCAAGATGAATGGTTAGTTACAGTGCAACTGAGGTCATTGATAAACCTGAATGGGTATTTACTGTGCAAGTGAGGTCAGTTATATATCTGGATTGGAAGTTACAATACAAGTGAGGTCAGTGATATATCTGGATTGGTGGTGACAGTACCAGTGAGGTCAGTGATCAAGATGAATTGTTAGTTACAGTGCAACTGAGGACATTGATAAACCTGGATGGGTATTTACTGTGCAACTGAGGTCAGTTATATATCTGGATGGGAAGTTACAGTACAAGTGAGGTTTGTGATACACCTGGATGGGTGTTCACAGTACAATTAAGGACAGCGACATATCTGGATGGGTAGTTACAGTGCAAGTGAGGGCAGTGATATATCTGGATGGTTAGTTATGGTAAATGTGAGGTCACTGAAATATGTGGATGGGTAGTTGCAGTATAAGTGAGGTCAGTGATATATCTGGATGGGTAGTTACAGTACAAGTGAAGTCAGCGATATATCTGCATGGGTAGTAATAGTACAAGTGAGGTCAGTGATCCATCTGGATGGGTAATTACAGTACAATTGTGGTCAGTGATATAACTGGATGGGGAGTTTCAGTACAAGTGAGGTCAGCGATATATGTGGATGGGTAGTTACTGTAAATGTGAGGTCAGTGATAAAAGTGGATGGATATTTACAGTACAAGTGACATCAGTGATATATCTGCAATAGTATTTACAATACAACTGAGGTCTGTGATATATCTGGATGGGTATTTACAGTACCAGTGAGGTCAGTGATGAATCAGGATGTGCAGTTACAGTACAAGTGAGGTAAGTGATATATCTGGATGGGTAGTTACAGTACAAGTGAGGTCAGTGATATATCTGGATTGGTGGTTACAGTACAAGTGAGGACAGTAATCAAGAGAATGGTTAGGTACAGTAAACTTGAGGTCAGTGATCAGTTTCGAAGGGTAGTTACAGTACAAGTGAGTTCAGTGAGATATCTGGATAGGTAGTTATGGTCAATGTGAGGTCAGGGAAATATGTGGATGGGTAGTGAAAGCGCAAGTGAGGTCAGTGTCATATCTTGATGGGTAGTTACAGTACAAATGATGTCAGTGATATATCTGGATGGGTAGTTACAGGACAAGTGAGGTCAGTGATGTAGCTGAATGGCGAGTTAAAGCACAAGTGAGGTCCGTGATATATCTGCTTGGGTAGTTCCAGTGCACGAGAGGTCAGTGATCTATCTGGATGGTTAATTATATTAAAAGTGTGGTCAATGATATAACTGGGAGGGGAGTTACAGTACAAGTGAGGTCAGCGAGATATGTGGATGGGTAGTTATGGTAAATGTGAGGTGAGATATATATGTGGATGGGTAGTTGCAGTACAAGTGACATCAGTGAAATATCTGTATGGGTAGTTACAGTACAAGTGAGGTCAGTGATATATCAGGCTGTGCAGTTACAGTACAAGTGAGGTCAGTGATATATCTGGTTGTGTAGTGACAGGACAAGTGAGGTCAGTGCTCTATCTGGATGGGTAGTTACAGTACAAGTGAAGTCAGCGATATATCTGGATGGGTAGTTACAGTGCAAGTGAGGTCAGTGATATATCTGGATGGGTAGTTACAGTACAAGTGAGGTCAGTGATATATCTGGATGGGTAGTTACAGTACAAGTGAGGTCAGAGATATATCTGGATGGGTGGCAACAGTAAAAGTGATGCCAGTGATATATCTGTATGGGTAGTTCCTGTACAAGTGAGGTCAGTGATATATCTGGATGGGTGTTCACAGTACAAGTAAGGACAGCGACATTTCTGGATGGGTGGTTACAGTGCAAGTGAGGTCAGTGATCTGTTTGGAAGGGTAGTTACAGTACAAGTGAGGTCAGTGAGATATCTGGATAGGTAGTTATGGTAAATGTGAGGTCAGAGAAATATGTGGATGGGTAGTTAAAGTGCAACTGAGTTCAGTGACATATCTTGATGGGTAGTTACAGTCCAAATGATGTCAGTGATATATCTGGATGGGTCGTTACAGTATAAGTGATGTCAGTGATATATCTGGGTGAGTAGTTACAGTACAAGTGAGGTCAGTGATGTAGCTGAATGACTATTTAAAGGACAAGTGAGGTCCGTAATATTTCTGGATGGGCAGTTTCAGTGCAAGAGAGAGAAGTGATCTATCTGAATGGTTAATTACATTAAAAGTGTGGTCAGTGATATAACTGGGTGGGGAGTTACAGTACAAGTGAGGTCAGCGAGATATGTGGATGGGTAGTTACTGTAAATGTGAGGTCAGTGATATATGTGGATGGGTAGTTACAGTACAAGTGACATCAGTGATATATCTGAATGGGTAGTTACAGTACAAGTGAGGTCAATGATATATCTGGATTGGTGGTGACAGTACCAGTGAGGTCAGTGATCAAGATGAATGGTTAGTTACAGTGCAACTGAGGTCATTGATAAACCTGAATGGGTATTTACTGTGCAAGTGAGGTCAGTTATATATCTGGATTGGAAGTTACAATACAAGTGAGGTCAGTGATATATCTGGATTGGTGGTGACAGTACCAGTGAGGTCAGTGATCAAGATGAATTGTTAGTTACAGTGCAACTGAGGACATTGATAAACCTGGATGGGTATTTACTGTGCAACTGAGGTCAGTTATATATCTGGATGGGAAGTTACAGTACAAGTGAGGTTTGTGATACACCTGGATGGGTGTTCACAGTACAATTAAGGACAGCGACATATCTGGATGGGTAGTTACAGTGCAAGTGAGGGCAGTGATATATCTGGATGGTTAGTTATGGTAAATGTGAGGTCAGTGAAATATGTGGATGGGTAGTTCAAGTGCAAGTGAGTTCAGTGACATATCTTGATGGGTAGTTCCAGTGGAAGAAAGGTCAGTGATCTATCTGGATGGTTAATTACAGTAAAAGTGTGGACAGTGATATAACAGTGTGGGGAGTGACAGTCCAAGTGAGGTCAGCGATATTAGTGGATGGGTAGTTACTGTAAATGTGAGGTAAGTGATATATGTGGATGGGTAGTTGCAGTATAAGTGAGGTCAGTGATATATCTGGATGGGTAGTTACAGTACAAGTGAAGTCAGCGATATATCTGCATGGGTAGTAATAGTACAAGTGAGGTCAGTGATCCATCTGGATGGGTAATTACAGTACAATTGTGGTCAGTGATATAACTGGATGGGGAGTTTCAGTACAAGTGAGGTCAGCGATATATGTGGATGGGTAGTTACTGTCAATGTGAGGTCAGTGATAAATGTGGATGGGTATTTACAGTACAAGTGACATCAGTGATATATCTGCCATAGTAGTTACAGTACAACTGAGGTCTGTGATATATCTGGATGGGTATTTACAGTACCAGTGAGGTCAGTGATGTATCAGGATGTGCAGTTACAGTACAAGTGAGGTAAGTGATATATCTGGATGGGTAGTTACAGTACAAGTGAGGTCAGTGATATATCTGGATTGGTGGTTACAGTACAAGTGAGGTCAGTAATCAAGATGAATGGTTAGGTACAGTAAACTTGAGGTCAGTGATCAGTTTCGAAGGGTAGTTACAGCACAAGTGAGTTCAGTGAGATATCTGGATAGGTAGTTATGGTAAATGTGAGGTCAGGGAAATATGTGGATGGGTCGTGAAAGTGCAAGTGAGGTCAGTGTCATATCATGATGGGTAGTTACAGTACAAATGATGTCAGTGATATATCTGGATGGGTAGTTACAGTACAAGTGAGGTCAGTGATGTAGCTGAATGGCGAGTTAAAGCACAAGTGAGGTCCGTGATATATCTGCTTGGGTAGTTCCAGTGCACGAGAGGTCAGTGATCTATCTGGATGGTTAATTACATTAAAAGTGTGGTCAATGATATAAATGGGTGGGGAGTGACAGTACAAGTGAGGTCAGCGAGATATGTGGATGGGTAGTTATGGTAAATGTGAGGTCAGATATATATGTGGATGGGTAGTTGCAGTACAAGTGACATCAGTGAAATATCTGTATGGGTAGTTACAGTACAAGTGAGGTCAGTGATATATCAGGCTGTGCAGTTACAGTACAAGTGAGGTCAGTGATATATCTGGTTGTGTAGTGACAGGACAAGTGAGGTCAGTGCTATATCTGGATGGGTAGTTACAGTACAAGTGAAGTCAGCGATTTATCTGGATGGGTAGTTACAGTGCAAGTGAGGTCAGTGATATATCAGGCTGTGCAGTTACAGTACAAGTGAGGTCAGTGATATATCTGGTTGTGTAGTGACAGCACAAGTGAGGTCAGTGCTATATCTGGATGGGTAGTAACAGTACAAGTGAAGTCAGCGATATATCTGGATGGGTAGTTACAGTGCAAGTGAGGTCAGTGATATATCTGGATGGGTAGTTACAGTACAAGTGAGGTCAGTGACATATCTGGATGGGTAGTTACAGTACAAGTGAGGTCAGAGATATATCTGGATGGGTGGCAAAAGTAAAAGTGATGCCAGTGATATATCTGTATGGGTAGTTCCTGTACAAGTGAGGTCAGTGATATATCTGGATGGGTGTTCACAGTACAAGTAAGGACAGCGACATTTCTGGATGGGTGGTTACAGTGCAAGTGAGGTCAGTGATCTGTTTGGAAGGGTAGTTACAGTGCAAGTGAGGTCAGTGAGATATCTGGATAGGTAGTTATGGTAAATGTGAGGTCAGACAAATATGTGGATGGGTAGTTAAAGTGCAACTGAGGTCAGTGACATATTATGATGGGTAGTTACAGTCCAAATGATGTCAGTGATATATCTGGATGGGTCGTTACAGTATAAGTGATGTCAGTGATATATCTGGGTGAGTAGTTACAGTACAAGTGAGGTCAGTGATGTAGCTGAATGACTATTTAAAGGACAAGTGAGGTCCGTGATATTTCTGGATGGGCAGTTTCAGTGCAAGAGAGAGAAGTGATATATCTGGATGGTTAATTACATTAAAAGTGTGGTCAGTGATATAACTGGGTGGTGAGTTACAGTACAAGTGAGGTCAGCGATATATGTGGATGGGCAGTTGCAGTACAAGTGACATCAGTGATATATCTGTATGGGTAGTTACAGTACAAGTGAGGTCAGTGATATATCAGGATGTGTAGTGACAGTTCAAGTGAGGTCAGTGATACATCTGGATGGCTAGTTACAGTTCAAGTGAGGTCAGTGATATATCTGGATGGGTGGTTACAGTACAAGTGAGGTCAATGATATATCTGGATTGGTGGTGACAGTACCAGTGAGGTCAGTGATCAAGGTGAATGGTTAGTTACAGTGCAACTGAGGTCACTGATAAACCTGGATGGGTCTTTACTGTACAAGTGAGGTCAGTTATATATCTGGATTGGAAGTTACAATACAAGTGTTGTCAGTGATATATCTGGATGGGTAGTTTCAGTACAAGTGAGGTTTGTGATACACCTGGATGGGTGTTCACAGTACAATTAAGGACAGCGACATATCTGGATGGGTAGTTACAGTGCAAGTGAGGGCAGTGATATATCTGGATGGTTAGTTATGGTAAATGTGAGGTCAGTGAAATATGTGGATGGGTAGTTCAAGTGCAAGTGAGTTCAGTGATATATCTTGATGGGTAGTTCCAGTGGAAGAGAGTTCAGTGATCTATCTGGATGGTTAATTACAGTAAAAGTGTGGACAGTGATATAACAGTGTGGGGAGTTACAGTACAAGTGAGATCAGCGATATTAGTGGATGGGTAGTTACTGTAAATGTGAGGTAAGTGATATATGTGGATGGGTAGTTGCAGTATAAGTGAGGTCAGTGATATATCTGGATGGGTAGTTACAGTACAAGTGAAGTCAGCGATATATCTGCATGGGTAGTAATAGTACAAGTGAGGTCAGTGATCCATCTGGATGGGTAATTACAGTACAATTGTGGTCAGTGATATAACTGGATGGGGAGTTTCAGTACAAGTGAGGTCAGCGATATATGTGGATGGGTAGTTACTGTAAATGTGAGGTCAGTGATAAAAGTGGATGGGTATTTACAGTACAAGTGACATCAGTGATATATCTGCAATAGTATTTACAGTACAACTGAGGTCTGTGATATATCTGGATGGGTATTTACAGTACCAGTGAGGTCAGTGATGAATCAGGATGTGCAGTTACAGTACAAGTGAGGTAAGTGATATATCTGGATGGGTAGTTACAGTACAAGTGAGGTCAGTGATATATCTGGATTGGTGGTTACAGTACAAGTGAGGTCAGTAATCAAGATGAATGGTTAGGTACAGTAAACTTGAGGTCAGTGATCAGTTTCGAAGGGTAGTTACAGTACAAGTGAGTTCAGTGAGATATCTGGATAGGTAGTTATGGTCAATGTGAGGTCAGGGAAATATGTGGATGGGTAGTGAAAGCGCAAGTGAGGTCAGTGGCATATCTTGATGGGTAGTTACAGTACAAATGATGTCAGTGATATATCTGGATGGGTAGTTACAGGACAAGTGAGGTCAGTGATGTAGCTGAATGGCGAGTTAAAGCACAAGTGAGGTCCGTGATATATCTGCTTGGGTAGTTCCAGTGCACGAGAGGTCAGTGATCTATCTGGATGGTTAATTATATTAAAAGTGTGGTCAATGATATAACTGGGAGGGGAGTTACAGTACAAGTGAGGTCAGCGAGATATGTGGATGGGTAGTTATGGTAAATGTGAGGTCAGATATATATGTGGATGGGTAGTTGCAGTACAAGTGACATCAGTGAAATATCTGTATGGGTAGTTACAGTACAAGTGAGGTCAGTGATATATCAGGCTGTGCAGTTACAGTACAAGTGAGGTCAGTGATATATCTGGTTGTGTAGTGACAGGACAAGTGAGGTCAGTGCTCTATCTGGATGGGTAGTTACAGTACAAGTGAAGTCAGCGATATATCTGGATGGGTAGTTACAGTGCAAGTGAGGTCAGTGATATATCTGGATGGGTAGTTACAGTACAAGTGAGGTCAGTGATATATCTGGATGGGTAGTTACAGTACAAGTGAGGTCAGAGATATATCTGGATGGGTGGCAACAGTAAAAGTGATGCCAGTGATATATCTGTATGGGTAGTTCCTGTACAAGTGAGGTCAGTGATATATCTGGATGGGTGTTCACAGTACAAGTAAGGACAGCGACATTTCTGGATGGGTGGTTACAGTGCAAGTGAGGTCAGTGATCTGTTTGGAAGGGTAGTTACAGTACAAGTGAGGTCAGTGAGATATCTGGATAGGTAGTTATGGTAAATGTGAGGTCAGAGAAATATGTGGATGGATAGTTAAAGTGCAACTGAGTTCAGTGACATATCTTGATGGGTAGTTACAGTCCAAATGATGTCAGTGATATATCTGGATGGGTCGTTACAGTATAAGTGATGTCAGTGATATATCTGGGTGAGTAGTTACAGTACAAGTGAGGTCAGTGATGTAGCTGAATGACTATTTAAAGGACAAGTGAGGTCCGTGATATTTCTGGATGGGCAGTTTCAGTGCAAGAGAGAGAAGTGATCTATCTGGATGGTTAATTACATTAAAAGTGTGGTCAGTGATATAACTGGGTGGGGAGTTACAGTACAAGTGAGGTCAGCGAGATATGTGGATGGGTAGTTACTGTAAATGTGAGGTCAGTGATATATGTGGATGGGTAGTTACAGTACAAGTGACATCAGTGATATATCTGAATGGGTAGTTACAGTACAAGTGAGGTCAGTGATATATCAGGATGTGTAGTGACAGTGCAAGTGAGGTCAGTGATATATCTGGATGGGTAGTTGCAGTGCAAGTGAGGTCAGTGATATATCTGGATGGGTAGTTACAGTACAAGTGAGGTCAGTGATATATCTGGATGGGTAGTTACAGTACAAGTGAGGTCAGAGATATATCTGGATGGCTGGCAACAGTAAAAGTGATGCCAGTGATATATCTGTATGGGTAGTTCCTGTACAAGTGAGGTCAGTGATATAACTGGATGGGTGGTTACAGTACAAGTGAGGTCAGTGATATATGTGGATGGGTAGTTACAGTACAAGTGAGGTCAGTGACATATCAGGATGTGTAGTTACAGTACAAGTGAGGTCAGTGATATATCTGGATGTGTAGTTACAGTACAAGTGAGATCAGTGATCCATCTCGATTGGTATTTACAGTACAAGTGTGGTCAGTGATATAACTGGATTGAGTGTGACAGTAGAAGTGTGGTCAGCGATATATGTGGACGGGTAGTTACTGTAAATTTGAGGTCAGTGATAAAAGTGGATGGGTAGTTACAGTCCAAGTGACATCAGTGATATATCTGCAAGGGTAGTTGCAGTACAACTGAGGTCTGTGATATATCTGGATGGGTAGTTACTGTACAAGTGAGGTCAGTGATGTATCAGGATGTCTAGTTACAGTACAAGTGAGGTAAGTGATATATCTGGATGGGTAGTTACATTAGAAGTGAGGTCAGTGATATATCTGGATGGGTAGTTACAGTCCAAGTGAGGTCAACGATATATCTGGATTGGTGGTTACAGTACAAGTGAGGCCATTGATCAAGACGAATGGTTAGTTACACTACAAGTGTGGTCACTGATAAATCTGGATGGATATTTACTGTGCCAGTCAAGTCAGTGATATCGCTGAATGGGTAGTTATAGCAGAAGTGCTGTCAGTGATGTAGCTGAATGGGTAGTTACAGTACAAGTGAGGTCAGTGATATATCTGGATGGGTAGTTACACTACAAGTGAGGTCAGTGATATATCTGGATCGGAAGTTACAATACAAGTGAGGTCAGTGATGTATCTGGATGGGTAGTTACAATATAAGTGAGTTCAGTGACAAAGCTGAATTGGTAGTTACAGTACAAGTGAGGTCAGTGCTATATCTGGATGGGTAGTTACAGTACAAGTGAGGTCAGTGATTTATCTGGATGGGTAGTTACAGTACAAGTGAGGTCAGTGATTTATCTGGATGGGTAGTTACAGTACAAGTGAGGTCAGTGCTATATCTGGATGGGTAGTTACAGTACAAGTGAGATCAGTGATTTATCTGGATGGGGAGTTACAGTACAAGTGAGGTCAGTGCTATATCTGGATGAGTAGTTACAGTACAAGTGAAGTCAGCGATATATCTGCATGGGTAGTAACAGTACAAGTGAGTTCAGTGATATATCTGGATGAGTAGTTACAGTACAAGTGAGGTCAGTGATCTGTCTGGACGGCTAGTTTCAGTAGAAGTGAGGTCAGTGATTCATCTGGATGGGTGTTCACAGCACAATTAAGGACAGCGACATATCTGGAAGGGTAGTTACAGTGCAAGTGAGGTCAGTGATCTGTTTCGAAGGGTAGTTACAGTACAAGTGAGGCCAGTGAGATATCTGGTTAGGTAGTTATGGGAAATGTGAGGTCAGTGAAATATGTGGATGGGTAGTTAAAGTGCAAGTGAGGTCAGTGACATATCTTGATGGGTAGTTGCAGTACAAATGATGTCAGTGATATATCTGGATGGGTAGTTCCAGTACAAGTGAGTTCAGTGATGTTTCTGAATGGCTAGTTAAAGCACAAGTGAGGTCCGTGATATATCTGGATGGGTAGTTCCAGTGCAAGAGAGGTCAGTGATCTATCTGGATGGTTAATTACAGTAATAGTGTGGTTAGTGACATAACTGGGTGGGCAGTTACAGTACAAGTAAGGTCAGCGACATATGTGGATGGGTAGTTATGGTAAATGTGAGGTCAGATATATATGTGGATGGGTAGTTACAGTACAAGTGACATCAGTGATATGTCTGTATGGGTAGTTACAGTACAAGTGAAGTCAGTGCTATATCTGGATGGGTAGTTACAGTACAAGTGAGGTCAGTGATTTATCTGGATGGGTAGTTACAGTACAAGTGAGGTCAGTGCTATATCTGGATGAGTAGTTACAGTACAAGTGAAGTCAGCGATATATCTGCATGGGTAGTAACAGTACAAGTGAGTTCAGTGATATATCTGGATGAGTAGTTACAGTACAAGTGAGTTCAGTGATATGTCTGGATGGGTAGTCACAGTACAAGTGAGGTCAGTGAGATATCTGGATCGGTAGTTATGGTAAATGTGAGGTCAGTGAAATATGTGGATGGGTAGTTAAAGTGCAAGTGAGGTCAGTGACATATCTTGATGGGTAGTTACAGTAAAAATGATGTCAGTGATATATCTGGATGGGTAGTTGCAGTACAAGTGAGGTCAGTGATGTAGCTGAATGGCTAGTTAAAGGACAAGTGTGGTCCGTGATATGTCTGGATGGGCAGTTCCAGTGCAAGAGAGGTCAGTGATCTATCTGGATGGTTAATTACATTAAAAGTGTGGTCAGTGATATAACTGGGTGGGGAGTTACAGTACAAGTGAGGTCAGCGATTATGTGGATGGGTAGTTACTGTAAATGTGAGGTCAGTGATATATGTGGATGGGTAGTTACAGTACAAGTGACATCAGTGATATATCTGTATGGGTAGTTACAGTACAAGTGAGGTCAGTGATATATCAGGATGTGTAGTTACAGTCCAAGTGATGTCAGTGATATATCTGGATGGGTAGTTACAGTACAAGTGAGGTCAGTGAAAGATCTGGATGGGTAGTTACAGTACAAGTGAGGTCAGTGATATATCTGTATGGGTGGTTCCAGTACAAGTGACATCAGTGATATATATGGATGGGTGGTTCCAGTACAAGTGACATCAGTGATATATATGGATGGGTGGTTCCAGTACAAGTGAGGTCTTCGATATATCTTGATGGCTAGTTACAGTACAAGTGATGTCAGTGATATATCTGTATGGGCAGTTACAATCCAAGTGAGGTCAGTGATATATCTGGGTATGTAGTTACAGTTCAAGTGAGGTCATTTATATATATCTGGAAGAGTAGTTACAGTATAAGTGAGGTCAGTGATATATCTGGATGTGTAATTATAGTACAAGTGATGTCAGTGATATATCTGGATGGGTAGTTGCAGTACAAGTGGAGTCAGTGATATATCTGGATGGGTGTTTACAGTACAAGTAAGGACAGCGACATTTCTGGAAGGGCAGTTTCAAGGCAAGTGAGGTCTGTGATATATCTGGGTGGGTAGTTACATTACAAGTGAGGTCAGTGATATATCTGTAGGGTAGTTACATTACAAGTGAGGTCTGTGATATATCAGGATGTGTAATTATAGTACAAGTGAGGTCAGTGATATATCTGGATGGGTAGTTGCAGTACAATTGGAGTCAGTGATATATCTGGATGGGTGTTTACAGTACAAGTAAGGACAGCGACATTTCTGGAAGGGCAGTTCCAAGGCAAGTGAGGTCTGTGATATATCTGGGTGGGTAGTTACATTACAAGTGAGGTCAGTGATATATCTGTAGGGTAGTTACATTACAAGTGAGGTCAGTGATATATTTGGAAGGTTAGTTACAGTACAAGAGAGGTCAGTGTTATATCTGGATTAGTAGTTACAGTACCAATGAGGTCAGTGATATATCTGGATCGGTAGTTCCAGTACATGTGAGGTCAGTGACATATCTGGATGGGTGGTAACAGTGCAAGTGATGCCAGTGATATATCTGTATGGGTAGTTCCTGTGCAAGTGAGGTCAGTGATATATCTGGATGGGTGGTTCCAGTACAAGGGACGTCTTCAATATATCTTGATGGCTCGTTACAGTACAAGTTCGGTTAGTGATATTTCTGCATGGGTAGTTACAGTACAAATGAGGTCATTGATATATCTGGATGGGTAGTTACAGTGCAAGTGAGGTCAGCAATATATCTGGATGGGTAGTTACAGTTCAAATGAGTTCAGTTATATATAGGATGAGTAGTTCCAGTAAATGTGAGGTAAGCGATATATCTGGATGGATAGTTACAGTACAAGTGAGGTCAGTGATATATCTGGAACGGTCGTTATAGTACAAATGATGTTAGTGATATATCTGGATGGGTAGTTACAGTGCAAGTGAGGTCAGCAATATATCTGGATGGGTAGTTACAGTTCAAATGAGGTCAGTTATATATAGGATGAGTAGTTCCAGTAAAAGTGAGGTAAGCGATATATCTGGATGGGTAGTTACAGTACAGGTGAGGTCAGTGATATATCAGGATGGTTAGTTACAGTACAAGTGAGCTCAGTGATATATCTGGATGGGTAGTTACAATACAAGTGAGGTCAGTGATATAGCTGGATAGGTAGTTACAGTACAAGTGAGGTCAGTGATATATCAGGATGGGTAGTTGCAGTACATGTGAGCTCAGTGATATATCTGGATGGGTAGTTACAGTACAAGTGAGGTCTGTGCAATATCAGGATGGGTAGTT
The DNA here is from genome assembly GCF_036365525.1 of Heterodontus francisci. Taxonomy (NCBI): domain Eukaryota; kingdom Metazoa; phylum Chordata; class Chondrichthyes; order Heterodontiformes; family Heterodontidae; genus Heterodontus; species Heterodontus francisci. The sequence continues at coordinate 2,831,060 of NW_027141093.1, forward strand.
ACAGTAGAAGTGAGGTCAGTGATATATCAGGATGGGTAGTTACAGTACAATTGAGGTTTGTGATATATCAGGATGGGTAGTTACAGTACAAGTGAGGTCAGTGATAAAGCGGAACGGGTACTAACTGCACAAGTGAGGTCACTGATATGTCTGGATGGGTAGTTACAGTACAAGTGAGGTCAGTGAGACAGCTGAATGGGTAGATACAGTACAAGCGCAGACAGTGATACAGCTGAATGGGTTGTTGCAGTCCAAGTGCTGTCAGTGAAATGGCTGAATGGGTAGTTGCAGTCCAAGTGAGGTCAGTGATATATAGTATGGGCAGTTAAAGTACAAGTGAATTCAGCGATATATCTGGATGGGTAGTTACAGCTCAAGTGAGGTCAGTTATATATAGGATGGGTCGAAACAGGACAAGTGAGGTAAGCGATATGTCTGGATCGGTAGTTACAGTACAACTGAGGTCAGTGATATTTCTGGATTGGTAGCTGCAGTACAAGTGAAGTCAGTGATATATCCGGATGTGTAGTTACAGTACAAGTAAGGTCAGTGATATATCAGGATGGGTAGTTACAGTACAAGTGAGGTAATTGATACAGCTGAATGTGTATTCACAGCACAAGTGCGGACAGTGAGAAAGATGAATGGGTAGCAACAGTACAAGTGTGGTCAGTGATATATCTGGATGGGTAGTTGCAGTCCAAGCGAGGTAAACGATGTATCTGGAAAGGTAGTGATATTACAAGTGAGGTCAGTGATATATCTGGATGGGTGGTTGCAGTACTAGTTAAGTCAGTGATATATCTGGATGGATAGTTATTGCACAAGTGAAGTCAGTGATATATCTGGATGGGTTGTTACAGGACAAGTAACGTCAGTGATATATCTGGATGGGTAGTTACAGTAGAAGTGAGGTCAGTGATATATCTGGATGGGTAGTTGCAATCCAAGCGAGGTAAACGTTATATCTGGAAAGGTAGTGATAGTACAAGTGAGGTCAGTGATATTTCTGGATGAGTGGTTACGGTACAAGGAGGGTCAGCGACATATCTGGATGGGTAGTTACAGTTCAAGTGAGGTCACTGATCTATCAGGATCGATAGTTACAGTACAAGTGAGGTCCGTGAAATATCTCGTTGGGTAGTTACAGTACATGTGAGGTCAGTGATATATCTGGATGGGTGGTTGCAGTTCAAGTTAAGTCAGTGATATATCTGGATGGATAGTTATCGTACAAGTGAGGTCAGTGATATGTCTGGATGGGTGGTTACAGTACCAATGAGGTCATCGATATATCTGGATGGGGAGTTACAGTTGAAGTAACGTCAGTGATATATCTGGATGCGTAGCAACAGTACAAGTGAGGTCAGTGATATATCTGGATGAGTAGTTGCAGTCCAAGCGAGGTAAACGATATATCTGGAAAGGTAGTGATAGTGCAAGAGAGGTCAGTGATATTTCTGGATGAGTGGTTACGGTGCAAGGAGGGTCAGCGACATATCTGGATGGGAAGTTACAGTTCAAGTGAGGTCACTGATCTATCAGGATCGATAGTCACAGTACAAGTGAGGTCCGTGAAATATCTCGTTGGGTAGTTACAGTACATGTGAGGTCAGTGATATATCTGGATGGGTGGTTGCAGTTCAAGTGAAGTCAGTGATATATCTGGATGGATAGTTATAGTACAAGTGATGTCAGTGATATGTCTGGATGGGTGGTTACAGTACGAATGAGGTCATCGATATATCTGGATGGGCAGTTACAGTGCAAGTGATGTGTGTGATCTATCTGGATGGGTAGTTACAGTACAAGTGAGGTCAGTGATATATCTGCATGGGTAGTTCCATGGCAAGTGAGTTCAGTGACATAGCTGAATGGGTCGGAACAGTACAAGTGAGGTAAGTGATACAGCTGAATGGGTTGATACAGCACAAGTGCGGACAGTGATATAGCTGAATGGGGAGTTACAGTACAAGTGAGGTCAGTGATATATAGGATGGGTAGTTACAGTACAAGTGAGGTCACTGATATATATGGATGGGTAGTTACAGTACAAGTAAGGTCAGTGATATATCTGGATGGGTAGTTACAGTACAAGTGCGGTCAGTGATATAACTGGATGGATAGTTGCAGTACCAGCGAGGTCAACGATATCTCTGGATGTGTAATTACAGAACAAGTGAGGTCAGTGATCTATCTGGATGGTTAATTACAGTAAAAGTGTGGTCAGTGATATAGCTGGGTGGGGAGTTAAGGTACAAGTGAGGTCAGCGATATAAGTGGATGGGTAGTTACAGTCCGAGTGAGGTCAGTGATATATCTGGATGGGTATTTACAGTACAAGTGAGGTCAGTGATAATGGTGGATGGGTAGTTACAGTACGAGTGAGGTCAGTGATATATCTGGATGGATAGTTACAGTACAAGAGTAGTCAGTGATATATCTGGAAGGGTAGTTACCGTTCAAGTGAGGTCAGTGATATATCTGGATAGGTAGTTACAGTGCCAGTGAGGTCAGTGATAAATCTGGATGGATGTTTACAGAACAAGTAAGGACAGCGACATTTCAGGATGGATAGTTAGAGTGTAAGTGAGGTCTGTGATATATCTGTGTGGGTGTTTACAGTACAAGTGAGATCAGTGAGAGATCTGGATGTGTGGTTCCAGTACAAGGGACGTCTTCAATATATCTTGACGGCTCGTTACAGTACAAGTTAGGTTAGTGATATATCTGCATGGGTAGTTACAGTACAAATGAGGTCAGTGATATATCTGGATGGGTAGTTGCAGTGCAAGTGAGGTCAGCAATATATCTGGATGGGTAGTTACAGTTCAAGTGAGGTCAGTTATATATAGGATGAGTAGTTCCAGTAAAAGTGAGGTAAGCGACATATCTGGATGCGTAGTTACAGTACAAGTGAGGTCAGTGATATATCTGGATCGGTCGTTATAGTACCAATGATGTTAGTGATATATCTGGATGGGTAGTTACAGTACAGGTGAGGTCAGTGATATATCAGGATGGTTAGTTACAGTACAAGTGAGCTCAGTGACATATCTGGATGGGTAGTTACAATACAAGTGAGGTCAGTGATATAGCTGGATAGGTAGTTACAGTACAAGTGAGGTCAGTGATATATCAGGATGGGTAGTTACAGTACAAGTGAGCTCAGTGATATATCTGGATGGGTAGTTACAGTACAAGTGAGGTCTGAGCTATATCAGGATGGGTAGTTACAGTAGAAGTGAGGTCAGTGTTATATCAGGATGGGTAGTTACAGTACAATTGAGGTTTGTGATATATCAGGATGGGTAGTTACAGTACAAGTGAGGTCAGTGATAAAGCAGAACGGGTGCTAATTGGACAAGTGAGGTCACTGATATATCTGGATGGGTCGAAACAGTACAAGTGAGGTAAGCGATATGTCTGTATTGGTAGTTACAGTACAACTGAGGTCAGTGATACATCTGGATTGGTAGTTGCAGTACAAGTGAAGTCAGTGATATATCTGGATGTGTAGTTACAGTACATGTAAGGTCAGTGATATATCAGGATGGGTAGCTACAGTACAGGTGAGGACAGTGAAATATCTGGATTAGTAGTTACAGTGCATGTGAGGTCAGTGATATATCTGGATGGGTAGTTGCAGTACAAGTGAGGTCAGTGATATATCAGGATGGGTGGTTGCAGTCCAAGTGATGTCAGTGATATGTCTGGATGTGTAGTAACAGTACACGTGAGGTCAGTGATATATCTGGATGGATGGTTACAGTGCAAGTGAGGTCAGTGATATATCTGGATGGATGGTTACAGTGCAAGTGAGGTCAGTGATATAGCTGAACGGGAAGTTACAGTGCAAGTGAGGTAATTGATACAGCTGAATGTGTATTCACAGCACAAGTGCGGACAGTGATAAAGATGAATGGGTAGGTGCAGTACAAGTGAGGTCAGTGATATATCGGATGGGTAGTTACAGTACAAGTGAGGTCAGCGATATATGTGGATGGGTAGTTACAGTTGAAGTGAGGTCAGTTATATATAAGATGGGTAGTTACAGTACAAGTAACGTCAGTGATATATCTGGATGGGTAGCAACAGTACAAGTGTGGCCAGTGATATATCTGGATGAGTAGTTGCAGTCCAAGCGAGGTAAACGATATATCTGGAAAGGTAGTGATAGTACAAATGAGGTCAGTGATATTTCTGGATGAATGGTTACGTTACAAGGAAGGTCAGCGACATATCTGGATGGGTCGTTGCAGTTCAAGTGAGGTCACTGATCTATCAGGATCGATAGTTACAGTCCAAGTGAGGTCCGTGAAATATCTCGTTGGGTAGTTAGAGTGCATGTGAGGTCAGTGATATATCTGGATGGGTGGTTGCAGTACAAGTGAAGTCAGTGATATATCTGGATGGATAGTTATAGTACAAGTGAGGTCAGTGATATGTCTGGATGGGTGGTTACAGGACGAATGAGGTCATCGATATATCTGGATGGGGAGTTACAGTTGAAGTGAGGTCAGTTATATATAAGATTGGTAGTTACAGTACAAGTGAGGTGAGCGATATATCTTGATGGGTAGTTACAGTTCAAGTGAGGTCAGAGATCTATCTGGATGGGTAGTTACAGTGCAAGTGAGGTCAGTGACATAGCTGTATGTCTAGTTCCAGTACAAGTGAGCTTAGTGATATGTCTGGAATGGTAGTTACAATTCAAGTGAGGTCAGTGATATATCAGGATGGGCAGTTACAGTCCAAGTGAGGTCAATGATATAGCTGCATGTCTAGTTCCATTACAAGTGAGTTCAGTGATATGTCTGGATGGGTAGTTACAGTAAATGTGAGGTCAGTGATATATGGGAATTGGTAGTTACTGCACAAGTGACATCAGTGATATATCTGTATGAGTAGTTACAGTACAAGTGAGGTCAGTGATACATCTAGATGGGTAGTTACAGTACAAGTGATGTCAATGAGAAATCTGGAAGGGTAGGTATAGTACAAGTGAGGTCAGTGACATATCTGAACGGGTAGATGCAGCACAAGTGAGGTCAATGATATATAAGGATGGGTAGTTACAGTACAAGTGAGGTCAGTGATATATCAGGATGTGTAGTTACAGTATAAGTGACGTCATCGATATATCTGGATGGGTAGTTACTGTACAAGTGAGGTCATTGATACATCAGGATGGGTAGTTACAGTTCAAGTGAGGTCAGTGATCTATCAGAATGGGCAGTTACAGTCCAAGTGAGGTCAGTGATATATCAGGATGGATAGTTACAGTACAAGTGAGGTCAGTGATAATGCTGAATGGGTAGTTACAGCACAAGTGAGGTCTCTGATATATCTGGAAGGGTAGTTACAGTACAAGGGAAGTCAGTAGTATAGCTGAATGGGTAGTTACAGTACAAGTGCGGTCAGTGATATAGCTGAATGGGTATTTACAGTACAAGTGAGGACAGTGATATATAGGATTGATAGTTCCAGTACAAATGAGGTCAGCGATATATCTGGATGGGTAGTTACAGTTCAAGTGTGGTCAGTGATATATGTGGATGGGTAGTTATAGTAAATGTGAGGTCAGTGATATATGGGGATTGGTAGTTACTGCACAAGTGACATCAGTGATGTATCTATATTAGAATTAGAATTAGAATGAGAATTCTAACATTACTGCGCAGTACAGGCCCTTCGTTCCTCGATGTTGCGCCGAGCTGTGAAACCATCTGACCTACACTATTCCATTTTCACCCAGGGCGGCACAGTGGCGCAGTGGTTAGCACTGCAGCCTCACAGCTCCAGGGACCCGGGTTTGATTCTGGGTACTGCCTGTGTGGAGTTTGCAAGTTCTCCCTGTGTCTGCGTGGGTTTTCTCCGGGTGCTCCGGTTTCCTCCCACAAGCCAAAAAGACTTGCAGGTTGATAGGTAAATTGGCCATTATAAATTGTCACTAGTATAGGTAGGTGGTAGGGAAATATAGGGACATGTGGGGATGTTTGGTAGGAATATGGGATTCGTGTAGGATTAGGATAAATGGGTGGTTGATGGTCGGCACAGACTCGGTGGGCCGAAGGGCCTGTTTCAGTGCTGTATCTCTAATCTAATCGAATGTCGATCCAATGACCACTTAAATGCCATTAAAGTTGGCGAGTCTACTACTGCTGCAGGCAGGACGTTCCACGCCCTTTCTGCTCTCTGAGTAAAGAAACTACCTCTGACATCTGTCCTGCATCTATCACCCCTCAACTTGAAGCTATGTCCCCTCGTGTTTGCCATCACCATCCGAGGAAAAAGACGCTCACTATCAACCCGATCTAACCCTCTGATTATCTTATATGTCTCTATTAAGACACCTCTCCTCCTCCTTCTCTCCAACGAAAACAACCTCAAGTCCCTCAGCCTTTCCTCGTAAGACCTTCCCTCCAAACCAGGCAACATCCTAGTAAATCTCCTCTGCACCCTTTCCATCGCTTCCACATCTTTCCTATAATGCGGTGACCAGAACTGCACGCAATACTCCAGGTGCGGTCTCACCAGAGTTTTGTACAGCTGCAGCATGAACTCGTGGCTCCGAAACTCGATCCCTGTACGAATAAAAGCTAAGACACCATATGCCTTCTTAACAGCCCTATTAACCGAGGTAGCAACCTTCAGGGATTTATGCACCTGGACACCAAGATCTCTCTGTTCATCTGCACTACCAAGAATCTTCTCATTAGCCCAGTACTCTGCATTCCTGTTAATCCATCCAAAGTGAATCACCTCGCACTTTTCCGCATTAAACTCCAAATGCCATCTCTCAGCCCAGCTCTGCAGCCTATCTATGTCCCTCTGTACCCTACAACATCCTTCGGCACTATCCACAACTCCACCGACCTTAGTGTCATCTGCAAATTTACTAACCCACCCTTCTACACCCTCTTCCAGGTCATTTATAAAAATGACAAACAGCAGTGGCCCCAAAATAGGTCCTTGCGGTACACCACCAGTAACTAGTAGTTACAGTACAAGCGAGGTCAGTGATATATCTAGATGGGTAGTTACAGTACAAGTGATGTCAGTGATATATCATGATGTGCAGTTACAGTACAAGTGAGGTCAGTGATATATCAGGATGGGTAGTTACAGGACAAGTGAGGTCAGTGATATATCTGGATGTGTAATTGCAGTACAAGTGAGGTCAGCGATATATCTGCATGGGTAGTTACAGTACAAGTGAGGTCCGTGATGTATCTGGATGAGTAGATACAGTGCAAGTGAGGTCAGTGATATATCTTGAACAGTAGTTACAGTACAAGTGAGGACAGTGATATATCTGGATGGGTGGTTACAGTACAAGTGAGGTCAGCGGTATGTCTGGATGGGTAGTTACAGTACAAGTGAGGTTATTGTTATTTCTAGATGAGTAGTTGCAGAACAAGTGAGATCTGTGATATATCTGAATCGGAAGTTCCAGTTCAAGTGAGCTCAGTGATATATCTGGATGCTTCGTTACAGTAGAAGAGAGTTCAGTGATATATCTGGAAGAGCAGTTACAGCACAAGTGAGTCCAGTGATATATCTGGAAGGGTATTTGCAGTACTGGTGAGGTCAGTGATATATCTGGATGGATAGTTACAGCACAAGTGAGGTCAGTGATATATCAGGATGGGTAGTTACAGTACAAGTGAGGTCAGTGATATATCTGGATGTGTAATTGCAGTACAAGTGAGGTCAGCGATATATCTGCATGGGTAGTTACAGTACAAGTGAGGTCCGTGATGTATCTGGATGAGTAGATACAGTGCAAGTGAGGTCAGTGATATCTCTTGAACAGTAGTTACAGTACAAGTGAGGACAGTGATATATCTGGATGGGTGGTTACAGTACAAGTGAGGTCAGCGGTATGTCTGGATGGGTAGTTACAGTACAAGTGAGGTTATTGTTATTTCTAGATGTGTACTTGAACAGTAGTTACAGTACAAGTGAGGACAGTGATATATCTGGATGGGTGGTTGCAGTACAAGTGAGGTCAGCGGTATGTCTGGATGGGTAGTTACAGTACAAGTGAGGTTATTGTTATTTCTAGATGTGTACTTGCAGTACAAGTGAGATCTGTGATATATCTGAATGGGAAGTTCCAGTTCAAGTGAGCTCAGTGATATATCTGGATGGGTCGTTACAGTAGAAGAGAGTTCAGTGATATATCTGGAAGAGCAGTTACAGCACAAGTGAGTCCAGTGATATATCTGGAAGGGTATTTGCAGTACGGGTGAGGTCAGTGATATATCTGGATGGATAGTTACAGCACAAGTCAGGTCAGTGATATTTCTGGAAGGGTAGTTGCAGTACTGGTGAGGTCAGTGATATATCTGGATGGATAGTTACAGTACAAGTGAGGTCAGTGACATATCTGGACGGGTAGTTACAGTACAAGAGAGATCAGTGATATATCTGGAAGGGTAGTTACAGTGCAAGTGAGGTTAGTGATATATCTGGATGGGTAGTTACAGTACAGGTGAGGTCAGTGATATATCGGGATGGGTAGTTACAGTTCATGTGAGGTCAGTGATATTTCTGGTGGGTAGTCACAGTGCAAGGGAGGTCAGTTATATATCTGGATGGGTAGTTGCAGTACAAGGAAGTCAGTGATATAGCTGGATGTGCAGTTACAGTACAAGTAAGGTCAGTGATATATCAGGATGGGTAGTTACAGTGCAAGTGAGGTCAGTGAAAAAGCTGAATGGGTAGTTGCAGTCCAAGTGAGGTCACTGATATATCTGGGTGGGTAGTTACATTTCAAGTTAGGTCATTGATATATCTGGATGGGTAGTTATAGTACAAGAGAGGTCAGTGATATATCTGTAAGGGTAGTTACAGTACAAGTGATGTCAGTGATATATCTGGAAGGGTAGTTACAGCACAAGTGAGGTCAGTGATATATCTGCATGGGTAGTTACAGTACAAGTGAGGTCTGTGATATATCTTGATGGGCAGTTACAGTACATGTGAGGTCAGTGATATATCTGGATGGGTGGTTACAGTACAAGTGAGGTCATCGATATAACTTGATGGGTAGTTTCAGTACAAGTGAGCTCAGCGATATATCTAGATGGGTAGTTAATGTACAAGTGAGGTCAGTGATATATCTGGATGGGTAGTTACAGTGCAAGTGAGGTCAGTGATCTGTTTGGATGGGTCGTTACATTACAAGTGTGGTCAGTGAAATATCTGGATGGGTATTTAGAGTACAAGTGAAGTCAGTGATATATCTGGAAGGGTGTTCACAGTACAAGTGAGGTCATCGATATATCTTGATTGCTAGTGACAGTCCAAGTGAGGTTAATGAGATATCTGGATGGGTAGTAACAGTGCAAGTGAGTTCAGTGATATATCTCGATGGGTACTTACAGTACAAGAGAGGTCAGTGATATATCTGGAAGTGTAGTGAAAGTACAAGTGAGGTCAGTGAAATATCTGGAAGGATATTTACATTGCAAGTGAGGTCTGATATCAATGTGGATGTGTAGTTACAGTACAAGTGAGGTCAGTGATATATCTGGATGGATAGTTACAGTACAAGAGAGGTCAGTGATATATCTGGAAGTGTAGTGAAAGTACAAGTGAGGTCAGTGAAATATCTGGAAGGATATTTACATTGCAAGTGAGGTCTGATATCAATGTGGATGTGTAGTTACAGTACAAGTGAGGTCAGTGATATATCTGGATGGATAGTTACAGTACAAGAGAGGTCAGTGATATATCTGGAAGGGTTGTTACAGTACAAATGAGGTCAGTCATATATCTGGATGGGAAGTTAATGTACATGAGTTGTCAGTGATATATCTGGAAGCCTAATTACATTACAAGTGAGGTCAGTGATATATCTGGATGGGTAGTTACAATTCAAGTGATGTCAGTGATATATCTGGATGGGTCGTTACAGTTCAACTGAGGTCAGTGATATATCTGGTTCGGTAATTACAATACAATTGAGGTTAGTGATATATCTGGATGGGTAGATATAGTACAACTGAGGTCACTGATTCATCAGGATGGGTTGTTACAGTACTAGTGAGGTCAGTCACATATCTGGATGGGTAGTTATGGTAAATGTGAGGTCAGAGAAATATGTGGATGGGTAGTTAAAGTGCAACTGAGTTCAGTGACATATCTTGATGGGTAGTTACAGTCCAAATGATGTCAGTGATATATCTGGATGGATAGTTACAGTACAAGAGAGGTCAGTGATATATCTGGAAGGGTTGTTACAGTACAAATGAGGTCAGTCATATATCTGGATGGGAAGTTAATGTACATGAGTTGTCAGTGATATATCTGGAAGCCTAATTACATTACAAGTGAGGTCAGTGATATATCTGGATGGGTAGTTACAATTCAAGTGATGTCAGTGATATATCTGGATGGGTCGTTACAGTTCAACTGAGGTCAGTGATATATCTGGTTCGGTAATTACAATACAATTGAGGTTAGTGATATATCTGGATGGGTAGATATAGTACAACTGAGGTCACTGATACATCAGGATGGGTTGTTACAGTACTAGTGAGGTCAGTCACATATCTGGATGGGTAGTTACAATACAACAGAGGTCAGTGATGTATCTGGATGGGTACTTACAGTACAAGTGAGGTCAGTGATATATCTGGATCGGTAGTGAACTACAAGAGAGGTCAGTGATATATATGGAAGCATAGTTACAGTACAAGTAACTTCAGTGATATATCTGGATGGGTAGTTATAGTACAAGTGAGGTCAGTGATATATCTGGATGGGTAGTTACAGTACAAGTGAGGTCAGTGATATATCTGGATGGGTAGTTATAGTACAAGTGAGGTCAGTGATATATCTGGATTGGTGTTTGCAGTTCAGGTGAGGTCATCGATATATCTTAAACAAAAACAAGAAATGCTGGATTCACTCAGCAGGTCTGGCAGCATCTGTGGAAAGAGAAGCAGAGTTAACGTTTCGGGTCAGTGACCCTTCTTCGGAACTGACAAATATTAGAAAAGTCACAGATTATAAACAAGTGAGGTGGGGGTTGGGCGGGAGATAACAAAGGAGAAGGTGCAGATTGGACCAGGCGACATAGCTGACCAAAAGGTCACGGAGCAAAGGCAAACAATATGTTAATGGTGTGTTGAAAATGGTGTGCCGATATATCTTGATGGTCAGTTACAGTAAAAGTGAGGTCAGTGATTTTTTGGATGGGTAGTTACAGTTCAAGCGTGGTCAGAGATATATCAGCATCGGTAGTGACAGTACAAGTGAGGTCAGTGATCTATCTGGATGGGTAGTTACAGTGCAAGTGAGGTCAGTGATATATCTGGAAGGGTATTTACAGTACAAGTGAGGTCAGTGATATATCTGGATTGGTATTGACAGTACAAGTGAGGTCAGTAATATATCTGGATGGGTAGTTACAGTTCAAGTGAGGTTAGTAATATATCTGTTGGTAGTTACAGTGCAAGAGAGGTCAGTTATATATGTGGATGGGTGGTTGCAGTTCAAGTGAGGTCAGTGATATATCTGGATGTTTAGTTACAGTACAAGTGAGGTCAGTGATATGTCTGGATGGATAGTTAAAGTACAAGTGAGGTCAGTGATACATCAGAATGGGTAGTTGCAGTACAAGTGAGGTCAGTGATATATCTGGATTGGTAGATGCAGTAAAAGTGAGGTCAGTGATTTTTCTGGATGGGTAGTTACAGTTCAAGCGTGGTCAGAGATATATCAGGATCGGTAGTGACAGTACAAGTGAGGTCAGTGATCTATCATGATGTGTAGTTACAGTACAAGTGAGGTCAGTGATATATCTGCATGGGTAGTTACAGTGCCAGTGAGGTCAGTGATACAGCCGGATGTCTGGTTCCAGTACTAGTGAGGTCAGTGATATGTCTGTATATGTAGTTACAGTGCATGTGTGGTCAGTGATCTATCTGGATGGGTCATTACAGGACAAGTGAGGTCAGTGATATATCTCGATTGGTAGTGACAGTTAAAGTGAGGTCAGTGATATATCTGCATGGGAAGCTACAGTACAAGAGAGGTCAGTGATATATCTGGAAGGGTATTTACAGTACAAGTGAGGTCAGTGATATATCTGGATTGGTAGTGACAGTTAAAGTGAGGTCAGTGATATATCTGCATGGGAAGCTACAGTACAAGAGAGGTCAGTGATATATCTGGAAGGGTATTTACAGTGCAAGTGAGGTCAGTGATATATCTGGATTGGTAGTGACAGTTAAAGTGAGGTCAGTGATATATCTGCATGGGAAGCTACAGTACAAGAGAGGTCAGTGATATATCTGGAAGGGTATTTACAGTACAAGTGAGGTCAGTGATATATCTGGATTGGTAGTGACAATTAAAGTGAGGTCAGTGATATATCTGCATGGGAAGTTACAGTACAAGAGAGGTCAGTGATATATCTGGATTGGTATTGACAGTACAAGTGAGGTCAGTGATATATCTGGATTGGTAGTGACAGTTAAAGTGAGTTCAGTGATATATCTGGATTGGTAGTGACAGTTAAAGTGAGGTCAGTGATATATCTGCATGGGAAGTTACAGTACAAGTGAGATCAGTGATATATCTGGATTGGTATTGACAGTACAAGTGAGGTCAGTAATATCTCTGGATGGGTAGTTACCGTTCAAGTGAGGTCAGTAATATATCTGTTGGTAGTTACAGTGCAAGAGAGGTCAGTTTTATATGTGGATCGGTGGTTGCAGTGCAAGTGAGGTCAGTGATATATCAGGATCGGAAGTTACAGTTCAAATGAGCTCAGTGGACAGTAAGGCGGTAGTAACTAAAGCCAGTAAGGAATTAGATAATGAAGTCAGCGTGACTAAGGGAAAGAGTAGACAGGGAGCAGATGATGAACGCCAAGGGAGTGGTGGTCTGAGGTTCATTTGTTTTAATGCAAGAAGTGTAGTCGGTAAGGCAGATGAACCTAAGGCTTGGATTAGTACCTGGGAGTATGATGCTATTGCTATTACTGAGACTTGGTTGAGGGATGGGCATGATTGGCAACTAAATATCCCAGGATACCGATGCTTCAGGCGGGATAGAGAGGGAGGTAAAAGGGGTGGAGGAGTTGCATTACTGGTCAAAGAGGATATCACAACTGTGCTGAAGGAAGGCACTATGGAGGACTCGAGCTGTGGCAATATGGGCAGAACTCAGAAATAGGAAGGGTACGGTAACAATGTTGGGGCTGCACTACAGGCCTCCCAACAGCGAGCGTGAGATAGAGGTACAAATATGTAAACAGATTATGGAAAGATGTAGGAGCAACAGGGTGGTGGTGATAGGAGATTTTAATTTTTCCAACATTGACTGGGATTCACTTAGTGTTGGAGGTCGAGATGGAGCAGAATTTGTAAGGAGCATCCAGGAGGGTTTTCCAGAGCAGTATGTAAATAGTCCAACTCGGGAAGGGGCCATACTGGACCTGGTGTTGGGGAATGAGCCCGGCCAGGTGGTTGAAGTTTCAGTAGGGGACTACTTTGGGAAAAGTGATCACAATTCCGTAAGTTTTAGAATACTCATGGACAAAGACGAGAGTGGTCCAAAAGGAAGAATGCGAAATAGGGGGAAGGCCAACTATATCAAAATTCGGCAGGAGCTGGGGAATGTAGATTGGGAGCAGCTGTTCGAAGGTAACTCCACATGTGATATGTGGGAGGCTTTTAAAGAGAGGTTGATTAGCGTGCAGGAGAGACATGTAGACAGGCCAACCAGGGGCGATGCCACATTGGATTTGGTACTGGGTAATGAACCCGGCCAGGTGTTAGATTTAGAAGTTGGTGAGCACTTTGGTGATAGTGATCACAATTCGGTTAGGTTCACCTTAGCGATGGGCAGGGACAGGCATATACAGCAGGGCAAGAATTATAGCTGGGGGAAAGGAAATTATGATGCGATTAGGCAAGATTTAGGATGCGTAGGATGGGGAAGGAAACTGCAGGGGATGGGCACAATCGAAATGTGGAGCTTATTCAAGGAGCAGCTACTGCGTGTCCTTGATAAGTATGTACCTGTCAGGCAGGGAGGAAGTTGTCGAGCGAGGGAGCCGTGGTTTCCTAAAGAAGTCGAAGAGCTTGTCAAATGGAAGAAGAAGGCTTATGTTGGGATGAGACGTGAAGGCTCAGTTCGGGTGCTTGAGGGTTACAAGCTAGCCAGGAAGGATCTAAAGGGAGAGATAAGAAGAGCAAGGAGAGGACACGAGAAGTCATTGGCGGATAGGATCAAAGAAAACCCTATGGCTTTCTATCGGTATATCAGGAATAAAAGAATGACGAGAGATAGGTTAGGGCCAATCAAGGATAGTAGTGGGAAGTTGTGTGTGGAATCGGAGGAGATAGGGGAAGTGTTAAATGAATATTTTTCGTCAGTATTTACAGTGGAGAAAGAAAATGTTGTCGAGGAGAATACTGAGATACAGACTACGAGGCTAGATGGGATTGAGGTTCACAAGGAGGAGGTGTTAGCAATTTTGGAAAGTGTGAAAATAGATAAGTCCCCTGGGCCAGATGGGATTTATCCTCGGATTGTCTGGGAAGTTAGGGAGGAGATTGCAGAGCCTTTGTCCTTGATTTGTATGTCGTCATTGTCGACAGGAATAGTGCCGGAAGACTGGAGGATAGCAAATGTTGTCCCCTTGTTCAAGAAGGGGAGTAGAGACAGCCCTGGTAATTATAGACCTGTGAGCCTTATTTTGGTTGTGCGTAAAATGTTGCAAAAGGTTATAAGAGATAGGATTTATAATCATCTTGAAAAGAATAAGTTCATTAGAGATAGTCAGCACGGTTTTGTGAAGGGTAGGTCGTGCCTCACAAACCTTATTGAGTTTTTTGACAAGGTGACCAAACAGGTGGATGAGGGTAAAGCCGTGAATGTGGTCTATATGGATTTCAGTAAGGCGTTTGATAAAGTTCCCCACGGTAGGCTATTGCAGAAAATACAGAAGTATGGGATTGAAGGTGAATTAGTGCTTTGGATCAGAAATTGGCTCGCTGAAAGAAGACAGAGGGTTGTGGTTGATGGTAAATTTTCATCCTGGTGTACCGCTAGGATCTGTTTTGGGGCCACTGCTGATGTCAGTTTTATAAATGACCTGGATGAGTGTGTAGAAGGGTGGGTTAGTAAATTTGCGGATGACACGAAGGTCGGTGGAGTTGTGGATAGTGCCGACGGATGTTGTAGGTTACAGAGGGACATAGATAGGCTGCAGAGCTGGGCTGAGAGATGGCAAATGGAGTTTAATGCGGAAAAGTGTGAGGTGATTCACTTCGGAAGGAGTAACAGGATTGCAGAATACTGTGCTAATGGGAAGATTCTTGGTAGTGTAGATGAGCAGAGAGATCTTGGTGTCCAGGTACATAAATCCCTGAAAGTTGCCACCCAGGTTAATAGAGCTGTTTAGAAGGCATATGGTGTGTTAGCTTTTATTAGTAGGGGGATCGAGTTTAGGAGCCACGAGGTCATGCTGCAGCTGTACAGAACTCTTGTGCGGCCGCACCTGAAGTATTGTGTGCAGTTCTGGTCACCGCATTGCAGGAAGGATGTGGAAGCTTTGGAAAAGGTGCAGAGGAGATTTACTAGGATGTTGCCTGGTATGGAGGGAAGGTCTGACGAGGAAAGGCTGAGGGACTTGAGGTTGTTTTCCTTAGAGAGAAGGAGGAGAAGAGGTGACTTAATGGAGACATATAAGATAATCAGAGGGTTGGACAGGGTGGATAGTAGAGCCTTTTTCCTCGGATGGTGATGGCAAACACGAGGGGACATGGCTTTAAGTTGAGGGGTGATACATATAGGACAGATGTCAGAGGTAGTTTCTTTACACAGAGAGTAGTAGGGGCGTGGAACGCCCTGCCTGCAACAATCGTAGACTCGCCAACTTGAAGGGCATTTAAGTGGTCATTGGATAGACAGATGGATGAAAATGGAATAGTGTAGGTCAGATGGCTTCACAGGTCGGCGCAGCATCGATGGCTGAAGGGCCTGTACTGCGCTGTAATGTTCTATGTTCTATGTTCCCGTGAAAATGAGGGATAGAAATGGCAAGATTAGGGAACCATGGATGACAGGTGAAATTGTGAGACTAGCTAAGAGGAAAAAGGAAGCATACATAAGGTCTAGGCGGCTGAAGAAAGACGAAGCTTTGAAAGAATATCGGGATTGTAGGCACAATCTGAAACGAGGAATTAAGAGCGCTAAAAGGGTCTTGAAATATCTTTAGCAAACAGGGTTAAGGAAAATCCCAAAGCCTTTTATTCATATATAAGGAGCTAGAGGGTAACCAGAGAAAGGTTTGACCCACTCAAGGACAAAGGAGGAAAGTTTATGCGTGGAGTCAGAGAAAATGGGTGAGGTTCTAAACGACTACTTTGCATCGGTATTCACCGAAGAGAGGGACATGATGGATGTTGAGGTTAGGGACAGATGTTTGATTACACTCGGTCAAGTCGGCATAAGGAGCGAGGAAGTTTTGGGTATTCTAAAAGGCATTGAGGTGGACAAGTCCCCAGGTCCGGATGGGATCTATCCCAGGTTACTGTGTGAAGCGAGAGGAAATAGCTGGGGCCTTAACAGATATCTTTGCAACATCGTTAAACATGGGTGATGTCCCGGAGGACTGGAGAATTGCTAATGTTGTCCCCTTGTTTAAGAAGGGTAGCAGGGATAATCCAGGTAATTATAGAACGGTGAGCCTGACATCAGTGGTAGGGAAGCTGCTGGAGAAGATGCTGAGGGATAGGATCCATTCCCATTTGGAAGAAAATGGGCTAATCGGTGATGGGCAACATGGTTTTGTGCAGGGAAGGTCATGTCTTACCAACTTAATAGACTTCTTTGAGGAAGTGACAAAGTTGATTGATGAAGGAAGGGCTGTAGATGTCATATACATGGACCTCAGTCAGGCGTTCGATAAGGTTCCCCATGGTAGGCTGATGGAGAAAGTGAAGGTGCATGAGGTCCAAGGTGTACTAGCTAGATGGATGAAGAACTGGCTGGGCAACAGGAGACAGAGTAGCAGTGGAAGGGCGTTTCGCAATGGAGACGTGGAACCACTGGTGTTCCACAGGGATCCGTGCTGGGACCACTGTTGTTTGTGATATACATAAATGATTTGGAGGAAAGTATAGGTGGTCTGATTAGCAAGTTTGCAGGCGACACTAAGATTGCTGGAGTAGCAGATAGTGAAGGGGACTGTCAGAGAATACTGCAGAATACAGATAGATTGGAGAGTTGGGCAGAGGAATGGCAGATGGAGTTCAATTCGGGCAAATGCGAGGTGATACATTTTGGAAGATCCATTTCAAGAGTGAACTATACAGTAAATGGAAAAGTCCTGGGGAAAATTGATGTACAGAGAGATTTGGGTGTTCAGGTCCACTGTTCCCTGAAGGTGGCAACGCAGGTCAATAGAGTTGTCAAGAAGGCGTACGGCATGCTTTCCTTCATCGGACGGGGTGTTGAGTACAAGAGTTGGCAGGTCATGTTACAGTTGTATAGGATTTTGGTTCGCCCACATTTGGAATGCTCCGTGCAATTCTGGTCGCCACATTACCAAAAGGATGTGGATGGTTTGGAGAGGGCGCAGAGGAGGTTCACCAGGAGCTTGCCTGGTATGGAGGGCGCTAGCTATGAAGAGAGGTTGAGTAGATTAGGATTATTTTCATTAGAAAGACGGAGGTTGTGGCGGGACCTGATTGAGGTGCACACAAACATGAGAGGTATAGACAGGTTGGATAGCAAGATTCTTTTTCCCAGAGTGGGGGATTCAGTTATTAGGGGATACGAGTTCAAAGTGAAAGGGGTAAAGTTTAGGGGGGATATGCGTGGAAAGTTCTTGACGCAGAGGCTGCTGGGTGCATGGAACGTGTTGCCAGCGGAGGTGGTAGACGCGGGCACGATCGCGTCTTTTAAGATGTATCTGGACAGATACATGAATGGGCAGGAAGCAAAGAGATACAGACCCTTAGAAAATAGGCGACAGGTTTAGAGAGAGGATCTGGATCGGCGGAGGCTTGGAAGGCCGAAGGGCCTGTTCCAGTGCTCTAATTTTCTTTGTACTTTGTTCTTTGTGACAGTACAAGTGAGGTCAGTGATATATCTGGAAGGGTGGTGACAGTACAAGTAAGGTCAGCGAGATATCTGGATGGGTAGTTACAGTACAAGTGAGGTTACTGAAATATCTGGATGGGTAGTGACAGTACAAGTGAGGTTGCAGATATATCTGGATGGGTAGTTACAGTACATGTGAGGTTTCTGATGTATCTGGATGGGTAGTTACAGTACATGTGAGGTCAGTGATATATCAGGATGGGTAGTTACAGTACATGTGAGGTTTCTGATATATCTGGATGGGTAGTTACAGTACATGTGAGGTCAGTGAAATATCAGGATGGGTAGTTACAGTGCAAGTGAGGTGAGTGATATATCAGCATGGGTAGTCAAAGTACAAGTGAGGTCAGTGATACTGCTGAATGGGTAGTTACAGTACAAGTAAGGTCAGTGTTATATCAGGATGGGTAGTTACAGTACAAATGAGGTCAGTGCTTTATCAGGATGGGTAGTTACAGTACAAGTGAGTTCATTGATAAAGCTGAATGGGTGATATATCTGGATGAGCAGTTACAGTACAAATGAGGTCAGTGATATATATCTGGATGGGGTGTTGCAGTACAAGCGAGGTCGGCGATATATGTGGATGGGTAGTTACAGTAAATGTGAGGTCAGTGATATATCTGGATGGGTGGTTACAGTACAAGTGAAGTCAGTGATCTATCTGGATGGGTAGTTGCAGTACAAGTGAGGTCAGTGATATATCTGGGTTGCTGGTTACTGTACAAGTGAGGTCAGTGATATATTTGGATGGGTAGTTTCACTACAAGTGAGGTAGGTGATACATCAGGATGGTTAGTTGCAGTGCAAGTGAGGTCAGTGATATATCAGGATGGGTCATTACAGTGCAAGTGAGGTCAGTGATATATCATTGGGTAGTTACAGTACAGGTGAGGTGACTGATATTTCTGGATGGGTAGTTACAGTACAAGTAAGGTCAGCGACATATCTGGATGGGTAGTTACAGTACAAGTGAGGTCAGTGATACAGCTGAATGGGTAGTTACAGTACAAGTGACATCAGTGATATATCTGTATGGGTAGTTACAGTACAAGTGAGGTCAGTGATATATTATGATGGGTTGTTACAGTACAAATGAGGTCAGTGAAAATCTGGATGGGTAGTTACAGTACAAGTGAGGTCAGTGATATATCTGGATGGGTCCTTGCAGTGCAAGTGAGGTCAGTGATATATCAGGATGTGTGGTTACAGTGCAAGTGAGTTCATTGAGAAAGCTGAATGGGTAGTCACAGTGCAAGCGAGGTCGGCGATAATTGTGGATGGGTAGTTACAGTAGTTACAGTAAATGTGAGTTCAGTGATATAAGTGGATGGTAGTTACAGTACAAGTGAGGTCAGTCATATATCTGGATGGGTTGTTACAGTACAAGTAAGGTCAGCGATTATATCTGGATTGGTAGTTCCAGTACAAGTGAGGTCAGTGATATATCTGAATGAATGATTGCAGTACAAGTAACGTCAGTGATCTGTCTGGATGGGTAGTTGCAGTACTGTTGGAGAAAATCCAGATTGTGCCCAATTGTTGAACAAATTCTCCAGACTCAGGCGTTGAGAACAAACACTTTATTGCATGATATCATGGGGATGCACACCCTCCCTAAAGGCGGTCCAGCGCTACTCCCCCCAGCTACAGATCGCCATGGACTTAGATAGTATAAAAGAAGCAGAGCTAGCAGTTTCACATTAAAGCATAAACCACAGGACAACCACAAGAACACCTACAGCTCTGTGCCCTTTGCAAAGTCTGAGGTCAGGAGAGCATTAGTTCGAGCATAACACGCTAGTTCCTTAATTCAATGCCCACTCCGGACTATATCTGGCCGTTACTTCTGGCGAGGTTGCACAAAAATGATGAAAGCGGGAAAGTCAGCAACGAACAGTCTGCGTCCACTTCCTCAAAATCCATCATGAGCTCTGTCCCTTCCAAAGCCAGATGATTGTGGTCAGTTGCTCTGTTTACATTTCCTGACCATTGGTTAGGTTAGCTACAAGCTGCGTCCAGTTTTTCTATTTCTACAAGGTTAAGTAATAATTAGCAAAGCTCAGAAAATTCTCCAACAAGTACAAGTGAGGTCAGTGATATATCAGGATGGGTAGTTACAGGCCTTCCAAGCCTCCGCCGATCCAGATCCTCTCTCTAAACCTGTCGCCTATTTTCTAAGGGTCTGTATCTCTTTGCTTCCTGCCCATTCATGTATCTGTCCAGATACATCTTAAAAGACGCGATCGTGCCCGCGTCTACCACCTCCGCTGGCAACACGTTCCATGCACCCAGCAGCCTCTGCGTCAAGAACTTTCCACGCATATCCCCCCTAAACTTTACCCCTTTCACTTTGAACTCGTGTCCTCTAGTAATTGAAACCCCCACTCTGGGAAAAAGCCTCTTGCTATCCACCCTGTCTATACCTCTCATGATTTTGTACACCTCAATCAGGTCCCCCCTCAACCTCCGTCTTTCTAATGAAAATAATCCTAATCTGCTCAACCTCTCTTCATAGCTAGCGCCCTCCATACCAGGCAACATCCTGGTGAACCTCCTCTGCGCCCTCTCCAAACCATCCACATCCTTTTGTTAATGTGGCGACCAGAATTGCACGGAGCATTCCAAATGTGGGCGAACCAAAATCCTATACAACTGTAACATGACCTGCCAACTCTTGTACTCAATGCCCCGTCCGATGAAGGAAAGCATGCCGTATGCCTTCTTGACCACTCTATTTACCTGCGTTGCCACCTTCAGGGAACAGTGGACCTGAACACCCAAATCTCTCTGGACATCAATTTTCCCCAGGACTTTTCCATTTACTGTATAGTTCACTCTTGAATTGGATCTTCCAAAATGCATCACCTCACATTTGCCCTGATTGAACTCCATCTGCCATTTCTCTGCCCAACTCTCCAATCTATCTATATTCTGCTGTATTCTCTGACAGTCCCCTTCACTATCTGCTACTCCACCAATCTTAGTGTCGTCTGCAAACTTGCTAATCAGTCCACCTATACTTTCTTCCAAATCATTAATGTATATCACAAACAACAGTGGTCCCAGCACGGATCCCTGTGGAGCACCACTGGTCACACGTCTCCATTTTGAGAAACTCCCTTCTACTGCTACTCTCTGTCTCCTGTTGCCCAGCCAGTTCTTTATCCATCTTGCTAGTACACCTTGGACCCCAAGCGCCTTCACTTTCTCCATCAGCCTGCCATGGGGAACCTTATCAAACGCCTTACTGAAGTCCATGTATATGACATCGACAGCCCTTCCCTCATCAATCAACTTTGTCACTTCCTCAAATAATTCTATTAAGTTGGTAAGACATGACCTTCCCTGCACAAAACCATGTTGCCTATCACTGATGAGCCCATTTTCTTCCAGATGGGAATAGATCCTATCCCTCAGTATCTTCTCCAGCAGCTTCCCTACCACTGACGTCAGACTCACCGGTCTATAATTACCTGGATTATCCCTGCTACCCTTCTTAAACAAGGGGACAACATTAGCAATTCTCCAGTCCTCCGGGACCTCACCCGTGTTTAAGGATGCTGCAAAGATATCTGTTAAGGCCCCAGCTATTTCCTCTCTCGCTTCCCTCAGTAACCTGGGATAGATCCCATCCGGACCTGGGGACTTGTCCACCTTAATGCCCTTTAGAATACCCAACACTTCCTCCCTCCTTATGCCGACTTGACCTAGAGTAATCAAACATCTGTTCCTATCCTCAACATCCGTCATGTCCCTCTCCTCGGTGAATACCGATGCAAAGTACTCGTTTAGAATCTCACCCATTTTCTCTGAGTCCAAGCATAACATTCCTCCTTTGTCCTTTAGTGGGCCAAGTTACAGTACAAGTGAGGTCAGTGATGTTGCTGAATGGGTGGTTACAGTACAAGTAAGGTCAGTGATATATCTGGATGTGTAGTTACAGTACAAGTGAGGTCAGTGAAATATCTTGATGGGCAGTTACAGGACAAGTGAGGTCAGTGATATATCTCTATGGGTCTTTACAGTACAAGTGAGGTCAGTGATCGATCTGGATGGGAAGTTGCAGTCCATGTGACGTCAGTCATACAACTGGATGGGTAGTTACAGTACAAGTGATGTCAGTGATATATCTGGATGGGTAGTTACAGTACAAGTGAGGTCAGTGATATATCATTGGGTAGTTACAGTACAAGTGAGGTCAGTGATATATCAGGATGGGTAGTTACAGGGCAACTAAGGTCAGAGATCGATCAGGATGGGTAGTTACAGTACAGGTGAGGTCAGCGATATATCTGGATGTGTAGTTACAGTACAAGTGCTGTCAGTGATCTATCTGGATGGGTAGTTGCAGTACAAGTGAGGTCAGTGAAATATCTGGATGGGTAGTTAAAGTACATGTGAGGTCAGTGAGATATCTTGATGGGTAGTTACAGTACAAGTGAGGTCAGTGATATATCTGTATCTGTAGTTAGAGTACAAGTAAGGTCAGTGATATATCAGGATGGGTAGTTACAGGACAACTAAGGTCAGAGATAGATCAGTCTGGGCAGTTACAGTACAGGTGAGGTCTGTGTTATATCTGGATGGGTAGTTACAGTACAAGTGAGGTCAGTGATGTTGCTGAATGGGTAGTTACAGTACAAGTACGGTCTGTCATATATCTGGATGGGTAGCTCCAGTCAAGTGATGTTAGTGATATGTCTGGATGGGTAGTTACAGTACAAGTGCGGTCAGTGACATATAGGATGGGTAGTTACTGTACAAGTGAGGTCAGTGTAAATCTGGATGGGTGGTTACAGTACAAGTGAGTTCATTGATATATCTGGATGGGTAGTTACAGTACAGGTGAGGTCAGCGATATATCTGGATGGGTAGTTAAAGTACAAGTGTGGTCAGCGATATATCTGGATGGGTTGTTGCAGTAAATGTGAGGTCAGTGATATTTCTGGATGGATAGTAGCAGTACAACTGTGTGAAAGACTGGAGACAATTCGAGCACATGAGTAAGTATTAATTTGCCGCCTTCACAGTTACGTAGGATGTCATTTGTGACTTTTATAAGTGTCAACTTGCGACTGTGGGAGGACAGAACTTGACTGGAGTTATTCAAATATTGGCATCATGGATTTGCGAGATGGCAATACCTTCAAGTATTTTAGAGAGGAAGCAGAAGTTGGCGTTCGTGTGATGCCAAGGACAGAAGAATCAAAGTTTGTTTTATTGTGGGAGAGATTTTATGGGAGAGAGTCACAGAACCTGAGGAGAGAGAACTGTTATCAGCTCACATGGGCACCATGAGCAGCCACCAAGCTGAGGCACAGGTGCTGTCGGCTTCTGTATTAGTAGACTAGAAACACCAGGAACCGCCTCTCGGCTGCTCTCAGTTGCTTTGTTTATCAATTAATTGATAAATTGATGAAACCGGTAATTTCACCACGTTCTTGACCTGCTTTCTGAACTTGGACTGAGTCACCCCATCAATAAATGTATTTGTGCAGCAAATTATAATATGTAGCATGAAACCGACTTGTCCAAGTATATAGAAAGGATCAGTGTAATCCTCGAGATATAATCCTGCAATATAACAAGTTAGAAAATATACAACATATGTCAACCACAGAAGTATAAAGCTGCTGGATATGGTGAAGAGTAAAATCACAGGCTTCCTTCTGCTCTCCATCTCTGGGTCACTGCGATTCGCTCCCTTGCTCTGACTCCTAAGTCGCTTACGGACTCAACTGGACACTAAAATGTATCTAACTGTCAGAGCGTTGGGCAACAAAGTTAAAGCGAATGCGAGCAATGGGGTTAAAACGGTATCAAACCAGTCAAATCCCAGCCATCCAGCCTCAGTATAATAAATTGGCTTTTGATAACAAAACCATGGTACATTGTCGATTATCTCTCCAGGTTCAAATATAAAGTAGAAGGGGATGTTTTTTAAACAGAGCAGAATGCAGGTTGTTGCTAAAACCACAGCTGTAGATTTCTCAGTGCAATATTTAGTTTTCAGTTTCTGGCAACAAATCGCCACAAATCGATCAAAGGAGAAAGTGACGGTGAACCAGATAGAACAGTCTGTGGCTGCACAAAGTGGGACAGTGATAATACTACACGCAGGGGTGATGTTCAGGAAAGATCCCGGGAAAAAATAATAATTGATCAGCCAAAGTACGCCCTCAGTGATAATGACCAGTAGATCTGCCATTGCCATGGCCACCAGGTATCTAGTGGTGCAGGTGGAGACTCCGCACTTTCCCCGGGACAGGATCACAATCGCCATTAAATTAACTGTAAGAGAGAGATGGGAAAAGAGGCTGGAAATTACTGATCAAACATTCTCCATGTCTGAACCCAGAGAGTAAGGGCTCGATTTTAACACCAAAACTGGGTGGGTTGGGATTGGGTCAGTGTTTAAAACTTAAATATCTCAACCACGAACTCAACCCACCTCCAAACTGTGCACTTTCTGGTTGAACAGAGGAGGGACAGTAGAGGAGCACCAATCGCACCCAGGAGTGGAGTCAGCATGTTAATTATTATAATGAGGTTTCAAGCCTCTGATTTAACCTGCTTTACAGGTTTACCATTGATGGAGCAGGTTTCTCCATCAGACACTACCCTCCGCACAAAGCCAATCCGAATTGACAATCACCTCCCCATTCCCGGGATTGGCATCCCTCTGTGTTCTGAGGTGAATGGAAACCCCGGATCGACATCCACACCCCAAGGGTGGAACCAACCTCCACCCTGCCCAGGATCGCACCATCTGAGCATCTGGGATTGGACTCTCCTGGGATTGGACATCCCCAGCGGACTGGGATCACTCCTTCAGGATAGGAGAACATCTAGGGGATGGGAATTGGACAGTCCCCGATTGGACAACTCCCTTCGTGATCATGGTTTGGACAGACCTAGTCCTACGGCCTTCTCCACTGCCCACCTCGCGTGACGAGAAGCCAAGCCTGCCTATCAGACTGACTTCTGGATGGAGAAACTGACAAAAGACGCACATTAAAACATCATAGCATGTTGAAACGCTGTCCTCACTCCCTCCCACCTACCTACATATTTGCTCCTCTAATATCCAGCTCTCGGTATTTGAGTGAAATCAAAATACAGAGCTTGCTTTAAATCTGATAAAAGCAGTGAACAGGCAGCATTTGTGGAGGGAGAAACAGAGTTAATTGCCAGAATTGCAAAAGGATGTGGTGACCCCGCCCACCGGCTGGAAAGCTGGGCCCAAGCCTGTCTCACTCGGGCACTGGACGCCATGACAGTATTTTGTGTGGCTTAGGTAATTAACTGCTTGTAGTCGGGGTCTCTGTCCCTGTGAGGAAGGATGTCCCACCTCCAAGAGTTGTCGCCCAGAAGAGAGAGTGGTCAGAGCAGGATGTTGAATTAAAGGCGAAATTGACCGGAGGTTCAGGGTCCTGTTTTTAGACTGAAAGGAAATGTTGAGCAAAGAAATCACTCAATCTGCATTCCGTCATTTCCAAGATATAGGAGACTGCATGGTGGGCAGTGAATACAATAACTACACTGGAGGAAGTACACAAGTAAATCTCTGTTTCACCTGGATGGAGTGTTTGGGCACTGGACAGTGGGAAGGAAGGAAGTGAAAGGGCAGATATTGTTTCTGCTGTGCTTGTACAGGAAGGTGCTGGGTGGGGGAGGGAAATCGGATTTTGGGGATGACAGAAGTGTGAACCAGTGTGTTACAAGGGTCAGGGGGACAGGAGTGGATGGGAAGATGTGTTTGGTGTTGGTTTTAGCTGGACATGGTGGAAATGGCAGAGGATGATATGTTGCATGTGAAGGCAGTTGGAGTGGAAGGTGAGCCGAAGGGGAAAATGGAATAGAGTCCTACAGGAAATGGGATGTGAGCAAGTTCAGTCAAGCTGGCTGTGAGAAATGGGAGAATTATAGTCGATATTGGTGGACAGCCAATCCCCTGAAATGGAGATAGAGAAGTCGAGGGAGGGAATGTAACAGTCAGAGGTGGACCATGAGAAGATGAGGGAGGGCAGAAACCTGAAGCAAAGTTATTACTTTTTTTCCAGTTCAGGGAGAAATATGTACCTAAAAAGGAGGTGAAAGATGTAACCTGAGTACTTCAGAGCGGGTGAGGAAGAGAGGAGTTCCTGTGGGAATGACAAGCTCCCATTGTGAAACTGATAAATTCCAGACGGGACCCTCTGAATGTACCCATGGGCGACAATCCAGGGATTGAGAAATAGGAGCAAGAACAGACCATTTGGCCTATCGAGCCTGCTCTGCCATTCAATACGATCCTGCCTGATGTTGGGCTTCAATTCCACTTTCCTGCTCACGCCCCAAATCTCTTGATTTCCAGCAAGACGAAAAATCTCTCTATCCCAGCCTTAAATGTATTCAATGATGAAGCATCAACAACCGTCCGAGATAGAGAATTCCAAAAATTCACAACACTTTGAGTGAAGTAATTTCTCCTCATCGTAAACCTGAATGATTCACCCCTTTATCCTGAGACTGTGCCCCCGTGTATTAGATTCCCTGAACAGCGGAAACAAACTTTTAGCTTCGACCCTATCAAGCCCTTTCAGAATCTAATATGTCTCAATCAGATCACCTCTCATTCTTATAAACTCCTGAAAATACAGGCCCAATTTACTCAGCCTCTCATCATAGTACAACCCCCTCATTGCAGGGACTAATTTAGTAAATCTTAGCTGCACCACCTCCAGTGCAAGTATATCCTTTGCTAAATGTGGAGACCAAAATTGCACACAGTATTTCAGGTGCAGTCTGACCAAAGCCCTGTACAATTTTAGTTAGACTTCTTTATTACTGTAATCCAATTCCCTTGCAATAAAGGCCAACATGCCATTTGCCTTCCTAATCGCTTGCTGCACCTGCATGTTGACTTTGTGCGTTCCTTGTACGAGTATACCCAAGTCTCTCTAAATATCAACGCTTAGCAGTTTCACACCTTTGAAAAAATATTCTGCGTTTCTATATTTACGACCAAACTGAATAACTTCACACTTCCCAACATTATATTCCATTTGCCATCATGTTGCCTACACACTTAATCTGCCTACATCTCTTTGCAGCCTCTCTATGTCCACCCGACAGCTTAACTTTCTACTGAGCTTTGTATCATCAGCACACTTAGATACATTACTCTGTCATTTCATCCAAGTTATTAATATAGAGTGTAAATAGCTGAGGCCCCAGCACTTGCAGTACCCCACTATTCACTGCCTGACAACATGAAAATGCCCCATTTATGCCCACTCTCTGTTTACTGACTGTTAACCAATCCTCTATCTATGCTAATATATTACCCCCAACTCTATGAGCCATTGTCTTGCCCATTAATCTTTTATGTGGCACATTTTCGAATGTCTTTTGGAAATCCAGGTATACTACATCCACTGGTTCCCCTTTATCTGCCCTATTAGTTACATCTTCAAAAGTTTCTAATGCGTTTGTCAAACAGGATTTCCCTTTCGTAAAAACATGCTGTCATGTTCTAATCATAATGTTGATTTCCAAGTGCATTGTTAAGACCTTTTCAATAAAGGTTTCCAGCTGATGTTAGGCTGTGGTTCAGGTACAGAGGGACCTAGGTGTATTTGTGCACAAGTCATTGAAGGTGGGCAGGATAGGTTGACAGCGCGGTTAATGAAGCAGGCAGTATCCTGGGATTTATTAATCGGGGCATAGAGTACAAGAGCAAGGAAGTAATAAGGCCTCAGCTGTAGTATTGTGTCCAATTCTGTGTGCTGCACTTGAGGAAAGACATGAGGGTATTGGAGAGAGTACAGAAAGGATTCACGGGAATGGTTCCACGGATGAGGAATTTCAGTAATGAAGACAGATTGGAGATGTTAGGACTGTTTTCCTTGGAGAAGAGAAGGTTGCAAGGTGATTTGATAGAGGTATTCAAAATCATGAGGGATCTGAACAGAGTAGATAGAGAGGAAGTGTTCTCACTTGTGAAAGGATTGAAAAGGAGAGGGCACAGATTTAAAATATTTGTTAAGAGGAGCAAAGGTGAAATGAAGAAAAACATTTTCATGCACCGAGTGGTTAAGGTGTGGAATGTGCTGCCTGGGAACGTGGTGGAGGCAGGTTTAATTGAAGCATTCGAAAGGGAATTAGACAGTTATATGAAAAGGAAGAATGTGCAGCTTTATGGGGAGGAGGCAGGGAATGGAATTGAGGGAATTGCTCTTTCAGCGAGCCGGTGTGGACATGATGGGCCAAATGGCCGCCTTTTGCACTGTAACGATTCTGTGAATCTGTGACTAACTGGCCTGTCGTTCCCTGTTTGCTCTCTCCCTTCTTTCTATTATGGCGGTGTAATATCTGCCAACTTCCAATCTGACGGGACCATTTTGGAAAAGCATAGCGACTGCATCCACTATCTCAGCAGCTATCTCATTTAGAATCCTCTGGTGTAGGACCTCTGGTCACGGGGACGTGTCCGATTTTAGTCCCTCAGGTTTCTCCAAAACTTTTTCTCAGCTGATATCAATTTCCTCAATTTCCTCACTCTTTTTCGCCCCTAGCTAACTGCCTATTTCTCGTATGGAATTTGTGTCATACTGTGAAGACGGACACAAAATATTTCTTCAATGCCTCTACCATTTCCGCATTCCCTCTGATGATTTCTCTGGTCTCTGCCTCTAAGGGACCAACATCTACTTTAGCTACTCTCTTCCTTTTATTGTACTTATTAAAGCTCTTAAAATCTGTTTTTAAATTGCTGACTAGTTTACTCTCAGTCTATTTTTTCCCTTTCTCCCAACTTTTTGGTGGCCCTTTGCTGGTTTCTAAAACACTCTCAATCCTTCGACCTGCTACTAATTTCTGCAACATTGTAAGCCTTTTCTTTTACTCTAATCCTCTCCTTAACTTCTTGAGTGAGCCACGATGTATCTTTTGGCTGGGAAATAACCTACTGCTCTGGGTCAGGAAAGATCCTGTCTGCAGTGAGCTCAAGGGTTGAAGCAGATGGTCAGAACTAACTGCCAAGAAATAACTGAAAGAATTCATCAAACAACTCCAAGCGATTTAAGGCAGAAAGGGGGCAGATAATTGATCAAGTAATCAAAGGACCAAATGATTCCGGGGCTACAGGTTCATAAATGATTTAAATTAGAATCAAAGGTTAACAAGACCATGGAAATGTGATCAAAGCACAGGGGATCATTTCCAGGGGAAGAGAAATACAAGTAAAAAGGACTTTTCTCTCGATAAGAAAAGGCTGAGTGGTGACCGAATAGAGGCTGTTAAAATAGAACCATAGAACCAAAGAAAAATTACAGCATAGAAGGAGGCCATTCAGCCTATAATGTCTGTGCTGGGCGAAAATTAGCCGCCAAATCTAATTCCACCTCCCAGTACCTGGTCCATTGTCTTGCTGGTTACAACACTTCAAGTGCATATCCAGGTACCTTTTAAAAGAATTCAGGGTTTCTGCCTCCCCAACCATTCCTGGCAGTGAATTACCGACATCCACCACCCTCTGGGTGAAAGAGTTTTCCTCATGTCCCCTCTAATCCTTCTCCCAATCACCTTAAATCTGTGCTCCCTGGTAATTAACCTCTCCGCTAAGGGAAACAGGTTCTTCCTGTCTATTCTATCAAGGCCCCTCATAATTTTGTACACCTCAATTAAGTCACCCCTCAGCCGCCTCTGTTCGAAGGAAAACAACCCTAGCATCTCCAGTCTTTCCTCATAGCTGTAACTTTCAAGCCCTGTGGCAACATTCTTGTAAATCTCCTTTGCACGCTCTCCAGAGCAACTATATCCTTCCAGAAATATGGAGACCAGAACTGTACGCAATACTCCAACTGTGGCTGAACCAGCATTTTATACAATTCCATCATTACATCCCTGATTTTGTATTCTATACCTCGGCCAATAAAGGAAAACATTCGATTTGCCTTCTTCACCACTTTATCTCCCTGTCGTGCCACCTTCAGGGACCTGTGGACATGCACTCCAAGGTCTCTCATTTCTTCTACCCCTCTCAATATCCTCCCGTTTATTGTGTATTCCCTTGCTTTGTTTGCCCTCCCCAAATGCATTACTTCACACTTCTCCAGATAGAATTCCATTTGCTACTTTTCCACCCACTCAAACAACTTCTTCATATCATTCTGAAGTCTACAGCTATCCTCTTCACTATCAATTACACGGCCAATTTTTGTGTCATCAGCAATTTTCCCAATCATGCCTCCAACATTTAAGCCCAAATCATGAATGTATACTACAAAAAGAAATTGATAGATAAATAAATAGATCAAATGATAAATAGATTGGCAGAGTATAGTGGAGATGATATTGCCACATGTGAGGTTGTTCAATCTGGTGATTATCAATACAGGATATTCAGTAATAAATCCAAGAAGGAATTCAAGAGAGTCTTCTTTACTCAGAGAGTGGTGAGAATGTGGAACTTGCTACCACATGGAGTAGTTGAGATGAATAGCATTTCAGGGGATCCAGAAAAGTACATGAGAAAGGGCTGGAAGGATATACTGATAGGGTTAGAAAGGCTGGGATGGGGAGGGGCTTGTGCAGAGCATAAAGACATAAACCAGTTGAGTGGAATAGCCAGTTTCTGTGCTGTAATATTGATGTAATTCTCTGTAAGTTGATTATAAATCACATTCATCAATTCATTAATAATATTACAGATATTTAATATTGCAGATGCTTTATTTATTGAAGCAGTGCATTAGTTATTACATTATTAACAGTTTGCTAATGTTATTATTTACTGCAGCTGGACGGATCTGTTTTATGAAAATCTGAAATGTATGTCTTCAGTTATAGGGACACACATCACTGAGCGAAAAGCATAGATCACTGCAGGTTGCATGTGTACAGACTCCAAATCATTGATAAAAACTGGTTCATCAAACCTTAATCAATTACAGAATTGGAATAATCATTACCAATTATTCATCCGGTCTAATAGCAAGATAACAAAAGTCAACAGCCATGATCCACAGATTCCCAGGACTGTGCTGGCGGGAAGGGAATTCAGCAGCACCAGACAATGTTTACAGTCACTATACTCAGAGTAAGGATAAGTCATTATCCAGAGGATTAGAATATTGTAGCAGTGCTGTGATGCTGTTTACCTGTCAGTAAATAGTTAACATCTGATTCAATTCGTGCAGTTCAATAGGAAACAGCAACATCAATGTATTTCACTTCATACACTTATCACACAACATCTTCAACCAAAAACAAAAATCATCCTCTTTGTCACCAATTACATTAATAAAACACAGAGGCAGCTCCATGGCGGGGAGAGATCAGTCACCTGAAAGACTGATTTCAAAGGCGAAACAGCTTTCCCTCTCTGGTTAGCAGTACAATTCTACAGTGACTGATACTCCCAGCAATACATGGTCACTGGGATCAGGTGTTTCACTCTGGTTAGTGACCCACACTCAGTACAATTCTACTTTGACAGATACTCCCAGTAATACATCCCTCAGAAATTTGCTTTTGCTGACGTCTTATTCAACAGTACAAAATATTCGATTAATAACTTGATAATAAAACAAGACTGTGAGCTACAAACCGAGGCTTTGGTCTGGATTTTACGTTGGGTGGTCGGAAGCAGGCCACTGACGTAAAAGCCATTGGCGAACCCACTTCTGCCTTGCCTGGGGTTCCATCCTGCATCTTACGGGTCCCCAGGCATTAATTGTTCCAAGGTGGGACTTCCACCCACTTGAGGGTGCCAGCCAATCAGCGAGACAGCCGCTCGTAGACCCAGCAACGCCACTCGGAGTGGTAGCCGCAGAGGAAGACATGAAGACGGGATTTAAGATGAATTTTGGTTGCCTCACCAGGGGTAATCTGTCGGGCCCTGGCATGGCAAGGGTGGTCGTTTGGGGGGGGGAAAGGGGGTGTGTTGGGTCCCGGGCATGGTTGGGGAAGTGGGGGTGGCCTTCCATCGTGCACCCTGTGCCCGATTATCAGGGCCCACCCCCGGGGGCACTGAGAAGCTGCCTGCTTTTCCCAGACAGCTTTCCCCGGCTCCAGGATGCCTGCTTGCCTGGCATAAAATCCACGTGGAGGCAGCTGAATTCCCTTAAGTGGCTTTTAAGTGGCAACTTTCCCTCCCGCCCCCACCCCATTCTACGTGAAGGAGGGAGGAAGTGGGAGCGGGTCGGCTAAGCTTCCCAGAGCATCCCGCTCCATTTTACGACCCCCCCCCCCCACTCCCCCGCAATAATCTGGCTCGTTGGGGTGGCGTAAAACTCCGGCCTTTATTTCAGTTGAGGCAGCAATAATTCAAGAGATTTGACTGATCAGGTGTCTGTATAACAATTACCAGTAGACCAACATGTAACCGCATCAGTCACAGACCAAAACCACAGAGCAGCTCACACACAGATTTACACAACTTCAATGGTTATTGTCACTTACTAGGAACACCAACGATGGCAAGGATCACAACGTATATTTTCTGGATACTGTTAATTGGCTGATGCATTTTCTGTGTCAGGTGATCTGTCACCTTCGTCTGCAGGCAATCTCTCTGTATTAAACTCTGAAACAATACAGCCCCACAGCCTTTAATTTATACTTTGCGGGAACTCCACAGGGACATTGATGTTGCAACCTTGGTCAAATAATATAATTTAAATTTTAAACAAACAGATTACGACAGAAGAGTTAAGTCCCTGTTGTGATGGAATGGAATATATTTAACACTGAGATTGAATTTGAACAACCCAAAGACTGGGTGGTTCTGATCACATGAATTACCTCCTGATAATTAGAAGCTGTAATCTCCCAACAATGCTGATGTTCCAGGAAATACCATCACACACACCTCTATTTCTCATATTGATTCAGTGATGACTTTCACTCTGTTGTGATTGTTCAGTTATTAAATTCCTAATGTTAATGTGTCCTCTCAGGGCTGCTATACTGTATTCTGGGATGTGACTGTTCACTTTAACTCTGAACATTCAGTTTTATAATTAAAGAAAGGAAATTGTGCATATGAATCCTGAAACTGATACAGCCTCACAAATTCATACAGCCCCTCAAACTAATAACAGCCTCAACTAATACAGCCCCTCAAACGAAAACAACTCCTCTAATAATACAGCCCCTCAAACTAAAATGTTCCAGAAACTAAAACAGTCACTCAAATTAATGCAGTCCCTTAAACTAATGAAGCTTCTCAAACTAATACAGCCCCTCAAACTAGTTTCTCATTGATTTAATTGAAGTTTGAGGCTGGAAGAGCTGACAGCTAAGTGTGATATGTGACCTCCAATCCAGAAATTGTGTGCATGCGGAGTAAAATTAAAATATTATAAAAATATAAGTCCCTCAAATTATTCAGTCCCATAAATTGATAAAGCCACTAAAACGAATACAGCCCCTCAGTCCAGTGCAGATCCTAATCTTAATACAGCCCATCAAACTAATACAGTCCCTCAAACTTATACAGCCTTGAATCTAGTCCTGTTCCTCAAACTAGTGCAACACTTCAAATTAATTCAGCCCTTCAAACTAATACAGCATGTCAATCTAATACAACACCTCAAACTAATGCAATCCCTCAAATTAACATTATCTCTCAAACTAATGCACCTTCTCACACTAATACAGCTGCTCAAACTAATACAGTCCATGAAAATTATACAGACGCTCAAAGCAATATAGCCTCTTAAACTAATAACTCAAAATATAACTATACCTCAAACTTTTCATCAATTCACTTGAATATACTGTATTAAACGAATGCAACCGCTCAATAAATACAGCATTTCAAACTAATACAGTCTCTCAAACAAATGCAGCCTCTCAAACGAATAGGGTACCTCAAAATATAATTATTCCTAAAACTGATATAATAATTTAATTGAATACATTGCCTCAAACTAATAGAGCGTTTCAATAAGTACAGCACCTCCAACTAATACATCACCGCAGACAAATACAGTCTATCAAACTAATAAAATACTAACAGTCATTTGGTAGAACAGAACTTGAGTATTGCTGGAAATAGAGACATGCTGTCGAAGCTTTTCATCTTGCACTCATCAGGACAATCCGCAAGATTACCAATGTAAGGTCAAACAACAACGCATAAAGGATAAAGTTGTTGTTTTCCCTTAAATTGGCATTCTTCCGGTTGTCCTGATGAGTGCAAGTCGAAAAGCTTCGACAACATGTCTCTATTTTCAGTAATACTGACAAAATACATCTTCCCCTCCCTTCCCCTGTCAGCATTCTGAAGAGATCGTTCCCTCCGTGACACCGTGGTCCACTCCTCCATTACCCCAACCATCTCGTTCCCTTCCCAGGACACCTTCCCCTGCAATCGCAGGAGGTGTAATACCTGCCCATTTACCTCCTCCCTCCTCACTATCCCAGACCCCAAACAGTCCTTTCAGGTGAAGCTGAGATTTACTTGTACTTTTTTCAATGTAGTATACTGTATTCGCTGCGCACAATGTGGTCTCCTCTACATTCGGGAGACCAAACGCCGACTTGGTGACCGCTTTGCGGAACACCTCCACTCAGTCCGCAAGCAGGACCAAGAGCTTCTGGTTTCTTGCCATTTCAACACTCCTCCCTGCTCTCATGCTCACATCTCTGTCCTGGGATTGCTGCAGTGTTCCAGTAAACAACAAGGCAAGCTCCAGGAACAGCATCTCATTTACCGATTAAGCACACTGGAGCCTGCTGGACTGAGTTCAATAATTTCAGAGCATGACGGGCCACCCATTTTACTTTTACTTTTAGTTATTCTTTTCTTTTTCCTTTTTTTATGTATTTCTTGTGTTTATTTTATTTTATTTCATCTTAGTTTGTTGAGTTTATTTTTCATGTTTATACTTGCAGCTGTTCAATTTTCAGTCTGTTAACACCGAATCTGTACTAATGTTTTGTCTTTCAAAACACCATTAACATATTATTTGCCTTTGCTCTTTTTTCTCCTCAGATTAAAACAGTGAGTGTCTTTAAGACTCTATTAAAAACAGTGCACCTTTAAGGTAGAGAATGTTCTGCAATTTCTAAGGCAATGTTTGCCAACAGCTGCATTTTTGTTACCTAGGCGACAGCAGGAGAGAGAGATCAAATTGAGTGGTGTTTCGATTTGACTGTGTTTGAGATTGGAAAAACCTGGTCTGAACCAATTATTTTGAGAGACTCTGTAATGAAGCATGCTACTGAAAGAAGAAAGCTGTCATTTTTCTTTCAACAACATATTTTCTACAGGGAGCTATAGGCCGAATTAATTGCCTAAAGAAGAAAAGCATTTTTTCAAGAAAATGTTTGTATAGCTGAAGGACTGTTGACGTCTACTGCAGCTGAAGAGATGAATGCCTATTAAGAATCGACTACTGCATCGAATCCACGTGAAGCCTTTCAGTAGCCTTTGACGATTTCCATATTAGAATACCCCAACCATCAGGAACATAACCCACAAAGACGTACTTATTTACTTATTCTTAAGAAGCAGCTAATTTTTAAAATCACTTTTTAAAACCGGTTAGCTACTGTCATTTTTGTGTGCATGTGTGTGAATGGGGGAGTTAGATTAAAATAAGACGCAAAATAAGGTCTTTAGACATAGGTTTATATTGGTAGTGATTAAGATTTAGTTTTTTAATAAATTGTTAATTTGTTGTTGTCTAAAGATACCTGGTTTTGTGTGCTTTATCTGGAGGTTGCGATAGTGTTTAATTTGACAGTTTTCCAGTTGGGTGGAAAGCTTTGAATAATATGCTGCGATCTGTGGAGTGACGGGACTGAATTGACAGGACGCTGCACCTGCCACGATCGTAACAAAGGTAATAGCAGAGTCGAAAATGATTCTGATTTACTATGGAAAAGAAATTTCTGAGACCTTAGCCAGAACTTTATGCCACCCCAGCAAGCCAGATGGTGGCGGAGGTCGGGGTGGAGGGCTTGGTGTAAAATGGAGCGGGAGGCTCCGGGAGGCCTTCCCGACCCACTCCCGCCTCTGCCCCACTTTACGTAGGGTGGGAGGGGAGTGCATAAAATGGGCATTTGTCAATTAACGGTCACTTAAAGACCTTCGCCTGCCTCCACGGGGATTTTACCTGTGGCAAGTGGGCGTCCCGGATCCGGGAAAGGCCGCCCAGTGAAAACTGGTGGCCTCTCAGGACCCCAGGGGTGGGCCCTAATAAATGGGCACAGGGTGCCCGATTGTGGGTCAACCCCGCTTCCCCAAACATCCACTGAACGCAATTTCCCCCCCCCTCTCCCCAAATGACCCCTGGCGAGGCAAACCAAACATCCCTGCACTCCTGGCACCATGTCCTTGGCTGGGCTGCAGTCTCAGCAGTGGCCACCAATCCCGGTGGCGCTGCTGGGACAAAAGCTGCTGGCCCGATAATTGGCCAGCAGCTCAATGAGGCAGTCCCGCCTCGGAACATTGAGAGCTGGGGTTCCTGTAAAATGCAGGACGGATCACCAGGCGAAGGCAGAAGCGGGTTCGCCACCAACCTTTGCGTCGGTAGCCAGTTCCCATCCACTCGACGTAAAATGCAGCCCCTTATATATAATCAGGAATCAGAGTTGTTAACTCCTAAGCAGGAAGGCTTGCATAGACCAACAGCTAATTTGCAGAGTGAAAGAGACTTAAAGGAACAGAGGACCAGCCAAGAAATTTTAGTTTAGTTTAGTTTAGTTTAGTTTTAGTTTTGTGATACAGCACTGAAACAGGCCCTTCTGCCCACCGATTCTGTGCCGACCATTAACCACCCATTTATACTAATCCCACACTAATTCCATATTCCTACCACATCCCCAACTGTCCCTATATATGCCTACCACCTACCTATACTAGGGGCAATTTATCATGGCCAATCAACTTATCAATCTGCAAGTCTTTTGGCTTGTGGGAGGAAACCGGAGCACCCGGAGGAAACCCACGCAGACACAGGGAGATCTTGCAAACTACACACAGGCAGTACCCGAGATTCCCTAAATTATCCAAAGGTTTGGGAAAACTAAAACCATCAGACCACATCTCTCTCAGAAAGAATGCAGAACCTTTATATTTGTATACACCGAGGAAAGTTCCATATCCACTCCTAAAAAAACTTTAAAAAGAAACGCTAACTGCAGATTTTGACAATTACAATTGGATGAGGAATCAACCTTCCTGATGATTTTTATAACTCCATTTGGAAGATTCTATTTTAACAGATTACTATTCAGAATTACGTCAGCACCGGAGAACTTTCAAAGGACGATGTCGAGAATCCTGGAAGGATTAAGATGGGAATCTGCCAAGTGGATGATGTGTTGATCCATGGAGCCAATCAACAGGAACACAATATGAGAGTGAGAACAGTAATGCAGAGACTGGAGGAAGCAGGTCTCACATTGAATGAGAAATGTGTCTTTAAACAGCAAATGGTGAGATTTCTAGGACATATCATTGATGGATCAGGTATCAGAGCAGATCCACAAAAGACAAAAGTGATAAAAGACTTTCCAGAGCCTAGAAAGTTACAGAGATGCAAAAAGTTTATGGGAATGGTCAATCAAAGAGGGAAATTTCTACCAAATTTAGCCGTGATCAATGAGCCATTCCAGCAGTTGTTAAAAAATGACAATGTTTGGTTTTGGAGAGAAACCCAACAAGAATCCTTTCAGAAAATTGAGAAGATGCTAGTTTACTCAGAAGTGTTCGTCGATTGTGACCCAAAGTTATCAACCATCATAGCAGCGGATGTGCCATCAACTGGATTAGGATCAGTCTTATTTCAGCTGCAGAGAGAGATGGGAGATGCAGACCTGTATATTTTGCATCTCGTTCATTAATGGAAACAGAGCAGTCATAGAAAAGAAAATGTTGGCAACAACTTGGGCATGTGAGAAATTATCTGACTATGTGCTAGGTCTTCAATTTAAAACTGAAACTGATCATAAACAGTTTGTTACTCTCCTAAACACAAAAGAGTTTAAGATTGCTGAGATTGATGCAAGAACCGAATACATTCCAGGGAACAGCAGATCACAGCAGATGCTTTATCACGTATTTCATCAGCAGGATATGAAGAAGGCGATATTTTATTTCTTGATGAAGTAGAAGTATTTGCTCTGACAACAACAGCAACTTTACCTGCTACAGCACAGAAACTGAACGAAGTCAGAAATGCTCAAAAAGCAGATGAGTTATGTACAGCAATCAGAGAATATTGTTTGCACGGATGGTCAGTGTACATGCCACATAACCCAGTTCTAAGGCAATATTATGAGCAAAGGGATCATCTGTGCATTGTTGATGATTTATTGATCTACGATTAGAGATTAGTTATCCCTAGGATGCAAAGGTTAGAGGTCTTGAAGAGATTACACCAAGGATATTTGGGAAAATCCAATTGTAGAGCCAGGGGCAAGACAGTCAATGTGGTGGCCTGGTATTTTGAAAGAAATTGAAGAGATGATATCGAGGTGTATCAGGTGCGCTATCAATCGTCATGAGACAAAGGAAGCACTCATGTCATCATCCTTTCCGTCTAGACCATGGGAACATCTAGGAATGGATCTTTTTGATCATAGAAATAAAATATTCTTAATCGTAGTCGATAAATATTCAAGGTGGATTGAAGTTAAACAACGACAAGGTCAAGGTTCAGAGCTGTAATCACATCCTTAACAGAAATCTTTGCGACACAAGGAATTCCGGATATTGTAATATCTGACAATTGTAATGCAATTTTCGAATGAATGCTTCAGAGAGTTTAGAGAAGCATTTGGCTCTATTCATATTACTGTTTTTTTCCAGGTACCCTCAGGCTGATGGTGAAACTGAGAGACATGTAAGGACTGTGAAAGTGTTATTAAAAAGAATTAAGATCTTCAATTAGCACTTCTAAGTTATTGATCAACACAACTTCAGAATGATTTAACTCCATGCGAATTGTTGATGGTGTTACACCCAAGGTGGGAGTAATGCACTGTTAATTCAGTCCCACGACTCCAAATTTCATAGCATACGAGTAAAGTTTCCCACCTGCTGGAAAGTATCCAAATCAAACACTTTACTTGTCCCCCAGAATAAAACACACCAAACCAAGTTTCTTTAAACAACAACAAAATTAACTATTTATTAATAAACTAAATTTTAAACAATAATGAGATAAATCTATATATGAAAAGATTTTATAACTCATTATTCTTCCTAACTCTCATGTACACACACATACATTCAAAAACTGGCTAACTGGGGAAAAAGCTTTTCTCTTTCCAACTGTTTGTTAGGCATAATAAAATAACTGGGATGTAATGTTCTGGTAGGATATTTCCAGGTCGGTGAGATGTCCCAGAGTTGAATAGTTGGATGCAAGTCAAAGTCTCTCCAGGTGAGGTTTATGAACAGTCTGTTTTGGGTAGGGGTTCATGGCACTTTGTGTGTCACAGGTGTCACACAGATCTTTCAGCAAAGTGTGCAGCAACAGGTCTACTTGTGTTGTGAAATAGCAGTCTAGCAATAGAAGCTTTCTTTTGCTTTCAGGATCTCCCGAAACATTAGAGGCAACAGGAATCACTCCTGAGGCAGAGATTTTTCAGAGACTGGAAGCAATAGGAATTTGCTACCTTTTAAAGCGTAGGCTTCCTCTCAGCAAAGGAGCCTTTCTCCACAGAGAGCAGCAACTCCTCTTTTCCTGGATCTTTTTCTCTCCAGGTGTCTTTCCTCTCTCCCGGCAGACCACAGCCACCATCTCAAATGCAGAATTTCTTTTTACAAGAAAGTTTGAGATGCTGTATTTTTTGAGCGGTTGTATTAGTTTAATGCAGTATA
Source organism: Heterodontus francisci (assembly GCF_036365525.1). Classification (NCBI taxonomy): domain Eukaryota; kingdom Metazoa; phylum Chordata; class Chondrichthyes; order Heterodontiformes; family Heterodontidae; genus Heterodontus; species Heterodontus francisci. Next base: position 2,871,030 of record NW_027141093.1, read on the forward strand.
TTCAAGCGAATTGATATATAAGTTTTAGGTACAGTTATATTTTGAGGTATTAATTTAAGAGGCTATATTAGTTTGAGGGTCTGTATTAGTTTGAGGGTCTGTATGAGCTTCAGGCCCTGTGTTAGCGAAGGTGGTGGTGTAGTGGTAATGGTAATGTCAGTGAGCTACTAATCCAGAGGCCTACACTCTAATGTCCTGGAACATGGGCTCAAATCCCTGCTGGTGGAATTTAAATTCAATAAATTAATAAAGATGTCTGGAATTGAAAGCTAATCTCAGTAATGATGCCATGCAGCTATTATCAATTGTTGTAAAAACCCATCTGGTTCACTGATGTCCTTTACGGAAGGAAATCTGCCATCCTTACCTGGTCTGGCCAACATGTGACTCGTGGCCCAGAGCAATGAGGTTGAATCTTAACTGTCTCTGAAATGGCCTAGCAAGTCACTCAGTTGTGAAAGGCCATTAGCAAAGGGCAACACATGGTTGCCTCACCAGAGACACCCACATCCCATGAAAGAATAAAACAAATAGCTTGAGGGTCTGTGTTAGTTTAATGAACTGTATTAATTTGAGCGACAGTTAGTTTCTGGGACAGTATTAGTCTGAGGATTTGTCACTTGAGGTGATATATTGGTTTGTGGGTTGATATTAGTTTGAGGAAATGTATTAGCCTGAGGGGCTGCATTAATTTGAGTGACTGCATTAGTTTCTGGGATATATTAGTTAGCGGGTCTGTATTAGTTTGCGGGGCTGTATTAGTTTCAGGATCCATATGCACAATTCCCTTCATTAACTATTTACTTAATGGTCAGAGTTAAAGTGAGCAGCCACATCCCAGAATACAGAGTAGCAGGAGCCCTGAGAGGACACACGAACATGAGGAATTTACTTAGTTCACAATCACAGCAGAGTGAAAGCCATCACTGAATCAATATGAGAAATATAGGTGTGTGTGATGGCATTTCAAGGAACATCAGCATTGTTGGGAGATTACAGCTTCTAATTATCAGTAGTTAATTCATGTGATCAGAACCACCCAGTCCTTGGGTTGTTCGAATTCAATCTCAGCGTTAAATATGTTCCATCACAACAGGGACTTAACTCTTCTGTTGTAATCTGTTTGTTTAAAATTTAAATTACAGATATAATTTGACCAAGGTTGCAACATCAATGTCCCTGTGGAGTTCCCGCAAAGTATAAATTAAAGGCTCTGGGACTATATTGTCTCAGAGTTTAATACAGAGAGATTGCCTGCAGCACGAAGGTGACAGATCACCTGACACAGAAAATGCATCAGCCAATTAACAGTATCCAGAAAATATACGTTGTCATCCTTGCCATCATTGGTGTTCCTAGTAAGTGAATATAACCATTGAAGTTGTGTAAATCTGTGTGTGAGCTGGTCTCTGGTTTTGGTCTGTGACTGATAACGTTACATGTTGGTCTACTAGTAATTGTTATACAGACACCTGATCAATCAAATCTCTTGAATTATCGCTGCCTCAACTGAAATGAAGCCTCAGTTTGTAGCTCACAGTCATGCTGTATTGTGAAGTTAGTGCCTTTACTCGAATATTGTGTAATGTTTAATAAAACCTCAGCACAAGCAAATTTCTGAACAAGTTCCTTAAATTTCCTCAAAATATCTGTCACGATAGAATTGTAGAGTGTGTGTCACTAACTGGAGTGGAACACCTGATCCCAGTGACCATGTATTACTGGGAATATCTGTCACTGTAGAATTGTACTGAGTATGTGCCACTAACTGGAGTGGAACACCTGATCCCAGTGACCATGTATTACTGGGAATATCTGTCACTGTAGAATTGTACTGAGTATGTGTCACTAACTGGAGTGGAGCACCTGATCCCAGTGACCATGTATTACTGGGAGTATCTGTCACTGCAGAATTGTACTGAGTGTGGGTCACTAACCAGAGTGGAACACCTGATCCCAGTGACTATGTATTACTGGGAGTATCTGTCATTGTAGAGTTGTACTTAGTGAGTGTCACTAACCAGAGTGGAGCACCTGATCCCAGTGACCATGTATTACTGGGAGTATCTGTCACTGCAGAATTGTACTGAGTGTGGGTCACTAACCAGAGTGGAACACCTGATCCCAGTGACCATGTATTACTGGGAGTATCTGTCACTAGAGAATTGTTCTGAGTATGTGTCACTAACTTGCGTGGAACAAACTGGTACTACTTTGAAATCTTTCTTTCAGGTGACTGATCTCTCCACTCCCTGGAGCGCCTCCGTGTTTTATGAATGTAATTGGTGACAAAGAGGATGATTTTTGTTTTTGGTTGAAGATGTTGTGCGATAATGTCTGAAGTGAAATGCATTTATGTTGCTGTTTCCTATTGAACTGCACCAATTGAATCAGATGTTAACTATTTACTGGCAGGTAAACAGCAGCACAGCACTGTTACAATATTCTAATCTTCTGAGTATAGTGACTGTAAACACTGTCTGGCGCTGATTAATCCCCTTCCCGCCAGCACAGTCCTGGGAATCTGTGGATCATGCGTGTTGAATTTTGTTATCTTGCTGTTCCACAGGATGAATGTTGGGTAGTGATTATTCCACTTCTGTAATTGATTACCGTCTCATTAGCCAGTTTTATCTATGATTTATTGTTTTCACACATGTAACCTGCAGTGATCTCTATCATTAGCTCAATGAGCTGTGTCCCTGTGAGGAGAGACACCTAATACGAACATACGAACATAGGAATTAGGAGCAGGAGTAGGACACTCGGCCCTTTGAGCCTGCTCCGCCATACAATAAGTCACTGGCTGAACTGATTACGCCACATTTCCACCTACCCCCGATAACATTTCCACTGTTCTGCCCATCTGATCAGACTATCAATATCTTTCTGCAGCCTACAGCTATCCTCCTCGCTGTCTACCACACGGTCAATCGTTGTGTCGTCCGCAAACTTCTTGATCATGCCCCCTACATTTACATCCAACTCATTAATATATACCACAAAAAGAAGGGGACCCAGTACTGAGCTCTGCAGAACGCCACTGGAAACAGCCCTCCAGTCGATAAAACAGCCATCAACAATTACCCTTTGTTTCCAGCCAGTGAGCCAATTTTGTATCAACCTTGCAGCATTTCCCTGGATCCTATGGGATTTTATCCAGATGTGGTCTCACTAATGCCCTGTATAGCTGAAGTATAACCTTCTTACTTTTGCATTCAATGCCCCTCGTGATAAACAATAATATTCTATTAGCTTTCCTAATTACATGCTGTACGTGAATACTAACCCTTTGCGATTCATACATGAGGACACCCAGATCCATCTGCATCTCAGAGCTCTGCAGTCTCTCACCATTTACACAGAGGCATAGAGTCATAGAGTTATACAGCACAGAAACAGGCCCTTCGGTCCATCATACCTGTGCCGTTCATCAAGCACTGATCTATTCTAATCCCATTTTCCAGCACTTGGCCTCTAGCGTTATATGCTATGGTGTTTCAAGTGCTCTTCTAAATACTTCTTAAATGTTGTGAGGGTTTCTGCCTCTACCACCCCTTCAGGCAGTGTGTTCCAGATTCCAACCACCCTCTGGGTAAATTTATTTTTCCTCAAATCCCTCTAAACCTCCTGCCCCTTGCCTTAAATCTATGCCCCCAGGTTATTGACACCTGTACTAAGGGAAAAAGTTTCTTCCTATCTACCCTATCTATTCCCCTCATAATTTTGTACACCTCAATCAGGTCCCCCCCCCCCCCACAGCCTTCTCTGCTCTAAGGAAAACAACCCTCGCGTATCCAGTCTCTCTTCATAGCTGAAATGCTCCAGCCCAGGCAACATCCTGGTGAATTTCCTCTGCACCCTCTCCAGTACAATCACATCCTTCATATGGTGTGGTGACCAGAACTGTACACAGTACTCCAGCTGTGACCTAACAGCTCCATCATAACCTCCCTGCTCCTTTATTCTATGCCTCGGCTAATAAAGGCAAGTATCCCATATGCCTTATTAAACATCTTATCTACCTTTGCTTCAGTGATCTATGGACAAGTAAACCAAGGCTTCTTTTTTATTCTTCCTGCCAAAGTGGACAATTTCCCACATTCCCACATTATACTCTATTTGCCAGGTCTTTACCCACTCACTTAACCTATCTCTTTCCCTTTGCAGCCTCCTTATGTCCTCTTCATAAATACGTTCCCAACTATCTTTGTGTCACCAGCAAATTTAGCAACCATACCTTCGGTCCCTTCATCTAAGTCATTTATATAAATTATAAAAAGTTGAGGCCCCAGCACAGATCCCTGTGGCACACCACCAGCTACATCTTGCCAACCAGAAAATGACCCATTTAATGCTTACTCTCTATTTACTGTTAGCTAGCCAATCTTCTATCTATAATACCAAGAGCATACATTTCAGATTTTCATAAAATATATATCAGCCGGGTTGAAGTAAATAATAACATTCATAAACTGTTAATAATGAAATAAATAATTCACTGCTTCAATACATAATCCACTTCAATATCTGTAATATTATTAATAAATTGATGAATGTGATTTATAATCAACTTACAGAGAATTACATCAACATTACAGCACAGAAACTGGCTATTCCACTCAACCGGTTTATGTCTGTCTTGATGCTTCAGCCTCTCCCCATCCCAGTCTATCTCACCCTATCAGCATTTCCTTCCAGCCCTTTCTCCCTCATGTACTTTTCTAGATCCCCTGAAACGCTATTCACCTCAACTACTCCATGCAAGTTCCACATTCTCACCACTCTTAGGGTAAAGAGTCTCCCCTAAATTCCTTCTTGGATTTATTACTGACTATCCTGATGAACACCAGGTTTGGACCCCTCACAAGTGGCAATATTGTTACAAAAGTGCCTCTGTGTTTTGTTACATATATTTTTTGAGGATTGTCTTTTGAAATATTGAAGAAATGTTAAACTTTGGGGTTTGCAAAGGGGCTCATGTAAAGGTCACTTGTCTTTAAAACAACAGTCCCTAGAATTTTTTTTAACGTGGCACTGAGAATTCTTATGAGGAAATCAAGCCTTTCTGGGAAACCACGTGACATCCAGCAACAACAACAAGCCTTTCCAGGAAACCACCTAACTTCCAGTTCAATATACAACAGAGAAATTTGGACACCTGGAGATGTTGTTTAAAAAGAAGTGACAGGTCAAGAATGATGGAGGTCAAAAGGTTGAACTCCTGTTGCTGGTTTCACTTTTGAATTGTTTTGAATTAGAATTGAACTGTGTAAAATGGGAGAGAACTTCCAAGTTAAGAAGAGATCTTCCAAGGAGAGAAGAGAATTCCCAAGGAAGAAGACCACAGCCAAGCTCAGCTTTCTAGCACCTCTCTAAAAGTCCCTGAGAGGCCCACTGTGTAAACTCATCTCATCGTCTGTCTTTGTTAAATTAATTCTCAACAGTGCCTGAAAAGAACTGTTCTAAAAGATCCCAGTGACCTGGCTACATGCACTTGGAGGCCAAACTGTCTGCTGGTTTTATAACACAACATATCTCATCTGCTGTTTCGTCATGAATGAACAAGCATTCAGCCCAGGTTTTTTTTTGTCTGTAATAGAGCTCTAAAAACAAAAATCCCTTTATTTTTCCAGTTAACTGATGTATGTGTGTATGAGTGCGAGAGGAAAATTGGTAAAAAGGGAACTTTAACGGGCGCACAGTGGTGCAGTGGTTAGCACTGCAGCCTCACAGCTCCAGGGACCCGGGTTCGATTCTGGGCACTGCCTGTGTGGAGTTTGCAAGTTCTCCCTGTGTCTGCGTGGGTTTTCTCCGGGTGCTCCGGTTTCCTTCCACAAGCCAAAAGACTTGCAGGTTGATAGGTAAATTGGCCATTATAAATTGTCACTAGTATAAGTAGGTGGTAGGAAAATATAGGAACAGGTGGGGATGTTTGGTAGGAATATAGGATTAGTATAAATGGGTGGTTGATGGTCGGCACAGACTCGGTGGGCCGAAGGGCCTGTTTCAGTGCTGTACCTCTAATCTAATCTTAACATTTCAATCTGTGTGTTTATGCTTTACTGCATTCTCGGTTAAGACTAGTTTTGTAATAAACTGATCATTTTGTTTTTTTATTAAAAAGTCGGGTTGGTGTGTTTTATTCTGGTATAAAAATAGAGTCAATGATTGACTGTATCAGTAAGTAGGACAAAATTTAAATATGTGTTGTGACCCCTGGAGAAGTGGAACTAGAATAAACAGTGCACTCCTCCTGCCTCGGTCACAACAATATCATCTCCACGTATCCTCTGCCAATTCTAATTTTCATTTAATGGCCTCTATTAAGTCACCCCTCAAACCTCTCTTATCTAGAGGAAAGTTCTTTCTGCTTGTATTTCTCTTCCTCTGGAAATGGTCTCCTGTGCTTTGATCGCATTTTCATGGTCTTGTTGACCTTTGATTCTAACTTAAATCATTTGTGAATCTGTAGCCCCAGAAGCCATTGAACCTTTGATTACTTTATCAATTATCTTCCCCCTTTCTACCCTTTCTACAACTCTTGGAGTTGTTTCATGAATTCTTTCAATTATTGCCTCTCCTCTCATATTTATTTCACGACTTCAGCCTCACCTACTGCTCCATTCTGCTCCTACTATCCCATAACATGTGAGTCTTCCTTCCTTCTGAGGTCGGAGCTGCTGTCCAGATGTCCATTTATATTTCTGTCCATGTCACTCCGCCTCTCTCTGCTACAAAGTCCAGTAAACCCGAGCTGACCTTTAACTCACAGCAGACGGGAGCTTTCCTGACCCACAGCAGTAGGTCGTTTCCCAGCCAATTTCCCTCCACTGTCTCCCATGGTACATTCAGAGGGCCACATTTGGAATGTGTTAGTTTGGCTCCATTCGCTTGTCATTCCCACTGGAACTCCTCCCTCCCTCACCTGCTCTGAATTACTCAGGTTCCCTTTTTTACCTCCTTTTCCAGTGCATTCTTTCACATTGAACTGGAAAAAAAATTGAACTTGCTTCTAATTTCCGTTCCTCCCTCGCCTTCATACAGTTCATCTCTGACTCTTCCCTCCCTCGACTTCTCTATTTCCATTTCAGGGGATTGGCTGTCTGCCAATATCTACTATAATCCCACCATCTCTCACAGCCAGCTTGACTAAACTCGCTCCCTCCCATTTCCTGTAGGACTCGATTCCATTCTCCCCTTCTTCTGACCTTGCACTCCAACAGCCTTCACATGCAAGACATCATCCTCCACCATTTCCACCATGTCCAGCTAAAACCAACACCAAACACATCCGTTCTCATGAAAGGTCACAGACCTGAAATGTTGACGCTGCTTCTCTCTCCACAGATGCTGCAGGTCCTGCAGAGTATTTCCAGCACTTCCTGTTTTCATTGCAGATTTCCGGCATCTGCAGTATTTTGCTTTTATTACCAAACACATCTTCCCATCCACTCCTGTCCCCGCCCCCCCCCCCCACCCCTTGTAACACACTTGTTCAAACTTCTGTCACCCCCAACGTCTGGTTTCCCTTCCCCGCCCAGCACCTTCCCATACAAGCACAGTAGATACAATATCTGCCCTTTCATTTCCTTTCATCCCACTGTCCAGGGCCCAAATACTCCATCCAGGTGAAAGAGAGATTTATTTGTGTACTTCTTCCAGTGTAGTTACTGTAATCACTGCTGTTGGATCCCATTAGTTGCACAAAGAGAAACGAAGTTCGACTGTAGCTTTAAGAAACTTTATTGCAGTACTTAATTGTTACATCTTCAGAAAACTTAATAATGAACTGAACTAAAACTAAAATCAACACATCCACTGAACTAACCTAAAGCTAAAAGCAACACACACACGGAACTAACACTGAACTAACCCCCCCTCCCCCTGAACTGAGGTCCTCACGCCAAATCAAGCTTTATTATCGTTATTCATACAAATCAGTAACACTTACTCTTTGTTCCCAATTGGTCTACAAACTTCTGCAGATTCTTGGTGTTGGAGCCTGATTGGGGTACTGCCTTGTCAATTTGTTTTAACTTCTTACTCCAGTTTCCCATCCCCTTATCTCCTTGTGAACCGTTAGGCTGATTGTTATACAATTGGCTACTAATAAGCAGTCTGCAGCTGCCCCGTTAGTTTTTGCTTGTTAGTCTGTTTCTGCTGATAAGTTGCCTCTACAGCCCTGAAGTTATGAAGTCATTTCTGATAAGCTGTCTCTGCAGCTCCGAGGTTAGTTTGTTAGTTGGCAAAACATAATTGATTAGTTCACTTTAAATGTCCCTAATAGTTCTGTTCCCACAGTCCCCCCTTTGATTCTTCAAAACACTTTTAAGAATCATTCCCTTGATCCCACCTAGGTGCCTTTGATGGTCTCTATTTGTCTAGAAACAGCCTTCAAAACCCAGAGGGGTCGCATTCAATACGTTGCCTGCTTGTGCCAGAAGTGGGGCCCACGGGAGCTCTGTAAAGGCATACGTTTTGCAGGGGGGTCCAGTTATCTGTTTACAACATAAAAGGTGGTACACTTGTACAATTACAATTTCATTTAAGCATCACTGTTACATAATCGATTGTACAAACATAATACAATTTCATTATTAAAGTACATTGATCATTCATTAATTCATTTTAAGCATATATGAAACGGTTTTACAATTACCCTTTTATGGCTTAACTAATTGTCTCCTCTTTTACAGAGCAAGTTCGAGTACTGATTGCCTTTTGGGTTGCTGTCCAACCTGTGTTCATACATCCTCTTACATCGCCGAACTAATTTCTTAAGTTGCCAAATTAAGTAGGTCACATATAACACCATGATACCCAAAACCACTATCAGGACATGGGAGATAATTCTAAACCAGAGGTGTATCTGCATGTTTGACCCCCAGTTCCATAAGTCCTCCCACCAGGTAGAATCATTTATCTCGTCAATCTCATCTTGTAGCATCTTCTACTGTTGTTCCAAATTGTAGTACACTGCAGCAATGACGTCCAGCTGCTGTCTCTCTTTACCCAAGTTTGTGGGCAATGGCTGATTTGTATATTCATATTCCCGGAGGTAATTTGTCAAATCCTGCTTAATACTTTCTGTCACAGTTATCGTTTCTGTCTTTTGTTTATGTATGTCTACCAACTCCATCTTCCCTACTCGGGTTGGTATTTGTGGGTTGAACCAAAATGTACTGTTGCTCACCGGACAAGTCCGTTTATGTCCATACTGGTACTCCTTCGCTGTGGTGGTTAAGCAATATCTCCCCTTTCCCATATAGGCCACATGGATTAGCCCTGACAATGCTTTCCTAGTCTCCATGGTGCAATTTACAGTGGCATTAAATCCACATTTTGATTCTGCCATTTTATACATAGGGTGAGGACATATGACCACCTGGTTTTCCAGACTACACTCAGACAATGGACAATTTTGTTCCAATTACCTCTTTTCCAATTTACACAACATTTCCTTAACATGGGGTAATATATCATTGTATTTTATGTAATCTTTTCCCCTTATCACTCCTCTATTTTCTACTTCATGTAATTGCATCCCTAACTTATCTCTCAGAATTACAGGTATTCCAAACACTACTCCAATACTCATAGATCCTGTATTTACACATTCCTGACCTTTCCATACTTTAAATTTTCTGATTTGGCACCTGGCAATTTTATCATTTGTGTGACAAGCTAAGTATTCCAACCGGGTGTCATTGATCCCAACTGGCACCTGCCCCGCATCAATTTGCTTCAAATTTTCCCGAATTTGTTCTAACATCCACGGACCATATGTACTACAAACACTTTCATTATTTGAAATGATATCATTAATAGTATGAGCATGACCTTCCAGTACTTTCATCAGTCCTTTAATTAGTTCAGTTGCTCTGCATGTAACAAATCACATTTTCTTCCATTCCCGGTATCTCTTTGCACACCAGGTGGAGTTGATTTTGGTTTCTGCCATTTGCTGTTGACTTTATATACCTTCATTTGGGATCAGTATTTCCATCGGCCTTTCCCTTTTCCCATGACTTTGTCTCTCACAACAGGCACCTTCATCTGTTCCTCTTTCATGTCTGTTTCTATAGAATCTCCTGCCTCAGCTCATACAGTTGCCTGCACAGCTCCTTCACAAATCTTTAACCCTTTCTCTCATGGGTCCTACTTCCTTACTACCTGCTACGACATACCTTGGCAGTCTCATCACCCTTCCTGTCACCGTATTCATCAAATCCTTTCCTGCTTTAGCTACACCACTCTGTCCCTTTGTTCCTTTTTCAAAATATCTTTTACTAGCTGACTAAGCGTTCTAACCTTCTGGTCCACCCTTTCCAAATCTATAGTATTGACAATTGAAGTTCCCGTATTAAGGATTGTGGCTGCGTCATTCATTAAACTACGTTTATGTCTCTTTCCCTTTAGTATTCCCTCATCACCAAATTCTTGTCTTCGCAATTGTTACAGTATTACCTTGTATAACTTTCGGGTCTTCTCAGGGCACCAGCCAGGTAGCTGTATATCTGAGATATTCAATATTACCGGTACCAACTCAAGCTTTATATTATCATATACAATGTTAGTGGAATGGACCAGAACCCATTGCTAATGTCCAACACAGTAAACCACTTAGACTGTTTTGTTTTTTTACTTTCTAAAACTTTGGGATTGTCCTCTTAAATATCAGATAAATTTCCCTTTGAGTGATTTAAATGACCACTCATATTAATAAAAGTTTGTTTATTGATTCCAATTTCTTATGCTCTGACTTGGTGGTATTTTTTGTACGTTAAAGGCAGAAGTGCTTGCAACTATCTCTCCTTCTCAAGCACTTTGTCTCATTGATAAAGATGCTGTGACATTTGATGTCTGCAATTAAGTTCTTAAATTCTTAACGCTGCCGGATCTCTTGCTGTGGCATCTGTTCTCACATGGCCTTGGAACCTGCCGTCACCTGCTTAAAAAAAACAAAGAATCCATTGTGGCTCTGCCCCTGAGCCCAATGGGTTAATTTGTCCACTTATATCTGTCAATTTAGAAATTTAAAATTTAACAATTTCCAATATGTATAAATTTTACTCTCAGCAATGCAAAAAGCTGCAGCAGGGTTAAGTTCTTTGTTTGTCTCCAAGGGGGCTGAGCAAAACATTCTCAGCTGCGTCACTTTACGTAGCCTTTTTTCTGATCGAAAAGAAGTACTGTCCATTTGAAACTTTTTTCAATCCTTTTGGTATCCTTAGGGTTTGAAAACAACAAAATCATTTGTAACATTATCAACTTCAAAGGAAAGCATCTCCATCAGGAAAGACAGCATTTTAGATTAAAGTCCAATTATTAACAAACTTTGAACATCTTTTGTAAGAGGTTTCAAATGACAGGATTTTTTTATAACAAAGATGATTCCAAATTCCAATTCACTGCAATAAATATTTAAAAACCAAAACTGCCGATGTTATATGAACGAGTCTTGTGTCCGGAACTGAAGACTCCTCCAAAACTTGACATAAGAAACTTGAAAGTTCATTGTGGCCACAAATGAAATTTCCAGTTTTTCAAGTTAACAGGTCAATTAACCTTAATCGTATAAACTTAGCTCAGACTTATAAATTTACAATTCTCATTAACTACTTACAGAACAGAATAGCACGTGCTTTTCTTAAAAGATATGTAAATTACCTCATTTTTCTTGTTCTTTGTTCAGGTGCTTTTTTAAATGCATGTAATAAAACCAAAAACTAAAGAAAAAGTTATTTAACATTCTTAACACAAAAGATTTAACACCAACTCCTTACACAAACTTTAAACAGGCTTTCTTTCCGATATCTCCTTTGTTTATCCTTCTCTCCATTAAACCAATGTCCAATTTCTGACATTTGCTACTTAAACACAGTCAGTAAAACATGTCTTCAAGTTTAGACTGCAAAATAAAGCAATCGCAGAGTTTTCAATTCAAGCAGTGTTTTAAACTTCAAATTGGATTTTTGCCAGACATCTTCAGACCTTCAAGGCTGAAGCTTATCTATTAGAAAATTGTTCATTGCCTTTTCACAGTTGCAAAACCAACTTTTAAAATAAAAATAAAACTTTAACTTAAAATATAATTCTTTTTTATATCCCATTACTGGGTGCACAATCATAAATTGAAATTAGTACACTCAACAATCACTTTTCTCACCCACTCAATTCCAAACAATGTAATGGACCACGCTTTCAACATCAAAGCCAGACAACAAAGAGTTAACGACAGTCAGTTCTATGGAACACAAGTTGTACAGAACACAAGCTGTACATCCCAGGCACATTCAATTCATTCTTGGAAGCTTCCAACATTCAGACATTCAAATCAAAGACACAGTAGCTTGTTTTTACTCGGAAACATCGTCTTTTATGTCACTCTGCCATAAACTTTGTCATGGAGCCCTCTGGCCTTTATCGGCCAAGGACCATTTGGGTCCGTTCTTTATCCTTACCCAAACTCTCTTTATATCTTCCAGGGACCACAGTCCCGTGGAGGTGCCATATGTTTGCCCAATTTCAGAGTATGTTTTAGTGAAATCAAACTGTTGCTCTATATATCCTTTTAACTGCCGAAGGATTTCAACTTCGGGAACGTCAGGCGGGGCCCGCACCCCCTTTGACGGTAATTGGTAACAGTCGGTTGCCTTCGTTTGTCATTTTATCAATGCCAGGGGTCTAGGGGTCGGTATATCTCATCAAATACATCCAGATTTTGTTTTACAGATGAACTCGAGCCAAGGGGGCTTCCTTCGAAGCCCTTGGGCTTAATACCCGGGTCGGTATTACGCCAAATACCACCGAATAAGGCGCCTGAAAATATAGGAGGTTTCCCTTTTCCCCCGAGTCTTGAGATGTGGAACAGAAGGTTCGGGATCACGTGGGTAGAGTACCGAGCTTAGACAACGGCCGAGGACTTTTTTTTTTTTACAACAAAGAGGAGTGCTTACCTCCGGGACCCGATAAAGGTCCGATGTCCAGTGCTCTGGTCTTTATCCTCCAGCGATCCTGCTGACTACGCCAAATTGTTGGATCCCATCAGTTGCACAAAGAGAAACGAAGTCCGACTGTAGCTTTAAGAAACTTTATTGCAGTACTTAATTGTTACATCTTCAGAAAACTTAACAATTAACTGAACTAAAACGAAAATCAACACACTAACACTGAACTAACACTGAACTAACCTAAAACTAAAAGCAACACACACACGGAACTAACACTGAATTAACCCCCGAACTAACCCACCCCCCTTAACTGAACTATTCGCGCCAAATCAAGCTTTATTATCGTTATTCATACAAATCAGTAACACCTACTGTTTGTTCCCAATTGGTCTACAAACTTCTGCAGATTCTTGGTGTTGGAGCCTGATTGGGGTACTGCCTTGTCAATTTGTTTTAACTTCTCACTCCAGTTTCCCATCCCCTTATCTCCTTGTGAACCGTTAGGCTGATTGTTGTACAATTGGCTACTAATAAGCAGTCTGCAGCTGCCCTGTTAGTTTCTGCTTGTTAGTCTGTTTCTGCTGATAAGTTGCCTCTGCAGCCCTGAAGTTATGAAGTTATCTGCTGATAAGCTGCCTCTGCAGCTCCGAGGATATTTTGTTAGTAGGCTATACTTAATTGATTAGTTCACTTTAAATGTCCCCAATAGTTCCGTTCCCACAACTGCCCACCATGCAGAATCCTGTACCTTGGAAATGACGGAATGCAGATTGAGTGATTTCTTTGCTGAACATTTCCTTTCAGTCTTATAACAGGAACCTGAGCCTCTGGTCACTTTCCCCTTTAATTCTACATCCCACTCTGACCTCTCTCTCCTCTGATTGGGCGGCAACTCTTGGAGGTGGACATCCTTCCTCACAGGGACAGAGAACCCGACTGCGGGTAGTTAATTACCTGAGCCACAGAAAATACAGACGTGGCTTCCAGGGCCTGGTGGAGACAGGCTCGTGCCTGGCATTCCAGCCAGTGGGCAGGGCCACCACATCCTCGTGAAATTCTGGCCGTTAACTCTGTTTCTCTCTCCACAGATACTTTTATCAGATTTAAAGCAAGCTCAGTATTTTGATTTCACTCAAATACGTAGAGCTGGATATTAACAGCAGCAGATATGTAGGTAGGTGGGAGAGTGAGGGCAGAGTTTCAGCATGCTATGATGTTTTAATGTGTGTCTTTCGTCCTTGGCATGATCTCAATTTGGAAGTAAGCCTGATAGCCAGGCTTGGCTTCCAGTCACGTGAGGTGGACAGTGGAGAAGGCCGTAGGACTAGGTCTGTCCTAACTATGATCATGAGGGGAGTTGTTCAATCAGAGAATGTCCAATCCCCAACCGCGGGATGTTCTCCTATCCTGACAGAGTGGTCCCAGTCTGCTGGGGATGTTCAATCCCAGGAGACTCCAATCCCAGATGCTAAGACGGTTCACATCCCGGGCAGGGTGGAGGTTAGTTCAACCCTTGGGGTCTCTGATCCATGACCCAATAGTGGATGTGTCGCTCCTGGGTTTCGATTCACCTCAGATCACAGAGGGATTCCAATCCCGGGAATGGGGAAGTGATTGTCAATTCAGAATGTCTTTGTGTGGAGGGTAGTGTCTGATGGAGAAACCTGCTCCGTCAATGGTAAATCTGGAAAGCAGGATACATCAGAGGCTTGAAACCTCATTATAATATTTAACATGCTGACCCACCTCCTGGGTGCGATTGGTGCTCCCCTCCTGTCCCTCCTCTGTTAAATCTGGAAGTGCACAGGTTGGAGGTGGGTTGAGTTCATGGTTGAAATGTTTCAGTTTTAAAAACTGGCTAGATTCCAACCCACCCAGTTTTGGTGTTAAAATCGAACCCTTACTCTCTGGGTCAGGCACACAGTATGTTTGATCAATAATTTCCAGTCTCTTTTCCCTTCTCTCTCTTACAGTTAATTTATTAGCGATTGTGATCCTGTCCCGGGGAAATTGCGGACTCTCCACCTGCACCACTCGCTACCTGGTCGTCATGGCAATGGCAAATCTACTGGTCATTATCATTGATGTCACACTGTGGCGGTTCAACTATTATCTATTATCTGTTATCTATGTCCTGCTTCGTGCAGCCACAGACTGTTCTGTCTGGTTCACCATCACTTTCACCTTTGATCGATTTGTGGCGATTTGTTGTCAGAAGCTGAAAACTAAATATTGCACTGAGAAAACTGCAGCTGTGGTTTTAGCAACAACCTGCATTCTACTCTGTTTAAAAAACATCCCCTTCTCCTTTACAATTGAACCGAGAGAGATCATCGACGATGTACCATGGTTCTGTTATGCAAAGCCAAGCTATTGTACTGAGGCCGGATGGCTGGGATTTGACTGGTTTGATACAGTTGTAACCCCATTGCTTCCATTTGCATTAATTCTGTTGCTCAATGCCCTGACAGTCAGACACATCTTAGTGGCCAGTCGAGTGCGTAAGGCAATGAGGGGTCAGAGCAAGGGAGAGAATCACAGTGACCCAGAGATGGAGAGCAGAAGGAAGTGTGTGATTTTACTCTTCACCATATCCGGCAGCTTTATACTTCTGTGGTTGACATATGTTATATATTTTGTAACTTGTAATATTGCAGGGACATATCTCGAGGATTACTCTGATCCTTTCTATATATTTGGACAAGTCGGATTCATGCAACAGATTCTAAGTTGCTGCACAAATACTTTTATTTATGGGGCAACACAGTCCAAGTTCAGAGAGCAGGTCAAGAACGTGGTGAAATATCTGGTTACGTCAATTAATCAATTAATTAATAAACTAAACAACTGTGAGCAGCCCAAAGGCAGGTCCCAGTGTTTCCAGTCAATGGATGCACAGTAGCCAACGGCCCCTGTGCCTCAGCTTGATAGCTGCTCAGATGGATGGGGCCGAGTCCCTTCCTGATCCCCATGTTAGCTGATAACAGTTCTCTCTCCTCAGGAGGTGTCACTGTCTCCTATAAAATCTTCCATCATATCTTCTTTCCTCAATAAAACAAACCTGGACCCTCTACATTACTCTCACCTCAACCTCTGGTTCCTCTCTAGAATCCTGGAGGATATTGCCATCTCACAAACCCATGCTTGTTATTCCTGGACACCAATATTTGAATCCCTCCTGTCAGGTTCTGTCCTGCCAGAGTCACAAAACAGCTCTTATCAAAGTCACAAATGTCAACCTTCGTAACCGTGACAAAGGGAAACTGATACCTCCTTGTGTTCTTGATCTGTCTACAGCCTTTGACTGTAACTACCCATCCAGATACATCACTGACCTCACATTTAATGTCACTACCCATCCAGATATATCACTGACCTCACTTGCACTGTCACTACCCATCCAGATATATCACTGACCTCACTTGTACTGTCATTGCCCATCCAGATATATCACTGGCCTCACTTGTACTGTGATTACCCATCCAGATATATTACTAACGTCACATTTACTGTAACTACCCTCCATATATATTACTGACCTCACTTGTCCTTTATCTACCCTTCCAGATACATCATTAACTTTATTTGTACTGTCACTGCCCATCCAACTGCAACACTGGTGCTCAATTGCCCGACGGCTCCGCCTCAGAAGACTCTCTCTCATTTACCACCACCCAATATAGATGACGAGTTCAGCATTTCTACAGATTTATCTATTCATTTAATTCAATACAGATCATGTAACCTATTTTAGATTAATCCAAAGGTGAAGTTAATGAGACGGATGCACCATCCGTGGCTAACTAAGGAAGTTAATGATCATATCAAATTAAAAGAAATGCTGTGAAGATTAGTTCTAGGCCAAAAGATTGTGAAAAGTTTAGAAACCGACAAAGGATGGCTGAGGAAATAACAAAGAGGGAGAACTTAGAGTATTGGAGTAAACTAGCAAGAAATATAAAAACAGACAGTAAAAGCTTGTACAAATATATATAAAAAGGAAATGAGTAGCTCCTTTCAGCATTGGTCCCTTAGAGGATGTCACGCTCATGGGAAGTACAGCGATGAAATTACATAAATAAATTGATGAGTTATAAAAATTAGAACATTTTATAAAGGATTGGTACCTTTGCTTTCAACAAAATGGAGGACAAAGTCAAATGACATTAACATCCCTGCACTAAAATACACATCCTTGTCTAGTAGAACGAAAACCAATTAATCCTGTCTGCATTGAAATGAGACAGTTTATCACACATAGATGTGAGCTATATTCAAAACAAGCTAAAACAAAGGGATTCACTGATTTAACTCTGTTTCTCTCTCCACAGATGCTGCCAGACCTGCTGAGGTTCCCCAGCACTTTCTGCTTTTCTGACACATACTTACTCTGCTTTGTCCCAGTGTTCTGTGAAGTTGAGATCCTCTTCTTCCATTCAAGTGTAACATTTGTTCTTGTCGGCTTGCTGCATCTGTGTCAAAAATCTTACTATTGCACAAAGCAGAAAGTGAGACTGAATTGTATTAGAAAAGGCAAATACACTCTCAAAACTAAAAGCATCATTTAATAATATCTACATACTATGGGCTTTTAATTCCCTGAATGTGAAAAGCTGCAGATGAATATACATTTGGAATCTGTATTCATTTCGAAGCAAACTGTTCTGTGAAAAGACATGTAACTGGAATTGAAACTATTTTTTAAAGATCCAGGAAATGATATTTCTCTTCCAGCTACACTGCAAACCTGAAATATGACATCAATAATTATGATCAGCTGCTGCAGAAGCAAAGTGTACGTGAACATGTCGGAGATGAAAAACCAGGACAACAGCACAGATTTCCTCAGTAGCCGTGCATTCGTTTTAAAATATGTGCAAAAAACCCTTGCAGCCACAAGTTAGAGCAGTTACACTGTGGAATCACTTGTAAACATTTAAAGGACCAGACAAAAAACCGACGATGACAGAGGGGCGCTCCAGGGTGGCTTCATGGTTCAGCGATGCCTCCCTGCTCACTCTGCTCCAGGCTGTGTGGGCAAGGCCGGAGGTCCTTTTCCCCAGTGATGGTAAGAAGAGGCCCTCCCGCCTGACCTAAGCAGTCTGGCAGGAGGTGGCAGAGGAGGTAAGTAGCTGTGGGGCCATCCGCTATCAAAGGGTCAAATGCCGGAAGAGAATGAACTGTCATTCACCCAGCCTGCCGGGGCCTTCCAGGCCTTGTGCACAGAGAGGACAATCGCCAATGTCATCCACAGCCAAAGGGCAATCTGATCAGCAGCCTTCCTCTAGTCGGGCTGCTAGTGCAGGTGTGGCACCGTGAAGGAGCACCCGCAAGCATTTCTAATAACCACCGTGATACAAATGGGTTCACATGGGTGACACAACACTGTGAAAAGTTCAATCTCTAAATCTTCTTCTCCAAGATGTGTGTTGTTTTGACTGTGTGAATGAATTGTGGCAGCATGTACCGATCCTGTCTCCTCCCATTACATCATTGGCCTTTCAGAACTGCCAAAGTATGGAATAACATCATTGCCAGCTCAGTATTGCTCATGTGCATCTCCATGGATGCAGGAACATGGACAATGGCTCAGTCTGCTGCTGCCAGTAATGGTGGATGCAAAGATGTTGCAGATGCAGACTGCTGCACAACAGGTGAATGCGGCAGCTGTGTGTCTTGCAGAGTACATGGTGATTCCTACAGCGTGGAGAACCTTTGATCAATAAGGCACTGCTGTGCATCCCTGGCTCGCTGCTTGCCCTGCATGTGGTGCCTGGATGCTCTCTGTCTTCCCATGCACCTTTCCTGCTGTAAGGCCTCAGGGTCCTCTTCGTCCGAGGATGAGTCCTGCTCAAGTCTCTCCTCATCCGGCAAGGACTCCCCCCTATTGAGCGCGTAGTTGTGCAGAGCACAGCAAACAGCAATGATACGAGATACCCTTTCCTGCCCTAATTGCAGGAAACTACCCGATTCAGCCATGCAGCGGAAGTACTATGCCGATCACCTGCTCAATGGTGGCTCCTGTAGCTCCGTGGCTGGCGTTGTATCTCTCCTTTGCAGCAGTAGTGGGGTTTCTCACTGGCGTCAGGAGCCATCTCTGCAAGGTGTAGCCCTTGTCTCCAAGAAGCCATCCCTCCATCAGATCCAGCTCAGTGAACAGCAGTACCAACTGGGACTGGTGCAGGATGAAGGTGTTATGGCAGCTGCCTGGCAAGGGGGCATAGATTTGCATAAAGCGGTTATGGTGATCACGTTCCAGCTGTATGTTGAGTGAGTGGAAGCCTTTATGGTTTACTTATGCAGCTGCTCGCCCAGTGGGAGCCTTGATAACCTCATGAGTGCAATCTCTGACCCCTTACACCTATGGGAATCCCGCAATGGAGCTGAAGCTGATGGCCCTCTGGACGTGGCTCTCACGGTCCATTATCAAGTGGACATAGTCACCTGCCCTCCGGTACAGGGCATCGGTGTCCTCCCTGATGCAGCGGTGCACTGCAGACTGAGTGACCCCACAATGGTCTCCGGTGGGCCCCTGAAATGATGCAGAGGTGTAAAGGGTAAGAGCTGCTGTCACTTCGATGGCCACAGGTATAGGGTGTCCACTGAATACCAGGTCATCGTTCAGCAGGGCACAGAGGTGTGTCATCGCCTCTGTCGTCATCCGCAGTCGCCTCTGACACTCGCGTTCTGACATCTGCAGGTATGTCATGCGGGACCTGCAGATACGTTGTGATCTGTAGTGGTGAGCTCACATTGGGGGCAGCTGCTCAGAACCGGGGGCTTCTACTTGGGCTGCACCTGCCTACTGGTTTTGGCTGTGGTGCATACGGATCCTCACGAGAAGCGGATCAAATAACATAGGATGAAGCATGTCCATCTCCAAGTTACAATTAAACTCGGTTCCTTCACTTCTTTGAAGGTTCAGAACAGGTCAGAGATTGATGTTGATTGGTACAGGTGCTCTCATGAATCAACTCTGTGGAGTGGCATATCATTGCCCGTCTTAATTCCTACTGAGAGTGGCACAGCATGACCACATTCAGATTGTAACAGCTGCATCGATTGCCCCACCAGCCAGATAACCTTTACATGCCTATCATTCTGGCACCCTCCCAACACACAGGGTGGCTAGACAGCTATTGCTCCTTCACTGACACAAACAAACAATGGAGCAGAGCGACCACTGTTTAAGGAGGGAGGGTATGCAGTACCTCCCTTAATGCCTGTAGATTTCTGCCCCCTGTAATCACATCCCCCCACCTCCCTTCATGTCTGCTGAGCTGTGCCCCCAGTAATACCACCCATCACCTCCCTTCATGTCTACTGAGCTGTGCCCCCAGTATTACCAGCCCCACCTCCCTACATGTCTGCTGAGCTGTGCCCCCAGTAATACCACCCCCCACCTCCCTTCATGCCTGCTGAGCTCTGCACCCCAGTAATACCATCCCCCTCTCCAATCTGCCTTCAACTATACAGAGTTGAGACCCCGGTATATCCAGGCTTACCTGCACTGTGTCCGATGACTCCTCCTTCTGCTGCCCCTCCGCCTTGTCTTAGTCGTGAACGGGACGGGCACATGACAGCCGCCCGTTCACCAAAAAATGTGGATCTGTGGAGTGAGAGGCAGCGGGATGCAGAATCAGACAAGGTAAGTAGTGCTTTACATATGTTAATTGGGATGTCGCTGACAAGCAGCGCGGGCTGGGCGGGGGAGGTGGGGAACGGCACCGAGGTCCCACCACCACCAGTGAAATGGGGCGGGACCTACCCTATGTCACGGATTGCGACGTGCCTCTCCCGAACGTATTTTCCAGGCTCCCCCCTCCCCCTCATGACCCCCGATGCCGGAGAGCTGGTAAAATTCAGCCCAGAATGTTTCAGCAGCTCATGAAAGTATCTCTGGAGCAGATTAAACAGCATTCCCTGTGCTTCAATGAGAAATTCTGATCTGAAATGAAGAAAAACTGAAAATACTGGTAACACTCAGCAGATCTGTCCATCACAGGACTGATACAAGCTCACTTCTCAATCCAAACAGTGAGCGATCCAAACACTGAGACAGAATATTAACAGAAAGAGAGATAACAGGTTAACTGGCTTCGAATTCCACTCCCCTGATTATTGTTAACAAAAACACAATAGAATTGGATCAACAGACAGAGTTTTCAGGATTTAAATTCCCAAGTACTGATCGAAAAATGGACAGCTGGTAAAATGTGGGACATGCAGGAGGGACAGGATTCTCTAAGTCTCTGCAGCAGTTCCTGGTAACTGAGCCATGGGTGGGATTCTAGTTTAGAATTGGTGATTGTTAATAGTGAGAGAAAAATGGCCTCAGAAAAGGACGGGACCTCGTTTCAGCTCCCTCCAGATTTATTTTTTCTTTATGAAGAGGGGTTGAGGAATTAACTTTAACAGACAACATGTGCAGACTGGGTGTTAATCTTAAAATGTGTTTGCTCTAGGATTAGGAAGATTGGGATCTCCAACCAGGACAGGGTGGCACCACAACATCACAGCTCCAGGGACCCGGGTTCAGTTTTGGGTACTGCCTGTGCAGAGTTTGCAAGTACTCATTGGGACTGTGTGAGTCTCCGCCGAGTGCTCTGGTTTGCTCCCACTGCCAAAGACTTGCAGATTGATAGATAAGTTGTCCATTGTAATTTGCCCCTAGTGTAGGTGGATGTGGTAGGGAATGTGGGACTAATGTAGGATTGGTATAAATGAGTGGTTGCTGGTCAGCACAGACTTGGTGGGCTGAAAGGCCTGTTTCAGTGCTGTATCTCCAAATAAATTCTTCTGTTGAGCTCCTGACTGGTCTATATTTTAACTCCATCCACCCACCTTGGTTCCCAGTCAAAGTGGTGGTGGATGCGGTGCTTGATCAAGCAGGTCGTCTTGTCCTGGATGGTGTTGAAATTCTTGGATGTTGTTTGGGGCTGTACTCATCCAGGCAAGTGGAGAATATTCTGTCACACATCTGAATTGCACCTTGTAGATGGTGGACAAGGTTTGAGAGACAGTACGTGAGTTACTCTCCACTGGATTCCCAGCATCTGACCTGCTCTTGTAGCCACAGTATTTATTGACTGGAACAGTTAAGCTTCTGGTCAATGGTATTGCCCAGGATGTTGATGGTGGGGGATTCAGTGATGGTAATGCCATTGAATGTCAAGTGGAAATGGTTAGATTCTCTTTTGTTGGAGAGTGTCATTGGCTGGTTATGTGACGTGAATGTTACTTGCCAATTATCAGATCAACCTGATTGTTGTCCAGGTTTTTCTGCATGTGGACATGGACTGCTTCAGTATCTGACAAGTCATGAATGATACTGAACACTATGCAATCATCAGCGAGCTTTCAGACCTAATGATGGAGTTAAGGTCATTGATGAAGCAGCGGAAGATGTTTGGGCCTCGGACACCACGCTGAGGAACTCCTACAGCAATGCCCTCAGGCTTAGATGTTTGGTTTCCAACAACCACAGCAATCTTCCATTGCATTAGGTATGATTGCAACCTGTGGAAAGTTTTCCCCCGAATCCCAATGACTTCAATTTTGCTCGTGTTCCTTGAGTGCAGCATGGCCTGTGTCACAGATACGAGTTTTCTCTGGGGAGGTCATGATCGAACATCAACCTGATTGGTGAATGATGGATTGAACTAAATAAAGGAGAGAAGAAATTCTACTGGTTCCTTTTAGGGAATTTTTGCTCCATTGTAAAAACATCCCAAAGTTATTCACCTGCTGTCCTGGCAGTAGATTCACGTTAATCTATTTTCTCCAGCTAGTGCATCACAGTATTGCTCATATACCTTTCGAGATCTGTGCAATGAAACACTCAAGTAACTTCTCACGATTATTTTCTTTCTCTACCTTCTTTAATGCTTTTCCCTGAAGGGTGAGATCAGCTCACTGAGAACAGGCCCTTCCTGCTGTATATGGTGCTCAGTGCCTCATCAAATGAGAATAACTGACACGCCACAGACCATGGAGCCTCGGCCCATCCTGCCCTGATTGTGGTTCAATGCCAACCGGGTCAGGTCAGCTAATTCAGCACAGGCCGGGCATGAAACCTGGATCTTTCCAGCTCTCGGGGCTCCGTGCCATACCAGGTGCGATGAAGTAACATCCCACAGGCCAGGGATGGAACCTTGATCTTTCCTGCTCTGGGAGCTCTGTACCATACTAGGTGTGATGAAGTAACATACCACAGGCCAGGGATGGAGCCTGGGATTTCCTGTTTTTTTGTGGAGCTCTGTACTACACTGAACAAACACCCTCAGGCTGTGTAAGGAGCCTGGGCTCATTCTGTTCCGTGTGGCTCCAGTTTTCTTTAATAAATAACAAAATTATCAGTTTATTATAAACCAAGACATAACCAGTGATAAAGCAAAGTAATAACACACAGATTGAAATAAACAAGTTCCTTTTTACCTTAGCCCCTCACACATACACATGCACCTGTTAACCAAAAGAAAAGAGATTGACTCTTTAGAGCTCTACCACAAAAAAAACAGACAAAAATAATACTTTGGCTGGATACTTGCCTATTCTTGAAGAAAAAAGAGAAGATATGGAAAGAGGTCAGATGTCCTTTGTTTTGTTTTGGCGTCCCAAATACATGTAGATGGCTGTCACTGGGATCTTCCTCCAACAGTTCTTGTCAGGCGACGTTGAAGATCAGTTTGGGAAGGCTTTCCAGGAAAAATGCAGCAACAAGAGTTTTCGGCAGTTTCTTACACTTGTTTCCCAGAGCTTCTCAAAGAAATGTAAATCTGGCAGGCTTTTCAAAGAACTGGAAAAGGCTGAGTTTGGACTCATCCTTGGCAGGTTGAGCCTTTATCGTCTATTCAAACCAGTCTCAATATTTCAACTGCCCTTCCAAAGTGAAACCAAAAGCATCACAGGAGACACCTATAAATTGTGACCTGTCACATCTCTGTAAATATCTTTCCCCAAGTAAAAAACTGTTGGATCCCATTAGTTACACAAAGGGAGACGAAGTCCGACTGTAGCTTGAAGAAACTTTATTGCAGTACTCCTTGGTTACATCATCAGCAAAGCAAGCAACAACAACACCTGGGCTCTTCTCTCCTCTCCTTCTCTCTCCTGCCCTCTCCTACCTGTGCAGGAAAAACAAGACTTTCCTTACAGTTCTTCATACACATCAGTGACACCCCCTTTATGTTCCCAATTGGTTTACAAACTTTGCAGTTTCTTGGTGTCAGGGCCTGATTGGGGCACTGCCTTGTCACCCTCTCCTCAAGCAGTTTCTTATTCCCCTATCCCCTTGGAATGTTGGGCTGATTGTTGTAAAATAGGCTACTCTTCGGCAGGCTGCAGCTGTCCTGTTAGCTTTTAGCTTGTTAATCTATTTCTACTGATAAGCTGTCTGTGCAGCCCTGAAGCTATGAAGTCATTACTGATAAGCTGTCTCTGCATCTTCGAAGTTATTTTATTAGTAGTACATGGTTGATTAATTATTTCACCTTAAATGTCCCCATAATATTCTGTTCTCGAAAATTTTGTTCCCACAGTCCCCCCTTTGATTCTTCAAAACACTTTTAAGAATCATTCCCTTGATCCTACCGAGGTACCTTTAATGGTCTCTACTTGTCTAGAAACAGCCTTCAACACCCGGAGGAGTCACACTCAATACGTTGCCTGCTTGTGCCACGAGAGGGGCCCGTGGGAGCTCTGTAAAGGCATACGTGTTGCAGGGGCTTCAGTTACTTGTTTACAACAACACTTAATAAGCAAAAACATCAAATACAGAATTACAATCATCACTAAAAAGAAGAGGCGTGTATCCAGGCTTTCTTTCCTTCGACTTTAACTGCTGACTGGGTGGCCAGTAGTACTTGGAAATGTCCCTCCCACTTGGCGCCCAAAGGTTCTTTGTGTCAGATGGGACGCATTCAGTTTACATATTTGCGTCCGTGCGTCTGGGGGATCACCTTGCGAGGCGGCTTCCTTGGCTGCCTTGTCAGCTAAGGCATTCCCCTTTGCCTCAATGGTGCTGTCTTTTGAATGGGCTTTACATTTCAAGATGGATACCTTTTCTGGCAATCGCAATGCCTCCAGTAAGTCTCGGACCTCTTTCCCATTTCGAATAAGTGTACCAGCAGCAGTGAAAAATCCTCTTTTGCGCCACAGCTGACCAAAGTCGTGAGCGACTCCAAAAGCATACCGTGAGTCTGTGCAATTATTAACTGTCTTCCCTTCAGCTATTCAATATGCTTCCGACAGGGCTCGCAGTTCGGCTTGTTGGGCCGATGTCCCTGAAGGCAGGCATCCCACATCCACAACTTCATGATGGGTTGTAACTGCCCATCCTGCTTTCCATGTACCGTTGTCAACAAAGGATGAGCCGTCTGTAAAAAGGATTAAATCTGGGTTGAGCAATGCTTCCTCTGCCGCTAGGGTTACCTCCTCTGTTTCCTCCATAATCTGCACGCAATCATGTTCTTCTTCCTCCATCTCTTCAGACCACGGGAGCATAGTCGCTGGATTTACCGGACTGGCCCAGACAATGTGGAGATTGGGAGCCTCTAGGACTGTTCTCCATCGGGTCCATCTGGCTGCGGTCAATTGGGATACTCTGCTCATGGATAGCAAAGTATGGACCATGTGCAGACACTTACCGGTTAACTTTTGATCTAATACCAGACCTGCAGTAGCCATTACTGCTTGGCATGTAGCTTCCATAGCTCTTAAACAACTGCCCCATCAAGACGACGGTGTCCAGTCTTTTCAAATAGTATCCAATAGGTCTCTGTTTGTCCCCGTGCTCCTGTGTCAGTATGGCAGTCATATATCCCTCGTTTTCGTGTACAAACAGGGTAAACGGTTTCCCGTTGTCGAGGGCTAGCGCCGAGCACAAAGCTCTCTTTAAATTTTCAAATGCTTCTTGTTGTTCATTAGTTAGAGTAACGGATTCTTCAGAGGCCCGCTTTCCCTTCAGGAGATCGGTTAATGGTTGAGCCAGCTGTGTGTAGGAGTCGATCCAGTTTCTGTTGAAGTTGCACAAACCCAAAAAGGACCTAAGCTCCTGGATAGTGGTGGGCAGTTTGGCAGCTCGAATGGCGGCGGTCCTGGCCTGGGTGAGTTATTTCTTTCCTTTCGAAATCTTTTGTCCCAGGTACACAACTTCTCCTTCTGCTATCTGCGCTTTGTCGATACTGGCTTTGTGTCCTCTCTGATGAAGGTGGTCTAGCAGGGTACGCAGATCTTGTTCGTGCTGTTCTTCTGTCTCAGAGGCGAACAGAATGTCGTCCACGTACTGAATGACCGTGGAGTACATGGAAGGTAACTCCCTCAAATGGTTTTGTAGAGCCATATGAAAGACCGTGGGGCTGTTGTGGAAATCCTGCAGCAGGCGAGTCCAGGTGTATTGTTGTTGTTGTACAGTAAAGGCGAACCACGGTTGGACTTTGGGTGCTAGTGGCACCGACCAAAATCCGTTGGCCATATCAATAGCAGAGAACCATTCGTGTTCCGGCTGCAGGGCAATAAATACCGTAGAAGGGTCAGCTACCAGAGGGGCCTTTTGATAAATACACTGGTTAGCCTTTCTATAGTCGACAGTAAGCCGCCAGGTCCCGTTTGGCTTCCGTACTGGCCACACAGGGCTGTTTGAGGTACTGTGTGTTTTAACCAGCATGCTTCGCTCCTCTAGCTGTCTAATTATGGGTAGGATTACTGCAATAGATGTTTCACTGATGGGGTATTGCCTAGTACAGGGCGGAGCAGATCGTGTAAACGTGGCCGGTTCTATTTGAAGTAGCCCACAATCGTTCTTATCCTGGGCCCATAATGGGTGCTCCCTCAGCTGCTCTTTCTTCAAACCTCTGATGGACCTAGTTACCTGGCCGCCTTCGAAATGCAACGAGAAGTTCAGCTGAGTGAGAACGTCCATACTGAGAAGTGGTTGGTCCACCGGACCTACCCAGACCAGTGTTATCAATTCGTGCGGACCAAGACTGATGCGTAGGGGCTGGGTCCTCTTAATTACCAACCCATTGCCCCCAGCTGCGTGAGCTCTTTTAGTCTTACCGTCCATCGGTAGCGAGTTACCGTATTGTTGAGGTAGACACGTTAATTCGGCTCCGGTATCCAATAAGAAGTCAATGTCTTGATCGCCCACCCTCGCAGTTACATACAATCCATCTTTTCTATTTTCTACTAGCGCTAGGAGAGGCGCCGAAAGGGCGAGGAAGGGCTCCTCTAGTTTTTTGTCGCATTGATTAAGGAGGACAAGTCCTTCTGTTGCTGGGATGTCAACCATTTGAACTTCTCAAAGAGGTCATTGGCATCAGTGGAGGGATCTGGTTTGGGTGCCGGGTTGCGTCCTTGACGTCCTCTGCTTCGTCCTCTCGCTCTACACGTCTTAGCCCAATGGCCTTCCCTCCCGCAGTAGTAAGAGGGGCCGGGTCGCCTAACTTGCTCTTTGTCAGGCTCTTTCGGTACTGGATCCATCTGTACGGCTCGAAGCTTGACTCCCATATCCCTGTCCAGCTGAGCGCATCTGTCAATTAACTCTTGAGTATTTTACTCTTACCGCGTCCCACTGGAGTAGGGTCTACTATCGCTGAATATTCCACCCAGGTGGACCTGAACCTCTCTTCCTACTCCCGCACGTCCTCGGAGCTCTTCTGCTGACTGGCTGCAACTTTTCCCCAGTCCGTTTTTGCAGGACAAAACTCTCGCAACCACGTGTTAATCGCAATCCATCCGGCGTCAAGTAGCTGACCATCTTCATCCAAAGCAATTTGGACCTCTCTCCTTAGCTTTCGGCTCGCTCGCCCGGGCACCATTATGTCAGAATCTGTACCCCGTCCCATGGATGGAGATCGTAAATTCCCTTCAATCGTTCCAGCTGCTCCCACGTTTTCAGACCCCCTTTCTTCGGATCGGTCAGTCTTGTGGACCACTTGTCGATTTTCTCAGGGGAAGCCGGGACATGTGTCCAGTACGTGGGGTGCTCGGCGGTGGTGACCTCGTTGCCGTCCACAATATTCTTTTCCTTTTTAAGGGGAGCTAGTTGTGGAAATGGTAACCCATCATCATTGTCACTTTCTTCACTGGAAGACTCGGCTAGACCTGCTTCATGCAGTTGCATCTTCCGTTGTTCCGTTTGTAACGACTTCAATCTCGGATTCAAGTTAGTTGGAGGTGGTCGGCAGGGTTCACAGAGCTGTCCCGGTTCCTTCGGTTGGGTCGTTTGCTGATCTTGCAGTTGTTTTTTAAGCTCTTTAATTTCAATCTGTAGCCTTTCCTTTTCAGATTGTTTTTCAATTTCTAACTGTTCCAATTTAAGTTTTTCCTTTTTCAGTTGTTCGCAGACCACCTTCAATTGATCCTTTGCACTCATTAGGTCGCGATCACATTGGGCTTGTCGCATAATCTCATTGCGCTGCCGAATCTGGCCCATTACGGCTAGGGACCATTGGGTCCGTTCTTTATCCTTTAAAAGGGTTGTTTTTCCCTTACTCTCTT
Source organism: Heterodontus francisci (assembly GCF_036365525.1). NCBI lineage: Eukaryota > Metazoa > Chordata > Chondrichthyes > Heterodontiformes > Heterodontidae > Heterodontus > Heterodontus francisci. The sequence goes on from NW_027141093.1 coordinate 2,899,487, forward strand.
CATATCTTCCAGGGACCACTGTCCCGTGGAGGTGCCATATTTTTGCCCAATTTCGGTGTATGTTTTAGCCAGATTAAACTGATGTTCCACGTATTCTTTCAACTGCCGAAGTATTTCATCTTCGAGAACGTCAGGTGGGGCCCGCCCACCTTTGACGTTAGTTGGTAACTGTCGGTTGCCTTCGTCTGGCATTTTATCCAATCAGGTAGGGAAGTAGGTCTCGAGCCGTCAGGCTTTGCGCCAAGTAGGTATTTGGTCAAATACCGCCAAGTTAGACGTCTATATAAGGGGCTCTCGAGCCGCACAAGAAAGAGTATTTCCGCCTACCGCCAAGTTCGGGATCGCGCGGCAGGGAACCGAAATCTAGACAACAACCAAGGACTTTTAACATAAAGAGGAGTCCTTACCTCTGGGGCGCCGATAGGTCCGATGTCTGTGGCTTCAATCTTTATCCTCCAGCGATCCTGCCGACTATGCCAAGTTGTTGGATCCCATTAGTTACACAAAGGGAGACGAAGTCCGACTGTAGCTTTAAGAAACTTTATTGCAGTACTCCTTGGTTTCATCATCAGCAAAGCAAACAACAACAACACCTGGGCTCTTCTCTCCTCTCCTTCTCTCTCCTGCCCTCTCCTGCCTGAGCAGGGAAAACAAGCCTTTCCTTATAGTTCTTCATGCACAGCAGTGACACCCCTTTATGTTCCCATTGGTTTACAAACTTTGCAGTTTCTTGGTGTCAGGGACTGATTGCCTTGTCACCCTCTCCTCAAGCAGTTTCTTATTCCCCTATCTCCTTGGAATGTTGGGCTGATTGTTGTACAATGGGCTACTCTTTGGCAGGCTGCAGCTGTCCTGTTAGTTTTTAGCTTGTTAATCTACTTCTACTGATATGCTGTCTGTGCAGCCCTGAAGCTATGAAGTCATTTGTGATAAGCTGTCCCACCCTGCAGCTCCGAAGCTGGTTTAATAGTAGTACATGATTGATTAATTATTTCACCTTAAATTTCCCCATAATATTCTGTTCTCGAAAATTCTGTTCCCACAAAACAAAACTCTGCTGGGTAATTCTCTGAAAACAGGTGCTGTCCAGTAACTTGTTTACAAGCTCAATCCAAAAGACCTTCCACCGACCTCTTTAAAAGAAAACAAAGTTCCAGCATCTATGGAATCTTTTTTCAGCTTCAAAAAAACAAATCCTCGTAATTTAAAAAAAAGGAATCTCTCGAACAATATCTTCTGTATTCATGCTATTCTCTATCCCCTTCTGCCCTTTTCAAAAATGTTCGCCTTGTTTGTCATTCTATGATTCTGTGGATACAAAGTTTCTACAACTTGCTCTGACCGAGAAGAGAATCAAACCAAGATTCAGGGTGTTATAAATACCACCCCAAACCAACTGAATAAGCTTGTCATTTACTCTCTTTTTCATATCAGCTTCTCCTCACTCTTTATGAATTTCCAGCCTTGTCTGCTCCTCTGACAGTCATTCCTGGAATTGTATCGACCGTGGCCAAGTCGCTGCCCCTCTCACTCTCACCATCACTCCACCCCTTCAACCACTTCCAATTCTCTCTGTTGAACAGCACCTCAAATCTGCTCCTCCGCTCCTTTAATATAACAGGAAAACATTCTGAACCAAGCATTTCCAGAGGGTGAATGTTCCATTAAGGCAAAACTAAGAGCAGATTCATTCGCTTTAAATACAAGGAGAGCAGCTTTCCCTGTTCAGGATAAGGATCTGATATAGTTTCAATCCCATTAATCCGAGAGACATGTGGTCAGGAGTGGAAACTCTCCCCTCTGATTCTCTCTCATTAAAATGAAAGAGATACCAAATTAAAACTCACAAAACCAGGGATTGTATCCTGGTTCTTTCTTCTAGTGTTCTTCCAAGTGAGTGAGTCCAGCCTCACAGTGACCTCACCTTCTTGGAGGAAGATATTACTCCTGGTAGAATTTCCCCAGCTGCTCATTCATCACTTTGGGAGAATAGGATCAACATTGCCTCTAATTGTTTTGGTTATGCCGGCCGTTGGTTTAAGTGCAGGGTCCTTTATTTTTTTTACATGGCCACACATGCACAGTAATTAAATGGGGCTGATGTGTGCACAGTCTGTGCAGGGACATGTGAGTTGTGGCTGTGCAGTTTAGAGGGAACATTGAAAGGGAGCCGACTCGATCTCAGAGCTCAGATTATGACAATGTTCCACTGATGATATTGTAATATTATCTTGTGTTTGAGACACTTTTCATCAGGTTCATTGGCATATCCTTCGATCATCCCTTCTGCCACATTGCTTCTCTGTTTCTCAATCATTCTTTATTCCTTATAATCCAGAAAGGGTTAGGAATCAGAGCTCACCCTCACTGTTAACCTGTTTGATCCAAGAAAGAACTCAATAAATTACACTGTTCATAAACAGAGAAAGCTGACTCAGTGTTGGATACAGAGAAAAATACACTGCAGTCTTCCTTCGAAATTCATTTACAGAGCAGGACAGGTCCAGACTCCAGCCCCAGACTGTGCTGTGTCAGCCTCTGTTCGTGTTCCTGGCCTGTATTGAGTTAACTGATCCCAGAGCCACACGGAATGAAATGGGCCCACGTTTCTCCCTCAGCCTGAGGCATATTAGTTCATCTCACAGGCTGTAGGACAGGAAAAACTTAGGCCCCAACCCCAGCCTGTGGTATATTACTTCATCACACTCAGTATGGTACAGAGTCTGGGACTGTGTATGTGCTGTCTGGGTCTGGTTGATTTTTAAAAATTATTTCATGGAAGGAAGAAATTCTTCTGCTGAGGAGCTTTCAGATCTGTGTCGTTGCTGTCTGGGATTGTGTAAGAGTTGTCTGTTTCTACTGAGCTGTGTATGTGTCTGTGTAGGAGCTCCCTGGGTCTGTGACAGAACAAGATTTGTCTGTGCATTAATGTCTGGACCTGTGTAGCAGATCTTGTGTTTGTGTAAGTGCTGTCCAGGTCAGTGTACGACCTGTCTGTGTTTCTGTAGAAGCTTCCTGGGTCTATGCAAACTCCCTTGGTCTAAGTAGATGCTATCTGGATTTAAGTAGAAACTGCAGACATTGAAGGAGATATTTCATAATTCTCAACAGAGATATATTACATTGAGTAAGAAAGACTCGACCAGAAGGATACACCATCCGTAGCTAACTAACAATGTTAAGGGTAGTATCAAATTAAAAGAAAAGGTGTACAATGCTGCAAAGATTAATGGTAGGCCAGAAGATTGGTAACATTTTAGAAACCAGCAAAGGATGACAAAAAAAGGACAAATTGGAGTATGAGAGAAAATTAGAAAGAAATATTAAAAAAGACAGTAAAAGTGTCACAAATATATACAAAAAAAGAGAAGAATAGCTAAAGTGAGCATTGGTCAGGGTGAGAGTGGGGAATTAATAATGGGAAATGTGGAAATAGCAGAGGATTTGAACAAGTATTTTGTATCATTTTAATAGTAGAACAGACTGATAGTATCCCAAGAATAGCAGGAAATCAGGAGGCTAAAGGGAGGGAACTTAAAACAATCTCTATCATTAGAGATAAAGTAATGAGAATACCAAAGGATCTAAAGGGGAAAAAGCCCCCTGGACCTGATGCCCTGCATCCGAGGGTCTTAAAGGAAGTGGTTGCAAGAGATAGTGCCTGCATTGGTTGCAATCTTCCAAAATTCCCTAGTTTGTGGAAAAGTCCCAGGAGTTTGGAAAACTGCAAATGCATCACCTCTGTTCAAGAAAGGAGGGAGACAGAATGCTGGAAACTATAGGCCAGTTAGCATTATGTCTGTCATTGGCAAAATGCTAGAATCATCCGTCGTCTGTCCCGGTGTGATCTTCATGCTGCTAGCCAGCACTCCCGTGCCTTCGGATCCCCATCTGGGGAAATGAGGTGGAACACTGGTTGGGAGGGGAGAGGAGGAAAGTTTCTCAGTGCGGGGGTGGCAGGGCGAAGAACGGGGTCAAAACAAATCATTAGCGGAGGGAATGGATTTTAAGTTAAAGTTTATGCACTTTGCGGGTGGGGAGGGGAATGGTCAGGTCGTCAAGGTAAGCATTTTCAAGGGGAGAGGGCAAATAATTTATTTTATGGTTGTGGGGTGAGGGGGTAAAATAAATCTATTTTCTTTTAAATTAACTGTTTCTTTAAATATTTAAATTGAATGGTTGGGCTCGAATGTTAATCTGTTAATTATTTATCAATGGTTTGAATATATGCTGGTGAAGGGTGTTAATTGGGTCTTAGTTGAGCACTTATAAGCAGACACTCACTGAGACCGGTGAAGAGCTTTGAATAAGGAGCAACATGTTTGTAATTCTTTTGCTCTGCACAATAAATGTGAAACTCACTAAATATAGGCTCCAGGATTATCCTTCCATAACAAGCTTTCTGGAGTTTAACATCAAAGCCCGACAAAAATGGCTGCAGCGCCTGAAGCCATTGCCGGGGCCGACAGCCCGCCCTCTCCATGTCATCCGGGGGGATGGGGGGTTGCGGGCTGCCCTGGCTACGTAAATCAGCCTCCGTGCTTAGGATTGCAGTGGCTCTGCGACATGCAGCCCCCCACACGGTCAGACTGCCATTGTTTTCACCTGCCGCCATTGTTTTCGGCAGTGGGAGTATACATTTCAGCCCAAAGGAATATAAACAGATTAAGTGAGTGGGCAAAAATGTGGTCGATGGGGTATAATGTGGGAAATGTGAGGTTGTCCACTTCGACAGGAAGAATAGAAAATAAGAATATTATTTAAGCAGAGAGAGACTGCAGAACACTGTGGTACAGTGGGATCTGGGAGCCTTTGTACATGAATCACAAAAAAATCAGCATGCAGGTCGAGCAAGTAATTAGCAAGGCAAATGGAATGTTGGCTTTTATTGCAAGAGGGGTGGAGTATAAAGGAAAGGAAGTCTCGCTGCAACCATACAGGGTATTGGTGAGACTGCACCTACAATACTGTATACAGTTTTGGTCACCTTATTTTAGGAGGGACAGACTTACATTTGAAGCAGTTCAGAGAAGGTTCACGAGGCTGATTCCAAGGATGAGGGGTTTGTCTTATGAGGAAAGGTTGAGCAGGTTGGGCCTATACTCATTGGAGTTTAGAAGAATCAAAGGTGATCTTACTGAAACATATCAGATCCTGAGGGGGCTTGGCAGGGTAGATGCTGAGCGGCTGTTTCCTCTCATGGGGGAATGTAGAAATAGGGGACACAGTTTCAAATTAAGGTGATTCCAATTGAAGACGGTGATGATGAGGAATTTCTTCTCTCAGAAGGTCATTAGTGTTTGGAATTCTCTTTCCCAGCGGGCAGTGGAGGCTGGGTCAATGAATATATTCAAGGCTGAGTTAGACAAATTTTTGATCGACAAGGGAGCCAAGGGTTATGGGGGGCAGGAAAGTGGAGTTAAGACCATGATCGGATAAGCCATGATTTTATTGAATGGTGGACGGAGCAGGCTCAAAGGGCTGAATGGCCGACTGCTGCTCCTACTTCTTATGGTCTTATACCTACACAGACAGTCCTTTTTCACAGCTACTCTAAAACGAATATTTTAATGACTCTTTCACACAATCCTCTCCGACTGAAACGTACTTCATTCGCCCGACTTCATTCTCCAAATTTAGATCCAGTACTATTTCCTTCCCCGTTGGATTGGAAACATACTGATTCAGAAAGTTCTCTAACACACATTCCAGGAATTCTTCTCCCTCTTTGCCCTTCACATGGTTATTCTCCCAGCCTGTATTCGGATAATTGATATCTGCATTAGCATTACTCAGAGGTTCTTGCATCTTTCAACAATTTGCCTGCAAATTTGCTCCTCTGTCCACTTCCTACTATTTAGTGGCCTGGATATACACTGAGCAGTGGAATAACTCCTCTGTTGCTGCATTATTCTAAACAAGTAGATTCTATCTTTCAACCCTCAAGTACATTATCTCTTCCTAGTGCTCTAACAGTATATTTGATCAATACAGCTGCACCCACACAATCCTCTGCCTATTTTTCTTCTCTATCTTTCTTGAATACATCGTAGTCAGGAATATTAAGTTCCCATTCCTCCCCTTGTTTGATCCATGTTTCCGTAATTGCCACTAGATCACAATTCCATGTGGTTGCTTGTGCCTGCAGCTCACCAATTCTATTTACCATGCTGCAAGCATTTACAAACATGCACTTTGAACCTACCTCAGTCTGCCTTGCATTTGTCTCTTGTTTGAGTCTTGTATTTCTGAATTTTCTTTATTCTAATGCTGTTTGTTTCTCTCAGTCCTCGGTGTACCTTGTATCTATTCTCTAATGATTCATCCTTGTGCTCCACCCTCAGCCAAATTAGTATAAATCCTTTCACAAAGTATTAGTTAAATTGACAGCGAGGACATTTGTCCTGTCCATCTTGTGCAGGTCACATCAACACCAGAAGTGGTGACAATGTTCCTGGAAGCTGTAGCTCTGCCTCATCCACCATTTCTCCAGCCATGCATTAACCTGTATTATCCTACTATTCCTATACTCACTAATACACGTGGGAGTAAATCCAAATATTATAACCTTTGTGGTCTTGCTCTTTAACTTCCTTCCCAGCTCCTAAAACTCTGAATGTAGGATCTCAACCCTTTTCTTACCCATGTCATTGGTCCCAAAATAGACAGCGACTTCTGACTGTTCTTCTTCCCTGTTGAACATATTTTGAAGCCTGAAAACTGGTTTCAGAATGTCACCCTTGGTCCCACTGCCAAACGGCCGGGGGGAGGGTGGGGGGGGGGTGGTGGGGGAGGCTGCACCGAGGTCCCCCCACTGCTGGTAATATGCAGTGGGCCTTTCTCGACGTCGGGGGTCGAGGCGGGCCTCTTCCCGCAGAATTTTATGGCCCCCTCCTGCCGCGACCCATGACATCGAGAGGCTGGTAAAATTCAGCCCAATATGTTCAGCGACAATGGCGGTTAATGCTCCCCTCTTCTGGTCATTGGCTGACTTACATGCGAAGTTTCCGTAAAATGAATAATGTGGATATATTTTCAGGACAGGGGAGGATCACCTTGAGATGTTTTTAGGAAAAAGCAGAGCAGTTGAACTAATTGGAGAACACTGCCAAAGATACAACACTGGCACGATGGGCCAAATGGTCTTTGTTCACTATTCTATCATTCTATGAACATTTCCCATCCTAATTCCAGATTTTCTACAACTGTAGCATTTGGCTTTGTAAAGCTCTGGTGTGTAGACCTTTCCCAGAACTGCAAATAGTACCTTGTGACGATATAAACTGTCAGTTTGTGTCAGTGGGTGTCACATTTGTATAAGTAATGAGTGGTGAAGTTGTGATGGTGTCAGTACTAAATGTATTTTCATTATGTTTCTAATCTACATCATGTTATACATGTCTATGATTGAAACTGTGCTCCTGTAAATGGTGAGTTTTATTAATCATTCATTGGATGTGGACATCGTTTACAAGGCCAACATTTACTGCCCATCCTGACTTGCCCTTGAGATGCTGGTGCTGAACCGGCTTCCTGAACAGCTGAAGCCCATGTGGATTTGCAGTTTTTCTTGCAGTTGTTCATTTGAAACAGATGAACGGCATGCTCAGGCATTTCAGAGGGCAGTAAAGAGTTAAATAGATTGCTGTGAGTTTGAAGTCACACATGGGCCAGATCAGGTGAGGACAACAGCGTTCCTGTCCTAGGAACATCAGTGAACCAATAATATACTTGTTTCAAAGTCACCATTACTGATACAAGCTATTTATTACTGATTTATTTCATTAACTGAACTTAAATTCTGCAACTGTGGTGATAGGATTTGAAATCACTGTCACACGATTGCTGATGGTATTTGAAATCACTGTCACCAGATTATTGCTGTGATTTGAAATCACTGTCACCAGATTATTGATGGGATTTGAAATCACTGTCACGAGATTATTGCTGGGATTTGAAATCACTGTCACCAGATTATTGATGGGATTTGAAATCACTGTCACCAGATTATTGCTAGGATTTGAAATCACTGTCACCAGATTATTGATGGGATTTGAAATCACTGTCACCAGTTTATTAGTCCAGGCCTCTGGATTACTAATGCATTAAATGAAACCACTATTTTACTGTAGCCGGGGGTTCATCAATGGGCTCATTGTGAATAAATGTGTGTGTCTGTGTGTGTGGTTTTGGAATATATTTGTGTGTATCTTTATGCCTAAATGTACTTCGGTGTTATTAATAAATAAGACAGAAATAAATAGACAGATAATTTTTTTGAATAAGACAATTCTACCTGAAAAAATAATACAAATTCATGCAAGGAAGATTGTAAGCAGTATTTAACACAAGAAATCAAAAATGTTTGTCTTTAACATGTATAAAAGGAAGAGCAAATGTAATAGGGGTTTAAGATGATACACTCATAGAATCAGTGACCAGTTACAGCACAGAAGGAGGCCATTCAGCCCATCGTGTCAATGCCAGCTCTCTGCAAGAGCAACTCACCTAGTCCCACTCCCCTGCCTTTACTCCATTGCCCTGCAAATTTTTCTCCTCAGATAATTATCCAATTCTCTTTTGAAGGCCTTGATTTAAATGGCGTCCATCGCACTCTCAGGCAGTGCCTTCCAGATCCTAACCACTCACTGCTTAAAATAGTTTTTCCTCATTTTGCCATTGATTCTTTAGCCAATAATCTTAAATCAGTGTCCTCTGGTTGTAGATCCTTCCAGCAATGGGAACAGTTTTTCCCTATCTACTCTGTACAGACACAAGAACACAAGAGCATCAGTAGTATGAGAAATGGTCCATCTTCCTGCTGATTTTTCTACTGCTTCACCTCAATAAAAAACAATAACAATCATCGCCTTGAGTTTCATGGTTTATTTAATGAATTTGCACTCCTGACACAGGGTGAATCCACAGAAGTCATCTGATAAGGTCCATCGTCTAGCCCGTGACATGGTGTAGTTAGCTCTATTCTGTCAATGAAAGTAATTCGCATTGGCATTACATACTATGCTGCTTGCTTGCTAGCTAATGTATTTGTGCTGCTCTCCATTGTTGTTTGTATGCTACTTTATTTATAGGGTGAAATATGTTTTAAATCAGCCTGTGTATTGAAGGCATCAGATTGGCTAGACAATTTATATACAGATTAATTGCCCCCATGTCCGTGGCTGTGTAAATAATTTTGTCAAATGTCCATGGGGCAACATCAACATGTCAGTGCCTATCCCTACACAGATGAGAGGGGCTCCCTCTTCATTTAGGGCAGGGGGGAGGGGGAATGGCTTTCCCAGAAGCCATAAATCTCAAAGAACACATCCATTCGGAGCTTTGACTGAACTGTACTGCACAGAATGTTGTGAGAAAACAATCCAGTTCCTTTTCCCACTCTCTTGGGGCTTGAGGAAAAAATGTTCTTTAAAACAAAGAAGGAAATGCACTGGACACATTCAACTGGAGAAACTGGATCAAAATGTTTTGCCGCTATTTGTTGCTTTTCCTCCCCTAAAAGTTTAATGGGTGTATTTGGCGTGGCAATGGAATGATGGAAACTCGGAAACCCCAAGGTAGATTTGCCCAGATTTGTGCTGAGCTGACGTACCACATTTAGCCTCAGTGTCCTTAGTTTCAGAATGGGAAAACGTAGCCAGGCTTCCTCTGCCTAATAGCAATTCAGTGACTTGATGTCAATTACACAGGTATGGACCTTAGGCAAGGGAGAGATTAAGCTCAACTTGTGATGTGCTCCACAGTCAAGCAGCCTGTCAACAATGGCTCTCTCGGCTCACACATGAATAATGTACCAGAGGGCTGACCGAACCCATGGATCATAATCCCAGTGAGGACTCAACAACCAGAGGAGGAGAAAAGTAAAAAAAAAACAATGATTGGATAAAATAATTGAAATGCTATTTGTAAAGTTATATATAATGCAATAGTTCATGCTGATACAAAACAACATGAGGTGGGTTTGAACCCGTAAGTGCCCAGCAGTAATATTCTCCATCTACAGACAAGGAGGCTCCTCAGTGAAAGCGAAATTGGAGTGTCAGCCTTGGATATGAAGGCGAGTGCCAGCTATTTTAGCAAAGCAAGACACACAGGTTCAACTGGTAGAAAGCAAAATTAGGACTGATGTCAGGAAGTTCCGTACACAAATAGTGATCGCCATGTGGAAAAGACTTCCAGATAGAGTGTGAAGATAAAAAAGCTTGGCAACATTGAAGAAACAGTTGGAGAGTGTGGGGGAGAGGGATGCAGTTCTTTCTGCATCAATGAGCGTGGATAGATCAGATGGCATTCCTCAGAATCCCAATGTTTATAACCTGTGAGGCTGAATTGCTACATGTCTGGGGAAAGGTTATCTCTTTGCTTTGTAGCCTGAGTGAAGTGTCTTGCATGGGCAAAACAACCAATGGAAAAGAGAAAACTCACCTGCATGAGACTCCCTCTCATGCAGAGTGACAAGGTTACGATAAGCATGGTGAGGATGCAGAACTGCAAACTCAAGGTACAGCTACCAGATCTTCAAAATAGATTTGTCAAACCTGTATGTATTTTACATCACCTCTTTGGAAAACCCAAGATCTTATTCACAAATGTGTTGCTGAATCTATTTCACACATCCTCACATCAACTGGATCCATTATTAAGCCCTTGTGCTCAAAATCTGGAAGTTCCCTCTTACATTTTGGGTGTATTTAGACTGCATTTTCGATCAGTGTGAAGTGGTTTCAACTTTGCACTGACACTTTTATTGTGTTCATTCAGAGGTAATGTAATATCCATCTTCGAAAAGGCTGACAGAACTAAGCAGAATAATTGCAGCCCAGTTAATTTAATATCTATGTTAGTTGAGTGAATATGTTCGAGACTGAGATTGGTCGAGTTTTGGACACTAATGGAAAAAAGGGAAATGGGGATAGGGTGGGAAGTGGGTTGAGGTAGAAGATCAACCATGATCTTATTGGATGGTGGAGAGGCTCGAGGGGCAATACAATCTACTCCCGCTCCTACGATGGATAGTGAGAGTCTTTTTCCTCGGATGGTGATGGCAAACACGAGGGGACATAGCTTTAAGTTGAGGGGTGATAGATATAGGACAGATGTCAGAGGTAGTTTCTTTACTCAGAGAGTAGTAGGGGCGTGGAACGCCCTGCCTGCAACAGCAGTAGGCTCGCCAAATTTAAGGGCATTTAAATCGTCATTGGATAGACATATGGATGAAAATGGAATAGTTTAGGTCAGATGGTTTCACAGGTTGGCGCAACATCGAGGGCCGAAGGGCCTGTACTGCGCTGTAATGTTCTATTCTATAATTCGATAATGTTTAGAATCTTTAAAGATGAAATTACGAAATATCCAAGTGAGAAAATAATTAGAAGCAGAAACACTGGTTTCATAAAGGAAAATGGTGCTCGACAAAACCCAATAGAGTTCTTTTGAAGTGACTGATAATGGTGGACGTGTGCACAGGGACATTCGGAATGCCTTGGAAAAGTTAGAGAGGAGACCATTGGAGAAGATTAACGCTTTTGGAATTAGGGGAAGGGGATGAAATGGGATTAAAATCTGGTTCTGAGGGAGGGGAGAGTAGGAGTTTAGGGCAGTTTCTCCGAGGGGATGGAAGTGGGTAACAGTGCCCCACAGTGTTCTGTTCTAGTGCTGCTAATTTGTAGTGTGTAAGCTCACTTGTTCACTTGGCACGGAGTGTATTATGGTGCAGGGTATGGGGAAGATGCAAAAAGGCCATCTTTAAGAAAACGAGTCTGGCCTCAATTGTCCGGGTGGAAACACTTGTGACACCATGCAGTCACACTGACTCCCTCGTATGCATGGGTTTGGCCTGTGTTGACACCCGGGCAATAAGGGAATAATGTTTTTCAACAGAATGTAACATTTGTTTCGATTTAGGTTGAATTGAGGAATGAAGGATTTTATGCAATTGAGAAACCGGTTCTTGCAAACTGCTTGTTTCTCTTATGGAGTTTGTTGAGCACAGACTGAGCCACAACACTTCAATAACCTGAAACATTCTCAGCACGCTAACTTTTTATTCATGTGATTGTGTTTTTTACTCCCCAGATCTAGAAGACAGCAGCTTGACAGATGATATTGAGTCTTCAAGCACTTCACTGAGCTGCTGTTCTTCCAGCAGAGGCTCTGCAGCAAAAGCAGGCTTGCCTTCCGAAGACTGCACTACTAAACAGACCATACAACTTACCGAAGAAATCCAGAACCCACAGGTCAAACAGAACTCATCCCTGACCTTTTGTAAATGTATTCCCTTTCCCTACAAGCATGAAAAACATGAGGTAATTAAGATTAGAACCGTCCAACAATCTGATCCATTCAAGCACGGGGAATATGATTTTTTGGGGGGTGGGAGATGTTTGTAAATAGTTAAGGATCTAAAGGCTAAGGGTGTTGATGAGCAACATTGTGGTAGACCGCGAGGAGTTTTGAGGCCACAGAAGCCGTGGTTCTGCAAAACAACAGGGTTAATCTACCATGACCTCTAATAATGCCTCATCATGAAGATGACTATAATTCATAACCGAGTTCCTTTAACTTCTGTAAACAGCTGCTTTGAAACCGTTTATAAACATGATCACTTATATTGTGGATTTTTTGAAGCCCAATGTAATAAGTTCCTCTCCTTCCCAGAGATTTAAGTAATTATAATTCTCAAATGACATTAATAGGATTGTCCAAATCAGTAGCCATTGGATCTGTCTGCTTTTGTAGACTAATTACACTCTTTCCTCAAGTCTCAATGGGAACTCAGTGCATTTGTGTAAAAACCAGACAGGGAATTGTGAAAATAAACTAAACTTGTGTTTTTTAAGCTGCTGAAAACAAATTGCACTTTTTAATTTAGAAATGCATTTTGTCGAGTTCCCCCAATGGTCTAGTGGTAAAGGCAGTGCCATTCACCTAACATTCAACCATATGAACCAAAGGATCTCAGGTTTGATTACCACTCTTGGCTGAGTTAGCTAATTTCAACTCGAGACGCTGTCGGGGCTGCTGCAGTTACTTCAGTCACCACTTGAACCATGTAGGATTGGTGCTCCGAAGTCGGAGATGATAAAGGGTGTGCAGAAGGGAACAGTGGCCTCATTCCCTGTCCTTGTTCAAGTTTTGGAGCTGGGGCATCCTCCAAACATCACCAGGTTTCATCAATTTCAGTCTCCGCTGGGCAAGCTAATATTGTCACTTGCTGTCCTTCCATCCTCTTCGCAACCACTCACAATCACTCTGGAGAGCAGATTGTTGAGGTATTTGCTGTTTGCTTCTCTCATTGCAGTGTGTCAGGGGCCTGGAGAACATGACCTTTGGAGATGTTGAATGGTTTTGTAGGGTGCTGGACTCAATCATTACCCTGTTGAGGAATCAGCAGAACTTTTAGTTTCGGTGACTGCAGCGTGGATAGCAACGGAGGTGCGTGAACGGGCTTACAGCTGTGAAGTCAATTTCAGCGTAAGTTTAAAAGTGAATTCCATTTTGTTTTCGGAGGACCAGGGGACTGCTGGGTAAGGAAAAAGGTATATATTTGTGTGGTGGCTGTACCCGAGACACTACACGTGTAGTGTCTCCCACCCTCCCTCCCCGTCCAACCATAAAAAAAGGACTCTGGTGTGTTGATAAGGTAAGCTTTTTATTTAGGAAGTTCTGTCCGTTGGATTGCTAACCTAACAAGTTTTGACTTTTTGTTTTTTTTGGTTTTTCAGTAGATTTGTTGGGAATTTGGAATAGTGGGAATGGAGGTTAAGGCAGTTGCATGTTCCTCCTGCAGAATGTGGGAGGTAAGGGTCGCCAAGAGTGTCCCTGCTGACTGCATCTGTGGGAAGTGCACCCAACTCCAGCTCCTCGAGAACCGCGTTAGGGAACTGGAGCTGGAGCTGGATGAACTTCGGATCATTCAGGAGGCGGAGGAGGTTATTGAGAGGAGTTATGGGGAGGTAGTCACACCTCAGGTAAAAGAAGTAGGTAGATGGGTTACCGTCAGGGGAAGGAGAGGGAACCAGCAGGCAGTGCAGGGATCCCCTGTGGCCGTTTCCCTCAACAACAGGTATACCGTTTTGGATACTGTTGCGGGAGACGACTTACCAGGGGTAAGCAATGGGGTACGGATATCTGGCACAGAGTCTGTCCCTGTTGCTCAGAAGGGAAGGGGGAAGAGGAGCAGAACATTAGTCATTGGGGACTCCATAGTTAGGGGAACAGATAGGAGGTTCTATGGGAACGAGAGAGACTCACGGTTGGTATGTTGCCTCCCAGGTGCCAGGGTTCGTGATGTCTCGGATCGTGTTTTTGGGATCCTTAATGGGGAGGGGGAGCAGCCCCAAGTCGTGGTCCACATAGGCACCAACGACATAGGTGGGAAGAGAGATGGGGATTTAAGACAGAAATTTAGGGAGCTGGGGTGGAAGCTTGGAGCGAGAACAAACAGAGTTGTTATCTCTGGGTTGTTGCCCGTGCCACGTGATAGCGAAGCGAGGAATAGGGAGAGAGAGGAGTTGAACACGTGGCTGCAGGGATGGTGCAGGAGGGAGGGTTTTGGTTTCCTGGATAATTGGGGCTCTTTCTGGGGTAGGTGGGACCTCTACAAACAGGATGGTCTTCACCTGAACCAGAGGGGTACCAATATCCTGGGGGGGAGGTTTGCTAGTGCTCTTCGGGGGGGGGGGGGGTTTAAACTAATTCAGCAGGGGAATGGGAACCTAAATTGTAGTGCCAGTGTACAGGATGTTGAGAGTAGTGAGGTCAGGGATATGGTTACAAGGACGCTAGAGGGCACTGGCAAGCAAGAACCTGGTTTAAAGTGTGTCTATTTCAACGCCAGGAGCATCCGGAATAAGGTGGGTGAGCTTGCAGCATGGGTTGGTACCTGGGATCTCGATGTAGTGGCCATTTCGGAGACATGGGTAGAGCAGGGGCAGGAATGGATGTTGCAGATTCCGGGATTTAGATGTTTTAGTAAGAACAGAGAAGATGGTAAAAGAGGGGGTGGTGTGGCATTGTTAATCAAGGAGAGTATTACAGCGACAGAAAGGACGTTTGAGGACTCGGCTACTGAGGTAGTATGGGCTGAGGTTAGAAACAGGAGAGGTGAGGTTACCCTGTTGGGAGTCTTTTATAGACCTCCGAATAGTTCCAGAGATGTAGAGGAAAGGATAGCGAAGATGATTCTCGACAGGGGTGAGAGTAACAGGGTAGTTGTTATGGGGGACTTTAACTTTCCAAATATCGACTGGAAATACTAAAGTTCGAGTACTTTAGATGGGTCAGTTTTTGTCCAGTGTGTGCAGGAGGGTTTTCTGACACAGTATGGAGACAGGCCAACCAGGGGCGATGCCACATTGGATTTGGTACTGGGAAATGAACCCGGCCAGGTGTTAGATTTAGATGTAGGTGAGCACTTTGGTGATAGAAATCACAATTCGGTTAGGTTTACCTTAGCGATGGGCAGGGACAGGTATATACCGCAGGGCAAGAATTATATCTGGGGGAAAGGAAATTATGATGCGATTAGGCAAGATTTAGGATGCGTAGGATGGGAAAGGAAACTGCAGGGGATGGGAACAATCGAAATGTGGAGCTTATTCAAGGAGCAGCTACTGCGTGTCCTTGATAAGTATGTCCCTGTGAGGCAGGGAGGAAGTTGTCGTGCAAGGGAGCCGTGGTTTACGAAAGAAGTTGAAGCGCTTGTCAAGAGGAAGAAGAAGGCTTATGTTAGGATGAGACGTGAAGGCTCAGTTAGGTCGCTTGAGGGCTACAAGCTAGCCAGGAAGGATCTAAAGGGAGAGCTAAGAAGAGCAAGGAGAGGACACGAGAAGTCATTGGTGGATCGCATCAGGGAAAACCCTAAGCCTTTCTATAGGTATATCAGGAATAAAAGAATGACTGGAGTTAGATTAGGGCCAATCAAGGATAGTAGTGGGAAGTTGTGTGTGGAATCAGAGGAGATAGGGGAAGTGTTAAATGAATATTTTGCGTCAGTATTTACAGTAGAGAAAGAAAATGTTGTTGAGAATACTGAGATTCAGGCTACGAGGCTAGATGGGATTGAGGTTCACAAGGAGGAGGTGTTAGCAATTTTGGAAAGTTTGAAAATAGATAAGTCCCCTGGGCCAGATGGGATTTATCCTAGGATTCTCTGGGAAGCTAGGGAGGAGATTGCAGAGCCTTTGTCCTTGATCTTTATGTCGTCATTGTCGACAGGAATAGTGCCGGAAGACTGGAGGATTGCAAATGTTGTCCCCTTGTTCAAGAAGGGGAGTAGAGACAGCCCTGGTAATTATAGACCTGTGAGCCTTACTTCGGTTGTGGGTGAAATGTTGGAAAAGGTTATAAGAGACAGGATTTATAATCATCTTGAAAAGAATAAGTACATTAGAGATAGTCAGCACGGTTTTGTGACGGGTAGGTCGTGCCTCACAAACCTTATTGAGTTTTTCGAGAAGGTGACCAAACAGGTGGATGAGGGTAAAGCAGTGGATGTGGTGTATATGGATTTCAGTAAGGCGTTTGATAAGGTTCCCCACGGTAGGCTATTGCAGAAAATACGCAAGTATGGGGTTGAAGGTGATTTAGAGCTTTGGATCAGAAATTGGCTAGCTGAAAGAAGACAGAGGGTGGTGGTTGATGGCAAATGTTCATCCTGGAGTTTAGTTACGAGTGGTGTACCGCTAGGATCTGTTTTGGGGCCACTGCTGTTTGTCATTTTTATAAATGACCTGGAAGAGGGTGTAGAAGGGTGGGTTAGTAAATTTGCAGATGACACTAAGGTCGGTGGAGTTGTGGATAGTGCCGAAGGATGTTGTCGGGTACAGAGAGACATAGATAGGCTGCAGAGCTGGGCTGAGAGACGGCAAATGGAGTTTAATGCGGAAAAGTGTGAGGTGATTCACTTTGGAAGGAGTAACAGGAATGCAGAGTACTGGGCTAATGGGAGGATTCTTGGTAGTGTAGATGAACAGAGAGATCTTGGTGTCCAGGTGCATAGATCCCTGAAGGTTGCTAACCAGGTTAATAGGGCTGTTTAGAAGGCATATGGTGTGTTAGCTTTTATTAGTAGAGGGGTCGAGTTTCGGAGCCACGAGGTCATGCTGCAGCTGTACAAAACTCTGGTGAGACCGCACCTGGAGTACTGCGTGCAGTTCTGGTCACCGCATTATAGGAAGGATGTGGAAGCTATGGAAAGGGTGCAGAGGAGATTTACTAGTATGTTGCCTGGTATGGAGGGAAGGTCTTACGAGGAAAGGCTGAGGGACTTGAGGTTGTTTTCGTTGGAGAGAAGGAGGAGGAGAGGTGACTTAATAGAGACATATAAGATAATCAGAGGGTTAGATAGGTTGGATAGTGAGCGTCTTTTTCCTCGGATGGTGATGGCAAACACGAGGGGACATAGCTTCAAGTTGAGGGGTGATAGATATCGGACAGATGTGAGAGGTAGCTTCTTTACTCAGAGAGTAGTAAGGGCGTGGAACGCCCTGCCTGCAGCAGTAGTAGATTCGCCAACTTTAAGGGCATTTAAGTGGTCATTGGATAGACACATGGATGAAAATGGAATAGTGTAGGTCAGATGGTTTCACAGGTCGGCGCAACATCGAGGGCCGAAGGGCCTGTACTGCGCTGTAATGTTCTAAAAATTCTAAAAAAAGAGATGCTAACGCTTGAGGTGCTGTCATACCTGTCGAAGAACATGATTCAGTCGAGAGCAAACATTAATCCACCCTTTGTCAATACAATCCTCAGCAGAATTCAGTCACTCTTTGAGGGAAGGTGTGAGAAAGTTCAGGTGGAAATGTTCAATGTGTTGGGAAACTTGACCAAGTGGAATCTGAGAGTGAACGTCTTTCTTCTACCAACAGTTCCATTCCAACCTGGTTCACTTATTGTTGCAATTGGATGGAAAGCGTGAGGAGATCATCAGATCTTGTAGGTCAACACTGTGGATGATCTTGCCACTTACTGGATCTGCCGAGGCTTCCTCATTAATATCTAGAGGACTCCAATGGGAGTTACATGGACTTCATCAGATACCTATCACAGCAGTTAGTTTAAGATGCTTCGAAACCTGTGGCGCTTTTATCAGTTCTCCAGGAAGACAGTCACAGTGACTGACTGACAGTCTTGGATCCGAAGGATGTGAGAAGCCAGCTGCTCCACAATACCAGGCAGACTGGGACCAGCATATTCCACCATTTCTCTGTCCAGCAGAACAACCCCCTTTGTTGAATTTGCAGAGGTTCATCATCTGTTCCCATCCTCCATTTATTTCCATGTATTCAGCTCTGTCTCTATAATTGTCTGATTCAAAGGGATCTTTAGCGTCTCCACACGATTGACACACAAATCCCTACTTATAGATGTTTGAAACTTAGCTGTGAATTCTCTCTGCTGTGATTCACTCTCAGAAACAAAACCATTGATCAGAGAAAGATCAATTCCTATACCATGGATTGTGAGTTATTCTTCAATAATGAGCAGGAGCAGCCCCGAGAACACGCAGTGACCTTGTCAACTTTAGTCCTGCAGCAGCTGGAACGTGTCTGACCCGCCCGGTGGGTTACCTGTTGGACGAGCTGTGCAATGAACTGCTGCTGTCCCCCACTGGAATGAAACCTAAAGACACAGACCCTGATCCTCTTCCATCTCCTCCTCTTCAGAACAACAAACTGATCATTCTTTCAACATGACCTACACATTTGTAAATTTATGGATTGTAATTAAATAAATATTCTGTTGTGTCATTGTAACGATTGGTGAATCTTCAAAGCCATTCAGGGAGGCAGTATTCCTGATACAGAGCAGCAGTGAGCAGGAGGAACTGGGGATAACATTGAGGAGAAATCTGTCTCTCACCGGGGGTGACAGAAGCAGGAGGTCTCAGCTGAGGATTCCAAGAGCAAGATCTCTGAGGCCTCGGCTGGTAAAGATCAATGATTGATGAGCATTGGTCTCACACACAGGCTGTGGAGACAGTCTCTTCTCTCCTGGTGCAGATGACGGGACAATTGGAGGAGTCCAGAACTCACACCGACAACACAATGAGGGAGGCAACACAAGAAGTGAGGAAGACCCTGGGCACTGGCCGTCCGGGAGATCAATGTTGCTGCCAACCAGACATTAGGAGGAGGGTAGAAGAGCTCCGGTTCCTTCTACAGTGACAACAGTTACTGCTTCCATAGCTGGCATTCTGACAACGTAGCCTTGACTGCTCATCATCATCATTGCCATAACTCCTGGTAAATCCCTGATCCAGAATTAGCCCACTGTGTGTTCACATTTAGCCATTTCTCCCCCGTCCCTCCAGTCATTTGATTCTGGTGGGTGCACTGTCACAAAATGATCAGAGTTACAGAGGCTCAGGGAGGGAAATCATGGCAGAAATCCCAGTGGTCACTTCTAGTGTGGAGTTTTGCTGAGGGTCCGTGTCCCACTTCACTTGCCAGACCAGCTCCCAGAAGTGGGTGGTTTTCAGAAGCAAATTCCAGCTGGTGATTTTCGGAAACGGGTGCTGTGACAATAAGACTCGCCTGTTTGAAAATCTGGTTTTCATACAACATTCTGATGACCATAATTTGAACTTGCCTGGAGGCGTGAAAACAGAAAGCTGCAGTTCATCACTCGAGTGCTGATTCGAAGCAATGTTCCTGGAACAGTATAAGTGGGTTCCACATACACATTTCCACTGAAGGTGTGAAGTGTGTTGTCTGACACACCGCAGCATGTTTCAAGATCACTCAGGGATTGAGGGAGTGAAGGCACATGTTCACAGATAGAGTACTGGAGGTCCTGATGGAGGAGGTCCAGAGGAGAAGGGATGTCCTGTACTTGAGGAGGAGAAGGAGTCCACCTCCCTCTCTTGTCTCTCCTGTCCTTCTCTCCTGCTGCAGCTGGTGCTGCTCTGCCTGGCCTCGTGTCCTCCTGCCATTCCTCCTGCAGACCGAGCAAGGTGTCAATGACCAAACGCTCCCTTTCTCCTTCTGATTCATATAAAGTTTCCAATAAGGTGGAGTAACACAGCGCTTACTCTTTATAGGTGAAATCCTCAGAGAATTCACAGAGTAAATGCTGACAGAGTGTTGGTGAAGTCTTGACAAAGTTTCCCAGAAAGACTCCCAACGTGTTTCACATGTCCTCTTCAAACCTCCAGCAGTAAGTGAACAGTAAAAGGTGATTAATCTTTAAATAGCACTTGAAATCCTCAGAAATGACTTGTTTACTCCTGTCACTGTCAGGAGACGGTGTGAGTTCAAGAGCCAGCCACCAAAATGTTGAACTGAGCAAGATGTCGATGACTAAACACTCCCTTTGTCCTGGTGACTCTGATCAGGAGGGGTCGACCCAACTTACAATCTCACTGATTTCACACAAATCATAAACTGCAGGACTGTCTGTGAAATTAACCTCCAATGTAGCATTCAAAATAAAATATGAATTCATAATTTAATAGTTTGTTTTAAAACTCCTCTGTGGTCACTGTGATACAAAAACACTTCACTTCCTTCATGTGATGATGTAATCTTCCAAAAGGAAATTGAAACAGTCCTCGTTCAGGAGTGAGAATTCTTCTGGTCACTGGCTGCAGAGTTAAAGGTGCCAACAACAGCTTCCTCTCTTGCGGATTTCCACTGCAATCACAGTTTCATAGAACAAGGAAAGTGTTTGCCAGCATATATCAGCAGTATGGAATTCGCTTGTGTATACAGGAAAGGGAGGTGGGAACAGGGCAGGCACATGGGATTAGGACGACTGCTCATGTGGAGGATTATCACCAGTAATCTATCAGAGATCAGATTTCACCAGGGAGACTCCAAAAGAGAAACTGGTGTTGAATTTGTGAGCCTTGCTTTGTGGAATGCTTTCGTGTTTGGTGCGAATGTTGAACCAGTGAAATTCTGCAGCTGTGGGATGACAGTTACCTGAACAGATATTAGAAAAGTGTTTAATTTCTCTGCGATTTAAGTAGACATCAAGTCACTGATTGGAGAACTATAATCCTGTATCATCCTGCCGCTCAGCCCTCCTTGTCACTCCTCCCCCCCCCCCCCCCCCCACGGCCGCCGCTTGCTCACACGTCTCTTGTGGCATCAGTACGTAGTAACATCAGGATGCGCATGAGCAGATTAATCCTGGACTGTATTATCTGAAGCTTTATGTGAGCTACTGAAAGGCCGACACGAGCTACCAGTAGCTCACAATTGACATGTTGGCGACCCCACTGCTCTGTCCTGTTGTCGCCTTGGAATGAAGTGAGAACTTTCCACATGTGAAGCGAGTGTGTAAACCCCTACCCTATGGAAAGCAGTGGAAAGCAAGGAAGGACAGAAGGGAACTGACCCTGCTTCCCTCACTCTAATATAAGTAGAAACAATGCTTGAAACACTCAGCAGGTCAGGCAGTCTCAGTATGGAGAAGCACAGATCTAACAATCTAACTCTCATGGGATTCAAACGTGCAGCCTTTGAACTACTTATACATTACGAATTAGAAATCCAACACAATACACATTGCACCACAGAGCCACACTTGTCAGGGTGTAATGCTTTGCCAAGAGGGGGATGTCTGTTTATGTAGAACAAAGAGTTTGAAAGTTCAGCAATTTCCCTATGTTACAAAAGTGACGACACTTCAAAAGTACATCATTGGCTGTAAAACACTTTGGGACGTCCGGTTGTGGAAAGCGTGGTCGAAATGCAAGTCTTTCTTTTCTGATAAATTTACAGATACAGTTAATGTCTGTCCAATATGGAGTGTTTTCTCTCTCTCTCTCTCTCTCTCTCTCTCTCACCTCCATTGAGAATGTTGAATCTGAACAAACTAAAATAACAGGAAAACACCCGTGAACCGACGAGAGGATTCAAAAAGCAATTTCAATCAGTCCATCTGTGTATCCTTCGAAAAAGTAACAAGTAAACTACATCTCCAGAAATATTCCCGGCCAGGTATGATTCTGGAAACTAAGACAGGAAATAGATGGAGAAAGATAAAAACAGGGAAATAGACAAGAGGAAGAGAGAAGGGAAGAAAAAACAGTTTCCAGGCAGAATTAATGCAGAAACTCTTCTGCTGGGCTTGGGGTGGCCACCTGGATACATTAACCAAGGCCACTCCAACCTCTGTCATCGAGCTACAGTACACTGAAGATGCTTGCATATGCGCATACTCAGAGGCCGAGATTCAAACCCTCATCGATGCATTCACAGAGGCTTATGAAAGAACGGGCCTGAAGCTAAACATCCAGAAGACTCAACTCTAGCAGCCTGCTCCCACAGTGCAACACTGTCCCCTGACTATCAAGATCCACGGTGAACCACGGGACAATGTGGATCACTGCTCATACCTTGGGAGCCTCCTCTCAACAAAGACATTGTTGATGAAACTCAGCATCGTCTCCAGTGTGTCAGCGCAGCCTTCAGTCATCTGAGGAAAACAATGTTTGATGACAAAGATCTCAAATCAGACACCAAGCTCAGGGTCTACATGGCAGCAGTGTTACCTACCCTCGTGTATGTGTTGGAAACATGGACACTGTACAGCAGACATCTCAAAGGCCTCGAGAGAAATCACCAGCGGTGCCTCTGCAAGATCCTTCAAATTCAATGGCAGGACAAGCGCTCCAATATCCGTGTCCTCTCTCAGGCCAACATCCCTAGTATTGAGATACTGGTCGTGGCTAATCAGTTACGTTGGGCAGGCCATATCATCCACATGCCTGACACAAGACTCCCAAAACAAGCTTATAACTCTGAGCTCCGTCACAGCAAGAGGCTACCAGGACAGCAGAGGAAATGCTATGAGGATGTCCTTAAAGCCTCCTTGAAAACATGTGACATCTCCAGTGATTCGTGGGAATCTGTTTCCCAAGACTGCCGAAAATGGAGAAGCATCTGCGAAGCTGCCAGCCAGTTCGAACAATGTCGACATGCCCAGGCAGCAACCAAGTGCAAACAGCGGAAAGAGCGTTCGGAAATTCGAGCATCCCATTCAATCACCTCATCAAACACCACCTGCCCCACCTGTGGCTGAGTGTGTGGATCCAGAATTGGACTATTCAGTCACCTCAGGACCTAAAACCCTGAAGTGGAAGAATGTCATCCTCACTCTCAAGCGACTGCCTAAGAAGAAGAATGGGATAAAGTAACATCCTAACAGTTCCTAAACTGTCTGTATGGAACCTTGCAGAGTTTGGGAAGATAGGCAGAAAAATCAAAGTCACTGATTTCATCCACAATACTCCACTCTTCCAATATCACATGCTTGCATCTCTGTAAATCAGATGGCTTTTTGGTAAAGGAGCATAATTCCTGCATTTGTGTGAGGTCCTGAGTTCAAATCCTACATAAGTCCTCATTTTGCCAGTGACATTAGAACTTGTAAATGAAGTATTTAATATTTTTCCCATGCAAATTGTGAAACTTACAATAGTCTGGTATAAAAGAGGTTGAACCTCTGTTTAAAAAGGGAGTGAAGGATAGACCGAATAATTGCAGGCCAGTCAGTCTAACTGCAGTCGTGGGCCAATTATTGGAATCTATTCTGAGAGACAGAATAAACAGTCAGTTCGAAAGGCACAGGTTAATCAAGGATTTTTAATCAGCATGGATTTTTAAGCGAAGATCTTGTTTGATCAACGTGATCGACTTTTCGAAGAAGTAACAAGGAAGATAGCTGAGGGTAGTGCAGTTGATGTGTTCTATATGGATTTTAGCAAGGCTTTTGGCAAGGTCCCACATGGCAGACTGGTTAAAAAAAAATCCCAAGGGATCCAGGGAAATGCAGCAAGGTGGATCCAAAATTGTCTCAGCGGCAGGAAACAAAGAGTAATTAAAAGCAAAATACTGCGGAGGCTGGAAATCTGAAACAAAAACAAGAAATGCTGGAATCACTCAACAGGTCTGGCAGCATCTGTGGAAAGAGAAGCAGAGTTAACGTTTCGGGTCAGTGACCCTTCTTCGGAACGGAGAGTAATTGTTGATGGGTGCTTTAGCGGCTGGAGGGCTGTTTCCAGTTGTTTTCTGCAGGGCTCAGTACCAGGTCCCCTGCTTTTTGTGGTATATATCAACTATTTGGACGTAAATGTAAGGGGCATGATAAAGAAGTTTGCAGATGACACAAAGATTGGCCATGTGGTAGATAACGATAGCTGTGGGCTGCAGGAAGATAGTGATGGTCTGGTCAGGTGAGCAGAAAAGTGACAAATGGAATTCAACCCAGAGAAGTGTGAGTTGATGCATTTGGGGAGGTCAAACAAGGCAAAGGAATACATGATTAATGGGAAAATACTGAGAAGTATAGAGGAAGTGAGGGACATTGGAGTGAATGTCCACAGATCCCTGAAGGTAGCAGGACAAGTCGATAAGGCGGTTAAGAAGGCATATGCAATCCTACCATTATTCTCCAAAATATAGAATACAAGAGCAGGGCGGTTATGCTGGAACTGTAAAACTCATTGGCTAAACCACAACTTGAGTACTGTGTGCAGTTCTGGACACTTCATTACAGAAATTATGTAATTTCAACAGAGATGGTACAGAGGAGATTTACAAGGATGTTGCCAGGAATGGAAAAATGCAGCTATGAGTAAAGATCGGATAGGCTGGGGTTGTTCTCCCTGGAACAGAGAAGGCTGAGGGGAGACCTGATTGAAATGTACAACATTTTGAGGGGCCTGGACAGAGTGGAGTTGAAGGTCTATACACCTTAGCAGAGAGGTCAGTGACGAGGGGGCATAGATTTAAAATGATTGGGAGAAATATTAGAGGGGAGATGAGGAAAAACCTTTTTACCCAGAGGGTGATGTAGGTCTGGAAGGATTGAATGCTGCCCCTGCATTGGAGCATACAGTTGCATCCATCCAATAAGAGACAGAGTAGAAGTGACAGTTCAGTCAGTCAAACATGAGACTGTTAATCTCAGGGTTGTGAGTTTGAGTACCATTCTGCTTTTCCCTTTTTTAGCTTCATTAGCAGAGAGTACAAGGAGTGTTTGAAATGAAACTCAACAACAGCATGAGAAAGTCTTGCTTTGATTCAGGAGTCATCTCTCTGCAGCATCTCGCTATGGAAGATTGAACTTTATCTCATTTCATTCTCAGCTCTGGGTCAGTGTGGCTCAGCGGCACTTCTGGCTGTCTGCCGCTTCACAATCCATCAGTACTGACGTAGCAATGGGGAATATTACTCACATGTTGTGTTCTGTAACTTTTAAGAAACCCTTGAATGTATGTATTTTCTTCCAAAACAAGGACACAAAGACAACTGCAATGTGGGACTGAAACAGCTCAGGTGAGAGAGTATTAGATTGAATATTTCACGGTGCCTCATTCAATCCCGGGTTTCAGCAATTTTAATCCCTTATGTTTCCTTTGCTTTGGCTCTGATTCTCCAGCTGCATAACTTGCTCTGCATTTTTACCAAGCACTGGAGGACTGGATTCACGAAATGACACAGAGTCATTTACAGCATAGAAGGTGGTTGTTTGGCCTATCACGTCCATGCTGGCTTTCCCCGGAGCAATCTTGTCAGTTCCACACACTAGCACGATCCCTTTCCTCCTGCAAGTTTATTTCCTTCAAGTATCCATCCAATTTCCTTTTCAAATCATTGATTGTCTCTGCTTCCATCACACTCGTGGGTCAGGTCATTACCACCCACAACATAAAAAAGTTCCAGCTCATCAAGGATGGGAAATATTTAGCTTATTCTCTATTTCTATGCGAATAGTATGGCAGTCAACATGAAAGGGAAACCAAAAATCTTGGAGCAACATGTAAATGATAAGTGGGTAGTAAGAGGTTGAGTCGGGCCTATTAGGGACAAAAAGGATAATATAAGCTTAGAGGTGCAGGGCAATGTTAATCTACTTAATGAGCACTTTGCATCAGTGCTCACTAAGGAAGTGGAATTGGACAAAATATCAGTAGAAGTGAAGAGAGTAGAGGCAATGGAGAGAGTACAAATTAGGAGAGGGAGGTACTAAAAAGGCTGGCTGTGCTTAGGGTAGATAAATCACCTGGTCCGGATGGCTTGCATCCCAGGTTGCGAAAGGAAATGCGGATGCAGATAACGGAAGGGCTTGCTATAATCTTCCAATCTTCCCTGGATACGGGGGAGGTGCCAGCTGATTAAACAGTGGCAAATGTGACGCCCTTATTCAAGAAAGGGTGTAAGGATAGTCCGAGTAACTACAGGCCAGTTAGATTAACAGCAGTGGTGGGTAAGGTTTTCGAAAGAATAATCAGGGAAAAAAATCAACAGTCACCTGGAGAGGTTTGAGTTAATTAAGGAGAGCGAGCATGGATTTATAAATGGAAGTTCATGCTTGACTAATCTAACTGCATTTTTTGATGAACTAACAGAGAATGTTGATGAGGGGAATGCAGTGGATGTTGTTTATATGGATTTTGAGAAAGTGTTTGATAAAGTACCACATAAAAGGGTGGTTAACAAAACTGAGGTTCATGGAATAGGTCAGTATACAACTGGATGCAAAATGGGCTTAAGGACAGAAAACGGGAGTCTTAGTAAATGGTTCTTTGTCAGACTGATGGTTGGTCGACAGTGGTGTTCCACAAGGGTCACTGCTGGAAGCATTGCTTTTTCTGCTACATATAAATGACTTGGTTCTTGGAGTATGGAGTAGAATCTCAAAATTTGCCAATGACACCAAACTTGGAGGAGTGGCAAACAGTGAGGATGATATTAACTGCCTGCAACAGGACAGTGATAGGCTAACAGAATGGGCAGACAGGTGCCAATGAAATTTAATAGTGACAAGTGTGAGGTGCTGCATTTTGGCGTAAGGAATTGGGAGAGGCAATATATACTTAATGGCACAGTTCTAAAGAGTGTGTAAGAATACAGGGACCGAGAGTGCATGTCCAACAATCTTTCAAGTTGGCAAGACATATTGCAAGAGTGGTTAGCAAAGTAGATAGGATATTGAGCTTATAAATAGAGGCATTGAGTATGAAAGCAGCGAAGTTATACTGAACCATTATAAAGCTCTGGTTAGGCCCCAATTGGAGTGTTGTGTCCAGTTCTGCTCACCACACTTCAGAAAGGATGTGCGGATCTTTGACAGGATGCAGAGGAGATTTACCAGAATGGTTCCAGGAATGGAGGATTTTTGTTGCAAAGTTAGGATGGGAAAGCTATATCAAAGGAGATTGAGGGGAGAATTGATAAATGTGTATAAAGCTATGACAGTTTCAGATAAGTTGGCAAGGAAACATTGTTCTTGTTATCTGTTAGTACAAGGACCAGGGGACACAGATTGAAGGTTTTGGACAAGAGATGCAGGGGGAATGCGCAGAAGAACTTTTTTGCATAGTGATTGGTAATGATCTGTAACTCGCTGCCCACGAGGGCGGAGGAAGTGGAGACAATCGATGATTACAAAAGGAATTTGAATGGGCACTTGAAGGAAATAAATTTACAGGGCTACGGGGATCGAGCAGACGAGTGGGACTGACTGGATCGCTCCATGGAGAGCTGGCGTGGACTCGATGTGGCGAATGGCCTCCTTCTGTGCCACAAATGACTCAATGACTTGATGACTCGACGTCACTCTCACAGTCAAGACAACAGAGTGACGGATTTAACACATTCTAACTTATGTTTGTTTTGACAAAATGCAATAATAACTCATCTCCACTCCTAGTATTTCTAAATCCCACACATTCACTATAATGTGAACAATTATTTCCTGTTGTGTCTCTCTCAGATTTGCAAACTTCACTGTATTGGAGTGAGGTGACATCTACAGGTGGGAAGCAAGAATTGCAATCAAGCAGCAGAAACTTCAGAGTCTGTCAGGGGAAAAGAAACATTGCAATGTGAGGAAATAGCAAAGGGGTTTGATTGGGTAGATGGAGACATGATTCCGCTTGTGGTGGTGTCCGAAGCAAAGGCCAGAAATATAAAATTGTCAATAATAAAAGAAATGTTGAATGCATGGAAAATGTATTTACATAGTGAGTGGTTAGAATGTGGATAGAATAGAAAGTGAGATTGGATGAACAGAAGCAGTCTGAAAGGATGGTTGAAACAAAAGGTGAGCGCCATGTTTATTATCGATCCCCAGATAGTCAGCGGGAAGTTGAGGAGCAAATATGTGAGCAATTTGCTGAAGTGTGATTTCAGGTGAGTTCAACTTTCCCAACATTAATTGGGATAGTCATCATGTTAAGGGCTTAGATGGAGTGGAGTGGCTAAAATGTAGACACGAGAACTTTTTAGCTCAATATGTAGAGCATCCAACAAGGGACGGTGCAGTGCTGGACCTAATTCTGGGGAATGAAGCCGGACAGGTGGTTGATATGTTGGTGGGGGAAGATTTTGGTGATTGCGACCACAACGTGGTACATTTGAAGCTTGTTATGGAGAAAGAAATAGACAAGTTGCAAAGAAAAGGGATTTAGATTGGGGGAGAGCGAATTTTAGTAAAATAAGGCAGGATCGGGCCAAGGTAGACTGGAAGGAGTTACTTGTTGGGATATCTACAGAACAACCGTGGGGGCAATCAAAAAGGAAAAAGGGAGGGTACAGGCCCAACATGTTCCCTCTAGGGTAATAGGTAGGAGCAACAAGCCCAGATAACCATGGATGACCAGAAACATTCAGGGTACGATGTGAAGGAAAAGAGAGGCTTTTAGCAAATACAAGGAGAGCAAATCAACGGAAGCATTCCTGGAGTACAGAAAGTGTAGGATGGAGCTTAAGAAAGCAATCAGGAGAGCAAAGAGGGGATATGAGAAAGCTCTGGCTGGTAAAAGTAGGGAAAATCCCAAGATATTCTGTAAGTATATCAATGGGAAGAGGATAACCAGGGAAAGAGTAGGACCCATTAGGGACCAAGGGGGAAATTTGTGGGTGGAGCCAGAGGACATTGGTAGGGTGTTGAATGAGCACTTCACATCTGTCTTCACACAAGAGAATGAGGATGTAGATGTGGAACTCACAGAGAGAGAGACTGTGAGGTTCTTGAGCAAATTGTCATAGGGAGCGACAAGGTATTGGAGGTTTTGGAAGGATTAAAAGTGGACAAGTCTCCAGGTCTGGAGGATTTGTGTCCCAGAATGCTGTGGGAGGCGAGGGTGGAGATTGCATGGGCTCTGACCCTAATTTTTAATTCTTCTCTGGCCACGGGGGAGGTGCCAGAGGACCGGAGAACAGCTAATGTGGTCCCACTATTTAAGAAAGGTTGTAGAGATAAGCCAGGGACCTACAGACCAGTGAGTCTCGCATCAGTGGTCGGGAAACTATTGGAGAAAATTTCGAAGGAGAGAATCTATCACCACTTGGAGAGGCAAAATTTGATTCGGAATAGTCAGCATGACGTTGTCAGAGGGAGGTCATGCCTAACAAATTTGATTGAATGTTTTGAGCACGTGACCAGGTATTTAGATGAGGGTAGTGCAGTTGATGTAGTTTACATGGATTTCAGCAAAGCCTTTGACAAGGTCCCACATCGGAGACTTATCAAGAAAGCAAATGCACATGGGATACAAGGTAACTTGATAAGGTGGATTCAAAATTGGCTTCTCTGTAGGAAACAGAGTGTGATGACAGACGGCTGTTTCAGTGACAGGAAGCCAGTGTCCAGTGGCGTACCACAGGGGTCTGTGCTGGGTCCCCTATTGTTTGTTATTTATATAAACAACATAGATGACTATGTGGGGGGTAGGATCAGTAAGTTCGCGGATGACACAAAGATTGGCCGAGTGGTTAACAGTGAGGTGGACTGTCTTAGGTTTCAGGAAGATATAGACGGGATGGTCAAATGGGCAGAAAAGTGGCAGATGGAATTTAACGCTGAAAAGTGTGAGATGATACACTTTGGAAGAAGTAATGTGACACGGAAGTATTCAATGAATGGCCTGACACTGGGATGTTCCGAGGAACAAAGGCAACTTGGCGTGTTTGTCCATAGATCTCTGAAGGCAGAAGGGCTGGTTAATAGGGTGGTGAAAAAGGCATATGGGACAATTGTCTTTATCAATCGAGGCAAAGATTACAAAAGCAGGGAGGTCATGTTGGAGTTCTACAGAAATTTGGCAAGGCCGCAGCTGGAGTACTGTGTGCAATTCTGGTCGCCACATTATAGGAAGGATGTAATTTCATTGGAGGGGGTGCAGAAGCTATTCACCAGGATGTTGCCTGGGATGGAACATTTAAGCTATGAAGAGAGGTTGGATAGGCTTGGATTGTTTTCGCTGGAGAAGAGAAGACTGAGGGGTGACCTGATCGAGGTGTACAAGATTATGAGGGGTATGGACAGGGTGGATAGGAAGCAGCTGTTCCCTTTAGCTGAAGGGTCAGTAACGAGGGGTCACAGGTTTAAGGTGAGGGGCGGGAATTTTAAGGGGGATTTGAGGAAGAACTTTTTTACCCAGAGGGTGGTGATGGTCTGGAATGTCCTGCCTGGGAGGGTGATAGAGGCAGATTGCCTCACATCCTTTAAAAAGTACCTGGATGAGCATTTGGCACGTCATAACATTCAAGGCTATGGGCCAAGTGCTGACAAATGGGATTAAGTAGACAAGTCAGGTGTTTTAATGCATCGGCGCAGACTCGATGGGCCGAAGGGCCTCTTCTGCACTGTATTATACTGTGATTCTGTGATTCTGGATGGTTTATAGTGGATCGGACTGGAGGATGGTTTGTAGTGGATCGGACTGGAGGATGGTCTGTAGTGGATCGGACTGGAGGATGGTTTGTAGTGGATCTCCCTGGGGTCAGTATTGACACCCCTGCTCTTCCTGATATATATTAATAACCTAGACCTTGGTGTACAGGGCACTTTCAAAATTTGCATAAGATACAAAACCTGGAAGTGTTTTGAACTGTGAGGAGGATAGTGCAGAACTTCAAAAGGACACTGACAGGTTGGTGGAGTGCATGGATGTTGTGGACAGTTCACTCATCCACCCCATGCGTGAGTTCAGTTACATTCCCTTGCCATTCATGAGTTCAGTCACCCTACCTTTTCACTGGTACTTGTGGGAGTTTAATCACCCTCCAGTGACCCATCTGGAGTTCAATCACCCTCTCTTGTTCTGCTACCCATGAGAATTCGTTTTCCCTCTCCACGTGCAAGTGGTTGCCAGGCGAGACTCAAGACTCAAGGTTCTTTGTTTGAACACCGGTTTATTCAAGCATGCAGGAGAGTCACACGAATCAAGTCAAAATATACAAGCTCTCTGAAACACAATGATCATACATATTTATAGGATGAATTATCAGACATTGTTTACATACACCAATCAGATTAGACAGAGTGATTTAAATAAGCCAATCACGACTCGTACATCCCCGCGCCACATTTCTTTGTTTTAACATGACCATAATGAAGTAGTTAGAGGGGCCCCTCGGTGGTCAGCATGACAGCCTATCCAAGGGGCTGCATGTACATACTGATAAAAAGACTCCAATTAGAGACTAACCCACACACATCTGTATCAAAAAGCTACACATCCCCACTGCTTGTCCGATTCTGTCTGTCTCAGCGATTTCATGTATCCGAGGTCTTTTGAAGCTTGTTCTTTGTTTTGTGCATCCTTTTAGCTTGTTCCTTGTGTCATATATCTTTTTTGGCTTTTTTCTTTCCTTTCAGTGGACAACTGGCAGATGAAACCGAATGCAGCGAAGTATGAAGTGGCTCATTTTGGCAGAAAGTATGCAGAGACACAACTTAAAATAAAAGGTACAATTCTAAAGCGGGTGGAGGAGCAGAGGGATCTGGCCATATATGTGCATAAATCATTGAAGGTGACAGGACAGGTTGAGAAAACGGTTATTGAAGCATACAGCATCCTGGGCTTTATCAATCGGGGCATAGAGTACAATATCAAGGAAGTTATGTTAAACTTGTAGAAAACACTGGTTCATCCTCAACTGGAGTAGTGCATCCAATCCCGGGCAACACACTTTCGGAAAGATGTGAAGGCGTTAGGGAGGGCACAGAAAAGATTCATGAGAATGGTCCCAGGGATGAGGACTTCAGTTATGTAGACAGATTGGAGAAGTTGGTGCTGTATATCTTGGAGGACAGAAGGTTGAGAGATTTGACAGAGCTGTTCAAAATAATGAGGGGTCTGAACAGAGTAGAAAGGGAGAAACTGTTCCCTTTTGTGGAAGAATTGAGAACCAGAGGCAACAGATTTAAAGTAATTGGCAAAAGATCAATGGCAAAATGAGGAAAAACGTTTTCATGCAGCAAGTGGTTAGGATCTGAAATGGGCTGCTGGAGAGTGTGGTGGAGTAGGTTCAATCAAGGCATTCAAAAGGGAATTGTATTATAATCTGAAAAGGAAGTATCTGCAGGGCTATGGGGAGAAGGTGCGGGAGTGGCACTAGGTGAATTGCTCCTTCAGAGAACCAGCACAGACACAATAGACCTAATGACCTTCCATGCTGTATCCATTCTATGGCAATATAGTTCTGTGATACTATGCCTGTTCCATCTGGAACTTCCTCAGCAGCTGTAAATCAATCTCCAATTCATTCTCATTCTCTGAAATTCCTTGTCCTTATGATCAAAGAATCGTCTCTTTCAAAGTTCGATCTGTTTAAATCCACTCCCCTGCGCTTTGCCTGTTGCCCTTTAATTTTTTTCACCTTAAGCACTTCTCTGATTTCTTTTTGACAGTGTCATGGTCCTGTAGTTCGTTATTGGAATATGCAGTTTGCCTTTAAGGCTTGCAAGGGATCAATATTGCTTTCAGAACCAGCAAGCCTCAGGAGTTGTAGGAAGGTGCATTATTGTTGCCTTAGAAACAGCCATTTGGAGACTGCGATTCAAAGGGTGCATTCTCGTTACCATAGATATAGCCACTGGGAGTGAGTCCCATATGATACATTTGTTACAATACAGTTTTGAACTGGCTTTTAGTTGAAGACAATTTGTTCTAACAGAATCATACAGACAAAGCCGGTGTTGGCACCTGAAGAAAGAGCTCTCAATCATTTAAATTGAAGGAATAGGATTTTAGCATGTTTATTATTATCTCTCAAAATTCTAAGAAAATTTAAGCCAAAACAGAGATCTCTGGTAATTTAAATTCAAGAAAGGGCAGTTAGACTGTGACAATCCTTTATCCCTCAAAAATTCTGAAGTTCGATTGATTCTGTTGAAAGTGTTTGCAAGTCGTTAATTGTTGAAATTCGCTGAAGAAGGAAAGCAACATTCTGTGAGGACTTCAAGCAATATTATATGAGGACGTCAAGCAACATTTAACTGTAAATATGCAAGGACTCTGTTTTTTATATTTTAAATGTTGTTTATATCTTCACAGTGTATAAGAATTTCATTTTTAAAAATTAAACTGTTAAGTAAGTTGTTGATTGAATGAAAGTTGGTTTGGTTAGCCTCATTCCAGAGTTGGGGGTGGTGGTGGTGGTTAATAGCTGGTACAGTTTGGCTTGGTTATTTTTTAATCTGGAAAGTTTTAAATTATATGTTAGCCAATCTGTGAAGCGATGGGATTGAATTAACAGTGCGTTGGTCCCATCACAATCAGAATCGTATATTTTGATTGGGGGCTTTGACAGGAGGAATCGGTTATAACAGTTACTATTGAATCTGCTTCCATCACCCTTTTAGGCAGTTCATTCAGGATCAGAACAACTCACTGGGTGAAAAACAACCTTCCTCATGTTACTTCTGGTTCTTTTACAAATCACCTTGAACCTGTGTCCTCTGAAGCTGCTGTGTCAGAAGTGAGAGACCCTCCCCCTCTCCCAAGGTCACTCGACCTGAATTCCTGAGGAGTGGGAACAGTTAACCATATCACTTAACATGGGGACGAGGAAGGGACTCGGTCCCGTCCATCCAAGCAGCCACCAAGCTGAGCACCAGGGCTGCTGGATCCTATGCTGAGCCAGACAACACTCCCTCATCTCAGGTCCCATCTCCCTGCCTGAGCCTCTCGGCTGGGCTTGTACTGATGTGAACCATCCTGTCCCCACCCTCTGACTCGGAGAGAGCGGGAGAGAGATAGCAGCGACAAAGTGGGGGGAATGGAATTGAGACCGACTCAATGTGTCTCCAAAAACAAAGAAAAAAAATCAATTCCCGCAGGAGCATTTTCAGCATCTGCAGTATTTTGGCTTGTAAGAAGTTTTTTTCTTTCTGAGGAGATGTGAGGAGCTGAGAATTGAACCAGTGAAGGTGGGTGGGAGACTGTCATTGCTGTTTCCCCTCCTGTCCCGCAGGGGATGCGCTGACTCTTCTCTGGCTCCCTACCCCCTTCCCCCACCACTGGGGGTATTTTCAGATCCCCAGTGATTCCTGGTCTCATTCAATTGATAGAAATCTGGGGATAGATATTACATGGACAAGAAAAACTGGGAACCACCACTGGGCTGCTTTCAGTTGTTTTGTTTATTAATTAATTGAATAACTGATGTAACCAGAAATTTCACTGCACTCTTGACCTGCTCTCTGAACTTGGACTGCGTCACCCCATAAATAAATGTGTTAGTGCAGCAACTTAAATTCCGTAGCATATCTCCAACTTCTTCAAATATATATTCAGAATCATTGTAATCCCCGGGATTTGCTTCTGTAATGCTATAATATAAGAAGTCTATAATATGCACCAACCACAGAAGTAAGAAGCTTCCGGATATGGTGAAGAGTAAAATTACAGACTTCATTCTGCTCTCCATCTCTGGGTCACTGCGATTCTCTCCCTTGCTCTGACCCCTCAGTCTCTTACGGACTCGACTGGTCACTAAAATGTGTCTGACTGTCAGAGCATTGAGCAATAGAATTAATGCAAATGGGAGCAATGGGGTTAAAACCTTATCAAACCAGTCAAATCCAATCCATCCGGGCTCAGTATAGTAGCTTGGTTTTGTATAACAGAACCATGATACATTGTCGATTATCTCTCCAGGTTCAAATATAAAGTAAAAGGGGATATTTTTTAAACAGAGCAGAATACAGGTTGTTGCTAATACCACAGCCGCAGTTTTGTCAGTGCAATATTTAATTTTCAATTTCTGGCAGCAAATGGCCACAAATCGGTCAAAGGAGAAAGTGACAGTGAACCAGACAGAAAAATCTGTGGCTGCACGAAGCAGCACACCAGTAGCACTACACACAGGGGTGATGTTCAGCAAAGATCCCGGGAAATAATAATCACTGATCCGATACAGTACGACCTCAGTGATAACTGACAGTAGATCCGCCAATGCCATGGCCACCAGGTAGCGAGTGGTGCAGGTGGAGAGTCCGCACTTTCCCCGGGACAGGATCACAATCGCCAGTAAATTAACTGAACGGGAGAAAAAAGCTGGAAATTACTCATCAAACATTCTCCATGTCTGACCCAGATAGTAAGGGCAGGATTTTAGTACCAAATATAAGTGGGTTATGTAGTATATTGTAACTGTAGATTAACTGGGGAGGGAGTGTAGAATACTGTTTATCGTACTGTAATATCTTTTGTATACTGCCCTGTCTGTTGGGAGGTGTAAATAAAAATTCCAACTTGACTGTGCCCAGTAAGGACCTCAGGTAGTTTTTCTCTGAATGCACAACAGAAACATGATGACGAAAGGATGGGATTGATTCTTTTTTTTACATTAATTCCAGAGATTGCAGTCTGAAGAACATCCTGATACACTCTTTGGAACTCCCAAAGTCAATTTTGAGGAAGTTTGAGCGATTTTGAAAGATTGCATTGTGTGTCTGCAATTTGTGCTCAGTGAGCACATATGTCTTCATTGCCATGTTTTTAAAAAATATTTTGGAACAATGAGGGAATTTAACCCTAATAAAGAGGTATGCTGCAATTATGAACATAGATTACACATTTGGCTTAAAGCTACCAAAATCAGAGATCACAATAAAGTGAATGTTTTCCTCACCATGATGGGGCCGGACGCGTTTAAGAAGGTATTTAACCAGTGTTTCCCACAGGACCCCAGTACTTTGGACTATTCTGAAATAAATGAGATGCTGGGCTCCTTATGACTTGACTAAGAACAAAATTGTGCTCCAGGTTAAATTCCCTGGAAGGAAGCAGTTGCCATATGAGTCGATTGCAGATTATATTCTTGTGTCAAAGAAACCTTCTCGTCACTGTGGTTAGGATGCAAATTTAGAAATCAACCTTCGAGACATGTTCGCTGGCAGTCTAAAGAACAGTAAAATCGAATCAAGCTTTTGTGTAAAGGCAATAAGCTGACTTGGAAAGAGGCTTGCGATGAGGCCACAGCCATGGAAATAGCAGGAAGAGTTAGGTGCAGATTGCAAGGAAGTTCTTTTCCTGAGCCAGCAGGAGATTTCAATGGTAACCAGAAGACGGCAGCAAAGTTCACAGACTCGGAGTCAGAAATTTAGATGCTATCATTGCCATGATAGCCACAAACCATCCAAATGCTCCCATTTCCAGTCAAAGTGCTATGCCTGTTGGAAAGTCAGTCATACCCAGACAACATGCAGGAGTAGAGGAAACTGTATTGCTCCAGATCGCGGTGAAGCTCCAGGTCACAGCAATGCAAGTTGAGGTCATGGGGCAGCACAGTGGCGCAGTGGTTAGCACCGCAGCCTCACAGCTCCAGTGACCCGGGTTCAATTCTGAGTACTGTCTGCGTGGAGTTTGCACGTTCTCCCTGTGTCTGCGTGGGTTTTCGCTGGGTGCTCCGGTTTCCTCCCACAGCCAAAGACTTGTTGGTTGATAGGTAAATTTGCCATTATATATTGCCCCTAGTATAGGTAGGTGGTAGGGAAGTTGGGGATGTGGTAGGAATATGGGATTAATGTAGGATTACTATAAATGGGTGGTTGATGGTTGGCACAAACTCGGTGGGCTAAAGGGCCTGTTTCAGTGCTGTATCTCTAAATAAATAAATAAATAGATCTAAAGCTGGATCAGGCTCCTGGAAGTCCTCAAATGTGCATGTGGTGAATATGGAAACAGAAGGTGATGTTATCAAGCATGAAGATCAAGAGTTGTACTCCATCATAGAGCAAGAAAAGTTGGAAGTTGGTGAGAAAAAGAGCTGATGGTATAATTCCAATATCCACAGAAAAATGAAAGTCAGAGAGTTGCAACTTAACTTCACCATTGATACAGCTGCAGCAGTGTCTGTTATCTTGGAAGGAGAGTACA
This sequence comes from Heterodontus francisci, assembly GCF_036365525.1. NCBI lineage: Eukaryota > Metazoa > Chordata > Chondrichthyes > Heterodontiformes > Heterodontidae > Heterodontus > Heterodontus francisci. The sequence goes on from NW_027141093.1 coordinate 2,936,640, forward strand.
AGAAGTCCCTAAATCACATCCCTTATGAAAAACTGGTGTGAAACTGGCTAGTTATTCCAATAACAGTATTAAGTATAGTGAATGTTAAGGTGGAATACAATGATGCAGCCTATTATTTGCCATTAGTAGTAGTAGGAGGGAACAACATCTCCCTGATGGGAAGAAATTGCTTAACAAAATACGTCTAAACTGGACCGAGTTATTGACAGTTGGGATCAGTAAGAGTATGCCTGACATTGAGGGACTGAAGACTGATTTAATTTTAGCCAATGAGTTACCTATAAATTACTTTACATACACAAATGACATGCCAATGTCTGCCAGAGAAATTTCTGAAGACACTGAAAAGGATGTGGTGCTCATTAAAGTCTGGCTGGTCTGAAGAGTGTGATGATGTGAAAGGCCAGGAGTAGAGTACACATATAAATGAACTAATGATCAATGTTGCCTTCTATTGAGTTTAAGATTCATTATTCTACAAAGGTTTAGAGAAAAATTGTTAGAGGAACTTCATCAAGAGCACACAGGAATAATGCATAAGAAAGCAGCAGCAAGAAGCTATTTTTGGTATGCAAAGGTAGATAGAGATATTGAACAAGTGAAAAGTTGTGAAGTGTGATTCAGAATGAGAAATGATCCAACCAAATTTCCTTTTTTTCCATGGTTAAACACAAGAAAACCGCGTGAACAAGTACAGTCGATTTCTTTGAAGTGGAAGGTAAAGTGTATTTTGTTTTAGTTAATAAATACAGCAATGATGGGATTAGGCCCAATACCACAAGAGACAAAACTATTGACATTTTGAGAAGTTGGTTTGAAATTTATGGACTGCCAGAAATGTTGGTGTCAGATAATGGTCCAGGTTGGACATCAGAAGAGTTTGAAATATTTCTAAATAGGAATGGAGTCAAACACACTCCAATACCTCCTTAGCACCCAGCATCAAATGGTGCAACAGAAAGAAGTGTACAAATTGTGAAGACGTCCTTGCAAAAGGTTTTGCATGTTGACAAGCTAGGCAGTAATTTCCAACTTTCTCTTCAACACAATTTAAATTATTAAACACAATAAGGCTAGACAATTTTCTGTTTTCTTACAGAATAGCCCCATAGTCTACAATAGGTTGCTCACCTTATGAGTTAGTATTTCAATATGTTTCTAGGACAAGGTTTAGTTTGCTTAAGCCAGACATCAATAGCAAAGTAAGAGAAAAGAAAGACAGAATGAAGATGAGTCATTATACTTGAGACATGAAACTTAGAGTTCGGTGTTGGTCAGAAAGTCATGGCGAAAAACAACCGAGGTGATAAAGAGAAGTATGTGTTTGGAGCAGTAAAAAGACTAAGTGCATTCACATATCTAGCGAAGGCTAGAGAGAGACTCCATCGGTGTCATGTCTATTATTTGCTTGAAAGTGGAAATATGACAAAGGGAGAGCATGAGAAATCTCCCATAGTCCAAGTTTCTACAGTTCCAAGTGAAAGTCAGGAAGAAAGTGAAAGAAACCGGCAAAGCAAAGTGAGTCAGGGTCTTTGATTAAGACTACTCAATCAATTTCACAGCCCCAACCAGGAAGTGGAGTTGGCAGTCAAACTGAAAGACAAATTTCAGGGTTTTTTGTATTAATTCCTGGACGTGGGCATTGCTGGCTAGGACAGCATTTGTTGCCCATCCCTAATTTCCCTTGAATTGTGTGGCTTGCTGGGCCATTTCATAGGGCATTTAAGAGTCAACCACATTCCGGTGGGTCTGGAGTCACATGTACAAAGAACAAAGAACAAAGAACAAAGAACAGTACAGCACAGGAACAGGCCATTCGGCCTTCCAAGCCTGCGCCGATCATGATGTCTGCCTAAACTAACACCTTCTGCACTTCAGGGGACCATATCCCTCTATTCCCATCCTATTCATATATTTGTCAAGATGTCTCTTAAACGTCACTATCGTATCTGCTTCCACCACCAACCCTGGCAGCAAGTTTCAGGCACTCACCACCCTCTGTGTAAAAAACTTGCCTCGCACATCCCCTCTAAACTTTGCCCCTCACACCTTAAACCTATGTCCCCTAGCAACTGACTCTTCCACCCTGGGAAAAAACTTCTGACTATCCACTCTGTCCATGCCGCTCATAACCTTTTAAACCTCTATCATGGCGCCCCGCCACCTCCGTCGTTCCAGTGAAAACAATCCGAGTTTTTCCAACCTCTGCTCATAGCTAATGCCCTCCAGACCAGGCAACATCCTGGTAAACCTCCTCTGTACCCTCTCCAAAGCGCCCACGTCCTTCTGGTAGTGTGGCGACCAGAATTGCACGCAATATTCTAAGTGTGGCCGAACTAAGGTTCTGTACAGCTGCAACATGACTTGCCAATTTTTATACTCTATCCCCCGACCGATGAAGGCAAGCATGCCGTATGCCTTCTTGACTACCTTATCCACCTGCATTGCCACTTTCAGTGATCTGTGGACATGTCCGCCCAGATCTCTCTGCCTGGCAATACTCCTAAGGGTTCTGCCATTTACTGTATACCTCCCACCGTCTTTAGACCTTCCAAAATGTCGGCCAGACCAGGTAAGCACAACAGATTTCCTTCCCTAAGTGACATTAGTGAAACAGATGGGGTATTACAACAATCAACAATGATTTCATGGCCGTCATTAGAGTAACTGTTAATTCGAGATTTATAATTGAGTTCAAATGTCATCTTCTGCCCTGGGTGACACAGTCTGACATGATTGGAGAGCAGAGTCAAGTTAATGGAAATGGAAGAAGATGCCCAGACAGAAAGAGAAAGATGACAGATAGGTTATTGAACGTAATAGGAAGTAAGAAGAAATAAGTTGTTTTTTTCATTACTTCTTTTCAATAATATTTTTGTTAAAGAACTACTGGTGTTAAGGAAAAAAATGTAACATGTAAATTTTTTTGCCACTATTGGTTATATATGTTTTAATAGTGATTACATGAACGACAAACATGAAACCCAACCTGTAAAATCTCAGAATAATGTTATTGTATTCTGGGAAATTATGTCCAAGTACCAGTTTACATTTACAGCATAAGTTGTTATTTTAAGTGGGGTGTGAGTGTGGTATATTGTAATATATTTTGTATCCCTCCCTCTCTGCTGCCCTCTCTGTTGGGAAGTGTAAACTGAAGTTGTCACATGGCTGTACCCTGTCAACACCTCATGTAGTTTTATTCTGAATACACAACAGATTGGGGTCATGTCAGAGATTAACATTTTGAAATCTCAACCCCGACCTTAAACACCTCCAACCTGTACACTTTTGTGTTTAACAGAGTTGGGATAGGGAGTGGGCAGACTCCGCTCCCAGGAGGCAGGATGATAATTTTAAATTTTTAATGAGTTTGGAAGTCTTTGATTTAATCTGTCTTCCAGGTTTGACTGTGTCAGGCCAGGTTTCCCCATCAGACCAACAGCCCACACAATGACACCTGGGATTGGTGATTGGGCCCTGCAACTGAGATTGGACCACCTCCACCCCGGATCGAACTCCCTAGGATCAAACCTCTTCAGGATCGAATCCCCCCAGATTGAACACCCTTGGATGTGACCGCTCCGGGATCGGACCCCACAGATCGAACCCGCTAGGATCAGCCCCCTCCAGCATCAAACCCCTCAGATCAAAACGGGTGGCCCAGTGGCGCAGTGGTTAGCACCGCAGCCTCACAGCTCCAGGGACCCGGGTTCGATTCTAGGTACTGCCTGTGCGGAGTTTGCAAGTTCTCCTTGTGACGGCGTGGGTTTTCGCCGGGCGCTCCGGTTTCCTCCCACAGCCAAAGACTTGCAGGTGATAGGTAAATTGGCCATTGTAAATTGCACCTAGTGTTGGTGGTAGGGAACATGGGATCACTGTGGGGTTAGTATAAATGGGTGGTTGTTGGTCGGCGGGCCGATGGGCCTGTTTCAGTGCTGTAGCTCGAAATAAAATAAAATAAAACCTCTAGGATATGATCCCCCTGGAATCAAAGCCCCGAGGATCAGACCCCTCCGGGATCGAAGTCTCCCTGCATCAAACCCACCGCTCCCTGGAAGTGGACACCCCTTCCATAACCCCATCCCCTCACCCTCCATGCATCATGCTTCTGTATAGGAGACCCATCCCTAAGATTGTGGATTAGACACTTTCCACCTTGCCCATCCCCTCCCCTCTCAGGACTCCGATCATGCTCAAGGATAGGAGACCCTTCCCCAGGGTTCTGCATCAACAGCTCAGCATTGGGAGACGTCATCCCCTATCTCCCCCTCTGGAGTTGGTGATTGGACACCCCCAGTATCAAACAGCTCCTTATACCCTGCAGTTGTGGTTTGGATCACCCTGGTCTTGAGGCCTACTCCAGAGTGCCCCTGCCTGACTGTAAGCCCAGGCTGACTTCAGGGTGGGAACCTGTCAGTGACAAAAGACACAGTCTGTGGAGTTAAAACCTCACAGCCTGGTGGGAGAACTTCCACCCCCTGCCTACGTTAAACCACCTCCCAACCTCTCCCATGCTCCCTGTTAATATCCAGGCCTAAGGATTGAAGAAAAAACAAAATACTGAGACTGATGCAAATCTGATAAAAATAGGGGAATGTTGAATATACTCAGCAGGTCAGGTAGCATCTGTGGAGAGAGAAACAGAGTTAACGTTTCAGGCCGATAACCTTTAGCAGAATTGAAAGATATTAGAGATTCAGTTTTAAATCAATGAAAGAGCCGGTGAAAAGTGGGGTATAAGGGGAGGAAAGAACAAAGGGGAAGGTCTGTGATCGGGTGGAGGGCAGGAGGGATGATGGTGGAAGGCGAATGGGACAATTAAAAGAACAGAAGATGGGTCCAGAGGAGGTGGAAATTGTTCCAGCAGAATAACAGAGACAGTGGGAAGCATGGAAAATCTGGAATGGTGCGTAGATCCCAAGGGTGTGGACCAACCAGCCAGATGTGTATCAATAGGGAATCCCCCACCCCCAGCACCAGCCCACACCCCCTTTACTCCCAATGACTCTGGTTTAGCTATTCCCCATTACCAGCACAGGCCGGGCCCAGAAAATGGGAACAGTGGTTATTATCTGAAGTGTTTAATCATGGTGTTGAGTTTGACAGGCAATAAAATGTGTGATTGAAAAATTCAGTGTTTTCCTGTGGAAGCGACTTGGAGGTCAAATATAGAGAGGTCAGGGTGGGAGTGGGATGTAGAATTAAAGCGACAAGTGAACGGAAGCTCAGGGTCGCATCAGCAGACTGAATGGAGGAGATCAGTAAAGCAATCACCCAATGTGCATTTACGGCTCTCCCGATGTACAGGAGACTCCATCGTGAGCAGCAGAGACAGTATGTAGATTGGAAGATGTCCATGTAACTTTCTGGTTCACCTGGAAGGAGTGCTGGTGCCTTGGACAGTGGGAAGGGGGGAGGTGAAAGGGCAGATGTTACACCTCCTGTATTTGCTTGAGAAGGTGCCAGGGGAAGGGGAACGTTTGATGGGGACACCATTTGAGTGTGAAATATCCCAATGTTTACACCCAAGGACCACACACCTGTGTTTTACAACAGGATCCCTGCTTAGGGATCAGGATCAAGAACCTGCAAAGGTTTTCATTCCCAGACCAGAGAGGAGTTCGAGCAGGAATGGAGAGGAAATGAAACTAAACAAATCAATTCCTAATGGAGCCCTTGGAATGTGCCAACAGGAGATGGTGGAGGGAAACTGGTCAGACAACAGCCTCATAGTGTCAGGTAAGATCCCATCCATTGTGAGTTGAAGGACAGCTCGGGTTTACTGGACTTTGGACCAAAGATGGGCAGACTGACATGGACAGGAATGTAAATGAACTTCTGGAGCACAGCTCTGAGCTCAGAATGAAAGAAGTCGAGTTTGTTGTGCAACAGTCGGGGAAGAATGAACCAGTGGATGAGGCTTCAGAGTCTGAAGAAGAGAACAGGAACTTTGAGGGGAGGAAATAAACTGTCAAATAATAATTTAATAAATTCAACAAAAAAATCTAAGGTAGAAAGGGGCGAGAGATTTGATAAAGTGATCAAAGAATGAATAACACCTCTGGTTCAGATGGATTGCATCCACATATATTTAAAAAGATAGGGACGAGATAGCAGAGGCACAATTATGTTTTCATTAGTAATCATCAGAATAGGGAATGGTGCCAGAGGACTGACAGATAGCTAATGTTATTATTGCATTTTAAACAGAAGATGGAATAAGTCCAAAGAGCTATAGACCAGTTCGCATAATGTCAGTGGCAGGAAAGATAATGGAATCCTTATGCAAAGAAAAACATCAGGAAGCACACAATATAATAAAGAGTAGTCAGCACAGATTCCAAAAGAAGATCATACCTTACCAACCTTATGGCATTCTTCAAATAATATGTTACAACCAGGTGAGCAAAAGGTCTAGGGTTCCCTTTCAGCCTTCACCTGGTCTGACTGTAACAGGATTTAATTTTTTAACAAACTGTGTGTTTAGCGCCCCCTTGCTGAATCCTCATTCTCCGCTTTCCAATTATCAGGCAAAGAAACCAGCACAACAGGTTTTCTCAGGTTTAAAGAAGGAAAGTTAAATTTATTAAACTTAAACTTGAATTCAGTTAACACCTATGGATACATGGTGCACCCACGATAGCATGCATATGTGATACACACATGCAGATAGGGACAGAAAGTGCATAAGAAAAATGAAGTGCAAAAGTTTAAGGCAATCTCTGAAGACGGGTTTTTTACTACTTTGCTTCGAGCTCACTGTGAAGTCCTTGATTGTCGGTAGATCTTGCTTTTTGTTGGGGCCCAGTACTCTTCTTAAACCTTGTTCACTGTAGGAGACTTTTCTCTCTTGGGGTTCATGTGGCTTCAGCGGATTTTGGAGTTCCATGAGAAAGAAATGGGAGCAGACAGGAGAGACTGTGGTGAGCCAGCCAGGAGAGGTCTTTTCAATCCAGGAGCAAACAGCTTTCTGCAGTCTCTCAGTTCAAACTGTGCAATTCAGAAAAAAAAAAACAGACTGCCAAGCAGGTTAGTCATGTGACTAACTGGTTTGACCATGTCTGTTTGTGGATTGTATTGAAGCAGGGGATAGCCGCTTTGTTCCAAACACTGTCTGTTAATATGCAAAAATGTCCTTCTAGCCAGGGCCCTGGGAACCCTTGGACACAGGCCTACTCTTCTTACAAGCAACAATTTGAAATTTAATGTCCATGTGGTGAAATTAATATGCCTCATTCTTAGTAGGTGGAGGCCTTCATGACAAATATCAAAGAATAGATGAGACTAATACAGTAGGTATATATACTTTGATTTTTTAAAGGCCTTCGATAAGGTACCACAAAGCAGATTCAGGACTAATCTCAGAGCAAGTGAAGTTAGGGGACAAGCAGCAGAATGGACAGCAAGCTGTCTACAAAAACAGGAAACAGAGAGTAGAGGTTAAAGTTCCTTACTCAGGTTGGTGGAAGGTGAGCACTGATGTTCCCCAAGCATTGGCACTGGGATCACTGTTATTCACCAATGACAGAATTGATAGGGACTCCAGAAGCAGAAGCACACTGAAAATTTGCAGACAAATCCAAATTGAGTGAACAGTTAATACAGAGGAGGAATGCAACAAAATACCGGAATGTATTAATAATAATAATTAATAACATTGCACAATGGACGTTTCAACCGAAAATTAATTTCAATACAGCTAGTTGTGAGATGCTGAATTTTGGTCAGAAGAATAAGGTTCCCAAATAAACCAGTGTCTGAATGGGGTAGACAGACAAAGAGGTTCAGGGGTTTAGATTCACAAATCAATTCGAGCAGCAACGAAGATTAACAAGACCATAAAAATGCAAACAAAACACGGGAGTTCATTTGCAGAGGAATTTATTTAGAGATACAGCACTGAAACAGGCCCTTCAGCCCACCGAGTCTGTGCCGACCAACAACCATCCATTTATACTAACCCTACAGTAATCCCATATTCCCTGCCACCTACCAACACTCGGGGCAATTTACAACGACCAATTTACCTATCACCTGCAATTTTTGGCTGTGGGAGGAAACCGAAGCACCTGGCGAAACCCCACGTAGTCACAGGGAGAACTTGTCAACTACACACAGGCAGCACCCAGAATCGAACGAGGGTCGCTGGAGCTGTGAGGCTGCGGTGCGAACCACTGCGCCACTGTGCAATTGAATTGAAAAAGCAAAGAGTTGGTATTAAACTAATGTAGAACCTTGGTTATACCACACGTCGTGTACTGTGTACAGTTCTGATCTCTATATTGCAAAAACAATAGCGAGGTATGGGAGAAGATGCAATTATTTTTACGAGGATAATCCCGGAAGTGAGAGATTATAATTATCAGGAATGATTGAACAGGCTGGGGCTCTTTTCTCTAGCTAAGAGAAGGCTGAGGGAGTGACCGAACAGAGGCCTATGAAATGATGACGACGTTGTTTAGGATAGAGGTAGAGAAGACATTTCCATCTTGAGGGAGTCCAGATGTGGAGATTATTAATATGATAGTCAATAATAAATCCAATCGGGAATTTGGTAAGGACTTTTTCATCCAGAGAGTAGTTTGAATATGGAAATTCCAACCACAGAGAGTAGTTGAGGTGAATTGCATCAATGCATTTAAAGGAAAGCTGCTTAAACATATGAGGAGAAAGAAATAGAAGGACATGTTGAAAGGGTGAGATGGACTGGGATGGGGAAAGGCTCGTATGGAGCATTAGCACAGATATAAACCATTTGGATCGAATGTAAACTTTATTTAATTCTCTGTAACCTGAGTATTAATAAATCACAGTCATCAGCTCTTACATAATATTGCAAATATTGAGGTCGTTTATTTATTAAAGAAGTGCATGATATATTTCATTTTTACCAGTTTATCAGTGTTATTCTTAATTGCTCCTGGGTTGATCCCTATATTATGAAAACCTGATATGTCTGTTCCTCAGCTATAGGTGTCCCTCCTCACAGGGGTACATCTCACTGAGCTAAGGGCAGGGATTGGTACAGGTTACATGTGCCGAGACTCTGAATAACAGATAAAAACTGGGACATCAAACCTTAATCAGTAACAAAAGTGGACGATTTAATAATCACAGACCGATATTAATCCTGTCTCCTAGACATTTCATAAAATTCAGCATGCACGACTCACAGATTCTCAGGACCATCAGGACTGGGTTGGGGGAAGGGGATTAATCAACACTAAAACAAATAAAATGCTTACCATAATTATACTCAGAGTAGAAATAAGCCATTATAAAGAGAATTTGATCACTTTAACAGTGCTATCCTGCTGTTTACATGTCAGTAAATAGTTAATATCTGCTTCTGTCGGAACAGTTCAATAGGAAATAAAACAATATCAATACATTTCACTTTATACACTTACTGCCAAACATCAGCAAAAATCTTCCCCTTCACAATCAGTAATTTGGATGGGGGATTAAATGTAATATTTTCAAGTTTGCAGATGACACAAAACTAGGTGGAAGTGTGAGTTGTGAGGAGGTTGCAAAGGCTCTTCAAGGAGATTTGGAGAGGTTAAGCGAGTAGGCAAAAAATGTGGAGAAATGTGAGGTTATCCACTTACGTAGGAAAAACAGAAATACAGAGTATTTCTTAAATGGTGAGAGGCTAGGAAGTGTTGAATTTCAAAATGTCTTGGGTGTCCTTGTTATGAGTCACTGAAAGCTAACATGCAGGTACAGCAAGTAATTAAGAAGGCAAATTGTATGTTGGCCTTCATTACAAGAGGAGTTGCGTGTAGGAGTAAAGATGTCTTGCTGCAATTATATAGAGCCTTGGTGAGACCACACCTGGAGTATTGTGTGTAGTTTTGGTCTCCTTACCTAAGAAAATATATACTTGCCATAGAAGGAGTGCAACGAAGATTCACCAAACAAATTCCTGGGATGGAGGGATTGTCCTACAAGGAAAGATTAAATAGTCTGGGCCTTTATTCTCTGGAGTTTAGAAGAATGAGAGGTGATCTCATTCAAATATACAAAATTCTTTAGGGCTCAATAGGCTAGATGCAGAAAGGATGCTTCCCCTGACTGGGGAGTCTAGAACCAGGTGACACAGTCTTAGAATAAGGGTCAGGCCAATTAGGACTGAGATTAGGAGGAATTTCTTCACTCAGAGGGTGGTGAATCTATGGAATTCTCTGCCACAGAGGGCTGTGGAGGCTCAGTCTTTGAGTATGTTCAAGACTGAGATTGAGATATTTCTAAATTTTAAAAACATCAAAGGTTACGCGGCTAGTGCATGAAAATGGTGATGAAGTAGAAGATCATCCATGATCTCACTGAATGGTAGAGCAGGCACGAAGGGCTGAATGGCCTACTCCTGCTCCTATTTCTTATGTTCTTATGTAATTGTTTGCATCCGTAAAACGCAAAGACAGCTCCATATGTGGATAGATCAGTCACCTAAAACAGTTATTTCAAAATAGAATCAGACTCTTATAATCAGTTTAGTGATCCACACACAGTCCAATTCTGCAGTGACAGATACTCCAAAAAGACCTCGTCACTGGTGTCAGGTGTTCCACTCCAGTTAGAGACCTAGACTCAGTATAATTCGACAGTGACATATTCTCCCATTAATACATTGTCACTGGGGTCAGGTGTTCTACTCCGGTTAGTGACCCACAGACAATCCAATTCTAGAGTGACAGATACTCCCAGTAATACATAGTCACTGGGGTCAGGTGTTCTACTCCCGTCAGTGACCCACACTCAGTATAATTCTACAGTCACAGATACTCCCAGGAATACATGGTCACTGGGATCAGGTGTTCCACTCCGGTTAGTGACCCACACTCTGTATGATACGACAGTGACAGATACTCTCAGTAACAGCTTCCCTCATAGACTTGTCTGTACTGAGGTCTGATTTTAACAGTACATGATATTCTATTGAAGTCACTAACTTGATAATTAAGTGAGGTTGTGAGTTACAAAAGAGGTTTATTTTCAGTTGAGGCAATTGAATAAAACCACAGAGATAATTCAGAACATTTAAGTTGAGGAAGTGATAACACTGGTCATTTGTCTGTATCATGATGGTCACTGGATCAGCTTGTAACAATATCAGACACAGATTAAAACCAGAGAGCAACTCACACACAGATTTGCATAACTTCAATAGTTATAGTCACTTACCAGGAACAGTAATGATGGCAAGGGTCAGATAATATATCTTCCTGACACTGTAAATTGCTGTCATTATTTTCTGTATGAAGTTATCTGTGCCTTTGTGCTGCAGGCAATCGCTCTCTGTATTAAACTCTGAGTCAGTACCCTCCCAGATCCTTTAATTTATACCTTGTGGGATCTCCATGGGGATATTGAGGTTGCAAAATTGTTCAAATTGTTTTCTTGAATTTGAACACACAGATTACAACATTGAGTTAAGTCCGTGTTGTGATAGAATATGGTTAGGTCTGAGATTGAATTGGAAAACTCCAAAGACTGGACGATTCTGATCACATTGATTAACGAATGAAAATTAGAAACTATATTCTCCCAGCAATGAGGTTATTCTTTCAAACAGCATCAGTTCCATCTCTAGATCACACATTGTTTCAGTGATGTCTTTCATTCGATTGTGAACATTCAGTTATTAAAATCCAGATGTTTGACTGTCTCTCTCAGAACTGTTCTACTGCACTCTGAGTTGTGGCTGCTCTCTTCAACTGTGGACTTTCAGTTATGTGATTAAAATGGGTTATTTGTGACTATGCATTGCAGAATTCAACCAATACAGCATTTGAATGTAATTCACCACCACAAACTGATTCAACTTCTCAATCTAATACAGCACTTCAAACTAGTACAACATTTGAAACCTCAAACAATACAGCCCCACCAGGCAATACAGCTCCTCCAACTGGTACAGTCCCTCCAATCTACCCAGCCCATTCAACCAAAACAGCCTCTCCAGCTAACACAGCCCCTCCAACCGATACAGCCCCTCCAACTGATACAGCCCCTCCAACCTACCCAGCCCATTCAACCAAAACAGCCTCTCCATCCAATACAGCCCTCCATCTGGTACAGTCCCTCCAACCAATGCAGCCCCTCCAACCTACCCAGCCCTCCAACTGATACAGCCCCTCCGGCCAATACAGCCCCTCCAGCCAATACAGCCGCTCCAGCTGATACAGCCCCTCCAACCAATACCGTCCATCCAACCAATACAACCCCTCCACACTACCCAGACCCTCAGACAGATACAGCCGTTCCAATCGATACTGCCCCTCCAAACTACCCAGCCACTCCAACCAATACAGCCCCTCCATCAGAACAGCTAAAGGAGAACCAGTAGATGTGTGGTATTTGCATTTTCCTTTGGTAAGGTCCCACACAGGAGGTGAATAAACAAAATTAGAGCACATAGGATTGGGGATAATATACTGGTATGGATTGAGACTTGGTTAACAGACAGAAAACGGAGAGCAGGAATAACGGGTCCTCCTCAGGATAGCAGGCCGTTACTATTGGGTTACTGCAAGGATCAGTGTTGGAGCCACAGCTGTTAACTATATAAATGATTAGGATGTGGGGATTAAATGTAATATTTCCAAGTTTGCAGATGACACAAAGCTAGGTGAAGTGTGACTTGTGAGGAGGATGCAGAGAGGCTTCCAGGGGACCTGGAGCAGTTAAGTGAATGAGCAAGAAAATGGCAGATAAAATATAATGTGAATAAGTGTGAAGTTCTCCACTATGGTAGAATAAACAGAAGGATAGAGTATTTCTTTAAATGGTGAGAGGTTGGGAAGTGTTGATGACCAAAAGGACCTGGGCATCCTTGTTCATGAGACACGAAAAGCTCGCATGCAGGTACAGAAATCAATAAGGAAGGCAAATAGTATGTTGGCCTTCACACGAGGGGTCATGAGTACAGGAGTAAAGATGTATTGCTGCAATTGTATGGAGCCTTGGTGAGACCACGCTGGAGTATAGTGTGCAGTTTGGTCTCCTCATCTAAGGAAGAATATACTTGCCATAGAGAGAGTGAAACAGAGATTCACCAGACTAGTTCCTGGGATGGTGGGATTGTCTGAAGAGGAAACTGGGCCTATATTCCTTAAAGTTTCGAAGAGTGAGAAGTGATCTCATTGATACTGACAAAATTCTTACAGGGCATGACAGTGTGGATGTAGACAGGATGTTTGCCCTGGTTGGTGATTTTAACACCAGGGGACATAGTCTCAGAATAAGGAGTAGGCCTTTTAAAACTGAGATAGGGTGGAATTTCCTCACTCAGACGGTGGTGAATCATTGGAATTCTGTTCCCCAGACAGCTGTGGAAGCTCAATCAATGAGCATGTTCAAGACAGTAATTGATAAAAATCTTGATACTCATGACATCAGGGGATATGGGGATAGCACGGGAAAGGGGCGTTGAGGTAGATGATCAGCCATGATCGAATTGAATGGTACAGCAGGCACAACGGGCTGAATGACCTCCTCCAATGTTCCTCTGTTCCTCAGAGAGTTGACGCCAGGACGCTGCCCTGCCGTACCCCACTGCTGATCTTGAAAGTGTCTGATGTTGCTCCATTGCAACTGATGGAACTGTGCATGTTCTCGTGGAAAGAAGGGATGCACCCAAGAGTTCAGGAGGGCAGGCAATGTTCCATCGCAGTTTGAAGAGTCCGTCTCTGCTGACAGGATCAAAGGCCTTGGTGATACTGGTGATAACGTGTGTGGATCTGTGGCGCAATGGATAGCGTGTAGGACTTCTAAATGACAGAAATAATAGAGATGATATTCGAAGGTTGTGGGTTTGAGTCCCACCAGAGTCAGAGTTTGGACCAGAGACAGAGGAGCACGACGGAACAGAAGGGCAAGAAACGCACCAGAAGCTCAGAGACAGAGCGAGAGAGAGAGGAGCGGAGCAGGGGAAAAAAAATTGTGGAGTGACATTGCATGCTGTTTGGTGAGGATCTGGTAAGCTGTGACATCACAGGCAAGCAGGTAGTTGATTGGTTTGTAAGAAGCTACCTGTTTGATAAGTATCTGGTAAGTGATTAAGGTCCATTTTAGTCCTAACGTTTAAAATAGTAAACGAACTAGTGGTAAGCTTAATAAAATATACAATAAAATAAATAATTGAATAAAATAAATAAGTAGTTAATTGAAACACGTTAAGGATGACAGGACAGGTGATGTATCACAGCTGCAGCATGTGGGAGCTCCTGGATGCCAGTGTGATCCAGGGCAAACACGTCTGTAGTCAGTGTTCGCGGCTCAAAGAGGGAGAAAAAAGGAATGTAGTGGCAGTAGGGGACAGTATAGTAAGGTGGATTGACACTGTTCTCTGCAGCAAAGAGCAAGAGTCCAGACGGCTGTGTTGCCTGCCGGTGCCAGGATTCAGGACATCTGCTCTGGACTGGACAGAAACATACAATGGGAGGGGTAGGATCCAGTCATCGTGGTCCATGTCGGTACCAACGACATAGGCAGGACAAGGATAGAGGTTCTGCATAGTCAGTATGAGGAATTAGGCACCAAATTAGGAAGTAGAACCTCAAAGGTAATCATCTCTGGATTATTACCTGAGCCACGTTCAAATTGGTATCGGACAAATAAGTTTAGAGAAATTAATGCGTGGCGCAACGACTGGTGTGGTAGTAGTGGGTTCTGGTTCGTGGCCCATTGGTACCAGTGCTGGGGAAAGTGGTAGCTGTACCTGAACGGTGCTTGGGGCCGGTGTTCTAGCGAGCCACATTACTAGAGAAGTAGAGACGGTTTTAAACTGAATAGTGGGGGCAAGGAATCAAGTTTGGGAAGATATGGTGAATCAAGGAGGAGAGACAAGACAAAAGATAAACGTATAAATATGGGAAATGAAAAACAGACCGTGACAGGAAGGGACAGAGCGTACGAATCTAACAGTAAATCAACAGATAAGGCTAGAGGTGACAAAAATAATAAAAAGACAAAACTAAATGCTCTGTATCTGAATGCATGGAGCATTCGAAACACAACAAATGGACTGATAGCGCATATAGAATAAATAAGTACGATCTGATAGTCATTACAGAGACATGGCTGCAGGGCAACATTGATTGGGATGTGAATATTGGAGGTGACATGGCATTTAGGAAGGACAGGAAGCTTGGAAAAGGTGGAGGGGTAGCTCTGTTAATTAATGATGGTATTAGCGCAATAGAGAGGGATGGCCTAAGTTCAGGAGATCAGGATGTAGAAGCAGTTTGGGTGGAGATGAGAAATCATAAAGGCAAGAAGTCACTTGTGGAAATGCTGTACAGGACACCTAACATTAACCACACTGTCGGATGGGTGAGAAAGGAAGAAATAATGGCAGCTTGTCAGAAAGGTACAGCGATAATTATGGGGGCTTTAATCTACATATAGACGGGAAAATTCAGATGGGCAGAGGGAGCCGAGATGAGGAGTACATAGAATGTTTTTGTGATAATTTCTTGGAACAATACATTCTGGATCAACCAGAGAGCAGGCTATACTAGACCTGGCATTGTGCAACGAGATTGGATTATTTAATGACCTCTTAGTTCAGGTGCCCCGTGGTGGTAGCGATCATAATATGGTTGAATTTTACATTCAGTGTGAGGGAGAGAAGAGTGGGTCCCAGACTAGTATTTTAAACTTAAATAAGGGCAATTATAAGATCATGAAAGCTGAGCTAGCTAAAGTGAACTGGAAAATTAGGTTAAGTAGGTTAAGGGATAGGTCAATAGAGATGCAGTGGCAGACATTTAAGGGGGTATTTCAGAATACACAGAATAGATACATTTCAACGAGAAAGAAAAATTCCAAAGGTGGGACTCACCATCCGTGGTTAACGAAAACAGTTAAAGATACTATCAAACTGAAGAAAAAGCCTATAATTGTGTAAAGATGGGAGGCAGGTCAGAAGATTGGACAGAATATAAAAAACAGCAAAGAATGACTAAAAGATTGATAAGAAAGGTAAAATTAGAGTACGAGAGAAAGCTAGCGAGAAATATAACGACAACTAGTAGGAGTTTCTATACATAGTTTTAAAAGAAAAGAGTTAACAAAATGAGTGTTGGTCCTATAGAAAGTGCATCTGGGGAATTAATAATGGATAATTAAGAAATAGAAGATGAATTGAACAGATACTTTGGATTGGTCTTCACTATTGAGGATACAAATAACATCCCAGTATTATCTGTAAGTCAGGAAATGGAAGGGAGAGAGGAACTCAAGAAAATTACCATCACCAGGGAAGTGGTACTAAACAAATTGTTGGAGCTGCGAGCTGACAGGTTGCCAGGTCCTGAAGTGGCTAGTGAGATAGTTGATGCGCTGGTTTTAGTTTTCCAAAAAATCCCGAGATTCGGGAAGGTTCCGTTAGATTAGAAAAAAGCGAATATAATTCCTTTATTCAAAAAGGGAGGGAGACAGAAAGCAGGAAACAACAGGCCAGTTAGCTTAACATCTGTCTTAGGGAAAATGTTAGGATCTATTTCTGAAGATGTTATAGCAGGGCATTTGGAAAAAATTAAGGTAATCAGGCAGTGTCAACATGGTTTTGTGAAATTGAAATCATGTTTAACCAATTTATTTGAGTTATTTGAGGGAGTTACATGTGCTGTGGATAAAGGGGAACCATTGGATGTATTGTACTTCGATTTCCAGAAGGGTAAGGTGCCATATCAAAGGTTGTTGCAGAAAATAAAAACTCATAGTGTCGGGGGTAACATATTGGCATGGATAGAAGATTGGCTAGTTAACAGGAAACAGATAGTCAGCATAATTGGGTCATTTTCTGGTTGGCAAGAAGTAACGAGTGGTGTGCCACAGGGATCTGTGCTGGGGCCTCAACCTTTTACAATTTATATAAATGAGTTAGATGAAGGGACCAATGGTATGGTTGCTAAATTTGTTGAATACAAAGATAGGTAGGTAAGTAGGTTGTAAAGAGGACATATGGGGGCTACACAGGGATATAGATAGGTTGTGAATGGGCAAATGGAGTATAATGTGGGAAAGTGGGAAATTGTCCACTTTGGCAGGAAGAATAAAAAAGCATATTATCTAAATGGTGAGAGATTGCAGAGCTCTGAGATGCAGAGGGATTTGGGTGTCCTAGTGCATGAATCACAAAGGGTTAGTATGCAGGTACAGCACGTAATTAGGAAAGCTAATAGAATGTTATCATTTATCGCGAGGGGAATTGAATACAATAGTAGGGAGATTATGCTTCAGCTATACAGGGCATTGGTGAGACCACTTCTGCAGTACTAAGTACAGTATTTACGGAAGGATGCAAATGCATTGGAGGGAGTACAGAGAAGTTTCACTCGACTGATACATGGAATGGGCAGGCTGTCTTACGAGGAAAGATTGGACAGGCTAGGCTTGTACCTGCTGGAATTTAGAAGAGAAAGAGGCGATTTGATATTGAAACGTACAAGATCCTGAGGTGTCTTGACAGGGTGGATGTGGAAAGGATGTTTCCCCTTGTGGGAGAATCTGGAGCTATGGGTCACTGTTTAAAAATAATGGGTCGCCCATTTAAGACAGAGATGAGGAGCAATTGTTTTCTCTCAGTGGGTCGTGAGTCTTTGGAATTCTCTTCCTCAAAAGGCGGTGGAAGCAGAGTCTTTGAGGATTTTTAAGGCAGAGGTGGATAGATTCTTCATATACAAGGGGGTGAAAGGTTATCGGAGGTCGGGGGAAATGTGGAGTAATCCATGAGCTTACTGAATGGTGAAGCAGGCTCGAAGGGCCGAGTGGCCCACTCTTGATCCGAATTTGTAAATTCTCATGTCAAGACAATGGAGAGTGGTCTGTACTGTTCACAGTACTTCTCCTGTAACTGCCTAAGTGAGAAAATCATGTCGACTGTCGATCTACCAGCTCTGAAGCTGCACTGAGACTCAGGATAGATGTGTGATGCCAGGGTCTACAATCTGTTCAGAGCAATGCGAGCAAAGACCTTCCCCACAATACTTAGCAAGGAGATGCCTCGGTAATTGCTGTAGTCACTGCGATTCCCCCTTACTTTTGTACAAGGTGACAATGTTTGCATCACGCATGTTTTGAGGCGCAGATCTTTCCTTCCAACAGAGACACAGAAGTTAATGGAGATGCTGCAGCAGAGCCACTTTTCCACTTTTGATGATTCCAGGTGGAATACCATCATTTCCCGGGTCTTTACCACTGGCAAGACGGTCAATGGCCTTGTTGAGCTCTACTATGGTGGGCTCACTGTCCAGCTCCTCCGTGACAGGGAAGTCTGGAATGGCACTGAGAGCTACTTCAATGACAATGTTCTCCGTTATGTAGAGTTCAAGTTAATGCTCCACTTACCTTTCCATCTGCTTGTTACGTTCAGTGATGATCACCCCTGTCTTTGTCTTCAAAGGTGCTGATTTAGTTACTGCTGGGCCCATTGCTTTCTTAACTCTTTCATACATCCCTGTTGGATCTCAATTGTCTGTGTTCTCATGGGTTATACAAAAAAGAGACAAAGTCCGACTGTAGCTTTAAGAAACTTTATTGAAGTACTTAGTGGTTACATCATCAGGAAAGCGTACAACAACAACACCTGGGCTCTCCTCCCTCTTCCTCCATGATGGAGGAGGGAATTCAAGCCTTTCATATAGTTCTTCTTACAAATCAGTGACACCCCCTTTATGTTCCCAATTGGTTTACAAACTCTGCAGTTTCTTGGTGTTAGGGCCTGATTGGGGCACTGCCTTGTCACCTCTCCCTCAAGCAGTTTATTTTTCCCCAATCTCCTTGGAACGTTGGGCTGATTGTCATACAAAGGGTTGGTCTTGTACAGCTGCAGCTGTCCTGCTAGGTTTTAGCTGGTTAGTCTATTTCTACTGATAAGCTGTCCCTACAGCACTGAATGGGCTACTATGAATTTCTGATAAGCTGTCTGCTGAAGCTCTAAAGCTGTGAAGTAATTACTGATAAGCTGTCTCTGCAGTTCCGAAGTTTGTTTGTTAGTAATACATGATTGATTAATTATTTTATCTTAAAAGTCTCCATATTATTCTGTTCTTGAAAATTCTGTTGTCACAGTCCCCCCTTTGATTCTTCAAAACACTTTTAAGAATCATTCCCTTGATCCTACCCAGGTGCCTTTAATGGTCTCTACTTGTTTAGAAACAACCTTCAACACCCGGAGGAGACACACTCAATAGGTTGCCTGCTTGTGCCACAGAAGGGGCCTGCGAGAACTCTGTAAAATCATAAGGTTTGCAGGGGCTTCAGTTACTTGTTTACAACAGTACTTAATAAGCAAAAACATCAAATACAGAATTACAACTGTAACTAGAAATAAGACCAAACCCTGTGCCACTGAAGTCCGTATCGAGCCCAGCCAACTGGTCGCCCAACCCCACCGGGTGGAAGCTGGGGGTTGTTTTAGCTTTTCCACCTCCTTTCAGATGTGTGCTGCCAGATCGGAAATTTCTTCGGAGCTATCTGGAATGTAAGAACAGCACTCGGGTCCTATCAGGGCACATGTACCCCACTTTTCTGCTAGGACAAAATCTAATGCCATTCAGTTCTGGAGTGCTACGGTGTGGATAGCTACCATTTCTGCAGTTCTTTTATTAAGGGCTTCGCCGGTGTAATTACCAACTTCTTCTAGGACAGAAGACATATTGATGAATTCCCTGGCTAACTTACCAGTCCCGTACCACGGGAACATGATTGAGAAAAATCTCTCAGACTCTGTGATAGCTCGTCTCCTTCTTTGTCCCTGAGGTGGTTTATACAGGGAGGTTAAATGATGGATATAAGGTGTAACATAACCTAAGTAACATGATCCTGTCCAGAATTTCGGTAACCAGGGATAGGCTTTGTTGCCGCAAATAAAATAAGTACCGTTGTCGGCAATCGGGTTTCTAGCTGTTTCGGGGTCCACCCGCCAGGTGGCGTCCCGATCCTTTAGTTCCTCAAGGTCCCGCAGGAGAATAGATTTGGCGCCTGGAGTCACATTGAAATAGTAGGAGCAGTTACTTCGTCCGACTTCTCGTCCACCCTTTTGGTATCTAACCAGGCATATGAATCCCTGCGGTCTTCCCACGCCTGAGGTGTTAGTAAGGACCAAGAACGGAGGTTCTCGGGTCCGAATGTAATGGGGCCGGTACCACCCCATGAAGGCTCGTCTGTTCCACGACCCTCTTGCGATCCATTTCGCCGATTCTGTTGCATTAAACGGAATGGGACGCAAGGGGATGCCGCCCCTGGAGTGGATAGGCTCGTGTGCACATATCCTCCAGCGGGAGAGGTTCGCTTCTTTGGTATAAGTATCGGTCATGTAAAGGAAAGAGTTAACATGCAATTCTCTGGACACTCGATTAGTTTCCCCATGTGGACAGGTTTGGTTAGACAAAAATGAGCAACTACTTAAAATGCATGCAAAGAAGATAATACAAATTTTAAACATGGCAGCTAATTAATAATTCGGCGTTTAATCACGGGTCGCTCGTTTTACGTGAGAGGCGTGTATCCAGGCTTTCTTTCCTTCAACCTTAACTGCTGACTGGGTGGTCAGTGGCACTTGGAAAGGTCCCTCCCACTTTGTGTATTTTCTTCACGTAGACCCAGATTCCCGGGACGATGTCGTGCCCTCCTTCTGGTGGGTCACTCCAAGCTGCCGATACCTGCGAGGAAGCAGAACTGACAGCATTTGTTCAGTTCTTGCAATATTCTTGTAAAGCGTCACTCATCAAATGACAATCAGCTTTATGCAGATCAATTGTTCCCGGCAAAGACATGTGTCTCCCTGTTATTACTGCAAACGGGCTCAAGCCTGTAGTTCTGTTCGGGGTCACTCTGATACTACACAGAACTATTGGTAACGCCTGAGGCCATTGTATTCCTTCCTGGTGATACTTGGATAGTCGCTGTTTTAGCGTCTGATTCATTCGTTCCACTTGACCTGTTGACTGTGGGTGATGAGGACAGTGTAAATCCCACGTAATGTTTCGTAGTCGACTGACTTCCTGACAAACCGCGCCTGTGAAATGAGTTATTTGATCAGAGTCAATGCTGACCGGTACTCCCCATCTGGGGATGTAATCCTTTCACTGGACCCTCACGGTGTGATTGGCCATGGCATTGCTGGCTGGGACGGCTTCTACCCATCTAGAAAATTTGTCAACAATGACTAAAATGCCAGTGTATCCCTGACAAGGTGGGAGAGTGATATAGTCAACTTGTGAGCACTGGAATGGGCCGACTGGAGCAGGGGCTCTTAGTTGAGGCATTATCGTAGTGGGTCCTGGATTGTTTTTCTGACAGACCACACAGCGGTCAGCCACCAGCTGTGCGTGTTTTTCAAAACCCTCGACCCCACCAGCTTTTCTGGAACCGTGATGTCATCTGTTGCCCGGCCAGGTGTCCGCAGGAGTGAATTTGTTGGGCTAAAAAGGGCATCAGCGCCTGTGGTGCGACGGGTTTCTGGGTGTCCCTTTGCCTCCAGATTCCATCGTCACAGATCTTCATCCCTGCTTCCATCCAGGTCCATTTTTCATCTTTGGAACTTTCACTCTGCATCACTTGTAGATCTTGTGTCAGACGGGAATCATTCAGTTCACATATTTGCGTCCGTGCGTCCGGGTGATCAACCTGCAAGGCGGCTTCCTTGGCTACCTTGTAGGCTAGGGCATTCCCTTTTGTTTCTATAGTGTTGTCTTTCGTATGGGCTTTACATTTCAAAATGGATACCTTTTGTGGCAATTGCATCGCCTCTAGCAAGTCTCGAACTTCTTTCCCATTTCGAATAGGTGTACCAGCTGCAGTGAGAAATCTTCTTTTACGCCACAGCTGACCAAAGTCGTGAGCGACTCCAAAAGAATGCCGTGAGTCTGTGTCCATATTAGCTGTCTTCCCTTCTGCTATTCGACATGCTTCCGACAGGGTTCGCAGTTCGGCTTGTTGGGCCGACGTTCCTGGAGACAGGCTTCCCACTTTCACAACTTCATGTTGAGTTGCAACTGTCCATCCTGCTTTCCGTATATCGTTTTCAACAAAGGAGGATCCGTCTATGAATAGGATTAAATCTGGGTTCAGCAATGCTTCCATTGCCGCTAGGGTTAGGTCCTCTATTTCTTCCATAATCTCCACGCAATCATGTTCTTCTTCCTTTCTCTCTTCAGGCCACGGGAGCATAGTCGCTGGATTTACCGGGCTGGCCCAGACGATGTGGAGATTCGGAGCCTGTAGGACTGCTGTCCACCGGGTCCATCTAGCTGCGGTCACTTGGGATACTCTGTTCATGGATAGCATAGTATGGACTGTGTGCAGACATTTAACGGTTAACTTCTGATCTAACACCAGACCTGCAGTAGTCATTACTGCTTGACATGTAGCTTCCATAGCTCTCAAACAACTGCCCCATGCTAGGGCGAAGGTGCCCAGTCTTTTCGAATAATATCCAATAGGTCTCTGTTTGTCCCCGTGCTCCTGCATTAGTATGGCAGTCATATATCCCTCTTTTTTGTGTACAAACAGGGTGAACGGTTTCCCATTGTTGGGGATTCCCAAAGCCCTTAAGTTTCCAAAAGCTTCTTATTGTTCTTTGGTTAGAGTCACGGATTCTTTAGAGGCCCACTTTCCCTTCAGAAGATCGGTTAATGGTTGAGCCAGCTGTGTGTAGGAGTCGATCCAGTTTCTGTTGAAGTTACACAAACCCAAAAAAGACCTAGGTTCCTGGATAGTGGTTGGCTGTTTGGCAGCTCGAATAGTGGCAGTCCTGTCCTGGGTGATTTCTCTCTTTCCCTTCGAAATCTTTTGTCCCAGGTACACAACCTCCCCTTGAGTTATGTGTGCTTTGTCGATACTGGCTTTGTGTCCTCTCTGATGAAGGTGTTCTAATAGGGTACACAGATCTTGCTCATGCTGTTCCTCTGTCTCAGAGGCTAACAGAATGTTGTCAACGTACTGGATGACCATGGAGTGCATAGAAGGTAACTCCCTCAAATGGTTTAGCAGGGCCATATGAAATACCGTAGGGCTGTTGTGGAAACCCTGTGGCAGTCGTGTTCAGGTGTACTGTTGCTGTTATACAGTAAAGGCTAACTACGGTTGGACCTCGGGTGCCAGTGGCACCGACCAGAATCCATTAGCCATATCGATAACAGAAAACCATTCGTGTTCCGGCTTCAGGGCATTGAATATCGTAGAGGGGTCAACTACCAAAGGGGCCTTTTGATCCAATACACTGGTTAGCTTTCCTATAGTTGACAGTAACCCGCCAAGTCCCGTTTGGTTTCAGTACTGGCCACACAGGGCTGTTGGATGTACTGTGTGTTTTAACTAGCACGCCTCGCTCTTCCAACTGTTCGATTACGGGTAGGATTCCCGCAACGGAGGTTAGACTAATGGGATATTGTTTAGTACAGGGCGGAGCACATCCCATAAATGTTGCCGGTTCCATTTGAAGTAGCCCACAATCGCTCTTATCCTGGGCCCATATTGGGTGTTCCCTCAGCTCCTCTTTCTTCAAAGTTCTGATAGACCAGGTTACCTGGCCGCCTTTAAAATGTAACGAAGAGTTCAGTTGGGTAAGAATGTCCATACACAGAAGGGCTTGGTCCACCGGACCTATCCAAATTGGTGTTATCAATTCGTCCGGACCAAAACCAATAAGTACGGGCTGAGTCTTCCTGATTACCAACTAATTGCCCCCTGCTCCGTGAGCTGTTTTAGTCTTACCGTCTATTAGTAGGGGGTTTCCGTATTGTTGGGGTATGATAATTCGGCTCCGGTATCCAATAAAAAGTCAATATCTTGGTCGCCCACCCTCGCAGTTATATACAATCCAACTTTTCTATTTTCTAATAGCGCCCGGAGAGGCACTGAAATGACGAGGGGGTGCTCCTCTAGTTTTTTGTTACACTAAGAAAAGATGATAACTCCTTCTGTTGCTGGAGTGTTAATTGGATAAGCTGTTTCAGCTTCTCTAAGAGGTCGTTATCATCTAGAGATGGTCCTGATTTAGGTTCTGGGCTGTATCCTGGACATCCTCTGCCTCGTCCTTTTGTTTTACACGTCTTAGCCCAATGGCCTTCCTTCCCACAATAGTGACATTCGCCGGGTCGCCAACCTCGCCCCTTGTCCGGCTCTTTCGGCATACGACTTGTCTGCAGAACTCGGAGTTTTGCTCCCATGTCCCTGTCCAGCTGACTGCATCGATCAATTAACTGTGCGTACTTTACTCCCGCGCCTTCCCACTCTGGTAAGGTTATCTTCAACATCTTGGATAATTCTGGTTTTAGTCCAGCAATAAAGGCAGACTTCAAGGGCCCAAAACAGTTATGGTCCAGATCCTCCGGAGCAACGTCCGTTATCCCCGAGTGTTCCAGCCAAACAGATCGAAACGTCTCTTCATACTCTCGCAGCTCTTGGGTACCTTTTTGCTGACAGGCTGTAATTTTATTCCAATCCGTCTTTGCAGGACAGAATGCTCGCACCCATTGGCCAATTGGAATCCATCCGGGATCTAGTTTTTGCTCGTCCGCGCCCAAAGCAGCTTTGACCTCTCTGTTCAGTCTTCGCGCTGCTCTCCCGGGCACTATCACAGTCAGAATCTGTACCCTGTCCCACGGGTGGAGGTGGTAAATTCCCTTCAGACATTCCAGTTGTTCCCACGTCTTCTGACCCCCTTTCTTTGGGTCAGGCAATTCTTTGCACCACTTATCAATCTTCTCAGGATCCACCAGGATATGCGTCCAGTAGGTGTTCTGCTGGGCCATTGTGACCTCGTTACCGTCCACAGTCTTCTTTTTCTGTTTCACCTGCATGCGTTTCTGTTTGAGGGGAGCTCGTCGTGGGAAAGGCAAACCATCATCATCATCAGTATCACTTTCTTCACTAAAGGACTCGTCCTCCGCGAGACCTGCATCACGCAGTTGCAGTAGGCGTTGTTCTTTTTGTAACGTCTTCAAACTCGGATATATGTTCGTCGGTGGTGGTGGTTGGTGGGGTCCGTAAAGCGGTCCTGGTCCCTTCAATTTAATCGCTCATTCGTCCTGTAGTTGTCTTTTAAGTTCTTTATTCCCAATTTCTAGCTTTCCCTTTTCAATTTCCAGCTTTTTATGGACAGCTTCTAACTGTTCCACTTTAAGCTTTTCCTTTTTCAATTGTTCGCAGACTGCCTTCAGTTGGTCTTAGTTTTAGTTTTAGAGATACAGCACTGAAACAGGCCCTTCAGCCCACCGAGTCTATGCCGACCATCAACCACCCATTTATACTAATCCTACACTAATTCCATATTCCTACCACATCCCCACCTGTCCCTATATTTCCCTACCACCTACCTATACTAGGGGCAATTGATAATGGCCAATTTACTTATCAACCTGCAAGTCTTTGGCATGTGGGAGGAAACCGGAGCACCCGGAGGAAACCCACGCAGACACAGGGAGAACTTGCAAACTCCACACAGGCAGTACCCAGAATTGAACCCAGGTCGCTGGAGCTGTGAGGCTGTGGTGCTAACCACTGCGCCACTGTGCCGTCCTTCACAGTAGTTTGGTCGCGGTCGCGTTGAGCTTGTTGGATAATTACAATACGCTGTCGGATCTGGCCCATGACGGCTAGGGACCATTAGATCCATTCTTTATCCTTTAAACGGGTTGTATTTCCCCAGATTCTCTTTATATCATCGAGCGACCACTGTCCCGTTGCGGTGCCATATTTATTTCCCAATTTCGATGTATGTTTTAGCCAAATTAAACTGTTGCTCTATATACTCTTTCAACTGCAGAAGTATTTCATCTTCGGGAACGTCAGGTGGGGCCCGCCCACCTTTGACGGTAGTTGGTCACTGTCGGTTGCCTTCATCGGTCATTTTATCAATGCCGTGTGGTCGATATAACCGGGTATTTTTACAGATAGATTTGAGCCGAGGGGGCTTCCTTCGAAGCCCGTGGGTCGGTATTACAGCAAATACCGCCTAATAAGGCGCCTGAATATATGAGGGGTTTCCGTTTTCCCCCGAGTCTCGAGTTGCGGAACAGAAAGGTTCGGGATCACGTTGTGGAGTACCGAGCTTAGACAACGACCGAGGACTTTTAAAACAAAGAGGAATCCTTACCTCTGGGGCCCGATAAAGGTCGAATGTCCAGTGCTTTGGTCTTTATCCTCCAGCGATCCTGCCGACTACGCCAAGTTGTAGGATCTCAGTTGTATGATCTCATGGGTTACACAAAGAGAGACGAAGTCCAACTGTAGCTTTAAGAAACTTTATTGGAGTACTTCGTGGTTACATCATCAGCAAAGCGAACAACAACAACACCTGGGCTCTCCTCCCTCTTTCTCCTGCCTCTTCCCGCCTGGGCGGGGAAATCAAGCCTTTCTTATAGTTCTTCATACAAATCGGTGACTCCCCCTTTATGTTCCCAATTGGTTCACAAACGTTGCAGTTTCTTGGTGTCAGGGCCTGATTGGGGCACTGCCTTGTCACCCTCTCCTCAAGCAGTTTCTCATTCCCCTATCTCCTTGGACCATTAGGCTGATTGTTGTACAATAGGCTACTATGAAGCAGGCTGCAGCTGTCCTGTTAGTTTTTGCTTGTTAGTCCACTTCTACTGATAAGCTGTCTTTGCAGCCCTGAAGCTATGAAGTTATTTCTGATAAGCTGTCTCTGCAGCTTCGAGGTTAGTTTGTTAGTAGTATATGATTGATTAATTATTTCACCTTAAATGCCCCCATATTATTCTGTTCTCGAAAATTCTGCTCCCACAGCCATCCTTTGTCGGTTTCTAAAATGTTCCCAATCTTCTGGCCTAGAACTAATATTCACAGCATTTCTTTTAATTTGATATGATCATTAACTTCCTTAGTTAGCCACGGATGGTGCATCGTTCTGATTGACTTCATGGCTCCTCACCTTTGGATTAATCTTAAATAGATTACATGCTCTGTATTGAATTAAATGAATAGATAAATCTGTAGAAATGATGAACTCGTCATCTATATTGGGTGATGGAACCCAGCAGCTATGAGATGTAAGGAATTGTAAAGGAGAGAGCGTCTTCTACCTGAGGCGGAGCCGTAGGGCAATGGAGGACCAGTGTTGTATCTGGAAGGACGGTGGCAGTACAAATAAGGTTAGTGGTACATCTGGAAGGGTAGATAAAGGACAAGTGATGTCAGTGATATATCTGTATGGGCAGGGACAGTAAATGTGAGGTCAGTGATATATCTGTATGGGTAATGACAGTACAAGTGAGGTCAGTGATATATCTGTATGGGTAGATAAAGGACAAGTGAGGTCAGTGATATATCTGTATGGGTAGAGACAGTAAATGTGAGGTCAGTGAGATATTAGAATTAGAATTTTTTTTTTAGAATATTACAGCGCAGTACAGACCCTTCGGCCCTCGATGTTGCGCCGATCATCTGACCTACACTATTCCATTTACATCCATATGTCTATCCAATGACCACTTAAATGCCCTTAAAGTTGGCGAGTCTACTACTGTTGCAGGCAGGGCGTTCCACGCCCCTACTACTCTCTGCGTAAAGAAACTACCTCTGACATCTGTCCTATATCTTTCACCCCTCAACTTAAAGCTATGTCCCCTCGTGTTTGCCATCCTCATCCGAGGAAAAAGACTCTCACTATCCACCCTATCTAACCCTCTGATTATCTTGTATGTCTCTATTAAGTCACCTCTCCTCCTCCTTCTCTCTAACGAAAACAACCCCAAGTCCCTCAGCCTTTCCTCGTAAGACCTTCCTTCCATACCAGGCAACATCCTAGTAAATCTCCTCTGCACCCTTTCCAAAGCTTCGACATCCTTCCTATAATGCGGTGACCAGAACTGCACGCAATACTCCAGGTGCGGCCTCACCAGAGTTTTGTACAGCTGCATCATGACCCCGTGGCTCTGAAACTCGATCCCCCTACTAATAAAGGCTAACACACCATATGCCTTCTTAACAGCCCTATTAACCTGGGTAGCAACTTTCAGGGATTTATGTACCTGGATACCAAGATCTCTCTGCTCATCTACACTACCAAGAATCTTCCCATTAGCCCAGTACTCTGCATTGCTGTTACTCCTTCCAAAGTGAATCACCTCACACTTCTCCGCATTAAACTCCATTTGCCATCTCTCAGCCCAGCTCTGCAGCCTATCTATGTCCCTCTGTACCCTACAACACCCTTCGACACTATCCACAACTCCACCGACCTTCGTGTCATCCGCAAATTTACTAACCCACCCTTCTACACCCTCATCCAGGTCGTTTATAAAAATGACAAACAGCAGGGCCCCAAAACAGAACCTTGCGGTACACCACTAGTAACTAAACTCCAGGATGAACATTTGCCATCAACCACCACCCTCTGTCTTCTTTCAGCTAGCCAATTTCTGATCCAAAGCTCTAAATCACCTTCAACCCCATACTTCCGTATTTTCTGCAATAGCCTACCGTGGGGAACCTTATCAAACGCCTTACTGAAATCCATATACACCACATCCACGGCTTTACCCTCATCCACCTGTTTGGTCACCTTCTCGAAAAACTCAATAAGGTTTGTGAGGCACGACCTACCTTTCACAAAACCGTGCTGACTATCGCAAATGAACTTATCCTTTTCAAGATGATTATAAATCCTGTCTCTTATAACCTTTTCCAACATTTTACCCACAACCGAAGTAAGGCTCACAGGTCTATAATTACCAGGGCTGTCTCTACTCCCCTTCTTGAACAAGGGGACAACATTTGCTATCCTCCAGTCCTCCGGCACTACTCCTGTCGACAATGACGACTTAAAGATCAACAACAACGGCTCTGCAATCTCCTCCCTGGCTTCCCAGAGAATCCTAGGATAAATCCCATCTGGCCCAGGGGACTTATCTATTTTCACTCTTACCAAAATTGCTAACACCTCCTCCTTGTGAATCTCAATCCCATCTAGCCTAGTAGGCTGTATCTCAGTAATCTCCTCGGCAACATTTTCTTTCTCTACTGTAAATACTGACGAAAAATATTCATTTAACGCTTCCCCTATCTCCTCTGATTCCGCACACAACTTCCCACTACTATCCTTGATTGGCCCTGTTCTAACTCTTATCATTCGTTTATTCCTGATATACCTATAGAAAGCCTTAGGGTTTTCTTTGATCCTATCCGCCAATGACTTCTCGTGTCCTCTTCTTGCTCTTCTTAGCCCTCCCTTTAGATCCTTCCTGGCTAGCTTGTAACTCTCAAGCGCCCTAACTGAGCCTTCACGTCTCATCCTAACATAAGCCGCCCTCTTCCTCTTGACAAGCGCTTCAACTTCTTGAGTAAACCACGGCTCCCTTGCTCGACAACTTCCTCCCTGCCTGACAGGTACATACTTATCAAGGACACGCATTAGCTGCTCCTTGAATAAGCTCCACATTTCGTTTGTGCCCATCCCCTGCAGTTTCCTTCCCCATCCTACACATCCTAAATCTTGCCTAATCGCGTCATAATTTCCTTTCCCCCAGCTATAATTCTTGCCCTGCGGTATATACCTGTCCCTGCCCATCGCTAAGGTAAACCTAACCGAATTGTGATCACTATCGCCAAAGTGCTCACCTACATCTAAATCAAACACCTGGCCGGGTTCATTACCCAGTACCAAATCCAATGTGGCATCGCCCCTGGTTGGCCTGTATGAGTAGTGACAGTAAATGTGATGTCAGTGATATATCTGTATGGCCAATGACAGTACAAGTGAGGTCAGTGATATAGCTGTATGGGTAGATACAGGACAAGTGAGGTCAGTGATATATCTGTATGAGTATGACAGCAAATGTGATGTCAGTGATATATCTGTATGGGTAATGACAGTACAAGTGAGGTCAGTGATATATCTATATGGGTGGTTACAGTCAAAGGCTTTAGATAGATCAAGAACACAAGGAGGTATTCGTTTACATTTGTCACGGTTACAAAGGTTGACATTTGTGACTTTGATAAGAGCTGTTTTGTGACTGTGGCAGGACGGAACCTGATGGGAGGGATTGAAATTTTGCTGTCCAGGAACGAAAAGCATGAATTTGTGAGATGGCAATATCTTCCAGGATTTTAGAGAGGAACCAGAGGTAGTAGTGAGGGTAATGTAAAGGGTCCAGGTTTGTTTTATTGAGGGAAAGAGTGGTGATGTAAGATTTTATGGGTGTGAGTGCAGAACCTGAGGAGAGAGAACTGCTGTCAGCGAACATGGGGTTTAGGCAGGGACTCGGCCCCGTCCATCCGAGCAGCCATCAAGCTGAGGCACTGGGACCCGCCTCTGGGCTGCTCTCAGATGTTTAGTTTATTAATTAATTGATAAATTGATGTAACCAGTAATTTCACCATGTTCTTGACCTGCTCTCTGAACTTGGACTGGGTCACCCCATAAATAAAAGTATTTGTGCAGCAACTTAGAATCTGCAGCATGAATCCGACTTGTTCAAATATATAGTGTAATTCTCGAGATATATCCCTGAAATATTACAAGTTATAAAATATATAACATATGTCAACCACAGAAGTATGAACTGCCAGATATGGTGATGAGTAAAATCACAGACTTCCTTCTGCTCTCCATCTCTGGGTAACTGCGATTCTCTCCCTTTCTCTGACCCATCAGGCCCTTACGGACTCGACTGATCACGAAAATGTGTCTGACAGTCAGAGCGTTGAGCATCAGAAATAAAGAGAATGGAAGCAATGGGGTTAAAATTGTATCAAACCAGTCAAATCCCAGCCATCCGGCCTCAGTAAAATAGCTTGGCTTTGCACAACAGGACCATGGTACATTGTCGATTATCTCTCCAGATTCAGTTGTAAAGCAGAAGGGGATGTTTTTTTAAACAGAGTAGAATGCAGGTTGTTGCTAAAACCACAGCTGCAGTTTTCTCGGTGCAACATTTAGTTTTCAGCTTCTGGAAACAAATGGCCACGAATTAATCAAAGGTGAAAGTGATGGTGAACCAGACAGAACAGTCTGTGGCTGCATGAAGCAGGACAGTGATACACGACACACAGGGGTGATGTTCAGGAAAGATCCCGGGAAATAATAATAGTTGATCCGCCGCAGAATGACCTCAGTGATAATGACCAGTAGATCCCCCGTTGCCATGGCAACCAGGTAATGAGTGGTGCCGGTGGAGAGTCCGCACTGTCCCCGGGACAGGATCACAATTGCCAGTGAATTAACTGCAAGACAGAGAAGGAAAAAGAGACTGGAAATTACTGATCAAACATTCTCTGTCTCTGAATCCAGAGACTGAGGGCTCGATTCCAACACCAAAACTGGGTGGGTTGGGATTGGGTCAGTGTTTAAAACTTAAAAACCTCAACCACAAACTCAACCCACCTCCAAACTGTGCACTTTCTGGTTTAACAGAGGAGGGACAGGAGAGGAGCACCAATCGCACCCAGGAGGCGGGTCAGCATGTTAAATATTATACTGAGGTTTCAAGCCTCTGATTTAACCTGATTTACAGAATTACCATTGACGGAGCAGGTTTCTCCATCAGACACTACCCTCCACACAAAGACATTCCGAATTGACAATCACCTCCCCATTCCCGGGATTGGAATCCCTCTGTGATCTGAGGTGAATCGAAACCCAGGATCGACACATCCACTATTGGGTCATGGATCATACAGCCCAAGGGTTGAACCAACCTCCACCCTGCCCAGGATGTGCACCATCCGAGCATCTGGGATTGGACTCTCCTGGGATTGGACATCCCCAGCAGACTGGGATCACTCCGTCAGGATAGGGGAATAACCAAAGGCTGGGAAATGGACAGCCCCCGATTGGACAACTCCCTTCCGGATCAAGTTTAGGACATACTTTGTCCTGCGGCCTTCTCCACTGTCCACCTCGCGTGACTGGATGCCAAGCCTGCCTATCAGGCTTACGTATGAATGGAGAACCTGCCAAGGACAAGGACTCACATTAAAACATCATAGCATGCTGAAACTCTGTCCTTACTCTCTCCCACCTACCCACATATCTGCTGCTGTTAATATCCAGCTCTACGTATTTGAATGAAATCAAAATACTGAGCTTTCTTTAAATCTGATAAAAGCAATGAACAGGCATCATCTGTGCAGAGAGAAACTGAGTTAATGGCCAGAATTTCACGAGGATGTAGTGGCCCTGCCCACCGGCTGGAAAGCCGGGCACGAGACTGCCTCCACCGCGCCCTGGAAGCCACTACTGTATTTTGTGTGGCTCAGGTAATTAATTACCTGCAGTCGGGGTCTCTGTCCCTGTGAGGAAGTATATCCCACCTCCAAGAGTTGCCGCTCAATCAGAGGGGAGAGAGGTCAGAGCGGGATGTAGAATTAAAGGGGAAGTGACCAGAGGCTCAGGTTCCTGTTTTTAGACTGAAAGGAAACGTTCAGCAAAGATATCACTCAATCTGCATTACGTCATTTCCAAGGTACAGGAAACTGCATGGTGGGCAGTGAATACAGTAACTACACTGGAAGAAGTACACAAGTAAATCTCTGTTTCACCTGGATGGAGTGTTTGGGCCCTGGACAGTGGGAAGGATGGAAGTGAAAGTGCAGATGTTGTATCTACTGTGCTTGTTAGGAAGGTGCTGGGTGGGGAAGGGAAACCAGATGTTGGGAGTGACAGAAGTCTGAACCATTGTGTTACAAGGGGCAGGGGGCAGGAGTGGATGGGAAGATGTGTTTGGTAATAAAAGCAAAGTACTGCGGATTCTGCAAATCTGAAATGAAAACAGAAAGTGCTGGAAATACTTAGCAGGTCCAGCAGCATCTGTAGAGAGAGAAGCAGCGTTAACACTTCAGGTCTGTGACCTTTCTTCAGAATGGATGTATTTGTGGTTGGTTTTAGCTGGACATGGTGGAAATGGAGGAGGATGATGTGTTGCATGCGAAGGTAGTTGGAGTGGAAGGTGAGAAGAAGGGGAGAATGGAATAGAGTCATACAGGAAATGGGAAGGAGCAAGTTTAGTCAAACTGGATGTGAGAGGTTGTGGGATTATAGTAGATATTGGTGGACAGCCAATCTGAAATGGAAATAGAGAAGTCGAGAGAGAGAAGTGCCTGAGATAGACCATGTGAAGGCGAGGGAGGAACGGAAATTAGAAGCAAGTTCGATTTTTTTTTCCAGTTCAAGGTGAAAGAATGTACTGGAAAAGGAGGTGAAAAAGGAACCTGAGTATTTCCGTGCAGGTGATGGAGGGAGGGGTTCCAGTGGGGATGACAAGCGAATGGAGCCAAACTAATAAATTCCAAATGTGGCCCTCAGAATGTACCGTGGGAGACAGTCGAGGGAAATTGGCTGGAAAACGACCTACTGCTGTGGGTCAGGAAAGATCCCACCTGCTATCCGTTAAAGGGCAGCTCGGGTTTACTGGACTTTGTAGCAGAGAGGGGCAGAGTGACATGGACAGAAATATAAATGGACATCTGGAGAGCAGCTCTGACCTCAGAAGGAACGAAGACTCACATGTTATGGGATAGTAGGAACAGAACAGAGAAGTTGGTGAGGCTGAAGTAGTGAAATAAATATGAGAGGGGATGAAATAATTGAAAGAATTCATCAAACAACTCCAAGAGATTTAAGGTAGAAAGGGGGAAGATAATTGATAAAGTAATCAAAGGGCCAAAGGCTTCTGGGACTCTCGATGCACAAATGATATAAGTTAGAATCAAAGCTTAACAAGACCATGGAAATGCGATCAAAGCACAGGGGATCCTGTGAAATACAAGCAGAAAGGACTTTTCCCAAGATTAGAGAAGTTTGAGGTGTGACTTAGTAGAGGCCATTAAAATGAAAATTAGAATTGGCAGAGGATACGTGTGGATGATATTGTTGTGACCGAGGCAGGAGGTGTGCACTGTTTATTCTAGTTCCACTTCCCCAGGGGTCACAACACATAGTTACATGTTTTCCCACTTATTGATACAGTCAATCATAGACTCTATTTTTATCCCAGAATAAAATACACCCACCAGGTTTCTTTAATAAAGAAAAAAATGATCAGTTTATTTCAAAAAAAAGTCTTAACCATTAATGAAGTAAAACATAAACACACAGATTGAAATTTTAAATTTCCCTTTTTACCTTATTCCCCCTCGCACTCACACACACGTACATCTGTTAACTGGAAAAATAAAGGGATTTTTGTTTTTAGAGCTCTATTACAGACACAGAAACCTTGGGCTGAATACTTGCTCATTCGTGAAGAAACAGCAGATGTGATATGTTGTCTTCTAAAACCGGCATACAGTGTGGCATCCAAGTGCATGTAGACTGGAATCTTTTAGAGCAGTTCTTTTCAGGCACTATTGAGAATTAATTTAGCAGGCTTTTCTTCAAAGACAGGAGATGAGATGAGTTGACATAATGGTCTTCTCAGGGTCTTTTAGAGAGGTGCTAGAAAGCTGAGCTCGTTTGTGGTCTTCTCTCCTTCCTTGGGAATTCTCTTCTCTCCTTGGAAGTTCTCTCCTTTTTTATACAGTTCAACGCTAACTCAAACCAATTCAAAAGTGAAACCAGCAACAGGAGTTCAACCTTTTGGCCGCCATCAATCTTGACCTGTCACCTCTTTGTAAACAACTTCTCCAGGTCTCCAAAGTTCTCTGTTGCTTATGAAGCTGGAAGTCAGGTGGTTTCCCAGAAAGGTTTGTTGTTGTTGCTGGAAGTCAAGTGCTTTCCCGGAAAGGCCTGATTTCCTCAACAGACTTCTCAGTATCCCCTTTAAAAAAACATTTCCAGGGACTGTTTTCTCAAAGACAAGTGGCCCCCTTTGCAAACTCCAACGTTTAACATTTCTTCAATATTTCAAAAATGAATCCTAAAAAAATATATGTAACAAAACACAGAGGCACTTTTGCAACAATATTGCCACTTGTGAGGAGTCCAAACCTGTCGTTCATCAGGATAGACACCAATAAATCCAAAAAGGAATTCAGGAGAGACTCTTTATTCAGAGAGTGGTGAGAATGTGGAACTTGCGACCACATGGTGTAGTTGAGGTGAATAACATTTCAGGCTGATCTTGAAAAGTACATGAGTGGGAAAGGGCTAGTAGGACATGCTGATAGGGTTAGACTGGGATGGGGAGAGGCTGAAGCATTAAGACAGACATAAACCAGTTGAGTGGAATATCCAGTTTCTGTGCTGGTTTGTTGATGTAATTCTCTGTAAGTTGATTATAAATCACATTCATCAATTTATTTCTAATATTGCAGATATTGAAGTGGATTATTTATTGAAATAATGCATTATTTATTTCATTATTAACAGTTTCCGAAAAGTATTATTTACTGCAGCCAGACTGATCTATGTTTTATGAAAATCTGAAATGTATGTTCTCAGTATTATGGATAGATGATTGGCTAGCTAACAGGAAACAGAGAGTAATCATAAATGGGTCATTTTCTGGTTGGCAAGATGTAACGAGTGGTGTGCCACAGGCATCTGTGCTGGCGCCTCAACTTTTTACAATGTATACAAATGACTTAAATGAAGGGACAAATGGTTGCTAAATTTGCTGATGACACAAAGATAGGTAGGAAAGTAACTTGTGAAGACGACATTAGGAGGCTACAAATGGATATAGATAGGTTAAGTTAGTGGGCAAAGACCTGGCAAATGGAGTATAATGTAGGAAAGTGTGAAATTGTCCACTTTGGCAAGAAGGATAAAAAAGAAGCCTTGGTGTACTTGTCCATAGATCACTGAAGGCAGCAGCACAGGTGGATAAGGTGGGTAGGAAGGCATATGGGATACTTGCCTATATGAGCCGAGGCATAGAACATAAGAGCAGTGAGGTTATGATGGAGCTGTATAAAATTCTCGTCAGGCCATAGCGTGTACAGTCCTGGGCTCCACACTGCAGGAAGGATGTGATTGCACTGGAGAGGTTGCAGAGGAGATTCACCAGGATGTTGCCTGGGCTGGAGCATTTCAGCTATGAAGATGTACTGGATAGGCAAAGGTTGTTTTCCTTTAGAGCATTGAAGGCTGAGGGGTGCTGATTGCGGTACACAGAATTATGAGGGGCATAGATAGCGTAGATAGGAAGAAACATTTTCCCTTAGCAGAAGGGTCAATAACCAGGGGACGTAGATTTAAGGTAAGGGGAAGGAGGTTTAGAGAGGATTTGAGGGAAATAATTTTGACCCAGAGGACGGTTCGAATCTGGAACACACTTCCTGAAGGAGTGGTAGAAGCAGAAACGCTCATAACATTTGAAAAGTATTTAGATGGGCACTTGCAATGCCATAGCATAAGAGGCTGCAGACCAAGTGCTGGAAAATGGGATTAGAATAGATAGGTGATTGATGGCCAGCACGGATACGATGGGCCAAAAGGCCTGTGTTTGTGCTGTATAACTCTATGACTCTATCTGAATGGTGAGAGGTTGCAGAGCTCGGAGATGCAGAAGGATTCTGGGTGTCCGACTGCATGAATCGCAAAATGTTAGTATGCAGGTACAGTACTTAATTAGGAAAGCTAATCGAATGTTATCGTTTATCACGAGGGGAAGTGAATACAAAAGAAAGTTCTGCTTCAGCTACACAGGGCATTGGTGAGACCACATCTGGATAAAATCCCATGGGATCCAGGGAAATGCAGCAAGGTGGATACAAAATTGGCTCAGTGGCAGGAAACAAAGAGTAATTGTTGATGACTGTTTTGGGACTGGAGGGCTGTTTCCAGTGGTGTTCCACAGAACTCAATACTGACTTCCCTGCTTTTTGTGGTATATATTAATGAGTTGCATGTAAATGTAGGGGGCATTATCAAGAAGTTTGCAGACGATACAAAGATTGGCCGTGTGGTAGACAACGAGGAGGATAGCTGTAGGCTGCATAAAAATATTGATAGTCGAGTCAGATGTTCAGAAAAGTGGCAAGGTTATCGGGGGCAGGTGGAAATGTGGAGTAATCAGTTCAACCATGAACTTATAGAATGGCGGAGCAGACTCGAAGGGCCGAGTTGTCTACTCCTGCTCCGAATTCGCATGTTTCTCCGTTCATATTAGATGTCTCTCCTCACAGGAACACACCTCACTGAGCTAAGGGTAGAGATCACTGCAGGTTACATGTGTGAAAACTCCAATCGTAGATAAAAACTGGTTAATCAAACCTTAATCAATTACAAAATTGAAATAAGTCACTAACCAAAGCGCAACATTCATCCTGTGTAACAGCAAGATAACAAAAACACCCATGATCCACAGATTCCCAGGACTGTGCTGACGGGAAGGGGATTACAGTCACCATACTCAGAGTAAGAATAAGTCGTTATCCAGAGGATTAGAATATTGTAACAGTGCTGTGCTGCTGGTTACCTGCCAGTAAATAGTTAACATCTGATTTAATTGGTGCAGTTCAATAGGACACAGAGCAACATTAATGCATTTCACTTCGTACACTTATCAAAAAACATCTTCAACCAACAACAAGAATCATCCTCTTGTCACCAATTACATTCATAAAACACGGATGCAGCTCCATGGAGTGGAGAGATCAGTAACCTGAAAGAAAGATTTTAAAGTAGTACCAGTTTGTCCCGTGCCAGTCAGTGACACACACTCATTACAATGATACAGTGAAAGATACTCCCAGTAATACATGGCCACTGGGATCAGGTGTTCCACTCCAGTTAGTGACACATACTCAGTACAATTCTGCAGTGACAGATATTCCCAGTAATATCTTGTATCAGAAATTTGCTTGCGCTGAGGTCTTACTAAACAATACACAATATTCGAGTAAAGGAAATAACTTGATAATACAGCATGACTGTGAGCAACAAACCGAGGATTTATTTCAGTTGAGGCAGAGATAATTCAAGATATTTGACTGATCAGGTGTCTGTATAACAATTACTAGTAGACCAACATACAGTGTTATCAGTCACAGACCAAAACCAGAGACCAGCTCACACACAGATCTACACAACTTCAATGGTTATCGTCACTTACGAGGAACACCAATGATGGCAAGGGTCACAAAGTATATTTTCTGGATACTGTTAATTGGTTGATGCATTTTCTGTGTCAGGTGATCTGTCACCTTCGTGTTGCAGGCAATCTCTCTGTATTAAACTCTGAGACAATGCAGTCCCAGAGTATTTAATTTATACTTTACGGGAACTCCACAGGTATATTGATGTTGCAACCTTGGTCAAATTATATAATTTAAATTTTAAACAAACAGATTACAACAGAAGAGTTAAGTCCCTGTTGTGATGGAATATATTTAGCGCTGAAACTGAATTTGAACATCCCAAATACTGACGGTTCTGATCACATGAATTAACTGCTGATAATTAGAAGCTGTAATCTCCCAACAATGCTGATGTTCCTTGAAACACCGTCACACATTTCTATATTTCTCATATTGATTCAGTGATGGCTTTCACTCTGCTGTGATTGTTCAGTAATTAAATTCCTAATGTTCGTGTGTCCTCTCAGGGATACTGCTATACTGTATTCTGGGATGTGACTGCTCACGTTAACTGTGACCATTCAGTTAAAAAATCAAAGCAGGAAATTGTGCATATGGAACCTGAAACGAATACAGTCCCGCAAACTCATAACGGCCCTCAAACTAATATCGTCTCTCAAACAAACACAGCCTCTCAAACTAAGACAGACTCTGAAACTAATACAGACCCTCAAATAAATACAGTCCCTCAAACTAATACAGTCTCTCAAACTATTAATCACTCTAATTTATACAGCCCTGAAACTATTATCTATCCTCAAGTTAACACAGCACGTCAAATTAATTCAGTTCTTCAAACTAAAGCAGCGTGTCAAATTAATACATCACCTAAAACCAATACAGTCCCTCAAATTAATACAGTCCCTCAAGCGAAAACAGTCCCTCAATCTAATAAAGCCCCTCAAGCGAAAACACCTCCTCAGACCAATACAGTCCCTCAAACTAATACAGACCCTGAAAATCACACAGACCTTCAAACTAATATAGCCTCTTAACCTAAAACCTCTAAATATAACTGTACCAAAAACATTAATATCAATTCACTTGAATATACTGTATTAAATTAATACAACCTCTCAAT
Source organism: Heterodontus francisci (assembly GCF_036365525.1). Lineage (NCBI taxonomy): Eukaryota > Metazoa > Chordata > Chondrichthyes > Heterodontiformes > Heterodontidae > Heterodontus > Heterodontus francisci. The sequence continues at coordinate 2,975,725 of NW_027141093.1, forward strand.
AAATACAGCATCTCAAACTGTCTTTTAAAAGGAAGTTGTACATTTGAGATGGTTGCTGTGGTTTGCCTGGAGAGCGGAAAGACCCCTGGGGAGGAAACGACACAGGAAAAGGGAAGTTAATGCTCTTTGTGGAGAAAGGCTCCTTTGCTGAGAGTAAGCCTACAATCTAAAAGGTAGTAAATTCCTATTGCCTTTATCTCCGAAAAATCTCTGCCTCAGGAGTGATTCCTGTTGCCTCTAATGTTTTGGGAGATCCTGAAAGCACAAGAAAGTTTCTATTGCTGGACTGCTATTTCAAAACTCAAGTAGACCTGTTGCTGTGCCCTTTGCTGAAAGATCTGTGTCACACCTGCTGCAGATGAAGTGCCGTGAGCGCCTACCCATCGCAGACTGCTCATCATCCTCGCCAGGAGAGACTTTGAGTGGCATCCGACCAATCAACTCTTGGACATCTCCGACACGAAATATCCTAAAAGAACGTTACACCCTAGTTATTTTATTTTTCCTAAGAAGCAGTTGTAAAGAGAAAAGCCTTTTTCCCCAGTTAACCAGTTTTTGAGTGTATGTGTATGTGCATGAGAGTTAAGAAGAAGAATAAGTTATAAAATCTTTTCGTATATAGATTTATCTCATTATTGTTTAAAACTTAGTTTATTGATAAATAGTAAATTGTGTTGCTGTTTAAAGTGTTGGAGAAAATCCAGATTGTGCACAATTGTTGAACAAATTCTCCGGACTCAGACGTTGAGAACAAACTTTTTATTGCATGATATCATGGGGGAACACACCTTACCTAAATGCGGTCCAGCGAAACTCCCAAAAAGCTACAGATCGCCGTGGACTTACATACTATAAAAAAGGCAGAGCTAACAGTTTCACAATTAAGCATAAACCACAGGACAACCACAAGACCACCTGCAGCTCTGTGCCCTTTGCAATGTCCGAGGTCAGTAGAGCGTTAGTTCGAGCATAACAAGCTATTGTTCCCTATTTAACGTACACACTCCAGGTACAATATTTGGCCATTACGTTTGGCTAGGTTGCACAAACATGATAAAAGCGGAAGAGTCAGTAACGAACACTCTGCTTTCACTTCCCCAAAATCCATCATGAGCTCTGTCCTTTCCTAAGCCAGATGATTGTGGTCAGTTGCTCTGTCTACATTTCCTGATCATTGGTTAGGTTAGCTACAAGCTGCGTCCTGTTTCTCTATTTTTACAAAGTTAAGTAATAATTAGCAAAGCTCAGAAAATTCTCCAACAATCCCTCCTTTTATCATACCATGATAACACAATATCATCGTATGTGGAGGGGAGAGGTATTTAAAGTAGTCATTGCAGCATTATATCAATACATGATTGATTAATCTCAGCTTAAATGTCCCCATAAAATTCTGTACTGAAAATTCTAAAATTCCGTTCTCACAGTCCCCTCTTGACTCTTCTACAACCCTTTTAAGAATCCTTTCCTTGATCCCACCTAGGTGCCTTCAGTGGTCTCTATTGTCTAGAAACAGCCTTTAACACCTGTTACCTGCTTATATCACAAGGGGGCAGCGGGAATTTTGTAAAGGCATAAGTTTTGCGGGGGCTTCCAATACTTGCTTACAACATAAAAGGTGGTACACTTGTACAATTAAAAATTCATTTAAACATCACTGTTACATAATCGAGTGTATAAACATAATACAATTTCATAAAGTACATTGCTCATTCATTTGCTCACTTTAAGTATATATGAAAAGGTTATACAATTACCCTTTTTATGGCATAACTAATTGTCCCTCCTTTTGCAGAGCAAGTTCAAACACTAATTGCTTTTTGGGTAGCTGTCCAACCTGTGTTCATACATCCTCTTGCATTGCCTAATTAATTTCTTAAGTTGCCAAATTAAGTATGTCACATCTAACACCATGATACCCAAAATCACCATCAGGACATGGGAGATAATTCTAAACCAGGGGTGTATCTGCACATCTGACCCCCAGTTCCATAAGTCCTCCTGCCAGGTAGAATCATTTATCTTGTCAATCTCATCTTGTAGCATCTTCGACTGTTGTTCCAGCTTGCAATGACTTCTAGCTGCTGTCTCTCTTTACCCAAGCGTGTGAGCAATGGCTGAATAGTATATTCATATTCTCGGAGGTAATTTGTCAAATCCTCCTTAATACTTTCTGTCGCAGTTATCATTTCTGTCTTTTGCTCATGCATCTGTACCAAATCCATCTTCCCTACTCGGGTTGGTATTTGTGGGTTGAACCAAAATGTACTGTTGCTCACCGGACAAGTCCGTTTCTGTCCATACTGGTACTCCTTCGCTGTGGTGGTGAAGCAATATCTCCAGTTTCCCATATAGGCCACATGGGCTAGTCCTGACAATGCTTTCCCTGCCTCCCTGGTGCAATTTACAGTGGCATTAAATCCACATTTTGATTCTGCCGTTTTATATTTAGGATGAGGTCATATGATCACCTGGTTTTCCAGACTACACTCAGACAATGGACAATGTTGTTCCAATTACCTCTTTTCCAATTTCCACAACATATGGTAAAATATAATTGTATTTTATGTAATCTTTTCCCCTTATCGCACATATATTTTCTACTTCATGTAATTGTATCCCTAACTTATCTCTCAGAATTACAGGTATTTCCAACACTACTCCAATACTCATAGATCCTGTATTTACACATTCCTGACCTTTCCATACCTTAAGTTTTCTGAGTTGGCACCTGATAATTTTATCACTTGTGTGACTAGCTAAGTCCTCCAACTGGGTGTAATTGATCCAAACTGGTACCTGTCCTGCATCAATTTGCCTCCAATTTTCCTTCGTTTGTTCTAACATCCACGGACCATATGTACTACAAACACTTTCATTATTTGAAATGTCGTGGACCTCCTTTACCTTTTCTATAATATCATTAATAGTATGAGCATGACCTTCCCGTACTCTCACCAGTCCTGTCACTGTTTTTGACAGATCCTGTCCTACTTTAGCTACACCACTTCTGTGCCTTTTGTTCCTTTTTAAAAAAATATCCTTTACTAGCTGACTGAGAGTTCTAACCTTCTGGTCCACATTTTCCAAATCTATAGTATTGACAATTGAAGTTCCTGTATTAAGGACTGTGGCTGCGTCATTCACTAAATTGTGTTTATGGCTCTTTCCCTTTATTATTTTCTCATTACCAAATTCCTGTCTCAACAATTGTTACAGTAATACCTTGTACAACTCTCAGGTCTTCTCAGGGCACCAGTTAGGTAGTTGGATATCTGAGAAAATCAATATTACCGGTACCAACTCAAGCTTTACATTATCATATGCAATTCTCTTCGGTTTTATTATCACAAGTCTATTTTCTAGTCCTGTAGTCAAGACCGGCCAAGGGAGACCAGTCACTTCTGGCTGTTGGGTCTGAACATTACTCTTCGGTAATTCGGATGTGGGGTTAACCGTGGGGGTTGATGCTTCTTGTCTGTTTAATCTCATAACCAGAAATAGGAACAGTCCTTTTTTTTTAGAGCTTTAATATCTTGTGCTAGGGGAGTTCGAGGATTGTCTGCACTCAATTTTGCTCTGTCTCATGCTTTCCCTGTGTTATTATTATTCCCAAATAAGAAACCTTTTCCTTCATTATCGGTGCCATTTTCAGCTTAACTTTCACTCTAACCTTCTTAAGGAAGGTGGAATATCGATGGATTATTATAAAATCCCTGGGAGAAACACGTCCAGATGTACTGTTGTCCCTTGAACGTAAATGCAAATTTATTTTGACAATCTTGTGCCAACTGTATGGACCAGAACCCATTGCTAATGTCCAACACAGTAAACCACTGATTTGTTATTTTCTAAAACTTTGATTGTCCTCTTAAATATCAATTAAATTTCCCTTTGAGTGCTTTAAAATCACCGCTCATATCAATTAAATTTTGTTTATTGATTCCAATTTCTTATGCCCAGACTTGGTTGTACTTTTTGTACGTTAAGGACAGAACTGTTTGCAACTATCTTTCCTTCTCAAGCATTTTGTCTCATTGATAAAGATGCTTTGATATTTGATGTCTGCAATTCAGTTTTAAATTCTCAAAGCTGCTGGATCTCTTGTTGTGGCATCAGTTCTCATGTGGCCTTGGAACCTGCCGTCACCTGCTTAAAAATAATCCATTGTGGCTCTGCCCCTGAGCCCAATGGGTTAATTTGTCCAATTCTATCTGTCTAACTTAGAAATGTAAAATTTAACAATGTCCAATATGTATAAATTTGACTCTCAGCAATGCAAAAAGCTGCAGCGGGTTAAGTTCTTTGTTTGTCTCCATGGGGGCGGAGCAAAACATTCTCAGCTACGTCACTTTACGAAACCTTTCTTTCTGATCGAAAAGAACTATCCATTTTAATTTTTTGTTTCATTCCTTTTGGTATCCTTAGGGTTTAAAAAGAACAAAATCATGTGTAACATCTTCAACTTCAAAGGAAAGCATCTCCATCAGGAAAGACAGCATTTTAGATTAAACTCCAATTGTTTCTAAACTTTTTGTTTCTCTTGTAAGAGTGTCCTAATCCAAGGAATTTTACGACAAAGATGATTCCAATACCAATTCATTGCAATAATATTTAAATCAAAATTGACGATGTTATATGAACGAGTCTTGCGTCTGGAACTGAAGACTCCTCCAAAACTCGACATAATAAACTTGAAAGTTCATTGTGATTGCAAATGACATTTTCAGTTCTTCAACTTAAAGAGGTCAATTAACCTTAACAGTATTAATTCAATTCAGACTTATGAACTTATAATACTTATTAACTACACACAGAACAGAATAGCACGTGCTTATTTTAAAATATAGGAAAAATACATCATTTTCTTGCTCTTTCTTCAGGCGCCTTTTCAAATGACTGTAACAAAACCAAAAACTAAAGAAAAAGTTATTTAACATTCTTACAACAAAAGACTTAACACTAGGTCCTTACACAAACTTTAATCTTTTTAAACAGACAGAATCTTTCCTATATCTCCTTTTCTATCCTTTCTTTCCCTTAAAACAAGATAACAGTCAGTAAAACATGTCTTCAAATTTAGACTGCAAAATAAAACAATAGCAGAATTTCCAATTAAAACAATGTTCCAAACCCCAAATTAAATTTCTGCCAGACATCTTCAGACATTCAAGGCTGAAGATTACCCTCAGAAAATTGTTCATTGTCTTTTCACAGTTGCAAAACCAACTAAAAATATAACTTTAACTTAAAATATAATTCAATTGTGTATCCCATTCCTGGGTGCACAATCTTAAATCGAAATGAACACACTCAACAATCACTTTGCACACTCATTCAATTCCAAACAACTTAATAGACTCATGCTTTTAACATTAAAACCAGACAACAAAGAGTTAACAACAGTCAGTTCGACAGAATACAAGCTGTTCTTCCCAGATATTCAATTCATTCGCGGAAGCTTCCGACATTCTCACAGTCAAATCAAAGACACAGTTACTTGTTTTTACTCCAAAACATTCCTATCTTTAAAACACATATTTACCGTGGCGCTTCTGCGTCTCCTTCGAGGGGGCAAACGGACGTGGGTTGCCTTTCTCCAGAGGACACGGCTTACTTGTCCCCGGGGGCAACCCTTCCTTCTTGGAAGCCGTTGAGTCCACTCTCACTTCTACTTTCTCAAAACCTTCTAAATTTACGAGTTCTATGAATCAAGTAGCATTAAATCACAGGAAAACAAACAAGACACAACAAAACGAGTAGACACAAGGATACGAACAGGCGCAGTTAATGTTAAATTCTCAAGGTCAGCTAACCGGCACACCCCTGTCTCTCAGGCAAACGCTGTTTCGTTCTCCCTCCGTCCCACAGCCTCCCTCTCTCGGGCCAGATTCCGGCTCGTGCCTGTCGGGTCAATTTGGCAGTTTATTTCACAGCCCCAGTTGTTAACCGTCCCTGACGGTTGTCCTAACCCCTTTTGTCCCACAGCCTCTTTACTCCACCCGGTGGAGGAACAGCTCGTGCAAACTCAAATTAGGATCACCAAATTCCCGGAATTTGGTACTACTACTACACCGAATTCGCCACATTTTACTGGATTTTCTACTTATCTCCTTTTCAACTTCCCTTCGCGGAATTTAGATCTTTTCTGATCAGGTTTCAGCCAATTCTTCCTTGACCCCTTTAGTCCCCCTCTCCTAGTTATCTGGCCTTCACGTGGGGCCCAGTCGCCCTCTTAATTCTGGCTCAGGCAGGGTGATTGAGACACGAGGGTCGCAGAAAAGTTGACTTACCCCTGATCCTGTCGATTAGTTTTTTTCACTAGGTTCTTTTGGATCCCGTGAACTCAGGGATCCTGCCGACTACACCAAATTGTTGGAGAAAATCCAGATTGTGCACAATTGTTGAACAAATTCTCCGGACTCAGACGTTGAGAACAAACTTTTTATTGCATGATATCATGGGGAAGCACACCTTACCTAAATGCGGTCCAGCGAAACTCCCAAAAAGCTACAGATCGCCGTGGACTTATATAGTATAAAAAAAGGCAGAGCTAACAGTTTCACAATTAAGCATAAACCACAGGACAACCACAAGACCACCTGCAGCTCTGTGCCCTTTGCAATGTCCGAGGTCAGTCGAGCGTTAGTTCGAGCATAACAAGCTATTGTTCCCTATTTAACGTACACACTCCAGGTACTATATTTGGCCGTTACTTCTGGCTAGGTTGCACCAACTTGATAAAAGCGGAAGAGGCAGTAACGAACACTCTGCTTTCACTTCCCCAAAATCCATCATGAGCTCTGTCCCTTCCTAAGCCAGATGATTGTGGTCAGTTGCTCTGTCTACATTTCCTGATCATTCGTTAGGTTAGCTACAAGCTGCGTCCTGTTTCTCTATTTTTACAAAGTTAAGAAATAATTAGCAAAGCTCAGAAAATTCTCCAACAGAAAGAAACCTGGTTTGGTGTGCTTTATTCTGGGGGACAAGTAAAGTGTTTGATTTGGCGACTCTCCAGGAGGTGGGAAACTTTACGAATATGCTGTGGCATGTGGAGTAGTGGGACTGAATTAACAGTGCATTACTCCCACCTTGGGTGTAGCACCACCAACAATTCGCATGGAGGAAAAGCATTCTGAAGTGGTGTCGAGCAATAACTTAGAAGTGCTAATTGAAGATCTTAATTCTTTTTTAATAACGCTTTCACAGTCCTTAAACCTCTCTGTGTTTCACCATCAGCCTGAGGGAAACCAGTGATATTAATAAAGCCAATTGCTTCTGTAAACTCTCTGAAGCAAACATTCAAAAATTGCGACCCAATTATCAGATATTACAATATCAGGACTTGCTTGTGCAGCAAAGATTTCTGTCAAGGATGTGATTACAGCTTCTGCACTTGACCTTTTAGTTGTTTAGCTTCAAGCCACCTTGAATAATCATCGACTACTATTAAGAACATTTTATTTCTGTGGTCAAAAAGATCCATTCCCAGATGTTCCCATGGTCTAGACGGAAGGGATGATGCCATGAGTGCTTCGTTTGTCTCATGACGATTGACAGCGCACCTGATACACCTCGATATCATCTCTTCAATTTCTTTCGATGTACCAGGCCACCACGCTGACTGCCTTGCCCTGGCTCTACAATTTGTTATTCCCAAATGTTCTTGATGGAATCTGTTCAAGATCTCTAACCTTGGTATCCTAGGGATAACTAATCTCTACTCATAGATCAATAAATCATCAACAATGCACAGATGATCCCATTGTTCATAATACTGCCTTAGATCTGGGTTATGTGGCATGTCCGCTGACCATCCATGCAAACAATATTCTCTGATTACTGCACATACTTCATCTGGTTTCAGAGCATTTCTGATTTCGCTCATTTTCTGAGCTGTAGCAGGTAAAGTTGCTCTTGTTGTCAGAGCAAATACTTCTACTTCATCAAGAAATAAAATATCGCTGTCTTCATAGCCTGCTCATGAAATACGTGATCAAGCATCTGCTGTGATCTGCTGTTATCTGGAATGTATTCGGTTCTTGCAACAAATCTCATCAATCTTAAACTTTGCTAGCTCTTTTGTGTTTAGGAGAGTAACTAACTGTTTATGATCAGTTTCAATTTTAAATTGAAGACCTCGCACTTAGTCAGAAAATTTCTCAGATGCCCAAGTTGCTGCCAACACGTCCTTTTCTATGACTGTTCTGTTTCTGTTAATGAACGAGATGCAAAATATACAGGTCTGCATCACCCATCTCTCTCTGCAGCTGAAATAAGACTGCTCCTAATCCAGTTGATGGCACATCCACTGCTCTGATGCTTGATAACTTTGGGTCATAATGTACTAACACTTCTGAGAAAACTAGCATCTTCTCGATTTTCTCAAGGAATACTTGTTGGGTTTGTATCCAACACCAAACATTGTCATTTTTTGACAACTGCTGTAATGGCTCATTGATCATGGCTAAATTTGGTAGAAATGTCCCTATTTGATTGACCATTCCCATAAACCTTTGTAACTCTGTAATGTTTTTGGGCTCTGGAAAGTCTTTTATCACTTTTGCCTTTTGTGGATCTGCTCTGATGCCTGATCCATCAATGTTATGTCCTAGAAATCTCACCATTTGCTGTTTAAAGACACATTTCTCATTCAATATGAGACCTGCTTCCCCCAGTCTCTGCAGTACTGCTCTCACTCTCATATTGTGTTCCTGCTGATTGGGTCCATGGATCAACACATCATCCACTTGGCAGATTCCCATATAATCCTTCCAGGATTCTCGACATCGTCCTTTGAAAGATCTCCAGTGCTGACGTAATTCTGAATGGTAATCAGTTAAAATAGAATCTTCCAAATGGTGTTATAAAAATCATCAGGAATGTTGATTCCTCATCCAATTGTAATTGTCAAAATCTGCTGTTAGCACTTCTTTTTTAAGTTTTTCGAGGAGTGGATATGGAACTGGGTGTATTCAAACATACAGGTTCTGCATTCTTTCTCAGAGTGATGTGCTATGATGGTTTTAGTTTTCCCAATCCTTTGGATAATTTAGGGAATCAGAACTAAAATTTCTTGGCTGTTCCTCTGCTCTTTTAAGTTCTTTCTCTCTGCAAATTAGCTGCAGGTCTATGCAAGCCTTCCTGCTTAGGAGTTAACAACTCTGATTCTTGATTATATATAAGAGGCTGGATTTTAGGTCGGGTGGATGGGGACTGGACACCGACGTAAAGGTCAGTGGTGAACCTGCTTCCGCCTAGCCTGGGGACCCATCCCGCATTTTATGGGTCCCGAAGCTTCCAGTGTTCCGAGGCAGGACTTCCACCAGCTTGAGGGAGGCAGTCCTGCCTCATTGAGCTGCTGGCCAATCATCGGGCCAGCAGCTCTTAGTCCAAGCAGCGGCACCGGGATCGGTGGCCACTGCTGGGACTGTAGCCCATCCAAGGACATGGTGCCAGGCGTGCAGGTAAGTTTGGTTTGCCTCGCTGGGGGTTTTTTGGGGTAAGGGGGGCATGTTGGATTCTGTGGGTGTTTGGGGCAGCGGGGGTGACCTTCAATCGGGCACCCTGTGCCCATTTATCAGGGCCCACCCCTGGGGTCCTGAGAGGCCACCGGTTTTTACTGGGCTGCCTTTCCCGGCTCCAGGCCGCCCACTTGCCACAGGTAAAATCCCCGTGGAGGCAGGCGAAGGTCCTTAAGTGGCCGTTAATTGACAAATGCTCATTTTTCGCACCCCTCTCCCACCCTACGAAAAGTGGGGCAGAGGCGGGAGTGGGTCAGGAATGCCTCCCGGAGCCTCCCGCTCCATTTTATGCCATGCCCTCCCCACCACCCCCACCACCCCCCCCCCCCCCCCGCACCCCCGCCACCATCCGGCTTGCTGGGGTAGCATAAAATTCCGGCCAAGGTCTCAACAATTTCTTTTGCACAGTAAAACAGAATCATTTTTAACTCTGCTATTAACTTTATTATGATCGCAGCAGGAACAACGTACTATCAATTCAGTCCCGTCACTCCACAGGTCACACCATGTTATTCAAAGCTTTCCACCCAACTGGAAAACAGTCAAATTAATAAAGCACACGAAACCAGGTATCTTTAGACAACAACAAATTAACAATTCATTAAAAAACTAAATCTTTATCACTACCAAGATAAACCTATGTTTAAAGACCTTATAACTTCTTATTTTAATCTAACTCCCCCATTCACACACATACACTCAAAAATAACAGTAGTTAACCGTTTTTAAAAAGTGGTGACTTTACAAATTAGCTGCTTCTTAGGAATAAGTAAATAAGTACGTCTTTGCAGGTTATGTTCCTGATGGTTGGGGTATTCTAATGTGGATATCGTCAAAGGCTACTCAAAGGCATCACGTGGATTCGATGCAGTAGTCGATTCTTAGTAGGCATTCATCTCTTCAGCTGCAGTAGGTGGCAACAATTCCTTTAGCTATCCAAACAGTTTCTTGAAGAAAGGCTTTTCTTCTTTAGGCACTTAATTAGGCCTATAACTCCCTGTAGAGTTTTTGCTGAAAGAAAAATGACAGCTTTCTTCTTTCAGTGGCATGCTTCGTTACAGAGTCTTTCAAAAGTAACTGGTTCAGAGCAGGTTTGGCCAGTCTCAAACACAGTCAAATCGAAACACTACAGCATGTGATCTCTCTCTCTCTCCTGCTGTTGCCTATTTAACAGAAATGCAGTTGCTGGCACACTGTGCCTTAGAAATTCCAGAAATTTCTCGACCTTAAAGGTGCACTGTTTTTAATAGAGTCTGAAAGGCACTCAATGTTTTAATCTGAGGAGAAAAAAGAGCAAGGCAAATAATATGTTAATGGTGTTTTGAAAGACAAAGCATTAGTACAGGTAGGGTGTTAACAGACTGAAAATTGAACAGCTGCAAGTATAAACATGAAAAAAGCAGTGGGTAAGCAAACTGAACAAACTAAGATGAAATGAAATAAAATAAACACAAAAAATGCATTAAAAAAGGGAAAAGATTAAAATAACTAACCATAAAAGTTAAATGGGGGGCCTGTCATTGTCTGAAATTATTGAACTCAATGTTCAGTCCGGCTGGTTGTAGTGTGCTTAATCGACAAATGAGATGCTGTTCCTCGAGCTTGCGTTGATGTTCACTGGAACACTGCAGCAATCCCAGGACAGAGATGTGAGCATGAGAGCAGGGGGGACTGTTGAAATGGCAAAGCAACCAGAAGCTCGGGGTCCTGCTTGCGGACTGAACGGAGGTGTTCCGCAAAGCAGTCACCCAGTCTGCGTTTGGTCTCCCCAATGTAGAGGAGACCACATTGTGCGCAGCGAATACAGTATACTACATTGAAAAATGTACAAGTAAATCACTGCTTCATCTGAAAGGAGTGTTTGGGGTCTGGGATAGTGAGGAGGGAGGAGGTAAATGGGCAGGTATTACACCTCCTGCGATTGCAGGGGAAGGTGCCATGGGAAGGGGACGAGGTGGTGGGGGTAATGGAGGAGAGGACCAGGGTGCCACGGAGAGAACGATCCCTTTGGAATGCTGACAGGGGAAGAGAGGGGAAGATGTATTTTGTCAGTATTGCTGAAAATTGAGACATGTTGTCGAAGCTTTTCATCTTGCACTCATCAGGACAATCCGCAAGAATGTCAATTGAAGGGAAAACAACAACTTTTTACTTTATGCGTTGTTGTTTGACCTTACATTGGTAATCTTGCGGATTGCCCTGATGAGTGCAAGATGAAAAGCTTCGACAACATGTCTCTATTTTCAGCAATACTCAAGTTCTGTACTACCAAATGACTGTTAGTATTTTAACAGTTTGAGAGACTGTATTTGTCTGAGGTGATGTATTATTTGGTGGTGCTGTACTGATTGAGACGTTGTATTAGTTTGAGGCACGGTAATTAAATTGTTACATCAATTTTAGGAATAGTTATCTTTTGAGGTACCCTATTCGTTTGAGAGGCTGCCTTTGTTTAAGGGACTGTATTAGTTTGAAATGCTGTATTTATTGAGCCGTTGCATTAGTTTAATGCAGTATATTCAAGTGAATTGATGTATAAGTTTCAGGTCTCGTCATGCTTTGAGTTATTCGTTTAAGAGGTTATATTAGCTTGAGGGTCTGTATGATTTTCAGGGTCTGCATTCGTTTGAGCAGCTGTATTAGTGTGAGAAGGTGCATTAGTTTGAGAGACAATGCTAATTTGAGGAATTGTATTAGTTTGATGTGTTGCATTAGTGTGACATGCCGTATTAGTTTGAAGGGCTGAATTAATTTCAAGTGTTGCACTAGTTTGAGGAACAGGACTGGATTCAGGGCTGCATATGTTTGAGGGACTGCATTGGTTGGATGGGCTGTATTAAGATTAGGACCTGTATTGGACTGAAGGGCTGTATTAGTTTGAGTGGCTTCATCAATTTATGGGACTGCATAATTTGAGGGACTTACATTTTTATAATATTTTCATTTTACTTTGTATGCAGGCAATTGCTAGATTGGAGGTGACATATCACACTTAGTTGTCAGCTCTTCCAATCTCAAACTTCAATTAAATAAATGAGAAACTAGTTTGAGGGGCTGCATCAGTTTGAGAAGCTTTATTAGTTTAATGGACTGCATTAATATGAGTGAATATATTAGTTTCTGGGCCATTTTAGTTTGAGGGGCTGTATTATTAGAGGGGCTGTTTTCATTTGAGGTGGTGTATTAGTTGAGGCTGTTATTAGTTTGAGGGTCTGTATGAATTTGTGAGGCTGTATCAGTTTCAGGATTCATATGCACAATTTCCTTTCTTTAATTATAAAACTGAATGTTCAGAGTAAAAGTGAACAGTCACATCCCGGAATACAGTATAGCAGCAGCCCTGCGAGGACACATTAACATTAGGTATTAAATTACTGAACAATCACAACAGAGTGAATGCCATCACTGAATCAATATGAGAAATATAGAATTGTGAGATGATGTTTCAAGGAACATCAGCATTGTTGGGAGATTACAGCTTCTAATTCTCAGCAGTTAATTCATGTGATCAGAACCACCCAGTCTTTTGGGTTGTTCAAATTCAATCTCAGCGCTAAATATATTCCATCACAACAGGGACTTAACTCTTCTGTTATAATCTTTTTTTTCAAATTTAAATTATATAATTTGACCAAGGTTGCAACATCAATGTCCCTGTGGAGTTCCTGCAAAGTATAAATTAAAGGCTTTGGGACTGTATTGTTTCAGAGTTTAATACGTGGAGATTACCTGCAGCACGAAGGTGACAGATCACTTGACACAGAAAATGCATCAACCAATTAACAGTATCCAGAAAATATACTTTGTGATCCTTGCCATCATTGGTGTTCCTGGTAAGTGACTATAATCATTGAAGTTATGTAAATCTGTGTGTGCGCTGGTTTTGGTCTGTGACTGAAAACGTTTCATGTTGGTCTACTGGTAATTGTTATACAGACACCTGATCAGTCAAATCTCTTGAATCATCGCTGCCTCAACTGAAATAAAGGCCGGCATTTTACGCCACCCCAATGAGCCAGATGGTTGTGGGGTGGGTGCGGGGGGCGGGGGAGCTGGGGTGGTGGCGGGATCGTAAATTGGAGCGTAAGGCTTTCCCGACCCGCTCCCGCTTCCTCCCTCATTTACGTAGGGCAGGAAGGAACGTTGCCACTTAACAGCCACTGAAGGGCATTCACCTGCCTCCACGCGAATTTTATGCCTGGCAAGCAGGCGTCCTGGAGCCAGGAAAAGCTGTCTGGGAAAAGCAGGCGGCTTCTCAGTGCCCCGGGCGTAGGCCCTGATAATCGGGCACATGGTGCCCGATGGAAGGCCGTCCCCACTTCCTCAACCATGCCCAGGACACAACACGCCCCCTTTCCCCCCAACCGACCACCCTTGCCATGCCAGGGCCCGACAGATTATCGCTGGAAAGGCAACCAAAACTCTTCTTAAATCCCAGCTTCATGTCTTCCACTGCGGTCAGCTGGCTGTAGTCCCAGCAGTGGCTGCCACTCCGGGTGGCGTTGCTGGGACTACGAGCTGTCGGCCCGCTGATTGTCTGGCACACTCAAGCGGGTGGATGTCCCACCTTGGAACAATTAAAGCCTGGGGACCATTAAAATGCGGGATGGAACCCGAGGTGAGGCAGATGTGGGTTCGCCACTGGCTTTAACGTCGGTGGCCAGCTCCGGTCCGCCCAACGTAAAATCCAGACCAAAGCCTCGGTTTGTAGCTCACCGTCTTGCTGTATTATCAAGTTATTAATCGAATATGTTGTACTGTTGAATAAGACCTCAGCAAAAGCAAATTTCTGACGGAAGTATTTCTGGGAGTATCTGTCAATGTAGAATTGTACTGAGTGTGTGTCACTAACCGGAGTGGAACACTTGATCCCAGTGGCCATGTATTACTGGGAGTATCTGCCAATGTAGAATTGTACTGAGAGTGAGTCACTGACCAGAGTGGGCCAAGGTAGTTCTAATGAGAAAATCTTTCTTACAGGTGTCTGATCTCTCCACTTCACGGAGCTGCCTCCGTGTTTATGAATGTAATTGGTGACCAAGAGGATGATTTTTGTTTTTGGTTAAAGATGTTGTGTGATAAGTGTATGAAGTGAAATGCATTGATGTTGCTCTGTTTCCCATTGAACTGCACCAATTGAATCAGATGTTAACTATTTACTGACAGGTAAACAGCAGCACAGCACTGTTACAGTATTCTAATCCTCTGGATAATGACTTATTCTTACTCTGAGTATAGTGACTGTAAACACTATTTGGTGCTAATTAATCCCCTTACCGCCAGCACAGTCCTGGGAATCTGTGGATTATGGGTGTTGAATTTTGTTATCTTGCTGTTACAGAGGATGAATGTTGGGTAGTGACTATTCTAATTCTGTAATTGATTAAGGTTTGATGAACCAGTTTTTATCTATGATTCGGAGTCTGTACACATGTAACCTGCAGTGATCTCTGCTCTTAGCTCAGTGATCTGTGTCCCTGTAACTGAGGACATACATTTCAGATTTTCATAAAACAGGTCAGTCCAGCTGCAGTAAATAATAACATTCGTAAACTGTTAATAATGAAATAAATAGTGCACTGCTTCAGTAAAGAAATCACTTCAATATCTGTAATATTATTATTACACTGACGCGGAACACAAAAGTCCGAGTGTATCAAGCCTGTGTCTTCAGTACCTTACTCTATGGCAGCGAGGCCTGGACAACGTATGTCAGCCAACAGCGGCGTCTCAATTCATTCCATTGTCGCTGCCTACGGAGAATACTTGGCATCGGGTGGCAGGACCGTATCTCCAACACAGAAGTCCTCGAGGCGGCCAACATCCCCAGCTTATACACACTACTGAGACAGCGGCGCTTGAGATGGCTTGGCCATCTGAGCTGCATGGAAGATGGCAGGATCCCCAAAGACACATTGGACAGCGAGCTCGCCACTGGTATCAGACCCACCGGCCGTCCATGTCTCCACTTTAAAGACGCCTGCAAATGCGACATGAAATCCTGTGACATTGATCACAAGTTTGGGGAGTCAGTTGCCAGCGTTCGCCAGAGCTGGTGGGCAGCCATAAAGGCGGGGCTAACGTGTGGCGAGTCGAATAGACTTCGCAGTTGGCAGGAAAAAAGTCAGAGGTGCAAGGGGAGAGCCAACTGTGTAACAGCCCCCACAAACAATTTTTTCTGCAGCACCTGTGGAAGAGCCTGTCACTCCAGAATTGGCATTTATAGCGACTCCAAGCGCTGCTCCACACACCACTGACCACCTCCAGGCGCTTACCCATTGTCTCTCGAGATAAGGAGGCCAATGATAATTAATGAATTGATGAATGTGATTCTCATCAACGTACGGAGAATTACATCAATATTACAGCACAGAAACTGTCTATTTCACTCAATTGGTGTATTTCTTTATGCACTGTACTAGCCTCTCACCATCCCAGCCTGTCTAACGCTATCAGTATATCCTTCCAGCCCTTTCTCACTCATGTACTTTTCCAGATACCCCTGAAATGCTGTTCATCTCAACTACTCCATGTGGTAGCAAGTTCCACATTCTCACCAATCTCTGAGTAAAGAAGTGTCTCCTGAATTCCTTCTTGGATTTATTACTGAATATCCTGTATTGAAAAACACCAGATGGAACAACCTCACACGTGACAATATCATCTCCACTATACTCTGCCAAATTTATTTATCATTTTATCTATTTATTTATTTATCAATTTCTTTTTGTGGTATACATTAATGATTTGGACTTAAATGCAAGAGGCATGATTGGGAAATTTGCTGTTGACACAAAAATTGGCCGTGTAATTGATAGTGAAGAGGATAGCTGTAGACTCCAGAATGATATGAATAGTTTGGTTGAGTGGGCAGAAAAGTGGCAAATGGAATTCAATCTGGAGAAGTGTGAGGTAATGCATTTGGGGAGGGCAAACAAAGCAAGGGAATACACAATAAACGGGAAGATATTGAGAGGGGTAGAAAAAATGAGAAACATTGGAGTGCATGTCCACAGGTCCCTGAAGGTGGCAGGACAGGGAGATAAAGTGGTGAAGAAGGCATATGGAATGCTTTAATAAAAACAAGAAATGCTGGAACCACTCAGCAGGTCTGGCAGCATCTGAGAAAAGAGAAGCAGAGTTAACGTTTCGGATGAGTGATCTTTCTTCGGAACTGACAAATATTAGAAATGTCACAGGTTATAAGCAAGTGAGATGGGCGTGAGGCAAGAGATAACAATGGAGGTCTAGATTTGACAAGGCCACATAGCTGACCAAAAGGTCACGGAGCAAAGGCAAACAATATGTTAATGGTGTGTTGAAAGACAAAGCATTAGTACAGATTAGGTGTGAATACACTGAATATTGAACAGCAGCAAGTTCAAACCTGAAAAAAACAGTCGGTAAGCAAACTGAACAAACTAGGATGAAATGAAATAAATGCAAAAAAAAATTGTAAAAAATGTAGAAAAAAATGTAAAAACAAGGAAGAAAAAATAACTAAAAATGAAAGTAAAATTGGGGGCTGTTATGCTCTGAAATTATTGAACTCAATGTTCAGTCCGGCAGGCTGCAGTTTGCCTAATCGGTAGATGAGATGCTGTTCCTTGAGCTTGCGTTGATGTTCACTGGAACACTGCAGCAATCCCAGGACAGAGATGTGAGCATGAGAGCAGGGGGGAGTGTTGAAATGGCAAGCAACCGGAAGCTCAGGGTCCTGCTTGCGGACTGAGTGGAGATGGTCCGCAAAGTGGTCACCCAGTCTGCGCTTGGTCTCCCCAATGTAGAGGAGACCACACTGTGAGCAGCGAATACAGTATACTACATTGAAAGAAGTACAAGTAAATCGCTGCTTCAACTGAAAGGAGTGTTTGGGGCCTGGGATACTGAGGAGAGAGGAGGTAAATGGGCAGGTATTTCACCTCCTGCGATTGCAGGGTAAGGTGCCATGGGACGGTGACGAGGTGGTGGGGTAATGGAGGAGTGGACCAGGGTGTCGTGGAGGGAATGATCCAACCGGAATGTTGACAGGGGAAGGTAGGGGAAGATGCGACTGGTAGTGGCATCATGCTGGAGGTGGCGGAAATGGTGGAGGATGACCCTTTGGATATGGAGGCTGATGGGGTGAAAAGTGAGGACAAGGGGAACCCTGTCACGGTTCTGGGAGGGAGGGGAAGGGGTGAGGGTAGAGGTGCGGGGAATGGGCCAGACACGGTTGAGGGCCCTGTCAACCACAGTGGGGGGAAATCCTCGGTTGAGGAAAAAATAGGTCATATCAGAAGCACCGTCATGGAAGGTAGCATCATCAGAGCAGATGCGTCGGAGACAGAGAAACAAGGAATGCTTTCCTTTATTGGCTGAGATATAGAATACAAAATCAGGGATGTAATGCTGGAATTGGAAAAATGCTGGTTCAGCCACAGTTGGAGTATTGCGTCCAGTTCTGGTCACCATATTACAGGAAGGACATCGTTTCTCTGGGGAGAGTACAGAGGAGATTTGCAAGAATGTTGCCACAGGGCTTGAAAGTTACAGCTCTGAGGAAAGATTGGAGCATCTGGGGTTGTTTTCCTTAGAACAGAGGAGGCTTAGGGGTGACTTAATTGAGGTATACAAAGTTATGAGGGGCCTAGATAGAGTAGACAGGAGGAACCTGTTTCCCCTAGCAGAGAGGTCAATTACCATGGGGCACAGATTTAAGGTGATTGGTTGAAGGATTATACGGGACATGAGGAAAACTCTTTCACCCAGAGGGTGGTGGATATCTGGAATTAACTGCCAGGAATGGTGTGGGAGGCAGAAACCCTCAATTCTTTTAAAAGGCACCTACACATGCACTTTTTTTTTATTTGTTCCTATACATGCACTTGAAGTGTTGTAAACAGCAAGGCTATGGACCAGGTGCTGGAAGGTGGAATTAGATTGGGCGGCTAGTTTTCGCCCAGCACAGACATGATGGGCTGAATGGCCTCCTTCTGTGCTGTAATTTTTCTATGGTTCTATTTTAACAGCCTCCATTCAGTCACCATTCTGCCTTTTCTTATCTAGAGAAAAGTCCTTTTTACTTGTATTTCTCTTCCCTTGGAAATGATCCCCTGTGCTTTGATCACATTTCCATCGTCTTGTTAACCTTTGATTCTAATTTAAATCATTTATGACTCTGTAGCCCCAGAATCTTTTGCCTGTTTTATTACTTTATCTGCCCCCTTTTTGCCTGAAATCTCTTGGAGTTGTTTGGTGAATTCTTTCAGTTATTTCTTGGCAGTTAGTTCTTTCCCTCTCCTTTAACCCTTTGACTCACAGCAGACGAGATCTTTCCTGACCCAGAGCAGTAGGTCATTTCCAAGTCAAAAGATACATCGTGGCTCACCCACGAAGTTAAGGAGAGGATTAGACTAAAAGAAAAGGCTTACAATGTTGCAAAAATTAGTAGCAAGTCTCAGGATTTGGGAATGTTTTAGAAACCAGCAAAGGGCCACCAAAAAGTTGAGAGAAAAGGAAAAAATAGACTCTGAGAGTAAACTAGTCAGTAATATAAAAACAGATTGGAACAGCTTTTTAAGTACAATAAAAGGAATAGAGTAGCTAAAGTAGATGTTGGTCCCTCAGAGGCAGAGACAGGAGAAATCAT
This sequence comes from Heterodontus francisci, assembly GCF_036365525.1. NCBI lineage: Eukaryota > Metazoa > Chordata > Chondrichthyes > Heterodontiformes > Heterodontidae > Heterodontus > Heterodontus francisci. The sequence goes on from NW_027141093.1 coordinate 2,994,880, forward strand.
CATAGCGAATGCGGAAATGGTAGAGGCATTGAACAAATATTTTGTGTCTGTCTTCACAGTATGACACAAATTCCATACTAGAAGTAGGCAGTAACCTAGGGGTGAAAAAGAGTGAGGAAATTGAGGAAACTGATATCAGCTGAGAAAAAGTATTAGAGAAACTTGAGGGACTAAAATCGGTCAAGTCCCCGTGACCAGAGGACCTACACCCTCGGGTTCTAAATGCGACAGCTGCAGATATATTGGATGCACTCGCTATGCTTTTCAAAAATGGTCCCGTCAGATTGGAAGTTGGCAAATATTACACCGCTATTCAAGAAGAAGGGAGAGAGCAAACAGGGAACTACAGGCCAGTTAGCCACAGATTCACAGAATTGTTACAGTGCAGAAGGAGGCCGTTCGGCCCATCATGTCCACACCGGCTCTCTAAAAGAGCAATTCCCTCAGTTCCATTCCCTGCCTCCTCCCCATAACGCTGCACATTCTTCATTTTCATATAACTGTCTAATTCCCTTTTGAATGCTTCAATTGAACCTACCTCCACCACGTGCTCAGACAGCAAATTCCAGACCTTATCCACTTGGTGCGTGAAAATGTTTTTCTTCATGTCACTTTTGCTTCTCTTACCAAATATTTTAAATCTGTGCCCTTTGCTTTTCAATCCTTTCACAAATGAGAACACTTTCTCTCTATCTACTCTGTCCAGCTCCCTCATGATTTTGAATACCTCTATCAAATCACCTTGCAACCTTCTCTTCTCCAAGGAAAACAGTCCTAACATCTCCAATCTGTCTTCATTACTTAAATTCCTCATCCGTGGAACCATTCTCGTGAATCTTTTCTGTACTCTCTCCAATACCCTCATGTCTTTCCTCAAGTGCAGCACACAGAATTGGACACAATACTCCAGCTGAGGCCTTATAACTTCCTTGCTGTTGTACTCTATGCCCCCAAAATAAAGCCCAGGATACTGTATGTTTTATTAACCGCGCTGTCAACCTATCCTGCCCACCTTCAATGACTTGTGCACAAATACACCTCGGTCCCTGTGCTCCTGAACCACAGCCTAACATCAGCTGGAAACCTTCATTGAAAAGGTCTTAACAATGCATTTGGAAAAGAACAGTATGATTGGAACAAGGCAGCATGATTTTACTAAAGGGAAATCCTGTTTGACAAACGTATTAGAAACTTTTGAGGATGTGATTAGTAGGGCAGATAAAGTGGAACCAGTGGATGTAGTAAACCTGGATTTCCAAAAGACATTCGAAAACATGCCACATAAAAGATTAATGGGCAGGATAAGGGCTCATGGAGTTGGGGGTAATATGTTAGCATGGATAAAGGATTGGTTAACAGACAGGAAACAGAGAGTCGGCATAAATGGGGTATTTTCATGTTGTCAGGCAATGAATAGTGGGGTACTGCAAGTGCTGGGGCCTCAGCTATTTGCACTCTATATTAATAACTTGCATGAAGAGACAGAGAGTAATGTATCTAAGTTTGCTGATGATACAAAGCTCAGTGGAAAGGTAAGCTGCAGGGTTGACATCGAGAGGCTGCAAAGAGATGTGTCGGCAACAAGATGGCAAATGGAGCATAATGTAGGGAAGTGTGAAGTTATTCATTTTGGTCATAAAAATAGAAAAGCAGAATATTTTTTCAAAGGTGTGAAACTGATAAATGTTGATATTCAGAGAGACTTGGTTATACTCATACAAGGAACGCACAAAGTCAACATGCAGGTGCAGCAAGCAATTAGGAAGGCAAATGGCATGTCGCCCTTTATTGCAAGGGGATTGGATTACAGGAATAAAGACGTCTTAATGAAATTGTACAGGGCTTTGGTGAGGCTGCACCTGAAATACTGTGTGCAGTTTTGGTGTCCACATTTAACAAAGGATATACTTGCACGAGAGGTGGTGCAGCTAAGATTTACTAAATTAGTCCCTGCAATGAGGGGGTTGTCCTATGATGAGAGGCTGAGTAAATTGGGCCTGTATTTTCAGGAGTTTAGAAGAATGAGAGGTGATCTGATTGAGACATGTTAGATTCTGAAAGGGCTTGATAGGGTCGAAGCTGAAAGATTGTTTCCGCTGGTCAGGGAATCTAAAACATGGGGGCACAGTCTCAGGATAAGGGGTCAATCATTCAGGTTTAAGCTGAGGAGAAATTACTTCACTCAAAGGGTTGTGAATTTTTGGAATTCTCTACCCCAGAAGGTTGTTGATGCTTCATCATTGAATACATTTAAGGCTGGGATAAGGTGATTTTTTGGTCTTGCTGGAAATCAAGAGATATGGGGCGTGAGCAGGAAAGTGGAATTGAAGCCCAAGATCAGGCAGGATCATGTTGAATGGTAGAGCAGGCTCGATGGGCGAAATGGTCTGTTCTTGCACCCATTTCTCAATCCCTCGTCTGTCTCCCATGGGTACGTTCAGAGGGTCCCATCTGGAATTTATTAGTTTCACAATGGTAGCTTGTCATTCCCACAGGAACTCCTCTCTCCCTCACCCGCTCTGAAGTACTCAGCTTACCTCTTTCACCTCCTTTTTAGCTACATTTTTCTCCTTGATCTGGAAAAAAATTAACTTTGCTGCACATTTTTGCCCTTTCCTCACCTTCACATGGTCCACCTCTGACTGTTCATTTCCCTCCCTCGACATCTCTATCTCCATTTCAGGGGATTGACTGTCCACCAATAACTACTATAATTCCACCACCTCTCACAGCCAGCTTGACTGAATTTGCTCCCAATCCATTTCCTGTCGGACTCGATTCCATTCTCCCCTTCTTCTCATTTTCCACTCCAACTGCCTTCACATGCAACACATCATCCTCTGCCATTTCCACCTTGTCCAACTAAAACCAACATCAAACACATCTTCCCATCCACTCCTGTCCCCGCACCCCTTGTAACAAACTGGCTCACACTTCTGTCATCCGCAACATCCTCTTTCCCTCCCCCACCCAGCACCTTCCTACACAAGCACAGTCGATACAACTTCTGCCCTTTCACTTCCTTCCTTCCCACTGCCCAGTGCCCAAGCACTCCATCCAGGTGAAACAGAGATTTACTTGTGTACTTCTTCCAGTCTAGTTAGTGTATCGACTGCCCACCATGCAGTCTCCTGTACCTGAAATGACGGAATGCAGATTGAGTGATTGCTTTGCTGAACATTTCCTTTCAGTTTTAAAACAGGACCCTGAGCCTCCGGTCGCTTTCCCCATTAATTCTACATCCTGCTCTGACCTCTCTCTCCACTGATTGGGTGGTAACTCTTGTAGCTGGGACATCCTTCCTCAGAGGGACAGAGACCCCGACTGCAGGTGATTAATTACCTGAGCCACACAAAGTACAGTCGTGGCTTCCAGGGCCCGGTGGAGACAGGCTCGTGCCCGGCTTTCCAGCCGGTGGGCAGGACCACCACATCCTTTTGAAATTCTGGTCATAAACTCTGGTCCTCTCTCCACAGATGCTGCCTGTTCACTGCTTTGATCCGATTTAAAACAAGCTCAGTATTTTGATTTCACTCAAATACATAGAGCTGGATATTAACAGCAGCAGATATGTAGGTAGGTGGGAGGGAGTGAGGATAGAGTTTCAGTATGCAATGATGTTTAAATTTGCATCTTTTGTCCACAGATGCTGCCTGTTCACTGCTTTGATCAGATTTAAAACAAGAGCAGTATTTTGATTTCACTCAAATACATAGAGCTGGATATTAACAGCAGCAGATATGTAGGTAGGTGTGAGGGAGTGAGGATAGAGTTTCAGTATGCAATGATGTTTTAATTTGCATCTTTTGTCCTTGGCAGGCTCTCCATTTGGAAGTAAGCCTGGCAAGCAGGCTTGGCTTCTAGTCTCGTGAGGTGGACAGTGGAGAAGGCCGTAGGACAAAGTATGTCCAAACCATGATCATGAGGGGAGCTGTCCAATCGGAGACTGTCCAGTCCCCAACGCCTGGATGTTCCCCCATCCTGATGGAGTAATCCCAGTCTGCTGGGGGTGTCCAATCCCTGGAGAGTCCAATCCCAGATGCTCGGATGGTGCACATCCCGTGCAGGGTGGACTTTGGTTCAACCTTTGGGGTGTCTGATCCATGACCTAATAGTGGAGGTGTCGATCCGGAGTTTCCATTCACCTCAGATCACAGAGGGATTCCAATCCCGGGAATGGAAGGTGATTGTCAATTCAGAATGTCTTTGTGCGGAGGGTAGTGTCTGATGGAGAAACCTGCTCCGTCAATGGTAAATCTGTAAAGCAACTTAAATCAGAGGCTTCAAAGCTCATTATAATATTTAACATGCTGATCCTCCTCCTGGGTGCCATTGGTGCTCCTTTCCTGTCCCTCCTCTGTTAAACAAGAAAGTGCGTAGTTTCGAGGTGGGTTGTGTTCGTCGTTGAGATTTTTAAGTTTTAAACTCTGGCTCAAAACCAACTCACTCAGTTTTGGTGTTAAAATCGAGCCCTCACTCTCTGGGCTCAGATACGGAGAATGTTTGATCAGTAATTTCCAGTCTCTTTTCCCTTCTCTCTCTTCCAGTTAATTTACTGGCGATTGTGATCCTGTTCTGGGGAAAGTGCCGACACTCCACCTGCACCACTCGCTACCTGGTCGCCATGGCAATGGCGGATCTACTGGTCATTATCACTGATGTCATACTGTGGCGGATCAATTATTATTTTTTCCCAGGATCTTTCCTGAACATCACCCCTGTGTGTACTATTCTCTATGTCCTGCTTTGTGCTGCCACAGACTGTTCTGTCTGGTTCACCGTCACTTTCTCCTTTGATCGATTTGTGGCCGTTTGTTGCCAGAAGCTGAAAACTAAATATTGCACCGAGAAAACTGCAGCTGTGGTTTTAGCAACAACCTGCATTCGACACTGTTTACAAAACATCCCCTTCTACTTTACAAATGAACCTGGAGAGTTAATTGACAATGTACCATGGTTCTGTTATGCAAAGCCAAGTTATTATACTGATGCCAGATGGGTGGTGTTTGACAGTTTTGATCTGGCTTTAACCCCATTCCTCCCATTTGCTTTAATTCTGTTGCTCAATGCTCTGACAGTCAGATACATTTTAGTGACCAGTCGAGTGCGTAAGGGACTGAGGGGTCAGAGCAAGGCAGAGACTCACAGTGACCCAGAGATGGAGAACCGAAGGAAGTCTTTGATTTTACTCTTCACCATATCCGGCAGCTTCATACTTCTGTGGTTGACATCTGTTATATATTTTATAACTTGTAATATTGCAGGGATATATCTCGAGAATGACACTGATCCTTTCTATATATTTGGACAAGTCGGATTTATGCTGCAGATTCTAAGTTGCTGCACAAATACATTTATTGATGGGGCAACACAGTCCAAGTTCAGAGAGCAGGTCAAGTACATGGTGAAATTACTGGTTACATCAATTTATCAATTAATTAATAAACTAAACAACTGAGAGCAGCCCAGAGGCGGTTCCCTGTGTTTCAGCTTGATGGCTGACGGGGCCAAGTCCCTTCCTGATCCCCATGTGAGCTGATAACACTTCTCTCTCCTCAGGTTCTGTCACTCTCTCCCATAAAATGTTCCATCATCACTTCTTTCCGCAATAAAACAAACCTGGACCTTCTACATTACCCTCACGACAACCTCTGGTTCCTCTCTAAAATCCTGGAAGATATTGCCATCTCACAAATCCATGCTTGTTATTCCTGGACACCAATATTTGAACCCCTCCTATCAGATTCTGTCCTGCCACAGTCACAAAACAGCTCTTATAAAAGTCACAAATGTCAACGTTTGTAACCGTGACAAATGTCAACGAATACCTCCTTGTGTTCTTGACCGTCTACAGCCTTTGACTGTCTCTACCCATCCAGATATATCACTGACCTCACATTTACTGTCACTACTCATACTGATATATCACTGACATTACTTGTACTGTCACTACCCATACAGATATGTCACTGACCTCACATTTGCTGTCACTAACCATCCAGATATATCACTGACCTCACTTGCACTGTCATTAACCATACACATATATCACTGACCTCACTTGTTTTGTAACCAATCTCTAAATATATCACTGACTTCACTTGTATTATAACCAATCTCTAAATATATCACAAACATCACTTGTATTGTAACCGCTCTCTAGATATATCACTGACCTCACTTGTATTGCAACCAATCTCTAAATATATCACTGACTTCACTTGCACTGTAACCGCTCTCTAAATATATCACTGACCTCACTTGTACTGTAACCACTCTCTAAATATATCACTGACTTTACTTGTACTGTAACCGCTCTCTAAATATGTCACTGACTTCACTTGTCCTTTATCCGCTCACTAAATATATCGCCATCATTAACAACGAGCTCAGTAGACTCAATGTGGACATTGCAGCACTTCAGGAGACTCGCCTCCCCGCGAGTGGCTCTCTAGCAGAGCAAGACTACACCTTCTTCTGGCAGGGCAGGGATCCTGAAGAACCAAGACAGCATGGAGTGGGCTTCGCCATCAGAAACTCCTTGCTCAGCATGATAGAGCCTCCCTCAAATGGCTCGGAACGCATACTGTCCATCCGACTGCTCACCACCTCTGGTCCAGTACACCTACTCAGCATCTATGCTCCAACACTCTGTTCCGCACCTGAAGCTAAAGACCAGTTCTATGAACAACTCCATAACATCATTAGCAGCATCCCCAACACCGAACACCTATTCCTGCTGGGGGACTTTAATGCCAGGGTTGGGGCCGACCATGACTCATGGCCCTCCTGCCTTGGGCGCTATGGCGTTGGAAGGATGAATGAGAACGGGCAGAGACTGCTTGAGTTGTGTACCTATCATAACCTCTGCATCACCAACTCGTTCTTTCACACTAAACCCTGTCACCAGGTTTCATGGAGGCACCCAAGATCACGTCGTTGGCACCAGCTAGACCTCATTGTCACAAGGCGAGCCGCCTTAAACAGTGTTCAAATCACACGCAGCTTCCACAGTGCGGACTGCGACACCGACCACTCCCTGGTGTGCAGCAAGGTTAGACTCAGACCAAAGAAGTTGCATCATTCCAAGCAGAAGGGCCACCCGCGCATCAACACGAGCAGAATTTCTCACCCACAGCTGTTACAAAAATTTCTAAATTCACTTGTAACAGCCCTTCAAAACACTCCCACAGGGGATGCTGAGACCAAGTGGGCCCACATCAGAGACGCCATCTATGAGTCAGCTTTGACCACCTACGGCAAAAGTGCGAAGAGAAATGCAGACTGGTTTCAATCTCATAATGAAGAGCTGGAACCTGTCATAGCCGCTAAGCGCATTGCACTTTTGAACTACAAGAAAGCCCCCAGCGATTTAACATCCGCAGCACTTAAAGCAGCCAGAAGTACTGCACAAAGGCGTTGCGCAAACGACTACTGGCAACACCTATGCAGTCATATTCAGCTGGCCTCAGACACCGGAAACATCAGAGGAATGTATGATGGCATGAAGAGAGCTCTTGGGCCAACCATCAAGAAGATCACCCCCCTCAAATCTAAATCGGGGGACATAATCACTGACCAACGCAAACAGATGGACCGCTGGGTTGAGCACTACCTAGAACTGTACTCCAGGGAGAATGCTGTCACTGAGACTGCCCTCAATGCAGCCCAGCCTCTACCAGTCATGGATGAGCTGGACATACAGCCAACCAAATCGGAACTCAGTGATGCCATTGATTCCCTAGCCAGCGGAAAAGCCCCTGGGAAGGACAGCATTACCCCTGAAATAATCAAGAGTGCCAAGCCTGCTATACTCTCAGCACTACATGAACTGCTATGCCTGTGCTGGGACGAGGGAGCAGTACCCCAGGACATGCGCGATGCCAACATCATCACCCTCTATAAAAACAAAGGTGACCGCGGTGACTGCAACAACTACCGTGGAATCTCCCTGCTCAGCATAGTGGGGAAAGTCTTTGCTCGAGTCGCTCTGAACAGGCTCCAGAAGCTGGCCGAGCGCGTCTACCCTGAGGCACAGTGTGGCTTTCGTGCAGAGAGATCGACTATTGACATGCTGTTCTCCCTTCGTCAGATACAGGAGAAATGCCGTGAACAACAGATGCCCCTCTACATTGCTTTCATTGATCTCACCAAAGCCTTTGACCTCGTCAGCAGACGTGGTCTCTTCAGACTACTAGAAAAGATCGGATGTCCACCAAAGCTACTAAGTATCATCACCTCATTCCATGACAATATCAAAGGCACAATTCAACATGGTGGCTCCTCATCAGAGCCCTTTCCTATCCTGAGTGGTGTGAAACAGGGCTGTGTTCTCGCACCCACACTTTTTGGGATTTTCTTCTCCCTGCTGCTTTCACATGCGTTCAAATCCTCTGAAGAAGGAATTTTCCTCCACACAAGATCAGGGGGCAGGTTGTTCAACCTTGCCCGTCTAAGAGCGAAGTCCAAAGTACGGAAAGTCCTCATCAGAGAACTCCTCTTTGCTGACGATGCTGCTTTAACATCTCACACTGAAGAATGCCTGCAGAGTCTCATCGACAGGTTTGCGTCTGCCTGCAATGAATTTGGCCTAACCATCAGCCTCAAGAAAACGAACATCATGGGGCAGGATGTCAGAAATGCTCCATCCATCAATATTGGCGACCACGCTCTGGAAGTGGTTCAAGAGTTCACCTACCTAGGCTCAACTATCACCAGTAACCTGTCTCTAGATGCAGAAATCAACAAGCGCATGGGTAAGGCTTCCACTGCTATGTCCAGACTGGCCAAGAGAGTGTGGGAAAATGGCGCACTGACACGGAACACAAAAGTCCGAGTGTATCAGGCCTGTGTCCTCAGTACCTTGCTCTACGGCAGCGAGGCCTGGACAACGTATGCCAGCCAAGAGCGACGTCTCAATTCATTCCATCTTCGCTGCCTTCGGAGAATACTTGGCATCAGGTGGCAGGACTATATCTCCAACACAGAAGTCCTTGAAGCGGCCAACATCCCCAGCTTATACACACTACTGAGTCAGCGGCGCTTGAGATGGCTTGGCCATGTGAGCCGCATGGAAGATGGCAGGATCCCCAAAGACACATTGTACAGCGAGCTCGCCACTGGTATCAGACCCACCGGCCGTCCATGTCTCCGTTATAAAGACGTCTGCAAACGCGATATGAAATCGTGTGACATTGATCACAAGTCGTGGGAGTCAGTTGCCAGCATTCGCCAGAGCTGGCGGGCAGCCATAAAGACAGGGCTAAATTGTGGCGAGTCGAAGAGACTTCGTAGTTGGCAGGAAAAAAGACAGAGGCGCAAGGGGAGAGCCAACTGTGCAACAGCCCCAACAAACAAATTTCTCTGCAGCACCTGTGGAAGAGCCTGTCACTCCAGAATTGGCCTTTATAGCCACTCCAGGCGCTGCTTCACAAACCACTGACCACCTCCAGGCGCGTATCCATTGTCTCTCGAGATAAGGAGGCCCAAAAGAAATATATCACTGACCTCACTTGTACTGTAACCACTCTCTGAATATATCACTGACCTCACTTGTACTGTAATTACCCATCCAGATATATTACTGACCTCACATTTACTGTTGCTGCCAACCATATATATTACTGACTTCAATTGTCCTTTATTTACCCTTCCAGATATATCACTAACCTTATTTGTACTGTCACTGCCCATCCAGCTACAACACTGGTCCACCATTGCCCTCGGGCTCCGCCTCAGAAGACTCTCTCTCATTTACAATTCCTTACATCTCATAGCTGCTGGGTACCATCCCCCAATATAGATGACGAGTTCAGCATTTCTACAGATTTATCTATTCATTTAATTCAATACAGAGCATGTAACCTATTTTAGATTAATCCAAAGGTGAAGTTAATGAGACGGATGCACCATCCGTGGCTAACTAAGGAAGTTAATGATCATATCAAATTAAAAGAAATGCTGTGAAATTAGTTCTAGGCCAGAAGATTGGGAAAATTTTAGAAACCGACAAAGGATGGCTGAGGAAATAATAATGAGGGAGAACTTAGTGTATGAGAGTAAACGAGCAAGAAATATAAAAAAGACCGTAAAAGCTTCTGCAAATATATATAAAAATTAAAAGAGTAGCTAAAGTTAGTGTTGGTCCCTTCGAGGATGTCATACTCATGGGAAGTACAGCCATGAAATTACAAAAATAAACTGATGATTTATAAAAATTAGAACATTTTATAAAGGACTGGTATCATTGCTTTCACCAACGTGGAGGACAAAGACATATGACATTACCATCTCCTGCACTAAAATATACTTCCTTGTCTCGCAGAACTAAAACCAAACGACCCCGTCTGCATTGAAATGAGACAGTTTATCACACATCGATGTGCGCTATACTCAAAACAAGCACAAACAAAGGGATTCACTGATTCAGGTCACAGACCTGAACGTTAACTCTGCTTCACTCTCCACAGATGTTACCAGACCTGCTGAATTTCCCCAGCACTTTCTGCTTTTCTGCCACATACTTACTCTGCTTTGTCCCAGTGCCCTGTGAAGTTGAGATCCTCTTCGTCCACTCAAGTGTAACATTTGTTCTTGTCGGCTTGCTGCACCTGTGTCAAAAATCTTACTATTACACAGACCAGAAAGTGAGACTGAATTGCATCAGAAAAGGCAAATACACTCTCAAAACTAAAAGCATCATTTAATAATATCTACATACTATGGGCTTTTAATTCCCTGAATGTGGAAAGCTGCAGATGAATATACATTTGGAATCTGTATTCATTTTGAAGCAAACTGTTCTGTGAAAAGGCATGTAAGAGGAATTGAAACTATTTTTTAAAGATCCAGGTAATGATGTTTCTCTTCTCGCTGCACTGCAAACCTGAAATATGACATCAATAATTATGATCAGCTGTTGCAGAAGCAAACTGTACGTGAACATGTCATTGATGAAAAAAGGAGGACAACAGCACAGATTTCCTCAGTCGCCATGCAATAGTTCTAAAATATGTGCAAAACAAACCTTGCAGCCACAGGTTAGAGCAGTTACACAGTGGAATCAACTTTAAACATTTAAAGAACCAGACAAAAACCGAAGATGACAGAGGGGCGCTCCAGGGTGGCTCCATGGTTCAGCGATGCCTCCCTGCTCACTCTCCTCCAGGCTGCGAGGGCAAGGCCGGAGGTCCTTTTCCCCAGTGATGGTACGAAGAGGCCCTCCCGCCTGACCTAGGCAGTCTGGCAGGAGGTGGCAGAGGAGGTAAGTAGCTGTGTGGCCATCCGCCGTCAAAGGGTCAAATGCCGGAAGAGGATGAACTATCATTCACCCAGCTAGCCGCGGCCTTCCAGGCCTTGTGCACACAGAGGACGATCGCCAATGTCATCCACAGCCAAAGGGCAATCTGATCAGCAGCCTTCCTCCATTCAGGCTGCTAGTGCAGAAGTGGCACCGAGAAGGAGCACCCGCAAGTATTTCTAATAACCTCCGTGACACAAATGAGTTCACATGGGTGACACAACAATGTGAAAAGTTCAATCTCTAAATCTTCTTCTCTAAGATGTGTGTTGTTTTGACTGTGTGAATGAATTGTGTCAGCATGTCCCGATCCTATCTCCTCCCATTACATCATTCGCCTTTCAGAACTGCCAAAGTATGGAATAACATCATTGCCAGGTCAGTATTGCTCATATGCATCTCCACGGATGCAGCAACATGGACAATGGCTCAGTCTGCTGCTGCCAGTAATGGTGGATGCAAAGATGTTGCAGATGTGGACTGCTGCAAAACAGGTGAACGAGGGTGCTGTGTGTCTTGCAGAGTACATGGTGATTCCTACAGCGTGGAGAACCTTTGATCGATAAGGCATTGCTGTGCATCCCTGGCTCACTGCTTGCCCTGCATGTGGTGCCTGGATGCTCTCTGTCTTCCCATGCGCCTTTCCTGCTGTAAGTCCTCAGGGTCCTCAGCGTCCGAGGATGAGTCCTGCTCACGTCTCTCTTCATCCTGCAAGGCCTCCCCCCCAATGAGTGCCTTGTCGTGCAGAGCACAGCAAACAGCAATGATACAAGATACTCTTTCCTGCTCTAATTGCAGGAAACTACCTGATCTAGGCAGGCAGCGGAAGTACATTTTCAGCATGCCGATCACCTGCTCAATTGGTGGCTCCTGTCGCTCCGTGGCTGGCGTTGTATCTCTCCTTTGCAGCAGTGGTGGGGTTTCTCACTGGTGTCAGGAGCCATCTCTGCAAAGGATAGCCCTTGTCTCCAAGAAGCCATGCCTCTATCAGAGCCAGCTCAGTGAACAGCAGTACCAACTGCAACTGGTGCAGGATGAAGGCGTCACAGCAGCTGCCTGGCAAGAGGGCATAGATTTTCATAAAGTGGTTACGATGATCACATTCCAGCTGTATGTTGAGTGAGCGGAAGCCTTTATGGTTTACGTATGCAGCTGCTCGCCCACTGGGAGCCTTGATAACCTCATGGGTGCAATCTCTGACCCCATACACCTGTGGGAATCCCGCAATGGAGCTGAAGCCAATGGCCTTCTGGGCCTGGCTCTCAGGGTCCATTATCAAGTGGACATAGTCACCTGCCCTCCGGGACAGGGCATCGGTGACCTCCCTGATGCAGCGGTGCATTGCTGACTGAGTGACACCACAAAGGTCTCCGGTGGGCCGCTGAAATGATGCAGAGGTGTAAAGGTTAAGAGCTGCTGTCACTTCCATGGCCACAGGTATAGGATGCCCAAAGAATCCCAGGTCATCATTCAGTAGGGCACAGAGATGTGTCACACCTCTCTCGACATCGGAAGTCGTCTCTGACACTGGCGCTCTGACATCTGCAGGTATGTCATGCGGGACCTGTAGATACATAGAAAATAGAACATAGAACATTGCAGCGCAGTACAGGCCATTCGGCCCTCGATGTTGCGCCGACCTGTGAAACCATCTGACCTAAAGTATTCCATTTTCATCCATATGTCTATCCAATGACCACTTAAATGCCCTTAAAGTTGGCGAGTCTACTACTGTTGCAGGCAGGGCGTTCCACGCCCCTACTACTCTCTGAATAAATAAACTACCTCTGACATATGTCCTATATCTATCACCACTCAACTTAAAGCTATGTCCCCTCGTGTTTGCCATCACCATACGAGGAAAAAGACTCTCACTATCCACCCTATCTAACCCTCTGATTATCTTATATGTCTCTATTAAGTCACATCTCCTCCTCCTTCTCTCTAACGAAAACAACCTCAAGTCCCTCAGCCTTTCCTCGTAAGACCTTCCCTCCATACCAGGCAACATCCTAGTAAATCTCCTCTGCACCCTTTCCAAAGCTTCCACATCCGTCCTGTCATGCGTTGACCGGAACTGCACGCAATACTCCAGGTGCGGCCGCATCAGAGTTTTGTACAGCTGCAGCATGACCTCGTGGCTCCGAAACTCGATCCCCCAACTAATAAAAGCTAACACACCATATGCCTTCTTAACAACCCTATTAACCTGGGTGGCAACTTTCAGGGATTTATGGACCTGGACACCAAGATCTCTCTGTTCATCTACACTACCAAGAATCTTCCCATTAGCCCAGTACTCTGCATCCCTGTTACTCCTTCCAAAGTGAATCACCTCACACTTTTCCGCATTAAACTCCATTTGCCATCTCTCAGCCCAGCTCTGCAGCCGATCTATGTCCCTCTGTAACATACAACATCCTTCGGCACTATCCACAACTCCACCGACCTTCGTTTCATCGCAAATTTACGTAATAGGTGGCGATCTGTCATGGTGAGCTCTCATTGGGGACAGCTGCTCACGACCGGGGGCTTCTGCGTGGGCTGCACCTGCCTGCTGGTTTTGGCTGTGGTGCATATGGATCCTCACGAGAAACGGATCAAATAATTTAGGATGAAGCATGTCCATCTCCAAGTTACAATTAAACTCGGTTCCTTCACTTCTTTGAAGGTTCAGAACAGGCCAGAGATTGATGTTGATTGGTACATCAGGTACTTTCATGGATCAACTATGTGGAGTGGCATATCATTGCCTATCTTAGCTCCCATTAAGAGTGGCACAGCATGACCACATTCAGATTGAAACAGCTGCATCGATTGCCCCACAAGCCAGATAACCAGCCACCCTCCCAACACACAGGGTGACTAGAGTGCCATTACTCCTTAACTCACACACAAAAACAATGGAGCAGAGCGACCACTGTTTACAGAGGGCACGTATGCTGCACCACTCTTCATGCCTGAAGATTGCTGCCCCCTGTAATCCCGTCCCCCCTCCCATCTCCTTTCAAGTATGTAGAGTTGAAACCCCTGTAATACCATCCCCCCACCACCCTTCTTGTCTGCTGAGCTGTGCCTCCAGTAATACCACCCCCACCTCCCTTCATGTCTGCTGAGCAGTGTCCCCAGTAATACGACCCCACCTCCCTTCATGTCTGCTGAGCTGTGCCCCCAGTAATACCACCCCCCACCTCCCTTCATGTCTGTTGAGCTGTGCCCCCAGTAATACCACCCCCCACCTCCCTTCATGTCTGCTGAGCTGTGACCCCAGTAATACCACCCCCACCTCCCTTCATGTCTGCTGAGCTGTGACCCCAGTAATACCACCCCCCACCTCCCTTCATGTCTGTTGAGCTGTGCCCCCAGTAATACCATCCCCACCTCCTTTCATGTCGCTGAGCTGTGCCCCCAGTAATACCACCCCCACATCCTTTCTTGTCTATTGAGCTGTGCCCCCAGTAATACCACCCCCCACCTCCCTTCATGTCTATTGAGCTGTGCCCCCAGTAATACCACCCCCCCACCTCCCTTCATGTCTGCTGAGCTGTGCCCCCAGTAATACCATCCACCCACCTCCCTTCATGTCTGCTGAGCTCAGCCCGCAGTAATACCATCCGCCGACATCCCTTCATGTCTCCTGAGCTGTGCCCCTAGTAATACCATCCGCCCACCTCCCTTCATGTCTGCTGAGCTGTGCCCCCAGTAATACCACCCCACCTCCCTTCATTCCTGCTGAGCTGTGCCCCCAGTAATACCATTTTCCCCACCTCCCTTCATGCCTGCTGAGCTGTGCCCCAAGTAATACCATCCACCCACCTCCCTTCATGTCTGCTGAACTGTGCCCCCAGTAATACCATTCGCCCACCTCCCTTCATGTCTATTGAGCTGTGCCCCCAGTAATACCACCCCCCACCTCCCTTCATGTCTGCTGAGCTGTGCCCCCAGTAATACCATCCACCCACCTCCCTTCATGTCTGCTGAGCTCAGCCCGCAGTAATACCATCCGCCGACATCCCTTCATGTCTCCTGAGCTGTGCCCCTAGTAATACCATCCGCCCACCTCCCTTCATGTCTGCTGAGCTGTGCCCCCAGTAATACCACCCCCACCTCCCTTCATTCCTGCTGAGCTGTGCCCCCAGTAATACCATCTTCTCCACCTCCCTTCATGCCTGCTGAGCTGTGCCCCCAGTAATACCATCCGCCCACCTCTCTTCTTGTCTGCTGAGCTGTGTCCCCAGTAATACCATCACCCCACCTCCCTTCATGCCTGCTGAGCTGTGCCCCCAAGTAATACCACCCCCCACCTCCCTTCATGTCTCCTGAGCTGTGCCCCCAGTAATACCATCCTACCCACCTCCCTTCATGCCTGCTGAGCTGTACCCCCAGTAATACCATCCCCACCTCCCTTCATGTCTACTGAGCTGTGCCCCCAGTAATACCACCCACCCAACTCCCTTTATGTCGGCTGAACTGTGCCCCCAGTAATACCACCCACCACCTCCCTTTCTGTCTGCTTAGCTGTGCCCCCAGTAGGGTGGCACAGTGGCGCAGTGGTTAGCACTGCAGCCTCACAGCTCCAGGGACCTGGGTTCAATTCTGGGTACTGCCTGTGTGGAGTTTGCAAGTTCTCCCTGTGTCTGCGTGAGTTTCTTCCGGGTGCTCTGGTTTCCTCCCGCACGCCAAAGGCTTGCAGGTTGATAGGTAAATTGGCCATTATAAATTGCCCGTAGTATAGGTAGGTTGTCGGCAAATATAGGGACAGGTGGGGATGTGGTCGGAATATGGGATTACTGTAGGATTAGTATAAATGGGTGGTTGATGGTCAGCACCGACTCGGTGGGCCGAAGGGCCTGTTTCAGTGCTGTATCTCTTAACTTAACTTAATCCAGCACTACCACCCCCCACCTCCCTTCATGTCTGCTGAGCTGTGCCCCCAGTAATACCATCCCCCACCTCCCTTCATGTTGCTGAGCTGTGCCCCCAGGAATACCACCCACCACCTCCCTTCATGCCTGCTGAGCTGTGCCCCCAGTAATACCACCCAACACCTCCCTTCATGTCTGCTTGACTGTAACCCCAGGAATACCATCCCCCTCTCCAATCTGCCTTCAACTATGCAGAGTTGAGACCCCGGTATAACCAGACTTACTTGCACTGCGTCGGGTGGCACATTGGCGCAGTGGTTAGCACTGCAACCTCACAGCTCCAGCGATCCGGGTTCGATTCCGGGTACTGCCTGTGTGGAGTTTGCAAATTCTCCCTGTATCTGCGTGGGTTTTCTCCGGGTGCTCCGGTTTCCTCCCACAAGCCAAAAGACTTGCAGGTTGATAGGTAAATTGGCCATTATAAATTTTCACTGGTATAGGTAGGTGGTTGGGAAATATAGGGACAGGTGGGGATGTTTGATCGGAATATGGGAGTAGTGTAGGATTAGTATAAATGGGTGGTTGATGTTTGGCACAGACTCGGTGGGCCGAAGGGCCTGTTTCAGTGCTGTATCTCTAATCTACTTCGATTGTTCCGCCGCCTTTTTTCTGTCGTGAATGGGACGTGCATATGACAGCTGCCCGTTCAGCAAAAAATGTTTAACTGTGGAGTGAAAAGCAGTGGGATGCAGTATCAGACAAGGTAAGATGCAGAATCAGACAAGGTAAATGGTGCTTTACATATGTTAATTGTGGTGCCGCTGAAATGCAGCGCGGGGCGGGGGGAGGTGGGGGAACGGCACCGAGGTCCCGTCACCACCAGTAAAATGGGGCGGGACCTACCGTGTGTCACGGATTGTGACGGGCCTCTCCCGGACGTATTGCCCAGGCCCCCCACCTCCCCAGCCATGACCCCCGATGTCGGAGAGCTGGTAAAATTCAGCCCAGAATGTTTCAGCAGCTCATGAAAGTATTTCTGGAACAGATTAAACAGCATTCCCTGTGTTTCAATGAGAAATTCTGATCTGAAATGAAGAAAAACTGAAAATACTGGTAATACTAAGCAGATCTGTCCATCACAGGACTGATACAAACTCACTTCTCAAACAAAACAGTGAGAGATCCAAACACTGAGACAGAATACTAACAGAGAGAGAGATACAAGGTTTACTGGATTCCAATTCCACTCCCCTGGTTATTGTTAACAAAAACACGATAGAATTGGATCAACAGACAGAATTTTCAGGATTTAAATTCCCAAATACTGATTCAAGAATGGGCAGCTGGTAAAATGTGGGAAATGCAGGAGGCTCAGGATTCTCTAAGTCTCTGCAGCAGTTCCTGGTAACTGAGCCATGGGTGGATTTCTACTTTACAATTGGAGATTGTTAACAGTGAGACAAAAATGGCCTCAAAAAAGGACGGGACCTCGTTTCAGCTCCCTGCAGATTTAGTTTTTCATTATGAAGAGGGTTGAGGAATTAACTCTAACAGACAACATGGACGGACTGGGTGTTAATCTGAAAATGTGTTTGTTCCAGGATTAGGAAGATTGGGATCTTGGAACAGAAGTAGACTATTTTTCCCTCAAGCCTGTTTTGCCATTTAATGAGCTCCTGTCTGGTCTGTATTTTAACTCCATCCACCCACCTTGGTTCCCAGTCAAAGTATAAGGTGGTGGATGCGGTGCTTGATCAAGCAGGTTGTCTTGTCCTGGATGTTGTTGAACTTCTTGGATATTGTTGGGGCTGCACTCATCCAGGCAAGTGGAGAGTATTCCATCAAACATCTGAATTGCACCTTGTAGATGGTGGACAGGCTTTGGGAGACAGGACGTGAGTGACTCTCCGCTGAATTACCAGCATCTGACCT
Organism: Heterodontus francisci; assembly: GCF_036365525.1. Classification (NCBI taxonomy): domain Eukaryota; kingdom Metazoa; phylum Chordata; class Chondrichthyes; order Heterodontiformes; family Heterodontidae; genus Heterodontus; species Heterodontus francisci. The sequence continues at coordinate 3,012,976 of NW_027141093.1, forward strand.
GCTCTTGTGGTCACAGTATTTATTGGCTGGTACACTTAAGCTTCTGGTCAATGGGAAGGCCCAGGATGTTGATGGTGGGTGATTCAGTGATGGTAATGCCATTGAATGACAGGTGGAAATAGTTAGATTCTCTTTTGTTGGAGAGCGTCATTGGCTGGTTGTATGACGTGAATGTTACTTGCCACTTATCAGCTCAACCTGATTGTTGTCCTGGTTTTTCTGCATGTGGACATGAACTGCTTCAATATCTGACAAGTCGTGAATGATACTGAACACTATACAATCGTCAGCAAGCTTTCAGACCTAATGATGGAGTTAGGGTCACTGATGAAGCAGCTGAAGATGTTTGGGGCTAGGACACTACGCTGAGGAACTCCTACAACAATTCCCTCAGGCTTAGATGTTTGGTTTCCAACAACCACGGCAATCTTCCATTGCGTTCGGTATGATTGCAACCTGTGGAGAGTTTTTGCCCGAATCCCACCGACTTCAATTTTGCTCGGGTTCCTTGAATACAGCGCGGCCTGTATCACAGATGTGACCCTTTCTCTGGGGAAATGATAGGAGGTCGTGACCAAACACCAACCTGATTGGTGAATGATGGATTGAACTAAATAAAGGAAAGAAGAAATTCTACTGGTTCCTTTTCGGGAATTTTTGCTCCATTGTAAAAACATCCCAAAGTTATTCACCTGCTGTCCTGGCAGTATATTCACATTAACCTATTTTCTCCAGTTATCGCATCACAGTATTGCTCATGTACCTTTCAAGATCTGTGCAATGGAACACTCAGGTAACTTCTCACGATTATGTTCTTTCTCTACCGTCTTTAATGCTTTTCCCTGAAGGGTGAGATCAGCTCACTGAGCACAGACCCTTCCTGCTGTATATGGTGCTCAGTGCCTCACTAAATGAGAATAACTAACACGCCACAGGCCATGGAGCCTCGGCCCATCCTCCCCTGATTGTGGTTCAATGCCAACCGGGTCAAATCAGCTAATTCAGCACAGGCCGGGGATGGAACCTGGATCTTTCCTGCTCTGGGGGCTCCGTACCATACCAGGTGTGATGAAGTAACATACCAGAGGCCAGGGATGGAATCTGGGATTTCCTGCTCTGGGGGCTCCGTGCCATACCAGGCGTGATGAAGTAACATACCACAGGTCGGGGATGGAACCTGGATCTTTCCTGCTCTGGGGGTTCCGTCTCATACCAGGCGTGATGAAGTAACATACCAGAGGCCAGGGATGGAATCTGGGATTTCCTGCTCTGGGGGCTCCGTGCCATACCAGGCGTGATGAAGTAACATACCACAGGTCGGGGATGGAACCTGGATCTTTCCTGCTCTGGGGGTTCCGTATCATACCAGGCGTGATGAAGTAACATACCACAGGCCAGGGATGGAGCCTGGGATTTCCTGTTTTTTTGTGGAGCTCTGTACTACACTGGTTGAGATGAACAAACATCCTCAGGCTCAGTAAGGAGCCTGGCATCATTCTGTTCTGTGTGCCTCCAGTTTTCTTTAATAAACAACAAAATTATCAATTTATTATAAACCAAGACGTAACCAGTGATGAAGCAAAGTAGTAACACACAGATTGAAATAAGAAAGTTCCCTTTTTACCTTAGCCCCTCACATACACATGCACCTGTTATCCAAAAATAAAGAGATTTACTCTTTAGAGCTCTACCACAAAAAAAACCAGACAAAAAGAATACTTTGGCTAGATACTTGCCTATTCTTGAAGAAAAAAGAGAAGATATGGAAAGAGGTCAGATGTCCTTTGTTTTGGTTTGGTGTCTCAAATGCACTTAGATGGCTGTCACTGGGATCTTCCAAAAACATTTCTTGACAGGCGACGTTGAAGATCAGTTTGGGCAGGTTTTCCAGGAGAAATGCAGCAACAAGGGTTTCACGCAGTTTCTTACACTTGTTTCTCAGAGCTTCTCAAAGAAATGGAAATCTGGCAGGCTTTTCAAAGTGCTGGAAAAGGCTGAGTTTGGACTCATTCTTGGCAGGTTGAGCCTTTATCGCCTTTTCAAACCATTGTCAATATTTCAACTGACCTTCCAAAGTGAAACCAAAAGCATCTCAGGAGTCATGCCTCCTGACACCTATAAATTGTGACCTGTCACTTCTCGGTTAACATCTTTCCACAAGTTAAAAAAAAAACTCTCCTGGGTAATTATCTGAAAACAGGTAAATATTGTTTACAAGCTCAATCCAAAAGACCTTCTGCCGACCTCTTTAAAAAATAACAAAGTTCCAGCATCTATGGAATCTTTTCTCAGTTTTACAAAGCAAATCCTCATAATTAAAAAAAGGAAGCACTCTAACAATATATTTTGTATTCATGCTATTCTCCATCTCCTTCTGCCCTTTTCCCAAATGTTTCCCTTGTTTGTCATTCTATGATTCTGTGGACACAAAGTTTCTACAACTCACTGTAACCTGGAAGAGAATCAAACTAAGATTCAGGGTGTTATAAATACCACCCCAAACCAACTGAATAAGCTGGTCATTTACTCTCTTTTTCACATCAGCTTCTCCTCACTCTTTTTGAATTTCCAGCCTGGTCTGCTCCTCTGACCTTCATTCCTGGAATTGTATCGACCGTGGCCAAGTCGCTGCCCCTCCCACTCTCACCGTCACGCCACCCCTTCAACCACTTCCAATTCTCTCTATTGAACAGCACCTCAAATCTGCTCCTCTGCTCCGTTAATGTAACAGGAAAACATTCTGCACCAAGCATTTCCAGACAGTGAATGTTCCATTAAGGCAACGTTAAGAGCAGATTCATTCACTTTAAATACATGGAGAGCAACTTTCCCTGTTCAGGATAAGAATCAGATGTAGTTTCAATCCCATTAATCCTAGAGACACGTGGTCACAAGTGGAAACTCTCCCCTCTGCTTCTCTCTCATTAAAATCAAAGCGATACCAAATTGAAAGTCACAAAACCAGGGATTGTATCCTGGTTCTTTCATCTAGTGTTCTTCCAACTGAGCGATTCCATCCTCACAGTGACCTCACCTTCCTGTAGGAAAATATAACTCCTGGTAGAATTTCCCCAGCTGCTCATTTCTCACTTTGGGAGAATAGGATCAACATTCCCTCTAATTGTTTTGGTTACGCCGGCTGTTGGTTTAAGTGAAGTGTCCTTTAATTTGTTATGCATGGTCACACATGCACAGTAATCTCAAGGGGCTGATGTGTGCACAGCCTGTGCAGGGACTTGTGAGTTGTGGCTGTGCATTTTAGAGGGAACATTGAAAGGGACCCGACTCGATCTCGGAGCTCAGATTATGACAATGTTCCACTGATGATATCGCAATATTGTCTTGTGTTTGAGACACTTTTCATCAGATTCATGGACATATCCATCCTCCATCCCTTCTCCCACATTGCTTCTCTGTTTCTCATTCATTATTTTTTCCTTATAATCCAGAAAGGGTTAGGAATCAGAGCTCACCCTCACTGTTACCCTGTTTGATCCAAGAAAGAACTCAATAAATTACACTGTCTATGAACAGAGAAAGCAGACTCAGTGTTGGATACAGAGAGACAGACACTGCAGTCTTCCTTCAAAGTTCATTTACAGAGCAGGACAGGCCCAGGCTCCAGCCCCAGCCTGTGCTGTTTCAGCCTCTGTTCGTGTTCCTGGCCTGTGTTGAGTTCACTGACCCCACCCAGAGCCACATGGAACAGAATGAGCAGACGTTTCTCCCTCAGTCTGAGGCATATTAGTTCATCTCACAGGCTGTAGGACAGGAAAAACCCAGGCCCCAACCACAGCCTGTGATATATTACTCCATCAGACTCAGTATTGTACAGAGTCTGGGACTGTGTATGTGTTGTCTGGGTCAGAGATTATTTAAAAATCTGATTTTTCAAAATTCTTTAATGGATGGAAGAAATTCTTCTGCTGAGGAGCTTTCTGGTCTGTCTCGTTGCTGTCTAGGATTGTTTAAGAGTTGTCTGTTTCTACTGAGCTGTGTCTGTGTCTGTGTAGGAACTCCCTGGGTCTGTGACAGAACAAGATTTGTCTGTGCATTAATCTCTGGACCTGTGTAGTCTTTGTGTTTGTGTAAGAGCTGTCCAGATCAATGTACGACCTGTCTGTGTCTCTGTAGAAGATTCCTGGTTCTGTGTAAACTCCCTTGGTCGAAGTAGAAGCTATCTGGATCTGTGTGGAAACTGCAGACATTTAAGGAGATATTTCATAATTCTCAACACAGATATATTCCATTGAGTAAGAAAGACTCTACCAGAAGGATGCATCATCCGTAACTAACTAACAATGTTAAGGGTAGTATCAAATTAAAAGAAAAGGTGTACAATGCTGCAAAGATTAATGGTGGGCCAAAATATTGGTAACATTTTAGAAACAAGCAAAGGATGCTGGAAAAAAAGAGAGAAATTGGTGTATGAGAGAAAATTAGAAAAAAATATTGAAACATTCAGGAAAAGTGTCACAAATATGCCACAAAAAGAGAATAGTAGCTAAAGTGAGCATTGGTCAGGGTGAGAGTGGGGATTAATAATGGGAAACATGGAAATGGCAGAAGCTTTGATCAAGTATTTTGCATCATCTTCATAGTAGAATACACTAAAAGCATTTCAAGGATAGTAGAAAATGATGAGGCAAAAGGGAGGGAACTTAAAACAATCACAATCACCAGAGAAAAGGTAATGGGAATACCAATGGGACTAAAGGTGGAAATGTTCCCTGAACCTAATGCCCTGCATCCAAGGGACTTAAAGTAAGTGGCTGCAGAGATAATGGATGCATTAGTTGCAATCTTCCTAAATTCCCTAGTTTGTGGAAAAGTCCCAGCAGTTTGGAAAACTGCAAATGCAAAACCTCTATTCAAGAAAGGAGGGAGACAGAGAACGGGAACCTATAGGCCAGTTCGCGTTATGTCTGTCATTGGGAAAATGCTCGAATCATCCGTCGTCTATCCCGGTGCGATCTTCATGCCACTAGCCAGCACTCCCATGCCTTCGGATCCCCGTCTGGGGAAATGAGGTGGAACACTGGTTGGGAGGGGGGAAGAGGGAAGTTTCTCAGTTCGGGGTTGGGGGTGGGGGGGCGGGTGGAACAGGGTCAAAGAAACATCATTGGTGCAGGGAATGGATTTTAGGTTAAAGTTTATGTACTTTGGAGGGGGGGAGATAGTCAGGTGGTCAAGGTAAGTGTTTGCGGGGGGGAGAGGCTATTTAAATAAGCCTCCGTGCTTAGGATTGCAGTGTCTCTGCGACATGCAGCCCCCCACACGGTCGGGCTGCCATTGTTTTCACCTGCCGCCATTGTTTTTGGCAGTGGGAGTATATATTTCAGCCCGAAGGAATATAAACAGATTAAGTGAGTCGGCAAGAATTTGACCAATGGAGTATAATGGGGGAAAATGTGAAGTTGTCCACTTTGACAGGAAGAACAGAAAATCAGAATATTATTTAAGCAGAGAGAGACTGCAGAATACTGTGGTCCAGAGGGATCTGGGAACCTTTGTACATGAATCACAAAAAGTCAGCATGCAGGTAGAGCAAGTAATCAGCAAGGCAAGTGGAATGTTGGCCTTTATTGCAAGCGGGGTGGAGTATAAAAGAAGGGACGTCTCGCTCGAACCATACAGGGTATTGGTGAGATTGCACCTACAACACTGTGTACAGTTTTGGTCACCTTATTTAATGAGGGACATACTTACATTGAAAGCATATTTTGGAAGGGCCGGGGCATGCACCAAAACCTGGCAGGAGCAAGTAGCCAAGGTACAACACAAGTTGAGCATGTGGGGGCAGCGATCTCTCTCCATTGTGGGTAAGAACCTGGTCATCACAAGCGAGGCACTCACGTTGCTGCTGTACGTGGTGCAGGTCTGGCCCATACCTCACTCCTGCGCTGTGGCGGTCACCCAAGCCATTTTCCACTTCATCTGGGGATCTAAAATGGACCAGGTCCGGAGCGACACGATGTTCAAATCTTTGGATAAAGGAGGGAAAAATGTACCCAATGTGGCCCTCATCCTGATGACCACCTTCGTGTGCGGCTGCATCAAGCTGTGTTTAGACCTCCAGTACGCAAACTCCAAGTCTCACTATGTGCTGAGCTTCTATCGGTCCCCGGTGTTGCGAAGGATGGGTCTGGTCACATTGCCACGGAACGCTCCATGCAGTTGGACTGTGCCGTACCACCTTTCCTTCGTGGAGCAGTTTCTGAGGGAAAACACCTTTGACCACCAATCCATCAGGCAGTGGTCAGCATGGAATGTCCTCAAGGCCCTCCGGGAAAAGGATATGGTGAATCCGGTAGGATGGTACCCCGAACAGACCGCCAAAGTCATTTGGCGGAATGCCTCATAACCAGAACTTTAAAACAAGCGCCAAGATGTAGCTTGACTGGTGGTGAGAAGAGCCCTCCCCATCAGATCCTTCCTGCACGCCTGAAGTCTCACCCCCTCCGCACAATGACCCCGCGGTGGCTGCGGTGGGGAACAGACGGTTGCCCACCTCCTTCTGGAATGTGTCTTTGCAAAGCAGGTGTGGAAACAGATGCAGTGGTTTTTGTCGAAGTTCATCCCAAGCAGCTCTGTAACACAGAAGTCTGTGCTCTACGGGCTGTTCCCAGGGACGCACACCGAGACAAACGTCAACTGCTGCTGGAGGACTATCAGTTCAGTGAAAGACGCCCTTTGGTCTGCCTGAAACATGCTGGTCTTCCAGCGCAAAGAGTTCTCCATGACCGAATGTAGCAGACTGGCACATTGCAAGGTCCAGGACTACGTGCTGAGGGACGCACTAAAGCTTGGGACAGCCACAGCAAAGGCTCTATGGGGAAAGACCACTGTGTAAGGTTCCCCCACCAAGCTGAACTGAGGGGCTGGATCCATGGGAAACCCCTCGAACTGTATCGGGAAAATTTTCGTTTGCTGCAAAATGTAAAAATGTACCTGGCATGGCAAATGTGAAATGGAAGGGTTGTGAGGCAACTCATGATTGTATTGAAGCAAATGGACCTCCTTTGCACTTTTAGTAATTTTTGACTTGGTGCTATTTGAAACTGTTTGGTAATGTTTTTTTTTACACATTTTTACGAATAAAGTATATTTTGGAAATAATTTTTTTTTTTGGCTGAGTTCAAATGCAGCATCTGTTCTTATCAGTGCTTACTTGGCAGAGGAGAAACCATGATCAGTGGCTTTTGATCCTGGGTAGGCTTTGAGTAGAATGGCTGTAACCAATCTTCGACCTTCATGCCAGGGAGTGTGGAACACCGTTCGGGTGGTGGTGAGGGACAAGGAAGGAGATGTATCAGTCGGTCGCACCTTCTTCATCAAGAAAATCGATTGCTGTGGATTTCAAGCGACGGACATCATCTGCCTGCAGGATTTCCCCAGCAGTGGGTATTTCGACGTGACGTTCAAGAAAGTGGCGGGATGCATCAAGTTCCCGAAGGCGTTCAAGGAGAAAGGGGACAGGGCGTCATTGTTGATCCTCACAGTGGAGCCACTCTTCACGCTTCCATCACTACGTGACCGGGTGGTGACGATTCACCTCTACAACCCCCATGTTCCTGTGGTGGATGTACTCACCTTTCTCGCCAGGTACGTCGAGGTGGCCAACAGCAGCACTGATGTCAAGGACCCCTTTGACATTTGGACCAGCAAGCGGCAGGTCAACGTGACCTTGAAGGTCGATGCCAATGGAGCCATTATCCACCCTCCCTCCAGCTTCCCAATCGGGGGAAGTCGAGGCTTCTTGGTCTACGCTCGGCAGCCCATAGTTTGTCGCACCTGCGGCAAATCTGGTCACGTGGCAGCTAACTGCAACACGGTAGTCTGCAAGAACTGCAAGGAGGAAGGCCATCAGACCAAGCACTGTAAGCAGACTAAGTGTTGCAACTTGTGTGGTGCGGCAGGCCACCACGACAAAACCTGCGCCAAACGCTGGCTCTGTTATGCTCTGGCAGCAAGGTCCAAGGAAAGGCCAGGAGAAGGGACAACAAAGGCGTCCGGTGCTGGAAAGGAGACAAGCAACCTTTTTCACAGTGAGGAACTTCTATCTGAGAAGGAGAAGAAAGGGGAAGCAGCTGAAACCAGCGACCCAGCACCTCCCCTGCACCCAGAAACCCCTCCTCCATAGACTGAATCAATGGAGGAGGAGGCAGCAGATGGACAAACCGGTCAGTGGCACTTGGTACAAAGGAAAACCACAAAGAAAAGACCTCCAAAAGTGAAACAGGCCACCACCCAAACCAGTGGCAAGAGGAGGTTACCTTCTGATACAGACTAGAACAGCTCCTCTTCACTGGACGAGGAAGTGCTGGAACGACGGCGCCTTCAAAAGAAGCGGCAGAACTCCAAGGAGCTGGAAGATAAAGCCCCCCAGCCCCCGGACACAGGAGGCTGTGATGGGCCCGACGTGCCCCAACCCCAAAGCGCCACACCTAACGTCATGCCCAGCGCATCCCAGCTCCGGGACACCGAGAGCAAAGACACGACTGGCGCACCTCAGCTCCGGGAAGCCGGGAGCAATGATGTTTTCGAGGATAAACAGAGAGGAACATCAGAGGTCAGCCCAATCCTCGTTGCCTACAAGACCGCCCCGATGTCACCCCAGCGGAACAAACCCTGCTTAAAAAACCAGGAGGGGTTTCTGAGCCCAACGAACGTGACACAGCTTGCGTACACTATGGATATGCAGGAACATCCCGAAGGATTGGGACTAGCAAGGACAAATAGTATGGGAAGCAACAACTAACTTAAAAAAAAGTGGCATAAGGATTGCTTCAATTAATGTGCGTAGCATTAAATCTACTACGCGATGTGATTCAACCTTGGATTACCTCGCCAAGGTCAAAGCCGACCTACTGTTTCTGCAGGAATGTAGAATGCCACACCTCAGCACCTACAGGCAGTGGTCGCGATGGTGGTCCCACGGACCATCGATCTGGTCAGGCGTTAATGATTACCGTTCCTCCGGCCTGGGTGCAGTGAGGTAACTTCACCATCTCCGAAGTTAAGGAGGTGGTGGGCGGCCGCCTCCTCATAGCAGACGTGATGTACAACAACGCTCCGCTCCAGTTGATCAATGTGTCCGCCCCGGCACAACGCAGCGAGCAGCTGACCGTCTTCCAGCAGCTCCCACTGCTGCTGGCGACGTCCAGGCCGGTCATCCGAGGCGGTGACTTCAACTGCATCATCGATGCAGCTGGACGATCCAGCAGAGACGACAGCAAACTGGACGCTACTTCCTGATTTCTAATAGAAACAGTAAAAGATGCCAAATTGCACGACGTCTTCAGCAAACCTGCAGACGGAGCACAGCGTAGATACACTTGGTCAAGATCAGACAGGTCTGCCCGTTCCAGGATTGACTTCCTGTTTGTGCCCCGTGCTGTCACGGTTGGATCCACCGACGTCAAGCCGGTGCTCTTCTCCGACCACTGCGTCTCACTGACCAGCTGTCACTTCCAGGATGACCAGCAGGTTGGCAGGGGGAAATGGAAGCTCAATGCGGCACTGCTAACCCCAGAGAACATTGAGGAACTCAAAAGGGATTACAAAGGTTGGAGAACCGTGAAACCCCTCTTGAGTCTCCAGTTTCACTGGTGGGAAGCGATCAAGGCAAATATCAAGAGGTTCTTTATCTTCAAAGGTGTTCAGAGGGCGAGAGAGAGACAGAGGGAAATGTCCCGACTCCAGAAAAGTATCCAAAGTCTGCTCTGGCTGCAGTTGATGGGGGTCGAGGTCACGGAGTACCTCCAAGAGGTGAAGAGCCAGCAGGCCTCGCTCTTTGCCACGGAGGCCGCCAACATCATCTTCCGGTCCAGAGCCCGCTCCGTTGAGCAGGATGAGATGTGCTCACGTTTCTTCTTCCAAAAGGGACACACAGAGAGCTCGGTGATCAGCAGCCTGAAGGAAGAGGAAGGCTAGGTCACGTCTTCGCAGTCCGACATACGAAGGATTAACAAATACTTTCATGCTGGGCTGTAAGACACGAAGCCCACAGGCTTCCCAGTCCTTCCTGTCATCGATCACAGATGTCTTAGATGACAGCATGAGGGAGAGACTGCACAAGCCATTAACTCTGGATGAGCTGACAAAGGCCGTCAAGTCATTCGAGATGAGTAAAACTCCCGGATGCGACGGCTTACTGGTTGAGTTGTATTTGGCTCTCTGCGACTGGGTCGGCCCAGACGTGCTGGAAGTGTACGAGAGAATGCCACTAGCCGGCAGCATGTCAGAATCCATGAGCAAAAGCATCATCACCCTCATCTACAAGCGGAAAGGGGTGAGGGCAGAAATCAGAAATTGGCGGCCCATCTCGCTGCTTAATGTTGACAACAAGATTCTGTCCAAAGTCACAGCCAGTCGAGTCAAATCTGCTCTGCAGTTGGTGATTCACCCTGATCAGACCTGCACTGTCCCCGGCAGGAAGGTCTCTGATAGTCTTACACTACTCAGGGATATGGACACCTGTCTCAGAAGGTTTTTGATAGTATATCGCACACCGACATGATGGACGTGCTTTCCAAAATGGGGTTTGGGAGTGAATCTGCAATTGGATCAAACTGCTCCACACAAAAATCAGTAGTGCAGTCTCAATCAATGGGTGCGAATCATAAAGTTTCCCGATCCAATCTCGAGTCAGACAGGGCTGTCCTCTCTCTCCTGTCTTGCTTGTTTGCTGTGTCGAACCTTTTGCAGAGTCCATTAGGAAGGATGCAGGCATAGGAGGGGTGACAATCCCAGCCAGTGGAGGCACTCAGGTTAAAGCCTCCCTGCACATGGACGACGTCGCCGTCTTCGGCTCGGACCCACCATCCCCTCACAGACAGATGTACATCTGCAACCAGTTCGAACTGGCCTCAGGAGCCAAAGTCAACCACGGCAAGAGTGAGGCCATGTTCTTTGGGAACCGCGCTGACCGATCCTTTGTCCACTTCACCATCAGGTCAGACTACATGAAGGTGCTGGGGATATGCTTCGGAAGGGCAGGGGCCTGAGCCAAAACCTGGAAGGAGTGAGTGGCCAGTGTACACAATAAACTGAGCATGTGGGAGCAGCGATCTCTTTCCATTATGGGTAAGAAAATGGTCATTAGGTGCGAGGCGTTCACATTATTGTGGCACAAGTCTGGCCCATACCCCACTCCTGCGCAGTGGCCGTCACCCGAGCCATTTTCCGCTTTATCTGAAGATCTAAAATGGACAAGATCTGGAGGGACACGATGTTCGAACCTGTGGATAAGGGCAGGAAAGATGTACCCAACGCCGTCCTCATTCTGATGACTACTTTTGTGTGCGGCTGTATCAAGCTGTGTGTAGAGCCCCAGTACGCAAACACCAGGTACTGAGGTTCTATCTGTCCTTGGTGTTGCAAAAGATGGGTCTGGTTACATTGCAGCGGAACGCTTCATCCAGTTGGACTGTGCCATACCACCTATCCTTCGTGGGAAAGTTTCTGCAGGAAAACACCTTTAAACACCAATCCATCAGGTAGTGGTCTGCACGGAATGTCCTCAAGGCCCTATGGGAAAAGGAGGTCGTGGATCCGGTCGGATGGTTCCCCGAGCACACCGCCAAAGTCATCTGGCAGAATGCCTTATCACCAGAACTTTCAAACCAGCACCAAGACGTAGCTTGGCTGGTGGTGAGAAGAGCCCTCCCTGTCAGATGCTTCTTGCACGCCCGGAGTCTCGCCCCCCTCTGCAGACGGCCCACGAAGTGGCTCTGGTGGGGAAGAGACAGGTGCCCACCTCCTTCTGGAATGTGTCTTTGCAAAGCAGGTGTGGAAAGAGATGCAGTGGTTTTTGTTGAGGTTCATCCCAAGCAGCTCTGTAACACAGGAGTCTGTGCTCTACGGGCTGTTCCCAGGGACGCACACCGAGATAAACATCAACTGCTGCTGGAGGACCACCAATTTGGCGAAAGACGCTCTTTGGTCTGCCAGAAACTTGCTGGTCTTCCAGCACAAAGAGTTCTCCACGACCGAGTGTTGCAGACTGGCACATTCCAAGTTCCAGGACTACGTGCTGAAAGACACACTAAAGTTTGGGGCAGCTACTGCAAAATCTCAATGGGGAAAGACCACAGTGTAAGGTCCTCCCGCCATAGTGAACTGAGGGGCTGGACTCAGGGGAAACCCCTCGGGCTGTATACACCAAATATAGGTTTGCTGTAAAATGTACATGGCATGTACAATGGAATGGAAGGGTTGTGAGGCAACTCACTCCTGTATTGAAGAAAACTGATTTCCTTTGCACTTTCTGGAATTTCAAGTTGGTTCTGTTTTGAACTGCTCTTTACAGATTTCTATGAATAAAATATATTTGTGGGAATAAAAACCTGGGGATTCATGTGCATAGTTCTTTGAAGGTAGCAGGACACATTGAGAGAGTAGTTCGCAAAGCATATGGGATCTCGGGCTTCATAAATAGAGGTATTGAGCACAAAAGCACGGAAGTTATGCTGAACCTGTATAAAGTTCTACTTTGGCCACAAGCAGAGAATTGCATCCAGTTCCAGTCACCACACGCTTGGAGGGATGTGAGTGTCCTTGAGAGGGTGAAGAGGAGATTTACCAGAATGAATCCAGGGATGAGGGATTTTAGCTATAATGTTAGGTTGGAGAAGCTGGGGCTGTTCTCCTTGCAGCAAAGAAGATTGAGGGGAGATTTGATAGACATGTACAAGATTATAATAAATATGACAGGTTTAGATAACGTACAGGGCTATGGGGATAGAGCGGGGGAATGGGACTGAATGAATTGATTTACATGGACTTGATGGGCAAAATGACTTCCTGTACTGTAGTGACTCCATGACTCAATAACCCTTTTACTCTCTCTCCTTCTCTCTCTCTCTCTCTCTCCCTCTCTCTCTCCTTCTCTCTCTCTCTCTCTGTCTTTCGCTTTCCCTCTCTCTGCCTCTCTCTCTCTGCCTGTCTCTAGCTGGTCCTCTAACTTTCTATCGCACGCTCTCCCCCTCTCCTTCTGTCTCTTTTTTCACTCTCTCTCTCTCCATTACACACATATTTGTGAATCACATGTCAAAGAAGGAAACGTAATGAAGGAATGGCTGCGCCCTTGAAAATGTTTCCAGCAGAATAGTTAAATGTTTAAAGTTTCTGTAGGGAGTTTGACCTGAGATGGTGAGACACAAGGATGTGAGGTTATTAAAGTCTTCACCAAATGTAATAGGGAATAATTTTCTTCACTGGTGAACACAAAGGAACAAATGTGGCACAAGAATTAGAAAAGTCAAAGGATTGAGAAATATCCAATGGATCTTCACATATACAAGTCAGCAAACCCACGGAAATACAGTCAGTTGAGAGTTCAGATCCAGTGATAGACTGAACAAATATCGAGCCAGTGCATTTTCTTTATCAACCCAGCATCTGACCACTTGGCTATTGCACCTCGACTCGATGTCTCCGATAATACTGATACTATTTGTATTCCACAGTTGCTTTGAAATCACAGGCAACGTAAATGGATTGGGAATGTCAATGGACACGAACCATTAATGGATTGGGAAAGTCAATAGACTATAAAATATCAGTGGATTGGAAATTGTATGGACTGAGTTATATCATTGTATTGGGACAGTTCAGTACATTGTGAATCAATGGATTAGGAAACAGGAATTAAAGGGACAGATGAAAGGATTGCTAACATCAGTGGATTAGAATGTGGAGAGGCAGGAGAAAATGTTGCCATTTTAAGTAGGAGGCCGGGGGTTAGTAGGAACAGACCAGGGCTATTTTACTTTCTATCTCACTCCCTTTTCTCTCTGGCTCATTATCACATCCTCTCTCTAAGAGCGGCGGGAATCACTGGAACCCACACTTGCTGCTCAGGTTGTTTGGTTCGGGAAAATACAAGGTCCACATCAGATTGACAGGAAGGATAAATGTGATTCATAGCCAATCATATTCCTTTAGGTGATGTGCGCTCAGCCTTGTTATATCATCAAAGGCAGCAGGAAATGCAAATCCTGGCTAGTTTTGATCGAGTAATGAAGGGGAAAGTGTTGCCAGTGACAGAAGGGTCAGTAACCAGAGGAAATACATTTAAAGTAATGGGCAAAAGAATTAGAGTTGTGATGAGGAGATTGTTTTTCAGCAGTGTGTTGTTCTGGTCTGGAATGCAATCCTGAAAGATCAGTGGAAGAAGATACAATGGTAACTCGAAATGGAATTGTATATATACCTGGCATGGAAAATATAACAGGGCTATGGGGGAAAGGAGAGGAGTGCGGGATGTGGGATTAATAGAATAGTTCTGTTAAATATCCAGCATATGCACAGCAATAAGGTTCAGTGCTTGGACCTCAGATATTTTCACTCTGTCAATGGCAGAGAAGGCTCGAGGGACCATGTGGCTGCTCCTCATGTTCTTCCCAGTGTCCAGGATGAAGTGCAACATGACACTATTTCCAGATGGCCGAAACAATCAGGGAAAACAAATGCAATGGGTATCCTTCAGGAAACCATCACATTTAAAGTTAGAAACTAATCACAATGCACGGACGGGGATTGAACCTGTGATCTTTAGTTTACAAGACTGACGCCTTGCCACTTGGCCACCATTCTTTTGGGCAGCTGCGACCTGAGGCTCCAGAGGAGGATTTGTGAATCTTTCTCAATTTGGTTGAAACAGCATCGAGAAACATGCACAGAAATAAAGAGGGATAGTGGAATGGGAAACAGATCAGCCTCATTTACATCATCAGCATCATGAAATCTTCATTCAGACGTTCCATTCCCATCCTCAGCTTTTCTCACATCTGTACGATAATATGATAGAGTGGACATTGGGTTGTTACTGGGCAGATTATGTAAATAGACTGTGTGCATCATCACAGGAAGTGATGTAATATAATCAGCACTGCACTTCATGGAGAGTTGTAGATGAAACCTTCCATGCAAGACGTAAAGAGTAAACTCAGGTTATTTTAACTGTCAGAGTCTTATAAATTCTGTACTCAGCCTTGACAGATATCAGAATATGATATGGGGGGCACAGTAAACTAAAGCGAAGATGGAGAAATCTTTGCCTCTGCCGGAGAACTTTGAAAAGGTCACAGGACTGAACCAAGCCGAGGCGTGGCCGAGATGGTTCCAGTGGTTTGCAAGGTATCGTACTGCATCGGGTTTTGTGCAGAAGCCAGACGTGGAGCAGGTCAGTATGCTATTGTATGCAATGGAGGGAGTGTGTATGCAACATCTTCATGAAGAACAGAAGGCTACAAATGAAGAAGTTATTTAGTCCCTCGTGACCTACTTTAATGGAGGAAAATGTGTCATCGTGGAGCCAAATTTAAAACGCTGCATTTGCTGACAATGCAACCACTAGGTGGCGCTGTACCGGCACATGCGCAAATGCAGCCTCTTCCACTGAAACGTCACTGTCTGTGACATTCAGGCAGCTGCCTGCATTAAAGATGGTGCCACACAATTTACCACCGAAAAACAATTTCGACCCAAAAATCCCCTCAAAGGTAGCCGCCACCACCTCCATCCCACCCCCAACAATCCCCCGCTTCCTCTTGAGCATGTACCAGTTATATAGTACCAAGTCATCTTAATTCACCTAAAGTGAATTACTTTGTGAGCAGTGACTGTCGTTTCATAGGCAAATGTGGCACATATCTACACAATGGACATGTTTTGGTTAATACTCGGAGAACGTTGCGCTGTTTGAAGTCTCATCAGAAGGACAGCACCTCTGACAGTGCTGCACATCCTCTGTAGTTCAGTAAGGTTTTATAGAGTCATAGAGTTATACAGCACAGAAACAGGCCCTTCGGCCATTTTGTCCGTGCCAGCCATCAAGTACCTATCTATTCCAATTCCATTTTCCAGCACATGGCCATTAGCCTTGTACTCTATGGCGTTTTAAGTGCTCATCTAAATACTTCTTAAATGTTATGAGGGTTCCTGCCACGATCACCCCTTCATACAATGTGTTCCAGATTCCAACCACCCTCTGGGTGAATACCTTTTTCCTCAAATCCCCTCTAAACAGTGCCATCCCACTTTCTGGACGATCATTCCGCACTTCCCCCCATCCCACTCTCTGACTGCTCACTCCCCGCTTCCCCCACCACCATCCCCATCTTGCTCTCTGGCCGCTCATGCTCCAGGCCATGGGCCGTGCCGCTTCCCTCCTCTCGGCCACTCGCTCCAATATTGCCCATCACCCCTCGGCGCCCGCCTTGCTTTTTCGGGCGGTGCAGTGAAGAATGATTGAATGTTGGAGCGAGAGGCCGAGAGGAGGGAAGCGGCATGGCCGAGAGCTAGTGTCTGCAGGGACGTGGGGAGAAGTAGGGCGTGAGGGAAGGAGAGAGGTAAGTGCGGGGCTGGGCGGCATATGGGTAGCGAGCGGCCGGAGGGCGAGGGGGGGGGCAGCGAGGAGCAGGGAGCGAGCGGCCTGGAGTGAGTGGCCGACGGCGAGCCTGTTTTCCCGCGCATGCGCCACTTTGTCCTGGACGACATAGGCTGAGCATGTGCAGCATCTCAAAGCGCAGGAGACTGTTTGTGCATGTGCGCAGCTTGGAGCGCTCTGATGTCGTCGGCAGGCCGCTGCATTGTCAGGCGTCAATTTGAATTTAATAAGCATACAAAACAGAAAAGGGAGAGCATTCATTCATTGATCAGAGACGTGTACCAACTCACGGCGGTTTGTGAATACGTGAACTTAAGGAAAGAGCTGAATGAAGACAGGATTGTGTTCTGGGTATTAGACAACACTCTTTCAGATCATCTACATTCCAGGGCTGATCTCACATTAACGAAAGTGATTCAATTCAGCAGACAAACAGAGGTTAGAAATTTTAACCAATCCGTTGTTCGAGGGGACAGGGAGTCTGATCTCGAGAGTTGCAACCTCAATTGAATTTGTTAAGAAAACAAAAGGAAAAATTCGTGGTAAAAGACAAGAAAGATGGGAAGAGCATCTAGTGGCAGCTGCAATCAATTGCAGTAGGTGTGGCCGAGAGAGACACAAGTGGGAAAACTGCCTCGTCAAAGAAGCTGAGTGTTTTTCATGGAGAAAGATGGGACACTTTCAGTCAGTGTGTCGCAGTAAAATACCAGCGCTGAATAGAATTAAAGGGAAATCCCCAGAGAGCAAAAACATTAATGAAGTACAGGATATCCAAAGTGTGGAAATACATTTTTTATGTGAAATCCAGGAAACAAGTGAGAGTTGCTGAACGACAGAAATTCTTAAATATTTTAAGGCAGTGGTAGATAGATTCTTGATAAATAAGGGGGTGAAAGGTTATCGGGGGCAGGTGGGAATGTGGAGTTGAGGTTACAATCAAATCAGCCATGATGATATTGAATGGTGGAGCAGACTCGAGGGGCCGAGTGCTCTACCACCATACCATTGGTATGTTTGGATGACAGAAACATGTTCTTGATGCAATGAGAACTATCATTTCTTTGGAACTGGATTTGAACCCCCTTTTATCAAAAGGTTATAGAGCTTTAATTTTTCTACAATTAACAGGCATATCCTTGTGGAGTTATGATTGACAGAAACAGTGGGCTGGATTCTATGGAGTCCTCGACGTCGAGATCTGTGGTGGGGGTTGGGTGGGGAATGCCTGAAGATGGTCCCGGATGAGGCCCGCCACGGACCTCAACGTCGGCAGGGCCTGGCTCGATATTGCCGGCGACGGCTAGGCCTTGTGGGGGCCCCCCACCGCTCAACGACGGGACCACAAACCTGCATTAATTATTATCCCATCACTTCCTGATGTCCCGCTGCGTTCTTCAGCCCGAAGGCCAGCACTGCCGTGCCTTCGAATCCCCGTCCGGGGAAACGAGGCGCAACACTGGTGGGGAGTGGGGAGAAGATAAGTTTCTCGGTGTGGGGGAGGGGGACGGAGTCAAATTAATATCAGAGGTGTAGGGTATGGTGGGAATGGTTACAGTATACAGTTTGTGCAGTTGGAGCGGTTGCTGAAGCTCAGATGGTAATGAGAAGTTTTGGGAGGGAAAGGGCAAATAATTAATTTAACTGTTAGTGGGGGGATGGGAGAGAGGCAAAAGCAATATATTTATTTAATTTCATTTAATCTTCCTTTAAATATTTTCCAGTCAGTCTAACAGCCCTTTAAAAATGGCTGACACTCCAGTTCAGTACTAAGGCAGTGCTGCACTATCAGAAATGCTGGCTTTTAGGTGAGACAGAAAACTGAGGACCCCTCTGCCCTCTCAGGTGGATGTTAAAGGTACCATGGCACTAGTTCAGAGAATAGAAGGGGATTTATTTTTGGGGCGCTTGTCATTGTTTAACGCTGAATCAACATCACGCAGCTTGACTGTACCGGAGGTGCGAGAGCGAGCTAACAGCTGGGAAGTCAATTTCAGTGGAAGTTTAGAAGTTAATTCCCTTTTGTTTTCGGAGGTCCAGGGGACTGATGGGTAAGTAAAAACTATATATTTGGGTGGTGGCTGTACCCGAGACACTACATGTGTAGTGTCTCCCACCCACCCTCCTCCTCTAACCAAAAAAAAAGGACTCTGTTGTGTTGATAAGGTAAGCTTTTTATTTAAGAAGTTCTGTCCGTTGGATTGCTAACCTAATAAGTTCTGACATTTTTTTCTTTTGCTTTTTCAGTAGATTTGTTGGGATTTTAGAATGGAGGGAATGGAAGTTAAGGCAGTTGTATGTTCCTCCTGCAGAATGTGGGAGGTAAGGGTCGCCAAGAGTGTCCCTGCTGGCTGCATCTGCGGGAAGTGCACCCAACTCCAGCTCCTCGAGAACCGCGTTAGGGAACTGGAGCTGGAGCTGGATGAACTACGGACCATTCGGGAGGCGGAGGGGGTTATTGAGAGGAGTTATGGGGAGGTAGTCACACCTCAGGTGAAAGAAGTAGGTAGATGGGTTACCAGCAGGCAGTGCAGGGATCCCCTGTGGCCGTTTCCCTCAACAACAGGTATACTGCTTTGGATACTGTTGCGGGGGAAGGCTTACCAGGGGTAAGCAATGGGGTACAGGTATCTGGCACAGAGTCTGCCCCTGTTGCTCAGAAGGGAAAGGGGAAGAGGAGCAGAGCATTAGTCATTGGGGACTCCATAGTTAGGGGAACAGATAGGAGGTTCTGTGGGAACGAAAGAGACTCACGGTTGGTATGTTGCCTCCTAGGTGCCAGGGTTCGTGATGTCTCAGATCGAGTTTTTGGGATCCTTAAGTGGGAGGGGGAGCAGCCCCAAGTCGTGGTCCACATAGGCACCAACGACATCGGGAGGAAGAGAGATGGGGATTTAAGACAGAAAATCAGGGAGCTCGGGTGGAAGCTTAGAGCGAGAACAAACAGAGTTGTTACCTTTGGGTTGTTGCCCGTGCCACGTGATAGCGAAGCGAGGAATAGGGAGAGAGAGGAGTTGAACACGTGGCTGCAGGGATGGTGCAGGAGGGAGGGTTTTGGTTTCCTGGATAACTGGGGCTCTTTCTGGGGTAGGTGGGACCTCTACAAACAGGATTGTCTTCACCTGAACCAGAAGGGTACCAATATCCTGGGGGGGGAGGGGGGGGAGATTTGCTAGTGCTCTTCGGGGGTTTTAAACTAATTCAGCAGGGGAATGGGAACCTAAATTGTAGCGCCAGTGTACAGGATGTTGAGAGTAGTGAGGTCAGGGATAAGGTTACAATGACGCAACAGGGCACTGGCAAGCAAGAACCAGGTTTAAAGTGTGTCTACTTCAACGCCAGGCTTATGTTAGGATGAGATGTGAAGGCTCAGTTCGGGCGCTTGAGAGTTACAAGCTAGCCAGGAAGGATCTAAAGGGAGAGCTAAGAAGAGCAAGGAGAGGACACGAGAAGTCATTGGCGGATAGGATCAGGGAAAACCCTAAGGCTTTCTCTAGGTATATCAGGAATAAAAGAATGACTAGAGTTAGATTAGGGCCAATCAAGGATAGTAGTGGGAAGTTGTGTGTTGAATCAGAGGAGATAGGGGAAGTGTTAAATGAATATTTTGCGTCAGTATTTACAGTAGAGAAAGAAAATGTTGTCGAGGAGAATACTGAGATTCAGGCTACTAGGCTAGATGGGATTGAGGTTCACAAGGAGGAGGTGTTATCAATTTTGGAAAGTGAGAAAATAATAAGTCCCCTGGGCCAGATGGGATTTATCCTAGGATTCTCTGGGAAGCTAGGGACGAGGTTGCAGAGCCTTTGCCCTTGATCTTTATGTCATCATTGTCGACAGGAATAGTGCCGTAAGACTGGAGGATAGCAAATGTTGTCCCGTTGTTCAAGAAGGGGAGTAGAGACAGCCCTGGTAATTATAGACCTGTGAGCCTTACTTCGGTTGTGGGTAAAATGTTGGAAAAGGTTATTAGAGACAGGATTTATAATCATCTTGAAAAGAATAAGTTAATTAGCGATAGTCAGCACGGTTTGTGACAGGTGGGTCGCGCCTCAAAAACCTTATTGAGTTTTTCAAGAAGGTGACCAAACAGGTGGATGAGGGTAAAGCAGTGGTTGAGTTGTATATGGATTTCAGTAAGGCGTTTGATAAGTTTCCCCACGGTAGGCGATTGCAGAAAATACGGAAGTATGGGGTTGAAGGTGATTTAGAGCTTTGGATCAGAAATTGGCTTGCTGAAAGAAGACAGAGGGTGGTGGTTGATGGCAAGTGTTCATCCTGGAGTTTAGTTACTAGTGGTGCACCGGAGGGATCTGTTTTGGGGCCACTGCTGTTTGTCATTTTTATAAATGGCCTGGAAGAGGGTGTAGAAGGGTGGGTTAGTAAATTTGCGGATGACACTAAGGTCGGTGGAGTTGTGGAGAGTGCCGAAGGATGTTGTAGGGTACAGAGGGACATAGATAGGCTGCAGAGCTGGGCTGAGAGATGGCAAATGGAGTTTTATGTGGAAAAGTGCGAGGTGATTCACTTTGGAAGGAGTAACAGGAATGCAGAGTACTGGGCTAATGGGAAGATTCTTGGTAGTGTAGATGAACAGAGAGATCTTGGTGTCCAGGTGCATAAATCCCTGAAGGTTGCTACCCAGGTTAATAGGGCTGTTAAGAAGGCATATGGTGTGTTAGCTTTTATTAGTAGGGGGATCGAGTTTCGGTGCCACGATGTCATGCTGCAGCTGTACAAAACTCTGGTGAGACCGCACCTGGAGTATTGCATGCAGTTCTGGTCACCGCATTATAGGAAGGATGTGGAAACTATGGAAAGGGTGCAGAGGAGATTTACTAGGATGTTGCCTGGTATGGAGGGAAGGTCTTACGAGGAAAGGCTGAGGGACTTGAGGTTGTTTTCGTTGGAGAGAAGGAGGAGGAGAGGTGACTTAAGAGAGACATATAAGATAATCAGAGGGTTAGATAGGGTGGATAGTGAGAGTCTTTTTCCTCGGATGGTGATGGCAAACACGAGGGGACATAGCTTTAAGCTGAGGGGTGATAGATATAGGACAGATGTCAGAGGTAGTTTCTTTACTCAGAGAGTAGTCGGGGCGTGGAACGCCCTGCCTGCAACAGTAGTAGACTCGACAACTTTAAGGGCATTTAAGTGGTCATTGGATTGACATATGGATGAAAATGGTATAGTGTCGGTCAGATGGTTTCACATGTCGGCGCAACATCGAGGGCCGAAGGGCCTGTACTGCGCTGTAATGTTCTAATTCTAATTCTAATTCTAAAAACAGATTATCTCGTTTTTATCTCGGGGTTCGGCAGTGGCGTATCACTAGACTAGTAACCCAGAGACCCAGGATATTTCTCTGGTGACATGGGTTCGAATCCCTCCACAGCAGAAGTGGAATTCGAATTTAATTAATCTGCAATTAAAAAGCTGGTCTAATGATGGCCATCAAACCATTGTCTATTGTTGTAAAAACCCATCTGATTCACTCATGTCCTTCAGGGATGAAAATCTGCTGTCCTTACCTGGTCTGGATGACATGTGTCTCCAGATCCACAGCAATGTGGTTAACTCTTACATGCCCTCTGAAGTGGCCTAGCCAGCCACTCAGTTGTATCTCACCACGACAAAATTTCTAAAAAGGAATGTGTATAAGAAAATCCAGATTGTGCCCAATTGTTTAACAAATTCTCTGGACTCAGACGTTGAGAACAAACACGGAAACGACAACGACAAACCCAGCCCTGTCGACCCTGCAAAGTCCTCCTTACTAACATCTGTGGGCTTGTGCCAAAGTTGGGAGAGCTATCCCACAGACTAGTCAAGCAACAGCCTGATATTGTCATACTCACGGAATCATACCTTAACGACAATGTCCCAAACACTGCCATCACCATCCCCAGGTCTGTCGTGCTGGTGGGACAGGACATACCTCTCCTGAGGTGGTGGCACAGTGGTATACAGTAGGGAGGGAGTTGCGCTGGCTGTTCTCAACATCGACTCCGGACCCCATGAAGTCTCATGGCATCGGGTCAAACATGGGCAAGGAAACCTCCGACTGATTACCACCTACCGCCCTCCCTCAGCTGATGAGTCAGTACTCCTCCATGTTGAACAGCACTTGGAGGAAGCACTGAGGGTGGCAAGGGCACAAAATGTACTCTGGGTGGGGGACTTCAATGTGCCTCACCAAGAGTGGCTCGGTAGCACCACTACTGACTAAACTGGCCGAGTCCAAAAGGACATAGCTGCTAGACTGGGTCTGCGACAGGTGGTGGGGGTACAACACGAGGGAAAAACATACTTGACCTCGTCCTCACCAATCTGCCTGTCGCAGATGCATCTGTCCATGACAGTATTGGTAGGAGTGACCACCGCACAGTACTTGTGGAGATGAAGTCCCGCCTTCACATTGAGGATACCGTCCATCGTGTTGTGTGGCACTATCACCGTGCTGAATGGGATAGATTTCGAACAGATCTAGCAATGCAAAACTGGGCATCCATGAGGTGCTGTGGGCCATCAGCAGCAGCAGAATTGTACTCAGCCACAATCTGTAACCTCATGGCCCAGCATATCCCCCGCTCTACCATTACCATCAAGCCAGGAGACCAACATTGGTTCAATGAAGAGTGCAGGAGGGCATGCCAGGAGCAGCACCAGGCATACCTCAAAATGAAGTGTCAACCTGGTGAAGCTACAACCCAGGACTACTTGAATGCCAAACTGCATAAGCAGCATGCGATAGACAGAGCTAAGCGATCCCATAACCAACGGATCAGATCTAAGCTCTGCAATCCTGCCACATCCAGTCATGAATGGTGGTGGACAATTAAACAACTAACTGGAAGAGGTGGCTCCATAAATATCCCCATCCTCAATGATGGGGGAGCTCAGCACATCACTGCAAAATATAAGGCATTTGAAACAATCTTCAGCCAGAAGTGCCGAGTTGTGGATCTATCTCGGCCTCCTCCTGAAGTCCCCAGCATCACAGTTGCCAGACTTCAGTCAATTAGATTCACTCCACGTGATATCAAGAAACGACTGAAGGCAATGAATATTGCAAAAGCTTTGGGCCCTGACAATACTCCGACAATAGTACTGAAGACCTGTGCTTCAGAACTTGCTGCGCCCCAAGCCAACCTGTTCCAGTACAGCTACGGCACTGGCATCTACCCTGCAATGTGGAAAGTTGCCCAGGTATGTCCTGTACACAAAAAGCAGGACAAGTCCAACCGGGCCAATTACCACCCCATCAGCCTACTCTCAATCATCAGTAAAGTGATGGAAGGTGTCATCAACAGTGCCTTCAAGTGGCACTCGGTTAGCAATAACCTGCTCAGTGAAGCTCAGTTTGGGTTCCGCCAGGGCCACTCAGCTCCTGACCTCATCTCAGTCTTGGTTCAAACATCGACAAAAGAGCTGTAATCAAGAGGAGAGGTGGGAGTGACTGACTTTTACATCAAGGCAGCGTTTGACCGAGTATGGCATCAAGGATCCCCAGCAAAACTGAGGTCAATGGGAATCAGGGGAAAACCCTCCGCTGGCTGGAATCATACCGAGCGCAAAGGAAGATGGTTGTGGTTGTTGGAGGTCAATCATCTGAGCTTCAGCAACATTCGTGACTCCTCAGATACTGTATCAATCCGAGTAGAAATGCAGCAAGACCTGGACAATATCCAGGCTTGGGCTGATAAATGGCAAGTAACATTCACGCCACACAAGTGCCAGGCAAGACCATCTCCAACAAGAGAGAATCTAACCATCTCCCCTTGACATTCAACGGCATTACCATCGCTGAATCCCCACTATCAACATCCTTGGGGATACCATTGACAAGAATCTGAACTGGAGTAGCCATATAAATACCGTGCCTACAAGAGCAGGTCAGAGGCTAGGAATCCTGAGGCGAGTCATTCACCTCCTGTCTCCCCAAAGCCTGTCCACCATCTACAAGGCACAAGAAATGAGTGTGATGGAATACTCCCCACTTGCCTGGATGGGTGCAGCTCCAACAACACTCAAGAAGCTTGACACCATCCAGGACAAAGCAGCCCGCTTGACTAGCACCCCATCTACAAACATTCACTCCGTCCACCACCGACGCTCAGTGGCAGCAGTGTGTAGCATCTACAAGATGCACTGCAGCAATGCATCACGGCTCCTTAGACAGCATCTTCCAAACCCGCAACCTCTACCAACTAGAAGGACAAGGGCATCAAATCCATGGGAACATCACCACCTGCAAGTTCCCCTCCAAGTCACACACCATCCTGACTTGGAACTATATCGCCGTTCCTTCACTGTCGCTGGGTCAAAATCCTGGAAGTCCCTTCCAAACAGCACTGTGGGTCTACCAACCCCAAATGGACTGCAGCGGTTCAAGAAGGCAGCTCACCACCACCTTCTCAAGGGTAATTAGGGAAGGGCAATAAATGCAAGCATAGCCAGTGACGCCCACATCCCATGAATGAATTTTTAAAAATCACATTGTTGTTTCTGGGAGCTTGCTGTATGCACATTGGACACCATGTTTCCTACATAACTACAGTGACTACACTTTTAAAGTTCTTCATTGGCAGCAAAAGGCTTTGCAACGTCCTGTGGTCGTGAAATGCAAGTCTTGATTTTTCCATTGTTATCAGTGTCATTGTGATCAAAAGACAGGATTCGTGAGCACAAAGTTTAAATCAATTTCGATTAAAATAATGTAAAAGCATCTATATTCTGGCACTGTACTTAATAATCTCCATCTTCCTATCCTTACAGAGTGCAATGTAATCGACCCTGAAATTGATTCCACAATCTAATAGGAAAATAGAGTCATAGAAAATTTAAGGCACAGAAAGAGGCCACTTGGCCCATCGTGTCTGTTCCACAGACAATTTCAGCCCAGTTCTGATGAAAGGTCACAGACCAGAAACGTTAACTCTGTTTCTCTCCCCACATATGCTGCCAGAACTGCTGAGTATTTCCAGCATTTTCTGTTTTTATTTCAGATTTCCAGTATCTGCAGTATTTTGCTTCTGTGTTAATTTGAAAGTTAAAACTGTCCCACCTGTCTACAATTCACACTGGGGTCTCCCATGAAATGATTCTGTATAATGTTGATGTAATGAATACAGACTCCGAGCACAGAGCTTCCTGTGGGGAATTGGGGATATGTAAACCAGCAGACTGCAGGAATTTCCACTGGGAGCACAAATTCACAATATCTACCTTTTATATATCGATTCATTTTGATTGCCCTTCTGGAAAATTATTTTGAAACAATTTAAACATCAACCCACAGCTCCATGACTATGTCAATTATGAGGTCATCCTCTGACAGGTCATGTGACAGCTGGAGCCACAAGACAGCAGAACCAGATTTGTGACTGGATTAAAACCCGGAATCCTGTCACAATGGCTTTTCAAATAAAGCCGTTGCTGTTTGAAAACACAGCAGTTAAACTTTCTGCCTGACCATGAGGGGAGCTAGGGAGAAATTTACAAAACTCAATCCTTCAACAAAATAGTTCAAAAACCATTAATATAGAAATCATGTGAGGATTCATATGCAGTAGAGAAACAAGCAGAATACAGAAAGTACAGAGGAGAGCTGAAAAAGGAAATGAGATCAGCAAGAGAGTGTATGAGAAAAGATTAGCGGGTCACATAACTGGGAACACTGAAGTCTTTTACCAACGTTTGGACAGTCATTGAAAGGGTGAGTCAATAAGGAGATCCTGTGGAGGCAGAGGGTGTGGCTGAGGCACTAATTAAGTACATTGCATCTGTCATCACAAAATAAGCGGATGCTGCAAATGTCACGGTAACTGAGGAAGAAGTGAGAAAATGGGACGGGATGAAAATAGATAAAGAGGAGACAATTACAAGGCTGGCAGCACTCACAGCAGAAAAGTCACCCAGTTTCAATGGGCTGCATCCTGGGTTGCTGAGGGAAGTAAGGGTGGAAATAGCGGAGACTGGAACCACAATCTTTCAATTCTCCTTGAATATGGGAATGATGCCAGAGGACGAGAGGAATCTGTTCAAGATTCCATATGAATCAGTGTCCATAATTCAACTATGCATATTTAAAACATGTTTACAAAAGCAGTAGAAGTACTCTCATAACAGAAAAGCAAAATACTGCAGATGCTGGAAATCTGAAACAAAAACAGAAAAATGCTGGAAGTACTCAGCAGGTCTGGCCGCATCTGTGGAGAGAGAAGCAGAGTTAACCTTTCAGGTCAGTGATTAGGCACGCTACAACCAGCCGGACTGAACATTAAATTCAATCATTTCAGAGCATGACGGACCCCCACCCCCCCCCCCCCCCAACCCCCGTTTTTATGTTTAGTTTTTTTTCTTTTTTCCTTTTTATTTGGTTATTTTATTTTAGTTTTTTTTTAGTTTGGTTAGTTCATTTCTACTGTGTCAACCCATTGTTTCTGTTTTTTAAAAAAATGTTTAATGTTTGTGTTTGGAGTGCTTTGTGCATTCCAGTCAATTCACACCTTCTCTGTACTAACACTTTGTCTTTCAGCACACCATTAACATACCGTTTGCCTTTGTTCCATGACCTTCTGGTCAGTTATTCTCTGTGACCTTGTCCTATCAACACCTCTTTTGTTATCTCTTGCCTCACCCTCTGCTTTACCTGCTTAAAACCATTGACATTTCTAATATTTGTCAGCTGTGATGAAGGGTAACTGACTTGAAATGTTAACTCAGCTTCTCTCTCCATATATGCTGCCAGACCTGTTAAGTATTTCCAGCATTTCCTGTTTTTACTCTCATAGCACAGTTAACCTGTTTTTTCTCTCTTTGTTAATATTCTGTCTCAGTGTTTGGATCTCTCGCTCTTTGGATTGAGAAGTGAGCTTGTATCAGTCCTGTGATGGACAGATCTGCTGAGTATTACCAGCATTTTCTGTTTTTTCTTCATTCAGATCAGAATTTCTTACTGAAACACAGGGAATGCTGTTTCAACTGCTCCAAGGATACCTTCATGAGTTGCTGAAACATTCTAATTCCCAATCCCACACGGCATGAAGCCAGGCAGGAGGAGATACCTGTGACTCAATGATCAGACATTGCAGCTCATGAAGTGTGTTTTCTGATGGTCGATGGGTTCCTCTGTGAAGTCAGGACGGGTTTGGTTTTTCTCCCTTACACTTTAACCCTTCACTTAGTTCTTTGTGTTCAGCTGTTTCTGGTGATGTTACTGAGTCAGGAATGTTGGTCAGGACACTGCGAGAATTCCCTGTGATTCTTTCAATAGCGCTGGGGAATCTTTAACATCCACCAACAGGGCCTCATTTAATTGTCACTTCAAAAACCTGCTGGCAATTATTGCTCAGGATTACACTGAGCTGGGGCACGAAGGATATTCAATTAATGAAATCAGTACTTTAAACTGAGAGCAATAGTCCATCCCACATCCTGAAACTTTAGGATTTCTGAACTATAATTACTGCTTCATTCCTTGGTTTGTGGGCTGGTTCACCGCCTGCAGACATTTGAGGCACTCACAGGCAATGGTAATCTCTAGGCTTAGAGGCATAGAATCATAGACAGGTTACAGCACAGAAGGAGGCCATTCAGCCCTTTGTGTCCATGCCAGCTGTCTGCAAGAACAAGCCAGCTCGTCACACTCCCCTGCCTTTGCCTGTCACCCTGCATTTTCTTTTCTTCAGATAATTATTAAATTCTCTGTCAAAAGTCATGATTGAATCTGCCTCTCCCACACTCTCAGTGCAATCCCGATCCTAATTACTCGCTGCAGAAAAAAGTTTTTCCTCATGTTGCCTCTGGTTCTTTGGCCTTTCACCTTAAATCTGTGCCCTCTGGTTCTTGAACCTTCCGCCAATGGGAATAGTTTCTCCCCATCTACTCTGTCCAAACCCTTCATGATTTTGTACACCTATCAAATCACATCTCAACCTTCTCTTCCCAAAGTAGAGCAACTCCAGATCCTCCAAACTAGCAGAAGGTTTTCTATTTCTACTGGAAGATAGGCAGAGAGAACGAGTATGAAGCAGAGTTCACAATGGAGAGACAAAAGTGGGTATGTGTTTGTGAGAGAGAGCTAGACAGAGGGAGGGAGAGTAACTGTCTGTGTGTGAGAGAGAACACAACCCAGTCCTAATATAATTGCTCTTTCTTGATACTATTCGATAAACTCAGACCCTGCCCAGATACCGACAGCTTCTCTCCCTCACTGCTGTTCCCTGCCCTGACTGTACAGAAATCCCCTCTCATATCTGCACATTAACACTGGTCTCACTGCTGTTCCCTGCCCTGACTGTACAGAACTCCCCTCTCATAGCTGCACATTAACACTGGTCTCACTGCTGTTCCCTGCCCTGTCTGTACAGAAATCCCCTCTCATAGCTGCACATTAACACTGGTCTCACTGCTGTTCCCTGCCCTGACTGTACAGAAATCCCCTCTCATGGCTGCACATTGACACTGGTCTCACTGCTGTTCCCTGCCCTGACTGTACAGAAATCCCATCTCATAGCTGCACTTTAACACTGGTCTCACTTCTGTTCCCTGCCCTGACTGTACAGAAATCCCCTGTCATAGCTGCACATTAACACTGGTCTCACTGCTGTTCCCTGCCCTGACGGTACAGAAATCCCCTCTCATAGCTGCACATTAACACTGGTCTCACTGCTGTTCCCTGCTCTGTCTGCACAAAAATCCCCTCTTATTTCTGCACATTAACACTGGTCTCACTGCTGTTCCCTGCTCTGACTGTACAAAACTCCCCTCTTATTGCTGCACATTAACACTGGTCTCACTGCTGTTCCCTGCCCTGACTGCACAAAACTCCCCTCTCATAGCTGCACATTAACACTGGTCTCACTGCTGTTCCCTGCCCTGACTGTACAGAAATCCCCTCTCATTGCTGCACATTAACACTGGTCTCAGGTGAATTTTGAGTGATCATTAAATGATCCGACAATGGCGTCGCCTCGGTTGTTAGCAGTTTGAAGCCGGATATCAGTTTTAAATTCCATTGGCTCATCCCAAAAACCGACCTTTAAGCAAGTCAAAACACTGGAAACACACGATGGCTCATTCAACGTCTATGGAGAGAACAAAGACGTTTACTGTTGGGGTTTGGACAATGAAGAGAAACATGGGAACTTGACGGGGACATTCAGCCTTTCGAGTCTGTTCCACCATTCAATAGATATTTGCTGATTTGTATATTAACACCATTTGTCTGCCTGTTTCTGAAACCCTTGGTACCTTACCTAACTCAAATCTATCATTTGTCAGAAATAAATAAGGAAACTGATTCATCGAATTTCTTAAAAGCAAAATACTGCGGATGCTGGAAATCTGAAATAAAAACCGAAAGTGCTGGCAGCATCTGTGGAGAGAGAAGCAGAGTTAATGTTTCAGGTCAGTGACCCTTCTTCAGAACTGGCAAATATTAGAAATGTAAAAGATTATAAGCAAGTAAAGCGGGGGTGGGGCAAGAGATAATAAAGGAGAAGGTGCAGATTGGTCAAGGCCACAGAATAGTTGACCAGAAAAAGGCAAACAATATGTTAATGGTGTGCTGAAAGACAAAGCATTAGTGCAGATAGGGTGTTAATGGACTGAAATCTGAACAGCCACAATCACAAACATGAAAAACAAACAGTGGGTAGGCACAGTGGAAACAAACTGAACAAACTAAAATAAAGTTTTCTTTTTTTACTTTGCCGATGTCTTTGTATATACTATGGATCCTTCTTCAGAGTATTTTCTTTCACCAGGCAGTTCTGACCTCTGGCGATGTTGATCGTGATCAGCTTCAGTTTGCTGATAGTTTTGGAACTGAACAGATTTTCTTTGCTTGATTCTACAACATGGAACTCAGTCTGACATGTGGACCCCTGGGAGGATTTAAAAGTAACTTGGATGATCCCTAGGACTGGTGGAGGAGTATCTGATCCATGGGAGAAGATTTTAGATATCAGCTTGTTCAATTACAGTTTCTGTTTTCTCTGTTACTTGTGGAATGTCGGAGCATCCATTATGTTGATCATTGCTCCGAGTCAATTACTGCAGACATTGTCGAATTGCCTCTGAACACATCACATATGGGCAGGTGTCGGAATTGTGGTTGCGAGCAACAAAAATCTTGTCTCGTGCTGCAAATATGTAACCTTCCTTCTGGCATTTAAATCTATGAATGTTTCCTGCATGCTTCGATTAGCATACTGTAGTGAAATGTCCCATTTTTCTGCAGACTTTACACTTCTTCCCTCTCATAGGACCAGTTTTGTAATAAGGATCGTCACCACTGCAATGATTGGATGTTTGAACGTGATTGTGACTTTTGTCTTTGTCTTCCTTGACGTGCCTCGGACCTTTCACTGGGTTTCCTCTGTGCCCTTGCGTTTTCTGTGTTTCTCAGGGGAATCTCGTCATCACGTTATTTGCCTCTTTCTCAGACTTCTGAGTCTCATCATGTAGTGGTCAAGAGTCTCACACCATATTGTTTTGCTTGCCTGCAACATAAATTTCAGAGTGAGGATTTGCCCTTGCTTGAAAATATCTTGTTAGAAAATGCATCGCAACATCATAATCATTATCGGTTCCATTGTCTTTGAGTGTATTGAAGGTATTGTCGACTTTTGGTCCAGCAGAGTATACGAGTAACGCTCTCTTTCTTCGGGGTGTACTGATAACGAGTGCCATCATTAGGAGTTCAAATCTTGTGAGCCATTTGCTCCAGTGTGGCCCTGAGTTGCTGTCTATCTCTGTAAAGGCTGGAAAGACTGGCTGTTGTTGTGCACACATGATGATTGTTATTTATTTAAATCTGGAATTGTCAATGTCAGTCTTCTGTATGTCCCTGGTTGTCTGTGTGATTACTTCTTTTTAATCCTCAATGTCAGAAAAATATAGTGTTGTGCTGTGTTCTTAGGTCGACATTAAATGATGACCCCAGGCTTTATATTCGGATTGAATACAAACAATATTTATTGTCTTAATTATTTACATGGCTGACTGCTGGTTTTCAGATCCCCAATTCCCCAGAGGAAGCTCTGTGCTCGGAGTCTGCATTAATTCTAACAACATTACACAGAATCATTTCATGGGAGACCCCAGTGTGAATTGTAGACACGTGGGTCAGTTTTAACTTTCAAAGTAACACAGAAGCAAAATACTGCAGATACTGGAAATCTGAAATAAAAACAGAAAATGCTGGAAATACTCAGCAGGTCTGGCAGCATCTGTGGAGAGAGAAACAGAGTTAACGTTTCTGGTCTGTGACCTTTCATCAGAACTGGGCTGAAATTGTCTGTGAAACAGACACGATGAGCCAAGTGGCCTCTTTCTGTGCCTTAAATTTTCTATGACTATGATTCTATGAGATTCTGGAATCAATTTCAGGGTCGATTACATTACACTCTGTAAGGATAGGAAGATGGAGATTATTAAGTACAATGCAATAATACAGATGCTTTTACATTATTTTATTCGAAATTGATTTAAACTTTGTGCTCACGAATCCTATATTTTGATCACAATGACACTGATAACAATGGAAAAAGCAAGACTTGCATTTCACGACCACAGGACGTTGCAAAGTGTTTCACAGCCAATGAAGGACTTTCCAAGTGTAGTCACTGTAGTCATGGCGCCCAATGTGCGCACAGCAAGCTCCCAGCAACAGCAATGTGATAAAAACGAGCTAATCAGTTTTTAAGTGATATTGATTCAGGGTTAAACAATGACCAGCACCCCAGAAGTAATTCCCCTTCTATTCTCTGAAATAGTGCCATGGTTCCTTTAACATCCACCTGAGAGGCAGAGGGATTCTCAGTTTTCTTTCTCACCTGAAAAACAGCATTTCTGATAATGCAGCACTGCCTTAGTACTGTACTGGAGTGTCAGCCATTTTTAAAGTGCTGTTACTCCTACTGGAAAATATTTAAGGGAAAATGAAATGAAATTCAATAAATACATTTCTTTTGCCTCTCTCCCATTTCCCCAATAACAGTTAAATTAATTATTTGCCCTTTCCCTTCCAAAACCTACCTTTACCGTCTGACCCCAACTGCACAAACTGTAAACTATAACCCTTCCCATCATCCCCTACACCCATGACATTAACTTGACTCCGTCCCCCCACCCCCACACTGAGAAACTTACCTTCTGCCCACTCCCCACCAGTGTTGCACATCATTTCCCCGGATGGGGCTCTGAAGACATGGCAGTGCCAGTCACTGGGCTGAAGATCGCAGCGGGACGTCAGGAAGTGATTGGATAATAATTAATGCAGGTTTGTGGTCCCGTTGCCGAGCGGTGGAGGGCTCACCCACAAGGCCTCGCCATCGCCGGCAATATCGAGCCAGGCCCTGCCTGCGTTGAGGTCCGTGGCGGGCCTCATCCGGAGCCATCTTCAGTCAGCCCCCACCCCAACCCCACCACAGATCTCGACGTCGAGGGATCTATAGAATCCAGCCCATTGTTTCTGTCAATCTTAACTCCACAAGGATTCCCTGTTAATTGGAGAAAAATTAAAGCTCGATAATCTTTTGATAAAAGGGGGTTCAAATCCATTTCCAAACAAATGATAGTTCTCATTGGATCGAGAGCATGTTTTCTTACATACAAACATACCAATTAGGAGCAGGAGTAGACCACTCGGCCCGTCGAGTCTGCTCCAACATTCAATAAGATCATGGCTGATCTGATTGTAACCTCAACTCCACATTCCCACCTGCCCCGATAACCTTTCACCCCCTTGATTATCAAGAATCTATCTACCTCTGCCTTAAAATATTTAAGAATTTCTGCCGTCCAGCAACTCTCACTTTATTTCCTGGATTTCACCTAAAAAATGTATTTCTACACTTTGGATATCCTGTACTTCATTAATGTTTTTGCTCTCTCGGGAATTCCCTTTAATTATATTCAGTGCTGGTATTTTACTGTGACACACTAACTGAAAGTGTCCCATTTTTCTCCATGAAAAACACTCTGCTTCTTTGGCAGTGCAGTTTTCCCACTTGTGTCTCGCTCGGCCACACCTACTGCAATTGATTGCAGCGACCACTAGATGCTCTTCCCGTCTTTCTGGTCTTTTGTCGCTAATTTTTCCTTTGCTTTCTTAACAAATTCAATTGAGTCTGCAACTCTGAAGATCAGACTCTCCCTGTCCCCTCGGACAATGGATTGGTTAAACTTTCTAACCTCTGTTTGTCTGCTCAATTGATTCACTTTTGTTAATATGAGATCAGTCCTGGACTGTAGATGATCTGAAAGGGTGTTGTCTAATACCCCGAACACAATCCTGTCTCCATTCACCTCTTCCCTTAAGTTGCTGTATTCACAAACCTCCATGAGTTTGTACAAGTCATTGATAAATGAATGAATGCTATCCCCTTTCTGTTTGGTACACTTATTAAATTCAAAGTGATTCCTGACAATGCAGTGGCCAGCCGACGTCATCAGAGCGCTCCAAGCTCGCACATGCACAAACAGGATTAACTGGCGCATGGGCAAGAAAACACTCTTCCCCCTCGGCCACTCACTCCAGGCCGCTCGCTCCACGCTCCTCGTTACCCTACTCCCCCGCCCTCCAGCCGCTCGCTACCCATATCCCCTCCCCCACCCACCGCACTGAACTCTCCGTCCACTCACTCCCTGCTTCTCCCCACCTCCCTCCAGTCACTAGCTCTAGGCCATGCCACTTCCCTCCTCTCGGCCACTGGCTGCAACATTGCCCCATCACCCCTTGATGCCCGCCGGTGAATGGAATGGCACTGTTTAAAGGGGATCTGAGGAAAAAGTTTTCACCCAGAGGGTGGTTGGAATCTGGAACACACTACCTGAAGGGGTGGTAGTGGTAGGAACCCTCACAATATTAAAGATGTATTTAGATGAGCACTTGAAACGCCACAGAATACAAGGCTCCGGGCCAAGTGCTGGAAAATGGGATTAGAATTGATAGGTGCTTGATGGCCGGCACGAACACGATGGCCGAATGGCCTGTTTCTGTGCTGTATAACTCTATGACTCTATGAAATCTCACTGAATTACTGAGGGTGTGCAGCATTGTCAGAGGTGCTGCCCTTCTGATGAGACTTCAAACAGCACAATGTTCTCCGAGTATCAACCAAAACATGTCCATTGTGTAGATATGTGCAGTATTTGCTTATGAAATGACCGTCACTGCTCCTAAAGTAATTCACTTTAGGTGAATTAAGATGACTTGGTACTCTCTGACTGGTACTTGCGCAGGAGGGAGCGGGGGACTGTTGGGAGTGGGTGGAGTCGGCGATGGCAACCTTTGAGGGGATTTTGGGACGAAGTGATAAATTGAGCAGTGCCATCTTTAGTGCTGGACGCTGCCTGAACGTCACAGACAATGATGCTTCAGTGGAAGAGGCTGCATTTGCGCATGTGCTCGTGCAGCACCACCTCGTGGTTGCATTGTCAGCAAACACAGCCTATTAAATTTGGCTCCACGATGACATTTTTTCCTCCATTAAAGTAATTCTCGAGTGCCTTCATAACTTCTTTATATGTAGCCTTCTGTTCATCATGAGGATGTTGCCTGCACACTCCCTCAATTGCTCACAGTGGTGTACTGACCTGCTCCATGTCTGGCAACTGCACGAGACCCGATGCAGTGCAATACCTTGCAAACATCTGGAACCATCTCGGCCATGCCTCGGCTTGGTTAAATCCAGTAACTTTTTCAAAGTTCTCCGGTAGAGGCAAAGATTTCTCCATCTTCTCTTTAGTTTACTGCAGCCTCCATATCATATTCTGACAACTATCAAGGCTTACTACAGAATTTATAAGACTCTGACAGTTAAAATAACCAGAGTTTACTCTACATCTCTTGCACTGAAGGTTTCATCTGCAACTCTCCATGAGGTGCTGTGCAGATTATATGACATCACTTCCTGTGATGATGCACACAGTCTATTTACATAATCTGCCCAGTAACAACCCAATGTCCACTCTATTATATTATCGCACAGATGTGAGAAAAGCTGAGGTTGGGAATGAAGCGTCTGAATGAAGATTTCTTGATGCTGATGATGTAAATGAGGCTGATCTGTTTCCCATTCCACAATCCCTCTTTATTTCTGTGCATGTTTCGTGATGCTGTTTCAACCAGATTGAAAAAGAATCACAAATCCTCCTCTGGAGCCTCAGACAACAATTGGCTGAAGGCATGGTGACCAAGTGGTAAGGTTTATTCTCATAAACTGCAAATTGCTGGTTCTGTCCCCGCGCATGCCTTGGGGTTAGGTTTTTTACTTTACATGTAATGCTTTTCTGAATGATGCCCATTGCATTTGTTTTCCCCTGATTGTTTCGACCATCTGGAAATCAGTGTCATGTTGCACTTCATCCTGGACACTGGAAAGAACATGAGGAGTAGCCACATGGTCCCTCGAGCCTTATCTGCCATTGATAGAGTGAAAATAACTGAGGTCGAAGCACTGAACCTTATTACTGTGCGTATGCTGGATATTTAACAGAGCTATTCTATTAATGCCACATCCCGCACTCCTGTCCTTTCTCCCATTGCCCTGTTAGATTTTCCATGTCAGGTATATATCCAATTCCATTTCGAGTTACCATTGAATCTGCTTCCACTGACCTTTCTGGATTGCATTCCAGACCAGAACAACACACTGCTGAAAAAACAATCTCCTCATCACAACTCGAATTCGTTTGCCCATTACCTTAAATGTGTATCCTCTGGTTACTGACCCTTCTGTCACTGGCAACACTTTCTCCTTCTTTACTCTATCAAAACTCTTCAGGATTTGCATTTCCTGCTGTCTTTGCTGAGCACACATCACCAAAAGGAGTATGATTGGCTACGAATCACATTTCTCCTTCCTGTCAATCTGATGTGGATCTTGTATTTTCCCGGAACCAAACAACCTGAGCAACAAGTGTGGGTTCCAGTGATTCCCGCCGGTCTGAGAGAGAGGATGTGATAATGAGCCAGATGGAAGAAAGGAGCGAGGTAGAGAGTAAAATAGCCCTGGTCTGTTCCTACTAATCCCCCGACACCCGATTTAAAATGGCATCATTTTCTCCTGTCTCTCCACATTCTAATCCATTGATGTTGGCAATCCTTTCATCTGTCCCTTTAATTCCTGTTTCCTAATCCATTGATGTTTCACAACGTACTGAACTGTCCCAACCCATTGATGGAACTCAGTCCATAGAATTTCCCAATCCACTGATATTTTCCAGTCCATTAACTTTTCCAATCCATTAATGGTTCCTGTCCATTGACATTCCCAATCCATTTATATTGCCTGTGATTTCAAAGCAACAGTGGAATACAAACAGTTTCAGTATTATCAGATACATCGAGTCGAGGTGCAATAGCCAAGTGGTCAGATGTCGGATTTATAAAGAAAAAAGCACTGGCTCGATATTTGTCCAGTCTATCACTGGATATGAACTCTCAACCTACTGTATTTGCGTGGGTCTGCTGACTTGTATATGTGAAAATCCATTGGATGTTATTCAATCCTCTGACTTTTCTGATTCTTGTGCCACATTTGTTCCTTTGGGTTCAACAAAGAAGAAAATTATTCGCTATTACATTTGGTGAAGACTTTCATAACCTCACGTCCTTGTGTCTCACCATCTCAGGTCAAACTACCTACAGAAACGTTAAACATTTAACTATTCTGCTGGAAACATTTTCAAGGGCGCAGCCATTCCTTCATTATGTTTCCTTCTTTGACATGTGATTGACAAATATGTGTGCATTGGAGAGAGAGAGACAGAGGGTGAAAATAAAGAGAAAGAGAGGGAGAGAGAGTGCAATAGAAAGTTAGAGGACCAGCTCGTGATAGGCAGGGAGAGAGAGAGGCAGAGAAAGGTAAAGCGATGGAGAGAGAGATAGAAGGGGACAGTGTCATAGAATCATTCATTCATGGCGTCACTACAGCACGTGAGGTCACTTTGCCCATCAAGCCCATGTAAATTAATCCATTCAGTCCCATTCCCCCTCTTGATCCCCATCGCCGTGCAAGTTATCTAAATATTTATTATAATCTTGTACATGTCTATCAAATCTCCCCTCAATCTCCTTTGCTCCAAGGAGAACAAGCCCAGCTTCTCCAACCTAACCTTCCAGCTAAAATCCCTCATCCCTGGAACCATTCTCGGAAATCTCCTCTTCACCCTCTCAACGACACTCACATCCCTCCGAAAGTGTGGTGACTAGAACTGGATGCAATTCTCTGGTTGTGGCCTAACTAGAGAGGTTCAGCATAACTTCCCTGCTTTTGTTCTCAATACCTCTATTTATGAAGCCCAAGATCCCATATGCTTTGCTAACTACTCTCTCAATGTGTCCTGCCACCTTCAAAGAACTATGCATATGAACCCCCAGGTCCCTTTGACCGTGCACACTCTTTACAGCTGTACCATTAATTCTATATTGCCTCTCCCTATCCCTTCTGACAAAATCGTCACCTTATACTTCTCTGTACTCAATTCCATCTACACTTGTCTGCCCATTCTGCAGCCTATTTATGTCCTTTTGCAGTCGATTGATATCACCTCACTGCCTGCCACACCTTCAAGTTTGATATCATCAGGAAATTTTAAAATTTTACTCGGTATTCCAAAATCCAAGTCATTTATGTATAATCAAAGAAGCAGTGATTCCAGCGCTGACCCTTAGGGAATACCACTGTCTACCATCCTCCAGTTTGCAAGACAACCATTTACTATGACTCACCGCTTTCTGTCCTCAAGCTAATTTTTTATCCAAGCTGACTATTCCATGAGCTTCAATTTTGTTCATGTGTCTTTTATGTGTTACTTTGTCAAGGGGGAGGTGGTGGCTTATGCTCTGGGAATATAGGTTCGAATCCCACCATAGCAGATGGTAGAATATGAATTTGTTTGTTTAGTCATTCATGGGATGTGGGTGTCGCTGGCTGGGCCAGCATTTATTGCCCATCCATAATTGCCCTTGAGAAGGCGGTGCTGAGCTGCATTCTTGAACCTATGCAGTCGATGTTGGGTTCGTACATCTACAGTGTGGTTAGGAAGGGTGTTCCAGGATTTTGACCCAGCGACAGTGAAGGAACGGCGATATAGTTCCAAGTCAGGATGGTGTGTGGCTTAGAGGTGGTGGTATTCTCATGCATCTGCTACCCTTGTCCTTCTAGGTGGTAGAGGTCGTGAGTTTGGAAGGTGCTGTTTAAGGAGTCTTGGTGCAGTGCATCTTGTAGATGGTATATACTGCTGTCGCTGTGCATCGATGGTGGAGGGAGTGAATGTTTGTTGATGGGGTGCCAATCAAGAGGGCTGCTTTGTCCTGGATTGTGTTGAGCTTCTTGAGTGTAGTTGGAGCTGCATCCATCCAGGCAAGTGGAGAGTATTCCAAATCACTCCTGACTAGTGCCTTGTAGATGGTGGAGAGGCTTTGGGGCGTCAGGATGTGATTTATTTGCCTCTGACCTGCTCTTGTAGCCAAGGTATTTATGTGGTTGGTCCATTTCAGTTTCTGGTCAATGGTTGTTGATAGTGGGGGATTCAGCCATTGAATGTCAAGGGGAGATGGTTAGATTCTCTCTTGTTTGAGATGGTCATTCCCTGGCACTTGTGTGGCATGAATGTTACTTGCCACTTATCAGCCCAAGCCTGGATATTGTCCATCTCTTGCTGCATTTCTACAGTTTCTGCTTCAGTATCTGAGGAGTCGCGAATGGTGCTGAACATTGTGCAATCATCAGCGAACATCCCCACTTCTGACCTTATGATTGAAGGAAGGCAATTGATGAAGCAGCTGAAGATGGTTGGGCCTAGGACACTACCCTGAGAAACTTCTGCACTGATGTCCTGGAGCTCAGACGATTGACCTCTAACAAGCACAACCATCTCCCTTTGTGCTAGGTATGAGTTCTCCTCCTGACTCCCATTGACTCCACTTTTGCCAGGGCTCCTTGACTTGGTCAAATGCTGCCTTGATGTCAAGGGCAGACACTCTCACCTCAGCTCTTTTGTCCATGTTTGAACCAAGCTTGCAATGAGGTCTGGAGCTGAGTGGCCCTGGCGGAACTCAAACTGAGCGTTATGGCTAAGCAAGTGCCACTTGATAACACTGTTCATGACACCTTCCATCACTTTACTGATGACTAAAAAGAGTAGACTGATGGGACGGTAATTAGCTGGGTTAGACTTGTCCTGCTTTTTGTGTACAGGACATACCTGGGCAATTTTCCACATGGCCGGGTAGATGCCAGTGTTGTAGCTGTACTGGAACAGCTTGGCTAGCGGTGTGGCAAGTTCTGGAGCATAAGTATTCAGTGCTATTGCTGGAATGTTGTCAGGGCCCATAGCCTTTGCAGTATCCAGTGCCTTAATTTGTTTCTTGATATCACATGGAGTGAATCGAATTGGCTGAAGACTGGCATCTGTGATGCTGGCGACTTCAGGAGGAGGCCGAGATGGATCATCCACTTGGTATTTCTGGCTGAAGATTGTTGCAACTGCTTCAGCCTTATCTTTTGCACTGATGTGCTTGGCTCCCCCATCATTGAGGATGGGGATATTTGTGGCGCCACCACTTCCTGTTAATTGTTTAATTGCCCACCACCATTCATGACTGGATGTGGCAGGACTGCAGAGCTTAGATCTGATCCGCTGTTTATGGAATCACTTAGCTCTGTCTTTCGCATGCTGCTTCTGCTGTTTGACATGCAAGTAGTCCTCTGTTGTAGCTTCACCAGGTTGACATCTCATTTTGAGGTATGCCTGGTGCTGCTCCTGGAATGCCCTCCTGCACTCTTCATTGAACCAGTTTTTATCCCCCGGCATGTTGGTAATGTTGGAATTGGGGATATGCCGGGCCATGAGGTTACAGATTGTGTTTGAGTACAATTCCGCTGCTGATGATGATCCAAAGTGCCTCATGGATGCCCAGTTTTGCATTGCCAGATCTGTTCAAAATCTATCCCATTTAGCAGGGTGGTCGTGCCACACAACACGATGGAGGGTATCTTCGATGTGAAGGCGGGACTTCTTCTGCACAAGGACTGTGCAGTGGTCACTACTACCAATACTGTTATGGACAGATGCATCTGTGGCAGGCAGATTGGTGAGGATGAGGTCAAGCATGTTTTTTCCTCTTGTTGGTTCCCTCACCACCTGCTGCAGACCCAGTCTAACAGCTATGTCCTTAAGGACTCGGCCAGCATGGTCAGTAGTGGCGCTCCGAGCCACTCTTGGTGATGGACATTGAAGACCCCCACCCAGAGTATATTCTGTGCCCATGCCAAACTCAGTGCTTCCTCCAGATGGTGTTGAACATGGAGGAATGCTGATTCATCAGCTGAGGGTGGGGGCGGTGGCAGTAGGTGGTAATCATCAGGATGTTTCCTTGCCCATGTTTGACCTGATGTCATGAGACTTCATGAGGTATGGAGTCGATGTTGAGGACTCCCAGGGCAACTGCCTCCCGACTGTATATCACTGTGCCACCACTTCCGCTGGGTCTGTCCTGCCGATGGGACAGGACATACCCAGGGATGGTGATGGCAGTGTCTGGGACATTGTCTGTAAGGTATGATTTGGTGAGCATGACTATGTCAGGCTGTTGTTTGACTAGTCTGTGGGACAGCTCTCCCAACTTTGGCAAAAGCCTTCAGAAGTTACTAAGGAGGGCTTTTCAGGGTCGATAGGGCTGGGTTTGCCGTTGTTGTTTCCAGTACCTCTGTCGATGCCGGGTGGTCCGTCAAGTTTCATTCCTTATCGACTTTTTAGCGGTTAGGTACAACTGAGTCATTTGCTGGGCCATTTCAGAGGGCATTTCTTTTTCAGAGTCAACCACATTGCTGTGGGTCTGAAGTCACTTGTAGGCCAGATCAGGTAGGGACAGCGGATTTCCCTCTCTCAAGGACATTAATGAACCTTAGCCGCACATGATGTGAATATAGAGGAAACCATTCCTTTATAACAACATCCTTACCGCTTTATTCCGGACAAACAGGCCCAAGTGAAAGCAGAAATCCAATGCATGCTGGAAAACAATTTGATCGAACATCCTCAAAACAACTGGAGTTCACCAAAAGTTCTACTACCTAAACCTGACGGGTCAGCCTGATTTTGTATAGATTACAGAAAAGTCAATGCAGTAATGAAGGCAGACTCCTTCCCAATTCCGTGTTTAGAAGACTGTATTGACAGAGTGGGCAGTGCAAGGTTTCATACCAAGATCGACTTGTTAAAGGGATACTGGCAAGTTTCTTTGACTCCTTGTGCCAAAGAGATATCAGCTTTTGTAACACCTGACAGTCTTTATCAGTGCCGGGTGATGTCATTCGGGCATAAGGTGGTCGCCAGTGTTCCCAACTGTGTAATATATCTTGATGATGTACTTATATACAGTAACACTTGGCAAGAACACTTAAACCAGCTAAAAATTCTATTTAAAAATCTACAAGCAGTGGACTTAGTGATAAATCTGGAAAAAAGCGAATTCGGAAAAGCAAGAGTAACTTACCTCGGACACATAGTGAGGCAAGGACAAGCTTTGCCAAGAACGGCAAAGGTACAAGCCTTAGTAGAGTTCCCTCTCTCTAAATCTAAATGGGAAATAATGAGGTTATTAGGGATGTGCTGTTTTTCTACAGGAAAATTGCATGGAATTTTAGCACTGTGGCTGCTCCATTAATTGACTTGCTACAAAAAAAGAAAAACAATGTAGTATGGTCAGATGAATGCCAGGCAGCTTTTGAAAAGCTAAAGGCAATCTTACCTAATGAACCAGTGTTGGCTGCTCCAAATGTTGTGAAACCCTTTAAAATAGCGATCGATTCTAGCGACCTCGGTGTTGGTGCAGTCCAAGTGCAGGATGACAAATCGGACAAAGAGAAGCCAGTAGGGTACTTTTCAAGAAAACTAAATTGCCATCAAAAAAGTATTTCACTGTGGAAAACGAAACATTCAGACTTTTTCTGACTCTCAAACATTTCAAAGTATATGTCCGCCAGGGCTATAAAGAAACACTAATATAAACTAACAATAGCACATTAACGTATGTGCAAAATTTAAAAACCAAAATGCTAGAATATTTAGATGGAGTTTGTTGTTACAGCCTGATCATTAGAAAATGGTACATATTTTGGGGAAGAACAATGTTATCGCCAGCACTTTGTCACGAATTTAACTATGTTATGTGGATGGGGATGGTACAAAGAAAATGTTGTGATTTATCAGTAGGGTGAATGGGTGTGTGAATGTGAGAAAATGTTAAGAATGTCTTTTTTCCCAGTTTCT
Organism: Heterodontus francisci; assembly: GCF_036365525.1. Taxonomy (NCBI): domain Eukaryota; kingdom Metazoa; phylum Chordata; class Chondrichthyes; order Heterodontiformes; family Heterodontidae; genus Heterodontus; species Heterodontus francisci. The sequence continues at coordinate 3,055,664 of NW_027141093.1, forward strand.
TTGCAGTGCAGGGGCAAGAAAAAAACACCTATCGTTTGGAGAAACTGCAAGAGAAGAAGATGCTTGTCCACTCAGCACAGTATTAGACTGGCAGGAAAGTAAGCTTGTATGCAGCTTGCTGTGAAATGGCATGAGACTGACATCTCTTGTTGTGAAATAAAACTGCAAGAGGGAAATTGATTAATAATAAGAAGCTAGGTGGGAATGTAAACTGTGAGGGAGAGACAGAGGGCCGGATTTTATTTGGTTCACTCCCCCCGAGATTCCTGCACTGCTCCAATTCTGGTCTTTTGAGCATCGCTGATTTTTATCGCTCCACCGCTGGCGGCTGTGACATCAGCTGTCCAGGCCCGAAGCCCGAGATTTCCGTCCCTGAACTCTCCGCCTCTCGACCTCTCTTCCCTCCTTTAAAACACTCATGGAAGCCTACTTCTGTGACCAAGCTTTTGGCCATCTGCTCTAATATGGCCTGATGTGGCTCAGGGTCCAATTTTGCTTTCCGACACTCCTGTGAAGTGCCATGGAACGCTGTATTACGTTAAAGGTGCTCTATAAATTTACACACAAGTTGTTGCTGTTTTTGGTCTGGAATGTATTGCCTGAGAGGATGGTGGAAGGAGACTCAATCGTAAGGTTGAAAAGGGAATTTCGATAAATAGTTGAAAGGAAATGAAGGAGCTGCCATAGGCACGATGGGCCGTCCTGGTTGTAGATGTCGTCGTCGTCGTCCTTCCTTCTACGTGAGGTGATGGACGTGCAGCAAATCCATTGGCGATGGGATAGTTTCCCATGGTGCACTTTGTCTGATAGCTGAAGAGGCCAATCTGTGAGAGGCAGGTTCTTCCACAAGTGTCACATATGAGGTGGGATTATCAGTTGTCGCTCTTTTCCATGTTGGCACCTGCTTTCAAGCTGCTGTAGTCATGGATCGTCATGGTGACGCACACATCAGTCCAAGGGTAATATCGCCATTTCCCTCTGTTGTTGGCCAGTGGCTCCCATGTGTGAAAATCGATGTTTCGGGCCTTCATGTCCTGCTTGCAGGCATCCTTGAAGTGGGGCTTCGGGCATCCAACTGGTCTTCTGTCGTCAGCTACCTCCCCACATAGAATACCCTTGGAAATGTGTCATCCTCCCTCCTACGAACGTGCCTGAGCCAGAAAAGTCACCTCTGCTTGACGAGTGCGAGCATACTCAGGAGATTTGCTTTTGAAAGCATTGTTGCATTTGTGATTTTGTCCAGTGTTTATTTGCGCAGTGTCTCACTGTCTTTTGCACAACTGCCTAGCTAATTTCAAGTCATATAATGTTTTGGCTGCTGGTTTCATGTTGTGCATCAGGTCGGTTCTGCTTTTTGCTTCAACAACAGATGTCATCTCTGCTGAGTAGGTGGGGAAGAGACAGTTGTTCACCTCCTTCTGGAATGTGTATTTGCAACGCAGGTGTGGAAAGAGACGCTGTGGTTTTTGTCAAGGCCTCAGGAGCCAAATCCAACCACAGCAAGAGTGAGGCCATGTTCTTTGGGAACCGGGTCGACCGATCCTTTGTCCCCTTCACCATCAGGTCATCCTACCTAAAGGTGCTGGGGATAATGTTCGGAAGGTCAGGGGCCTGCTCCAAAACCTGGAAGGAGCGAGTGGCCAGGGTACTCTGAGTGAGTGCGAGGAATGATCTCTCTACATTGTGGGTAAAAACCTGGTCATCAGGTGCGAGGCGTTCACGTTGTTGCTGTATGAGGCGCAAGTCTGGCCCATACCCCACTCCTGCGCTGTGGTGGTCACCCGAGCCATTTTCTGCTTTATCTGGAGATCTAAAATGGCCCGGGTCTGGATGGACACAATGTTCAAACCTCTGGATAAGGGTGGGAAAAAATGTAACCAAAACCGCCCTCATCCTGATGATCACTTTTGTGCGCAGCTGCATCAAGCTGTGTGCAGACCTCCAGTACACAAACTCCAAGTGTCACTATGTGCTGAGGTTTTATCTGTGTTGCGAAGGATGGGTCTGGTCACATTGCCGCGGAACGCTCCATTCAGTTGGACTATACCATACCACCTATCCTTCGTGGGAATGTTTCTGCGGGAAAACACCTTTGACCACCAATCAATATGGCAGTGGTCTGCACGGAATGTCCTCAAGGCCCTACGGGAAAAGGAGACAGTGGATCCGGTCAGATGGTTCCCCGAGCAGACTACCAAAGTCATTTGGCAAAATGCCTCATCACCAGAACTTTCAAACAAGCACCAAGACGTAGCTTGGCTGGTGATGAGAAGAGCCCTCCCTATCAGATCCTTCTTGCATGCCCGGAGTCTCGCCCCCTCCACACGCGGCTCTCGAGGTGGCTGCAGTGGGGAAGAGACTGTTGCCCACCTCCGTCTGGAATGTGTCTTTGCAGAGCTGGTGTGGAAAGAGATGCATTGGTTTTTGTCGAGGTTCATCCCAAGCAGCTCTGTAACACAGGAGTCTGTGCTCCACGGGCTGTTCCAAGGGATGCACACCGAGATAAACATCAGCTGCTGCTGGAGGACCATCAATTCGGTGAAAGACGCTCTTTGGTCTGGCAGAAACCTGCTGGTCTTCCAGTGCTAAGAGTTGTTCACGATCGCGTGTTGCAGACTGGCACATTCCAAGGTCCAGGACTACGTGCTGAGGGACACACTAAAGCTTGGGTCAGCCGCAGCAAGGGCTCAATGGGGAAAGACCACTGTGTGAGGTCCTCCCACCATAGTGAACTGAGGGGCTGGACCCATGGGAAACCCCTCGGGCTGTATACACCAAATAGGGGTTTGCATATAAAATGGAATGGAAGGGTTGTGAGGCAACTCACTCCTGTATTGAAGAAAACTGTTTTCATTTGCACTTTTGGAATGTCGACTTGTTGCTGTTTTGAACTGTTTTATAATGCATTGTTTCCAAATTTATATGAATAAAGTATATTTTTAGGAAGAAAAACCTGGGGATTCATGTGCATAGTTCTTTGACGGTGGCAGGACACATTGAGAGAGTAGTTAGCAAGGCATATGAGATCTTGGGCTTCATAAATAGAGGTATTGAGTGCAAAAGCAGGGAAGTTATGCTAGTTTGGCCACAAGCAGAGAATTGCATCCAGTTCCAGTCACCACACTTTTGGAGGGATGTGAGTGACCGTGAGAGAGTGGAGGAGATTTCCCAGAATGGTTCCAGGGATGAGGGATTTTAGTTGTAAGGTTAGGTTGGAGAAGCTGGGGTTGTTCTACTTGCAGCAAAGGAGATTGAGGGGAGATTTGATAGACATGTACAAGATTCTAATAAATATGATAGGTTTAGATAACTTGCGGGGCTATGGGGATAGAGTGGGGGAATGGGACTGAATGGATTAATTTACATGGGCTTGATGGACGAAATGACTTCCTGTACTGTAATGACTCCATGACTCATTGACTCTATGACTCTCTCCTTCTCTCTCTCTCTTTCTCCTTCTCTCTCTCTCTCTCTCTGTCGCTTTACCTATCTCTGCCTCTTTCTCTCTGCCTGTCTCTAGCTGGTCCTCTAACTTTCTATTGCACTCTCTCTCCCTCTCTTACTCTTTTTTTCACCCACTCTCTCTCTCTCTCTCCAATACACACATATTTGTCGATCACACGTCAAAGAAGGAAACGTAATGAAGGAATGTCTGTGCCCTTGAAAATGTTTCCAACAGAATAGTTAAATGTTCAAAGTTTCTGTCGGGAGTTTGACCTGAGATGGTGAGACACAAGAACGTGAGGTTATGAATGTCTTCCCACATGTAATAGGGAATCATTTTCTTCACTGGTGAACCCAAAGGAACAAATATGGCACAAGAATGCGTAAAGTCAGAGGGTTGAGAAACATCCAATGGATCTTCACATATACAAGTCAGCAGACCCACAGAAATACAATAGTTTAGTTTTGAGATACAGCACTGAAACAGGCCCTTCTGCCCACCGAGTCTGTGCCGACCATCAACCACCCATTTATACTAATCCGACACTAATCCCATATTCCTACCGCGTCCCCACCTGTCCCTATATTTCCCTACCTTTACTAGGAGCAATTTATAATGGCCAATTTACCAGCCTTTCGGCAGGAAACCGGAGCAGCTGGAGAAAACCGATGCAGACACAGTGAGAACTTGCAAACTCGACACAGGCAGTACTCAGAATTGAACCCGGGTCGCTGGAGCTGTGAAGCTGCGGTGCTAACCATGGCACCACAGTGCCATTTGCGAGTTCAGAGTCACTGATAGACTGGACAAATATCGAGCAAGTGCTTTTTTCTGAACAAAAACACGACATCTGACCACTTGGCTATTGCACCTTGTCTCGATGTATCTGATAATACTGATACTATTTATATTCCACAGTTGCTTTGAAATCATTGGCAATATAAATGGATTGGGAATGTCAATGGACAGGAACCATTAATGGATTGGGAAAGTCAATGGACTGGAAAATAGCAATTGATTGGGAAAGTTCGCTGCATTGTGAAACATCAATGGACTTGGAAACAGGAATTAAAGGGACAGATGAAAGTATTGCAAACATCAATGGGGTACAATGTGGAGAGACAGGAGAAAATGATGCCTTTTTAAGTAGGGGGCCGTGGGTTCGTAGGAAAAGACCAGGGCTATTTTACTCTCTATCTCACTCCTTTCTTCTATCTGGCTCATTATCACATCCTCTCTCTCAGAGCGTTGGGAATCACTGGAACCCACACTTGCTGCTTAGGTTGTTTGGTTCCAGGAAAATACAAGGTACACATCAGATTGTCAGGAAGGATAAATGTGATTCATAGCCAATCATATTCCTTTTGGTGATGTGTGCTCAGCCTCGTTATATCAGCAAAGGCAGCAGGAAATGCAAATCCTGAAGAGTTTTAATGGAGTGAAGAAGGAGAAAGTGTTGCCAGTGACAGAAGGGTCAGTAACCAGGGGAAGAACATTTAAAGTAATTGGCAAAAGAATTAGAGTTCTGCTGAGGAGATTGTTTATTCAGCAGCGTGTTATTCTGGTCTGGAATGCAATCCTGAAAGGTCAGTGGAAGCAGATTCAATGGTAACTCTAAATTGAATTGGATATATACCTGACATGGAAAATATAACAGGGGTCTGGGGAAAGGACAGGAGTGCAGGAAGTGGGATTCGTAGAATAGCTCTGTTAAATATCCAGCATATGCACAGTAATAAAGTTCAGTGCTTGGACCACCCATATTTTAACTCTATCAAAGGCAGAGAAGGCTCGAGGGCTCATGTGGCTACTCCTCATGTTCTTCCCAGTGTCCAGAATGAAGTGCAACATGGAACTGATTTCCAGATGGCTGAAACAATCAGGGAAACACAAATGCAATGGACATCCTTCAAGGAAACATCCAATTTAAAGTTAGAAACTAAACATAAGGCACGGACGGGGATGGAACCCGTGATTTCCAGTTTACGAGAGTGACGCCATACGACTTGGCCACCATGCCTTTGGCTCGTTGGTGTCTGACGCTCCAGAGGAGGATTTGTGATTCTTTTTCAATTTGGTTGAAACGGCATCTAGAAACATGCACAGAAATAAAGAGGGATTGTGAAATGGGTAACAGATCAGCCTCATTTCCATCATCAGCATCATGAAATCTTCATTCAGACGCTCCATTACCATCCTCAGCTTTTCTCACATCTGTACAATGATATAACAGAGTGGACATTGGGTTGTTACTGGGCAGATTATGTAAATAGACTGGGTTCATCATCATAGGAAGTGATGTAATATAATCAGCACTGCACTTCATGGAGAGTTGTAGATGAAACCTTCCATGCAAGACGTATAGAGTAAACTCTGGTTATTTTAACTGTCAGAGTCTTATAAATTCTGAACTAAGCCTTGACAGATATCAGAATATGATATGGGGGGCACAGTAAACTAAAGCGAAGATGGAGAAATCTTTGCCTCTACCAGAGATCTTTGAAAAGTTCACTGGACTGAACCAAGCCGAGGCGTGACCGAGATGGTTCCAGAGGTTTGCAAGGTATCATACTGCATTGGGTCTCATGCAGAAGCCAGACATGGAGCAGATCAGTACACTATTGTTTGCAATGGAAGGAGTGTGCATGCAACATCCTCATGAAGAACAGAAGGCTACATATGAAGAAGTTATTAAGGCACTCAAGACATACTTTAATGGAGGAAAAAAGTGTCATTGTGGAGCCAAATTTAAAACGCTGTGTTTGCTGACAACGCAACCGCCAGGAGGCGCTGTACTAGCACATGCGCAAATGCAGCCTCTTCCAATGAAACGTCACTGTCTGTGACATTCAGGCAGCTGCCTGGATTAAAGATGGCGCTACTCAATTTATCGCAGAAAAACAACTTTGACCCAAAGATGCCCGCAAAAGTTGCTTTCGCCGCTTCCGTCCCACCCCCAATCGACCCCACTCCCTCTTGCGCATGTACCAGTTATATAGTACCAAGTCATCTTAATTCACCGAAAGTGAATTACTTTAGGAGCAGTGACTGTCATTTCATAACAGCAAATATGGCACATATCGACATAATGGACATGTTTTGGTTGATACTCGGAGAACGTTGCGCTGTTTGAAGTCTCATCAGAAGGACAGCACCTCTGACAGTGCTGCACATCCTCTGTAATTCAGTGAGGTTTCATAGAGTCATAGAGTTATACAGAACCGAAACAGGCCCTTCGGCCATCATGTCCGTGCCGGCCATCAAGCACCTATCTATTCTAATCGCATTTTCCAGCACATGGCCCAAAGCGTTGTATTCTATGGCGTTTTGAGTGCTCATCTAGATACTCCCCAAATGTTGTGAGGGTTCCTGCCACTATCACCCCTTCAGGCAATGCGTTCCAGATTCCAACCACCCTCGGGGTGAAACATTTTTTCCTCAACTCCCCTCTAAACAGTGCCGTCCCATTCTCCTGACGATCATTCCCCACTTCCCTCATCCCTCTCTCTGATGGCTCACTCCCCGCTTCCCCCATCGCCACTCCCATCCTGCTCTCTGGCCGCTCACGCTCCAGGCCATGGGCTCTGTCGCTTCCCTCCGCTCGGCCTCTCGCTCCAACATTGCCCCATCACCCCTCGAGGCGCGCCTTGCATTTTCGGGCGTTGCAGTGAAGAATGATCGACCGTTGGAGCGAGACGCCTAGATGAGGGAAGCGGCATGGCCGAGAGCTAGTGTCTGCAGGGACGTGGGGAGAAGCGGGGCATAAGTGGACGGAGAGAGGGCAGTGCGGGGGGGGTGGGGGTATCGAGCGGCCGGACTGCGCGGGAGCGGGGTAGCGAGGAGCGGGCAGCGAGCAGCCTGGAGTGAGTGGCCGAGGGGTGAGAGCTTTTTCCCGCGCATGCGCCCGTTAGTCCTGGAAGACGTAGGATGTGCAGCATCTCAGAGCACAGGAGATTGTTTGCGCACGTGCGCAGCTTGGAGCGCTCCGATGACGTCGGCTGGCCGCTGCATTGTCAGGAATCACTTTGAATTTAATAAGCGTACCAAACAGAAAGGGGAGAGTATTCATTCATTTATCAATGACTTGTACAAACTCACGGAGGTTTGTGAATATGGGAACTTAAGGGAAGATCTGAATGGAGACAGGATTGTGTTCGGGGTATTAGACAACACCCTTTCAGATTATCTACAGTCCAGAGCTGATCTCACTTTAACAAAAGTGATTCAATTGAGCAGACAAACAGAGGTTAGAAAGTTTAACCAATCCATTGTTTGAGGGGACAGGGAGAGTCTGATCTCGAGAGTAGCAGACTAATTTGAATTTGTTAAGAAAACAAAAGGAAAAATTAGTGGGAAAAGACAAGAAAGACGGGAAGAGCATCTAGTGGTAGCTGCAACCAACTGCAGTATGTGTGGCCGAGAGAGACGCATGTGGGGGAAACTGCCCTGCCAAAGAAATATTTTAAGGCAGAGGTTGATAGATTCTTGATAAGCAAGGGGGTGAAAGGTTATCCTGGGCAGGTGGGAGTGTGGAGTTGAGGTTTCAATCAGAGCAGCCATGATCTTACTGAATGGTGGAGCAGACTCGAGGGGCCGAGTGGTCTTCTCCTGCTCCTAATTGGTATGTTTGAATGTAAGAAAACATGTTCTAGATACAATGAGAACTATCATTTGTTTGGAAATGGATTTCAACCCCCTTTTATCGAAAAGTTGTAGAGCTTTAATTTTTCCACAATTTACAGGCAAATCCTTGTCGAGTTAAGATTGACAAAAACAATGGGCTGGATTCTATAGAGCCCTCGACGTCGAGATCTGCGGTGAGGGTGGGGTGGGGGCTGCCTGAAGATGGCCCCGGATGATGATACCAGAACTGCTGAGTATGTCCAGCATTTTCTGATTTTATTTCAGATTTCCAGTATCTGCAGTATTTTGCTTCTGTGTTAATTTGAAAGTTAAAACTGACCCACCTGTCTACAATTCACACTGGGGTCTCCCATGAAATGATTCCATATAATATTGATGTAATGAATACAGATTCCGAGCACAGATCTTCCTGTGGGGAATTGTGGATATGAAAGCCAGCAGACTGCAGGAATTTCCGCTGGGAGAACAAATTCACAAAATCTACCTTTCATATATCGATTCGTTTTGATTGTCCTTCTGGAAAATTATTTTTAAACAATTTAAACATCAACCCACACCTCCATGACTGGGTCAATTATGAGGTCATCCTCTGACAGGTCCTGTGACAGCTGGAGGCACAAGACATCAGAACCAGATTTGTGACGGGAGTAAAACCCGGAATCCTGTCCCAATGGCTTTTCAAATAAAGCTGTTGCTGTTTGAAAACACAGCAGTTAAACTTTCTGCCTGACCATGAGGGGAGCTGGGGAGAAATTTACAAAACTCAATCCTTGAACAAAATAATTCACAAACCATTGATATCGACATCATGTGAGGATTTATATGCAGCAGAGAAACAAGCAGAATCCAGAAAGTACAGAGGAGAGCTGAAAAAGGAAATGAGATCAGCAAGAGAGTGCATGAGAAAGGATTAGCGGGTCACATAACTGGGAACACTGAAGTATTTTACCAACATATGGACAGTCAATGAAAGGGTGGGTCAATTAGGAGACACTGTGGCGGCAGAGGGTGTGGCTGAGGTACTAATTAAGTACATTTCATCTGTCATCACAAAATAAGCGGATGCTGCAAATGTCACAGTAAAGGAGGATGAAGTGAAGAAATTGGACTAGATGAAAATAGATAAAGAGGAGACAATTACAAGGTTGGCAGCGCTCACAGTAGAAAATTCACCCAGTTTCAAGGGGCTGCATCTTGGGTTGCTGAAGGAAGCAAGGGTGGAATATATCAGAGACTCGAACCACAATCTTTCAATCCTCCTTGAATATGGGAATGATGCCGGAGGACTGGAGGATGCAGGTAAGCTTGGGTAGTTCGATCTTAGTTTAATTTGACCATTTTTATAATGTATCCATTGTAATAACTAACAAGATCAAGAAAGCCAATTTATAATTAACACATGACAAAACGAGACATTTTGTCTTCAGTACTAACGTGCCGTGTAGAGGACACTCTTTGTGGTTAAACATTAACACAACACGGGAAGAAACCGTTACCGATTGTAAGCTTTCACTCAATTGGTGCAGAGTATGAGCGCCAGGGGTTACTTCTGACAGTTGAAGAGATAATCGCATCTCATTGGATAGCTACCATTCACTCCAAGCTAGGCAACCCCCACTCATTTAGGTGCTGTCCTGCCATGACCTGCTTGCTTCAATGGGTGCTTGGAGCTTAGAGAGTCATCTCTCAACAGACGGATTGATAATCAATGGACCATTAAAAACAAGCTCAGCAAAGAAGACACCAGTCCTTCGCATCACAAGCTGGAATGTGAGGACCATGTGTCCTGGCCTTACTGACAACCTTCTGCAGGTTGATGACACACACAAGACAGCTTTGATGGACAAAGAACTCACAAGGCTCAATGTGGACATTGCTGTGCTGCAAGAAACTAGAATCGTTCAAAGTGGATCCCTCAAAGAGAAACACTACACCTTCTTCTGGCAGGGGAAAGCCCAAGAGGCAACTCGTGAGCATGGAGTGGTTTTCACAGTAAAAAAAACACGCCACTTGAGATGAGGGAACCACCCACAGTAGGCTCAGAGAGACTTCTTACTCTTTACTCGTCAACAAGCGCTGGCTCAGTTAATCTTATGTGCATCTATGTCCCGACACTCACCTCCACCCCAGATGTCAAGGATCTATGTGAAACTTGATACTGCCATCAGTAGAATTCCCAGCACCGAGGGATTGTACCTTCTAGGAGACTTCAACGCAAACTTTAGTACTGACTACAGCTTGGCCAACGAGCATAGAGCGCCAGGGGATTGGCAAGATGAATGAAAATGGACAGAGGTTGCTGGAGCTATGCTATCACCATGGACTCAGTGTAATGAACAGCTACTTCCAGGTCAAGCTGTGCCACAAGGTGTCCTGGAGACATCCAACATCATGCCACTGGCACCAGCTAGAGCTTATCATCACCAGACGTACCACCCTCAGCATTGTCCTCATCACTCACAGCTATCACAGCGCTGACTGTGACACTGACCACTCCCTGGTGTGTAGCAAGTTCAGGCTTCAGCCAAGGAAGCTTCATCCATCCAAGAAGACAGGTCGTCCTCAGGTCAACACTTGCCGAACCACTGACCCAGAAAGGACCCAGGAGTTCCTCAACATCATCGATCAGGCACTTTCAGACAACAACGCCCAAGGTCTCAGAGCGGTGACAAAGTGGAATCATCTGTTAACAAGCAGATGGAAAGGTGAGTGGAGTATTACCTTAAACTCTACATAACGGAGAACATTGTTATTGAAGTAGCTCTCGGTGCCATTCCAGACTTCCCTGTCATCGAGGAGATGGACAGCGACCCAACCATAGTCGAGCACAACAAGGCTATTGACCGTCTTGCCAGTGGTAAAGCCCCGAGAAATGATGGTATTCCACCTGAAATCATCAAAACTGGAAAAGCGGCTCTGCTGCAGCATCTCCATGAACTTCTGTGTCTCTGTTGGAAGGAAAGATCTGCACCTCAAAACATACGTGATGCAAACATTGTCACCTTGTATAACAATAAGGGGGAATTGCAGTGACTGCAGCAATTACTGAGGCATCTGCTTACTAAGTATTGTGAGGAAGGTCTTTGCTCACATTGCTCTGACCAGATTGCAGGCCCTGGCATCACACATCTATCCTGAGTCTCAGTGCAGCTTCAGAGCTGGTAGATCGACAGTCGACATGATTTTCTCACTTCGGCAGTTACAGGAGAAGTACTGTCAACAGTACAGACCACTCTGCATTGTCTTTACAAACGAACATACGATTTAGGAGCAAGAGTGGGCCACTTGGCCCTTCGAGCCTGCTTCACCATTCAGTAAGCTCATTGCTGAACTGATTACTCCACATTTCCATCTACCTCCGATAACCTTCCACCCCCTTGCATATGAAGAATCTATCCACCTCTCCCTTAAAAATATTCAAAGACTCTGCTTCCACCGCCTTTTGAGGAAGAAAATTCAAAAGACTCACGACCCTCTGAGAGGAAAAACTGCTCCTCATCTCTGTCTTGAATGGGCGACCCCATATTTTTAAACAGTGACCCCTAGCTCTAGATTCTCCCACAAGGAGAAACATCCTTTCCACATCCACCCTGTCAAAACCCATCAGGAGCTTGTTTGTTTCAATCATGTCGCCTCTTTCTCTTCTGAACTCGAGTGGATACTAACCTAGCATGTCCAATCTTTCCTCGTAAGACAGTCCGACCATTCCATGCATTAGTCTAGTAAACCTTCTCTGTACGACCTCCAATGTATTTACATCCTTCCGTAAATAAGGACACCAGTACTGTACTCAGTACTGCAGAAGTGGTCTCACCAATGCCCAGTATCGCTGAAGCATAACCTCCCTACTATTGTTTAGTATAGTGTTCAATTCCCCTCGCGATAAATTATAACTTCTATTAGCTTTCCTAATTACGTACTGTACCTGCAGACTAACCTTTTGCGATTCATGCACTCGGACACCCAGAAACCTCTGCATTTCAGAGCTCTGCAATTTCTCACCATTTAGATAATAGGCTTTTTTATTCTTCCTGCCAAAGTGGACAATTTCCCACTTTCCCACATTATACTCCATTTGCCATGTCTTTGCCCATTCACTTAACCTATCTACATCCCTTTGTAGCCCCCTTATGTCCTCTTCACAACCTACTTTCCTACCTATCTTTGTAATCAGCAAATTTAGCTACCATACCTTAGGTCCCTTCATCAAAGTCATTTCGAGAATTGTAAAAGGTTGAGGCCCCAGCACAGATCCCTGTGACACACCACTCGTTACTTCTTGCCAACCAGAAAATGACCCATTTATGCTGACTCTCTGTTTCCTGTCAGCTAGCCAAACCTCTAGCCATGCCAATAGGTTACCACCGACACCATGAGCTTTTATTTTCTGCAATAACCTTTGATAAGGCGCCTTATCCTTCTGGAAAACGAGGTACAGTACATCCACCGGTTCCCCTTTATCCACAGCACATGTAACTCCCTCAAAGAACTCCAATAAATTGGTTAAACATGGTTTCCCTTTCACAAAACCATGTTGACTCTGCCTGGTTACCTTAATTTTTTCTAAATGCCCTGCTATAACATCTTCAGTAATAGCTCCTAACATTTCCCCTGAGACAAATGTTAAGCTAACCGGCCTGTCGTTTCCTGCTTTCTGTTTCCCTCCCTTTCTGAATAAATGAATTACATTCTCTATTTTCCAATCTAACATAACCTTCCCAAAGCGAGGAAATTTAGGAAAATTAAAACCAGCGCATCAACTATCTCACTGGTCACTTCAGGACCTGGCGACTTGTCAGCCCGCAGCTCCAATGATTTGCTCAGTACCACTTCCCTGGTGATTGTAATTTTCTTGAGTTCCTCCCTCCCTTCCATTTCCTGACTTGCAGCTAACACTGGGATGTTATTTGTATCCTCAATAGTGAAGACCAATCCAAAGTATCTGTTCAATTCATCTGTCATCTCTTAATTATCCATTATTAATTCCCCAGACACACTTTCCATCGGACCAACACTCACTTTGTTAACTCTTTTCTTTTTAAAATATCTATCGAAACTCTTACTAGATGTCTTTATATTTCTTGCTAGCTTTCTCTCGTACTCTAATTTTACCTTCCTTATCAATCTTTTAGTCATTCTTTGCTGTTTTTTATATTCTGTCCAATCTTCTGACATGCCTCCCATCTTTGCACAATTATAGGCTTTTTCTTTATGTTTGATAGTATCTTTAACTGTTTTCGTGAACCATGGATGGTGAGTCCCACCTTTGGAATTTTTGTTTCTCGTTGAAATGTATCTATTCTGTGTATTCTGAAATTTCCCTTAAATGTCTGCCACTGCATCTCGATTGACCTATCCCTTAACCTAATTTGCCAGTTCACTTTAGCTAGCTCTGCTTTCATGCCCTTATAATTGCCCTTATTTGAGTTTAAAATACTAGTCTGGGACCCACTCTTCTCTCCCTCAAACTGAATGTAAAATTCTATCATATTATGATCGCTACTATCTGGGGCACCTTAACAACTAGGTCATTAATTAATCCTATCTCATTGCACAAAGCCAGGTCTAGTATAGCCTGCTCTCTGGTTGGCTCCAGAACTTATTTTGCCAAGAAATTATCCCAAAAACATTCTATGTACTCCTAATCGAGGCTACCTCTGCCCATCAGAATTTTCCAGTCGACATGGAGATCAAAAGCCCCATAATTATTGCTGTACCTTTCTGACAAGCTGCCATTATTTCTTCTTTTTATACCCCATCCTACAATGTGGTTAATGTTAGGTGGCCTGTACACCACTCCCACAAGTGACTTCTTGCCTGTATTATTTCTCATCTCAACTCAAACTGCTTCTACATCGTGATCTCCTGAACTTAGGTCATCCCTCTCTATTGCGCTAATACCATCATTAATTAACAGAGCTACCCCGCCACCTTTTCCTAGCATCCTGTCCTTCCTAAATGCCATGTAACCTCCAATATTCACATCCCAATCGAAGTCGCCCTGCAGCCATGTCTCTGTAATGACTATCAGATCGTACTTATTTATTCTATTTGTGCTCTCAGTTCATCTGTTTTGTTTCGAAAGCTCCATACATTCAGATACAGAGCATTTAGTTTTGTCCTTTTATTATTTTTGTAACCGCTTGCCTTGTCTGCTGATTTACTCTTTGATTTGTGTACTCTGCCCCTTCCTGTCACAGTCTGTTTCTCATTTCCCATATTTATACCTTTCTCTCGTGCCTTGTCTCTCCTCCTTGATTCACCATATCTACCCAAATGTGATCCCTTCCCCCCACTATTCAGTTTAAAACTGTCTGTACTTCCCTAGTTATGTGGCTCGCTAGAACACCGGCCCCAGCACGGTTCAGGTGCAGACCATCCCAACGGTACAGCCACCACTTTCCCCAGTACTGCTGCCAATGCTCCACGAACCAGAACCCACTTCTGCCACACCATTCTTTGAGCCACGCATTAATGTCTCTAATCTTATTTGTCCGATACCAATTTGCACTTGGCTGAGGTAATAATCCAGAGATGATTACCTTTGAAGTTCTGCTTCTTACTTTGGTGCCTAGTTCCTCATAATGACTAACCAGAACCTCTATCCTTATCCTGCCTATGTTGTTGGTACCGACATGGACCACGACGACTGGATCCTCCCCCTCCCATTGTATGTTTCACTCCAGCCCTGAGCAGACGTCCTGAATCCTGGCACAGGCAGGCAACACAGCTGTCTGGACTCTTGCTCTTTGCTGCAGAAAACAGTGTCAATCCACCTTACTATACTGTCCCCTACTACCACTACATTCCTTTTTTCTCCTTCATTGAGCCGCAAAAACTTACTGCAGATGCGTTTGCCCTGGATCACACTGGCAGCCAGGAGCTCCCACATGCTGCAGCTGTGACACATCACCGGTCCTGTCATCCTTAACGTGTTTCAATTAGCTACTGAATTATTTTATTCAATTGTTTATTTTATTGTATATTTTGTTATGCTTACAACTAGTTTGTTTACCATTTTAAACGTTAGGACTAAAATGGACCTTAATCACTTACCAGATAGTCATCAAACATGCAGCTTCTTCCAAACCAATCAACCACCTGCTTGCCTGCGATGTCACAGCTTAACAGATCCTCACCAAACAGCTCCTTCCACTGCACTGAAACAAAAACCAAATCCTGTATCCTCACCCCAGCAGCTCTCTGTTTCCCAGCTCTCACTCTCCATTGTGTTGTCACTCCTGCCGTGCTCCTCTCTCTCTCGCTCTCACTCTGTCTCTGAGTCTGTGCTTTTAAAACATTTCGGAACTGTCTGTTCCGTCGTGCTGTTCTGACTCTGGTCCAAAATCTATCCCTGGTGTGATTTGAACCCACAACTTCCGAACGTTTTCTTTAACCATTATTTAGAACACCAACACGCTATCCATTGCGC
This sequence comes from Heterodontus francisci, assembly GCF_036365525.1. Classification (NCBI taxonomy): domain Eukaryota; kingdom Metazoa; phylum Chordata; class Chondrichthyes; order Heterodontiformes; family Heterodontidae; genus Heterodontus; species Heterodontus francisci. The sequence continues at coordinate 3,071,185 of NW_027141093.1, forward strand.
CACAGAGCGGCACACATTTTGACAAACATCACCAAGGCCTTTGATCTTGTCACCAGAGACGGACTCTTCACACTGCTCTGGAAACTCGGCTGCCCTCCTGAACTCTCTTCATCTCTCATCTCTTCTTTCCACGAGAACATGCACAGTTCCATCAGTTACAATGGAGCAAGATCAGACACTTTCAAGATCAGCAGTGGGGTAAAGCAGGGCTACGGGCTGGCGCCAACTCTCTTTGGAACAGAGGAACATAGGAGTCGGCCATTCAGCCCGTCGAGCCTTTTCTGCCATTCAATTCGATCATGGCTGATCATCTACCTCAATGCCCCTTTCCCGTGCTATCCCCATATCCCTTGATGTCATGAGTATCAAGATTTCTAACAATTTCTGTCTTGAACATGCTCAATGATTGAGCTGTCACAGACCACGAGGGTACAGAATTCCAATGATTTACCACCGTCTGAGTGTAGAAATTCAACCCTATCTCAGTTTGCAATGGCCTACTCCTTATTCTGAGACTTGGTCCCCTGGTTTTAGACTCACCAACCAGGGCAAACATCCTATCTACATGCACAATGTCACACCCTGTAAGCATTTTGTCAGTTTCAATGAGATCACCTCTCATTCTTCAAAACTTTAAGGAACACAGGCCCAGTTTCCTCAGAAGACAATCCTACCATCCCAGGGAGTAGTCTGGTGACCCTCTGTTTCACTCCCTCTATGGCAAGTATATCCTTCCTTAGATGAGGAGACCAAACTCTACACAATACTCCAGCGCGGTTTCACCAAGGCTCTATACAATTGCAAACAAAAACAAGAAATGCTGGATTCACTCAGCAGGTCTGGCAGCATCTGTGGAAAGAGAAGCAGAGTTAACGTTTCGGGTCAGTGACCCTTCTTCGGAACTGACAAATATTAGAAAAGTCACAGATTATAAACAAGTGAGGTGGGGGTTGGGCAAGAGATAACAAAGGAGAAGGTGCAGATTGGACCAGGCCACATAGCTGACCAAAAGGTCACGGAGCAAAGGCAAACAATATGTTAATGGTGTTTTGAAAGACAAAGCATTAGTACAGATTAGGTGTGAATATACTGAATATAGAACATCAGCAAGTGCAAACCTGAAGAAAAACAACCTGAAAAAAAACAGTGGGTAAGCAAACTGAACAAACTAAGATGAAATGAAATAAATGCAAAAAATGTAAAAAGGAATGCAAAAAAAAAAGGAAGAGAAAATAACTAAAAATGACTAAAAATGAAAGTAAAGTGGGGGGCTGTCATGCTCTGAAATTATTGAACTCAATGTTCAGTCCGGCAGGCTGTAGTGTGCCAAATCGGTAGATGAGATGCTGTTCCTCGAGCTTGCGTTGATGTTCACTGGAACACTGCAGCAATCCCAGGACAGAGATGTGAGCATGAGAGCAGGGGGGAGTGTTGAAATGGCAAGCAACCGGAAGCTCAGGGTCCTGCTTGCGGACTGAGCGGAGATGTTCCGCAAAGCGGTCACCCAGTCTGCGCTTGGTCTCCCCAATGTGGAGGAGACCACACTGTGAGCAGCGAATACAGTATACTACATTGAAAGAAGTACAAGTAAATCGCTGCTTCACCTGAAAGGAGTGTTTGGGGCCTGGGATACTGAGGAGAGAGGAGGTAAATGGGCAGGTATTACACCTCCTGCGATTGCAAGGGAAGGTGCCCTGGGACGGGGACGAGGTGGTGGGGGTAATGGAGGAGTGGACCAGGGTGTCGCGGAGGGAACGATCCCTTCGGATTGCTCACAGGGGAAGGGAGGGGAAGATGCGACTGGTAGTGGCATCACGCTGGAGGTGGCGAAAATGGCGGAGGATGATCCTTTGGATATGGAGGCTGGTGGGATGAAAAGTGAGGACAAGGGGAACCCTGTCACGGTTCTGGGAGGGAGGGGAAGGGGTGAGGGTAGAGGTGCGGGGAATGAGTCGGACACGGTTGAGTGCCCTGTCAACCACAGTGGGGGGAAATCCTCGGTTGAGGAAAAAGGAGGTCATATCAGAAGCACCGTCATGGAAGGTAGCATCATCAGAGCAGATGCGTCGGAGACGGAGAAACTGGGAGAATGGAATGGAGTCCTTACAGGAGGTAGGGTGTGAAGAAGTGTAGTCGAGGTAGCTGTGGGAGTCAGTGGGCTTATAATGGATATTGGTAGACAACCTATCCCCAGAGATGGAGACAGAGAAGTCGAGGAAGGGAAGGGAAGTGTCAGAGATGGACCATGTAAAGGTGAGAGAAGGGTGGAAATTGGAAGCTAAGTTGATAAAGTTTTCTAGTTCGGGGCGGGAGCAGGAAACGGCACCGATACAGTCATCAATGTACCAGAAAAAGAGTTGGGGGAGGGGGCCTGAGTAGGAATGGAACAAAGAATGCTCGACATATCCCACAAAAGACAGGCATAACTAGGACCCATGCGGGTACCCATAGCAACACCTTTTACTTGAAGGAATTGCGTGGAGTTGAAGGAGAAGTTGTTCAATGTGAGAACAAGTTCAGCCAGGCGGAGGAGGGTGGTGGTGGATGGGGACTGGTTGGGCCTCTGTTCCAGGAAGAAGCGGAGAGCCCTCAAACCATCCTGGTGGGGGATGGAGGTGTAGAGCGATTGGACGTCCATAGTGAAGAGGAGGCGGCTGGGACCAGGAAACTGGAAATTGTCAAAATGACGTAGGGCGTCAGAAGAGTCACGGATGTAGGTGGGAAGAGACTGGACCAGCGGAGAAAAGATAGAGTCTAGATAGGAAGAAATAAGTTCAGTTGGGCAGGAGCAGGCTGACACAATGGGTCTGCCGGGACAGTCCCGTTTGTGGATTTTGGGAAGGAGGTAGAAGCGGGCTGTCCGGGGTTGCGGGACTATGAGGTTGGAAGCTGTAGAGGGAAGATCTCCAGAGGAGATGAGGTCAGTGACAGTCCTTTGGACGGTGGCTTGATGTTCGGTGGTGGGGTCATGGTCCAGAGGGAGGTAGGAAGAGGTGTCTGTACTCAAGACCCCTCGTGTGAAGGCCAACATACCATTTGCCTTCCTAATTGATTGCTGCACCTTCATGTGAGCTTTTAGTGTCTCATGAACAAGGACACCCAGGTCCCTTTGGACATCGACACTTCCCAACCTCTCACCATTTAAGAAATACTCTGTCTTTCTCTTTATTCTACCAAAGTGGAGAACTTATTGAGTTTTTCGAGAAGGTGACCAAACAGGTGGATGAGGGTAAAGCAGTGGATGTGGTGTATATGGATTTCAGTAAGGCGTTTGATAAGGTTCCCCACGGTAGGCTATTGCAGAAAATACGGAAGTATGGTCTTGAAGGTGATTTAGATCTTTGGATCAGAAATTGGCTAGCTGAAAGAAGACAGAGGGTGGTGGTTGATGGCAAATGTTCATCCTGGAGTTTAGTTACTAGTGGTGTACCGCAAGGATCTGTTTTGGGGCCACTGCTGTTTGTCATTTTTATAAATGACCTGGAAGAGAGTGTAGAAGGCTGGATTAGTAAATTTGCAGATGACACTAAGGTCGGTGGAGTTGTGGATAGTGCCGAAGGATGTTGTAGGGTACAGAGGGACATAGATAGGCTGCAGAGCTGGGCTGAGAGATGGCAAATGGAGTTTAATGCGGAAAAGTGTGAGGTGATTCACTTTGGAAGGAGTAACAGGAATGCAGAGTACTGGGCTAATGGGAAGATTCTTGGTAGTGTAGATGAACAGAGAGATCTTGGTGTCCAGGTACATAATTCCCTGAAGGTTGCTAACCAGGTTAATAGGGCTGTTAAGAAGGCATATGGTGTGTTAGCTTTTAGTAGTAGGGGGGTCGAGTTTCGGAGCCACGAGGTCATGCTGCAGCTGTACAAAACTCTGGTGAGACCGCACCTGGAGTATTGCGTGCAGTTCTGGTCACCGCATTATAGGAAGGATGTGGAAGCTTTGGAAAGGGTGCAGAGGAGATTTACTAGGATGTTGCCTGGTATGGAGGGAAGGTCTTACGAGGAAAGGCTGAGGGACTTGAGGTTGTTTTCGTTGGAGAGAAGGAGGAGGAGAGGTGACTTAATAGAGACATATAAGATAATCAGAGGGTTAGATAGGGTGGATAGTGAGCGTCTTTTTCCTCGGATGGTGATGGCAAACACGAGGGGACATAGCTTCAAGTTGAGGGGTGATAGATATAGGACAGATGTGAGAGGTAGTTTCTTTACTCAGAGAGTAGTAAGGGCGTGGAACGCCCTACCTGCAGCAGTAGTAGATTCGCCAACTTTAAGGGCATTTAAGTGGTCATTGGATAGACATATGGATGAAAATGGAATAGTGTAGGTCAGATGGTTTCACAGGTCGGCGCAACATCGAGGGCCGAAGGGCCTGTACTGCGCTGTAATGTTCTAATTCTAATTCTAATTCTAATTCACACTTATTCACATTATATTCCATCTGCCATGTTCTTTCTCATTCACGTAGCCTCTCCAGGTCCCCTGGAGGCCTCTCTGCATCCTTTTCAAAGCACACACTTCATCCAGCTTTGTGTCATCTGCAAACTTGGAAATAAAACATTTAATCCCTACATCCAAATCATTTATTTAGGTTGTTAACAGCTGTGGCTTCAACACTGATCCTTGCAGTACCCCAATAGTAACAGCCTGCCATCCTGAGAAGGACCCGTTATTCCTGATCTCTGTTTTCGGTCTGTTAATCAATTCTCAATCCATACCAGTATATTATCCCCAATCCTATGTGCTCTAACTTTGTTTACTCACCTCCTGTGTGGGATCTTACCAAAGCATTAACTGGTTCTCCTTTATCTGTTCTGCAGGTAACGTGCTCGAAAAATTCAACGGGTTTTTTCAAACCTGTTTTCCTTTTCATAAATCTATGTTGACTCTGCCCAATCATATCATTATTTTCTAACTGTCCAGTTATCACATCCTTTATAATTGGTGTATTCTTCTCCATGCTGCTATTGCACACTTTCAGTGACTCAGATGGGGGTGTTCACCTGTCTTTCAGAGCTGACGACAAGCTGTTCATCTTGGCAAGACTGCGCGCTAAGACCAAAGTGGGTAAATTCCTAGTCTGTGAGTTGCTGTTTGCTGATGATGCTGCACTGACATCCCAAAATGGAGTTCACTTACAACATCTTGTCCATCGGTTCTCCCTGGCCTGCAAGGAGTTTGGACTGAAAATCAGCATCAGGAAGATGAAAGTTATGGGCCAGGACGTGGAGACTCCACCTTCCATCAACATCGACAACGTCACTTTGGAGGTCGTCAACAGCTTCACATACCTTGGATCAGCAATCACCAGCAATCTGTCCCTTGATGCTGCAATCAACACCAGGTTTGGCATTGCTGCAGCTGTCATGTCAACGTTGAGAAGACGGATGTGAACCGACAGCAAAGTGACCGAAAATACAAAGCTCCGCGTATACCAGGCTTGTGTTCTCAGCACCCTCATTTAAAGTAGAGAAGCATCAACAACTTATACAAGCCAAGAAAAGCGGCTGAACAGCTTCCACCTCCACTGCGTCAGATGGATATTGGGCATCTCCTGGCAGGACAGAGTGCCGAATGAGGAAGTACACCAGCGTGCAGGGATCCGCAGCATGTTTGCCCTCTTGAGTCAGAGGCGGCTCTGTTGACTGGGCCAAATGAATGACAGTCACATTGCCAAATACATGCTCTGTGGTGAGCTTGCTATAAGCATGAGACCAACAGGTGAGAGAAAAAATCAAGTCATTTGGAGAGGTTTGAATTAATTAAGGAGAGTGGGCATGGATTTATAAATGGAAGTTCATGCTTGACGAATCTAACTGCATTTTTTGATAAACTATCTGAGAATGCTGATGAAGGGAATGTAGTGGATGTTGTTTATATGGATTTTAAGAAAGCATTTTATAAAGTATCACATAAAAGGGTGGTTAACAAAATTGATAGTAAATTGGTTTAAGGACAGAAAACAGCGAGTCATATTAAATGGTTCTTGGTCAGACCGGAGGATAGTCGACAGTGGTGTTCCCCAAGGGTCAGTGCTAGAACCACTGCTTTTTTTGCTACAAATTAATGTCTTCGATCGTGGAATATAGAGTAGAATCACAAAATATGCCGATGACACCAAACTTGGAGGAGTGGCAAACAGTGAGGATGATATGAACTGCCTGAAACAGGATAGTTATCGGCTAGTTGGATGGGCAGAAAGGTGGCAGATGGAGTTTAATAGTGACAAGTGTGACGTGGTGCATTTTAGCAGAAGGAATAGGGAGAGGCAATATATACTCAATGCTACAGTTCTGAAGATTGTGCTGGAATAGAGGGAGCTGGAGTACATGTCCATCATTCTTTGAAGTTGGCAAGACATTTTGCGAGAGTGATTAGCAAAGCATGTGGGATCTTGGGCTTTATAAATAGAGACATTGAGTACAAAAGCAGGGTTGTTATGCTGAACTCTGGTTTGACCCCAACTGGAGTGTTGCGTCCAGTTCTGCTCAGCACACATCAGAAAGGATGAGCGGATTCTTGAGAGGATGCAGAGGAGATTCACCAGAACAGTTCCAGGGATGGAGGGTTTTAGTTTCAAGGTTAGGTTAGAAAAACAGGGTTTTTTCTGCCTGTAATAAAGGAGATTGAGGGGAGAATTGATAGAGGTGTATAAGGCTATGACAGTTTTACATAAGTTGACAAGGAAAAATTGTTCCCATTAACTATTGGTACAAGGACTAGGGGATTCAGATTGAAGGTTTTGGACAAGAGATGCAGGGGGAAGGTGCGGAAGAACTTTTTTACACAGTGATTGGTAATGATCTGTAACTCACTGCCCCCGAGGGCGGAGGAAGTGGAGACAATCATTGGTTACAAAAGGAATTTCGATGGGCATTTGAAGGAAATAAATTTACAGGGCTAGGGGGATCGATCAGACGAGTGTGACTGACTGGATCGCTCCATGGAGAGCCGGCCTGTACTCGATGGGGCAAACGGCCTCCTTCTATACCACAAATGACCCAATGACTAGATGAGTCTATGTCACTCTAAGAATCAAGACAACAGAGTGACAGATTTAACACAACATTATAACATATGTTTGGTTTGACAAATTCAATAATAACTCGTCTCCACTCCTAGTATTTCTAAATCCCACACATTCACTATAATGTGAACAATTATTTCCTGTTGTGTCTCTCTCAGATTTGGAAACTTCACTGTTTTGGAGTGAAGTGACATCTACTGGCGGGAAGCAAAAACTGCAATAAAGCAGCAGAAACTCCACAGTCTGTCAGGGTTAAAGAAACATTGCAATGTGAGGAAATAGTGAGGGAGTTTGATCGGGTTGATGGAAACATGATTCCACTTGTGGTATTGTATGAAGCAAGGGCCGGAAATATAAAATTGTCGTTAATAAAAGAAATGAGGAATTCATGAAAAATGCATTTGCTCAGAGAATGGTTATAGAGATATACAACACTGAAATAGGCCCTTTGGCCCACTGAGTCTGCACTGACCATCAATCACCCACTTATACTAATCCTATGTTAACCCAGAATTCCCTACTACATCCCCACATTTCTCCTATCACCTAACCTAGGGCCAATTTACAACAGTCAATTTATCTATCAACCCTCAAGTCTTTCGTTGTGGGAGGAAACCAGAGTACCTGGTGGAAGCCCACATAAACAACTTGCAAACTCCACACAGGCAGTATACAGAACTGAATCGGAGTCATTGAAGTTGTGAAGCTACAGTGCTCACCACTGCACCACCCTTATAATGTGGATAGAGTAAAAAGTGAGATTGGATGGACAGAAGCAGTCTGAAATGATGGCTCAAACAAAAGGTGAAAACCCTGAATTGTTAACTCTGTTTCTCTCGCCATAGATGCTGTCAGAGGTGCCGAGCATTTCCAGCACTTTCTGTTTTTATTTCAGCTTTGTAGGATATTGTTTTGATCTGAAAAAAATGCGTGATCGGCTGTGGGTGCCAGTGAAATTCTACAGGAGCGAATAAAGATCATGCCAACGGTGGCTGGTTGGTTTCGGGGTGTGATTCTCGCTTTGGGTACATAAGTGATTAATATGTGAAAGATACTGGGTTCAAATCCCAGACGAGCCATTCTCTGTTGCCATTTTTAGTTTAAGGTCATCGATTGGTTTCAGCCTTCCAGAAAGCTGAGCCTGCTTGAGGACGGGGGAACTGGATTCAAAGAGCTTGTCGACAAAATTGAAATGAACAAAATATACAGATTGTCAAGTGGGAATATAAGATTGCAACAGTAACTAAAGGCCTGCTCGAGTCAGCAAATGAAACCCGACCCAAGCCTGACAGCACCACATCCGACCTGGTCCGAGTCCTTTCATTTTTTCCCGTGCCCGAACTGACCACCAGAATGTTCAGTTAAACTAGTTTCCGTTTTTCACTTTTTAAGCGTGTGCAGGTAAGCAACAAAAACTGTAACTGGATTTGAAAGGTTGTTTAAATATACATTAAGATTAGAGCTACGTACCGGAGGCGATGAGCTGAAGATTGTTACCATAGAAGTTGGTGATTGTTAGATTGTTAGTAAAAGAGAAACTCATGGAGTTGTGCCCAGACAGGTTGTCCCGCACTGTATTGATTAAAATATTGCCCGAAGGCTAGAAAATATCATTATACAATCCCTAGACTCCTGCTTTACAGGTTGAAATACTTGCTGCAAGTTTATCCAGAGAGCAGCTGAGATGCAGAGACCAGGAAGGTCTTGAGTGATTAATTATAATAAAATTTACATTCTTATATAAAAGAGATTGTGCGCTACCGTCGATGGAATCGCTCACTGCAGACTAGTGCGGAGTGTTTCCCACCTTGACGTCCTGGCTGTCACTGGATCTTGAGTCCAGGCCTCTGGATTATTGGTCCAGTAGTCTTTGAAATGTCTCCCTTGATCAAATATTTTAATCTGGTAAGTCAGATTTTACAAAAAATAAAACAAACTGATTTAAGACTGCTTCATGTTCAGCAGTGCCAAATGAATAAAGAAATTCAAATATATTCAAAATTATATATCAACTATTAAATACTAATGCCCAGCTTTGAATACAAAAAATGCCTCTAATTGCGTTCTGGTCGAAATGGAATTCTTCAGTGTTTCTGTTTAGCTTGGATTGACTCATCTATTTTCTTGTTTTTCACTTAGTCGATGCCTTTGAATAATTTTGGATTCTTCTTCAGAGTGTCTTCTTTCACCAGGTAGTTCTGACCTCTGATGATGTTGATCGTAATCAGCTTCAATTTGCTGATAGTTTTGGAAGTGAGCAGATTTACTTTGCTTGAGTTTACAACATGGAACTTAGTCTGACGTGTGGACCCATGGGAGGATTTGAAAGCTGCCCTTACAACAGAGCATACAGTTGCATCCATCCAAACAGAGGTACAGTAGAAGTGATATGTTCAGTTCAGTCTGTCGATCATGGGACTTTTAATCTCAGGGTTGTGAGTTTGAGCACCATTTCGTTTTTCCATTTTTTTAGGCTTCATTCGCAGAGAGTACAAGGAGTGTTTGAAATGAAATTCAACAACAGTATGAGAAACTCTCTCTTCCATTCGGGACTCTTAGCTCTCTGCAACATCTCGCTGTGAAAGAATTAACTTTATCTCATTTCTTTTTCAGCTGGGTGTCAGTGCGGCTCTGTGGGACTTCTGGCTGTCTCCCACCTCACAATCCATCAGTGCTGAGAAAGCAATGGGAAATATTACTCATGGCTGAGTAAGCAGAGGACACCGATTTAAGGTGAATGGGAAAAGAACCAAAGGCAACATGAGGAAAATCCTTTTTTATGCATCAAATGGTAAATATCTGATATGTACTGCCTGAGAGTGTGATGGAGAAAGATTCAACCACAGCTTTCAAAAGGATATATGATAACAATCTGAAGGGGGAAAAAATCAGGTTTTCATGGAATACATGAGGATGTGGCATGAGCTGAGTTGCTCGTGCAGAGAGGAAGCACAAGCACGATGAGCTGAATCCCTCCTTTTGTGCTGTAAGTCTTCTGTGATCTATGATTCTATACAAAGTGAAACCAACACTCACATATGAGAAACTGACAGGTACAGTGTAAACCCCACACTAACAAACCAGCAAATGCCAGGGACAGAGTAAAACCAACAGTCCGAGACAAGAAACTGACAGATACTGTGTGAAACCTAAAAATCACTTATCAGGATTTGGCAGTTAATGTGTAAAAACCTGTCTTCAATATCCATCCTGCAAGGTACAAAGAAAATTAGGTACAAACCCAGGCTCATACTTCGAAGACTGAGAGATAAAGAGCAAAACACAGACTCACCTACAAGAGGCTGACAAGTACAGAGAATAAAACAGAAGGGGTGCAGATTAAAAACACATGCATGTAACGGATACTGATAGGGATGGAATCAAACCCTTTCTCACACATGACACGAAAATTGGTGGTGTCGTAAATAGTGAGGAGCCTTAGATTACAGGCCAATATAGATCGTCCGAGGCAGAGAATATAAGAGCATGGAGGTTATGATGGAGCTGTATAAAATGCCAGTTATGCCACAGCTGGAGTACTGTGTGCTCTTCTGGGCACCACACGATAGGAAGGATGTCATTGCACTGGAGAGGGTGCAGAAGAGAGTCACCAGGATGTTGCCTGGGCTGGAGCATTTCAGCTATGAAGAGAGACTGAAAAGGCTAGCGTTGTTTTCCTTAGAGCAGAGAAGGCTGAGGGGAGATAAGATTGAGGTTTACAAAATTATGAGGGGCATTGATGGGTTAGATAGGAAGAAAAATGTTACCTTAGCGGAGGGGTCAATAACCAGGTGGCATAGAGTTAAGGTAAGGTGCAGGAGGGGATTTGAGGAAAAAAAATTACCCAGAGGGTGGTTGGAATCTGTAACGCACTCCCTGAAGAGGTGGTGGAGGCCCGAACCCTCACAACATTTAAGAGGTATTTAGATGAGCACTTGAAATGCTATAGCATACAAGGCTGCGGGCCAAATACTGGAAAATGGGATGAGAATAGTTAGGTGCTTGATGGCCAGCACAGACACAATGGGCTGAAGGGCCTGTTTCTGTGCTGTATAACTCTATCACTCTATATCAGAAACTAATAGATCTGGACAAAAGCTGATGTTCACATAAAAGTTGTTGAAAGATATGTGGTGAAAGTCACATTTTTTTTATTTCCAAAATATACTTTATTCATATAAATCTGTAAAAATTATATTCCAAACAGTTTAAAACAGCATCAAGTTAAAAAATACAAACAGTGCAAAGGTGTTCAGTTACCTTCTATACAATCATGAGTTGCCTCACAACCCTTCCATTTCATTGTCATGCCATTTACATTTTTACATTTACAGCACACAAAATTTCTCCGATACAGTTTGATGGGTTTCCCATGGGTCCAGCCCCTCAGTTCAGCTTGGTGGGGGGACCTTACACTGTGGTCTTTCCCCATTGAGCCTTTGCTGCGGCTGCCCCTAGCTTTAGTGCGTGCCTCAGCATGTAGTCCTGGACCTTGGAATGTGCCAGTCTGCAACATTCGGTGGTGGACAACTCTTTGCGCTGGAAGACCAGCAAGTTTCGGGCAGACCAAAGGGCATCTTTCACCGAATTGATAGTCCTCCAGCAGCAGTTGATGTTTGTCTCGGTGTGCGTCCCTGGGAACAGCCCGTCGAGCACAGACTCCTGTGTTATAGAGCTGCTTGGGATGAACCTCGACAAAAACCACTGCATCCCTTTCCACTCCTGCTTTGCAAAGACATATTCCAGGAGGAGGTGGGCGACTGTCTCTTCCCAACACTGCCACCATGATGATTCTTGCCTCAAATCAGTGCACAACAAAAGAGACTGATTCCGTCAGCCACCTTTTTTTTACAGGCCGACCGGTCCTGGCTGAGAAAGGCAGAGTGAGAGCAGGGAGGGAAGGAGACAAGAGTGAAGATTAAACAGAGAGCGAGAGGGAAGGAGACACCCAGAGTGACAGACAGAGAGAGAACGGCCCCTCATCTTTCAGATCCACCTCCAGTTTCCTGCGGGCTGCCAATTGCAAACCCTTTATTAACAGTAGAACCGAAACCCAGCTCACCACGCAAACACTTCCAGACTCGACCTTCATAGTCAAGGCTTTCCAGAAAGCCAGAGTTTTTAAATATGGTCCCAATACAATTAACACTCAGTAATATTCCCACCTAAACATAGTCCATTCTATACTAAGAAACCTCCTCAGTAACATCACCATTTCCACACACATCCGCTTCCAGCAGTTTGCAGCACCTTACTGCAGCTGTTTGGGGAATCTCCTGTGTTAAGATTGGAGTTGGAAAGCGGCCTTTCCCCGGCAGTGTTATCGTCTCACACTGAATCTGCCAGACATCCTGTTCTCTTATTGCGAGAGAGAAAGCACGGATTTAGGAAATGTTCATTTGAAATGATCTCCATTGAGAACGAGCCCGGCCGTGGGACAGGTATTCCAGTGCAAAGAGCTGTCCATGACCGAGTGTTGCAGACTGGCACATTGCAACGTCCAAGACTATGTGCTGTGGGACGGCATTACAGCTTGGGGAAGCCACCATGGAGTCTCATTAGAAAGTTGACAGTCTCAGGCCCTCGTGCAGCGAGGGGCTGGAACACGAGTAAAACCCCTCGGGCTGTGTGCACCAGAGAATGTTTGATGTGTAATGTAAATACTGTAAATATAACCTGTGCAGGCAGGGATAGTGAGATACCTCATGTACTTTATTGAAAGAAATTGATCTGTACTGTACCTTATGTAATATTAAAATTGAACTGCTTTGCAATGTAATTGCACAAATTATATGAATAAAATACATATTGTGCAAAAGAAAGCAGCTTTCTTGTCAACACGCACCTTGTCTCAGGGCACAACTTTCCTGTGATCTTGTCACACCCAACTTCGCACTATATCTTCTGACACACACACTTTACAGTCTGTCATTTCCAAAAACAAACATTCTAAAATCAAAAGTCCTTTTGTTTATTTCTCCTTTCTTTTCATTTCTCCTCTTTTCTTCTCAATCACTCCCTTCAACAGTCCTATTCAGATCAGCGTGGAATGTGAATAGTGTCACAACTCACCTCTGATACTATTATTACCCTTCTCTTCTCTTGTCTTACTCAATGTGAATGTTTTATCCACCAGTCTGCTGCTGTTTTACACTCTTGCCATACCATCTGGTATCGCATCCATCTGAATTCGGTGCTTTCATGGCCTTACATATCTTTTCCTCTTCCGGATGATTTGTTTGCTTCAGTTCCATTCAACCAGGCTGGACTACAGGGAAGCTTAGAACAAAGAACAAAGAACAGTACAGCACAGGAACAGGCCATTCGGCCCTCCAAGCCTGTGCCGATCTTGATGCCTGCCTAAACTAACACCTTCTGCACTTCCGTGGCCTATATCCCTCTATTCCCTTCCTATTCATGTATTTGTCAAGATCTCTTTTAAACGTCGCTATCATATCTGCTTCCACCACCTCCGCTGGCAGCAAGTTCCAGGCACTCACCACCCTCTGTGCAGAAAGCTTGCCTCGCACATCCCCTCTAAATTTTGCCACTCGGACCTTAAACCTATGTCCCCTAGTAAATGACGCTTCCACCCTAGAAAAAGCTTCTGACTATCCACTCTGTCCATGCCGCTCATAACTTTGTAAACCTCTATCATGTCGCCCCTCCACCTCCGTCGTTCCAGTGAAAACAATCCGAGTTTTTCCAACCTCTCCTCATAGCTAATGCCCTCCAGACCAGGCAACATCCTGGTAAACCTCCTCTGTACCCTCTCCAAAGCCTCCACGTTCTTCTGGTAGTCTGGCGACCAGAATTGCACGCAATATTCTAAGTGTGGCCTAACTAAGGTTCTGTACAGCTGCAACATGACTTGCCAATTTTTATGCTCTATGCCCCGACCGATGAAGGCAAACATGCCGTATGCCTTCTTGACTACCTTATCCACCTGCGTTGTCACATTCAGTGACCTTTGCCTTGGATGGCTCCACGTTGATCCATTACTTTCAGAATCAGCACCTTGAAATAACTCCATAGTACAACTACAGTAACCACACAGAATCTGCTTCAAACACTCCTCCACATTTTATCTCTTCTGACTGTCAACACCTCCAGCTCTTTTGTTGAAGTGGAACCCATCAGGTGTGTATAGGCTCCTTCTATTCTGAAAGCTGTAGCACTGGTTCAGGGAATTCAGCCCTGTTTCTCTACTCTAAAAGCTCAGCCATACTTGATCTGCCTCGTATTTTGCTTTTATTGCAACGTTGAAAGACCTCCAATCCTCTGGAAAACGATGGTCTGAACTTCCACTATTTCTTCCAACAGCCTGGGGTACATTTCATCTGGTCCTGATGATTTATCCACATTCAAGAATGCTCATCCGATTAAGACTTCCTCTCTCCTTAAGTTATGACGTCCAATACTGCACACTCCTCCTCATTAATAGCAATATCTGCATCAGCCCCCCACTTGAGAAGACAGTAAAGTGTTCATTAAGGATATTGGCAACATATTCCACCCCGATACGAAGGTTACATCTTTGATCTTTTTTGTGCGCTGCTCTTTGCTTAGTTGCCTCTTACTCTGATATTTTGACGCAATATCTTTGGGTCCATTGTTATTTTGCTTGTCCATGTTCTTTCCTGCTCTCTCTTTGCTCTTCACCACAGCTCCCAAATGCCTCCAGTACAGTCAAAACACAAGGTGTCAAAAGTGGGATTCGAATCCACGCTTCTAATAAAGGCTGTGATCTGAACGCAGCGCCTTAGGCCGCTCGGCCATCCTGACTATTTTCTGCATATTATTAATGCTAAGGAAATTACTCATTCTTTGTGAAAGTATTTGTGAGATTGTGGAAATGACTGGAAGAGGAAAGACCAGCGGGAAAGCTCGGGCCAAGGCCAAGTCTCACTCCTCCCGGGCTGGACTGCAGTTCCCGGTGGGCCGTGTTCACAGGCTCCTGAGAAAGGGCTGAGCGTGTGCGTGCCAGAGCCCCGGTCTATCTGGCAGCTGTGCTCGAGTATCTGACCGCTGAAATCCTCGAGCCCGCCGGTAACGCGGCCCGGGGCAACAAGAAGACCCGCATCATCCCCAGACATCTGCAGCTTGCCGTCCGCAACGACGAGTGGCTCATCAAGCTGCTGGGAGGGGTGACCATCGCTCAGGGAGGGGTGCTGCCTCATATCCAGGCCGTGCTGTTGGCCATGAAAACCAGCGCTCAGAGCTCCAAGAAAAAGTAAAGCGGCCAAAATGTCATCTAATAAACAAAAGGCTCTTTTCAGAGCCACCCACAGTCTCTGTGAAAGGGCTGGTTACTGTCAGGAGGGAATCAGAGATGGAGTTATTGTAAGAGTGGATTGACCTGTTTCACATCTGTCCAGTTGTCTTTTCAGTTCCCTCTCTGGATTTCGCTCTGTTTCTCTGCTCACACATCTCCCCCTCTAGTTAAGTGAAGAAGTGAACTACAGGGTGTAGAATCAACAATTTAATAAATCCCGCTGCCTTCGATTTTATAAATCCCGAGACCATCCCGGTACATTAATGGGAACTGGTTTGGAGCTGATGAATTAATTTAATAATGGAAGTGTCTGGGTTAATTTTCTGCTTTTCATTTGGACAGTTTGAATTGTGTATTTTTTTTCTCTCCGGTGATCTGAGCGCCACTTCTCAATGAGAATCTGCTCCCAGAACATTCTCGGGCTGTGTTTCTCTCCTAACCTGATCTGTTTAGACCGCACTGTTCCCAGAGGACGGAATCAGTGAGAGTTGTGCACACACAGAAGCTGAGTCCACTGCATTAAGATGTACCTTCTCCCCGGCCCTCCCTGTTCTCCAGACACAAAGTTGCTTGTTGCCCCGGCGACGGGGGAGAGTCGGGGATCCTCTCCCCGCATTGTCAGTGTCTGCAGCCCCGGGGAACTGGCGGTTTCAGTCAGAGTGACCAAGCTACCTTCCAGGACTCTCCCCCTGAATTTGTGAACTGAGACTACACCGAACACATCCCCAGTTAGAGTGAGGGCCGGATATCCCTCTGTTTTATTACAGAGAGTGGGGAAAGGGCTGGGTGGAGGGGATGTCAGCGAGTCACCAGGGATCCTGGATTTACTCCAGATCATTTCCATGTGGAATCTGCAGGCGGGGCCGGGACAGGGATCATTTGATCAGGGGATCAGCTCTTTCCTGAGAGATGTGGATGGCTCTGAGAAGAGCCTTTGTGTTCAGATGTTTACACGTTTCCCCCGCTCTTTCACTTCTTTCCAGACCCTGCTTTCTGAGCCTTCGCTGCTTTCGGCATGACCTTGCTCTTCCATGTCTGCACTTTCTTCAGCGCCTTTCCGCCCGCCGCACTCTTGGCTTTTTTGACCTTCTTCGCAGGAGACTTTTTCTGAAGCGCTGATTTCTTCACCGCCTTATTTGGCGTTGCCGCCTTCTTGCTGCTCGTTTTCTTGGCTGTTACTTTCTTTGTTGTCAATTTCTTGGCTGCTGGTTTCTTCACTAATGACTTATTGTCTGCTGGTTTCGAATGAAGGATTTCTTGTCTGCTGGTTTCTTCACTAAAGATTTCTTATCTGCTGATTACTTCACTAAAGATTTCTTGTCTACTGGTGTCTTCACTAAAGATTTCATGTCTGCTGGTTTCTTCATGAAAGATTTCTTATCTGCTGGTGTCTTCACTAAAGATTTCTTGTCTGCTGGTTTCTTCACTGAAGATTTCTTGGCTGCTGGTGTCTTCGCTAAAGATTTCTTGGCTGCAGGTTTCTTCACTAAAGATTTCTTATCTGCTGGTTACTTCGCTAAAGATTTCTTGGCTGCTGGTGTCTTCACTAAAGATTTCTTAGCTGCTTGTTTCTTCAATAAAGATTTCTTATCTGCTAGTTTCTTCACTAAAGATTTCTTGGCTGCTGGTGTCTTCGCTAAAGATTTCTTGGCTGCTGGTTTCTTCACTAAAGATTTCTTGTCCGCTGGTTTCTTCATGAAAGATTTCTTGTCTGCTTGTTTTTCATGAAAGATTTCTTGTCTGCTGGTGTCTTCACTAAATATTTCTTGTCTGCTGGTTTCTTCACAGAAGATTTCTTATCTGCTGGCTTCTTCACTAAAGATTTCTTGGCTGCTGGTGTCTTCGCTCAAGATTTCTTGGCTGCTGGTTTCTTCACTAAAGATTTCTTGTCTGCTTGTTTCTTCACTAAAGATTTCTTGTCTGCTGGTTTCTTCATGAAAGATTCTTAGCTGCTGGTTTCTTCACGAAAGATTTCTTGTCTGCTGGTTTCTTCACTAAAGATTTCTTGTCTGCTGGTTTCTTCACTAAAGATGTCTTAGCTGCTGGTTTCTTCACTAAAGATTTCTTGCCTGCTGGTTTCTTCACTAAAGATTTCTTGTCTGCTGGTTCCTTTACCTTCTTTCCAACTTTTCCCTGGGTTTTCCTGCTTGCTGATTTTGAAGGAGCCGGAGGCTCCCTGTCCCTTGATCTGCACCAGGGAGCCTTTGTTCACAATCCTCTTGATACTTTGCTTGATCTGGGTCCAGAGCTTCTCCACATCGACACCGCTGCTTCCCAGAGCCTTCTTTATGGCGGCCAGGGACATCCCCTTACGATCGCTGCAAGCCAGCACAATCTTGAGGATCTGTTCGCCCAACGGGAGACCGGCTGGCTTGTTCCGGGGAGCCGTCTTCTTCTTCTTGGGGGTCTTGACTTGGGCGGCGGCGGCGGCTGGAGGAGCCGTTTGGGCTGCTGCACTATCGGTCATGTCCGGGACTCTGCACAAATTCTCACTGTCAGTGTGAACTGGGTCAGAAATGAAGCCGGTGATGGTGGCACAGAGCAACTTCAAGGCAGAGAGAGGACGGGGCGGAGACAAGCTGCTGTCAGCTCCCGGCTCCTGCTGTCTCTCTGTGTTTCTCTCTCCTCACAAACTCTCCAATTCCATTGAAATTCAGAGACTCCAGACTTCCAGACTAGATCCTTCCTGTCTCTCACTCCAGTATGTTTGCTGTTGCAAAGCTTTCACTAGGATTGAGGACTCCATTTTCCATTTCACCTGGTTTTATTGCTGCACTGACCGCCCTCTCTCACCCCTCGCTGACATGTTCTCTACTTTTCAACTGAAATCTTGAAATCAAAAAAAAAATGATCACGAATTCCCACTTTGGGGCTGAGCAGGGAGCAGGGCAGTTCTTTGACTGGAAAATCATTTGATTTTACACAAGAATGACTCTGAAATCCGGTGATGAGAGCGGACCCACAAACACAGTGGCTTTAGACTAACCCGCCTTCCCCTTTAATACAATCTCTCTTCCACAATATTCACATCTGCATATTCACAGGACAAACTGTTCCCTGAATGTAGAGTTCCCAGGACAGGTTTTCCCCTCCGCTCGGTCTGTGCTGCGGATTCTCGGGGGTGAGTTGTATTTTCTCAGCTCAGTCAGTGTTAAACAGTCTGGGGCCGGCGCTCCGAATATTGTCTGTTAACCAGATTCCGCTACAAGAGCCAATCACAGTTGTGACTTTTTTTTATTCATTCATGGGATTTGCCTGTGAGTCCAGAACCAGGGGTCATAATTGAAGGATATGGGGTAAACCTTTCAGTTTGTCCTTTCTCTCTCTGCCCCTCTCTCTCTGCCGACACTCACCCCGGTCCCCTCTCTCCCTCTTACTCTGCTCTCTCTCTCTCCCTCTCTCTGACAGTTGCAGAGAGCAAGAACTCTCTGCTTTGTGGTTAGTCATTTAAAAAAATCGTAGCCGTCAGTTTCACAGCTGAAAGTTGCTTTGAGCAGAGACAGCACTTCCGAAACTCGGAAAGCTCGGGTTTTTCTGGAGGGCTTTTAAAAGAAATCAGAACTGCTGGAAAGCTCCGAACTTGTCCGAGGTTCTGAAACGTTGTCTCTGCTCGAAGGACCTGTCAGCTGTGAAACTGATTGCTGCAATTTGATTGAAAGTCAGACTGGTCTGGAAGAAGGAGACAATGGGAAATTTCTCATCCCTGAAAGTATCAGTTACGGACCGAACTGTTTTAACGTGGACACTGGTGTCCATGTACAGACATGTTGCCAACCACTGTTCTTCACACAGACTTACCAATCACACACTGATCGACGCTAACAAATAATTTGACTTCTTTTTTATTGAAGACTGACAATACTATATACAATTTACAGGAGAGTATTACAGGCACATCTTACTGAGGATCAACCCATCTCCTACTCTGTGTCACATACTGTATGACATAACTTCCTGAAGTGATGATGCACACACGAGTTACCAATTCCTTGAAACAAAGAGTAGGCATAAATGGGCCATTTTCTCATTGGCAGGATGTGACTGGTGGAGTGCCACAAGAATCAGTGCTTGGGGTTCAATTATTTACTATCTATATAAATTACATGGAGGAGGGGGTAGAGTGTAATATATCCAAATTTGCTGACGATACCAAAATAGGTAGGAGGGCATATTATCATGAAGACATAAGGAATCTGCAAGGGGATATAGATAGGTTGAGTGAGTGGGCAAAAACTTGGCAGATGGAGTTTAATGCAGGAAAGTGTGAGGTCATACACTTTGTTGGGAAGAATCAAAATGCAGACTATTATTTAAATGGAGAGAGACTCCAAAAAAGAGGTATCTGGGTGTTCTTGTGATTGAAACACAAAAAGTTAGCATGCAGGTGCAGCAAGTAATTAAGAGGGCAAATGGAATTTTGGCCTTTATTGCTAGGGGGCTGGAGTTTAATAATAGGGAAGTCTTGTTAAAACTGTACAGGGTGTTAGTGAGGCCGCACCTGGAGTATTGAGTACAGTTTTGGTCCCCGTATTTAAGAAAGGATATACTGGCATTGGACACAGTTCAAAAGAGATTCACTAGGCTGATTCCTGGGAGAAAGGGGTTGACTTATCAAGAATGGCGAACAAGTTAGGCCTTTATACATTAAAGTTTAGAAGAATGAGGGTGATCGTATTGAAATGTATAAGATTCTGAGGGGGCTTGACAGGGTAGATGTTTCCACTCGTGGGGGAATCTCAAACTAGGTGACATAGTTACAGAATAAGGGGACAGTCATTTAAAACTGAGATGCAAAGGAATTTCTTCTCTCAGAGGGTAGTGAATGTCTGGAATTCTAAAACCAGAGAGTTGTGGAGACTAAATCACTGAAAGCATTTAAGGAGGAGGTAGATAGATTTTTGAAATATTGCGGAGTTGAGGGCTATGAGGAGCTGGCACGAAAGTGGTGTTGAGGTCTGGGGCAAATCAGCCCTGATCTTATTAAATGGTGGGGCAGACCTTGGGGGCTGAATGGCCTGCTCCTGCTCCTATTTCTTATGTTCTTATAAGGGGGCTACAAAGAGATGTAGATCGGTTAACTGAGCGGGCAACGACCTGGCAAATGGAGTAAAATGTGAGAAAGTGTGAAATTGTCCACTTTTGCAAGAAGAATAAAAAAGAAGCATATTATCTAAATGGTGAGAGATTGCAGAGCCCTGAGATGCAGAGGGATCTGGGTGTCCTCGTGTATGAATCGCACAAGGTTAGTAAGCAGGTACAGCACGTAATTAGGAAAGCTAATAGAATGCTTGCGTTTATCTCGAGGGGAATTGAATACAAAGGTAGGGAGGTTATGCTTCAGTTATACAGGGCTTAGGTGAGACCACATCTGCAGGACTGTGAACAGTACTGGTATTCTTATTTAAGGAAGGATGTGAATGCATTGGAGGCAGTGCAGAGAAGGTTTACTGGACAAATACCTGGAATGGGCGGGCTGTCTTACAAGGAAACATTGGACAGGCTTGGCTTGTATCCGCCAGAGTTTAGAAGAGTAAAAGGCAACCCGATTGAAACACATAAGATCCTGAGGGTCTTGACAGGGTGGTTGTAGAAAGGGTGTTTCCCCTTGTGGGAGAATCTAAAATTAGGGGTCACTGTTTAAAAATAAGGGGTCGCCTATTTAAGGCAGAGATGAGGAGAATTGTTTTCTGTTAGAGGGTTGTGTGTCTTTGCCGTTCTCTTCCTGAAAATGCAGTGGAAGCAGAGTCTTTGAATATTTTTAAGGCAGATGTAGATAGATTCTTGATAAGCAAGGGGGTGGTCAGGGGTAGCTGGAAATGTGGGTAATCAGTTCAGCTATGTAAGTATTGAATGGCGGAGCAGGCTTGAAGGGCCGAATGGCCTACTCCTGCTCCTAATTCATATGTTCATATGCTTGTATGTTTGTATGAAGCCCAAGATGCCATATATTTTACTACCACTCTCTCAATATGCCCTGCTACCTGCAAAGATCGATGCACATGCATCCCCAGGTCCCTCTGTTCCTGAACACTCTTTCGAACTGTGCCATTCAGTATACATTGCCTCTCCCTATTCCTTCTCTCAAAATGCATCACCTCACACTTAACAGTATTAAATTCCATCCGTCACCACTCTGCTCATTCTGCTGGCCTATCTATGTCCTATTGCAGGCGGTTCACATCATCCTCAATGTTTGCCTCACCTCCAAGTTTGGTATTGTCAGCAAATTTTGAGATTCTACTCCGTATTCCAAGATTCCCACATTTTATACATAGCAAGAAAAGCAGTGATCCGAGCACTGACCCTTGGGGAACACCACTGTCTACCATCCCCCAGTCTGAACAGAAACCATTTACTACAACTTGCTTGTTTCTGCCCTGAATCCAATTTTGTAACCAATTGGACACTGACCCTCCTATTCCATGAGCCTCAATTTTGTTAACCAGCCTTTTATGTGAGACCTTATCAAATGCTTTCATAAAATCCATAGAAACAACATCCACTGCATTTCCTTCATCAAACTTCTCTGCTCCTACATCAAAAAATTCAATTCGATTAGTGAAGCATGATCTGCCTTTTACAAATCCATGCTGGATATCCTTAATTAACTCAAACCTCTCTAAATGTCCATTGATATTTTCCCTGATCATCATTTCTGAAACCTCAGCCAGCATCGATGTTAAATTAACTGAGATGGAGTTGCTTGGACTGTCCTGACACCCTTTCTTGAATAAGGGTGTCATTTGCCACTCTCCAATCCCCTTATCCAGGGAAGATTGGAAGATTATGGCAAGCCCTTCCTGGATGCGTCTGGACATGCAAGGACTCAACTACCAGCAAGCGTATAAAGCAAGACCCAGGCTCAGGGCCTTCAGTTACCTGGAGGAGAGTCGGACAGGCAGCGGATCCTGTGAGGAACCACAGTTCAGGAAAGATGAAAGGGTCATTGTGAGTGTACAGAGGAGATTAAGTTAAAGGTTTACCAGCTTATAAGCAAGTGCAGACACAAGGAACGGTGCTGGGGCAAATAATAGGAAGCTGTGATCGGTCGGAAGGCAGGAGTGATTATCTGACAGAAGAGATGATGGTGCAAGGCAAAAGTCAGGGAAACAACAAGTAACATTTGACCAACACAGATACCAGGAGTGGGGGTTGACACACACAGATATATGTCGAATGGATTTTAAGTCCAACACCTTAACCATTTGGCCGTCCTGGGTTATTAACCCAACGCTGAAAATGAAATTTAATGTGATTCAGGTGCCATCTGGCCTTTTACAATCTACAATTATGACTCTTCTCACATGCTAAATAGGACCCTTCATTACTTATGAACCTCAATCGGATCACCCCTCAGTCTAGGTTTCTCCAAGGTGTAGGGTCCCAACTCTTTTCGTCCAACTTGATAATGAAGATGTCTTATACTGGGAATTAGTTTACTGTCTCTCCTCTGTACACTGTCAAAAGCCTCAATATCACCCATCATGTCAGGAGACCATGACTGGATACAATATTCCAAGTGAGGCCTGAACAAGGTTTCATAAAAGGACAAATTCGGGACATCTCAGATACTGAAGGAGTCCTTGTCCAGGAGCAGCAAGACCTGGACAACATTCAGGCTTGGCCTGCTAAGTGGCAAGTAACATTCACACCACATAAGTACCAGACAATGACCATCTCCAGCAAGAGAGAATGTAACCATTTCCCTTTGATGTTCAACAGCATTACCCTCGCTGAATCCCCCCCACCATCAACATCCTGGGGGTAACCATTGACACAAGCTTAACTGGACCATTCATATAAATACTGTGGCTACAGGGTAAAACAGATAGTGAGAATTCTGCAATGAATAATTCAGCTCTCGGCACTAGGTGAAATGCTCATGAGGAGAGCTGCAAAAATGGATTGGTCAGGTATGCAGAAAAGTGGCACATGGAATTCAAATTGGAGAAGTGCAAGGTGATGGATTTGGTGAGGTAAAATACGGCAAAGGAATACACAATTAATGGGAGAATACTGAGAGGTGCAGAGGAAGTGAGGGACCTTGAAGTGAATGTCCATAGATCCCTGAAAATAGCAGAAAAGGTTGATAAGTTGGTTAAGAAGGCTTATGGAATCCTTTCCTTTATTAGCCGAGGTATAGAATATAAGAGCAGGGAGGTTATGCTGGAACTGGATCAATCATTAGTTAGGCCACAACTTCAGTTCTGTGTGCAGTTCTGGTCACCTCATTACAGAAAGGATGTAATTGCACTCGAGAGGTTACAGAGGATATTTACGAGGGTGTTGCCAGCTCTGGAAAAATGCAGCGTTGAGGAAAGATTGGATCAGCTGGGGTTGAATAGAGGAGGCTGAGTGGAGATTTGATTGAAATGTGCAAAATTATGAGGGGTCTGGATAGAGTGGATGGGAAGGGTCTATTTACCTGAGCAGGGAGGTCAATGACTGAGGGGCATAGATTTAAAGTGATTCGTTGAACGATTAGAGATGAGATGAGGAAACGTTTTTTCACCCAGAGGGTGCGAGGGGTCTGAAACACAGTGCCTATAAGGGTAGCTGAGGCAGAAACCCTCAATTCATTTAAGAGGAGTCTGGATGTGCACCTCAAATGCCTGAACCTGCAGGGCTACGGTCCAAATGCTGGATAATGGGATTCCACTGGGTGGCCCGATTTTTGGCCTTCCTGTGCTGTAAATGTTCTATGTTAAATGATTCTATGCAGACACGTTGGGCCGAATAGCCTCCTTCTGCACTGTAACAATTCTGTGATTTCTGACTCTCCGAAATTTGTCCATCAACGACAAGGCACAAGCCAGGATGAGTGCAGCTCCAACGATACTCTAGAAACTCGAAACCGTTCAGGACAAAGCAGCTGCCTTGATTGTCACCCCATTCACCACCTTAAACATTCACTCCCTTTACCACTGACGCACAGTGGCAGCAGTGTGTACCATCTGTCAGATGCACTGCTGCAACTCACCAAGGCTCCTTAGAAAACACCTTCCAAACCATCGACCTCCACCACCTTGAAGGATGCATGGAACCACCACCATCTGCAAGTTCCCCTCCAAGTCACACACCATCTGATCTGCAACAATATCGCTCTTCATTCACTGATGTTGGGTCAGAATCCTTGATCTCCCTTCCTAATAGCACTGTGGGTGTACCTACACCACATGGAGTGCAGCAATTCAAGAAGGCAGCTCACCGCCACCTTGTCAAGGACAATTAGAGATGGGTAACAAATTCTGGCCTTGCCAGCGTCGCTCCCATCCCATGAAAGAATATGCCTCATCTTATATGCAATTATCCTCTGAATGCAACCCAACTCCCTATTTGCTCCAGCGATCACTTCACAGCATTGCTGCTACACCTTTTGAGATCTGTGCACTGGAACATCCAGATCTCTGCTCAAAATTATTTTCTTTCTGCACCTGCTTTAATGTTTTTCCCTGAAGGGTGTATGAATGTTGACTATTCGCCCTGTCCACATGAATAACACTGCACTTACCAAAATTAAACATCATTTACCAGTCATGGACCCAATCTCCCAGCACATTAAGATCAGCCTGAAACAGTCGAGCATCGTCTCCAGTCTGAAAACTCGCACAGAACTTCAAATCATCTGTAAATTTACAGATCGTGCCCCCTACACCTACATGCAGATCATTAATCAAAATAGTAAAGAGCAACAGACCCAACACCGATCCCTGTGGGACACCACTGGTAACTTGTCTCCAAACAGATCCAGATCCATCTGTAACTACTTCCTGCCTGTGTCCTGCCAGTCAGTTCCCAATCCAGATCAATATATTACCACTGATACCAGGAACTTTCATCTTGTAGACAAGCCTCTTGTGTGGAGCCTTATCAAAATCTTTTGGATGAGATCAGCTAATTAAACTGAGGCCGAGGATTAGGCCTAGGCCCGTCCTGCTCTGTGTGTGGGTCTCAGGACGACACAAGGTGAGATCAGCTCACTGAGCACAGACCCTTCCTGCTCTATATGGTGCTTAGTACCTCACCAAATGAAAATAACTAACACACCACAGGCCATGGAGCCTCGACCCATCCTCCTCTGATTGTGGTTCAGTGCCAACCAGGTCAGATCAGCTAATTCAGCACAGGCTGGAGATAGAAGATGGATCTTTACTTCTCTGGGGACTCCGTACCATACCAGGAGTGATGAAGTAAAATACCACAGGACGGAGATGGAGCCTCTGATTTCCCTGTTCTGTGTGCGGCTCTGTACAACACCGTGTGAGATGAACTATCATCCCTCAGGCTGAGGAAGGAGCCTGGGGGCCCATTCTGTTCTGTGTGGCTCCTACCACATTGGGTGGGTTCAGTTACCTCAACACAGGCCATGAATACAACCAGGCCCTTTCCTGCTCCATGTGGCTCAGTATCACACCAGGTGACATCAGCTAACACAGCACAGGTTGGGGCTGGAGCTTGGGCCCGTCCTGCTCTGTGGGCTCAGTAAAACAACCCGTAAGTTGAACTTTTTTCAAAAGGCTTCAGTGGATTTAACTCTGTGTCCAACACTGTGAGGCAGCTTTCTGTGTTTATAAAGAGTGCAATTTATTGACTGGTCTCTTGGATCTGGGATCAAACAGGGTGACAGACGGAGGTCTGCATGCAGAGGGTTTGGAGGTGAGCTCTGATTCCTAACCCTTTCTGGATTGTGAGGAATAAAGAATTAATGGGAGAGAGAGAATGTGGGAGAAGGGATGATGGAAGAATTTGTCCGTGAACCTGATTAAAAGTGGCTCAAACGCAAGATAATATTAAGATATCAAGAGCAGAACATTAACATAATCTGAGCTCTGCGATCTGGTCGGGTCCCATTCCCCTGAAATGAGGAATGAACGGGTGGGGAAATTCCGCCTGGAGTTATATTTTTCTCCAATGAAGATGAGTTCACAGTGAGACCGGAATAGCTCAGTTGGGAGAACAGCAGAGTGAAGAACCAGGATACGATCCCTGGTTTCATCAGGTTACATTTGGTGTCTCCTTCATTTTAAGTAGAGAGAATCAGAGGGGAGATTTTCCACTCTTGACCCCATGGGCTGAATTTTAAACTAACGGTGTGGCTCTCGGCAGAGGCACAGGAAGCGGGTGACGTCACAACACGAGTGAAATGTGGCCGGCCGACCCCGATCACGGAGCAACCGACCAATTAATGAAGGGGAGGCATGGGGCCCATGTAATCAAGGACCACAGCCAGGAACGAGGTGCCGATGGCACCGACATCTGACACAACGGCAGGTGCTGGCACCATATTTAAAGGGCTGCCAGCCCTGCATTCACTGCTGCCTGGTTTAAAGGAGTGACTTCCTGAGAACTCTCTGCTGCCCCTGGACCCATTCTGCTTCCTCTGCTGCCCCAGGACCCGTTCTGCTGCCTCTGTTGCCTGGTGGGTAAGGAGCTGAATGCGAGCCTGCAGTGACCATTGTCCCACGGTTTAGCGATGCCCCCCTGCAGATTCTCCTCCCGGTGGCAAGAGAAAGGTGGATGATCCTCTTCCCCAGGGATGGGAGGTGAAGACCTGTCCACCTGACCAAGCAAAGCTGGCTGGAAATAGTCGGTGAGGTCAGCAGTCGTGTGGTCAACCTCAGGACATGGATCCAGTGCAGGAAGTGGGCCAATGACCTGATCCAGGCTGCTCAGGCGAAAACGCAAAACACTTTGGAACCTTTGGGCATTGCATGTGGCAGAGTGTTTGATGGAAGGGGTGTGACCACCCAGTCATGTGTATTGGGGAAGGGCAGCTGGAGAGGCACACGTCAGTCATTGTATAACCTAACACAGTCCCTCGAGAGGGGCCGCATGCAGGAGCCACATGTGTGTCCCCATCATGGACTGCTGGACTATCACCATCAGAGATGTTGGGCTTGTCCCCGCTGGGAGACTAACTTTGTTCATCAGTGGCTGCAGGAGAAGACATCCCACAATCGGAAACAACGTGTCAAGACTGGCGGTGGAGGCCTTATCTCCAATGTCCTCATCCCAATGGAGGAGGAGGTCATGGAACTGGCAGAGCAGCAAAGCAGCTGCTCCATAGCTGATGGAGAGACAGGGGCATCTATCCAAGAGAGTGAGTGAACATCCCCGGGGCACAAGGGAGCATCTGCTGCAAAGGAGCCACACTGCTCATCTGTTCACCACTGCATCAATGGAGCTGTACAGAAGGGGTGGTTGGAATATCACGATGGGCAGACCCTAAATCTTCAGGGCGGCACAGTGGCGCAGTGGTTAGCACTGCAGCCTCACAGCTCCAGGGACCCGGGTTCGATTCTGGGTACTGCCTGTGTGGAGTTTGCAAGTTCTCCCTGTGTCTGCGTGGGTTTTCTCCGGGTGCTCCGGTTTCCTCCCACAAGCCAAAAGACTTGCAGGTTGGTAGGTAAATTGACCATTATAAATTGTCACTAGTATAGGTAGGTGGTAGGGAAGTATAGGGACAGGTGGGGATGTTTGGTAGGAATATGGGATTAGTGTAGGATTAGTATAAATGGGGGGTTGATGGTCGGCACAGACTCGAAGGGCCTGTTTCAGTGCTGTATCTCTAATCTAATCTAATGTCCTTGTTTGCTCATGAAGGCCCAGATGAATGACAAAAGCAAAGAGCTGGAGAGACTGGGAGACAGCCGGACACGTCGGAGGAGGAGGAGGGAGCCTCAGATGGTGCACCATCACATCATTCCCCTGCACCCTCCACCAGAACAGAAACGCTCACGCAAACTCATGAGCACATCATAGACAGGCCCGGGCATCTGACGGAGGCTGTGACAGCCGAGGCCACTGGCAGTTGGCGGTCTGTGGGAGGCCAGGCCCACACTGAGGCCCAGGCTGATGACATGCCTCTGGTGTCACCAGCAACACGGGAAATGCTGCAGCTGCAGCGAGAGGTCAGGTAACATCTGGCAGAGTTGCCAGAGGTAATGTGCACCCAAACAAGGACGATGGAGCAGTCCATCCAGGCCTTGGGTGCTGCACTGTCTCTGATGGGGATGTGTCTGGCTTCCTCCATTGAGAGATTGGTCTCTCTCATGGAGGTTCAGATCCAGCAGACCAATCAGTGGCTGCCGAGAATGTGTGCAGACCTGCACTCCATCGCTTTGTCCATGAGCTCCATCTAGCGGTGACAAGACGAGAGGGGGACGAGGCACCTGAACTCTTGCACGTCCCTCTCAGGTCAGCAGGGAGGTACAAGCGTGTCTTATAAGGGAGAGGAGCAGCTCGCTGCTACATCTGGGGTCTCCTCTCAGGGTGCTCCTGGTGTGGACAGAAGCTCGAAAGTCCCTCTGCCCGTGACACCAGTGATGCCAGTGCCTCCATCATCCTCGATGACAGAGTGGGTCCCTGTACCTTTGCGGGAGGCCCTCAGTGTGCCGGGGCCCTGCAGGCCTCAGGCAGCCAGAGGACCGCCACCAATGTCATCCCAAGCCATGGGGCAGCAAGGTCAGCAGCCTGTCTCCACCTCAGCTGACAGAGCAGGGGGAGTAGCAGGTAGGAACACCCGGAAAAGATTTAAGAAGAGCACCTAGATTCACTGAGTGGTTCACGGGTGAATATACATTCCAGATGGATAGGGTTGTGTTTGGTGTCACACGGAATAAAGAAATGATGTTCTCTCACTATGTCTCCTTCTTATTGTTGATGCCCTTTTGGACTCCATTTCAACCCTTCCTCCCAAGGGGCTGGAAGTGAGGGACCAAGCCCTGAGTTCACAAAGCTTCGGCCTTGCCACTGTGCGATGTGTACCTGGGCGCTGCAGTGTAGAAGGAAGGAGCTAACAACAGGGCTGTTTAAAGCTAAGACTTTATTGCCTTGGTTCAAAGGTAAGGCTCAAAGGAAACGTGAATGTATAAGGGTGTCTCGTGTCTCCCTTGTGTGTATCTCATGGTGGCTTTCCTGCTGTGCCTGAGGTCCTTCATCTGGCACTGCCTGAGCAGCGTCCTCCTCCACATCCTCATCATCAGAGGAGACATCGCACTCCATGATATCCTCACTAGTCAACACCTCACCCTTCTGTGGTGCCAGGTTGTGCAGTGCACAGCAAACCACGACGATATGCGAGACCCTCGCCGGGACGTACTGAAGGGCTCCACTGGAACAATCTAGGCGCTTCAATCTCATCTTCAGGAGACCAATGTCCTCCTTGATGGTCGCTCGGATTGACCCGCAGCAGCTGTTGTACCTCTGCTCTGCATCCTTGTGTGGGTTCCTCACAGGCGTCAGTACTCATGTCCTCACTGGGTTGCCCTTATCTCCAAGGATCCATGTCAGAAAGCGTATGGGGCCACGGAAAAGTTCTGGCACCTGGGACTGCCTTGGTATGCAGGCGTTATGGCTGCTTCCCGGGATTTGTGCACACCCCTGTAGGATCCATTTGTGATGGTCACAGACCAGTTGCACACTGAGCAAATGGAAGCCCTTCCTGTTGAAGGCTGCTGGCTGGTCTGCAGAAGCCATGATGGTCACATGGGTGCATTCGATGACACCCTACACCTGGGGGAATCCAGCGATGGCCCCGAATCCTATAGCCCTCTCAGCTTGACTGTTTGGATCGATGTGCACAAAGTTACCGGCCCTCCTGCAGAGGACATTGGTGACCTCCTTGATGCACAGATTCACCACAGACTGTGAGATTCCTCACATATCTCCAATGGATCCCCGCAATGATCTGGTGGTGTAGAGGTTCAGTGGAACAGTGATCTTCAGTGACACCGGCATCAGGTGCCCACCAAGTCCCATGGGGAACAGCTGCATCATGGCCAAGAGATCAGTGACAACCTCTGTGGAGAGTTGCAGTCTATGGAGACACTGTCACTCGGACATCTGCAGGTAGTTGAACCTTGGCTGACGTGTTCCTCTGCCTCCTTCTCCAGCCTCCTGTTCGAGGCTGGCCCTCCTGTTGGCCCCAAGGCTGCTGTGGTGTCCCTGCTGGTGCCTGCGTTTCCCTCCCTCCCTCTCCACTCATCCTCAATGGGAGCCTCTAATCCAGGGTGAATGAGGCCCATGACAGGTTGCCCCTCCCTGAGTGCAAGGCCTTCACAGTAAACTACACCCAGCCACATTTACCTCACTTGTCACCCTCATTGAGATGGCACTGCCCCAATGGCACCCTGGTGTGGCACCCCCTGCAGAGCTGGCACATTGGCCTCCACTCCTGACAGTGATTCCGGATGCGCTTTCCCCCTCCACCCTTGCTGCCAAGTGACGCTGCCTCACCCGATGACTTTCCAGTGAAGCCAACAATCAGCTCCCACTTCCCATTCACCTCCTTTAACCAGGCGAGGCTCTGAAGCCCCGTGGTTCCTGTGCGCTATTAGTTCAATTGGACCCAGTGAATAAAATTGCTGATAATTGGACTCATAAATACTTTAAATGGCTTCTTGCCGTGTGGATGTGCGAAGTCTGCCCTCCATGTCAGCCGCCGACAGAAAAATCCGTTCCAACGTCTTCCATCCTTATTTTATGCACCCCCCCTCCCCCTCCCCAGCCTCCATTCCCGTCTCCAACGGTCCCTTAAAATTCTGGCCCATGTCTCTAAGACGAATGGGAGTGAAACTACATCTGCTCCTTAGACTGAACAGGGAGAGCTTCTCTCTCTGTGTTTAAAGTGAATGAATCTGATCTTTACCTTGTCTTGCTGGAACGTTCACTGTCTGGAAATGTCTGTTTGAAAATGTTTTCCTGTTATATTAACGGGGCAGAGGAGCAGATGTGAGGTACTGTTCAACAGACAGGTTTGGAAGTGGGTGAAGGGGGCGAGTGACGGTGTGAGTGAGAGGTGCAGTGAGTTGGCCATTCTCAATAGAATGTCAGGAATGCATGTCAGAGGAACAGACCAGGCTGGAAACACAGAAAGTGCGAGGAGAAGCTGGTGTGGAAAACAGAGATTAAACAACAGGCTTGTTCAGTTGGTTTGGGTCTGGTGTTTAGAATACCCGGAATCTGGGTTCACTTCCCTTCCAACTCAGGCAATTGCACCAACATTATGTTCATAAAACCACAGACTGATACCCAAAGAAGGAGACCATTTGGTCCGTTGTGTCAGTGCTGTCTCTTTGGTTGTGCTATCCAATTAGTCCGACTGCTCAGCTTTTTCCTGTAATCTGTACATTTTCCTTCCAGTATTTATCCCTATTGCTTTTCAAAGTTACTACTGAATCTGCTTTCAAGTCCTGATCAGACAGTGCATTCCAGATCACAACACATCACTGTATAAAAAATCACTCCTCATTTCGCCTCTGGTTCTTTTCTCAATCACCTGATAAATACATCCTCTGGTTACTGACCCTTTTGCCACTGGAAACAATTTCTCCTTATTTAACTTATTGAAAACCTTCTTGATGATGTCGCAGACTAGATTGCCAGTAAAACTGAAGCCCATGCGATAAAAGGGACAATGACAGCATGCATATGAAGTTAGCAGACTAAGAGAACATAGGAGCAGGAGTAGGCCATTCAGACATCGAGACCACCCCACCATTCATTATGATGATGACTGATCATCCACTTCAATGTCTTTTTCCCACATTATCTCCATATCCCCTATGTCATCTGTATTTAGAAATCCGTCAATCTCTGCTTTAAACATACTCAATGACTGAGCTTCCACAGCTCTCTGGGGTAGAGAATTCCAAAGATTCACAACTTTCTGAGCAAAGAAATTTCTCCTCGACTCATTCCGAAGTGGTTTTCCCCTTATGTTGAAATTGTGTCCCCTGGTTCTAGATCCTCAACCGGAGGAAATAGCTTCATCTACCTGTCTATCCCTTTAAATATTTTGTAAGTTTCAATGAGATTACCTCTCATTCTTCAAAACTCTAGAGAATACAGTCCCAGTTTCCCGAATTTCTCTTCATAGGACAGTCCTGCCATCCCGGGAACATGTCTGGTGAACCTTCATTGCACTCCCTCGATGGCAATGATATCCTTCCGAAGGTAAGGGGACCAAAACTGCACACAGTATTCAAACTGCAGACCATCAAAGGTTATATACAATTGAAGCAGGACTTCACTACTCCTGTACTCAAATCCTCTTGCGATAGATTCTAACATATAATTCACGTTCTCAATTGCTTGCTGCACCTGCATGTTAGTTTTCAGTCACTTATTGACAAGGACACTCAGGCCCCTTTGTACATCTACACTTTCTAATCTCTTACCATTTAAAAAATAATCTGCACATCTGTTCCTCCTACCAAAGTGGATAACCTCACATTTTTACACATTATATTCCATATGCCACTTTCTTGTCCACTCACTAAGTCTGTCTAAATCCCCTTGAAGCCGCTTTGCATCTTTCTCACAACACACATTCCCACCTAGTTTTGTGTCATCTGCGAACTTGGAAATACTACATTTGGTCCCCACATCCGAATCATTGATATATATTGTAAGCAGCTGGGTCACAGTGTGGTGGTGAACAGTTGTATTTCTGTCTGGAGGAAGGTTTACAGTGGGTTCCCCATTGTTCCTCATAACATCAGTTCTGTGCAGACACTGGAAAAGCTGGGGTTGTTCTCCTTGGAGCAGAGCAAGTTCAGAACAACTTTGACAGAGTTAGAATCAAGGAATCAAATGGTTACAGTACAGAAGGAGACCATTCAGTCCATCATGTCCATGACAGCTCTTTGCAAGAGCAAATCAGCTAATTCCACTCCTCTGCCCTTTAAGTGTAACCCTGCACATTTTCTCCATTCAGGTGTTATCCAATTCCCTTTTGAAAGCCACGATTGAATCTGCCTCCAGCACTCTCTCAGGCAGTGTATTCCAGATCCGAACCACTCGCTCTGTCCCACACCCCTGGTACCATTGCAGAAAATCTCTTCTGTTCATTTCATCCCTCATAAATAATTGAATTGAAATGTTTATTAGGAAATGTGCAACATGAAAAGGAGAGAGAAATAAATGCTGTGAAGAATAGAAGTCAAAGTTTGGAAGGTAAAAAGAGCAAAAGATGTCACATTTATTCTGGTTGAGTGAGAGGAATATATCACACTTTGCGGATTTTTTAAGAGGATTTACTGATAAACCTGGGATTTGAGAGGAAGCTGGTTCATGGTTTACAGAACAAATTAAGCCCCTGGGGTGGAGCCAACAGCTGCACCGTCCAATAACAGACAGGAAGGGGACACTGTCTCAGGCCTGGTGAGCTCAGTCGATGAAAGCATGAAACTCTGAATCTCAAGTTTTTGAGTTTGAGCCCCACGGTGGGTGTTTTTTATTTCCTTTCTGGGCTGATTTTCCAGGCATTCTCCAGCTCTGAATTCCTCGGCAGAGAGTTCAAGGAGTGTTTGAAATGAGATTCAACAGCAGTATGAGAAAGTCTCTCCTTGATTCAGGACTCTTACCTCTCTGCGGCAACTCGCTGCTGAAGATTGAACTTCATCTCATCTCATTTTCAGCTCAGGGTCAGTGTGGATCAATGGGATTGCTGGCTGTCTCTCCCTTCACAATCTATCAGTGCTGACAAAGCAATGGGGAATATTACTCACATGTTGCAATGTTTTATCAATATTTGAATGTATTTCACACTGTGTCCAACTGTGTGAATCTCCCCTGGTATATCAGCTCACCAACACTTCAACAGAACATTCACATAATGTGAGCTCTGTGATCTGTTTGGATCACATTCCCAAGACCTGGAAAGTGGGATTGGGCTGGATCGCTCTTTTTCAGCTTGCACAGACACGATTGCGAAATGGTCTCATTCTGTGCCATACATTTTTCTCCATTTTCTGTGTACTATGAAGTGAGGTGTGATAGGGAGGGGCAATTCCACTCGGGTTATCGGGTCGGGTCGGGCCAGGTTCAAGGCAGGCTGGTTCCAGGTCGGACTGAGTCCGGGTCGGACACACACAGTAAGTATGACATTTATCTCTGCTGGGAAGTTGAGTTAAATAAGTGTCAAAAGTTGAAAAGGCAACCTAAGCTGGGAGTCCGGGTCATCAAGGAGGGAAACTCTGAGTCTGCGCAGTGAGCAAGTGAGCATCTCTATGACGTCATTGCGCTCATGCTGCAACTTCCGATGGATTCGGAATCGGGAGGTAGATAAAGTGAACATTCCGGTGGTCGGGTAAGGCTCGGGTTAGTTTGGGCGTGGGAATAAATGGAGATACTCGGGCCGGGTCGGGTTCGGGTCCAATGTGGTTCTGTTGGGTTCGGGTCGGGGTTTTTTTCCTGACCTGAGCAGGCCTTTACCGCTCTGTCAGTTCAGTCCCTTATTTAAAATATTACTTGGAGTTCTGTTTTCCAGGGTCTCGGCTGTTTAAGTGTTTCCCAGACCCACTACTCTGATTAATCAGACATTTTGCTGCTAACTGCTGCTGCTACAATTGAAATGTATAAAAGAATTTCCAGTGACCTGCAACCAATGGACAAATACATTTCAGAAAGATAAAGCTCATTCACCAATCCACAAATGTGTCTTTCTGCTTATATTTATAAACAACTCCTTCTCTCCACGATAAGAACTATACAATCACTCCAGTTATTTGAAAGTTAGTATAAGATGTTCCAGTTCATCAATTTTAAAACTGCAGCAGGTATTTTCCAGAAAACTTCTCTGTTGGAACCTCAGTCCCATTTAGATTGAAAGTGGACAATTAATGTATTCACTTGTTCATTGTGGACAGGTGTCTGACTTCGAATAAATCTCATTAACTTTCAATGAGGTGGCAGTATTTCTGTTCTCCCATTTTACACAGTCTGTCCTGTTCATGCACCATGTTTTTATTCTCCTCTCCCATTCTCCACAGGATACAGATTACAAGCATCATCAATCTAGCTGTTGAAAAGCATTGGAAGAATCTGGTCACACAGGTATTGAAACATTCATTATCTTCCATTTTACAAGTTGGTTGCTTTAAACACAGTAAGATGTGCAATCATCTTGAAAAGAGATTCTCTTCAATATCAAATACAAACTGAATTACAAACCTGACAGACAAACACAGGAGAACAAGTGACTAGTGAACACAAACCTCATGGTGCTCATTTTCAGATTTATTGCAGTCATCCGACAAAACAAGTGAAAGAATATTACAGTGAAATGATTTGGAAAGTAAGTGTGACTTTTGTTGGTGCCTTTCTTTGCTCTGTTGGTGAAACTTTCTTGCACCTGACTCCTGTTCATGTCTCTGTTTCCTCTATTGAATGAGGAAGGAGGTATTTGATCAGAAATCAACTGGATTGTGTACCTTTGAGAGGGGATTTCAGCACCGTCAGGGCTGGAAACAGGAGTGAGTGAAAGACAATGTGTGGAGTTTGATTTTGTACAGAGGGAGCGCAAATCTAACAGGACTGTGAGATATTGGCCTGCATTTTACAGCCCCAATAGCGGTGAACTCTGAGACTTTCACTGCTATTGAGGGTCTGAACAGCACTCCAACTGCCGGTACATGCACACACTAACACTTGCATCTGGAAGTTGTGGTGGTGAGAAATGTGCTTTGAAGGAGCCTCTGATCATAATCACACCAGCCCACTCTTTATAGTGACAGGGACCTGTAGTTCAGCAATTTGGGCTCATTGACCACAATGTATCCTGATTTTTACCTGGGTTGGATTAAAGCCGGTACCAACAGGCTCAGGGCTGTTCGGGAAGGACTTTTCTGTTGACACAACAGCTCCACTATTCCAGGAAGACACCGGCAGCAGCAGTGGTCAACTTTCAGAAAGGAGTTCAGACATTTTAAATGTTGTATTTTATTTCTTAATTGTATGTATGTTTTTAGCATGGCCTGACCAGAGTTCCTAAATTTATATCTGACTTTTTATTAACAAGATTGAAGTGCTTTTAAAAGATCTCTAAATGTATGTGACTTTTAATCAAGATTTACTTGGCCTCTTTGTAAAGACTCTTGAGCAAGATTGAAGTGACTTTTAAAAACTACATCTTATCCTTTAAAATCCTGCTTCCATGTAGATGACATTGGAAGATGACTTCAGAATAGCTTAGACTATCTTTCTAACAGGTACTGCAACAGCTTAAGACCTACTTTTCTGCAAAAGCTGGTGAATTACCTTCCGGGAGCGGAGAGGAGCGGAGCGGAGCAGACCTATATGGACCGATATGAGGAGAACGCCGAGAGCAGAGCCTATAAATCCAATCCGAGGATCGAGGCCCAGTCTCTTACCTTCCAGGAGTGGAGTGGAGCTCTTCCAGTGTGCTGGAGTTTTGAAAAAAAAGACCGCAATTGTTGAGAACGCGATCGGTAGGTGGCGCTGTTTTGGCACAAGCGCAAACACAGCATGTGCCACGAAAACGTCACAGCTTGCGACAGTCGCAGCTGCCAGACTAAAGATGGCGCTGCTCAAAGAATCACAGAGATGAAACCTAACAAACACGTGGCAGAATACAATGGCCGGAGTGAGAGAGTAGAGCCGGCCGGGGAGAGCAGCGCGGGGGCCGGTGAGAGCAGCGCGGGGGCCGGGGACAGCAGCGCGGGGAGACCAGCTGTAGCGGTGCCGGGGGGCGGGGGGGGGAGAAAGAGGGAGAAGGAGTGGGGGAGAAAGAGGGAGGGGGGAGAAAGAGGGAGAGGCGAAGAGGGAGGGGGAGAAGGAGGGAGAGGGAGGGGGAGAAAGAGGGAGAGGGAAAGAGGGAGGGGGAGAAGGAGGGAGAGGGAGGGGGGAGAAAGAGGGAGAGGGAGGGGGGAGAAAGAGGGAGGGGAGCGAAATAGGGAGAGGGAGGGGGGGAGAAAGAGGGAGATGGGGGAGAAAGAGGGAGAGGGGGAGAAAGAGGGAGAGGGAGAGAAAGAGGGAGGGGGAGAAAGAGGGAGAGGGGGAGGGAGGGAGAAAGAGGGAGAGGGGGAGAAAGAGGGAGAGGGGGAGGGGGAGAAAGAGGGAGGGGTAAGGAAGGGGGAGGGGGAGAAAGAGGGAGAGGGGGAGGGAGAGGGAGGGGAGAAAGAGGGAGAGGGGGAGAAAGAGGGAGAGGGAGAGAAAGAGGGAGGGGGAGAAAGAGGGAGAGGGGGGAGGGGGGAGAAATAGGGAGAGGGAGGGGGGAGAAAGAGGGAGAGGGGGAGAAAGAGTGAGTGGGGAGAAAGAGGGAGAGGGAGGGGTAAGGAAGGGGGGAGGGGGAGAAAGAGGGAGGGGGAGAAAGAGGGAGAGGGGGAGAAAGAGGGAGTGGGAGGAGGGGGGAGAAAGAGGGAGAGGGAGGGGGAGAGCTGTGGGGAGAGTGAGGAAGGGGAGAGAGTGGGGGGAGCAGCAGAACGGAAGGGGAGTGCCTTTTTCTGTGCATGCGCTATGAACACAACAGCAAAAGACTTACTGGCCAGTCCCTGGACCCGGTGACACCAAGGTCTTCGGACGCTCGCTCCCCGCGGCTCTCTACGGCCTTTCACTTCCGGCCCTCTCCATTCAGCCGTTCCCTCCAGCTGCGGATGCCCAATCCATTTGTTTTCTCCCCTACCCAGTTGCTTTCTCTACTTCTCCACAGTACTTCAGGCATTGCAACTGTTTGGTCCCTGCATTTTGCATGCTCCCTCTCCCCACCCCTCCCTGCTCTCCCCACCCCTCCCCATCTTCACCCACCCCTCCCTCTACCCTCCCACCATAGTTGAATATCTGAAGTGCAGTTGCAAAGTCGGGGAAATAGCATGCAAAACAAAACCTCAACAATTCTGGGTTTAAATTACTGAAAAGATTTATTAAGTTCATTAAGTATCACAGGAACTGCTGTGCATGGATACATGAGTGTTGTGTCCAGCATTCCCGTTAGACAGACAGGCCGAGTCTCTGCTATGCACAGCTAAAGAGATTGTTCCTGGAGAGCCTTGTGGTGAATAAAAGCTTGGCTCTCTATTCCACTACTGTATTGTCCATGTGAAGAAGGCAAAGTCACAAGAGTCTGAGCTCAGTCTATTCTTGGTGAATGTTCCCCAAGCGCATCCCAATGTGCATTCCCAATTCATCCATAAATGCAATGTTCCTTTCCACATCGTGACCAGCTCTGCAGCATGATCCAGTTGCCTTCGTTGCTTGAATGCTGACCTTATGTCTCAAGGATTGTTTTCTCGACGGCATGTTTTACATGAAAAGAAATAAAGCAAATCAGAGTCAGAGCTTGCCTCCCTCCATCCACTGAAATTACTGTTGTGCACACCTTTGTAAGTTCTGCAGTGAAGGCACCAATTGATAACGTCGCCAATGAAGCACTTATTACCCACCTCAGATGCAGGAATCAGCACATCCTTGCGTCCTCTCCCGCACTGCCTCCTTTGCTTGAATGGCGTCCTTAAGTGTCAAAGATTGTTTTCTCAAGGGCACGTTTTACATGAAAGAAAATAAGGAAAGAACATCAGTGTCAGAGCTTCCCTCCCTCCAATGGAATTACTGTTGAGCATGCTTTGTGTACTGTGGTAAAGGCATGTACTGATAACACTGCCAATGAATCACTTAGTACCCACCTCAGCTGTAGGAGGCAGGATGATGTTACTGCCCCTATCTCGTGATGGTTCAATGCTGCTCTCAGGGAAAACATGAATGATGTGAGGGTGCTGGAAAAGAAGCACATTTCTTTTGGGCTATGAACATAAAGCTGGCCATTTAGCCCAGCAGTTCCCTGCTAGTGGTTATGTTACTCGTGCGTCTTTCCATCCATTCCAATTTAATCCTGCCTACTACTATCACCAGTTGTGTTCACAGCAAGAGCATTCACATTTCTGCTACCACTGGACACGGCATGCTTGTTTCTTTTAGTGCTCAGTCTCTTCTTGCTGAATGTTCCCCAAGTGCTTGACCCCTTTGGACGCCCTCTCTGCTTGACAGGCAGCAACTGGCAATTGCGGAGTCTCACAAGGCTCTGCATGGTTGTTTCAATGTCGGATGGGGAAACAGGTGGCTGTGTGTCCATGTGCACTGCTCTGATCGGTGTAGGAGCAGGTAACTGTGTGCCCATGTGCACTGCTCTGATGGGTGTAGGAGCAGGTAACTGTGTGCCCATGTGCACTGCCCTGATGGGTGTAGGTGCAGGTAACTGTGTGCCCATGTGCACTGCTCTGATGGGTGTAGGAGCAGGTAACTATGTGCCCATGTGCACTGCTCTGATGGGTGTAGGAGCAGGTAACTGTGTGCCCATGTGCACTGCCCTGATGGGTGTAGCAGCAGGTGACTGTGTAACTGAGCAGCAAGGAGAAGGAACCGCAAGTAGGGGAAGTGGAGATTTTAACAGCAGGCATATGTATGGTCCGTCAGATCATTAGGCCAGGGGGTAAGACGTGACTGATGTCCAGCGCGCGGCCACCTCCATCCGAAGGTGCTTCTGGGCAATTGTTGGGCATAGTAAATGGCTCCATCTCATTAGCCAGTCCTTGCTGCCAGCGGAGAGTCTGTTGCCGCAGCCAGTCCAGTCTCCTCATGAATGCTGCCGTTCCACTCTGCAGAACGGCCTGTTGTAGCTGGTAGAATTGATCTGAAAGCAAGCGGTATTTTTCATTGTGGCTGAGGAGCCTTGGCTGTTCCTCTGTAATCACAATGGCAGCAGCCATGTCTGTCGTTGTTGGTGTCTGAGATGCACGCCAGCGACAATTGAGGGCGAGCCTGTCCAAAGGCAGACCAAGATGCCTCTGCACAACAACAGCATGTTTGCAGGGCAACAAAGTCTGAATGGAGAAGATGCAGCTGCAGGTAGCCTGGCCATCATGTACCTGCAGTGTGTACTGTTTGGCGCCAGAAATCACAGTCACTGTGCCTTCATCCTGCTACATGCGGTGGCCCAGACAATGGAAATGTTTTAAGAGCAACTCACAACAGGGACTGGAGAACATGCGGTGGCCCAGACAATGGAAATGTTTTCAGAGCAACTCACAACAGGGACTGGAGATAATGCAGTGGCCCAGACAATGGAAATGTTTTCAGAGCAACTCACAACAGGGACTGGAGAACATGCGGTGGACCAGACAATGGAAATGTTTTCAGAGAAACTTACAAAGGCAGAGCAACTTACATTGGAACAATCTCCTGTGTCAAATAAAAATGAAGCAAGTCTCCAAAACGAATAAATAATTCAGATAAAATGCGAGAAAAACCCGACGAAACCTCTCCTCCTTCCACTTTCAAAAAGTCGCGACGAAGCTTTGACGCATGCGCAGTGGCCAAACTGGCGTGCACCCGTGGAAGACGAAATAACGCGATGACGTCATCTGCGCATGCGCACAACGGTCCTGGCAGGTCGTACCGCAGCGCATGCGCAGATATGAGTAGACTGTCTGCGCATGCGCATACCGCGTCATCTGCGCATGCGCAAAGCGCTCCTGGTAAGCCGGACCGCAGCGCATGCGCAGGGGGCATGAGACCGTCTGCGCATGTGCGTACCGCGGCGCATCCTGATGACGTGTGCGATGACGGAGCGTTGTCATGAATCACTTTGAAAAAAGAAGCCAACTGTGACGTCAGAGGAGAACTGCAAGGTGATTGGTTGGTGAGTCACTGCTGTCAGTTTATTTAAATATCTTAAAGAAAAGGGCAAAGTTTTTTGTTTAAAAAAAACCTCTGCTGATAAGATGAGTACTACTAAAGTGTTTTTTTTATTCAGTGTAGCTCATGAAGGACTTTAGATTGTAGTATGTAGAACAAGGCCCCTAGTGTCATTAGTATTTTTTAATTAAGGGAGTAACTAATTAATCTAAGGGTAAGTCATGGCAGGAGAGCTCAGCCCCGTGATATGCTCCTCCTGCGCTATGTTGGGATTCAGGAACCCTCCCAGTCTCCATGACGACCATGGGTGCAGGAAGTGTATCCAGCTGAAGCTACTGGCTACTCGCATTATGGAGCTGGAACTTCGGGTGGTTTCACTGTGGAGCGTCCGCGAAGCTGAGGACGTGATGGATAGCATGTTCAGTGAGGTGGTTGCACCGCAGGTAATGGATGCACAGGCAGAAAAGGGATGGGTGACCACCAGATGGAATAGGAGGAGCAGGCAGGTAGTGCAGGAGTCCCCTGTGGCCATCCCCCTCTCAAACAGATACACTGCTTTGGTTACTGTTGGGGTGAAGACCTCCCAGGGGAAAAGAGCAAAAGCGCGGTCCGTGGCACCATGGAGGGCTCTGCTGCACAGCAGGGGAGGAAAAGGGGTGGAAGAGCTATTGTGATAGGGGATTCTATCATAAGGGGTGCAGATAGGCGTTTCTGTGGCCGCAAACGAGACTCCAGGATGGTATGTTGCCTCCCTAATACTAGTGTCAAGGATGTTTCGGAGCAGCTGCCGGAAATTTTGAAAGGGGAGGGTGTGCAGCCAGAGATCGTGGTCCATATTGGTACGAACGACATAGGCAGGAAGAGAGATGAGGTTCTGCAAAGTGAATATAGGGAGTTAGGCAGAAGGTTAAAGAGCAGGACCTCTCGGGTTGCAATCTCAGGATTACTCCCTGTGACACGTGCTAGTGCGGATAGGAATAGGAGGATTAGGCAAATGAATGCGTTGCTGAAGACTGGCGAAGGCGGGAGGGCTTCTGGTACTTGGATCATTGGGATCTCTTCTGGTGCAGAGGTGACCTGTACAAGAGGGACGGGTTGCACCTGAACTGGAAGGGGACCAATATCCTTGTAGGGAGATTTTATAGTAATACACGGGAGGGTTTACACAAGTCTTGCAGCGGGGGTGGGACCCAAAGTAGTAGTCTCTCCAATGAGATAGTTGAGGCAAATGGAGAGGTTAAAGCAAGCAATTCCAGTAGGCAGGCCAGGCAGGGGCAGGACAGGGAGCGTGGATGGTCTGGTAGGCTAAACTGCATTTACTTTAATGCAAGTATCCTTACAGGTAAGGCAGATGAACTCAGAGCATGGATCGGTACATGGGATCGTGATATTGTAGCGATTACGGAAACGTGGTTGAGGGATGGGCAGGACTGGCAGCTCAATGTTTCGGGGTACCGATCCTTCCGGCGTGACAGAGGTGGAGGTAAGAGAGGAGGGGGAGTTGCACTATTGATTAGGGAGGACATCAGTACTTAGAGAGGATATCCCGGGGTGAATGTCCAGTGAGGCCATACTGGTAGAACTTAGAAATAATAAAAGGGTGATCCCTTTGATGGGATTATACTATAGGCCCCACAATAGTCAGAGGGAAGTGGAGGAGCATATATGTAGGGAAATCACAGATAGGTATAGGAATTATAGGGTTGTAATAGTAGGTGATTTTAACTTCCCTAATATTGACTGGGATTGCCTTAGTGCTAAGGGATCAGATGGGGAAGAATGTGTTAAGTGAATCCAGGATAGTTATCTGAAGCAGTACGTGGATGGCCCGACTAGAGAAGGGGCTACACTCGACCTCCTCTTCGGAAATGAGGATGGGCAGGTGGTTGATGTGTCAGTGGGGGAGCACTTTGGGACCAGTGACCATAACTCTATTAGCTTCAAGATAGTTATGAAAAAGGATAGGACTGGTCCTCAGGTTGAAGTCCTAAATTGGGGGAAGGCTAATTTCCATGGCATCAGACAGGAACTCTGAAAAGTTGAATGGGAGAGGCTGTTTACAGGTAAAGTGACGTCTGGCAAGTGGGAGGCTTTTAAAAGTGAGATAGGAAGAGTTGAGGGCCAACATGTTCCTGTTAGATGGAAGGGCAAGGCTGGCAAGTTTAGGGAACCTCGGTTGACGAGGGATATTGAGGGTCTGGTCAGGACAAAGAAGGAGGCATACGTCAGGTATAGGCAGCTGGGATCGAGCGAGTCCCTCGAGAAGTATAGGGGATGTAGGAGTACACTTAAGAAGGAAATTAGGAGGGCGAAAAGGGGCCATGAGATTTCCCTGGCAGATAAGATAAAGGAGAATCCTAAATGATTCTATAAGTATATTAAGAGTAAAAGGGTAGCTAGGGAGAGAGTAGGTCCTCTTAAGGATCAGTGTGGCAATCTATGTGTGAAGCCACGCGAAATGGGCGAGGTCTTAAATGAATATTTCTCGTCTGTATTTACCGTGGAGAAGGTCATGGAAGCTAATGAGTTCAAGGGAGGGAACAGCGATATCCTGCAGCATATCAACATTACAAAGGAGGAGGTGTTGGAGGTTTTGAAGCGCATTAAGGTGGATAAATCCCCAGGGCCTGATCTGATGTATCCTAGGATGTTATGGGAAGCAAGGGAGGAGATTTCTGGGGCGCTGGCAGAGATTTTTGTATCATCGTTAGCCACGGGTGAGGTACCGGAAGACTGGAGGATAGCTAATTTGTTAATTAATAAATTAAATAACAAATCATGTCCCTCTTTCTCTTCTAAACCCTGGCGGAGACAAGCCTAGCTTGTCCAATCTTTCCTCGTAAGACAGCCCACCCATTCCATGTATTAGTCTAGTAAACCTTCTCTGTACTGCCTCCAATGCATTGACATCCTTCCGCAAATAAGGAGACCAGTACTCTACTCAGTACTGCAGAAGAGGTCTCACCAATGTCCTGTATAGCTGAAGCATAACCTCCCTACTATTGTATTCAATTCCCATGGTGATAAATGATAACATTCTATTAGCTTTCCTAATTACGTGCTGGACCTGCATACTAACCTTTTGCAATTCATGCCCTCGGACACCCAGATCCCTCTGCATCTCAGAGCTCTGCAATCTCTCACCATTTAGATAATATGCTTTTTTAGTCTTCCTGCCATAGTGGACAATTTCCTACTTTCCAACATTATACTCCATTTGCCAGGTCTTTGCCCAATCACTTAACCTATCTATATCCCTTTGTAGCCCCCTTATGTCCTCTTCAAAACCGACATTCCTACCTATCTTTGTGATCAGCAAATTTAGCAACAATACCTTCGGTCCCTTCATCTAAGTCATTCATTTTAACTGTAAAAAGTTGAGGCCCCAGCACAGATCCCTGTGGCACACCACTCGTTACTTCTTGCCAACCAGAAAATGACCCATTTATGCTGACTCTCTGTTTCCTGTCAGCTAGCCAATCTTCTATCCATGCCAATATGTTACCCCCGACACCATGAGCTTTTATTTTCAGCAATAACCTTTGATATGGCACCTTATCCTTCTGAAATCGAAATACAATACATCCACTTGTTCCCCTTTATCCACAGCACATGTAACTCCCTCAAAGAACTCCAATAAATTGGTTAAACATGATTTCCCTTTCAAAAAACCATGTTGACTCTGCCTGATTACCTTAATTTTTTTCTAAATGCCCTGCTAAAACATCCTCTGTAACAGCTCCAAACATTTTCCCTAAGACAAATGTTAAGCTAACTGGCCTGTCGTTTCCTGCTTTCTGTCTCCCTCCCTTTT
Source organism: Heterodontus francisci (assembly GCF_036365525.1). NCBI lineage: Eukaryota > Metazoa > Chordata > Chondrichthyes > Heterodontiformes > Heterodontidae > Heterodontus > Heterodontus francisci. The sequence continues at coordinate 3,115,728 of NW_027141093.1, forward strand.
TGAATAAATGAGTTACTTTCACTCTTTTCCAATCTAACGGAACCTTCCCGAATCTAGGGAATTTTGGAATATTAAAACCAGCGCATCAACTATCTCACTAGCCAATTCAGGACCAGGCGACTTGTCAACCCGCAGCTCCAACAATTTGTTTAGTACCACTTCCCTGGTGATTGTAATTTTCTTGAGTTCCTCCATCCCTTCAATTTCCTGATATACGGCTAATACTGGGATGTTATTTGTATCCTCAATAGTGAAGACCGATGCAAAGTATCTGTTCAATTCATCTGCCAACTCTTAATTATCCATTATTAATTCCCCAGACACACTTTCCATAGGACCAACAGTCGCTTTGTTAACTCTTTTCTTTTTAAAATATCTATCGAAACTCTTACTGGTTGTCTTGAAATTTCTTGCGAGCTTTCTCTCATACTCTAATTTTACCTTCCTTATCAATCTTTTAGTAATTCTTTGCTGTTTTTTTTTATATTCTGTCCAATCTTCTGACCTGCCTCCCATCTTTGCACAATTATACGCTTTTTCTTTATGTTTGATAGTATCTTTAACTGTTTTCGTGAACCATGGATGGTGAGTCCCACCTTTGGAACTTTTCTTTCTCGTTGAAATGTATCTATTCTGTGTATTCTGAAATATCCCCTTAAATGTCTGCCACTGCATCTCTATTGACTTATCCCTTAACCTAATTTGCCAGTTCACTTTAGCTAGCTCTGCTTTCATGACCTTATAATTGCCCTTATTTAAATTTAAAATACTAGTCTGGGACCCACTCTCCTCTCCCTCAAACTGAATGTAAAATTCAATCATAATATAATCGCTACTACCTATGGGCACCTTAACTATGAGGTCATTAATTAATACTATCTCGTTGCACAATGCCAGGTCTAGTATAGCCTGCTCTCTGGTTGGCTCCAGAATGTATTGTTCCAAGAAATTATCCCCAAAACATTGTATGTACCCCTCATCTCGGCTACCTCTGCCCATCTGAATTTTCCAGTCTATATGTAGATTAAAATCCCCCATAATTATCACTGTACCTTTCTGACAAGCTGCCATTATTTCTTCCTTCATATCCGATCCGACAGTGTGGTTAATGTTAGGTGGCCTGTACACCACTCCCACAAGTGACTTCTTGCCTTTATGGTTTCTCATGTGTACCCAAACTGCTTCTACATCGTGATCTCCTGAACTTAGGTCATCCCTCTCGATTACGCTAATACCATTATTAATTAACAGAGCTACCCCGCCTCCTTTTCTTCGCTTCTTGTCCTTCCAAAATGCCATGTCACCTCCAATATTCACATCCCAATCTATGTCGCCCTGCAGCCATGTCTCTGTAATGACTATCAGATCATACTTATTTATTCTATTTGTGCTCTCAGTTCATCTGTTTTGTTTGGAATGCTCCATGCATTCAGATACAGAGCATTTAGTTTTGTCCTTTTATTATTTTTGTCACCTCTAGCCTTATCTGTCGATTTACTCTTAGATTTGTACATTTGTACATTCTGTCCCTTCCTGTCTCGGTCTCTTTATCATTTCCCATATTTATACCTTTCTCTCTTGCCTTGTCTCTCCTCCTTGATTCACCATATCTTCCCAAATCTGATCCCTTGCACCCACTATTCAGTTTAAAACCGTCTCTACTTCTCTAGTTATTTGGCTCGCTAGAACACCGGCACCAGCACGGTTCAGTTGTAGACCGTCAAAACGGGACAGCCACCACTTTCCCCAGTACTGGTGCAAGTGCCCCACGAACCAGAACCCACTACTACCACACCAGTCTTTCAGCCGCACATTACTTTCTCTAATCTTATTTGTCCTATGCCAATTTGCACACGGCTCAGGTAATAATCCAGAGATGATTAACTTTGAGGTTCTGCTTCTTAATTTGCTGCCTCGTTCCTCATACTGACTTTGCAGAATCTCTATCCTTGTCCTGCCTATGTCCTTGGTACCGACATGGACCACGACGACTGGATCCTCCCCCTCCCATTGTATGTTTCACTCCAGCCCTGATCAGATGTCCTGAATCCTGGCACCGGCAGGCAACACAGCCGTCTGGACTCTTGCTCTTTGCTGCAGAGAACAGAGTCAATCCACCTGACTATACTGTCCCCTACTACCACTACATTCCTTTTTTCTCCCTCTTTGAGCCGCAAACACGTACTGCAGACGTGTTTGCCCTGGATCACACTGGCATCCAGGAGCTCCCACATGCTGCAGCTGTGACACATCACCTGTCCTGTCATCCTTAACGTGTTTCAATTAACTACTGAAATATTTTATTCAATTATTCATTTTACTGCATATCTAATTAAACTTACCACTAGTTTGTTTACTATTTTAAACGTTAGAACTAAAATGAACCTTAATCACTTACCAGATGTGCATCAAGCAGGTCGATCCTTCCAAACCAATCAACTACCTGCTTGCCTGTGATGTCACAGCTTACCAGATCCTCACCAAACAGCTCCTTCCACTGCACCGAAGAAAGAACCAAATCCTGTCTCCTCACCCCAGCGGCTCTCTGATTCCCTGCTCTCACTCTCCATTGTGACGTCACTCCTCGATTTTTTTTTTTCCCCTGCTCTGCTCCTCTCTCTCTCCGAGTCTGTGCTTTTGGCGCATTTCTTCATTTGTTGTTCCGTTGTGCTCTTCTGTTTCTGGTCCAAAATCTGACTCTGATGGGACTTGAACCCACAACCTTCGAATATCTTCTTAATCATTATTTAGAAGTCCAACACGCTATCCATTGCGCCACAAAGCCTCACACATTTTTTTTGACATCACTAAGGCCTTTGATCTTGTCAGCAGAGACGGACTCTTCAAACTGCAATGGAACATAGGCTGCCCTCCTGTCCTCTTGGGCATCATCTCTTCTTTCCACGAGAACATGCACAGTTCCATCAGTTACAATGGAGCGACATCAGACGCTTTCAAGATCAGCAGAGGGGTAAAGCAGGGCTGCACGCTGGCGCCAACTCTCTTAGGAACAGAGGAACATAGGAGTAAGCCATTCAGCCCGTCGAGCCTGCTCTGCCATTCAATTCGATCATGGCTGATCATCTACCTCAAAGCCCCTTTCCCGTGCTATCCCCATATCCCTTGATGTCATGAGTATCAAGATTTCTATCAATTTCTGTCTTGAACATGCTCAATGATTGAGCTGCCACAGCCCTCTGGGGCACAGTATTCCAATGATTCACCACCGTCTGAGTGAAGAAATTCCACCCATCTCAGTTTTAAATGGCCTACTCCTTATTCTGAGACGATGTCCTTTGGTTTTAGACTCACCAACCAGGGCAAACATCCTGTCTACATCCACACTGTCACGCCCTGTAAGAATTTTGTCAGTTTCAATGAGATCACCTCTCATTCTTCGAAACTTTAAGGAATACAGGCCCAGTTTCCTCATAAGACAATCCCACCATCCCAGGGATTAGTCTGGTGACATAAAAACAAGAAATGCTGGAAACACTCAGCAGGTCTGGCAGCATCTGTGAAAAGAGAAGCAGAGTTAACGTTTCAGGTCAGTGACCCTTCTTCGGAACTGACAGAGATTAGAAAAGTCACAGGTTATAAGCAAGTGAGGTGGGGGTGGGGCAAGAGATAACAAAGGAGAAGGTGTAGATTGGACAAGGCCACATAGCTGACCATCAGCAAAGGCAAACAAAATGTTAATGGTGTGTTGAAAGACAAAGCATTAGTACAGATTAGGTGTTAACGGACTGAATATTGAACAGCAGCAAGTACAAACCTGAAAAAAAAACAGCAGGTAAGCAAACTGAACAAACTGAGATGAAATGAATGCAAAAAAAAGATTAGTCTGTTGACCCTCTGTTTCACTCCCTCTTTGGCAAGTATATCCTTCAAAAGATGAGGAGACTAAACTGCACACAATACTCCAGTGCGGATTCACCAAGGCTCTATACAATTGCAGCAAGACATCTTTACTCCTGTACTCATGACCCCTCGTGTGGGTACAACATACTATTTGCCTTCCCAATTGATTGCTGCACCTGCACAAGAGCTTTTAGTGTCTCAGGAACAAGGACACCCAGGTCCCTTTGGACATCGACACTTCCCAACCTCTCACCATTTAAGAAATACTCTGTCTTTCTGTTTATTCCACCAAAGTGGATAACTTCACACTTATTCACATTATATTCCATGTTCTTGCCCATTCACTTAGCCGCTCCAGGTCCCCTAGAAGCCTCTCTGCATCCTCCTCAGAACTCACACTTCACCTAGCTTTGTGTCATCTGCAAACTTGGAAATATTATATTTAATCCCCACATCCAAATCATTTATATAGGTTGTTAACAGCTGTGGCTCCAACACTGATCCTTGCAGTACCCCAATAGTAACAGCCTGCCGTCCTGAGGAGGACCCGTAATTCCTGCTCTCTGTTTTCGGTCTGTTAACCAATTCTCAATCCATATCAGTATATTATCCCCAAGCCTATGTGCTCTAATTTTGTTTACTCACCTCCTGTGTGGGACCTTACCAAAGGAAAATGCAAATACCACACACCCACTGGTTCTCCTTTATCTGTTCAATCGGTAACATCCTCAAAAAACGCAAGATTTTTTTCAAACCTGTTTTCCTTTTCATAAATCTGTGTTGACTCTGCCCAATCATATCATCATTTTTGAACTGTCTAGTTATCACATCCTTTATAATTGGCATATTCTTCTCCATGCTGCTATTGTACACTTTCAATGACTCAGATGGGGGTGTGCACCTGCACATCAGAGCGGACGACAAGCTGTTCAACTTGGCAAGACTGTGCGCCAAGACAAAAGTGGGTAAATTGCTATGCTGTGAGTTGCTGTTTGCTGATGATGCTGTGCTGACATCCCATAATGAAGTTCAGTCACAGCAGCTTGTAGATCGGTTCTCCCTGGCCTGCAAAGAGTTTGGACTGACGATCAGCATCAGGAAGATGAAAGTTATGGGCCAGGACGTAGAGACTCCACTTTCCATCAACATCGACAAACTAACTTTGGAGGTTGTCAACAGCTTCACATACCTTCGATCAACAATCACCAGCAATCTGTCCCTTGATACTGAAATCAGCACCAGGATTGCCAATGCTGCAGCTGTCATGTCAAAGTTGAGAAGACAAGTGTGAACCGACAGCAAACTGACCGAAAATACAAAGCTCCACGTGTACTCGGCTTGTGTTCTCAGCACCCTCCTTTATCGTAGAGAAGCATCAACAACTTATACAAACCAAAAAAAGCGGCTGAACAGCTTCCACCTCCACTGCCTCAGATGGATACTGGGCATCTCCTGGCAGGACAGAGTGCCGAATGTGGAAGTACACCAGCGTGCAGGGATCCGCAGCATGTTTGCCTTCTTGAGTCAGCGGTGACTCTGTTGACTGGGCCAAATGGATGACGGTCACATTGCCAAATACATGCTCTATGGTGAGCTTGCTATCAGCACGAGACCAACAGGTCAGGGAAAAAAATCAAGTCCTTTGGAGAGGTTTGAGTTAATTCAGGAGAGTGGGCATGGATTTATAAATGGGAGTTCATGCTTGACGAATCTAACTGCATTTGTTGATAAACTATCTGAGAATGCTGATGAAGGGAATGCAGTGGATGTTGTTTATATGGATGTTACGAAAGCATTTTATAAAGTACCACATAAAAGGGTGGTTAACAAAATTGAGGTTCATGGATTAGGAGGGTCAGTGTCCATTTGGGTAGTAAATTGTTTTAAAGACTGAAAACAGCGAGTCATATTAAATGGTTGTTGGTCAGACAGGAGGATAGTCGACAGTGGTGTTCCCCAAGGGTCAGTGCGAGAACCACTGCTTTTTTTGCTAAAGGTAAGTGACTTGGATCTTGGAATACAGAGTAGAATCTCAAAATATGCCGATAACACCAAACTTGGAGGAGTGGCAAACAGTGAGGATGATATGAACTGCCTGCAACAGGACAGTGATGGGCTAGCAGAATGGGCAGACAGGTGGCAGATGGAATTTAATAGCGACAAGTGTGAGGTGATGTATTTTGGCATAAGGAATAGGGAGAGGCAATATATACTTAATGGCACAGTTCTAAAGAGTGTGCTGGAAGAGAGGGACTTGGGGTTCATGTGCATCGATCTTTGAAGGTGGCAAGACATATTGCGAGAGTGGTTAGCAAAGCATATGGGATCTTGGGCTTTATAAATAGAGGCATTGAGTACAAAAGCAGGGAAGTTATGCTGAACCATCATCAAACTCTGGTTAGGACCCTATTGGAGTGTTGCTTCCAGTTCTGCTCAGCAGACTTTAGAAAGAATGTGAGGGCCCTTGAGAGGATGCAGAGGTGATTTGCCAGAATGGATCGAGGGATGGGAGATTTTAGTTACAAGGTTAGGTTGGAAAAGCTAGGATTATTCGGCCTATATCAAAGGATATTGAGTGGAGAATTGTTAGAGGTGTATAACAACTCTAGAGAACAGGCCATCCTGGACTGGGGATTGTGTAATGAGAAAGGATTAGTTAACAATCTTGTTGTGTGGGGTCCCTTGGGGAAGTGCGCCCTTAATATGATAAAATTCTTCATTAAGATGGAGAGTGAGAGAGTTGATTCCGAGACTAGGGTCCTGAATCTAAACAAAGGAAACTATGAAGGTATGAGGTGGGAGTTGGCTATGATAGATTGGGGAACGTTACTTAAAGGGTTGACAGTGGATAGGCAATGGCTAGCATTTAAAGGGCGCATGGATGAATTACAACAATTGTTCATTCCTGTCTGTGCAAAAGTAAAACAGGAAGGGTTGCTCAACTGTGGCTTACAAAAGAAATTAAGGAAAGTATTAGATCCAAGGAGGAGAAATATAAAATGGCCAGAACAAGCAGCAAAACTGACGATTGTGAGCAGTTTGGAATTTAGCAGAGGAGGACAAAAGGATTGATGAAGAAGGGGGAAATAGAGTATGAGCGTCAGACAGCAGAGAACATTAAAACTTACTGTAAAAGCTTCTATAGATGTGTGGAGAGAAAAAGATTAGTGAAGACAAATGTGGGTCCCTTACAGTCAGAAACGGGGGAATTTATAATGGGGAACAAAGAAATGGCAGACCAATTAAATACATACTTTGGTTCTGTCTTCACAAAGGAGGATACAAATTACCTCCCAGAAATGTTCGGGAACATAGGGTCTAGTGAGAAGGAGGAACTGTATGAAATCAGTATTAGTAGGGAATGTTTGGGAAATTGATGGGATTGAAGGCCGATAAATCCCCAGGGCCTGATAATCTACATCCCAGAGTACTTAAGGAAGTGGCCCTTGAAATAGCAGATGCATTTCTGGTCTTTTTTCAAAATTCTGTAGACTCTGGAACAGTTCCAATGGATTGGACGGTAGTTAATGTAACTCCACTATTTAAAAAAAGAGGCAAAAAGATAACAGCGAATTATATCCCGGTTAGCCTGACATCAGTCGTGGGGAAAATGCTGGAGTCCATTCTAAAAGATGTAATAGCAGAGTGCAATAATAACTCGTCTCCACTCCTAGTATTTCTAAATCCCACACATTCACTATAATGTGAACGATTATTTCCTGTTGTGTCTCGCTCAGATTTGTAAACTTCACTGTATTGGAGTGAGGTGATATCTACTGGCGGGAAGCAAGAACTGCAATCAAGCAGCAGAAACTCCACAGTCTGTCAGGGTTAAAGAAACATTGCAATGTGAGGATACAGCGAAGTGGTTTGATTGGGTAGATGGAGGCATGATTCCACTTGTGGTGGTGTCTGAAGCAAAGGCCAGAAATACAAGATTGTCATTAATAAAAGAAATGAGGAATTCATGAAAAATGTAGTAACGTAGTGAGTGGTTAGAATGTGGATCGAACAGAAAGTGAGATTGGATGGACAGAAGCAGTCTGAAAGGATGGCTGAACAAACGTTGAGTGCCTTGAAACGTTAACTGTGTTTCTCTCAGCACTGATGCCGCCAGAGCTGCTGAACATTTCCAGCACTTTCTGTTTTTATTTCAGAATTTGCAGGATGTTGCTTTGATCTGAAAAAAAATGGATGATTGACTGGGGGGTTCCAGTGAAATTCCACAGCAGCTAAAGAAACCAAACTGATCAGTGGCTCGTTGGTCTAGGGGTATGATTCTCGCGTCGGGAGTATGGTTTATTAACATGCGAGAGATCCCGGGTTCATGTGCCAGACGAGCCCTGGGCTGCTGGCATTTTTAGATTAAGGTTATCTATTGGTTTCAGCCTTGCAGAAGGTGGAATTGACTGCCAAACGGAGCTGGCTTGAGGACCAGACAACTGGATTCAAAGAGCTTGTCGACAAAATTGTAATTAACTAAATGTACAGATAGCCAAGTGGGAATATGAAGTTGTTGCAGTAATTGAGACCTGACTCCAAAAACAACATGACTGGATTGGAATGGAATTCTTCAGTGTTTCTGTTGTTTGGCTTGCATTGACTCCTCGATTTTCTTGTTTTTCACTTTGTCGATGCCTTTGAATAATTGTGGATCCTTCTTCAGAGTGTCTTCTTTCACCAGGTAGTTCTGACCTCTGATGATGTTGATCGTAATCAGCTTCAATTCGCTGATAGTTTTGGAACTGAGCAGATTTCCTTTGCTTGAGTCTACAACTTGGAACTCAGTCTGACATGTGGACCCATGGGAGGATTTGAATGCCACCCCTGCGTTGGAGTTGCATCCATCCAATAAAAGACCGAATAGAAGTGACAGTTCTGTCAGTCGAACATGAGACTTTTAATGGCAGGGTTGTGAGTTTGAGTGCCATTCAGTTTTTCCCTTTTTTAAGTCTTCATGAGCAGAGAGTACAGGGAGTGTTTGAAATGAGCAAGTCTCGCTTTGATTCAGGACTCTTACCTCTCTGCAGCATCTCACGATGAAAGATTGAATTTGATCTCATTTCCTTCTCAGCTCGGGGTCTGTGCGGCTCAGTGGCACTTCTGGCTGTCTCACGCTTCACAATCCATCAGTACTGAGAAAGCAATGGGGAATATTACTCACATGTTGTGTTCTTGAATTTTTTGGAAAACTTGAATGTATGTATTTTCCTCCAAAACAAGGACACCAATAATCTGTTGATGTAGGGCTGAAATCGTTCAGTTGGGAGAGCGTTAGACTGAAGATTTAAAGGTCCCTGGTTCAATCCTGGGTTTCAGCACTTCTGCTTACTTATGCGTCCCTTGCCTTGGTTCTGATTTTCCAGTTGCATAATTTCCTTTGAAATTATTTCCCAAGAACCAGTGGATTGAATTTGAGAAACAACACAGAGCCATTTACAGCATAGAAGGTGGTCATTTGGCCTATCACGTCCATGCTGGCTCTCCCCGGAGCAATCTAGTCAGTTCCACTCACCAGCTCGATCCCGTTTCTCCTGCAAGTTTCTTTCCTTCAAGTATCCATCCAATTTCCTTTTCAAATCATTGATTGTCTCTGCTTCCATCACACTCGTGGGCCAAGTCATTACCACCCACAACATAAAAAAGTTCCACCTCATCAAGGATGGGAAATACTTATATTTTCTCTTTGCTTGTTCTCTATTTCTATGAGAATAGACTGGCAGTCAACATGAAAGGGAACCCAAAAATCTTCGAGCAGCATGTAAATGATAAGTGGGTAGTAAGAAGTTGAGTAAGGCCTATTAGGGACAAAAAGGATAAAATACGCTGAGAGGTGCAGGGCAATGTTAATCTACTCAATGACTACTTGGTATCAGTGATCACTAAGGAAGTGGAATTTGACAAAATATCAGTAGAAGTGAAGAGAGTGGAGGCAATGGAGAGAGTACAAATTGAGAGAGGGAGGTACTTCAATGAGGTATAAAGTATAAGGGTGACCTGGTATCCATGTCAATAAGTCACTGACAGTTCACATGCAGGTGCAGCAAGCAATTAGAAAGGCTAATAGTATGTTAGCCTTTATCACAAGAGGATTTGAGTACAGGAGTAGTGAAGTCTTGCTTCAATTGTATAGAACCTTGGTTAGACCGCACTTGGAGTACTGTGTGCAGTTTTGGTCTCCTTACCTTAGGAAGCATATTATTGCCATGGAGGGAGTTCAACGAAGGTTCATCAGACTTGTTCCTGGGATGGTGGGACTGTTCTATGAAGAGAGATAGGGAAACTGGGGCTGTATTCTCTAGAGTTTCGAAGAATGAGAGGTGAACTCATTGAAACCAACAAAATACTTCAAGGACAGTCAGGGTAGATGCAGCTAAGATGTTTCCCCTGGTTGGGGAGTCGAGAACCAGGGGATGCAATTTCAAAATATGGGGGAAGCCACTTAGGACAGAGATGTGAAAAAATGTTGTTATTCAGAGGGTTGTAAATCTTTCGAATTCTGTACCCCAGAGGGCTGTGGAAGCTCAGTCATTGAGTATGTTTAAAGCAGAGATTGACAGATTTCTAAATACAAATGACATAAGGGAATATGAAGAAACTGTGGGGACAAGGACATTGAAGTGGATGATCAGCCATGATAATATTGAATGGCGGGGCAGGCTCGATGGGCTGAATGGCCGACTCCTGTTCCCATGTTCCGAACCCCACATGATCAGCGAGGCACAGCCTCAGACCGACTTGTCGGGTGGTGTAAACAGATATCACTGCTTCTGATCTTCACCAGAACGGAGAGTGAGATATAACATTGATCATCAAACAGACTGTGAGAGAATGCAACAGAATAAAACACATGGAGAGACACTGTGGAATAACAAATAGATTAGATTGGAATGTTGAATTCTGATTGGAATTGATACAACACCAGAAACAACAGATTAAATTGGGATTCTCATCACTATATTGATCTGAGACAGAAAAGCGAAACTGATGGAAAGACGGGAAGAAGGAAGAAAGGAAAGAATGGAACTGTTCAATTTTTTCAGTTTTTTCACTCGCCCATCAAAGCTGGATTAAAAGAAGTTGCAAATAACAGAGAATTTCACCAAAAAGGGAGATTAAACGCTGCAGAAAGCTTGGATCGAACGATGTCCCAACAGATCACCTGTTTAACTGTCTCCTCACTGGGGGATTTCAATCAGTGAGAAATATTATTCGCTACCTTTGTTTTGTTAATGAACCCAGAACTGTCACTTGGTGTAATATCTGTGTTCCGACTCCTATATAATAAAATTGTGAGTTTCTCGATATTTTTGGGACAAATTTCCTGCTGAAAGAACTAAGAACTCTTTTCTAATTTACTCAATACTATGTACACACTCATCAAGCCTCCTAAGCTAGCATCCTTGGTGCTGCTCTCTCTTCTCCCAAACCTCATCCCATGTGACTGTTACATCATCACTCTGAAAGTGGGAGGGGTTGATCCCACTGTCTTCAGCATTAACCCTTTACATCCTTATACTGCACTGTCTGTCCAAAAAAATCAGTGGAGGGAACTTGATTTATCGAAACACCAACAGCTGCCAGTTGAAAATCAACTCAACCCATCAGAGAGAGAAAGAAAGAGTGTCAGAGAACTTCCTGCATCCAGTCCTGACCCTGTCACACTCAGCAGATGCTCACCCAGACCCCACTCTCATCAACACTGAACATTTTTACTGAGACACTTCAAATACTGTTTATAAAAGGCAGGAAAGGTCAAAGTTCACACAGTTGTATTGAAAAGAACAAAGTTTAATATCTTCTGACCTTTTCTCGGTAACCACGAGACATAGGTTTTCTTATTTGGTTACTTTGATTTTTCTTGTTCCCGACTGACATATATTCCAAACCTCAGATAAACCCTCCCACTTGCGTCATGTCCCAGTCTCGGTTAAAAGCAACACATAATGACACAAACACTCTGCAACACAGAACGCGGTCACACGTTCCTTCAGTGAGATTAATGTCAAGCTGTTTTCCAGGTTGAATTGAACGGTGAACAAATTTCTATCAAAGAAGTTACCTTTGAAATATCAGGACTAAGTTTCTGGACAAGGAGGAACAGCCATTCCAAACTCACATCCTTCACAAAGGTTGTTTTCTCCTGTGACTGAAATACATCATGTAACTTGAATTATGAGTTCAAGCTCACAAGACGCAGATGTGAACTTCTAAAGCATGTTGCGAATAATGACATTAGGCTCTGCTGGGAGTTGAACCCAGCATCTTCTATTTAATAGATACGTGTTTTCGCCAACTAAGCAACAGAGCCAAACAGCAAATGCTTCGACAGTTGAAATCAGAAGAGGGCACTCATCCCATTTCTCCACTGGTCACAACATATTTTAAACATTTCCCACTTACTGATACAGTCAATCAAATACTCTATTTTTCTCTGTACTGAGAATGAATGTTTTGGAAGAAAATACATACATTCAATTGTTTCTGAAAGGTTACAGAACACAACATATGAGTAATATTCCCCATTGCTTTCTCAGCACTGATGGATTGTGAAGCGGGAGACAGCCAGAAGTCCCACTGAGCCACACTGACCCCGAGCTGAGAAAGAAATGAGATAAAGTTCAAACTTTCACAGCGAGATGCTGCAGAGAGAGGAGTCCCAAATCAAAGTAAGACTTTCTCATACTGTTGTTGAATTTCATTTCAAACACTCCTTGTACTCTCTGCGAATGAAGCCCCCAAAAAAGGGAAAAACAGAATGGCACTCAAACTCACAACCCTGAGATTAAAAGTCTCATGTTCGACTGACTGAACTGTCACTTCTACTCAGTCTCTTATTGGATGGATGCAACTGTATGCTCCAATGCAGGGGCAGCTTTCAAATCCTCCCATGGATCCACATGTCAGTCTGAGTTACATGTTGTAGACTTAAGCAAAGGAAATCTGCTCACTTCCAAAACTATCAGTGAGTTGAAGCTGATTACGATCAACATCATCAGAGGTCAGAACTACCTGGTGAAAGAAAACACCCTGAAGAAGGATCCACAATTCTTCAAACGCATCAAAAAAGTGAAAAACCAATAAATCCATGAGTTAATCCAAACCAAACAACAGAAGCACAGAAGAATTCCATTCCATACCAGATGCTAGTCGTATTGTTTCTGTATCCAGCTCTCAGTTACTGCTCCACCTTCATACACCCCCTTGGTGATCTGCACATTTTGTTCATTTCAATTTTGTCGACAGGCTCTTTGAATCCAGTTCTCTGGTCCTCAAACAGGCTCCGCATGAAAGTCAATTCCGCCTGCTGTCAGGCTGCAACCGATCGATGACCTTCAACTAAAAACACAAAAGACAATGGGCCCGTTTGGGAGTTGAACCTGGGACCTCTTGCATATTAACCAATTACATACCCAAAGCGATAATCATACCTTGAGACCAACAAGCCACTTACAATTCATGCATTTTTAGCTCCTTTGGAAAAGCTGTTCATCCATTTTTTTTCAGATCAAAGCAACATCCTGTAAATGCTGAAATCATAACAGAAAGTGTTGGAAATGTTCAGCAGCTCTGGCAGCATCTGTGGAGAGAGAAACACAGTTAACGTTTCAGGGTGTTCACCTTTTGTCTCAGCCATCCTTTCAGACTGCTTCTGTCCATCCAATCTTACTTTCTATTCTATCCACATTCTAACCATTCACAACGTAATTACATTTTTCATGAATTCCTCATTTCTTTTATGAATGACAATTTCATATTTCCGGCGCTTGCTTCGGACACCACCACAAGTGGAATCATGTCTCCATCTACCCAATCAAACCACTTCGCTGTTTCCTCACATTGCAATGTTTCTTTAACCCTGACAGACTGTGGAGTTTCTGCTGCTTGATTGCAGTTCTTGTTTCCTGCCAGTAGATGTCACCTCACTCCAATACAGTGAAGTTTCCAAATCTGAGAGAGACACAACAGGAAATAATTGTTCACATTCTAGTGAATGTGTGGGATTTAGAAATACTAGGAGTGGAGACGAGTTATTATTGCATTTTGTCAAAACCAGCATAACTTATAATGTTGTGTTAAATCCATCACTCTGTTTTCTTGACTCTGCGAGTGACCTGGAGTCATTGAGTCACTTAGTCATTTGTGGGATAAAAGGAGGCCATTCGCCCCATCGAGTCCATGGCGGCTCTCCAGGGAACGATCCAGTCAGTCCCACTCGAATGCTCGATCCCCGTAACCCTGTAAATTTATTTCCTTCAAGGGCCCATCCAAATTCCTTTTGTATTCATCGATTGTTTCCACTTCCACCACCTTCATGGGCAGCGAGTTACAGATCATTACCAATCACTGTGTAAAAAAGGTTCTTCCGCACATTCCCCCTGCATCTCTTGCCTAAAACATTCAATCTGTGTCCCTAGTCCTTGTACCAACAGCTAATGGGAACAATTTTTCCTTGCCAACTTATCTAAAACTGTCACAGCCTTATACACCTCTATCAATTCTCCCCTCAATCTCCTTTGATACAGGCAGAACAACCCTAGCTTTTCCAGCCTAACCTTGAAACTATAATCCTCCATCGCTGGAACCATTCCGGTAAATCTCCTCTGCATCCTCTCAAGGATCCGCACATTATTTCTAAAGTGTGGTGAGCAGAACTGGACACAACATTCCAACTGGGGCCAAACCAGAGCTTTATAATGGTTCAGCATAATTCCCCTGCTTTTGTACTCAATGCCTCTATTTATAAAGCCCAAGATCCCATCTACTTTGCGAAGCACTCTCGCAATATGTCTTGCCAACTTCAAAGATTGATGGACATGCACCCAAGTCCCTCTACTCCTGCACATTCTTCACCACTGGAGCATTGTGTATGTATTGTCTCTCCCTATTCCTTCTGCTAAAATACTTCACCTCACATCAATCACTATTAAATTCCAGCTGCCACCTGTCTGCCCATTCTGCTATCCTATCACTGTCCTGTTGCAAACAATTCATATCATCCTCACTGTTTGCCACTCATCCAGGTTTGGTGTTATCGGCTTATTTTGAGATTCTACTCTATATTTCAAGATCCAAGTTATTTATCTGTCGCAAAAAAAGCAGTGGTTCTAGCACTTACCCCTGGAACACCACTGTCGACTATCCTCCAGTCTGACAAAGAACCATTTGATATGACTCACTGTTTTCTGTCCTTTAGCCACTTTTCTATCAAATTGGACACTGATCCTCCTATTCCATGAACCTCAATTTTGTTAACCACCCTTAATATGGTACCTTATCAAACACTTTCATAAAATCCATAGAAACAACATCCACTGCATTCCCTTCATCAACCTGCTCTGTTAGTTTATCACAAAATGCTGTTAGATTAGTCAAGCATGAACTCCCATTTATAAATCCATGCTCACTATCCTTAATTAACTCAAACCTCTCCAAGTGACTGTTGATTTTTCCCTGTTTATTGTCTCTGAAACCTTACCCACCACTGCTGTTAATCTAACTGGCCTGTAGTTAGCCGGACTGTCCTTACACCCTTTCTTGAATAAGGGTGTCACATTTGCCACTGTTCAATCCTCTGGCACCTCCCCCATATCCAGGGAAGATTGGAAGATTATAACAAGCCCTTCCGTTATCTGCATCCGCATTTCCTTTTGCAATCTGGGATGTAAGCCAACTGGACCAGGTGATTTATCTACCCGAAGCACAGCCAGCCTTTTTAGTAGCTCCCTCTCTCAATTTGTACCCTATCCATTGCCTCTACTCTCTTCGCTTCTGCTGATATTTTGTCAGATTCCAATTCCTTAGTGATCACTGATACAAAGTACTCATTAAATATATTAACATTGCCCTGCACCTCTGAGCATGTTCTATCCTCTTTGTCCTTAATAAGGCCTACTGCAACTCTTGCTACCCACTGATTACTTATCTACTGCTCAAAGCTCAGTACTGCTCAAAGGGTGCCCTTTCATGTTGACTGCCATTCTCCTCTCATAGAAATAAAGAATAAGCTAAATATAGAAGATATAAATATTTCCCATCCTTGGGTGAAGTGGAATTTTTTTATGTTGTGAGTGGTAATGTCCTGACCCACGAGTGTGGTGGAAGCAGAGACAATCAATGATTTGAAAAGGAAATTGGATGGATCCTTGAAGGAAAGAAACTTGCAGGAGGAAAGGGATCGAGCTGGTGAGCGGAACTGACTCGATTGCTCCGGGGAGAGCCAGCATGGACATGATGGGCCAAACGACCACCTTCCATGCTGTAAATGACTCTGTGTTGTTTCCAAAATCCAATCCACTGGTGTTTGGTAAATAATTTCAGAGTAAATTGTGCAACTGGAAAATCAGAACAAATGCAAGGAACGCATAAAGAATTGAAATTGCCTTTAGATCTTCAATCTAACACTCCCCCAACTGAGCTATTTCAGCCCCACATTGTTAATGTCTTTGTGTCCTTGTTTTGGAAGAAAATACATACATTCAATTGTTTCTGAAAGGTTACAGAACACAACATGGGAGTAATATTCCCCATTGCTTTCTCAGCACTGATGGATTGTGAAGCGGGAGACAGCGAGAAGTCCCACTGAGCCGCACAGACCCCCAGCTGAGAATTAAATGAGATAAAATTCAATCTTTCATCGCAAGATGCTGCAGAGAGATGAGTCCTGAATCAAAGCAAGACTTGCTCATACTGTTGTTGAATTTCATTTCAAACACTCTCTGCTAATGAAGCCTAAAAAAGGGAAAAACAGAATGGCACTCAAACTCACAACCCTGAGATTAAAAGTCTCATATTCGACTGACTGAACTGTCACTTCTACTCAGTCTCTTATTGGATGGATACAACTGTATGCTCCAATGCAGGGGTGGCTTTCAAATCCTCCCTTGTCAGACTGAGTTACATCTTGCAGACTCAAGCAAAGGAAATTTGCTCAGTTCCAAAACTATCAGAAGCTTATTACGATCAACATCATCAGAGGTCAGAACTTCCTGGTGAACGGAAACACCCTGAAGAAGGATCCACAATTATTCAAACGCATCAAAAAAGAGAAGAACAAGAAAATCGATGAGTTATTACTATTAGAGATACAGCACTGAAACAGGCCCTTCGCCCCACCAAGTCTGCGCCGACCAACAACCACCCATTTATACGAACCCTACAGGAATCCCATATTCCCTACCACCTACCGACACGAGGGGCAATTTACAATGGCCAATTTAACTATCATCTGCAAGTCTTTGGAGGGGGGAGGAAACCAGAGCACCCAGCAAAAACCCACACAGACACAGGGAGAACTTGCAAACTCCACACAGGCAGTACTCAGAATTAAACCCAGGCCCCTGAGACTGTGAGGTTGTGGTGCTAACCACTGCGTCACTGTGCTGCCCTAATCCGAACCAAACAACAGAAACACAGAAGAATTCCATTCCATACTAGATACTGGTCGTGTTGTTTTTGGATCCAGATCTCAGTTACTGCTCCACCTTCAGACACCCACTTGGCGACCTGTGCATTTTGTTCATTTCAATTTTGTCGACAGGCTCTTTGAATCCAGTTCTCTGGTCCTCAAACAGGATCTGTTTGAACGTCAATTTCGCTTTCTGTAAGGCTGCAACCAATTGATGACCTTCAACTAAAAACACAAATGAAGAAGTGCTAGTCTGTTAACCTCTCGCATATTAACCAATCAGACACCCAAAGTGGGAATCATACCCCTGGACCAACAAGCCACTGACAAGGTGCATTATTTTTAGTTCTCTTTAGAACTGTGCCATTAAGTATATATTGTCTCTCTCAATTCCTTCTGCTATAGTGCATCACCTCACACTAGTCGCTATTAAATTCTATTTGCCACCTGTCTGCCCATTCTGCTAGCCTTTCACTGTCCTGTTGCAGGCAGGTCATATCATCCTCACGGTTTACCACTCCTCCAGGTTTGGTGTTATCGGTATATTTTGAGATTCTACTCGATATTCCAAGATCCGAGTCATTTCCATGTAGCAGAAAAAGCTGTGGTTCTCGCAGTGACCACTGGAGAACACCCACTGTCGACTATCCTCCAGTCTGACAAAGAACCATTTACTACGATACGCTGTTTTCTGTCCATAAGGCAATTTTCTATCCAATTGGACAGTGACTCTCCTATTCCATGAACCTCAATTTTGTTAACCACCCTTTTGTGTGGTACGTTATAATCCATTCTTAATCCATCCATCCATCCTTTCTTAAAATCCATATCAACAACATTCGCTGCATCATCTTCCTGTTAGTTCATCAGAAAATGCACTTATTCAAGCATGAACTCCCATTTATAAATCCATGCTCACTCTCCTCAATTAACTCAAATCTCTCCAAGTGACTGTTGATTTTTTCCCTAATATTGTTTCTAAAACCTTACTCACCACTGCTGTTAAGCACACTGGCCTGTAGTTACCTGGATTGTCCTTACACCCTTTGTTGAAATAGGAAGTCACATTTGCCACTGTTCAGTCCTCTGGCACTTCCACAGTGCTTTTTGGGAGGGTGTTCCTGCTTTTTGACCCTGCAACAGTAAAGGAATGGCGGTATAATGCCGAGTCAGGATAGTGTGTGACTTGGAGGGGAACTTGAAGGTGGTGATGTTCCCATGCGTCTGCTACCTTTGTCCTTTTAGGTGGTAGAGTTTGTAGGTTGGAAGGTGCTGTTGAAGGAGGCTTGGTAAGTTGCTGCAGTACATCTTGTAAATGTTACACACTGCTGCCACTCTGCACTGGTGCTCGAGGGAATGAATGTTTAAGGTGGTGGATGGGGTGCCAATCAAGTGGGCTGCATTGACCTGATGGTGTCAATCTCTTGAGTGTTGTTGGAGCTGCAAGCATCCAGGCATGAGTATTACATCACATTCCTGACTTGTGCCTTGTAGATGGTGGGCAGGCTTTGGCGAGTCAAGAGGTGAGTTAGTTGCCGCAGAGTTCCTAGCCTCCGACCCGCTCTTGTAGTTGTAGCTGTAGCTGTAATAGTAATAGGCAACCGTCCGTCTCGGAAGGCGATGGGCTACGCCCGGGGTGTACGTCACTTCTGTATTAAACATCGTTTGTTGTGGCTGTAGAGGACGACACGTGAGTGACAATCCCTTACAAAGCTGCTACAGATGAATATCATTGGTCCGATGTCGACTGACAATTTTTCCTTCCTCTGAGCTCTCGTTCCCCCCAACTGGTCATTTCTTTTGTCCTCTGCTTTTCCCATGGTCTTCCTGAATGCCTTTCTCCAGGAATTCTAGTCAGCAGGAAGGAATTCCCATGCATCGACTACACTCCCAGTCTGCTGGATATCTCGCTTGCAGATGTCCTTGTATCACAGACGTGGGTGACCTGTTGGTCTCGTGCTGATAGCAAGCTCACCATAGAGCATGTCTTTGGCAAAGCGACCGTCATCCATTCAGCACACAGGACCCAGTCAATAGAGTCACCGCTGACTCAAGAGGGCAAACATGCTGCAGATCCCTGCACGCTGGTGTACTTTCGCATTCGGCACTCTGTCCTGCCAGGAGATGCCCAATATCCATCTGAGGCAGTGGAGGTGGAAGCTGTTCAGCTGCTTTTCGTGGCTTGCATAAGTTGTTGATGCTTCTCAACTATAAAGGAGGGTGCTGAGAACACAAGCCTGGTACACGCAGAGCTTTATATTTTTGGTCAGTTTGCTGTTGGTTCACATTGGTCTTCTCAACTTTGACATGACAGCTGCAGCATTGACAATCCTGGTGCTGATTTCAGTATCAAGGGGCAGATTGCTGGTGATTGTTGATCCTCCAATGTGAGGTTGTCGATGGTGATGGAAGGTGGAGTCTATACGTCCTGGCCCAAAACTTTGATCTTCTTGATGCTGATCGTCAGTCCAAACTCCTTGCAGGCCAGGGAGAACCGATATACAAACTGCTGCAAGTGAATTTCATGATGGGATGTCAGCACAGCGTCATCAGCAAACAGCAACTCACAGACTAGGAACTGACTCATTTTGGTCTTGGCGCG
The DNA here is from genome assembly GCF_036365525.1 of Heterodontus francisci. Taxonomy (NCBI): domain Eukaryota; kingdom Metazoa; phylum Chordata; class Chondrichthyes; order Heterodontiformes; family Heterodontidae; genus Heterodontus; species Heterodontus francisci. The sequence goes on from NW_027141093.1 coordinate 3,135,599, forward strand.
CAGTCTTGCCAAGATGAACAGCTTGTCATCAGCTCTGGTATGCAGGTGGACACCCCCATCTGAGTCACTGAAAGTGTACAATAGCAGCATGGAGAAGAGTATGCTAATTGTAAAGGATGTGAGCTGTGAGGAGATTACAAGGAGGCTTCCAGGGGACTTGGACAGGATAAGTGAATGAAATGACAGATGGAATATAATATGAAGAAGTGTGAAGTTATCCACTTTGGTAGAATAAACAGAAAGACAGAGTATTTCTTAAATGGTGAGAGTTTTGGAAGTGTTGATGTCCAAAGGGACCTGGGTGTCCTTGTTCATGGGAAACTAAAAGCTCGCATGCAGGTGCAGCAATCAATTAGGAAGGCAAATGGTATGTTGGCCTTAACACGAGGGGTCATGAGTACAGGAATAAAGATGTCTTGCTGCAATTGTATAGAGCCTTGGTGAGACCGCGCTGGAGTATTGTGTCCAGTTTTGGCTTCCTTATCTAAGGAAGGATATACATGCCATAGAGGGAGTGTAATGGAGGGTCACCAGACTAATCCCTGGGATGAGGAAACTGGGCTTGTATTCCTTAAAGTTTCATTTAAAAGGCCATTTAAAACTGAGATAGGGTGGAATTTCTTCACTCAGAGGGTGGTGAATCTTTGGAATTCTCTCCCCCAGGGGTCTGTGGCAGCTCAATCATTGAGCATGTTCAAGACAGAAATTGATAGAAACCTTGATACTCATGACATCAAGGGATATGGGGATAGCATGGGAATGGGGCGTTGAGGCAGATGATCAGCCATGATCTAATTGAAAGGCAGAGCAGGCTCGACGGGCTAAATGGCCTCCTCCTATGTTCCTCTGTTTCTAAGAGAGTTGTCACCAGGACACAGCCCTGCTTTACCCCACTGCTGATCTTGAAAGCATCTGATGTTGCTCCATGGGAACTGATGGAACTGTGCATGTTCTCGTGGAAAGAAGAGATGATGCCCAAGAGTTCAGGAGGGCAGCCTATGTTCCATCGCAGCTTGAAGAGTCCGTCTCTGCTGACAAGATCAAAGGCCTTGGTGATGTCTATAAAGACAATGTAGAGTGGTCTGCACTGTTCACAGCACTTCTCCTGTAACTGCTGAAGTGAGACAATCATGTCGACTGTCGATCTACCAGCTCTGAAGCTGCACTGAGACTCAGGATAGATGTGTGATGCCAGGGTCTGCAATCTTGTCAGAGCAATGTGAGCAAAGACCTTCCCCACAATACTTAGCAAGGAGATGCCTCGGTAATTGCTGCAGTCACTGTGATTCCTATATTTTTGTGCAAGGTGACAATGTTTGCATCACGCATGTTTTCAGGTGCAGATCTCTCCTTCCAACAGAGACACAGAAGTTCATGGAGATGCTACAACTGTGCCGCTTTTCCACTTTTGATGATTCCAGGTGGAATACCATCATTTCCCGGGGCTTTATCACTGGCAAGACGGTCAATGGCGTTGTTGAGCTCTATTATAGTGGACTCACTGTCCAACTCCTCCATGACAGGGAAGTCTGGAATGGTGCTGAGAGCTACTTCAATGACAATGTTCTCCGTTATGTAGCGTTCAAGGTAATGCTCCACTCACCTTTCCATCTGCTTGTTAGGTTCAGTGATGATTGTCCCTGTCTTTGTCTTTAAAGGTGCTGACTTAGTTACTGCTGGGACCGTTGCTTTCATAATTTTTTTTTTATTCATTCATGTGATGTGGTCATCACTGGCTAAGCCAGCATTTATTGCCCATCCCTCATTTCCCATGAGAAGGTGGTGGTGAGCTGCCTTCTTGAACCGCTGCAGTCTGTGTGAGGTAGGTACACCCACAGTGCTGTTAGGAAGGGAGTTCCAGGATTTTGACCCAGCGACAGTGAAGGAAAGGTGATATCGTTCCAAGTCACGATAGTGTGTGGCTTGGAGGGGAACTTGCAGGTGGTGGTGTTCCCATGAATCTGCTGCCCTTGTCCTTCTAGTTGGTAGAGGTTGCGGGTATGGAAGATGCTGTCTAAGGAACCTTGGTGTGTTGAATTCCTTCATATGTCCCTCTTGCATCCCCCAGATTCAGCGGCAGATTGAATACTGTTGCAGTGTTTTAACCAGTATTGATTAGTGCAGTGCCGAGCAGTCCGCAGAGACTTGTTTCTGGTAGTTCTGAGAGTGTCTAGAGTTTGTTTGCTGGGGACTGGTTTGTAGTTCATGAGGGCTCTCTTCTTAGTTATAGTAACTGACTCCATTTCAGTCCAATAAGCCTCAAACCAGTCAGCATTCCTCCCATCTCTTTTCCCGTGCAGAGTTATAGATGGTGGCGTGCAGATGATTCCACTTTGACACCGCACTGAGGCCTTGGATGATTTCTGAAAGAGCCTGATCAATGATGTTGAGGAACTCCTGGGTCCTTTCTGGATCAGTGGTTCGGCAAGTGTTGATCCATGAAGGATCTTTCTTCTTGGATGGGTGAAGCTTCCTTGGCTGAAGCCTGACCTTGCTATGCACCAGGGTGTGGTCAGTGTCACAGACAGCGCTGTGATAGCTGTGAGTGATGAGGACACTGCTGAGGGTGGTACATCTGGTGATGTTAAGTTCGAGCTGGTGCCAGTGGCGTGATTTTGGATGGCTCCAGGACACCTTGTGGCACAGCTTGAACTGGAAGTCGCTGTTTGTCACACAGAGTCCATGGTGACAGCATAGCTCCAGCAACCTCTGTCCATTTTGGATCATCTTGCCAATCCCCTGGTGCCCTATGCTCGTTGGCCAAGCTATAGTCAGTACCCACACTTGCGTTGAAATCCCCTGGAAGATACAATCCCTCAGTGCTGGGAATTCTACTGATAGCAGCGTCAAGTGTCTCATAGAATTGATCCTTGACATCTGGGGTGGAGATGAGTGTCGGGACATAGATGCACATGAGATTAACTGGGCCCGCGCTTGTTGACAAGTGAAGAGCATGAAGTCTCTCTGAGCCTACTGTGGGTGGTTCACTCATCGCATGTAGCTTGTTTTTTTACTGTGAAACCCACGAGTTGCCTCTTGGGCTTTCCCCTGCCAGAAGAAGGTGTAGTGTTTCTCTTTGAGGGATCCACTTTGAACGAGTCTAGTTTCTTGCAGCACAGCAATGTCCACATTGAGCCTTGTGAGTTTTTTGTCCATCACAGCTGTCTTGTGTGTGTCATCAACCTGCAGAAGGTTGTCAGTAAGGCCAGGACACATGGTCCTCACATTCCAGCTTGTGATGCGAAGGACTGATGTCTTCTTTGTTAAGTTTGTCTTGCCTGGTGCATAGATTATCGAGCCGCCTGTTGAGAGATATCTCTCTAAGCTCCAAATACCCATTGAAGCAAGTAGGTCGTGGCAGGGCAGCAGTTAACTGAGTGGGTGGTAGCTATCCAATGAGACATGATGATCTCTCCCTCTGTCAGAAGTAACCCCTGGTGCTCATACTCTCCACCAATTGAGTGAGAGCTTAATATCAGCAACTGTTTATTCCCGTGTTGTGCTAATGTTTAACCACAAAGCTGGAGTGTCGTCTCCAGGGCACAGGCCTGGGTAAATAGTATGGAGACACTGCGCATCAGGACACCCTCTCAGCATTGCGAGTATTGTCCAAAGGAAAGGAGAAAAACAGTAACAGTTTGGTATTGCTCTGCGGTAGGATTTGCTGGAAAACTACCTGATAAGTAACAGGTAACTGCCTAAGGGACTCCACTCCGGATTTACTGTCCAGGTTTACTCTCTCAGCCTTCTTCTCTCTCAAGACATCCACAGGGAAGTGAGACTTTTTGCCCATAGCTGGGGCTCTGTTTTTGGCATCAGGATGGAACCACACGCCAGTGGTCCTGCATGACATGCACAAGGAGATCACACACTGCCCATCCCTGTGACAGCTCAGAGAGAGACCCTGATGATAATGCAACCCACAGGAACATCACAAACAGCCCCCTCCCTAGGACAGCTCAGGGTCAGACACTGCACAAACTGCAACATCAGTGACATTACTGGATTAGTCCCTCCATTCTGAAAAACAAGCATTCACCCTACTTTATGCTTTCTGTCCCTCAGCCAATTTTGTATCTACGCTGCCACTGCCCCTTTAATCCCATCTGCTCGAATTTTGTTAACAAGTCTATTTTACGGTACTTTTTCAAACACAATTTTGAAGTCCAGACACACACCATCAACCTCACCACCCTGGTCAACTCTCTCTGAAACTTAATCAAAGAAATGAATTAATTATTTCAGACACAATCTTCTGTTAACCACTCTGTACTGGCTGTCATTTATTAGGCCATGTTCTACCAAGTGACAGTAATTTTTCGCCTGGATATTTGTCTCTAAAAGTTTCCCCACCACCGACATTAGACTAACTGCTCCGTAGTTGCTGGGTTTATCTCTCTTTTTAAACAGGGCTGTAAAATTAGCAATCCTTGCAGACTTATCTTTTAATTCTGGAAAGTCTATTGTGGACAATCTCTTTGGGAATGACTTTAACCAATTAAAGCAACAGGATACTTGATTAGTAAGTCCATAACTTTTATTGAGAGTAAAATAGTGCTTAATAATTGAAAGAAAAATTATCTTTAACAAACTTGGACAATATAACTTTACTGCTCCAGCAGGTGTGTGGACTGGTCGAGCTTGGTCTCAGAGTGTCACGGTCCTCTTTGTCCAGCCTAGATCCCACATCAGGTGGAGAACTTGGTTGATGATCTGAGCCTTTACCCCTGAGATCTTCTAGTGTTCCTGCTCACTGAAACCTTACAAAATCCCTACTTTTAACCCCTGGATTGCCATCACATTACCTTGTAAAATGATATTTGGTCCAAGCTGTTGCTAGGTGCATTTAATAAGTTCTGAATGATGTCTTCCACTAACAGTCACCTGTCCTCAGAATCTCAGACATGAGTACAATGGAGTGGTTTCACACTATCTCCCAATCTGATCTGAAACAAGTTTCCTATTCATTAAATCGAGACTCTTGAAGGTCACGATGTAACATACCATGGGTTTTATGAGGTGTCCTAGAAAGGTCCATTGTTTGAATACGTTTCGCTGAAACTGCCCTTTCCCACACAGACACAGAAACTCACAGTAATTAGATTGAACTAACTTTAAATGAAAACCCATTCTCTCTAAAATGATTATTGATTCATTATTTATAACTCAATCAAGGTTCATTACCTTTACAAACATCTGTTTCATGATGGGTAGCTACTCATTAATTATACAGGATATAAATGTTAGTACTGAACACAAAATGGATCCTTCGGTCATGTGTTAATTGTAAAATGGCTTCCTTGACCTTATTAGTTATTACAACAGATACATTATAAAAATGGTCAAGTTAAACTGAGATCGAACTACCTAAGCTTACCTACATCCTCCAGTCCTCTGGCATCATTCCCATAGAAAGGAGGATTGAAAGATTGTGGCTCAAGTCCCCACTATCTCCATCCTTACTTCCCTCAGCAACCCAGGATGCAGCCCATCCAGACCGGGTGACTTTTCTACTGTGAGCACTGCTAACCTTGTAATTATCTCCTCTTTATCTATTTTCATCCCGTCCAATTTCTCCACAACCTCCTCCTTTGCTGTGACATTTTCACAATCTGCTTGTTTTGTGATGACAGATGAAATGAACTTAATTAGTACCTCTGTCACACCCTCTGCCTTCACAGGATCTCCTAATTGACCCACCCTTTCTTTGACTGTCCATATGTTGGTAAAAGACTTCAGTGATCCCAGTTATGTGACCTGCTAATCTTTTCTCATACATTCTCTTGCTGATCTCATTTCCTTTTTCAGCTCTCCTCTGTACTTTCTGTATTCTTCTTGTTTCTCCTGCATATGAATCCTCACATGATTTCTATATTAATGGTTTACGAACTATTTTGTTGAAGGATTGAGTTTTGTAAATTTCTCCCTAGCTCCCCTCATGGTCAGGCAGAAAGTTTAACTGCTGTGTTTTCAAACAGCAACAGCTTTATTTGAAAAGCCATTGTGACAGGATTCCGGGTTTTAATCCAGTCACAAATCTGGTTCTGATGTCTTGTGGCTCCAGCTGTCACATGACCTGTCAGAGGATGACCTCATAATTGACCAAGTCATGGAGCTGTGGGTTGATGTTTAAATTGTTTCAAAATAATTTTCAAGAAGGACAATCAAAATGACTCGAAATATAATAGGTAGATTTTGTGAATTTGTGCTCCCAGTGGAAATTCCTGCAGAGTCTGCTGGTTTTCAGATCCCCAATTCCCCACAGGAAGCTCTGTGCTCGGAGTCTGTATTCCTTACATCAACATTATACAGAATCATTTCATGGGAGACCCCAGTGTTAATTGTAGACAGGTGGGTCCGTTTTAACTTTCAAAGTAACACAGGAGCAAATTACTGCAGATACTGGAAATCTGAAATAAAAACAGAAAATGCTGGAAATACTCAGCAGGTCTGGCAGCATCTGTGGAGAGAGAAACAGAGTCAACGTTTCAGATCTGTGATCTGACATCAGAACTGGGCTGAAATTGTCTTCGGGACTGAGATTGTGGAATCAATTTCAGGGTCAAAGACATTGTACTCTGTAAGAATAGGAAGATGGTGATTATTAAGTATAGTGCAAAAATATAGATGCTTTTACATTATTTGAATCAACATTGATTTAAACTTTGTGCTCACGAATCCTATCTTTTGATCAAAATGACACTGATAACAATGGAAAAAGCAACACATGCATTTCACGACCACAGGACTTTGTAAAGCCTTTTACAGCCAATGAAGGACTTTCCAAGTGTTGTCACTGCACAGTACAATACAATACCCGACAATAAGGATATTTCACATTCGAGTCACACAAGTGCCAGGCAATGACCATCCCAAACAAGAGAGAATCTAACCATCTCCCCTTGACGTTCAACAGCATTACGTTTGCTGAATCTCCCACTATCAACATCCTGGGGGTTACCATTGACCAGAAAATGAACTGCAGTAGCCATATAAATATCATGGCTACAAGAGCAGGTCAGAGACCAGGAATCCTGCGGCGAGTAACTCACCTCCTGACTCCCCAAAGCCTGTGCACTATCTACAAGGCACAAGTCAGGAGTGTGATGGAATACTCTCCACTTGCCTGGAGAGGTGCAGCTCCAACAACACTTCAGAAGCTCAACGCCATCTGGGACAAAGCAGCTCACTTGATTGGCACCTCATTCACAATATTCACTCTCTCCATCACCGATGCACTGTGGTAGCAGTGTGCACCATCCACAAGATGCACTGCAGCAAGGCAGCAAGCCTCCTTAGACAGCACCTTCCAAACCCGTGACTTCTACTACCTAGAAGGACAAGGGCAGCAGATGCATGGGAACACCACCACCTGCAAGTTCCCCTCTAAGAAATACAACATCCTGAATTGGAAACATATCACTGTTCCCTTGCTGTTGCTGGGTCAAAATCCTGGAACTCCCTTCCGAACAGCATCACATCGACTGCAGTGGTTCAAGAAGGCAGCTCACCACCACTTTCTCCAGGGAATTAGGGATGGGCAATAAATAAAAATAAAATCAATAAAAAAGACAATAATTCCCAAAAGTAGAAAATACATATGAAAATGAAAATCTAATAAAGCACAGTCAGCATGGATTTCACAAAGAAAGACTTGATTAATCTTATCTTTGAAGAATCAACAGCAAGACTAATACAGCAGATGTAGAAGAGATTAAGTTAATAAAGCCTCATCCTTTTTTGTGTTTAAACCAACAAATTGTTTGTGAACAAACAAGCACACTAACTGACAGAGCTGCATGTTGTGCTTTCTAAATTACCCTAAAGCAGGGTGTTAATGAGTTAAATCTTCAAGTTGCTGCAATCAGAATAGCCATTGTCCACTATCAGTTTTCCTGTTGCAAACATCGGGTGGAACATTCATTGTGAATCTATAGAAACAGTCTGGTCCTGCACACTGCAGACACATCCACGTCATCACCAACCAACTCGCCTATAATTGATGCAGTTATTTGACTTTTCCCCATTAGCTCCATGGAATTAATTTTAAAAGATTTTAATTGTAAGAAGTTTTGTTAATATTCAGCCCTTGAGAAGAAACCATTCCCTGGCCACAGTGGAGAAAGCATTGAATATAAAACAGTAGACGACCAGGTAACACTGTCAAAGCTTATCAGCTAATCTATAATTGCTTAGTTTTCTTACTTTTGCTCTTGCTATTCGGTTTTTCATCCTTTTCCGTTCCTGACTGTGGATATTATTGTGAATAAATGTGATAAGATGCACTGTGTCTCAGCCCCGGTATATTGGCTCTTTCTCTGTACAGTGTGGTATACACTCAGATACTGACACTGTCTCTCCCTCCCTCAACTTTCTAGCCCTGACGGTGCAGAAAGCGCTGCTCAAAGTTACACATTCTGACTGTTTGCAGTTGATTAGTGAGAGATTATTCACGTATCCTCCTGCAGCGCTGCCTCAGTTAATAACAGCAGATCGAAGTCACATTTCAGATACAGAAACAGATGCATCAATTATTTACTCTTTCCCAGAGTGAGCGAGGCCGGGACAGGCAGCAACATTCCGGCCCCACACTCAGCAATTACCCAGCACCAGCAGAAAGCAGTGAATACAGATTCAATCAGTGGGTTAATGTCCATTACAGGGATGCAAGATTCCACGGCCCAGGACAAACATCCCCATACACCGAGAACAAGCTCAGGAAAACCCGGGGGAGTTAATATCCCAGTCACTGAGCATTCCAGTAACATTGAACAAGTTACTGAACTGAGTGAACTTTCAAAGTACAGAAGTGATGATGAGGTCAAAAAGGTCTGAACAGTTGAGGTGACTGAGCGGTTTCAGCTTCTCTGTTCAGGTTGCAGCTTTCACTGGAGGCATGTGTTTAAATCCCACTTCTGACAACTTGATTTTCAGTTACTTTACAGAGCTTCCTTGAAGGTTTGAGGTGGAGTAAATACTGAAGAACTGTTTCTAACTGCTGAACGGTCCATAACGAAAGTTACAGATTTAAGGTGACTCACAAAACCAGAAGGAACTTGAGGAAATATTCCTTTCTGCAACGTGTGATTAGGATTTCAGTTATGTGGATAGATTGGAGAAGCTGGGGTTGTTCTCCTCAGAGAGGAGATTTGATAGAGGTGTTCACAATCATGAGGGATCGTGACAGACCAGATAGAGAGAAACTGTATGCAGAAGGATTGAGACTCAGGTAAAAGCTGTGGCTCAGTTGGTCACACACACCTCTAAATCACAAGCTTCTGGGTTCAGTTTCACAGCTGACACTCCAGTGCAGCACTGAGGGTGTTGAAGGTGCTGCCTTTCAGGTGTGATGTTAAACCAAGACCTGGTCTGCATGTTTGGGTGAATGTAAAAGATCCCATGCTGCAATTTCAAACAAGTGAAGAGCAAAAGTTGCAGGTTCCGGGATTTAGATGTTTCAGTAAGAACAGAGAAGATGGTAAAAGAGTGGGGGGGGGGTTGCGGAATTGTTAATCAAGGAGAGTATTACAGCGACAGAAAGGACGTTTGAGGACTCGTCTACTGAGGTAGTATGGGCCTAGGTTAGAAACAGGAGAGGTGAGGTCACCCTGTTGGGAGTCTTTTATAGACCTCCAAATAGTTCCAGAGATGTAGAGGAAAGGATAGCGAAGATGATTCTCGACAGGAGCGAGAGTAACAGGGTAGTTGTTATGGGGGCTTTAACTTTCCAAATATCAACTGGAAATACTATAGTTCGAGTACTTTAGATGGGTCAGTTTTTGTCCAGTGAGTGCAGGAGGGTTTGCAGACACAGTATGTAGACAGGCCAACCAGGGGCAATGCCACATTGGATTTGGTACTGGGTAATGAACCCGGCTAGGTGTTAGATTTAGATGTAGGTGAGCACTTTGGTGATAGTGATCACAATTCGGTTAGGTTTACCTTATCGATGGGCAGGGACAGGTATATACCGCAGGGTAAAAATTACAGCTGGGGGAAAGGAAATTATGATGCGATTAGGCAAGATTTAGGATGCGTAGGATGGGGAAGGAAACTGCAGGGGATGGGAATAATCGAAATCTGGAGCTTATTCAAGGAGCAGCTACTGCGTGTCCTTGATATGTATGTACCTGTCAGGCAGGGAGGAAGTTGTCGAGCAAGGGAGCCGTGGTTTACAAAATAAGTTGAAGCGCTTGTCAAGAGAAAGAAGCAGGCTGATGTTAGGATGAGACGTGAAGGCTCAGTTAGGGCGCTTGAGAGTTACAAGCTAGCCAGGAAGGATCTAAAGGGAGAGCTAATAAGAGCAAGGAGAGGACACGAGAAGTCATTGGCGGATAGGATCAGGGAAAACCCTAAGGCTTTCTATAGGTATATCAGGAATAAAAGAATGAAGAGAGTTAGATTAGGGCCAATGGGAGGTTGTGTGTGGAGTCAGAGGAGGTCGGGGAAGTGGTAAATGAATATTTTGCGTCAGTATTTACAGTAGAGACAGAAAATGTTGTCGAGGAGAATACTGAGATTCAGACTACTGGGCTAGATGGGATTGAGGTTCACAAGGAGGAGGTGTTAGCAATTTTGGAAAGTGTGAAAATAGATAAGTCCCCTGGGCCAGATGGGATTTATCCTAGGATTCTCTGGGAAGCCAGGGAGGAGATTGCAGAGCCTTTGTCCTTGATCTTTATGTCGTCATTGTCGACAGGAATAGTGCCGGAAGACTGGAGGATAGCAAATGTTGTCCCCTTGTTCAAGAAGGGGAGTAGAGACAGCCCTGGTAATTATAGACCTGTGAGCCTTACTTCGGTTGTGGGTAAAATGTTGGAAAAGGTTATAAGAGATAGGATTTATAATCATCTTGAAAAGAATAAGTTCATTATCGATAGTCAGCACGGTTTTGTGACGGGTAGGTCGTGCCTCACAAACCTTATTGAGTTTTTCGAGAAGGTGACCAAAGAGGTGGATGAGGGTAAAGCAGTGGATGTGGTGTATATGGATTTCAGTAAGGCGTTTGATAAGGTTCCCCATAGTAGGCTATTGCAGAAAATACGGAAGTATGGAGTTGAAGGTGATTTAGAGCTTTGGATCAGAAATTGGCTAGCTGAAAGAAGACAGAGGGTGGTGGTTGAAGGCAAATGTTCATCCTGGAGTTTAGTTACGAGTGGTGTACCGCAATAATCTGTTTTGGGGCCACTGCTGTTTGTCATTTTTATAAATGATCTGGAAGAGGGTGTAGAAGGGTGGGTTAGTAAATTTGCGGATGACACTAAGGTCGGTGGAGTTGTGGATAGTGCCGAAGGATGTTGTCGGGTACAGAGGGACATAGATAGGCTGCAGAGCTGGGCTGAGAGATGGCAAATGGAGTTTAATGCGGAAAAGTGTGAGGTGATTCACTTTGGAAGGAGTAACAGGAATGCAGAGTACTGGGCTAATGGGAAGATTCTTGGTAGTGTAGATGAACAGAGAGATCTTGGTGTCCAGGTGCATAAATCCCTGAAGGTTGCTACCCAGGTTAATAGGGCTGTTAAGAAGGCATATGGTGTGTTAGCTGTTATTAGTAGGGGGATCGAGTTTCGGAGCCACGAGGTCATGCTGCAGCTGTACAAAACTCTGGTGAGACCGCACCTGGAGTATTGCGTGCAGTTCTGGTCACCGCATTATAGGAAGGATGTGGAAGCTATGGAAAGGGTGCAGAGGAGATTTCCTAGGATGTTGCCTGGTATGGAGGGAAGGTCTTACGAGGAAAGGCTGAGGGAGTTGAGATTGTTTTCGTTGGAGAGAAGGAGGAGGAGAGGTGACTTAATAGAGACATAAAAGATGATCAGAGGGTTAGATAGGGTGGATAGTGAGAGTCTTTTTCCTCGGATGGTGATGGCAAACACGCGGGGTCATAGCTTTAAGTTGAGGGGTGATAGATATAGGACAGATGTCAGAGGTAGTTTCTTTACTCAGAGAGTAGTAGGGGCGTGGAATGCCCTGCCTGCAACAGTAGTAGACACGCCAGCTTTAAGGGCATTTAAGTGGTCATTGGATGGACATATGGATGAAAATGGAATAGTGTAGGTCAGATGGTTTCACAGGTCGGCGCAACATCGAGGGCCGAAGGGCCTGTACTGTGCTGTACTGTTCTAATTCTAATTCTAATTCTAATTATCCCTGGTGTTATGATCAATATTTGCCCCTCAATCAGATCAGTTGGTCATTATCATATTGCTGTTTTTGGGTATTAGCTGCTGCATTTCTGACATTACAACAGTGATTACACTTCAAAAGTATTTCATTGTTTACAAAGTGCTTTGATATGTCCAGTGGTCTTGAAAGGTGCTATATAAATGCAATTCTTTTCTTTCTTTATCACAACACATTGCTGTGTAAAAAATGGTTCTTCATGTCACCTCTGGTTCTTCTGCCAATCACCTGATATCTGTGTCCTCTGCTTACTGACCCTTTTACCACTGGAAACAGTTTCGCCTTATTTAAAATGATTTTGAACAAATGCGTCAAATCTCTTCTGACCTTTCTCTGCTGCAAGGAGAACAACCCCAGCTTCTCCAATCTCTCCACATAACTGAAATCCCTCACCCTGCTACCATTTGGGTAAATCTCTTTTTTATTCTTTCATGGGATGTGGGCATTGCTGGCAAAGCCAGCATTTATTGCCCATCCCTAATTTCCATTGGGAAGGTGGTGGTGAGCCGCCTTTTTGAGCCATTGCAATACGTACTGTTAGGAAGGGAGTTCCAGGATGTTGATCCAGTGACAGTGAAGGAATCATGATATAGTTCCAAGACAGGATGGTGTGTAGCTTGGAGGGGAACTTGCAGATGGTGGTGTTGCCATTCATCCAATGTCCTTCTAGGTGGTCGAGGTCGTGGTGCATAGAGTGCTGATCAAGTGAGCTGCTTTGTCCTGGATGGTGTTGAGCTTCTTTGGTGTTGTTGGAGCTGCACTCATCCAGGCAAGTGAGGAGCCTTTCATCACACTCCTGACTTGTGCCTTGGAGATGGTGGACAGGACGTGAGTGATTCACAGTAGAATTCCCAGCCTCTGACCTGCTCTTGAAGCTATGGTATTTATATGGCTGTTCCAATTCAGTTTCTGTTCATTGGCAAACCCCAGGATGTTGATAGTGAGGGATTCAGCAATGACAATGCCATTGAATGTTAAGGGGAGATAGTTAGATTCTCTCTTGTTGGAGATGATAATTTTGGGAATTGATAGGAAGCTGCTTCATGGTTGGTGGAACAAACGCCCGCCATTGGGGTGGAGCCAACAGCTGCATCCGTCCAATAACAGACAGAGTGGAAGTACTGTATCAGGCCTTGTTAGCTCAGTTGGTGGAGCATGAGACTTTTAATCCCAGGGTCTTCGATTTGAGACCCATGTTGTGTGGTTGTTCTTCCCTTTTTCAGACTTCGTCAGCAGAGAGTTCAAAGAGTGTGTCTGGTCCATTTCCCACACATCTGCCCTCCCCTCTTCCCATCCCTCCCTGAAATGCCACAGGTTTCCCCTTGTCCTTACTTTGCACCCCACCTGCCTCCACATCCAAAGGATTATCCTCCGCCATTTTCACCACCTCCAGCGTGATGCCACCACCAAATGCATCTTCCCCTCCCCTGTCAGCATTCTGAAAGGATCGTTCCCTCCGCAACACTCTGGTCCACTCCTCCATTATCCCCAATACCTCGTCCCCTTCCCACGGCACCTTCCCATTCAATCGCAGGAAGTGTAATAGCTTCCCTTTTACCTCCTCTCTCCTCACCATCCAAGGACCCAAACACCCCTTTCAGGTGAAGCAGCGATTTACTTGCACTTCTTTCAATTTAGTGTACTGTATTTTCTGTTCACAATGCGGTCTTCTCTAAATTGGGGAGACCAAACGCAGATTAGCTGACCGCTTTGTAGAACACCTCCACTCAGTCCGAAAGCATGACCCTGAGCTTCTGGTTGCTTGCCATTTCAACACTTCCCACTGCTCTCATGTCAACATTTCTATCTTTGGCCTGCTCCAGTGTTCCAGTGAACATCAACGCAAGCTCGAGGAACAGCACCTGATCTTTCGATTCGTCACTCGACAGCCTTGCGGACCGAACCTTGAGTTCAATAACTTCAGAACATGACTGGTGTCAGGAAAACCCCCCCACGCCACCTGCCAAGACTGAGGCACACATGATTTTTGCCACATGAACATTAAAACTTAAAATTGCAAGCGCCTGACTGGAAAGAAATTTGCATAGTAACAAACAGTATTGAAACAAAGGGACGCAGTCTTTTGCTTCCCCAATACACAGCAGAAGTGGTCAGACCAGTTTTAGTCACATGGCTGTTGGTTTTTTGAACTTGCCACAGATTTGAACTCAGAACACCATGTGCTCCCGGATGGGACAGACCCTCTCCAGTCCTGCCTGCCTCCATCTCTTTCCCACAGAACTGAACCTTGTGAAAACATGTGAATCTCAAAGAGAGAAAAGTCTCCAACATGTACAAGGTTTAAGTAGAATACTGGGCCCTACGAAACGCAAGAATTACCTACAAAAGTGCTATACCGTGAGCTCGAAGCACAGTAACAAGATAGTACCTCAAACTGTTCCATTTTATCTTTTATTTTTTCTGTCCCTAGCTGCATCTGTATATCACGTGTGCATGCTAGCATGGGTGCATCGTATATCTGTAGGCATGAACCGTATTAAAGTTTAAGCAAGTTTAATAAGTTTCACTTTTCTTCTTTAAACCAAAGAAAGCCTGTTTGTGTTCATTTCTTTGTATTACAATTGGAAAGCTGTGAACAAGGATTCACAAAAGGGGGAGCACAAAACACAGTGTGTTTAAAACCATGTGCCTGTTTTTCATGTAGTCAGAGCTGCTCATTATTCTGCTATTAACACTCTCTCTGGACAAATGCTTTGTCTTTGACCACAAGCATTAACGGACTCTTTGCCTTTGCCCCAGGACAACTTTGTTATTTAATCTTTCCTGCCCTCTGCCCTATCAAACACCTTCCCCTTTGTTCTCTCCCACAGGCCCCTCTCCTTCACTTGTTTAAAACCCAATTCTTTTCTAACCTTTGGCAGTTCTGATGAAAGGTCACAGACTTGAAACTTTAACTCTATTTCTCTCTCCACAGATGCTGCCAGACCTGCTGAGTATTTCCAGCACCTTTGTTTTTATTTTAGATTTCCAGCATATGCAGTATTTTGCTTTTACTATATCAGAAAGTCTCTCCTTGATTCAGGACTCTTACGTCTCTCCAGCGTCTCGCTGCTAAAGATTGAACTTTATCTCATTTCACTCTCAGCTCTGGGTCAGTGTGGATCAGTGGGACTTCTGGCTGTCTCCTGCTTCACATTCCATCAGTGCTGAGAAATCAATGGGAAATATTACTCATGTTGTGTTCTGTAAATTTTGACAAACACTTGAATGTAAATATTGTCTTCCAAAGCAATGAGCGAAGGCTGGTTTTAGTGTGTTCCTGAAATAGATCAGCTGGATTTGCATTGCACTAGAAATCGCAGTTCTTGGTTCAATCCCAGGTTTTGGCACTTTCAACCTCTCCTGTGTCTTTTTCTTTGGCTCCAATTGTCAAGCTGCATGACTTACTCTGAAATTAGCACCAGAGAATCAAGGCACCAGCGAGCATGAGGAGCTGAAATTAGCACAGATCGAAACCACTTAATATTTCTGACTGAAGATGGTTGCAGATGCTTCAGTTTTGACTTTTGAACTGACGTGCTCGGCTCCACCATCATTGAGGATGTGGGTGTTTTTGGAGCCTCATCATCTGGTTAGTTATTAAATTATCCACCACCATTCACGACTGGATGTGGCAGGACTGTGGAGCTGTGATCTGATCCTGAGGGAGATATCCATGCGTGGAGTGGCAGGATGTATGGAGAGTGATCCTGAAGAGGGTGTCCGAGCCTGGAGTGGAAGCTTTCTGTGGAGGTGCAGGAGTAGGCCATTCAGCCCCAGTGTTTTATAAAGGTTTAGTATAACTTATTTGCTTTTACTCGATGCCTCTATGAAAAAAGCCAAGTGTCCTGTTTGCTTTTCGCAACATTTTCAAACCTTCTAAGATTGGTGCACATTGTCTCATTCTTCCTCCCAAACTTTATCACTTTACACTTCTCTGTGGAAAATTTTATCTGCCATGTGAAAGCCCATTTTGACAGTTTTTTTTTATCTTCTCCTGAAGTGTGTTATTGTCACTGGCATAAGACGAAATTCCCCAGCATTCTCTGATGCTATCTCCATGGAAAGAGCAATCTTACACGCCAGCTGAAATGTAGGATTTTGCGTGTTTAGTATCTTTTCTCATCCACCAATATAAGCACAAATCTGTCTCGTAATGTACGGTCTAAGAATGTGCCAAAGTTGCAATGTAGTGATAAATTCTTCAGTTCCACAATGTACTCACCAACTATTTCACTACTTTTCTGCTTTCTGGTTCCAAATTTCTAGCTTGCCGTGATCTCTGGTGGCTTAGGGTTAAAATGTTCCTCCAACTTGGTGATGATTGTTTTGAATTCACATCATTTGCCTTGATGGGAGCAGGAAGATTTGTTGGCATGTCATACACTTCCAGGATAATTTACATTCGCAAAATTACTTTCTTGCCCTCAAGAATTGCCTTATTCTGAGTCTTGACCTCTTCACTTTCACCTTCAAGTTCCAAAATGTTATTAGCTCTGAAAAACATGTCCATTCTTTCAATATATGAACTGAATGGGTCTCGAGCCCTCTCATAAGTTCCGAGCCTTCTGATGTATTCCTTGGGTGCAACCATATTGTCCCAAATAATCCCTTTGAATCTGATGCACACTAAGACCCTGCGGTAAAGGCCTGCTCGTTTATGAAATTGAAACCCGACCTGGTCCGACCTGACCACATCCAACCTGAACCTGACCCGGGCCCGAGTCCTTTGATTTATTTCCCACACCCGACCCGACCCGACCCGACTACCATAATAAAGTTAATTATATCAAACATACCTTGTCCAAGTGTTGTGATCCTCCATTCCGAAAGCTGGCTATTCCTGCGGAATCATGCAGAAGTTCCCTCCCTGAGCAAGGCAGCACTGTGTCGGCCTCCAGCCCGACCCGTCACGAACCCGAATGCCGGACACGGAAGAGAGACCCGACCCGAACCCGACACATGTCATCGGGTCTGGTCGGAGTCGGGTCGGGTAGCCATGCTTTACCCTAGGGCATCTCATTCAACTGAGGAGACAGTCTGGAGCACAGGCTTCACACAATCCACCCAAAATCTCCACCATCTGAGCAGGTGGGTCACCAGGAGCTGGCTGTTCTTGTTCACTGCAGTCCCTGCTGCTGTTTGCTGCCTATATTTACAGACTTTTATCTCATCCTCAACACCATTTTCTCCAATATATTCAGGGGGCATCAGCAGAGAAAATGGACATCAAATGTGACAAGTGCAAGGAAATGTTTATTTACAATATTACATCATAAACATAATATACAAAAACATTACATGTGTGAAACACGTCCCGATCAAGATGTGTCTGAATAAATGGAGCCCCTCATAATAAACACTGTCACCTTTCAATGTTTAGCAGACGAGTGTGAGGGCCAGATGTGTGTGATTCCCACAGTAATGTGTTTGTTCAAAGTTCAGGAAAAGATGGAGATATGAATAATTTACGGGGAAATCTTTGAAGCATATCTCCATGTCTCTCACTCACAAAGATCTGCAAACTTATGGATTCAAAAAGAACCCAGAGGCAGATAGTCCTGCAATAACCTGTAACTCCAGGAAAGGATGTGTTTGAGATTTTGCCCTGTCGCTTAGTTGGTTAAAGCCTCCGTCTAATAAACAGCAAAACCTCACTTCAAACCCCAACAAAGCCTCACTGCAGTGAAGAAACGGAAAGTTATGATTTAAACATTATTCTGTCAATAATTCACATCTCTGTCTTCCCCTGAACTTTGAGTTCAAATTTGTTTGTGAAGTTGAGTGGCACGTTAAGACAGCACAGTCTTTGTCTTTGTGAAAGAAGTGATTTGGGAATGGCTGTTTGAAACTGTCCCTCCTTGCACAGAAATTCAGTGCAAATACTCAAATCACCCACAATTTCCACGAGAGAAATTTGTTCACAATTGCATTTGACGTGAAACCGCCTCAACATTAATCTCACTGAAGCAGAGTGTGACCATGTTGCATGTTTCAGAGTGTTGGTGCCATTATGTGTCGCCTTTAACCGAGACTGGGACACAGGGCAATGTTGATCCAAGGTTGGAATATATTATCATTCAAGAGCAAGAAAAATCAAAAGGAACCAAATAAGAAAACCCAGTCTCCAGATTTGAGAATCTGTCGATCCGCTTTGGGAAAGTGAATCAGAGCAGAATGAAGGGTGAACTGTCTGACTGCCCAGAAGAGATGAAGACACAACTCAGTCAGCATGTTCCCCTGGTTTATGATGCTGGAACATTCCTCACACAGAAATTATTCAACCCAATGACAAACATTCTGACAGCTGATAATTTATGCTAACGATTGAAGGACTTTCTCATGTGGTTACCTAATGGTAAGAAGATATTAAACTTAGTTTCAATCAATCCAGCTGCGATGAACTTTGAATTTTTCTGCCTTTTATAAACATTATTTGAAGGGTCTCAGTGACAATGTTCAGTGTTGATGAGAGTGGGGTCTGGGTGAGCAACTGCTGATCGCGACAGGGTCAGGACTGGATGCAGGAAGTTCTCTGACAGTCTCTCTCTCTCTCTCTCTGATGGGTTTGAGTTGGTTGACAACTGGCAGCTGTTGGTGTTTCGATAAATGAAGGAAGTTCCCTCTAACCATTTTTTTTTGATTCACAGTGCAGTCTAAGGATGTAAAGGATTAACGCTGAAGAAAGTGGGATCAACCTCTACCAATGTCAGAGTGATGATGTAACAGTCACAGGAGATGAGGTTTGGGAGAAGAGAGAGCAGCACCAAGGATGCTAGCTGAGGAGGCGTGATGAGTGTGCATATAGTATTGTGCAAATTAGAAAAGAGTTCTTAGTTCTTTCAGCAGGAAATGTGTCCAGATAATATCAAGAAACTCACAATTTTATTATTCAGGAGTCGGAACACAGATATTAACTCCAAGTTACAGTTCTGGGTTCATTTAACAAAAAAAAGGTAGAGAATAATATTGCTCACTGATTGAAATCCCCCAGTGAGGAGACAGTTAAACAGTTGGGACATCCTTCAATCCAAGGTTTTGGCAGCATTTGCAACTTTTGCAACTTTTATTTATCCAGCTTTGATGGACGAGTGAAAAAACTGATAAAACTGTACAGTTCCATTCTTCCTTCTTCCCTTCTTTCTATCAGTTTATCTTTTCTGTCCCAGATCAATATAATGATGAGAATCCCAATTTAATCTGCTGTTTCTGGTGTTTTATCCATTCCAATTAAAATTCAACATTCCAATCAAATCTATTTATTATTCCACAGTGTCTCTCCATGTGTTTTATTCTGTTGTATTCTCTCACAGTCTGTTTGATGATCAATGTTACATCTCACTCTCTGTTCTGGTGAAGATCAGAAGCAGTGATATCTGTTTACGCCACCTGACAAGTCGGCTGAGGCTGTGCCTCACTGATCACGTGGAGTTGAAGCAATTCTTCCAGTCAGTTTTCTCAGTTGTCATTTCATGAGAAATTCGAAGTTATCATGACTTCGTCAGTGACCGAATGGTTCAGGTGTCTGAGTGATGTTAATCATGCTGTGATCAAATGATTGTATGTTCCAGTCTTTCCGTGGTGGGTTTTCACACTGAGTAGAAACGTGTTGGACATGGTCTGGAAATGTTTCACACCGCTCCATTCCCAACAGGCCATGACCTGATGTGATGGAAATTTCATTTACTTCCAGAAGCTACATTTCCATCAGGATTTGTGTGAAGGTGACGGTTGTGCTTCTGCTACTTGCCAGGTGAAGAGGTGGCTGAGAGGTTATGGCGATGGGCGATTGATCTTCTGTGTTGTGCACGTGTTGGTTCGAATCCCATCCTTGTCGTTAGTTTATCAACTGCCTGTTGCATTCTTGTTCGCAGCTTCAATGCAATGTCGGCCTGGAAACCTGTTCTTGTCAGTATCTTGACGGTGGTTTCAGAATTGTTTATACTTTATTAAAATTGAGACAGACAATTGGAATTCTTCACCCAAATTGGACTGGAATGAAGATCAAATAGGGATCACGAAACGGAGCAGGATTTTCCCTCCCCTCCTTCCTTCTTTCCATCTTTACTTTCTCTGGATTTACACCAAGTGAAAGACTAACGGGAAAAGCAAATGGCGAGGGAGCAGAAGCAGAACATTATCCTTTGGCAAGAAATGTATTTTCAAATCTTCTTGATAGATTAAGTGAGTGAGCAATGCTTTGGCAGATGGAGTTTAAAATGAGGGGTCATCTAGTACCTACGAAAGATTGATCAGAGTGATTTTTGTTAAGTGGTGAGATGATAGAAACTGCGGAGGCGCAGAGACCCAAGTACTGAATCACTAAAAGCTAGTGGACTGGTAGAAAAATAATGTGAACAGTGAACGGAATATGAAGATTGCAACTCATGTTGCAGTTATATAAAGCTCTGTGCTCCTGAAGTAAATGTCCAAGCCCAGATTGTGGGGAATCTGTGGAGAGTGATTTGTTTTTTATTCATTAATGGGCGCGAGTATCGCTGATAAGGCTGGCATTTATTACCCATCCCTAATTGCCCTTGAGAATGTGGTGGTCAGCTGCCTTCTTGAACTGATACAGTCCATATGGTGCAGGAACACCCACAGTGCTATTGGGGAGGGAGTTCCAGGATTGTGACCCAACAACAGTGAAGAAGTGGCGATATAGTTCCATGTCAGGGTGGTGAGTGACTTGGAGGGGAACCTGCAGGTCGTGAGTTCCCATGCATCTGCTGCCCTTGTCCTTCGAGGTGGTAGTGGTCACGGGTTTGGAAGGTGCTGTTGAAGGATACTTGGCGAGATACTGCAGTGCATATGGAGATGGTACACACTGCTGCCACTGTGTACTGGTGGTGGAGGAAGTGAATGTTTAAGTTGGTGGGTTAGGTGCCAATCAAGTGGGCTGCTTTCTCCTGGATGGTGTTGAGCTTCTTCAGTGTTGTTGAGTGGGATGGATTCCATCCCACTCCTGACTTGTGCCTTGTACATGGTGGACAGGATTTGAGGTGGCAGGAGGCGAGATACTTGCTGCAGAATTCCTAATCTCTGACCTGCACTTATAGCTGCAGCATAGATGTGACTGGTCCAGTTTAGTTTCTGGTCAATGGTAACCCCCAACATGTTGATGGTGGGGGATTCAGTGATGATTATGCTGCTGAATATCAAAAGGTAGATGGTTTGATTCTCTCTCAATGGAGATGTTCACTGCTTAGCACTTGTGTGGCCAGAAGGTTGCTTGTCACTTATCAGCTCAAGCCTGAAGTTTGTACAGGTCTCGCTGCTTGTGGGCACAGACTGCTTCAGTATCTGAGGAGTTGTGAGTCATCAGCGAACATTCCCACTTCTGTTGAAGGGAAAGTGATCAATGAAACAGCTGAGGATGTTTGGGCCGAGGACACTACCCTGAGAAAGTCCTGAGGCAGTGTCCTGGGCTGAGATGATTGGTCTCCACTAACCACAACCATCTTGTTTTGTGCGAGGTATGACTCCACCAAGTGGACAGTTTTCCCCCTGATTCCCATTGACTTCAATTTTGCTAGGGATCCTTGATGCCACACTCACTCAAGGGCAATCACTCTCACCTCTCCTCTAGAACTCCACTCTTTTGTGTCTGTTTGAACCAAGCTGCAATAAAAAATAAGAACAGAAGAAATACTAGCAGGAGTAGGCCATTTGGCCCCTCGAGCCTGCTGCAGCATTCAATAGGATCATGGCTGACCTGATCATGGCCTCACTTTCTTGCCTGATCCACATAACCCTTGACTTCCTTGCAGATAAAATTCTGTCAAACTCAGTCTTGAAGACATTCAATGACCCAGCCTCCACTACTCTCTGTGGTAGAGAATTCCAAAGATTAATGACTCTCTGAGAGAAGAAATTGCTCATTTCCCTCTTAAATGGAAGACCATTATTCTGCAACTGTGTCCCCTAGTTCTAAATTCCACCATGAGGGGAAACATCCTCTCAGCATTCACCCTGTCAAGCCCCCTCAAAATCTTATATGTCTCAATCCGATCACCTATCATTTTTCTTAACTCCAATGAGTATAGGTCCAACCTGATCAACTCTCCACATAAGACAACCACTTCATCACAGGAATCAATCCAGTGAACCTTCTCTGAACTGCCTCCAATGCAAGTATATCCCTCCTTAAATAAGGAGACCAAAACTGTACACAGTACTCCAGGTGTGGTTTCACCAACACCCTGTACATTTGCAGCAAGACTTCTCTTCTTTTATACTCCATCCCCCTTGAAATAAAGGGCAACATTCCATTTGCCTTCCTAATTATTTGCTCTACCTGCATGGTAACTTTTTGTGATTCATGTACGAGGACACCCAGATCCTTCTATACCGCAGCATTCTGTAATCTCTCACAATTTAAATAATATTTTGCTTTTCCATTCTTCTTACCAAAGTGGATAACCTCACATTTTCCCACATTATACTCTACCTGCCAAGTATTTGCCTGGGGTCGAGGAACCCTGGCAGAACCTAAACTGAGCATCGATGAGCAGATTATTGCTAAGTATCTGGTGCTTGAAAGCACTGTTGATGACATCTTCCATCACTTTGCTGATGATTGATAGGAGACTGATGGGGTGGTAATTGGTCAGATTGGATTTGTCCTCCTTTTTTTTTATGGAGTGGGCACACTTGGGCAATTTTCCACATTGTCGGGTAGATGCATGTGTTGTAGCTCTACTGGAACAGTGTGGCTGAGAGCACAGCTAGTTCTGGAGCACAATTCTTCAGTACTAGAGCCGGGACGTTGTTAGGGCGTATTGTCGTTGCTGTATCGAGTGACTTCAGTTGTTTCTTGCTATCATGTAGAGTGAATCGAATTGGCTGAAGACTGGAAACTGTGATGCTGGGGACCTCAGGAGGCCGAGATGAATCATCCACTGAGCAATTTCTGATGTAAGATGGTTGTAAATGATTTAGCTTTGGCGCCACCATTATTGAGGATGGGGATTTTTTGGAGCCTCCTCATTTGGTTAGTTATTTAATTGTCCACCATCATTCATGACTGGATGTGGCAGGACTAAGGACCTGTGATCTGATCATGAGGGAGATATCCATGCATGGAGTGGTGGGATCTATGGAAAGTGATCCTGATGTCCGAGCCTGGAGTGGCGGGATCTGTGGAGAGTGATCCTGACGAGTGTGTGCAAACCTGGAATGGAAGCTTTCTGTGGAGGTACAGGAGTAGGCCATTCAGACCCAGTATTTTATAAAGGTTTATCATAACTTATTTGCTTTTACTATATGTCTCTATTAATAAAGCCAAGTGTCCTGTTTGCTCTTAGAAGCCTTTTCAAACATTCTAAGATTGGTGTACATTGTCTCACTGTTCTGGCACCCACTTTAGAATTGTAACATTTCATTTATATGGCCTCTCCTTTTTCTTCCTCCCAAATTGTATCTCTTCACAATTCTCTGTGTAAATTTTAACTGCCATGTGAAAGCCAATTTTACCAGTTTTTTTAAGCTCCCCTGAAGTGTGTTACAATCACTGGCACAGGATGAAATTCTCGAGCATTTTTTGATGCCAATCTCCATGGAAAGAGCAGACTTACATGCGAGCTCGAATGTGAGATTTTGTGTGTTTAGTATCTTTTCTCATCCACCAATATAAGCACAAATCTGTCTCATAATGCACGGTCTAAGAATATGCCAAAGTTGCAATGTGGTGATAAATTCTTCATGCCACAATGTACTCACCAACTGTTTCACTACTTTTCTGATTTCTGCTTCCATTTTTCTAGCTTGCCGTGATCTCTAGTGGCTTCGGGTTGAAATGTTCCTCCAACTTGGTGATGATTGTTTTGAATGGCACATCTTATGCCTTGATGGGAGCAGGGAGCTTTGTTAGCTGGTCATACACTTCCAGGCTAATTTCCATTGACAAAATTGCTTTCTTGCCCTCAAGAATAGCCTTATTCTGAGTCTTGAACTCTGCACTTTCACCTTCAAATTCCAAAATGTTATTAGCTCTGAAAAACATGTCCATTCTTTCAATATATGAACTGAATGGTTCTCAAGCCCTCTCATAAGTTCCTCACCTTCCGATGTGTCCCAAATGTGTGCAGCCATATTGTCCCAAATAAGCAATTTGAATCAGATGCAGAGGAAGACCCTGCGGTATCTCATTCAACTGAAGAGACATTCTGTGGCCCAGGCTTCACACAATCCACCTAAAATCTCCACCATCCGAGCAGGTAGGTCACCAGGAGCTGCCTGATCCTGTTCACTGCAGTCCCTGCTGCTGTTTGCTGCCTATATTTACAGACTTTTATCTCATCCTCATCACCATTTTCTCTAATATATTCAGGGGGCATCAGCAGAGAAAATATGCACCAAGCGTGGCCAGTGCAAGGAATTGTTTATTTGCGTTATTATGTCATGCACATAATATACAAATACATTACATGTGTGAATCATTTCTTGAGCACTTTTCTTCCAGATGTGTCTGAATAAATGGAACCCCGTCGCAATAAACACTGTCACCTTTCAATGTTTAACGGAGAGGTTTGACGGCCTGATGTGTGTGATTCCCACATTAATGTTTTTCTACAAAGTTCGGAGAAAGATGGAGATTTGAATAATTTGCAGCGAAATCTTTAAGCATATCTCCATGTTTCTCACTGACAAAGTGCTGCAAACGCATGGATTCAGAAAGAACCTGAGTGCAAAATCAACAAAAATAAACACAGCCAGAGAGACTTGCAATAACCTGTAGCTCAGGGAAAGTACATGATGTTATGGAAGTGATTTTGAATTTTTTTTTTGTGAAATTCTTTTTGAGGAATTCATCGTCAAACTTAATAAATGTCAGACCAGTTCTTTTTCAAGAGGGTACTGAAAGTATTAATTTGGCAACTATGTTTACTGGTTGTCACATGACTCAAGTTAAATGTCGAACAGAAACCCTGGAAACAGGGGGAAATGTGGACAGAGAAGTCAGTTGCGCCTCTTGATTGGACAAACCCGGCAGCAGCAGCACACACCGAAGAGGGCAGAAAAATCACAAGCTTTTATTTGTAGCAGTCATTGTGTTTTACCTTCTGGAGTGAGCAGCTGATAAAGTTAGCCTGAAGAAGTGTCAAGGAAGGAGAGAAGATCACAACCCACGTTGTTTTGCAGCAAATCTTTAAAAAGACCCTGAGAACTTCACTGTGTCAATTCATCTCTTCTCCTGTCTTTGAAGAAAGCCTGCTAAAATTAATTCTCAACACTGCCTCTAAAAAACTGTTCTAAAAGACCCTAGTGACCTGTCAACGCATACTCAGAAGTTAGACTGTATGCCAGTTTTGGAACAACATATCTCATCTGCTGTTTTCTTCAGGAATGAACAAGTAATCAGCCCAAGTGTTGTTTTTGTCTTTAACAGAACTCAGAATTGTAAAAAATAATTCTTTTTTTTCAGTTAACCGGTGTATGTGTGAGTGCGTGTGTGGGGCTGTGGTAAGAAAGGGGCTTTAAATGTTGGTTAAGGTAAAAAGGGAACTTTTAAAATTTCTACCTGTGTATTTATGCTTTATTTCATGACTAGTTAAAACTTGTTCTGTAATAAACTGATAATTTTGCTGTTCATTAAAGAAAGCTGGTCAGTGTCTTCTATTCTGGGAAGAACAGAGTATATGATTGACTGTTTCAGGAAGTGGGAACAGTTAAAATATATGTTGTGACCTGTGGAGAAGTGGGATGAGAATATCTAGAAGGGAATGAAGAAGGGTCATTGACCTGAAACGTTAACTCTGCTTCTCGCTCCACAGATGCTGCCAGACCTGATGAGTATTTCCAGCGTTTCTTGTTTTTATTTGAGATTTCCAGCATCTGCTGTATTTTCCTTTGATATTGATATTATATGAGAATAAATAGTGCACTCCTCTGATTTAACTGCAACAACATCTGGCTCTGTAGCTTAGTTGGTTAAAGCACCTGTCTTATAAACAGGGGATCTTTGGTTCAATTCTCAGCAGAGTCTTCTTTCTTATTTGTGATGTCGAAGTTACCTTGTCAATCACTTCCATCTGTGTTTTCTGAACTTTAAGTGAGTATTCAAATTACATGATGAATTTTTGTCACAAGAGAAAACAGCCTTTGTGAAGGATGTGAGTTTGGAATGGCTGTTCCTCCTTGTACAGAAATTCAGTGCTGATATTTCAAAGGCAACTTCTTTGATACAAATTTGTTCACAGTTGCATTCAACCTGGAAAACAGCTCGACATTAATGTCACTGAAGGAAAGTGTGACTGCGTTGTATGTTTCAGAGTGTTTGTGTCATTATGTGTTGCTTGTGACTGAGACTGGGACATGACGCAAGTGGGAGGGTTTATCTGAGGCTTGGAATATTTGTCAGTCAGGAACAAGAAAAATCAAAGGAACCAAATAAGAAAACCTATGTGGTTGCCGAGAAACAGTGAGAAGATATTAAACTTTGTTCTATTCAATACAGCAGTGTGAACATTGACCTTTCCTGCCTTTTATAAACAGTATTTGAAGTGTCTCGGTAACAATGTTCAGTGTAGATGAGAGTGGGGTCTGGGTGAGCAGCTGCTGAGTGTGACAGGGTCAGGACTGGATGCAGGAAGTTCTCTGACAGTCTCTCTCTCTCTCGCTGATGGGTTTGAGTTGATTTTCAACTGGCAGCTGGCACCTTGTCCAATTTGAATTCCATCTACCACTTCTCTGCCCACCTGACCAGTCTATTGATATCTTCCTGCAGTAAACAGCTATTTCGATAAATAAAGTTCCCTCCACACATTTTTTTGGACAGACAGTGTCGTATAAGGATGTAATGGGTTAATGCTGAAGACATTGGGATCAATCACTCCCACTGTCAAAGTGATGATGTAACAGTCACATGAGATGAGGTTTGGGAGGAGAGAGCAGCACCAAGGATGCTAGCTCAGGAGGCTTGATGAGTGTGTATATAGTATTGTGTAAATTAGAAAAGAGTTCTTAGTTCTTTCAGCAGGAAATGTGTCCCGAAAATATCGAGAAACTCACAATTTTATTATTTAGGAGTCGGAACACAAATATTAATTCCAAGTGACCGTTCTGGGTTCATTTAACAAAAAAAGGTAGAGAATAATATTACTCACTGATTGAAATCCCCCAGTGAGGAGACAGTTAAACAGGTGATCTGTTGGGGCATCCTTCGATCCAAGGTTTCTGCAGCTTTTAATCTCCCTTTTTGGTGAAATTATCTGTTATATGCAACTTTTTTTTTTATCCAGCTTCGAGGGGCAAGTGAAAAAACTGAAAAAAGTGAGCAGCTCCATCCTTTCTTTTCTTCCTTCTTCCCTTCTTTCCATCAGTTTCGCTTTTCTGTCTCAGATCAATATAGTGATGAGAATCCCAATTTAATCTGTTGTTTCTGGTGTTTTATCCATTCCAATCAGAATTCAACATTCCAATCAAATCTATTTGTTATTCCACAGTGTCTCTCCATGTGTTTTATTCTGTTGTATTCTCTCACAGTCTGTTTGATGATCAATGTTACATCTCACTCTCTGTTCTGGTGAAGATCAGAAGCATTGATATCTGTTTACACCATCCACCAAGTCGGCCTGAAGATGTGCCTCGCCGATCATGTGGAGTTAGGAACAAAGGAACATAGGAGCAGGAGTCGGCCATTCAGCCCATCGAGCCTGCCCCACCATTCAATATGATCATGGCTGATCATCCACTTCAATGCCCTTTTCCCCACACTTTCGTCATATTCCCTTATGTCATTTGTAATTAGAAATCTGTCAATCTCTGCTTTAAACATACTCAACGACTGAGCTTCCACAGCCATCTGGGATACAGAATTCCAAAGATTCACAACCCTCCGAGTAAAGAAATTTCTCCTCATCTCTGTCCCAAGGAGCTTCCCCCTTATTTTGAAATTGAGCCCCTGGTTCTCGACTCCCCATCCAGATGAAACACCTTAGCTGCATCTATCCTGACTGTCCTTTAAATATTTCGTAGGTTTCAATGAGATCACCTCTCATTCTTCGAAACTCTAGAGAATACAGCCCCAGTTTCCCCAATCTCTCTTCATAGAACAGTCCCACCATCCCAGGAACAAGTCTGATGAACCTTCGTTGAACTCCCTCCAATAATATCCTTCCTAAGGTAAGGAGACCAAAACTGTACACATTACTCCAAGTGCCGTCGAACCAAGGTTCAATACAATTGAAGCAAGAATTCACTACTCCTGTACTCAAATCCTCTTGTGATAAAGGCTAACATACTATTAGCCTTCCTAATTGCTTGCTGCACCTGCATGTTAGCTGTCAGTGACTTATTGACATGGACACCCAGGTCACCCTTATATTCTATACCTCAGCTAATAAAGGAAAGGATTCCATATACCTCTTGAACCACCTTATTCACCAGTCCAGCTACCTTCAGGGATCTGTGGACATTCACTCCAACGTCCCTCACTTCCTCTGCACCGTTCAGTGTTCTCCCATTAATTGTGTATTCCTTTGCCTTTTTTGACCTCCCAAATGCATCACCTCACCCTTGTCCAATTTGAATTCCATCTACCACTTCTCTGCCCACCTGACCAGTCTATTGATATCTTCCTGCAGTAAACAGCTATTCTCCTCCCTATCAACAACACGGACAATTTTTGTGTCATCTGCAAACATCTTGATTGTGCCCTCTACATTTATGTCCATATCATTAATATATACCACAAAAAGCAGGGGACCTAGTTCTGAGCCCTGTGGAACACCACTGGAAACAGTCCTCCAGTTGCAAAAACACCTGTAAAAAATTCCTTTTTGTTTCCTGCCACTGAACCAATGTTGTGTCCAGCTTGCTACATTCCCCTGGATCCCATGTGCTTTTATTTTTTTTAACCAGTTTGCCATGTGGGACCTTGTCAAAAATCTTGCTAAAATCCATGTAGATCAGATCAGCTGCACTATCCTCATCAATCCTCCTTGTTACTTCTTCACAAACATTCAATCAAGATAGTCAGACAGGAGCTTCCCTTAACAAATCCAAGCTGACGATACTTGATTAATCTGTGCCTTTCTAAGTGACAGTTTATCCTGTCTCTCAGAATTAATTCCAATAATTTGCCCACTATTGCTGTTAGGCTGACTGGCCTTTAATTATTTGGTCGATAACACGCTTCCTTTTTCAACAATGGTGCAATGTTAGCAATAAAAACAAAAAGTGCTGGACATACACAGCAGGTCTGGCAGCATCTGTGGAGAGAGAAACAAAGTTAACATTTCAGGTCAGTGACCTTTCATCAGAACAGAAACGTTAACTTTGCTTCTCTCGCCACAGTTGCTGCCAGATCTGCTGTGTATTTCCAATGCAACTAGTTTTTATTTCAGATTTGCAGCATCTGCAGAATTTTGCTTTTGTTGCAGTGTTACGAGACCTCCAATCCTCTGACATCACACCTGTATCCAGTGAGGGATTGGAAACTGATGGTCAGACCATCCACTATTTCCTCCCTGACTTCTTTTTACAGCCTCGGGTACATTTCATCCCGCCCTGATGATTTATCCACTTTCAAGGATGCTAATCCCATTTATACTTCTTCTCTCCCTCAGTTTATCATGTCCAATACTTCACACTCCTCCTTAATTACAATATCTGCATCACCCCCCTCATTTGCGAAGACAGTAAAATATTCATTAATAAACATACCAACACCCTGACACATAGGTTACATTTTTAGGTCTTTGATGGGCCCTACTCTTTCCTCGGTTGCCTCTGACTGCAATGTATTGATGAAACATCTTTGGATTTGTTTTGATTTTCCTTGTCAATATTCTTTCATGATCTCTGTTTGTTCTTCATCGCTACTCCCAAATACCTCTGGTCATGCCAAAACACAACTTATCAGAAGGGGAATTTGAACCCACCCCTGCAGAGAGAATTGTGATCTGAATGAACCGTCTCAGACTGCTCGACCATCCTGACTACCCCATGTGTATGTTTAATGCTGACGAAATTATCCATTCATTGTGAAAGTATTTGTAAGATTGTGGAAATGTCTGGAAGAGGAAAGACCAGCGGGAAAGCTCGGTCCAAGGCCAAGTCTCGCTCCTCCCGGGCTGGACTGCAGTTCCCGGTGGGCCGCGTTCACAGGCTCCTGAGAAAGTGTAACGATGTTGCATGTGTGGGTGCCAGAGCCCAGGTCTATCTGACTGCTGTGCTCGAGTATCTGACCGCTGAAATCCTCGAGCTGGGCGGTAACGCGGCCCGGGACAACAGTATAAATGGGTGGTTTTTGGTCGGCACAGACTCGGTGGGCCGAAGGGCCTTTTTCAGTGCTGTATCTCTCTGTGACTCTAGAGATGTGGATGCTCAATCATTGGGTATATCCAAGAGAGAGATTGATAGGTTTTTGGATACTAAGGGAATCAAGGGATCTGTGCTAGTGTGGTAAGATGGAGTTGATGTAGGAGATCAGCTGTGATCTTATTGAATGGCAGAGCTATTTCGATGGGCCGAATGGCCCACTCCTATTTTTTATGTAAAGTTCCATTCCTCTCAGGGAATATTTTATTTTCAAAGAGAGAAATACTGCACACACTGGAAATCTGAATAATAACAGATTCTGGAAACACTCAGCAGTTCTCGCAGTATCTGTGGAAAGAGGAAGGGCGGAGCAATGTTTCAGGTCCATAGAAGGGTCACAGAACTGGACCACGAACCTGAGCTTCTCTTCTCCACAGTTGTTTCCGGACTGGCTGAGTGTTTTCAGTATTTTAGACTTTTTCTTTCTGTATTTCATCCTTTTCCCATTTGACTATTTGCTGTGAAACTTTCAGCGTTGTGCTCAATTCTTTGTGTGTTGTGTTTTCTTTATTTGAAGTAATGTAAATAATATCCTGAAATGAATTTGCCAAATGATTGGGCAAATTGTTACAACCACTTTTTGAGCAAGTTCTCCACATGCACAGTGAAGGATTCCTTCACATTTGTGAAGACCATACAGGACTTGCATATCGATAGCAATGCCGTGTCCATGTGTCATTTGACATTGCTAGCCTATTCACCAATGTACCACTTCAGGAAGCCATAGATATTTGCACTGCAGTGCTATATCATGGCGATCTAGACCCGTCACCATTGTGTGAATCCGTATTCATTGAACTTATGAACTCGGCAACTTGCACAGTTGAGTTCAGTTTTATTGACACCATGTATCGTTGGTGTTGCCATGGGATCCCCTCTGGGCCCAGCTCTCACAAACATCTTTGTTGGATTCCATGACAAGCCTGTTTTTAAGGGAATGACACCTAACCTCCGACCTCTTGCATATTTCCAATATGTAGATGATACGTTTTCTATATTTGAATCCGCAGCTGCATGAAACAACTTCCTTGCACGTCTTCATGGGCTCCATCCTACACTCAAATACACCTTTGGAATGGAGCAGTCAAATGAGCTCCCTTTCCTTGATGTACTAGTTGAGAAATCTGCTAAGGGGTTTTCTACCACGGTCTACCACAAACCTACCTTCACTGGTCAATACACGCGTTGGGATTATTACAGTTCCACGCGCTATAAGATTGGTCTTATCGACAACCTCATAAATAGGGCTGAGACATTTGCTCACCATGCAAGCTTGATGCTGAAATAGGGCGAATCAAAGACATCCTGCATGACAATGGCTACACTGATCAGATCATTTCTATCTGTATATCACACAAACTTATAAACGGGCTGAAGGACGTCATTTTGAGCCCTAAAAAGTGCCCAGTCTCCTCAAATTACCCTGGAAGGGTAATTTATCCCCAGTATTTCAGTAACAGGTGAAGCGAGCTGTTTCCTGCTGTTACGATGCAGGAGCAACAAGTGTGGTGTTCACCACTAACAGGATGCTGCTGTCAAGCAAAAGAGATGTCCTGCCTATCACACAAATAAGTAACGTGATATATGAATTTCAATACCAGTGTGATGCTAGGTTTCTAGACCGTACATCCAAAGACTGGCGGATTGTATCAAATAACATGACCCTTCCGCTGTTCGCAATTGGCCCTACCCAACCAACCCATGCTTGCAAAACCCAAAACACAGTGTTGTTTCCACATTTCCACAATCGGACAACATTTGCTAAATAATTCTCAGTGTGCTAAGAATTACACTGACAACCAACTTAAGACTGTCAGTAGTGCTCACAGTGTGGTGCACTGGTGTGTACTGTAAGCTGCATATATTAATACACAGGGCCCTGTTCTTTGCAGACAGAAAGAACACATTGTGCCTTTTTCAGCTAAACAAAATAAGTGACAGCCATTCACTGGCTCATTCCTCAGGGCAATGCCCTGACCAATCAGAGTCAAGCTGCCTGGTTTAAACTTCAAACAAAGCTGGGCAGTTATCTGTCAGTTACCATAAACTGGTGCATTCTGAATGGCAATGCCTCGACGAATCAGAGTTCACTTGCCAACCAATCAGCACTCTATTCTCATACAGAAGAAAGTTGTTGTTTTCCTTTAAATTGGTATTCTTGTGGATTGCCATGCTGAGTGCAAGACGAAAACAACTGGCTACCAAAGTCTGGACGACATGTCACTATTTTCACGAAATGATTACTTTTATTTTCAATATAAAAATATAAAGCAATATGAGTGTAGCATTTACAGGCAAATTCTATTACCTCACATTGCCTGATTCTTTCACACTGACAGACTATGTGAACTCCTGTCCCGATTTTGCAGTTCTCACTTCCAGTTAGCAAATGTCAGCAATCTGTGATACAGTGCAGTTTACAGACTAGACCGTCAAACATAACATGCAATAATTGTTCAGCTTATGTTGGACCGGTGGGATTTAGAAATACTAGGAATTGAGATGAGCTGTTATTGTATTTAATTGTTTGTTTCATGGGATGTGGCCGTCGCCAGCCAGGCCAGCATTTATTGCCCATCCCTAATTGCCCATGAGAAGGTGGTGGTGAGCTTGTCGGGTACAGAGGGACATACATAGGCTGCAGAGCTGGGCTGAGAGATGGCAAATGGAGTTTAATGCGGAGAAGTGTGAGGTGATTCACTTTGGAAGGAGTAACAGCAATGCAGAGTACTGGGCTAATGGGAAGATTCTTGGTAGTGTAGATTAGCAGAGAGATCTTGGTGTCCAGGTACATAAATCCCTGAAGGTTGCTACCCAGGTTAATAGGGCTGTTAAGAAGGCATATGGTGTGTTAGCTTTTATTAGTAGGGGGATCGAGTTTCGGAGCCACGAGGTCATGATGCAGCTGTACAAAACTCTGGTGAGGCCTCACCTTGAGTATTGCGTGCAGTTCTGGTCACCGCATTATAGGAAGGATGTGGAAGCTATGGAAAGGGTGCAGAGGAGATTTCCTAGGATGTTGCCTGGTATGGAGGGAAGGTCTTACGAGGAAAGGCTGAGGGAGTTGAGATTGTTTTCGTTGGAGAGAAGGAGGAGGAGAGGTGACTTAATAGAGACATACAAGATAATCAGAGGAACCTTTTTCCACAGATGCTGCCAGACCTGCTGAGTGAATTCAGCATTTCTTGTTTTTGTTTCAGATTTCCAGCATCCGCAGTATTCAGCTTTTAAGATAATCAGAGGGTTAGATAGGGTGGATAGTGAGAGTCTTTTTCCTCGGATGATGATGGCAAACACGAGGGGACATAGCTTTAAGCTGAGGGGTGAAAGATATAGGACAGATGTCAGAGTTAGTTTCTTTACGCAGAGAGTAGTAGGGGCGTGGAACGCCCTGCCTGCAACAGTAGTAGACTCGCCAACTTTAAGGGCATTGAAGTGGTCATTGGATAGACATATGGATGAAAATGGAATAGTGTAGGTCAGATGGTCGGCGCAACATCGAGGGCCGAAGGGCCTGTACTGCGCTGTAATGTTCTAATTCTAATTCTAATTCTAATTCCTTCTTGAACCACTGCGGTCCATGTGGGGTAGGTATACCCACAGTGCTATTAGGAAGGGAGTTCCAGGATTTTGACCCAGCGACAGTGAAGGAATGGCGATATAGTTCCAAGTCAGGATGATGTGTAGCTTGGAGGAGAACTTTCAGGTGGTGGTGTTCCCATGCATCTGCTGCCCTTGTCCTTCTAGGCGGTAGAGGATGCAGGTTTGGAAGGTGCTGCCTGAGTAGCCTTGGTGCATTGTTGCAGTGCATCTTGTAGATGGTACACACTGCTGCCACTGTACGTCAGTTGTGGAGGGAGTGAATGTTGTGGATGGGGTGCCAATCAAGCATGTTGCTTTGTCCTGGATGGTGTCGAGCTTCTTGAGTGTTGTTGGAGCTGCACCCATCCGGGCAAGTGGAGAGTATTCCATCACACTCCTGACTTTTGCCTTGTAAATGGTGGACAGGCTTTGGGGAGTCAGGAGGTGAGTTACTCACCGCATGATTCCTACCCTCTGACCAGCTCATGTAGTCACACTATTTATAAGGCTACTCCAGTTCAGTTTCTGGTCAATGGGAACGCCCAGGAAGTTGATAAGGGGGGATTCAGCGATCGTAATGCTGTTGAATGTCAATGGTAGATGGTTAGATTCTCTCTTGTTGGAGACGGTCATTGCCTGGTACTTGTGTGGCTTGAATGTTACTTGCCACTTATCAGCCCAAGCCTGGATATTGTCCAGGTCTTGCTGCATTTCTACATGGACTGCTTCAGTATCTGAGGAGTCGCGAATGGTGCTGAATTTTGCAATCATCAGCGAACACCCCCACTTCTGACCTTATGATTGAAGGAAGGTCACTGATGAAGTAGTGAAGATGGTTGAGCCGAGGATACTACCCTGAGGAACTCCAGCAGTGATGTCCTGGAGCTGAGATGATTGACCTCCAAAAATCATAACCATCCTCCTTTGTGCTCGGTATGATTCCAACCAGTGGAGAGTTTTCCTCTTGATTCCCATTGACTCCAGTTTTGCTGTGGCTCCTTGATGCCATACTCAGTCAAATGCTACCTTGATGTCAAGGGCAGACACTCTCACCTCACCTCTTGAGTTCAGCCTTTTTGTCCTTGTTTGAAGCAAGGCTGTAATGACGTCAGGAGCTGAATGGCCCTGGCAGAACCCAACTGAGTGTCACTGAGCAGGTTATTGCAAAGCAAGTGCTGCTTGATAGCACTGTCGATGACATCTTCCATCACTATACTGATGATTGAGAGTAGACTGATGAGGCAGCAATTGGCTGGGTTGGATTTGTCCTGCTATTTGTGTACAGGACATACGTGGGCAATTTTCCACATTGCCGAGTAGATGCCAGTGTTGCAGCTGTACTGGAACAGCTTGGCTAGGGGCGCGGCAAGTTTTGGAGCACAGGTCTTCAGTACCATTGCCGGAATCTTGTCAGGGCCCGTAGCCTTTGCTGCATCCAATGCCTTCATTCGTTTCTTGATTTCACATGGTGTGAACTGAATTGGCTGAAGACTGGCATCTGTGATGCTGGGGATTTAAGAAGGAGGCCGAGATGGATAATCCACTCGGCACTTCTGGTTGAAGATTGTTGCAAATTCTTCATCCTTGTCTTTTGCACTGATGTGCTGGGCTCCCCCATCATTGAGGTTGGGGATCTTTGTGGAGCCACCTCCTCCTGTTGATTGTTTAATTGCCCAACACCATTCATCATTCAGTGTGGCAGGGTGTAGATCTGATCCGTTGGTCGTGGGATCACTTAGCCCTGTCTATTACATGCTGCTTCTGCTGTTTGGTAATGCAAGTAGTCCTGTGTTGTAGCTTCATCAGCCTCACGCCTCATTTCAAGGTATGCCTGGTGCTGCTCCTGGCATGCCCTCCTGCACTCTTCATTGAATTAGGGTTGATCCCCCAGCTTGTTGGTAATGTTAGAGTGGGGGAATATGCCGGGCCATGAGGTGACAGATTGTGGTTGAGTACAATTCTTCCGCTGCTAATGGTCCACAGCACTTCATGGATGCCCAGCTACGCATTGCTAGATCTGTTCAAAATCTATCCCATTTAGCACAGTGGTAGTGGCACACAACACAATGCAGGGTATCCTCAATGTGAAGACGGGACTTCATCTGCACAAGGATTGTGCAGTGGTCAATCCGACCAATACTGTCATGGACTGATGCATCTGCGGCAGGCAGATTGTTGAGGATGAGGTCAAGTATGTTTTTCCCTCTTGTTAGTTCCCTCACCACCTACTGCAGACCCAATCGAGCAGCTATGTCCCTTAGGACTCGGCCAGCATGGTCAGTAGTGGTGCTACCGAGCCACTCATGGTGATGGACATTGACATCCCCCAGCCAGACTACATTCTGCGCCCTGTTCCACCTCAGTGCTCCCTCCAAGTGGTGATCAACATAGAGGAGTACTGACTCATCAGCTAAGGGGCGGGGAGAGGGGGTGGTTGGGAGGGGATGGTAGGTGATAATCAGCAGGAGGTTTCCTTGCCCATGTTTGACCTGATGCCATGAGTTAGCCCAAACATTAGTTACACCGTTATGCCAAATCAGTCAGTCTGTTGCCCTGTACATGTCAGTGAGAATCATTCTCAGCGCTCAGAATTCCCAGAAAAAGTAAAGTGGAAAAATGTCATTTCATAACCCAAAGGCTCTTTTCAGAACCACCCACAGTCTCTGTGAAAGGATTAGTTGCTGTCAGGAGGTAGTCAGAGATGGAGTTATTGTAACAGTGGATTGATCAGTTTCACATCTGATGAATGGTCACTGACCTGAAACGTTAACTCTGCTTCTCTCCATACATATGCTGCCAGACCTGCTGAGTAATTCCAGCATTTCTTGTTTTCATTATAGCACAGAGTTCCCTTTTCAAACTTACAGAATTAACTACAATAATGTACTCTGAGATTCAAGTTAAATATCAGCCCAATATTGACACACGTTATGAGTTTATAAGTTTCAGTATTAATTCCCATAGTACATCCTGACATATACATTAGATATAACATAACATAAGAAATAGAAGCAGGAGTAGGCCATTCGGTCCCTCAAACCTGCCCCGCCATTCAGTAAGATCATGGCTGATCTGCCCCAGACCTCAATTCTTCTTTCATGCCAGCTCTTCATAGCGCTCAACTCTCCAATATTTCAAAAATCTATCTACTTCCTCTTTAAATACTTTCAGTGATCTAGTCTCCACAACTGTCTGGGGTAGATAATTCCAGACATTCACTACCCTCTGAGAGAATAAGTTCCTTTGCATCTCAGTTTTAAATGAATGTCCCCTTATTCTGTAACTATGTCACCTCGTTTGAGATTCCCCCACTAGTGGAAACATCATCTCAACATCGACCCTGTTAATAAAAACAAGAAATGCTGGAAATACTCAGCATGTCTGGCAGCATCTGTGAAGAGAGAAGCAAAGTTAATGTTTCAGGTCAGAGACCCTTCTTCACCCTGTTAAGCACGCTCAGAATCTTGCTCGTTTCAAAAAGATCACCCCTCATTCTTCTGAACTCGAATGAATAACCTGTTTAGTCATTCTTGATAAGTCAACCCCTTCATCTCAGGAATCAGCTGAGTGAATCTCTTTTGAACTCCTCCAATGCCAGTACATCCTTTCTTAAGTCTAAATCTCAAGTGCGTCATCAGATTGAGAGAATCTGAAAGATAGTATAACTTGAGATACAAACTGAGAATTCAGTTTAAAATTCCCCCGGATTGTGAAACTAAAAGATACAATAGCAATTCAATTTGTATAGACTGTGCTTTGGATCACATTCCAGCCCTCATACAGTATCAGACTGGAAGATACTGTAGCAATTCCATTAGTGCAGACTCAGCTCTACATTACAGAGCAGGGAACATATTTAAACAACCCGGAACACTTTTACACAAGATGGATCATATTTACACAACTAAGAAGATCTTTACCCAACAGGGAACCATTTTACACAATAACAGAGAACATCTTTACACAACAGCGAATATAGTTACACAACAGAGAACATATTACACAGCAGGAAAATTATTTAAAAAACACAGGGGACATCTTTACACAATAGAGAACACGATTACATAAATCATTGGACTCTCGCTGTCTCTGCCTGGTTTTCTGTGTGTCTTTCTCTGTCTGTTCCTTTCTGGGTCCTGATAATATCTTCCTGGTTTTCTGTGTGTCTTTCTCTGCCTGCCTCATTGTTGGTGCTGTTACTCAGTTTCCTTGTGTCATTGCGCAATGAGGGTGAGTCCGTCAGCACGTGTGTTGCTGAGTCTGGGATTCTTGAGCATTCAGACGACAATCCTATTTTGATAAAAACATTGGGGAAATGAACATATTTCACTAACAGGCAGCTAAAATTTCAAGC
The DNA here is from genome assembly GCF_036365525.1 of Heterodontus francisci. NCBI lineage: Eukaryota > Metazoa > Chordata > Chondrichthyes > Heterodontiformes > Heterodontidae > Heterodontus > Heterodontus francisci. Next base: position 3,174,042 of record NW_027141093.1, read on the forward strand.
ATTAGTGAGCAGAGTGGTGCAGTGGAAGCGTGCTGGGCTCATAACTCAGAAGTCAATAGATCGAAACCATTTTCTGCTGTTTATATTCGGTAGTAACACAAACAGTTCACTTTTAAAACATCAAGTGTTTACCCATAATAACAAGATGCTTCCTGAGGCACTCTATTGCAATCAGCTTTTTTCTTCTAGTGAACACATCAATCAGAAACAACTCACTTTTGCTCACACGAACACAAGCTGCACAAACTGCAAACACGGACCAGCCGAGTCTCTCCCCCTGTGTCAACCACTTGCTGCAGAGCCTCGTCTCCACCACCAGATGCTGATGTTGGCCACAATAAAACCAGGGCAAATGGTCACAGTGAGGAGACGGTCAGCAACAGAAAATAAAACAATAACAGGGAAAACCTTTACACAACAACAGGGGACATCTTTACACAACAGAAAACATATTTACACACCAGAAAATACCTTCAGATAACAGGGAGAACACAATCATACAAATGCCTTGTTTCTCCATCTCAGTCTCGTTGTCTTTCTCTCTCTCTGTCCCTCACATTTGCTTCCTCACAGTCTATTCTTGGTTTTCTGTGTGTTTTTCTCTCTGTCCCGTTGTCGATGGTGTTACTCAGCGTCTTGTAACATTGTGTAGCCAGGCTGAGCCTCCCAGCACCTGTGTTGCTATAATAAAAACAGAAAATGCTGGAAATGCTCAGTAGGTCTGGCAGCATCTGTGCAGAGAGAAACAGTTAACAGTTCAGGTTTGTTTCGTTAGCTAACATTAACTTTGTTTCTTTCTCCACAGATGCTGCCAGACATGCTGAGCATTTCAAGCATTTTCTGTTTATGTTTCAGATTTCCAGCATCCGCAGTATTTTGCTTTTGTACGTGTGTTGCGATGTCTGGGACTGTTTGAGTGCAATGCTATTGCTTTGTAAACAGCATTGAAACAAACATTTTTCTCGCTAACACGCAGCACTAATACATAGCTGGAGATAACAGAAGCCTGCAGCAGAGCGTGCAGTGGAAGTTTATTAACACAACTAATTCACCGACACAATATTTACTGCTATCCTCAATCACACCACACTTCATCTTAACACGTTTTACTCTTTATTTACATCAGCAGCACAGTGGTGCAGTGGTTAGCACTGCAGCCTCGCAGCTCCAGCGACCCGGGTTGAATTCCGGGTACTGCCGGTGTGGAGTTTGCAAGTTCTCCCTGTGTCTGCGTCGGTTTCCTCCCACATGCCAAAGACTTGCAGGTTGATAGGTAAATTGGCCGTTAGCAATTGGTCCTAGTAGATAGGTAGGTGATAGGGAAAATATAGGAACATTTGGGCATGTGGTAGAAATATGGAATTAGTGTACAATGAGTATAAATGGGTGGTTGATGGTCAGCACAGACTTGGTGGGCCGAAGGGCCTGTTTCAGTGCTGTATAACTAAACTAAACTTCTTGCTTCCAGCAAACACTTCAATTTGGAACACAGCTTCCAAATCACCTTTATTCACAAACCCGAACACAAGCTGCAAATGCTGCAAACACACACCAGCCCAGACATTCCCCTTTCTGTCAACCCATTCCTGCATCACTGCCTCTCCACCAGCAGTTGTTGCTAGAATCATACAATCATAGAATGGCTACAGCACAGAAGGAGGCCATTCAGCCTGCCGGACCCGTGCTGGCTCTCTGTTAGAGCAACGCGCCTCATTTCAATCCCCAGTCAGTTCAATTTTGGTGGTGGGAAAACTTCTCGAAAGAATAAGTTGGGAAAAAATTAATAGTCGCATGGACAAATGTGGGTTAATTCAAGAAAGCCAGCATAGATTTCGTAATGGAAAATCATGTTTTACTGTCCTGCTGGAGTTTTTTGATGAGGTAACAGAAAGGGTTGATGAGGGCAATGCAGTTGATGTGGTCGACATGGACTTTCAAAAGGTCTGACGGCATCTGAACAGTCACTGACCTGAAATGTTAACTCTGCTTCTCTCTCTACAGATGCTGCCAGCCCTGCTGAGTATTTCCAGCACTTTTTATTTATATTTCAGATTTCTAGCATCTGCAGTATTTTGCTTTTATTGACTTTCAAAAGGAGTTTGATACAGTGTAACACAACAGACTTGTGAGCAAAGTTATAACTCATGGAATAAAAGGGACAGTGTTAACATGGGTATGGAATTGGCTGAGTGACAGGAAACAAAGAGCAGTGAGCAATGGATGTTCTTCGGGCTTGAGGAAGGTTTGCAGTGGAGTTCCCCAGGAGTCAGTGTTGGGACCCTTGCCTTTCCTGATATATATTAATGACCTAGACCTTGGTGCACAGGGCAGAATTTCAAAGTTTATGGATGATACGAAAATTGGAAGCATTGTGAACTGTAAGGATGATAGTGTAGAACTTCAAAAGGACAGAGACAAGTTGGTGGAATGGGAGGACAGATGACAGGTGAAGTTCAATGTAGAGAAATGTGAATTGATTCATTTTGGTAGGAAGAACATGGAGTGACAATATAGAATAAAGGGTACAATTCTAAAGGGGGTGCAGGAGCAGAGGGACCTGGGGTTATATGTTATTGGTTGAGAGAGCGGTTAATAAAGCATACAGTATCCTCGACTTTAGTGATAGAGGCAGAGAGTACAAGGAGGTCATGTTGAACTTGTATAAGACACGAGCCTCAGCTGAAGTACTGCATCCAGTTCTGGGTGCCACACTTTAGGAAATATGTGAAGGCATTGGAGAGATTCTGGAAAAGATTCATGAGAATGGTTCCAGGGATGAGGAATTTCATTTCTGAAGATAAATTGGAGAAGTTAGGACTGTTTTCCTTGGAGAAAAGAAGGCTAAGTGGAGATTTCATATTGGTATTCAAAATGATGAGGGGTGTGGACAGAGAAGATAGGGAGAAACTGTTCCCACTTTTGAAAGGATCGAGAACGAGAGGGCACAGATTTAAAGTAATTGGTAAAAGAAGCAAAAGCGACAGGAGGAAAAACTTTTTCACACAGCGAGTGGTTAAAGTATGAACTGCCTGAGAATGTGATGGAGACAGGTTCAATGGAAGCATTCAAAGGGGAATTAGACTGTTATCTGAAAAGGAAGAATGTGCAGGATTATGGGGAGAAGACGGGGAAGTGACATGAGGTGAATTGCTCATTTGGAGAGTCAGTGCAGACACGATGGGCCAAAAGGCCTCTTTCTGTGTCGTAACAATTGTGTGATTCTGTGATTCCAATATTCAAGTCATTTCTATATATGGTGGTCCTGACCTTGACCCTTGTGGACATCACTGACCACCATCTCCCATTCTGAAAAACAACCAAATATCACAACTTGCTTTTTTTGATATTTCATACATTTTTTAATCTAAGCAGACACTGACCACCGCCACCCCCCACCCCCCTCTATTCCAGGAGCCTCCGTTTTGTTAACCAGCCTTTTATGTGGTAAATTGTCAAACGCTTTCTTAAAATCCATATAGATAACATCCATTGCTTTCCCTTCATCAACCTTTTCTGTTATTTCATCAAAAAAAATCGGCTATTTATTAATAGACGCAGCACTGAAACAGGCCCTGCGGCCCATCAAGTCTGCGCCGACCAACAACCACCCATTGAGACGAATCCTACATTCATCCCATATTCCCGACCACATCCCCCACAACCGACCTACACTAGGGGCAATTCACAATGGTCAATTTACCTAACAATCTGCAAGTCTTTGGCTGTGAGAGGAAACCCACGCAGTCACAGGGAGAACTCAAACTGCGAACAGACATTACCCAGAACTGAACACGGGTCGCTGGAGCTATGAGGTTGCGGTGCGAAACACAGTGGCGCAGTGTTTCGCACCGCAGCCTGATAGTTCCAGCGACCCCGGGTTCTGTTCTGGGTACTGCCTGTGTGGAGTTTGCAAATTCTCCCTGTGTCTGCGTGGGTTTCCTCCGGGTGCTCCGGTTTCCTCCCACAAGCCAAAAGACTTGCAGGTTGGTAGGTAAATTGGCCATTGTAAATTGCCCCTAGTATAGGTAGGTGGTCGGGGAATATCGGGACAGGTGGGGATGTGGTAGGAACATGGGATTAGTGCAGGATGAGAATAAATGGGTGGTTCATGGTCGGCACAGACTCGGTGGGCCGAAGGGCCTGTTTCAGTGCTGCATTTCGAAACGAAACGAAACTGATCGCCCAAAACGACCGCGGCAGGATTCGAACCTACAATCTTCAAATAACATCGTTAAGTACTTCGATGTCAGACGCCTTCTCCATTAGGCCACACAGCCAATAGCGAAGAAATGGAAAGGTGCTGAACCTCTCAGTTTTAGGTCTACCCAAACCAAGTTCAAGGCCTGAAGAATGAACCGATTGCCTCATTAGTTCTGTGATGATTTAATAGACAAAGTTTTGAAACATTCCAGCCCATAAATCTTGGTTACAGAGAGTGTGTGGATCTCCTGGCTCAGAATGTTTAATGGATACAGTCCTCAGAGCCGACAAGGAACCCCTGAACATCCACAGTAAAGACAGTGTGGATGAGGAAATGTAAGAGCTGGGAGCTGAAACTCATGGACGGCCGAGCTCTCCTGTCATTGAGCTTGTGTGTCTGCTCTGCTCGCCGCACTTCCGGCTCTACTTTGTTTCCAATGAAAAGATGAAAAGGGCCGTTCGGTTTTCCTCTCACTGAGAGCGTGTTTCACTCGGGTTAATATAACCCGGGACTTTTGCTGCTGAAATGAATTCTGCAAGGTCCCAGCAAACACACCGGCTTGCTCCTTTCTCCCATCTTTCTATCGGATTGTTTTACCAGGAGGGGCTCAATAATAACAAACCCCCTGCAGGGAATGACCGCAAATTGAGCATCTAAATGGGGCAAGTGGGCAGCTTTCTGGGTTCTAGGTTCCCCCTCCACCGCCCCTCCCTCCCTCCAGTCCAAGCCCCTCTTCACTTTCTTTGGGACTTTGATGAGGGTGAAATGGGGAAAGTTCCCATCAATGTTTGAATGCTGAATTGCTGCAGGGATCTGCGCACGCGCGATGCAGCCCCGCCTCCAGTGGGACGTCACAATCAGGAGTTGAGCGCATGCGCATCTTTTTCCAACCCTGTCTGTGAGGCCATTCACTCAATCAGGGGAAGATGCTTTAAATCAGCTGCTAATGGAGACTTCCCGGGCCCGGGGGAAGGGAACAAACAGCATCTGCTTCCAGCAGCCACTGCTTTGGGAGCGTGTTCACAGATGAGCTCAGAGATTAGCATTGAGTGGCGGGAAGTTGAGGGGGAGTCGGGGAGTGTTTGTAACAGACACTGTGGAGCAGAAGCTGCTCCCAGAACATGGAGTGAGCCGGGGACACGGGGAAGGGAGAGTTCATTCTCGGACAGTGTCTGTACAGGCTCAGGGAGACACAATGGGAAGAAATCACTATTGAAAATCACTGACAATTTCACCACCCAAAGGACAGGGAATTTTCCTGCTTTAGTTCCAGTCTCTCACTGTTTGTTGGATCGTGAACAGTGGGGAAAAATAGCCGCACAATAACGATGTGGACAGTTAGACAAAGCACATTTATTGCAGACACCAGGTGAGAAGTGTGAAAGGCACATTTTAAATAGTGGCTGCTTGTTTTCTGTTGAAATAGAAATGTGACTGTGTAAAGGTCACTGCTCTATCGGACAGTCCCAGTCATTGAGCAGTGCAGGGCTTGTGTTGTTTCTGAATGTCACAAACTTGTTGTAAAACCATTGCAAACACCTGGTAAACAGAAGCTGAATACTGCAGTACTGCAGTGGAGTCAGACACTGACACTGTTTGTGTTGCTGGTTTTCATTTTGTGATTGTTCATAATGATTATTATTGGGACGATTACATTGATCGCTTTTGTATCTTCTACCTCACCAGTTGTTTCATTCCTGCAGGAAAATACACGAAGGAACCTGATTCTTGTGGTGATTCTTGGACACAAGGAAAAGTGCAGTGATCTCGTTCCAACACACAGTCGGTACAGGATCACTCCCAAAGCACAGAGATACTGCCAGCTCATCAGTTCCACTGGAACAAACAAAAGAAGAAGCCAGACAGAAACTGATCCCGAAGTCGAGAGACACATTTTCAATCCAACAGTCAAACAACAGCATGAGAGACAGAAGTTGTTTCCATTTCACTCCAATTCAATACAGCTGATAGGTTGATACATCAATCGCAGTCCAAAAACAAACTCACTATCAGATCTAAATAAACTCTGTCACCATGGCCACATTTTAAACATAAAACTTGAAACTGAACAGACAAAATTTGCCTGATTGAAAGGTACAGAATGAATGCAAGGAGGCTTCAAGGGGATTTGGACAGGGTAAGTGAATGGGCAAGAACATGGCAGATGGAATATAATGTGAATAAGTGTGAAGTTCTCCACTTTGGTAGAATAAACAGAAAGACAGAGTATTTCTTAAATGGTGAGATTTTGGGAAGTGTTGATGTCCAAAGGGACCTGGGTGTCCTTGTTCATGAGACGCTAAAAGCCAGTGTGTAGGTGCAGAAAGCAATTAAGAATGCAAATGGTATGTTGTCTTCATTGAAAGGGGATTTGAGTACATGGTTAAACATGTATTGCTTCAATTGTATGAAGTCTAGATGAGACCGCACCTGGAATATTCTGTACAATTTTGGTTTCCTTATCTAAGGAAGGATAGAATTGTCATGGAGAGAGTGCAACAGAGATTCACCATACTAATCCCTTGGGATGGTGGGATTGTCTTCTGATGAGAGACTGCAGAAACTGGGCTGAAATTCTCTGGAGTTTCGAAGAATGAAAGGTGATCTCATTGAAACTTACAAAATTCTTACAGGGTGTGACAGGGTAGATATGGATAGGATGTTTCCTCTGTCTGGTGAGTCTGGAACAAGGGGACACAGTCTCAGAATAAGGACAGGCCATTTGAGACTGAGATGAGCAGGAATTTCTTTACTCAGAGGGTGGGAACTCTGTGGAATTCTTTATCCCAGAGGGCTGTGGAGCCTCAATCATTGAACATATTCAAGACATAAATAGATAGATTTCTAAACACTAACGGGATCAAGGGATTTGGAGATAGCAGGGAAAAATGGCGTAGAGGTAGATGATCAGCCACGATCTGTTTGAATGGCGGAGCAGGCTCGATGGGCTGAATGGCCTAATGCCACTATTTCCTATGATCCTATGAATCCCAATAATGTACATCAGACGTTAGACCAAGTTATGCAATACATACCAGTTCAAAAATCCCACAGAGATTAAGACTGAAAGATACAGTATCAATTTCATTACTACAAAATGAAGGACTTGGAGCTTGCAGACCAGCCCATGTATAAGATGGAAAGTTATATTTTCTTTCACAATCATTTTCACAGAGCTAAATATTGAATACCAATCCACAACTGGCACAGGACTACCAAATAAAACCTACAACTGTAAAATACAGTTGATCCATATTTTAAATTAAACGCAAGGCAAACAAATATTGATACATGAAGAGAGCGGGAAACAATGAAAGCAAAGTGGAGCGTAAAGAGCCCAGGAGAGAGAGGGAGCAAGAGTTCACTCGGGGAGCAGGGAACAGCGAGAGCAGATGTAAAAAAAAGGCAAAGGAATACACAATTAACGGGAGAACACTGAACGGTGCAGAAGAAGTGAGGGACGTTGGAGTGAATGTCCACAGATCCCTGAAGGTAGCAGGACAGGTCAATAAGGTGGTTCAGCAGGTAGATGGAATCCTTTCCTTTGTTAGCTGAGGTACAGAATATAAGGGTGACCTGGGTGTCCATGTCAATAAGTCACTGAAAGCTAACATGCAGGTGCAGCAAGCAATTAAGAAGGCTATTGGTACGTTAGCCTTTATCGCACGAGGATTTGAGTACAGGAATAGTGAATTCTTGCTTCAATTGTAAAGAACCTTGGTGAGACCGCACTTGGAGTACTGTGTGCAGTTTTGGTCACCTTTGGGGCGGCGCAGTGGTGAGCACCGCAGCCTCACAGCTCCAGCGACCCGGGTTCAATTCCGGGTACTGCCTGTGTGGAGTTTGCAAGTTCTCCCTGTGTCTGCGTGGGTTTCCTCCGGGTGCTCCGGTTTCCTCCCACAAGCCAAAAGACTTGCAGGTTGATCGGTAAATTGGCCATTATATAAATTGCCCTCAGTATAGGTAGGTGGTAGGGACAGGTGGGGATGCAGTAGGAATATGGGATTAGTGTAGGATTAGTATAAATGGTGGTTGATGGTCGGCACAGACTCGGTGGGCCGAAGGGCCTGTTTCAGTGTTGTATCTCTAAAACTAAAACTTACATTAGGAAGGATATTATTGCCACAGAGAGAGTGCAACAAAGGATCATCAGACTTGTTCCTTGGATGGTGGGACTGTCCCATGAAGAGAGATTGGGGAAACGGGCTGTATTCTCTAGAGTTTCAAAGAAGGAGATGTGATCCCATTGAAACCCACAAAATACTTAAAGGACAGTCAGGGTAGATGTAGCTGAGATGTTTCTCCTGGTGGGGGTGTCGAGAACCAGGGGACGCAATTTCAAAATAAGGGGGAAAGCACTTAGAACAAAGAAAATTACAGCACAGGAACAGGCCCTTCGGCCCTCCAAGCCATCGCCGATCCAGATCCTCTATCTAAACCTGTCGCCTATTTTCTAAGGGTCTGTATCTCTTTGCTTCCTGCCCATTCATGTATCTGTCTAGATACATCTTAAAAGACGCTATCGTGCCCGCGTCTACCACCTCCGCTGGCAATGCATTCCAAGCACCCACCACCCTCTGCGTAAAGAACTTTCCACGCATATCCCCCCTCAACTTTTCCCCTCTCACTTTGAACTCGTGACCCCGAGTAATTGAATCCCCCAGTCTGGGAAAAAGCTTCTTGCCATCCACCCTGTCTATACCTCTCATGATTTTGCACACCTCAATCAGTTCCCCCCTCAACCTCCGTCTTTCTAATGAAAATAATACTAATCTACTCAACCTCTCTTCATCGCTAGTGCCCTCCATACCAGGCAACATCCTGGTGAACCTCCTCTGCACCCTCTCCAAAGCATCCACATCCTTTTGGTAATGTGGCGACCAGAACTGCATGCAGTATTCCAAATGTGGCCGAACCAAAGTCTTATACAACTGTGACATGACCTGCCAACTCTTGTACTCAATACCCTGTCCGATGAAGGAAAGCATGCCGTATGCCTTCTTGATAACTCTATTGACCTGCGTTGCCACCTTCAGGGAACAATGGACCTGAACACCCAAATCTCTCTGGACATCAATTTTCCCCAGGACTTTTCCATTTATTGTATAGTTCACTCTTGAATTGGATCTTCCAAAATGCATCACCTAGCATTTGCCCGGATTGAACTCCATCTGCCATTTCTCTGCCCAACTCTCCAATCTATTTATATTCTGCTATACTCTCTGACAGTCCCCTTCACTATCTGCTACTCCACCAATCTTAGTGTCATCTGCAAACTTGCCAATCAGACCACCTATACCTTCCTCCAAATAATTTATGTATATCACAAACAACAGTGGTCCCAGCACGGATCCCTGTGGAACACCACTGGTCACACGTCTCCATTTTTAGAAACTCCCTTCCACTGCTACTCTCTGTCTTCTGTTGCCCAGCCAGTTCTTTATCCATCTAGCTAGTACATCCTGGACCCCATGCGACTTCACTTTCTCCATCAACCTACCATGGGGAACCTTATCAAACGCCTTACTGAAGTCCATGTATATGACATCTACAGCCCTTCCCTCATCAATCAACTTTGTCACTTCCTCAAATAATTCTATTAAGTTGGTGAGGCATGACATTCCCTGCACAAAACCATGTTGCCTATCACTGATAAGCCCATTTTCTTCCAAATGGGAATAGATCCTATCCCTAAGTATCTTCTCCAGCAGCTTCCCTACCACTGACGTCAGGCTCACCGGTCTATAATTACCTGGATTATCCCTGCTACTCTTTTTAAACAAGGGGACAACATTAGCAATTCTCCAGTCCTCCGGGACCTCACCCGTGTTTAAGGACGCTGCAAAGATATCTGTTAAGGCCCCAGCTATTTCCTCTCTCGCTTCCCTCAGTAACCTTGGATAGATCCCATCCAGACCTGGGGTCTTGTCCACCTTAATGCCTTTTGGAATACCCAACACTTCCTCCCTTCTTATGCCGTCTTGACCTAGAGTAATCAAACATCTATCCCTAACCTCAACATCCGTAATGTCCCTCTTCTCGCTGAATACCGATGCAAAGTACTCGTTTAGAATCTCACCCATTTTCTCTGACTCCACGCATAATTTTCCTCCTTTGTCCTTGAGTGGGCCAGTCCTTTCTCTAGTTACCCTCTTGCTCCTTATATATGAATAAAAGGCTTTGGGATTTTCCTTAACCCTGTTTGCTAAAGATATTTCATGACCCCTTTTAGCCCTCTTAACTCCTCGTTTCAGATTGGTCCTACATTCCCGATATTCTTCCAAAGCTTTGTCTTTCTTCAGCCGCCTAGACCTTATGTATGCTTCCTTTTTCCTCTTAGCTAGTTTCACATTTTCACCTGTCATCCATGGTTCCCTAATCTTGCCATTTCTGTCCCTCATTTTCACAGGAACATGTCTCTCCTGCACGCTAATCAACCTCTCTTTAAAAGCCTCCCACATATCAAATGTGGATTTATCTTCAAACAGCTGCTCCCAATCTACATTCCCCAGCTACTGCCGAATTTTGGTATAGTTGGCCTTCCCCCAATTTAGCACTCTTCCTTTAGGACCACTCTCGTCTTTGTCCATGAGTATTCTAAAACTTACGGAATTGTCATCACTATTCCCAAAGTAGTCCCCTACCGAAACTTCAACCACCTGGCCGGGCTCATTCCCCAACACCAGGTCCAGTATGGCCCCTTCCCGAGTTGGACTATTTACATACTGCTCTAGAAAACCCTCCTGGATGCTCCTTACAAATTCTGCTCCATCTAGACCTCTAACACTAAGTGAATCCCAGTCAATGTTGGGAAAATTAAAATCTCCTATCACCACCACCCTGTTGCTCCAACACCTTTCCATAATCTGTTTACATATTTGTACCTCTATCTCACGCTTGCTGTTGGGAGGCCTGTCGTACAGCCCCAACACGGTTACCACACCTTTCCTATTTCTGAGTTCTGCCCATATTGCCTCACTGCTCGAGTCGTCCATAGTGCCCTCCTTCAGCACAGCTGTGATATCCTCTTTGACCAGTAATGCAACTCCTCCACCCCTTTTACCTCCCTCTCTATCCCGCCAGAAGCATCGATATCCTGGGATATTTAGTTGCCAAACGTGCCCTTTCCTCAACCAAGTCTCAGTAATAGCAATAACATCATACTCCCAGGTACTAATCCAAGCCCTAAGTTCATCTGCCTTACCTACCACACTTCCTGCATTACAACAAATGCACCTCAGACGACCAGTCCCTTTGCGTTCATCATCTGCTCCCTGCCTACTCTTCCCCTTAGTCACGCTGACTTCATTATCTAGTTCCTTACAGGCTTTAGTTACTACCTCGTTACTGTCCACTGACCTCCTCATTTGGTTCCCATCCCCCTGCCACATTATTTTAAACCCTCCCCAACAGCGTTAGCAAAAGCACCCCCAAGGACACTTAGGACAGAGATGAGGAGAAATGTTGTTACTCAGAGGGTTGTGAATCTTTGGAGTTCTTTACCCCAGAGGGCTGTGGAAGCTCAGTCATTGAGTCTGTTGAAAGCAGAGATTGACAGATTTCTAAATACAAATGACATAAGGGAATATGAGGAAAGTGTGGGGAAAAGGGCATTGAAGTGGATGATCAGCCATGATCATATTGAATGGCAGGGCAGGCTCAATGGGCTGAATGGCCGACTCCTGCTCCTATGTTCCTAACTCCACATGATCGGCGAGGCAAAGCTTCAGGCCGACTTGGTGGGTGGTGTAAACAGATATCACTGCTTCTAATCTTCACCAGAACAGAGAGTGAGATGTAACATTGATCATCAAACAGACTGTGAGACAATACAACAGAGAAAAACACATGGAGAGACACTGTGGAATAACAAATAGATTTGATTGGAATGTTGAATTTTGATTGGAATGGATAAAACAGCAGATTAAATTGGGATTCTCATCATTATATTGATCTGGGACAGAAAAACGAAACTGATGGAAAGAAGGGAAGAAGGAAGAAAAGAAAGGATGGAACTGTTCAGTTTTTTTGAGTTTTTTCACCCACCCATCAAAGCTGAATTAAAAAGATGATGCAAATAACAAAGAATTTCACCAGAAAGAGAGATTAAATGCTGCCGAAACCTTGGATTGAAGGATGCCCCAACAGATCACCTGTTTAACTGTCTCCTCACTGGGGGATTTCAATCAGTGAGTCATATTATTCTCTACCTTTTTTTTGTTAAATGAACCCAGAACTGTCACTTGGAATTAATATCTGTGTTTCGACTCCTGAATAATAAAATTGTGAGTTTCTCGATATTTTCTGGACGCAGTTCCTGCTGAAAGAACTAAGAACTCTTTTCTAATTTACACAATACTATATGCACACTCATCCAGCCTCCTAAACTGGCATCCTTGGTGCTGCTCTCTCTTCTCCCAAACCTCATCTCATGTGACTGTTACGTCATCACTCTGACAGTGGGAGGGGTTGATCCCACTGTCTTCAGCATTTACCCTTTACATCCTTGTAAAACACTGTCTGTCCAAAAAATGGGTGGAGGGAACTTCTTTCATTTATTGAAACACCAACAGCTGCCAGTTGAAAATCAACTCAAACCCATCAGAGAGAGAGAGAGTGAGAGAGACTGTCAGAGAACTTCCTGCATCCAGTCCTGACCCTGTTACACTCCGCAGCTGCTCACCCAGACCCCACTGAACACTGTTAACGAAACACTTCAAATACTGTTTGCAAAAGGCAGAAAAGGTCAAAGTTAATCACTGCTGCATTGAATAGAACAAAGTTTAATATCTTCTCACCGTCTCTCGGTAACCACATGAGTCACAGGTTTTCTTGTTTGCTTCCTTTGATTTTTCTTGTTCCTGACTGACAAATATTCCAAACCTCGGCTCAACTCTCTCGCTTGCGTCATGTCCCAGTCACGGTTGAAAGCAACAAATAACGACAGAAACACTCTGAAACAGACAACGCGGTCACACTTTCCTTCAGTGAGATTAATGTCGAGCTGTTTTCCAGGTTGAAAGCAACTGTGAACAAACTTCTATGAAATAAGTTGCCTTTGAAATATCAGCACTGAATTTCTGTACTCGGAGGAACAGCCATTCCAAACTCACATCCTTCACAATGGCTGTTTTCTCCTGTGACTGAAATTCATTATGTAATTTGAATTCGAAGTCAAAGTTCTCAAGACATCGATAAAATTATTGATTAGGAAACTTCGAAAGCACACTGCAATAAGGCTCTGCTGGGAGTTGAACCCAGAATTTCCTTTTTAATAGACAAGTGCTGTAACCAACTAAGCTACAGAGCCAGATTGAAACTGCTTGTGCAGTTGAAATCAGAGAAGGGCACTATTTATTCTCAAATAAAAACATGAAATGCTGGAACCACTCAGCAGGTCTGGCAGCATCCGTGGAAAGAGAAGCAGAGTTAACGTTTCGGGTCAGTGACCCTTCTTCGGAACTTCCAAAGAAGGGTCATTGACCCGAAACGTTAACTCTGCTTCTCTTTCCACAGATGCTGCCAGACCTGCTGAGTGGTTCCAGCATTTCTTGTTTTTATTTCAGATTTCCAGCATCCGCAGTATTTTGCTACTATTTATTCACATCCCATTTCTCCACTGGTCACAACATATTTTAACTTTTCCCACTTACTGATACAGTCAATCATATACTCTATTTTTCCCAGAACTGAGAATGAATGTTTTGGAAGAAAATACATAATTCAATTGTTTCTGAAAGGTTACAGAACACAACATGTAAGTAATATTCCCCATTGCTTTCTCAGCACTGATGGATTGTGAAGCGGGAGACAGCCAGAAGTCCCACTGAGCCGCACAGACCCTGAGCTGAGAATGAAATGAGATAAAGTTCAATCTTTCACAGCGAGATGCTGCAGAGAGATAAAATTCCCGAATCAAAGTGAGACTTTCTCATACTGTTGTTGAATTTCATTTCAAACACTCCTTGTACCCTCTGCTAATGAAGCCTAAAAAAATGGAGAAACAGAATGGCACTCAAACTCACAACCCTGAGATTAAAAGTCTTATGTTCGACTGACTGAACTATCACTTCTACTCGGTCTCTTATTGGATGGATGCAACTGTATGCTCCGACGCTGGGGTGGCTTTCAAATCCTCCCATGGATCCACATGTCAGACTGAGTTACATGTTGCAGACTCAAGCAAAGGAAATCTGCTTACTTCCAAAACTATCAGCAAGTTGAAGCTGATTACGATCAACATCATCAGAGGGTAGAACTAGCTGGTGAAAGAAAACACTCTGAAGAAGGATCCACAATTATTCAAACGCATCGGCAAAGTGAAAAACAAAAAAATCAATGAGTTAATCCAAACCAAACAACAGAAACACAGAAGAATTCCATTCCATACCAGAACCCAGTCCTGTTGTTTTTGGATCCAGCTCTCTGTTACTGCTTCACCTTCATACGCACACTTGGCAATCTGTACATTCAGTTCATTTCAATTTTGTCAACAGACTCTTTGAATCCAGTTCTCTGGTCCTCAAACAGGCTCCGTGTGAAAGTCAACTCCGCTTTTTGGAAGGCTGCAACCAATCGATGACCTTCAACGAAAACACAAATGAAGTCGGGGTCATGCAAGATTTGAAAACAGGACCTTTCATATGCTATCCAATCACACACCCAAAGTGAAAAACATACCCCGGACCAACAAGCCATTTGCAAAGAACATTATTTTTAGCTCTCTTTAGAACTGTGCCATTAAGTATATATTGCCTCTCCCTGTTCCTTCTGCGAAAGTGCATCACCTCACACTCGTCACTATTAAATTCCATCTGCCACCTCTCTGCCCATTCTGCTAGCCTATCACTGTCCTGTTGCAGGCCGTTCATATCATCCTCACTGTTTACCACTCTTCCAGGTTTGGTGTTATCGGCATATTTTGAGATACTACACTATATTCCAAGATCCTAGTTATTTATATATAGCAGAAAAGGCAGTGGTTCTAGCACTGACCATTGGAGAACACCCACTGTCGACTATCCTCCAGTCTGACAAAGAACCATTTACGACGACTCGCTATTTTCTGTCCTTAAGGCAATTTTCGATCCAATTGGACAGGGAGTCTCCTATTCCATGAACCTCAATTTTGTTAACCATCATTTTATGTGGTACCTTCTCATCCATTCTTAATCCATCCATCCATCCAGTCTTAAAATCCATCATCTTCCTGTTTGTTCATCAAAAAATGCAGTTAGTCAAGCATGAACTCCCATTTATTAATCCATGCTCACTCTCCTCAATTAATTCAAATCTCTCCAAGTGACTGTTGATATTTTCCCTAATTATTGTTCCTAAAACCTTACTCACCACTGCTGTTAATCTAACTGGCCTGTAGTTACCTGGATTGTCCTTACACCCTTTGTTGAAATAGGAAGTCACATTTGCCACTGTTCAGTCCTCTGGCACATCCACAGTGCTTTTTGGGAGGGTGTTCCTGGTTTTTGACACTGCAACAGTGAAGGAATGGCAGTCTAATGCCGAGTCAGGATGGTGTGTGACTTGGAGGGGAATTTGAAGGTGGTGATGTTCCCATGCGTCTGCTACCTTTGTCCTTCTAGGTGGCTGAGTTTGTGGGTTGGAAGGTGCTGTTGAAGGAGGCTTGGCAAGTTGCTGCAGTACATCTTGTAAATGTTACACACTGCTGCCACTCTGCACTGGTGCTAGAGGGAATGAATGTTTAAGGTGGTGGATGGTGTCAATCTCTTGAGTGTTGTTGGAGCTGCACTCATCCAGGCATGAGTATTCCATCACATTCCTGACTTGTGCCTTGTCGATGGTGGGCAGGCTTTGGCGAGTCAAGAGGTGAGTTAGTCGCCGCAGAGTTCCCAGCCTCTGACCCGCTCTTGTAGTTTCAGCTGTAGTTGCAGTAGTAATAGGCAATCGTCCGTCTCGGAAGACGAGGGGCTACACCCGGGGTGTACGTCACTTCTGTATTAAACATCATTTGTTGTGGCTGTAGAGGACGACTCGTGAGTGACGATCCCTTCCGCAGCTGGTACAGATGAATATCATTGGCCCGAGGTCAACTGATAATTTTTCCTTCCTCTGGGCTCTCTTTCCCCCCAAATGGTCATTTCTTTTGTCCTCTGCTTTTCCCATGGTCTTCCTGAATGCCTTTCTCCAGGAATTCCAGTCAGCAGGAAGGACTTCCCATGCATCGACGCCAATCCCAGTCAGCTTGAGATCTCTCTTGCAGATGTCCTTGTATCACAGACGTGGGTGACCTGTTGGTCTCGTGCTGATAGCAAGCTCACCATAGAGCGTGTCTTTGGCAAGGCGACCGTCATCCATTCAGCACACATGACTCAGTCAACAGAGTCACCGCTGACTCAAGAGGGCAAACATGCTGCGGATCCCTGCACGCTGGTGTACTTCCGCATTCGGCACTCTGTCCTGCCAGGAGATGCCCAATATCCATCTGAGGCAGCGGAGGTGGAAGCTGTTCAGCTGCATTTCTTGAATTGCATAAGTTGTTGAAGCTTCTCTGCTATAAAGGAGGTTGCTGAGAACACAAGCCTGGTACACGCAGAGCTTTATATTTTCGATCAGTTTGCTGTCGATTCACACTTGTCTTCTCAACTTTGACATGAGAGCTGCAGCATTGACAATCCTGGTGCTGATTTCAGTATCAAGGGACAGATTGCTGGTGATTGTTGATTGAAGGTCTGTGAAGCCGTTGACAACCTCCAAAGTGAGGTTGTCGATGTTGATGGAAGGTGGAGTCTCTACGTCCTGGCCCATAACTTTGATCTTCCTGATGCTGATCGTCTGTCCAAATTCCTTGCAGGCCAGGGAGAAGCGATATACAAGATGCTGCAAGTGAGCTACATTTTGGGATGTTAGCACAGCGTCATCAGCAAACAGCAACTCACGGACAAGGAATTTACCCACTTTGGTCATGGCGTGCAGTCTTGCCAAGTTGAACAGCTTGTCGTCAGCTCTGGTATGCAGGTGGACACCCCATCTGAGTCACTGAAAGTGTAAAATAGCAGCATGGAGAAGAATATGCCAATTATAAAGGATGTGAGCTGTGAGGAGGTTACAAGGAGGTTTCCAGGGGTCTTGGAGAGGCTACGTGAATGGGAAAGAACATGACAGATGGAATATAATGTGAATAAATGTGAAGTTATCCACTTTGGTAGAATAAACAGAAAGATAGAATATTTATTAAATGGTGAGAGCTGAAGAAGTGTTAATGTCCAAAGGGACCTGGGTGTCCTTGTTCATGAGACACTCAAAGCTCACATGCAGGTGCAGCGATCAATTAGGAAGGCAAATGGTATGTTGGCCTTCACACAAAGGGTGTTGAGCACAGGAGTAAAGATGTCTTGCTGCAATTGGACAGAGCCTTGGTGAGACCGCGCTGGAGTATTGTGTCCCGTTTTGGCTTCCTTATCAAAGGAAGGATATACTTGCCATAGAGGGAGTGCAGCAGAGTGTCACCAGATGAATCCCTGGGATAGTGGGGTTGTCTTATGAAGAAACTGGGCCTGTATTCCTTAAAGATTCGAAGAGTGAGAGGTGATCTCATTGAAACTTGCAATATTCTTACAGGGTGTGACAGTGTGGATGTAGATAGGATGTTTGCCCTGGTTGGTGAGTCCAAAACCAGGAGACATAGTCTCAGAATAAGGGATAGGCCATTTAAAATTGAGATGGGTGGAACTTCTTCATTCAGAGGGTGTTGAATCTTTGGAATTCTCTACCCCAGGGGTCTGTGGAAGTTCAATCATTGAGCATGTTCAAGACAGAAATTGATAGAAATCTTGATACTCATGACTTCAAGGGATATGGGGATAGTATGGGAAAGCAGTGTTGAGGTAGATGATCAGCCATGATCATTGAATGACAGAGCAGGCTGGACGGGCTGAATGGCCTCCTCCTATGTTCCGAAGAGAGTTGGCACCAGGACGCCACCTGCTTTATCCCACTGCTGATCGTGAAAGCGTCCTATGTTGCTCCATTGTAACTGACGGAACTGTGCATGCTTTCGTAGAAAGAAGCGATGAGGCCCAAGAGTTCAAGAGGGCAGCCTTGTTTCCATAGCAGTTTGAACAGTCTTTCTTTGCTGACAAGATTGAAGGCCTTGGTGATGTCTATAAAGACAATGTAGAGTGCTCTGCACTGTTCACAGTACTTCTCCTGTCACTGCCGAAGTGAGAAAACCATGTCAACTGTCAATCTACCAGCTCTGAAGCTGCACTGAGACTCAGGATAGATGTGTGATGTCAGGGTCTGCAATCTGGTCAGAGCAATGTGAGCAAAGACCTTCCCCACAATACTTAGCAAGCAGATGCCTCGGTAATTGCTGCAGTCACTGCGATTCCCCTATATTTCTGTACAAGGTGACAATATTTGCATCACGCATGTTTTGAGGCGCAGATCTTTCCTTCCAACAGAGACACAGAAGTTCATGGAGATGCTGCAGCAGAGCTGATTTTCCACTTTTGATGATTCCAGGTGGAATACCATAATTTCCCGGGGCTTTACCACTGGCAAGACGGTCAATGGCCTTGTTGAGCTCTACTATGGTGGAGTCATTGTCCAGCTCCTCCATGACAGGGAAGTCTGGAATGGTGCTGAGAGCTACTTCAATGACAATGTTCTCCGTTATGTAGAGTTCAAGGTAATGCTCCACTCACCTTTCCATCTGCTTGTTCGGTTCAGTGATGATCACCCCTGTCTTTGTCTTCAAAGGTGCTGATTTAGTTACTGCTGCTCTCATTGCTTTCTTAATTCCTTCATACATCCCTCTAGCATGCCCGGATTCAGCAGCAGATTGTATGCTGCCGCAGAGTTTTAACCAGTATTGATTGGTGCAGTGCCGAGCAGTTTTTTTAAATTTCCAAAATATACTTTATTCATAAAAAATCTGTAAAAAATACATTACCGAACAGTTTCAAACAGCACCAAGTCAAAAAATGCAAACAGCACAAGGGAGATCAGTTTCCTTCAATACAATCATCAGTTGCCTCACAACCCTTCCATTTCATTTGTCATGCCATATACATTTTTACATTTTACAGCAAATGAAAATTTTCCCGATACAGTTCGAGGGGTTTCCCATGGATCCAGCCCCTCAGTTCAGCTTGGTAGGGGGACCATACACAGTTGACTTTCCACATTGAGCCTTTGCTGCGGCTGCCCCAAGCTTTAGTGCGTCCCTCAGCACGTAGTCCTGGAACTCGGAATGTGCCAGTCTGCAACATTCGGTCGTGGACAACTCTTTGCTCTGGAAGACCAGCAAGTTTCGGGCAGACCAAAGGGCGTCTTTCACCGAATTGATAGTGTTCCAGCAGCAGTTGATGTTTGTCTCAGTGCGTGTCCCTGGGAACAGCCGTAGAGCACAGACTCCTGAGTTACCGAGCTGCTTGGGATGAACCTCGACAAAAACCTCCGCATTGCTTCCACACCTGCTTTGCAAAGACACATTTCAGAAGGAGGTGGGCCGAGCAGTCTGCAGAGACTTGTTTCTGGCAGCTGTGAGAGCATCTAGATGTTGTTTGCTGGGGACTGGTTTGTAGTTCATGAGGGCTCTCCTCTTAGTTGCAATAACTGACTCTATCTCAGTCCAATAAGCCTCAAACCAGTCAGCATTCCTCCCATCTCTTTTCCCATAGACAGTGAGTGCATTGTTGTTTGAAAGAGCCTGATCGAGGATGTTGAGGAACTCCTGGGTCCTTTCTGGATCAGTGGTTCGGCAGGTGTTGATCAGAGGATGACCTTTCTTCATGGATGGATGAAGCTTCCTTGTCTGCAGCTTGACCTTGTTACAAACCAGGGAGTGGTCAGTGTCACAGTCTGCGCTTTGCTGGCTGTGCGTGATGAGGACACTGCTGAGGGTCGTACGTCTGGTGATGATAAGGTCTAGCTGGTGCCAGTGGCGTGATCTCAGATGTCTCCAGGACACCTTGTATCACAGCTTGACCTGGAAGTAGCTGTTCATCACACAGAATCCATGCTGACAGCATAGCTCCAGCAACCTCTGTCCATTTTTGTTGATCTTGCCAATCCCCTGGTGCCCTAAGCTCATTGGCCAAGCTATAGTCAGTATCCAAGCTTGCGTTGACGTCTCCTAGAAGGTACAGTTCCTCAGTGCTGGGAATTCTACTGATGGCAGTGTCAAGTGTCACATAGAATTGATCCTTGACATCTGGGGTGGAGGTGAGTGTCGGCACATAGATGCACATGAGATTAACTGGGCCCGCGCTTGTTGACAAGTGAAGAGTAAGAAGTCTCTCTGCGCCTACTGTGGGGGGTTCACTCATTGCAAGTAGCATGTTTTTCACTGTGAAACCCACTCCATGCACACGAGTTGCCTCTTGGGCTTTCCCCTGCCAGAATAAGGTGTAGTGTTTCTCGTTGAGGGATCCACTTTGAACGAGTCTAGTTTCCTGCAGAACAGCAATGTCCACATTGAGTCTTGTGAGTTCTTTGTCGATCACAGCTGTCTTGTGTGTGTTATCAACCTGCAGAGGGTTGTCGGTATGGCCAGGACACATGGTCCTTACATTCCAGCTTGTGATGCGAAGGACTGGTGTCTTCTGTTTTGAGTTTGTCTTGCCTGGTGCATAGATTATCAATCCACCTGTTGAGAGATGACTCTCTAAGCTCCAAGCACCCATTGAAGCAAGCAGGTCGTGGCAGGATAGCAACTAACTGACTTGGGGCTGCCCAGTTTGGAGTACATGGTAGTTATCCAATGAGATCTGATGTTCTCTCCCACTGTCGGAAGTAACCCCTGGTGCTCATACTCTACACCAATTGAATCGGTAACTGTTTCGTCCCATGTTGTGTTAATGTTTCACCACAAAGCTGGAGTATCCTCTCCTGGGCAAATAGTATGGAGACCCTGAGCATCAGGACCCCCTCTCAGCATTGCTAGTATTGTCCAAAGGAAAGGGAAAAACCAGTACTGTTTGATACCAGCTCTGCTACAGGAGTTGCTGAAAAACTGCCTGATGAGTAACAGGTAACCGCCTCCAGGACTCCACTCCGGATTTACTGTCCAGGTTTACTCCCTAACCCTGCTTTTCTCTCAAGACACCCAAAGAGAAGTGAGACTTTTTGCCCATCGATGGGGCTCTGTTTCTTGGCATCAGGATGGAACCACACGCCAGTGGGCCTGCATGACATGCACAAGGATATCACACACTGCCCCATCCCTGTGACAGCTCAGAGAGATACCCTGATGATAACGCACCCCACAGGAACATCACAAACAGCCCCCACCCTAGGACAGCTCAGGGTCAGACACTGCACACACTACAACAACAGTGACATTACTGTATTAGTCCCTCCATTCTGAAAAACAAGCATTCACCCTACTTTATGCTTTCTGTCCCTCAGCCAATTTTGTATCTACGCTGCCACTGCCCCTTTAATCCCATCTGCTCCAATTTTGCTAACAAGTCTATTTTATGGTACTTTTTCAAACACAATTTTGAAGTCCAGACACACACCATCAACCTCACTACGCTGGTCAACTCTCTGTGAAACTTCATCAAAGAAATGAATTAATTATTTCAGACACAATCTACTGTTAACCAATCTGTACTGGCTGTCATTTATTAGCCCATGTTCTACCAAGTGACAGTTAATTTTCTCCTGGATAATTGTCTCTAAAAGTTTCCCCACCACCTACTTTAGACTAACTGGTCTGCAGTTCCTGGGTTTATCTCCCTTTTTAAACAGGGCTGTAAAATTAGCAATCCTTGCAGATGTATCTTTTAATTCTGGAAAGTCTATTGTGGACAATCTCTTTGGGTATGACTTTAACCAATTAAGGCAACAGGATAATTGATTAATAAGTCCTGAACTTTTATTGAGAGTAAAATAGTACTTAATAATTGAAAGTAAAATTATATTTAACAAACTTGGGGAATATAACTTTACAGCTCGAGCAGGTGTGTGGACTGTTCGAGCTTGGTCTCAGAGTGTCACGGTCCTCTTTGTCCAGTCTGCATCCCTCGTCAGATGGAGAACTAGGTTGATGATCTGAGTCTTTACCCCTGAGATCCTCCGGTGTTCCTGCACATTGAAACCTGACAAGATCCCTACTTTTAACCCCTGGATGGCCAAACCGCCTTGTAAAATAATAAATACTCCTATCTGTTGCTAGGTACATTTAATTAGTTCTTAATGAAGTCTTCCACTAAGAGCCACCTGTCCTCAGAATCTCAGACATGAGTACAATGGAGTGGTTTCACACTGTCTCTCAATCTGATCTGAAACAAGTTTCCTATTCATTAAATCTAGACTCTTGAAGGTCACGATTTAACATACCATGGGTTTTATCAGGGGTCCGAGAAAGGTCCATTGTTTGAATACATTGAGCTTAAACTGCCCTTTCCCACACAGACACAGAAACTCACAGTAATTGGATTGAACAAACTTTAAATGAAAACCCATTCTCTCTAAAATGATTATTGATTCATTAATTGTTACTCAATCATGGTTCATTACTTTTACAATCATTTGTTTCAGGATGGGTAGCTACTCATTAATTATACAGGATACAAACGTTAGTACTGAACACAAAATGGCTCCTTTGGTCATGTGTTAATGATACAATAGATTTCTTAACCTTGTTAGTTATTACAATGGATACATTATAAAAACGGTCAAGTTAAACTGAGATCGAACTACCCAAGATAAACTGCATCCTCCAGTCCTTTGGCATCATTCCCATATTCAAGGAGGATTGAAAGATTGTGGTTCGAGTCTCCGCTATTTCCACCCTTACTTCCCTCAGCAACCCAGGATTCAGCCCATCCAGACCGGGTGACCTTTCTATTGTGAACACTGCAAACCTCGTAATTGTCTCCTCTTTATCTGTTTTCATCCCCTCCAAATTCTCCACAACCTCCTCCTTTACTGTGACATTTGCAGCATCCACTTATTTTGTGATGACAGATGAAATGTACTTAATTAGTACCTCAGCCACACCATCTGCCTCCACAGGATTGAACCACCCTTTCATTGACTGTCCGTATGTTGGTAAAAGACTTCAGTGTTCCCAGTTATGTGACCTGCTAATCTGTTCTCATACACTCTCTTGCTTATCTCATTTCCTTTTTCAGCTCTCCTCTGCACATTCTGCATTCTGCTTGTTTCTCTGCTGCACATGAATCCTCACATAATTTGCAAAAACCCACACCGTCACCGGGCGAACTTGCAAACTCCGCACAGGCAGTACCCAGTAACAAACCCGGGTCGCTGGAGCTGTGATGTAAAACACTACACCACTGCACCACCCGGAAATCTGACTCTGGTGGGAATTGAATCCACAACTTTGGAATATCATTTTTTCTCATCATTTAGAAGTCCAACACGCTATCCATTGCGCCACAGAGGCACCTTTTTCTGGCGTTGATGTTACTTGCCACTTATCAGCCCAAGCCCAATGTTGTCCCGGTCTCTCCAAATGTGGACATGGACTGCTTTACTATCTGCGGAGTTGCTAATGCGACTGAACATTTTGCAATCATCAGTGAACATCCCGACTTCTGACCTTATGATACAGGGGAGGTCACTGATGAAGCAGCTGAAGATGGTTGGGGCCGAGGACGTGACCTTGAGGAACTCTTGAGCAATGTTCTGGGACTGATCTGATTGGCCACCAACAACCATCACCATATTCCTTGGCGCGAGGTATGACTCCAACCAGTGGAGAGTTTCCCCCTGATTGACATTGACTTCAATTTTGCAAGGGCTCCTTGATGCCCTTGGCAAGAACAGTCACTGTTACCTCACCTCACCTCCTGAATTCAGCTCTTTTACCCATATTTGGGCCAAGGCCATATAAAGGTCAGGAACTGAGTGGCTCTGGCGGAACCCAAACTGAGCATCCGTGAGCAGGTTATGACTGTGTAAATGCTGCTTGATAGCACTGTCAACGACACCTTCCATCAGTTTACTGATGATCAAGAGAAGGCTGATGGGGCAGTAATTCACAGGGTTGGATTTGTCCTGCTTTTTGTGTACAGGACATACCTGGGCAATTTTCCACAGTTCCGGGTAGATGCCAGTGTTGTAGCTGTATTGGAACATATTGGCTAGCGGTGCGGCTAGTTCTGGAGCACAAGTCTTCAGCACTACAGCCGGGATGTTGTCAGTATCCAGTGCCTTCAGCCATTTCTTGATATCATGTGGAGTGAATTGGATGAGCTGAAGATTCGCATCTATGATGCTGGGGACATCAGGAGGAGGCCAAGATGGATCATCAACTTGATACTGCTGGCTGAAGATGATTCAACCTTGTATTTTGCACTGATATACTGGTCTCCCCTATCATTAAGCATGGGGATATTTGTGGAGCCTTGACCTCTTGTTAATTGTTTAATTATCTACCACCATTCAGGACTGGATGTGGCAGGACTGCATAGCTTTGATCTGATCTGTTGGTGGTGAGATCGCTTAGCTCTGTCTATTGCATGCTGCCTCCACTGTTTGACATGCAAATAATCCTGTGTTGTAGTTTCACCAGGTTGACACGTCATTTTTAGGTCTGTTTGGTGCTGCTCCTGACATGCCCTCCTGCACACTTCATTGAACCACTATTGCTCCCTTGGCTTGATGGTAATGGTAGAGTGAGGGATATGCCAGGCCATGAGGTAACATATTGTGTTTAAATACAATTCTGCTGCTGCTGATGGCCCACAGTGCCTCATGGATGCCCAGTTTTGAGCTGCCAGATTCCTTTGCGCTAGGTATGACTTCAACAAGTGGAGA
Organism: Heterodontus francisci; assembly: GCF_036365525.1. Taxonomy (NCBI): domain Eukaryota; kingdom Metazoa; phylum Chordata; class Chondrichthyes; order Heterodontiformes; family Heterodontidae; genus Heterodontus; species Heterodontus francisci. The sequence continues at coordinate 3,199,018 of NW_027141093.1, forward strand.
GTTTTCCCCTGATTGACATTGACATCAATTTTGCAAGGGCTCCTTGATGCCCTTGGCAAGAGCAGTCACTGTTACCTCATCTCACCTCCTGAATTCAGCGCTTTTGCCCATATTTGGGCCAAGGCCATAATGAGGTCAGGAACTGAGTGGTCCTGGCGGATCCCAAACTGAGCATCGGTGAGCAGGTCCTCAGAAATAATTGGAAAAAGGTCCGAGGAATTCTAAGTGTCTGGTGCTTGATAGCACTGTTGATGACATCTTCCATCACTTTGCTGATGATTGGTAGTAGACTGATGGGGCGGCAATTGGTCAGATTGGATTTGTCCTGCATTTTTTTACGGACAGGGCACACCTGGGCAACTTTCCACATTGTCCAGTAGATGCCTGTGTTGTAGCTCTACTGAAACAGCTTGGCTGAGGGCGCAGCTCGTTCTGGAGCACCAATCTTCGGTACTGGAACCGGGATGTTGTTAGGGCCCATAGCCTTTGCTGTATCGAGTGACTTCAGCTGTTTCTTACTATCATGTGGAGTGAATCGAATTGGCTGAAGACTGGAAACTGTGATGCTGGGGACCTCAGCAGGCTGAGATGAATCATCCACTGAGCAATTTCTGACAGAAGATTGTTAGAAATGCTTCAGCTTTGGCTCCAGCATCATTGAGGATGGGGATGTTTTTGGAGCCTCCTCATCTCATCTGCAAACCTCCATTCATGACTGGATGTGGTAGGACTAAGGACCTGTGATCTGATCGTGAGGGAGATATCCATGCGTGGAGTGGTGGGATCTATGGAGAGTGATCCTGAAGAGGGTGTCTGAGCCTGGAGTGGTGGGATCTGTGGAGAGTGATCCTGACACGTGTGTGTGAAACTGGAATGGAAGCTTTCTGTGGAGGTACAGGAGTAGGCCATTCAGACCCAGTATTTTATAAAGGTTTATCATAACTTATTTACTTTTACGCTATGCCTCTATTAATAAAGCTAAGTGTCCTGTTTTTTCTTTGAAGCCTTTTCAAACCTTCTAAGATTGGTGTACATTGTCACTTTGTTCCTGCACCCACTTTAGAATAGTACCATTTCATTTATATGGCCTCTCCTTATTCTTCCTCCCAAATTGTATCTCTTCACAATTCTCTGTGTAAATTTTATCTGCCATGTGAAAGCCCATTTTACCAGTTTTTTGAAGCTCCCCTGAAGTGTGTTATTATCACTGGCACAGGATGAAATTCCCGAGCATTCTTTGATGCTATCTCCATGGAAAGAGCAATCTTACATGTTAGCTCAAATGTAGGATTTTGTGTGTTTAATATCTTTTCTCATCCACCAATATAAGCACTAATCTGTCTCATAATGCACGGTCCAAGAATGTGCCAAACTTACAATGCAGTGATAAATTCTTCAGTGCCACAATGTACTCACCAACTGTTTCACTACTATTCTGATTTCTGGTTCCAAATTTCTAGCTTGCCGTGATCTCTCGTGGCTGAGGGTTAAAATGTTCTTCCAACTTGGTGATGATTGTTTTGAATGGCACATCTTTTGCCTTGATAGGAGCAGGAATCTTTGTTAGCATGTCATACACTTCCAGGCAAATTTCCATTCGCAAAATTGCTTTCTTGCCCTCAAGAATTGCCTTATTCTGAGTCTTGACCTCTTAATTTTCATCTTCACATTCCAATATGTTATTAGCTCTGAAAAACTTGTCCATTCTTTCAATATATCAACTAAATCGTTCTCGAGCCCTCTCATATGTTCCTAGCCTTCCGATGTATCCCATGAGTTCAGCCATATTGTCCCAAATAATCACTTTGAATCTGATGCACACTAAGACCCTGCAACATCTCATTCAACTGAGGAGACAGTGTGTGGCCCAGGCTTCACACAATCCACCCAAATTCTCCACCATCCGAACAGGTAGGTCACCAGGAGCTGGCTGATCTTGTTCACTTCAGTCCTTGCTGCTGTTTGCTGCCTATATTTACAGACTTTTATCTCATCGTCATCACCATTTTCTCAAAGATATTCAGGGGGCATCAGCAGAGAAAATATACACCAAGCGTGGCAAGTGCAACGAATTGTTTATTTACATCATTCTTCTTTTTTCTTTTGGGCCTCCTTATCTCGAGAGACAATGGATACGCGCCTGGAGGTGGTCAGTGGTTTGTGAAGCAGCGCCTGGAGTGGCTATAAAGGCCAATTCTGGAGTGACAGGCTCTTCCACAGGTGCTGCAGAGAAATTTGTTTGTTGGGGCTGTTGCACAGTTGGCTCTCCCCTTGCGCCTCTGTCTTTTTTCCTGCCAACTACTAAGTCTCTTCGACTCGCCACAATTTAGCCCTGTCTTTATGGCTGCCCGCCAGCTCTGGCGAATGCTGGCAACTGACTCCCACGACTTGTGATCAATGTCACACGATTTCATGTCGCGTTTGCAGACGTCTTTATAACGGAGACATGGACGGCCGGTGGGTCTGATACCAGTGGCGAGCTCGCTGTACAATGTGTCTTTGGGGATCCTGCCATCTTCCATGCGGCTCACATGGCCAAGCCATCTCAAGCGCCGCTGACTCAGTAGTGTGTATAAGCTGGGGATGTTGGCCGCTTCAAGGACTTCTGTGTTGGAGATATAGTCCTGCCACCTGATGCCAAGTATTCTCCGAAGGCAGCGAAGATGGAATGAATTGAGACGTCGCTCTTGGCTGGCATACGTTGTCCAGGCCTCGCTGCCGTAGAGCAAGGTACTGAGGACACAGGCCTGATACACTCGGACTTTTGTGTTCCGTGTCAGTGCGCCATTTTCCCACACTCTCTTGGCCAGTCTGGACATAGCAGTGGAAGCCTTTCCCATGCGCTTGTTGATTTCTGCATCTAGAGACAGGTTACTGGTGATAGTTGAGCCTAGGTAGGTGAACTCTTGAACCACTTCCAGAGCGTGGTCGCCAATATTGATGGATGGAGCATTTCTGACATCCTGCCCCATGATGTTCGTTTTCTTGAGGCTGATGGTTAGGCCAAATTCATTGCAGGCAGACGCAAACCTGTCGATGAGACTCTGCAGGCATTCTTCAGTGTGAGATGTTAAAGCAGCATCGTCAGCAAAGAGGAGTTCTCTGATGAGGACTTTCCGTACTTTGGACTTCGCTCTTAGACGGGCAAGGTTGAACAACCTGCCCCCTGATCTTGTGTGGAGGAAAATTCCTTCTTCAGAGGATTTGAACGCATGTGAAAGCAGCAGGGAGAAGAAAATCCCAAAAAGTGTGGGTGCGAGAACACAGCCCTGTTTCACACCACTCAGGATAGGAAAGGGCTCTGATGAGGAGCCACCATGTTGAATTGTGCCTTTCATATTGTCATGGAATGAGGTGATGATACTTAGTAGCTTTGGTGGACATCCGATCTTTTCTAGTAGTCTGAAGAGACCACGTCTGCTGACGAGGTCAAAGGCTTTGGTGAGATCAATGAAAGCAATGTAGAGGGGCATCTGTTGTTCACGGCATTTCTCCTGTATCTGACGAAGGGAGAACAGCATGTCAATAGTCGATCTCTCTGCACGAAAGCCACACTGTGCCTCAGGGTAGACGCGCTCGGCCAGCTTCTGGAGCCTGTTCAGAGCGACTCGAGCAAAGACTTTCCCCACTATGCTGAGCAGGGAGATTCCACGGTAGTTGTTGCAGTCACCGCGGTCACCTTTGTTTTTATAGAGGGTGATGATGTTGGCATCGCGCATGTCCTGGGGTACTGCTCCCTCGTCCCAGCACAGGCATAGCAGTTCATGTAGTGCTGAGAGTATAGCAGGCTTGGCACTCTTGATTATTTCAGGGGTAATGCTGTCCTTCCCAGGGGCTTTTCCGCTGGCTAGGGAATCAATGGCATCACTGAGTTCCGATTTGGTTGGCTGTATGTCCAGCTCATCCATGACTGGTAGAGGCTGGGCTGCATTGAGGGCAGTCTCAGTGACAGCATTCTCCCTAGAGTACAGTTCTAGGTAGTGCTCAACCCAGCGGTCCATCTGTTTGCGTTGGTCAGTGATTATGTCCCCCGATTTAGATTTGAGGGGGGTGATCTTCTTGATGGTTGGCCCAAGAGCTCTCTTCATGCCATCATACATTCCTCTGATGTTTCCGGTGTCTGAGGCCAGCTGAATATGACTGCATAGGTGTTGCCAGTAGTCGTTTTCGCAACGCCTAGCTGTTCTTTGTGCAGTACTTCTGGCTGCTTTAAGTGCTGCGGATGTTAAATCGCTGGGGGCTTTCTTGTAGTTCAAAAGTGCAATGCGCTTAGCGGCTATGACAGGTTCCAGCTCTTCATTATGAGATTGAAACCAGTCTGCATTTCTCTTCGCACTTTTGCCGTAGGTGGTCAAAGCTGACTCATAGATGGCGTCTCTGATGTGGGCCCACTTGGTCTCAGCATCCCCTGTGGGAGTGTTTTGAAGGGCTGTTACAAGTGAATTTAGAAATTTTTGTAACAGCTGTGGGTGAGAAATTCTGCTCGTGTTGATGCGCGGGTGGCCCTTCTGCTTGGAATGATGCAACTTCTTTGGTCTGAGTCTAACCTTGCTGCACACCATGGAGTGGTCGGTGTCGCAGTCCGCACTGTGGAAGCTGCGTGTGATTTGAACACTGTTTAAGGCGGCTCGCCTTGTGACAATGAGGTCTAGCTGGTGCCAACGACGTGATCTTGGGTGCCTCCATGAAACCTGGTGACAGGGTTTAGTGTGAAAGAACGAGTTGGTGATGCAGAGGTTATGATAGGTACACAACTCAAGCAGTCTCTGCCCGTTCTCATTCATCCTTCCAACGCCATAGCGCCCAAGGCAGGAGGGCCATGAGTCATGGTCGGCCCCAACCCTGGCATTAAAGTCCCCCAGCAGGAATAGGTGTTCGGTGTTGGGGATGCTGCTAATGATGTTATGGAGTTGTTCATAGAACTGGTCTTTAGCTTCAGGTGCGGAACAGAGTGTTGGAGCATAGATGCTGAGTAGGTGTACTGGACCAGAGGTGGTGAGCAGTCGGATGGACAGTATGCGTTCCGAGCCATTTGAGGGAGGCTCTATCATGCTGAGCAAGGAGTTTCTGATGGCGAAGCCCACTCCATGCTGTCTTGGTTCTTCAGGATCCCTGCCCTGCCAGAAGAAGGTGTAGTCTTGCTCTGCTAGAGAGCCACTCGCGGGGAGGCGAGTCTCCTGAAGTGCTGCAATGTCCACATTGAGTCTACTGAGCTCGTTGTTAATGATGGCGGTCTTCCGAGAATCGTTGATTTGTGTAAGGTCTTCCGACAGGCCAGGACACATAGTTCTGACGTTCCAGCTTGCAAAGCGAAGGGCTGGTACCTTCTTTCCTTTTTTCATGTTGTTTGGTGCGGTGTATCAGTCCACCTTTCGGGCAATGACCCTGAGCTCCAAGCACCCATTGAAGCAGGCAGACTGTGGCGGGACAGAACCTTATTGACCGGGGGCTGCCCGGTTTGAGGCGGGCGGTAGCTGTCCAGTGAGGTGCAATGACCTCTCCCACCGACAAAGGCAACCCGTGGCGCCCAGTTTCTACGCCAATTTATCTGGACTTATAACCCGTAACTGCTGCCTTCCGTGTTGTTTCAGTCGCTGTGAGGCAACTATGGAGTGACCTCTCCATGGCGCATGCCTGGGCAAATTTATGGAGGTTGAGAGTTGCCCAGTCGTCAAAACCCCCCTCTCGGCCTTTCTGGTGGGGTCCAAAGGAGTGCAGGACACGACGTTTGGCACCAGTATGGCTGCAGGAACTGCCGGAAACATGCCAAAGGTGACACATGACCGCCTACGGGGTTCCGCTCCGGATTTTCTGTTAGGGTTTACTCCCTTAGCCTTGGTCTCTCCCGAGACGCCCACAAGGCAGTGGATCATTAGACATCATTAGATCATGAATATAATATACAAATACATTACCTGTGTGAGTCACTTCTCGATCACTGATACTTTTACACCAGATGTGTCTGAATAAATGGAACCTCAACACAATATACACTGTCAGCTTTCAATGTTTAGTGGAAAGGTTTGATGGCTTGATATGTGTGATTCCCACATTAATGTGCTTGTACAAAGTTCGGAGCAAGACGCAGATATGAATAATTTATTGGGAAATCTTTAAGCACATCTCCATGTCTCTCACTCACAAAGATCTGCAAACACATGGATTCAGAAAGAACCTGAGTGCAAAATCAACAGAAAAAAACACAGCCAGAGAGACTTGCAATCACCTATAGCTCACAAAATCACAAGCTTTTGTTTGTAGCAGTCAGTGTATTTTACCTTCTGGAGTGAGCAGCTGATAAAGTTAATCTGAAGAAGTGTCAAGGAAGGAGAGAAGACCACAACCCAGCTTGCTTTGCAGCAAATCTTGAAAAGACTGTGAGAAGTTCACTGTGTCAATTCATTGATAGGTAAATTGGCCATTATAAATTGTCACTAGTGTAGGTAGGTGGTAGGGAAATATAGGGACAGGTGGGGATGTTTGGTGGGAATGTGGGATTAGTGTAGGATTAGTGTAAATGGGTGGTTGATGTTCGGCACAGACTCGGTGGGCCGAAGGGCCTGTTTCAGTGCTGTATCTCTAATCTAATCTAATCTAATCTCATCACTTGTCTTTGAAGAAAGCCTGCTAAAATTAATTCTCAACACTGCCTCTAAAAAACTGTTCCAAAAGACCCTAGTAGCCTGTCTACATATACCTGGAAATTAGACTTTCCGCCAGTTTTGGAACAACATATCTCATCTGCTGTTTTGTTCAGAAATGAGCAAGTAATCAGTCCAAGTGCTTTTTTTTTGTCTTTAACAGAGCTCTGAATTGTAAAAAATAATCCCTTTTATTTTTTTCAGTTAACCGGTGTATGTGTGTGTGCCTGTGTGAGGCTGAGATAAGAAAGGGACTTTAAAAGTCGGTTAAGGTAAAAAGGGAACTTTTAAAATGTCCACCTGAGTATTTATACTTTAATTCATGACTAGTTAAATCTTGTTCGATAAGAAACTGATAATTTTGTTGTTCATTAAAGAAACCTGGTCAGTATCTTCTATTCTGTGAAAAATAGAGTATATGATTGACTCTATCAGTAAGTGGGAAAAGTGAAAATTTTTGTTGTGACCTGTGGAAAAGTGGTATAAGAATAAATAGTAACCACCTCTGATTTCATTTGTAGCCCCATTTGTTAACTGGCTCTGTAGCTTAATTGGTTAAAGCACGTATTTAGTAAACAGGCAATTGTGGGTTCAACTCCCAACCAAGCGTTATTTTGCATTAGTGATGGGCTTTCGAAGTTTCCGTATCAACATTTACATCAGTGTCACTTGAACTTAGAATTCAAATTTCATGATGAATTTCAGTCACAGGAGAAAACAGCCTTTGTGAAGGATGTGAGTTTGGAATGGCTGTTCCTCCTTGTACAGAAGTTCAGTGCTGATACTCCAAAGGCAACTTCTTTGATACAAATTTGTTCACAGTTGCATTCAACCTGGAAAACAGCTCGACATTAATCTCACTGAAGGAAAGTGTGACCATGTTGTATGTTTCGGAGTGTTTGTGTCGTTATGTGTTGCTTGTAACTGAGACTGGTACATGACGTAAGCAGGAGAATAGATCCAAGGTTTGGAATATTAGTCAATCAGGAACAAGAAAAATAAAAGGAACCAAATAAGAAAACCTATGTCTCGTGGTTACAAAGAGACAGTGAGAAGATATTAAATCTTGTTCTACTCAATGCAGCTGTGATTAACTTTGACCTTTTCTGCCTTTTAAAAACAGTATTTGAAGGGTCTCGGTAACAATGTTCAGTGTTGATGAGAGTGGGGTCTGGGTGAGCAGCTGCTGAGTGTGACAGGGTCAGGACTGGATGCAGGAAGTTCTCTGACAGTCTTTTTAGAATTAGAATTAGAACATTACAGCGCAGTACAGGCCCTTCGGCCCTCGATGTTGCGCCGATCATCTGACCTACACTATTCCATTTACATCCATATGTCTATCCATTGACCACTTAAATGCCCTTAAAGTTGGCGAGTCTACTACTGTTGCAGGCAGGGCGTTCCACGCCCCTACTACTCTCTGCGTAAAGAAACTACCTCTGACATCTGTCCTATATCTTTCACCCCTCAACTTAAAGCTATGTCCCCTCGTGTTTGCCATCCTCATCCGAGGAAAAAGACTCTCACTATCCACCCTATCTAACCCTCTGATTATCTTGTATGTCTCTATTACGTCACCTCTCCTCCTCCTTCTCTCCAACGAAAACAACCTCAAGTCCCTCAGCCTTTCCTCGTAAGACCTTCCCTCCATACCAGGCAACATCCTAGTAAATCTCCTCTGTACCCTTTCCAAAGCTTCCACATCCTTCCTATAATGCGGTGACCAGAACTGCACGCAATACTCCAGGTGCAGTCTCACCAGAGTTTTGTCCAGCTGCAGCATGACCTCGTGGCTCCGAAACTCGATCCCCCTACTAATAAAGGCTAACATACAATATGCCTTCTTAACAGCCCTATTAACCTGGGTAGCAACTTTCAGGGCTTTATGTACCTGGACACCAAGATCTCTCTGTTCATCTACACTACCAAGAATCTTCCCATTAGCCCAGTATTCTGCATTCCTGTTACTCCTTCCAAAGTGAATCACCTCGCACTTTTCCGCATTAAACTCCATTTGCCATCTCTCAGCCCAGCTCTGCAGCCTATCTATGTCCCTCTGTACCCTACAACATCCTTCGGCACTATCCACAACTCCACCGACCTTAGTGTCATCCGCAAATTTACTAACCCACCCTTCTACACCCTCTTCCAGGTCATTTATAAAAATGACAAACAGCAGTGGCCCCAAAACAGATCCTTGCGGTACACCACTAGTAACTAAACTCCAGGATGAACATTTGTCATCAACCACCACCCTCTGTCTTCTTTCAGCTAGCCAATTTCTGATCCAAAGCTCTAAATCACCTTCAACCCCATACTTCTGTATTTTCTGCAATAGCCTACCGTGGGGAACCTTATCAAACGCCTTACTGAAATCCATATACACCACATCCACTGCTATACACTCATCCACCTGTTTGGTCACCTTCTCGAAAAACTCAATAAGGTTTGTGAGGCACGACCTACCCTTCACAAAACCGTGCCGACTATCGCTAATGAACTTATTCTTTTCAAGATGATTATAAATCCTGTCTCTTATAACCTTTTCCAACATTTTACCCACAACCGAAGTAAGGCTCACAGATCTTATATTACCAGGACTGTCTCTACTCCCCTTCTTGAACAAGGGGACAACATTTACTATCCTCCAGTCTTCCTGCACTATTCCTGTCGACAATGACGACATAAAGATCAAGGAAAAAGGCTCTGCAATCCCCTCCCTGGCTTCCCAGAGAATCCTCGGTTAAATCCCATCTGGCCCAGGGGACTTATCTATTTTCACACTTTCCAAAATTGCTAACACCTCCTCCTTGTGAACCTCAATCCCATCTAGCCTAGTCGTCTGAATCTCAGTATTCTCCTCGACAACATTTTCTTTCTCTACTGTAAATACTGACGAAAAATATTCGTTTAACTCTTCCCCTATCTCCTCTGATTCCACACACAACTTCCCACTACTATCCTTGATTGGCCCTAATCTAACTCTCGTCATTCTTTTATTCCTGATATACCTATAGAACGCCTTAGGGTTTTCCCTGATCCTATCCGCCAATGACTTCTCGTGTCCTCTCCTTGCTCTTCTTAGCTCTCCCTTTAGATCCTTCCTGGCTAGCTTGTAACTCTCAAGCGCCCTAACTGAGCCTTCACGTCTCATCCCAACATAAGCCTTCTTCTTCCTCTTGAAAAGCGCTTCAACTTCTTCAGTAAACCACGGCTCCCTCGCTCGACCACTTCCTCCCTGCCTGACAGGTACATACTTATCAAGGACACGCAATAGCTGCTCCTTGAATGAGCTCCATATTTCGATTGTTCCCATCCCCTGCAGTTTCCTTCCCCATCCTACGCATCCTAAATCTTGCCTAATCGCATCATAATTTCCTTTCCCCCAGCTATAATTCTTGCCCTGCGGTATATACCTGTCCCTGCCCAACGCTGAGGTAAACCTAACCGAATTGTGATCACTGTCACCAAAGTGCTCACCTACATCTAAATCTAACACCTGGCCGGGTTCATTACTCAGTACCAAATCCAGTATGGCATCGCCCCTGGTTGGCCTGTCTACATACTGTGTCAGAAAACCCTCCTGCACACACTGGACAAAGACTGACCCATCTAAAGTACTCAAACTATAGTATTTCCAGTCAATATTTGGAAAGTTAAAGTCTCCCATAACAACTACCCTGTTACTCTCGCCCCTGTCGAGAATCATCTTCGCTATCCTTTCCCCTACATCTCTGGAACTATTCGGAGGTCGATAGAAGACTCCCAACAGGTTGACCTCTCCTCTCCTGTTTCTAACCTCGGCCCATACTACCTCAGTAGACGAGTCCTCAAACGTCCTTTCTGTCACTGTGATACTCTCCTTGATTAACAATGCCACACCCCCCCCTTCTTTTACCATCTTCTCTGTTCTTACTGAAACATCTAAATCCCGGAACCTGCAACATCCATTCCTGCCCCTGCACTACCCATGTCTCCGAAATGGCCACTACATCGAGATCCCTGGTACCAACCCATGCTGCAAGCTCACCCACCTTATTCCGGATGCTCCTGGCATTGATGTAGACATACTTTAAACCAAGTTCTTGCTTGCCAGTGCCCTCTTGCGTCCTTGTAACCTTTTCCCTGACCTTACTGTTCTCAACTTCCTGTACACTGGAACTACAATTTAGGTACCCATTCCCCTGCTGAATTCGTTTAAACCCCCCCCCCCGAAGAGCACTAGCAAATCTCCCCCCCCCAGGATATTGGTACCCCTCTGGTTCAGGTGAAGACCATCCTTTTTGCAGAGGTCCCACCTACCCCAGAAAGAGCCCCAATTATCCAGGAAACCAAAACCCTCCCTCCTGCACCATCCCTGCAGCCACGTGTTCAACTCCTCTCTCTCCCGATTCCTCGCTTCGCTATCACGTGGCACGGGCAACAACCCAGAGATAACAACTCTGTTTGTTCTCGCTCTGAGCTTCCACCCTAGCTCCCTGAATTTCTGTCTTAAATCCCCATCTCTCTTCCTACCTGTGTCGTTGGTGCCTATGTGGACCACGACTTGGGGCTGCTCCCCCTCCCCCTTAAGGATACCAAAAACACGATCCGAGACATTACAAACCCTGGCACCTGGGAGGCAGCACACCAACCGTGAGTCTCTCTCGTTCCCACAGAACCTCCTATCTGTTCCCCTAACTATGGAAACCCCAATGACTAATGCTCGGCTCCTCTTCCCCCTTCCCTTCTGAGCAACAGGGACAGACTCTGTGCCAGATACCTGTACCCCATTGCTTACCCCTGGTAAGTCGTCCCCCGCAACAGTATCCAAAATGGTATACCTGTTGTTGAGGGAAACGGCCACAGGGGATCCCTGCAGTGCCTGCTGGTTCCCTCTCCTTCCCCTGACGGTAACCCATCTACCTACTTCTTTTACCTGAGGTGTGACTACCTCCCCATAACTCCTCTCAATAACCCCCTCCGCCTCCCGAATGATCCGAAGTTCATCCAGCTCCAGCTCCAGTTCCCTAACGCGGTTCTCGAGGAGCTGGAGTTGGGTGCACTTCCCACAGATGCAGTCAGCAGGGACACTCTTGGCGACCCTTACCTACCACATTCTGCAGGAGGAACATACAACTGCCTTAACCTCCATTCCCGCTATTCTAAATTCCCAACAAATCTACTGAAAAACCAAAAAGAAAAGTCAAAACTAGTCAGCTTAGCAATCCAACGGACAGAAATTTTTAAATAAAAAGCTTACCTTATCAACACACCAGAGTCCTTTTTTTTTGGTTAGAAGAGGAGGGTGGGTGGGTACAGCCACCACCCAAATATATAGTTTTTACTTACCCAGCAGTCCCCTGGTCCTCCGAAAACAAAAGGGAATTAACTTTTAACTCACACTGAAATTGACCTCCCAGCTGCAAGTCTCTCTCTCTCTCTCTCTGATGGGATTGAGTTGATTTTTAACTGGCGTCTGTTGATGTTTCAATAAATGAAGGAAGTTCCCTCTAACCATTTTTTTCGACTTACAGTGAAATATAAGGATGTGAAGGGTTAATGCTGAAGACACAGTGGTGCAGTGGTTAACACCGTAGCCTCACAGCTCCATGGACCAAGGTTTGACTCTGGGTACTGCCTGTGTGGAGTTTGCAAGTTCTCCCTGTGACCGTGTGGGTTTTTGCCGGGTGCTCTGGTTTCCTCCCACAGCCCAAGACTTGCAGGTTGATAGGTAAATAGGTCATTGTAAATTGCCCCTAGTGTAGGTAGGTGGTAGGGAATATGGGATTATTGCAGGGTTAGTATAAATGGGTGGTTGTTGGTCGGCACAGACTTGGTGGGCCGAAGGGCCTGTTTCATTGTTGTATCTCTGAATAAAAAATAAAATAAACAGTGGGAACAACCCCTCCCACTGTCAGAGTGATGATGTAACAGTCACATGAGATGAGGTTTGGGAGAAGAGAGAGCAGCACCAAGGATGCTAGTTTAGGAGGCTTGATAAGTGTGTATATAGTATTGTGTAGATTAGAAAAGAGTTCTTAGTTCTTTCAGCAGGAAATGTGTCCAAAAAATATCAAGAAACTCACAATTTTATTATTCAGGAGTTGAAACACAGATATTAACACCAAGTGACAGTTCTGGGTTCATTTAACAAAAGAAAAGAAGTGAATAATATTGCTCACTGATTGAAATCCCACAGTGAGGAGACAGTTAAACAGGTGATCTGCTGGGGCATCCTTCGATCCAAGGTTTCGACAGCATTTAATCTCCCTTTTTGTTGAAATTCTCTGTTATTTGCAATTTTTTTTATCCAGCATTGATGGGCGAGTGCAAAAACTGAAACAAGTGAACAGTTCCATCCTTTCTTTTCTTCCTTCTTCCCTTCCTTCAATCAGTTTCTCTTTTCTGTCCCAGATCAATATAATGATGAGAATCCCAATTTAATCAGCTGTTTCTGCTGTTTTATCCATTCCAATCAAAATTCAACATTCCAATCAAATCAATTTGTTATTCCACAGTGTGTCTCCATGTGTTTTATTCTGTTGTATTCTCTCACAGTCTGTTTGATGATCAATGTTACATCTCACTCTCTGTTCTGGTGAAGATCAGAAGCAGTGATATCTGTTTGCACCACCCACCAAGTCGGCCTGAGGCTGTGCCTCACCGATCATGTGAAGTTAGGAACATAGAAACATAGCTCATCGCCAGTACTTTCAAACAAGCACCAAGATGTAGGTTGGCTGGTGGTGAGAAGGGCCTTCCCTGTCAGATCTTTCCTGCATGCCCAGAATCTCACAGCCTCCACACGCTGCCCTAGAGGTGGCTGTGGTGGGGAAGAGACAGTTGCCCACCTCCTTCTGGAATGTGCCTTTGCAAAGCAGGTGTGGAAAGAGATGCAGTGGTTTTTGTCGAGGTTCATCTCAAGCAGCACTGTAACACAGGAGTCTGTGCTCTACGGGCTGTTCCCAGGGACACACACCGAGATAAACATCAACTGCTGCTGAATGACCATCAATTCAGTGAAAGACGCTCTTTGGTCTGCTCGAAACTTGCTCTTCTTCCAGTGGAAAGAGTTGTCCACGACCGAGTGTTGCAGACTGGCACATTCCAAGGTCCAGGACTACATGCTGTGGGGCGCACTAAAGCTTGGGGCAGCCGCAGCAAAGTCTCAATGGGGAAAGACCTCTGTGTAAGGTCCACCCACCAAAATGAACTGAGGGGCTGGACCCATGGGAAACCCCTCGGGCTGTATACTCCAAATATGGGTTTGCTGTAAAATGTACAAGGTATGGAAAATGGAATGGAAGGGTTGTCAAAGTCGAGGAAGGAGAGTTACTCCATCTACATCAACAAAGTGATGAAGCAGGTTCACCCCGACACCAACATCTCCTCCAGGGCCATGAGCCTCATGAATTCGTTTGTGAACGATATTTTGAATTTATGGCTTTTAATGTTAAATATTTTTCCGGCAGATTGTGATTCCATTTTTGAATCGTTTTTCTATCCGGTGGTAAGTTTCTGGGAAATGCAGTTTCACTCCCCAGCAGAATATTTGTCTCCCGATTCACTCTGTGTGATTTAAACTGAACACTGCTCCCTGATCCTTTGTCGTTTTCTTGTCTGACCCGTTCATGTTCTGCCTCTTCCCAGACTGTGGTCAGTAAGAGCTGATTTAAAGGGAATGGCTCAGTTTTCAGTCACTGATTTCTCTTTTTCCAGTTTGTTTACTTATTGGAGCATATTAATTCATTAACCATAAACCGCTGGGAGTGTAACAACTTTAATGTCACTTTTACTTCTTACACCAGAAGTCTGGGCTCAGGTTTAGCTCCCTTGGCAGCTCCTGTCACCAGCCATCAATCTATAATCTGTGATGTGTTTTCTTTACACAGATTGAGCTGGAATGTGTCCCGTTACGGAATGCTGTGAATGGGGCTTTATACCCGCCCGTTACAGACAGTGTCAAATCGAAGGGACAATAAACCCGAATACAGACCGGATTTTAAAAGCAAGTCAGAGAGTCATAAAGTTATACAGCACAGAAACAGGCCCTTCAGCCCATCGTGTCTGTGCCGGCCATCAAGCACCTAACTATTCTAATCCCATTTTCCAGCACTTGGGATGTAGCCTTGTATCCTATGGCATTTCAAGTGCTCATTGAAATACTTCTTAAATGTTGTGATGGTCCCTGCCTCTACCACCTCTTCAGGTAGTGTTTTCTAGATTCGAACCACCCTCTGAGTGAAACAAAATGTCCCCAAATCCCCGCTAAACCTCCTGTCCCTTATCTTAAATCTATGCCCCCTGGTTATTGACCCCTTCGCTAAGGGAAAATGTTTCTTCCTATCTAAACTATCAATGCTCCTCATAATTTTGTATACCTCAATCATGTCCCTCCTCAGCCTTCTCTGCTCTAAGGAAAACAACCCGAGCCTTTTCAGTCTCTCTTCATAGCTGAAATGCTCCAGCCCAGGCAACATCCTGGTGAATCTCCTCTGCACCCTCTCCGGGGCAATCACATCCCTCCTGTAGTATGGTGCCCAGACCTGTACACAGTACTCCAGCTGTGGCCTAACTAGCATTTGATACAGCTCCATCATAACCTCCCTGCTCTTATATTATATGCCTCGGCTAATAAAGGCAACTATCCCATATGCCTTCCTAACCAGCTTATCGAGCTGTGCTGCTGCCTTCAGTGATCTATGACAAGTACACCAAGGTCCGTCTGACCCTCTGTACTTCCTAGTGTCCTACCATCCATTGTATATTCCCTTGCCTTGTTAGTCCTCCCAAAATGCAAGGCCTCACACTTCTCAGGATTGAATTCCATTTGCCACTGCTATGCCCATCTTACCAGCCCATCTATATTGTCCTGTAATCGAAGGCTTTCCTCCTTATTATTTATGATACCACCAATTTTCATGTCATCTGCAAACTTACTTATCATACCTGCTGTATTCACTTCTAAATCATTAATGTCCACTAAAAACAGCAAGGGTCCCGGCACCGATCCCTGGTCACAGTCTTCCACTCGCAAAAACAACCCTTGACCATTACCCTCTGCCTCCTGCCACTAAGCTAATTTTGGATCGAATTTGCCCAATTGGCCTGTATCCCATGGGCTCTTACCATCTAAACCAATCTCCCATGTGGGACATTATCAAAAGCCTTAGTGAAGTCCATGTAGACTACATCAACTGCTTGACCCTCATCTACACATCTAGTCACCGCCTCGAAAAATTCAATCAAGTTCGTTAGACACGCGCTCCCCCTGACAAAGCCATGCTGACTATCCCTGATTAATCCCTGCCTATCCAAGTGGAGATTAATCCTGTCCCTCAGAATTTTTCCCAATACAGTTTCCCTACCACTGATGTTAGACTCACCGGCCTGTAATTACCTGTTTTATCCCTGCTACCCTTCTTGAATAAAGGAACCACATTTGCTGTCCTCCAATCTTCTGGTACCTCTCCTGTGGCCAGAGAGGATTTGAAAATTTGTGTCAGAGCCCCTGCTATTTCGTCCCTTGCCTCACATAACAGCCTGGGATACATCTCATTTGGGCCTGAGGATTTATCCACTTTTAAGCCCACTAAAACAGTTAATACTTCCTCCCTTTTAATGCTAATATGTTCAAGTATATCACAATCCCCCTCCCTGATCACTACACCTACATTGTCCTTCTCCATAGTGAACACAGATGAAAAGAAATCATTTAAAACCTCACCTATGTCCTCCGTTCTCCCACACAGGTCTGCTCCACTCCCGGAAGGTAAGTGACTGGGCCACGATCCTTGGGCTCAATTTATCAGCTCCACTCTCGGTGTTCTCCCCACAAGTCTGCTCCTCTCTGCTCTGTTCCCGGAAGGAAAGTAAGTCTGGTGTCTGTGACGGACAATGAGGAGAACCACAATATCAGGAGAGAGTGAAATACATTTTACTCTTCAGACGATATTATTTATTATATTTCAGCTGTTCCTTGTTTTACAAATATTTTGGCGGGCTTTTCAGATTTGAGAATGGATTTCAGCTCTGACAATTTGTCATTCTCCGCCCCATTTTCTCATTGCCCTTTGATGATCGGCAAAATAGCAGCTACCTGATTGGTGACATGAACCAGCCAATGAGATTCAGCAGACAGTAACCAATCAGAAGTAGCCGGACTGCATTCCTCCAGAAGATAAAGCAGGGAAGTGCGGGAGGAATTCCTCACTCTTTGTGAAAGTATTTGTGAGATTGTGGAAATGTCTGGAAGAGGAGCAGGGGAGAGACCATGATCCTGTCTCAGGTAAGTTTTTGAGTAAAATGGCTGAAACCAATTTTGTAACTTCAGGCCAGGGAGTGTGTAACCATGTTCGGGTGGCAGTGAAGGATAATGATGGAGATGCACCTGTTGATCGCACCTTCTTCATTAAGAAAATCCTTATTGATTGCTGTGGATTCCAAGCTGTAAACATCTTCTGCCTGCAGGACTTCCCCAGCAGTGGATATTTTGACGTGACGTCCAAGTACGTGGCGGATGCATCAAGTTCCTGAAGGTGTTCAAGGAGAAGGGAAACCAGGCGCCGCTGTCGATCCTCACAGTGGAGCCGCTCTTCACACTGCCATCGCAACGTGACCGGGTGGTGAGAAGCCACCTCTACAACCCCATGTTCCTGTCGTATATGTACTCACCTTCCTCGCCAGGTATGTTGAGGTGGCCGGCGGCAGCACTGATGTCAAGGACCCATTTGGGAATTGGACCAGCAAGCGGCAGGTCAAGGTGACCTTGAAGGCCGTTGCCAACGGAGCCATCATCCATCCTCCCTCCAGCTTCGCTTTCGGGGGAAGTCGAGGCTTCATGGTCTATGCGGAGCAGCCCAGAGTTTGTCGTACCTGCGGCAAATCTGGTCACGTGGCAGCTAACTGCAGCACAGTCGTCTGCAAGAACTGCAAGAAGGAAGGCCATCAGACCAAGGACTGTAAACATTGTAAGTACTGCAACCTGTGTGGTGGGGCAGGCCACCTGTACAAAACCTGCCCAAACGCTGCCTCAGTTATGCTCAGGCAGCATGGACCAAGGAAAGGCCGGGTTAAGGAATGGTGAACATGTCTGGTACTGGGAGGGAAACAAGCAATCCTCCCCACAGCGATGAAAGTCTATCTGAGAAAGAGAAGAAAGGGGAGGCAGCTGCAACCAGCGACCCAACACCTACTCCGTGCCTGGAAACTCCTCCTCTCCAGACAGAATTAATGGAGGAGGAGGCAGCAGATGGACAAACAGATCAGTGGCAGGTGGTACTAAGGAAAACCACAAAGAAAAAACCTCCAAAAAAAGAACAGGTCACCACCCAAACCAGTGGCAGGAGGAGGGTACCGTCTGAGACAGACTACAGCAGCTCCTCCTCACTGGACGAGGAAGGGCCGGAATGATGGCACCTCCAAAAGAAGCAGCAGAACTCAAAGGAGCTGGAAGATAAAACCCCCCAGCTCCGGGGCACTGGAAGTTGTGACACGCCCAGCGCACCCCAAACCAAAAGCATGGAACCCAAGGAGATGCTCTGTGCACCCGAGCTCCGGGAGACCGAGAGCAGCGAAGTGTCCTGCGCACTCCAGCTCCAGCTCCGGGAAGTCAGGAACAGTGATGTCTTCGAGGAGCGACCGAGGGGAAAGACACCAACAGCAGAGGACAACCCAAGCCTTGCTGCCTACAAGACCCACCCCCCACCCGCCGATGTCACCCCAGTGGAATAAAACCCTCATGAATAACCATGAGGGGTTTCTGGGCTCAACGAATGTGAAACAGCTTGCGTACACTATGGGTATGCAGGAACATACTCAAGCACTGGGACTAGCAAAGACACCTGGTGTGGTAAGCAACACCCAACTTTATAGTGGATATAAAGGTTGCTTCGATTAACATGCATTGTGTTAAATCTACCACGTGAAGTGTTTCAACCTTGGATGACTTCGTAAAGGTCAAAGCCTTTTGTCAGGAGTGTGGAATCCTGCACCGCAGCACTTACAGGCAATGGTCACGATGGTGATCCCATGGGACATCGATCTGGTCCAGGGGAAATGATTCCTGTTCCTCCGGCCTGGGGATTCTGCTGCGGGGAGGCAATTTAACCATCTCTGAAGTTAAGATGCTGGTGGGCGGTCGCCTTCTCGTAGCAGATGTAATGTACAACAATGCTCCGCTCCAGTTAAGCAAAGTGTATGCCCCGGTCCAATACAGTGAGTGGCTGACCATCCTCCAGCAACTCCCACTGCTTCTGATGACATCCAGGCCGGTCATTCTTGGAGGTGACTTCAACTGCATCATTGATGCAGCTGGACGATCTGGCAGTGACGACAGAAAACTGGACGCTCCGCCCAGATTCTTAAATGAAACAGTAAAAAATGCCAAACTGCACAATGTCTTCAGCAAACCTGCAGACAGAGAGCAGCGTAGATACACCTGGTCAAGATCGGACGGGTCTGCCCGTTCCAGGATTGACTTCCTGTATGTGTCCCCTGCTTTCACGGTCAGATCCACTGACGTCAAGCCGGTGTTCTTCTCCGACAACTGCCTCTTACTGGTTGACTGTCACTTACAGGATGACCAGCGGGTTGGCAGGGGGACATGGAAGCTCAATGCTACACTGCTAACCCCAGAGAACATTGAGGAACTCAAAAGAGATTGAAAAAGTTGGAGAACAGTGAGACCCTCTTTGAGTATCCGGTGAACTGGTGGGAAGTGATCAAGGAGAACATCAAGAGGTTCTTTATCTCCAAAGGTGTTCAGAGGGTGAGAGAGAGAGACAGAGGGAAATTTCCCGACTCCAGAAAAGAATGCAAAATCTGCTCTGGCTGCAGTCGATGGGGGTTGAGGACAAGGAGGATTTCCAAGAGGTGAAGAGCCAGCAGGCCTCGTTCTTTGCCATGGAGGCCTCCAAGATCATCTTCCAGTCAAGAGTCCGCTCCATTGAGCAGGATGAGATGTGCTCACGTTTCTTCTTCCAAAAGGTACACAGAGAGAACTCTGTGATCAGCAGCCTGAAGGATGAGGATGGCTCGGTAACGTCTTCGCAGTCCGACATACTAAGGATTAGCAAATCCTTGAATGCTGGTCTGTAAGACGAGAAGTCTATGGACAGCACGTCCTCCCAGTCCTTCCTGTCATCTATCACAGAGGACTTAGATGACCACATGCAGGAGAATCTGGACAAACCGCTAACTCTGGACAAGCTGACAAATGCCATCAAGTCTTTTGAGACGAAGTAAACTCCCGGAAGCGACGGCTTACCAGTTGAGTTGTATTCGGCCCTGTGCTACTGGGTCAGCCCAGACCTGCTGGAAGTGTACGAGAGTATGCTCCTGGCCGGCAGCATGTCAGAATCCATGAGGAAAGGCATCATCACCCTCATCTACAAGCAGAAGGGGGAGAGGGCAGAAATCAGAAATTTGCGGCCCATCTCACTGCTGAATGTAAACTACAAGATTCTGTCCAAAGTCATCGCCAGTCGAGTCAAGTCTGCTCTGGAGTTGGTGATTCACCCTGACCAGACCTGTACTGTACCCAGCAGGAAGATCTCTGATAGTGTCGTGCTACTCAGGGATACGATCGCCTATGTATGGGTCACGAGGGTGGACACCTGCCTCATCAGCCTGGACCAGGAGAAGGCTTTTGACAGGATATCGCACACACACATGATGGTCGTTCTTTCCAAAATAGGGTTTGGGGAGGGAATCTGCAATCGGATCAAACTGCTCTACACAAACATCAGTAGCACAGTCCAAAAAATTGGGTGGGAATCAGAAAGTTTCCAATCAAATCTGGAGTCAGACAGGGCTGTCCTCTTTCCCCTGCCTTGTGTGTTTGCTGTATCGAACCCTTTGCTGAGTCTATTAGGAAGGATGCGGGCATAAGAGGGGTGACAATCTCAGGCAGTGGAGTCACACAGGTCAAAGCCTCCCTGTACATGGATGATGTTGCAGTATTCTGATCGGATCCGCTGTCCATTCACAGACTGATGAGCATCTGCGACCAGTTCGAACTGGATTCGGGAGCCAATGTTAACCATGGCAAGAGCGAGGCCATGTTCCTTGGGAACTGGGCTGACCGATCTTTGTCCCCTTCACCGTCAGGTCAGACTACCTGAAGGTGCTGGGGATATGGTTTGTAAGGGCCGGGACGTGCACCAAAACCTGGGAGGAGCGAGTAGCCAGGGTACAACATAAATTGAGCATGTGGGAGCAGCGTTCTCTCTCATTACGGGTAAGAACCTGGTCATCAGGTGCAAGGTGCTCACGTTGTTGCTGTATGTGACGCAGGTCTGGCCCATACCCCACTCCTGCACTGTGGCGATCACCCGAGCCATTTCCCGCTTTATCTGAAGATGCAAAATGGACAGGGTCCGGAGGGACACGATGTTCAAACCTCTGGATAAAGGCGAAAAAATGTACTCAACGTCGCCCTCAACCTGATGGCCACCTTAGTATGTGGCTGCATCAAGCTGTGCGTAGAGCCCCAGTATGCAAACACCAAGTGTCACTACGTGCTGAGGTTCTATCTGACCCCGGTGTTGCGAAGGATGGATCTGGTCACATTGCCACGGAACGCTCCATCCAGTTGGACTGTGCCTTCGTGGAAATGTTTGCGTGGAAAAACACCTTTGACCACCAATCCATCAGGCAGTGGTCTGCACGGAATGTCCTCAAGTAAATTTTTGGGAAAGAAAATTCTGGAAGAGGAAAGACCGGCGGGAAAGCTCGGTCCAAGGCCAAGTCTCGCTCCTCCCGGGCTGAACTGCAGTTCCCGGTGGGCCGTGTTCACAGGCTTCTGAGAAAGGGCAACTATGCTGAGCGTGTGGGTGCCGGAGCCCCGGTCTATCTGGCTGCTGTGCTCAAGTATCTCACCGCTGAAATCCTCGAGTTGGCCAGTAACGTGGCCCAGGACAACAAGAAGACCCGCAACATCCTCAGACACCGACAGCTGGCTGTCCAGAATGACGCGGAGCTCACCAAGCTGCTGGGAGGGGTGACCATCACTCAGGGCTGGGTGCTGCCTAATATCTAGGCCATGCTGCTGCCCAAGGAAACCAGCACTCCGGGCACCAAAACCAAGGCAATCTGCCAGGATTGTATCAAATACCCAAAGGTTCTTTTCAGAGCCACCCACAGTATCATTCTTGTAAATCTCCTCTGTACTCTCTCCACAGCAATTATGTCCTTTCTGTAATGTGATGACCAGAACTGTACGCAACACTCCAGCTGTGGCCATATCACCGTTTTAAACAGTTCTCGCATTACATCCCTGCTTTTGTCGACCAAGAAAGGAAAGCATTCCATATGCCTTCATCACCACTCTATCTACCTATCCTGTCACTTTCATGGACCTGTGGACATGCACTCCAAAGTCTCTCACTTCGTCTACCTCTCTCAATATCTTCCCGTTTATTGTGTATTCCCTTGCTTTGTTTGCCCTGCCCAAATGCATTCCCTCACATTTCTCCAGATTGAATTCCATTTGCCACTTTTCCGCCCACTCAACTAATCCATTCATATCATTCTGAAGTCTTCAGCTATCCTCCTCACTATCAATTACACGACCAATTTTTGTGTCATCAGCAAATTTCCCAATCATAGCTCCCACATTTAATTCCAAATAATTAATATGTACCACAAACAGCAAGGGACCCAACACTGAGCCCTGTGGAACGCCACTGAAAACCGCTTTCCATTCGCAAAAACATCCGTTGACTACTATCCTTTGTTTCCTGCCACTGAGTCAATTTTGGATCCAACCTGCCACATTCCCCTGTAGCCCATGGGCTTTCATTTTACTGACCAGACTGCCATGTGGGACCTTATCAAATGCCTTACTAAAATCCATGTAAACCACATCCACCGCACTATCCTCATCAATGCTCCTTGTTACTTCCTCAAAAATCTCAATCAAGTTAGTGAGACATGACCGTCCCTCAACAAATCCATGCTGACTATCCCTGATTAATCCATGTATTTCTAAGTGGTAGTTTATCCTGTCCCTCAGAATTGATTCTAATAATTTACCCACCACCGAGGTCAGACTGACCGGTCTATAATTATTTGGCCTATCCCTCACATCCTTTTAAAATAATAGTACAACGTTCGCAGACCTCCAATCCTCCGGCACCTCCCCCATATCCAGTGAGGATTTGAAGATGATCCTCAGCGCATCCACTATTTCCTCCCTGGCTTCCTTTAACAACCTCAGATGCAAACCATCTGGCCCTGGTGATTTATTCATTTTCAAGTATGTCAGACCCTCTAGTACTTCCACTCTCATTATGCTTATCGTATCTAATATTTCACACTCGGCTTCTTTTACTACAATGTCTGCATCATCCCTCTCCTTTGTGAAGGCAGAGACAAAAAACTCATTAAGAACCCCGCCCACATCTTCTGGATCCACACAGAAGTTCCCTTGCACATCTCTGACAGGCCATACCCTTTCCTTAGTTATCCTCTTGCTCTTAATGGACTGATAAAACATCCTTGGGTTTTCCTTCAAGTAGTTGTATCCAGTCCACATCCACCAAATCACCTCTCAGTTTTGTAAAATTTGCCTTCCCCCAATTTCGAACTTTTACTTTTAGAGCTGCCCTGCCATTACTTCGCTTTACAAACGTATTATTGCTCCTGTAATAAGTTTAATAAGTAGAATAATTTACCAGTTACTCACCGATCAGCTTCTTCCCCTGTACCATGGAGGCTGAAAAGGCAGAAAAGAAAAGAGACCAAAGAGCACCTCCTTCCCCTAGTCAGTGAAGTCCCTCACACATCAACTCACAGCTTTACACTCTGTCCAAACAGCACTTTCTAATTAGTAATTATTCATAAATTACACTCACTAAAACATTAGTAACCTGACAAGGTAGCTATTTGAGGGTTATTAAACAAAGAGCTTTTTCCCCTATCCTGATTTCAGGCCCCACTCTGGACACTTGCTTTTGATTCCAGGACACTGAGGGCAGGGTGCTACTGTGCCGTCCTTCATCTTCTCAGAATCTTCATACCAGATTGAAACAGAAAACACAATGACAGTGAGAAAGTTCCAGAGGGTTACTGAGCATGAAAACCAATCAAATAAACCAATTCGATAGAAATGTTGGTGCAGCTTTTTCAGAGAGATTGTGGGTGGATCTTAAAAGAGCCGTTGTGTTTCGAGTGTTTTCACTACACGGTGGAGTTTTACTTGGTGGTAATGTACTTGGTCACTCACTTTGTCCCTTCTCACATTCCGAGCGCTTTGTTGAGTGGAAATGTTTCTTCAGGCAGTTTCAACAGCTCAGAGCCGACATTGAGTTAGAAACCAGAAATGGGAGTACGGGACACAGACAAGGAATTGAGGCTGAACCTTTATAAATCTCACTGGTTATAGGCCTCAGCTAGAGCATTGTGTCTAATTCCATGCTCCACACTTTAGCATGAATGTCAAGGCCTTAGAGAGGGCGCAGAGGAGATTTACTAGAATGTATCAGAGATGCAGGAATTCAGCTAATGTGGAAAGAATAGGTGTGTGAAGCTGGGGTCCTTCTTCTTCGAGCAGAGATGTTAATGGGGCAGTTAATAGTTGTGTTCAACATTGTGAAGAGTTTTTATAAGAATAAAGAAGTTTGACTACAATTAGACAGAGCCTTGGTGAGATCACACCTGGAGCACTGTCTACAGTTTTGGTCCCCTTATCTAAGGAAGGATATACTTGCCTTAAAGGAAGTGTATCAAAGTGTCACTCCATTGCTTCCTGGGATGAGGGGATTGTCCTATGAGAAGAGATTGAGTAGACGAGGCCGATATTCCTCAGAATTTAGAAGAGTGAGAGGTAATCTTACTGGCACCTAAAAATCTTAAGGGATTTAACAGGGTAAGTGCTGGCAGGATGTTTCCTCTGGCTGGGGAATCTGGAACTAGGAATCACAGTCTCAGTATAAATGGCTCCATCATTTAGGACTGAGAAGAGGAGAATTTCTTTTCACTCAAAGTATTTTGAATCTTTGGAATTCTCTACGCGCAGTGGTTAGCACCGCAGCCTCACAGCTCCAGTGACATCGGTTCCGTTCAGGGTATTGCCTCTGCGGAGTTTGCAAGTTTTCTCTGTGACCGCGTGGGTTTCCGCCGGATGCTCCAGTTTCCTCCCACAGCCAAAGACTTGCAGGTTGATAGGTAAATTGACCATTGTAAATTGCCCCTAGTGTCGATAGGTTGTATGAGAATGGTGGGAATGTGGTAGGGAATATGGGATGAATGTAGGATTAGTATAAATGGGTGGTTGTTGGTCGGCACAGACACGGTGGCCGAAGGGCCTTTTTCAGTGCTGTATCTCTCTGTGACTCGAGAGATGTGGATGCTCAATCATTGGGTATATCCAAGAGAGAGATCGATAGGTTTTTGGATACGAAGGGAATCAAGGGATCTGTGCTAGTGTGGTAAGATGGAGTTGATGTCGGAGATCAGCTGTGATCTTACTGAATGGCAGAGCTATTTCGACGGGCCGAATGGCCTACTCCTATTTTTTATGTAAAGTTCCATTCCTCTCAGGGAATATTTTGTTTTCAAAAAGAGAAATACTGCACACACTGGAAACCTGAATAATAACAGAAGATTCTGGAAACACTCAGCAGTTCCAGCAGTATCTGTGGAGAGAGGAAGGTAGGAGCAATGTTTCAGGTCTATAGAAGGGTCACAGAACTGGACCATTAACCCGAGCTTCTCTTCTCCACAGTTGTTTCCGGACTGGCTGAGTGTTTTCAGTATTTTAGTCTTTTTCTTTCTGTATTTCATCCTTTTACCATTTGACTATTTGCTGTGAAACTTTCAGCGTTGTGCTCAATTCTTTGTGTCGTTGTGTTTCCTTTATTTGAAGTAATGTAAATAGTATCCTGAAATGAATTTGCCAAATGGTTGGGCAAATTGTTACAACCAGTTTTTGAGCAAGTTCTCCACATACACAGTGAAGGATTCCTTCACATTTGCGAAGACCACACAGGACTTGCATATCGATAGCAATGCCGTGTCCATGTGCTCATTTGACATTGCTAGCCTATTCACCAATGTACCACTTCAGGAAGCCATAGATATTTGCACTGCAGTGCTATATCATGGCGATCTGGACCCGTCACCATTGTGTGAATCAGTATTCATTGAGCTTATGAACTCGGCAACTCGCACAGTTGTGTTCAGTTTTATTGACACCATGTATCGCTGGTGTTGCCATGGGATCCCCTCTAGGCCCAGCTCTCACAAACATCTTTGTTGGATTCCATGACAAACCTGTTTTTAAGGGAAACACACCTAACCTCCTACCTCTTGCATATTTCCAATATGTAGATGATACGTTTGCTATATTTGAATCCGCAGCTGCATGAAATAATTTCCTCGCACGTCTTCATGGGATCCATCCTGCACTCAAATTCATCTTTGGAATGGAGCAGTCAAATGAGCTCCCTTTCCTTGATGTACTAGTTGAGAAATCTGCTAAGGGGTTTTCTACCACGGTCTACCGCAAACCTACCTTCACTAGTCAATACACGCGTTGGGATTCTTGCAGTTCCACGCGCTATAATATTGGTCTTATCGACAACCTCATAAATAGGGCTGTGCCATTTGCTCACCATGCAAGCTTGATGCTGAAATAAGGCGAATCAAAGACATCCTGCATTACAATGGCTACACTGATCAGATCATTTCTCACTGTATATCACACAAACTGAGAAACGGGCTGAAGGCCGTCGTTTTGAGCCCTGAAAAGTGCCCAGTCTCCCTCATATTACCCTGGAAAGGTAATATATCCCCAGTATTTGAGTAACAGGTGAAGCGAGCTGTTTCCTGCTGTTACGATGCAGGAGCAACAAGAGTGGTGTTCACCACTAACAGGATGCTGCTGTCAAGCAAAAGAGACGTCCTGCCTATCACACAAATAAGTAACGTGATATATGAATTTCAATATCAATGTGATGCTAGGTTTCTAGACCGTACATCCCAAAACTGGCGGATTGTATCAAATAACAAGTCCCTTCCACTGTTCGCAATGGGCCCTACCCAACCAACCCGTGCTTGCAAAACTCAAAACACAGTATCCAACATGAGATGTGATTCCACAATAGGACAACATTTGCTAAATAATTCTCAGTGTGCTAAGAATTACACTGACAACCGATTTAAGACTGTCAGTAGGGCTCACAGTGTGGTGCATTGGTGTGTACTGTAAGCTGCATATATTAATATTAGTAGTGGGAAGTTGTGTGCGGAATCGGAGGAGATAGGGGAAGCGTTAAATGGATATTTTTCGTCAGTATTTACAGTAGAAAAAGAAAATGTTGCCGAGGAGATTACTGAGATACAGCCTACTAGGCTAGATGGGATTTAGATTCACAAGGAGGAGGTGTTAGCAATTTTGGAAAGAGTGAAAATAGATAAGTCCCCTTGGCCAGATGGGATTTATCCTAGGATTCTCTGGGAAGCCAGGGAGGAGATTGCAGAGCCGTTGTTGTTGATCTTTAAGTCGTCATTGTCGACAGGAGTAGTGCCGGAGGACTGGAGGATAGCAAATGTTGTCCCCTTGTTCAAGAAGGGGTGTAGAGACAGCCCTGGTAATTATAGACCTGTGAGCCTTACTTCGGTTGTGGGTAAAATGTTGGAAAAGGTTATAAGAGACAGGATTTATAATCATCTTGAAAAGAATAAGTTCATTTGCGATAGTCAGCACGGTTTTGTGAAAGGTAGGTCGTGCCTCACAAAGCTTATTGAGTTTTTCGAGAAGGTGACCAAACAGGTGGATGAAGGTAAAGCCGTGGATGTGGTGTATATGGATTTCAGTAAGGCGTTTGATAAGGTTCCCCACGGTAGGCTATTGCAGAAAATACGGAAGTATGGGGTTGAAGGTGATTTAGAGCTTTGGATCAGAAATTGGCTAGCTGAAAGAAGACAGAGGGTGGTGGTTGATGGCAAATGTTCATCCTGGAGTTTAGTTACTAGTGGTGTACCGCAAGGTTCTGTTTTGGGGCCACTGCTGTTTGTCATTTTTATAAACGACCTGGATGAGGGTGTAGAAGGGTGGGTTAGTAAATTTGCGGATGACACGAAGGTCGGTGGAGTTGTGGATAGTGTCAAAGGGTGTTGTAGGGTACAGAGGGACATAGATAGGCTGCAGAGCTGGGCTGAGAGATGGCAAATGGAGTTTAATGCGGAGAAGTGTGAGGTGATTTACTTTGGAAGGAGTAACAGCAATGCAGAGTACTGGGCTAATGGGAAGATTCTTGGTAGTGTAGATGAGCAGAGAGATCTTGATATCCAGGTACATAAATCCCTGAAAGTTGCTACCCAGGTTAATAGGGCTGTTAAGAAGGCATATGGTGTGTTAGCCTTTATTAGTAGGGGGATCGAGTTTCGGAGCCACGGGGTCATGATGCAGCTGTACAAAACTCTGGTGAGGCCGCACCTGGAGTATTGCGTGCAGTTCTGGTCACCGCATTATAGGAAGGATGTCGAAGCTTTGGAAAGGGTGCAGAGGAGATTTACTAGGATGTTGCCTGGTATGGAAGGAAGGGCTTACGAGGAAAGGCTGAGGGACTTGGGGTTGTTTTCGTTAGAGAGAAGGAGGAGGAGAGGTGACTTAATAGAGACATACAAGATAATCAGAGGGTTAGATAGGGTGGATAGTGAGAGTCTTTTTCCTCGGATGAGGATGGCAAACACGAGGGGACATAGCTTTAAGTTGAGGGGTGAAAGATATAGGACAGATGTCAGAGGTAGTTTCTTTACGCAGAGAGTAGTAGGGGCGTGGAACGCCCTGCCTGCAACAGTAGTAGACTCGCCAACTTTAAGGGCATTTAAGTGGTCATTGGATAGACATATGGATGTAAATGGAATAGTGTAGGTCAGATGATCGGCGCAACATCGAGGGCCGAAGGGCCTGTACTGCGCTGTAATATTCTAATTCTAATTCTAATTCTAATACACAGGGTTCTGTTCTTTGCAGACAGAAAGAACATGCACACATATTGTGCCAGTTTCAGCTAAACAAAATAAGTGACAGCCATTCACTGGCTCATTCCTCAGGGCAATGCCTTGACCAATCAGAGTCAAGCTGCCTGGATTAAATTTCAAACAAAGCTGGGCAGTTATCTGTCACTAACCATAAACTGATGCATTCTGAATGGCAATGCCTCGACCAATCAGAGTTCACTTGCAAACCAATCAGCACTCTATTCTCATACAGAAGAAAGTTGTTGTTTTCCCTTAAATTGGTATTCTTGTGGATTGCCCTGCTGAGTGCAAGACGAAAACAACTGGCTACCAAAGTTTGGACACTATTTTCACGAAATGATTACTTTTATTTTCAATATAAAAATATAAAGCAATATGAGTGTAACATTTACAGACAAATTCTATTACCTCACATTGCCTGATTCTTTCACACTGACAGACTGTGTGAACTACTGTCCCGATTTTGCAGATCTCATTTCCAGTTAGCAAATGTCAGCAATCTGTGATTGTAAACAGTGCAGTTTACAGACCAGACCGTCAATCACAACATGCAATAATTGTTCAGCTTATGTTGCACTGGTGGGATTTAGAAATACGAGGAATTGAGATGAGCTGTTATTGTATTCAATTATTTGTTTCATGGGATGTGGACGTCGCCAGCCAGGCCAGCATTTATTGTCCATCCCTAATTGCCCATGAGAAGGTGGTGGTGAGCTTCCTTCTTGAACCACTGCAGTCCATGTGGGGTAGGTACACCCACAGTGCTATTAGGAAGGGAGTTCCTTGATTTTTACCCAGCGACAGTGAAGGAATGGCGACATAGTTCCAAGTCAGGATGATGTGTAGCTTGGAGGAGAACTTTCAGGTGGTGATATCCCCATGCATCTGCTGCCCTTGTCCTTCTAAGCAGTAGAGGATGCAGGTTTGGAAGGTGCTGCCTGAGTAGCCTTGGTGCATTGTTGCAGTGCATCTTGTAGATGGTACACACTGCTGCCACTGTACGTCAGTGGTGAAGGGCGTGAATGTTGTGGATGGGATGCCAACCAAGCATGTTGCTTTGTACTGGATGGTGTCGAGCTTCTTGAATGTTGTTGGAGCTGCACCCATCCGGGCAAGTGGAGAGTATTCCATCACACTCCACACTTGTGCCTTGTAAATAGTGGATAGGCTTGGGGAGTCAGGAGGTGAGTTACTCACCGCATGCTTCCTACCCTCTGACCAGCTCATGTAGTCACACTATTTATAAGGCTACTCCAGTTCAGTTTCTGGTCAATGGGAACCCCCAGGAATTTGATAGTGGGGGATTCAGCGATCGTAATGCTGTTGAATGTCAATGGGAGATCGTTAGATTCTCTCTTGTTCGAGATGGTCATTGCCTGGCACTTGTGTGGCGCGAATGTTACTTGCCACTTATCAGCCCAAGCCTGGATATTGTCCAGGTCTTGCTGCATTTCTACATGGACTGCTTCAGTATCTGCGGAGTCGCGAATGGTGTTAAATGTTGCAATCATCAGTGAACATCCCCACTTCTGACCTTATGATTGAAGGAAGGTCACTGATGAAGTAGTGAAGAAAGTTGGGCTGAGGATACTACCCTGAGGAACTCCAGCAGTAATGTCCTGGAGCTGAGATGATTGACCTCCAACAATCACAACCATTTTCCTTTGTGCTAGGTACGATTCCAACCAGTGGAGAGTTTTCCTCTTGATTCCCATTGACTCCAGTTTTGCTCTGGCTCCTTGATGCCATACTCAGTCAAATGCTACCTTGATGTCAAGGGCAGACACTCTCACCTCACCTCTTGAGTTCAGCTCTTTTGTCCTTGTTTGAACCAAGGTTGTAATGAGGTCAGGAGCTGAATGGCCCTGGCGGAACCCAACTGAGCGTCACTGAACAGGTTATTGCAAAGCAAGTGCCCCGTCGATGACATCTTCCATCACTATACTGATGATTGAGAGTGGACTGATGAGGCAGTAATCGGCTGGGTTGGAATTGTCCAGCTTTTTGTGTACTGGACATACCTGGGCAATTTTCCACATTGCCGGGTAGATGCCAGTGTTGTACCTGTACTGGAACAGCTTGGGTCGGGGCGCAGCAAGTTCTGGAGCACAGGTCTTCAGTACTATTGCCGGAATATTGTCAGGGCCCGTAGCCTTTGCTGTATCCAGAGCCTTCAGTCGTTTCTTGATATCACGTTGTGTGAATCGAATTGGCTGAAGACTGGCATCTGTGATGCTGGGGACTTCAGAAGGAGGCCGAGATGGATCATCAACCCGGCACTTCTGGCTGAAGACTGTTTCAAATTCTTCATCCTTGTCTTTTGCACTGATGTGCTGGGCTCCCCCATCATTGAGGTTGGGGATATTTGTGGAGCCACCTCCTCCTGTTGGTTGTTTAATTGTCCAACACCATTCATCATTGGATGTGGCAGGGTGTCGATCTGATCCGTTGGTTGTGGGATCACTTAGCCCTGTCTATTACATGCTGCTTCTGCTGTTTGGCATGAAAGTAGTCCTGGGCTGTAGCTTCATCAGGCTGATGCCTCATTTCAAGGTATGCCTGGTGCTGCTCCTGGCATGCCCTCCTGCACTCTTCATTGAATTAGGGTTGATCCCCCAGCTTGTTGGTAATGTTAGAGTGGGGGAATATGCCGTGCCATGAGGTTATAGAATACGGTTGACTGCAATTCTGCTGCTGCTAATGGTCCACAGCAACTCATGGATGCCCAGTTATACATTGCTAGATCTGTTCAAAATCCATCCCATTTAGCACAGTGGTAGTGGCACCCAACACAATACAGGGTATCCTCAATGTGAAGACAGGACATCATCTCCACAAGGACTGTGCAGTGGTCACTCCTACCAATACTGTCATGGACTGATGCATCTGCGGCAGGCAGATTGGTGAGGATGATGTCAAGTATGTTTTTCCCTCTTGTTAGTTCCCTCACCACCTACTGCAGACCCAATCGAGCAGCTATGTCTGTTGGGACTCGGCCAGCATGGTCAGTAGTGGTGCTACCGAGCCACTCATGGTGATGGACATTGACATCCCCCAGCCAGACTACATTCTGTGTCCTTGCCACCCTCAGTGCTCCCTCCAAGTGGTGTTCATCAGTCTCTCGCTGTCTCTTGCTGGTTTGCTCAGTACCTTTCTCTGTCTGTTCATTTCTGAGTCCTGATAATATCTTCCTGGTTTTCTGTGTGTCTTTCTCTGCCTGCCTCATTGTCGGTGCTGTTACTCTGTGTCCTTGTGTCATTGTGCAGTGAGGGTGAGTCCGTCAGCACGTGTGTTGCTGAGACCGGGATTCTTGAGAAATCCGACGACAATCCTATTTTTCTAAAAACATTGGGGAAATGAACATATTGCACTAACGGGCAGCTGAAATTTAAGACAGCAGTTAGCAGAGTGGCGCAGAGGAAGCGTGCTGGGCCCATAACCCAGAGGTCGGTGGATCGAAACCATTCTCTGCTATTTATGTTTGGTAATAACACAAAGAGTTCACTTTCAAAACATCAAGTGCTTCCCCATAATAACAAGATGCGCTCGATTGAAATCAGCTTTTTCCTTCGAGTGAACACATCAATCACTAACAAATCACTTTTGCTCACACGAACGCAAACTGCAAACATGGACCAGCCGAGTCTCTCCCACTTTGTCAACCCCATCCTGCAGAGCCTCCTCTCCACCACCAGATGGTGATGTTGGCCACAATAAAACCAGGACAAATGGTCACAGTGAGGAGACGGTCAGAAACAGAAAATAAAACAATAACAGGGAAAACCTTTACACAACAACAGGGTACATCTTTACACAACAGAAAACATTTTTACTCAACAGGAAATACCGTTACACAACAGGGAGAACACAATCATGCAAATGCCTTGTTTCTCCAACTAAGTTTCGTTGTCTGTCTCTCTCCGTTCCTCACTTTTATTTCCTCACAGTCTATTACTTTTCTGTGTGTTCTTCTCTCTGTCCCGTTGTCGATGGTGTCACTCAGCGTCCTTGTAACATTGCGTAGCCAGGCTGAGCCTCCCAACACCTGTGTTATAGAACATAGAACATAGAGCAGTACAGCACAGTGCAGGCCCTTCGGCCCACGATGTTGTGCCGAACCTTTAACCTACTCGAAGATCAAAACTACCTACATACGCTTCATTCTACTATCATCCATGTACCTATCCAAGAGACGCTTAAATGCCCCTAATGTATCTGCTTCTACAACCACCACTGGCAGTGCATTCCACGCACCCACCACTCTCTGTGTGAAGAACCTACCTCTGACATCTCCCCGAAACCTTCCTCCATCACCTTAAAATTATGCCCCCTGGTGATAGCCCTTTCCACCCTGGGAAAAGGTCTCTGTCTATCCACTCTATCTATGCCTCTCATCATCTTGTACCCCTCTATCAAGTCACCTCTCATCCTTCTTCGTTCCAGTGAGAAAAGCCCTCGCACCCTCAACCTTTCTTCGTAAGACATGCCCTCCAGTCCAGGCAGCACCCTGATAAATCTCCTCTGCACCCTCTCTAAAGCTTCCACATCCTTCCTGTAATGAGATGACCAGAACTGAACACAATATTCCAAGTGTGGTCTAACCAGGGCTTTATAGACCTGCAGCATAACCTCGCGGCTCTTAAACTCAATCCCCCTGTTAATGAAAGCCAACACACCATACGCCTTCTTAACAACCCTATTAGCTTGGGTGGCAACTTTGAGCGATCTATGGACATGGGCCCCAAGATCCCTCTGTTCCTCCACACTACCAAAAATCCTGTCTTTTAGCCTGTATTCTGCATTCAAATTCGACCTTACAAAATGAATCACTTCACACTTTTCCAGGTTGAACTCCATCTGCCACTTCTCAGCCCAGCTCTGAATCCTGTCAATGTCCCGTTGCAACCTGCAACAGCCTTCCACACTATCCACAACTCCAGCAACCTTCGTGTCATCGGCAAACTTGCTAACCCAGACTTCCACTTCCTCATCCAAGTCATTTACAAAAATCACAAAGAGCAGAGGTCCCAGAACAGATCCCTGCGGAACACCACTGGTCACCGAGCTCCAGGCTGAATACTTTCCATCTACTACCACCCTCTGTCTTCTATGGGCCAGCCAATTCTGTATCCAGACAGCCAACTTTCCCTGTATCCCATGCGTCCTTACTTTCTGAATGACCCTACCATGGGGAACCTTATCAAACGCCTTGCTGAAATCCATATACACCACATCCACTGCTCTTCCTTCATCAATGTGTTTTGTCACAACTTCAAAGAACTCAATAAGGCTTGTGAGGCATGACCTGCCCCTTACAAAGCCATGCTGACTGTTTCTAATCAAACTATGCTTTTCCAACTAATCATAAATCCTGTCTCTCAGAATCCTCTCCAATAATATGCCCACTACCTCCGTAAGACTGACTGGTCTCTAATTCCCAGGGTTATCCCTATTCCCTTTCTTGAACAAGGGAATAATATTTGCCACCCTCCAATCATCTGGTACTACTCCAGTGGACAGTGAGGACGCAAAGATCATCGCCAAAGGCGCGGCAAGCTCTTCCCTCGCCTCCCTTAATATCCTTGGGTATATCCCGTCTGGCCCCAGGGAATTATCTGTCCTCATGTCTTTCAAAATTTCCAGCACATCCTCCCTCTTAACATCAACCTGTTCCACCATATCAGCCTATTTCACGCTGTCCTCACAAAGACCAGGTCCCTCTCACTAGTGAATACTGAAGCAAAGTATTCATTTAGGACCTCCCCTACCTCCTCCGACTCCAGGCACAAGTTCCCTTCACTATCCCTGATTGGCCCTACCCTCACTCTGGCCATCCTCTTGTTCCTCACATAACTGTAGAACGCATTGGGATTTTCCTTAATCCTCCCCGCCAAGACTTTTTCATGTCCCCTTCTAGGTCTCCGAAGTCCATTCTTCAGTTCCTTCCTGGCTACCTTGTAACCCTCTAGAGCCCTGTCTGATCCTTGCTTCCTCAACCTTCAGTAAGCTTCCTTCTTCCTCTTGACTAGCTGTTCCACATTTCTTGTCATCCAAGGTTCCTTCACCCTACCATCCCTTCCTTGCCTCATCGGGACAAACCTATCCAGCAGTCGCAGCAAGTGCTCCCTAAACAACCTCCACATTTCTGTTGTGCATTTCCCTGAGAACATCTGTTCCCAATTTATGCACCCCAGTTCCTGCCTAATAGCATTGTAATTCCCCCTCCCCCAATTAAATATTTTCCCATCCCGTCCACTCCTGTCCCTCTCCATGACTATAGTAAAGGTCAGGGAGTTGTGATCACTATCACCGAAATGCTCTCCCACCGAGAGATCTGCCACCTGGCCTGGTTCGTTGCCAAGCACCAAATCCAACATAGCCTCCCCTCTAGTCGGCTTATCTACATATTGAGTCAGGAAACCTTCCTGGACACACCTGACAAAAACTGCTCCATCCAAACTATTTGCACTAAGGAGGTTCCAATCAATATTAGGGAAGTTGAAGTCACCCATGACAACAACCCTGTTACTTCTGCACCTTTCCAAAATCTGCCTCCCAATCTGTTCCTCCATGTCTCTGTTGCTATTGGGGGGTCTATAGAAAACTCCCAATAAAGTGACTGCTCCTTTCCTGTTTCTGACTTCCACCCATAATGACTCAGTAGACCAACCCTCCTCGATGACCTCCCTTTCTGCAGCTGCCACTCCCCCACTTCTTTTACCTCCCTCCCTATTCTTTTTGAAACATCTAAAGCCCGGAACATCCAACATCCATTCCTGCCCCTGTGATATCCACGTCTCCGTAATGGCCACAACATCGTAGCTCGAAGTACTGATCCATGCTCTAAGTTCATCACCCTTATTCCTGACACTGCTTGCATTAAAATAGACACACTTCAACCCATCGTACTGGCTGCAACTTTGCCCTGTCAACTGTCTAACCTTCCTCACAGTCTCTCTGCACTCTGTATCTGCCTGTTCAACAGCTACCCCATCCACTTATCCATCGCTCAGGTTCCCATTCCCTTGCCAAACTAGTTTAATCCCTCCCAAAGAGCTCTAGCAAACCTCTCGCCCAGGATATTGGTGCCCCTCCAGATCAGATGCAACCCGTCCTTCTTGTACAGGTCCCACCTACCCCAGAAGGTATCCCAATGATCCACATAACTGAAGCCCTCCCTCCTGCACCAGCTCTGTAGCCACGTGTTCAGCTGCACTCGCTCTCTGTTTCTAGCCTCACTAGCACGTGGCACCGATATCAATCCTGAGATTACTACTCTGCTCGTCCTGCCTTTTAGCTTCCAACCTAACTCGTATATTCGCCTTTCAGGTCCTCATCCCTTTTCCTAGCTATGTCATTGGTACCGATATGTACCATGACTTCTGGCTGCTCCCCCTCCCATTTAAGAATCCTGTAGACTC
Organism: Heterodontus francisci; assembly: GCF_036365525.1. Taxonomy (NCBI): domain Eukaryota; kingdom Metazoa; phylum Chordata; class Chondrichthyes; order Heterodontiformes; family Heterodontidae; genus Heterodontus; species Heterodontus francisci. Next base: position 3,235,052 of record NW_027141093.1, read on the forward strand.
GATCCGAGACATCAATGACCCTGGCACCCGGGAGGCCACATACCATCCGGGAGTCTCGTTCGCGACCACAGAATCTTCTGTCTGTTCCTCTAACCATTGAATCTCCTGTCACTATCGCTCTCCTATTCTCCACCCTTCCCTTCTGAGCCGCAGAGCCAGGCTCAGTGCCAGAGACCTGGCCACTGTGGCTTTCCCCTGGTAGGTCCCCCCCCACCACAACCGTATCCAAAACGGTATACTTATTATTGAGGGGAACGGCCACAGGGGATCCCTGCACTGTGCGCCTATTCCCTTTCCCTCCCCTGACGGTCACCCAGCTACCTTTATCCTGTGACTTAGGTGTCAGTACTTCCCTATAACTGCTCTCTATCATCCCCTCTGCCTCCCGCATGATCCGAAGTTCATCCAGCTCCAGCTCCAGTTTCCTAACGCGGTCTGTGAGGAGCTGGAGTTGGGTGCACTTCTCACAGGTGAAGTCAGCAGGGACACAAGTGGTGACCCTTACCTCCCACATCCTGCAAGAGGAGCATGCAACTGCCCGAGCTTCCATCCCCTCTGCTCTAAATTGACAACAGAGAATAAAAAAATATAAAGGAAAACCTTACCTTACCAAACCCTCCACACAAGAGTCCTTTTTTTTATTTGGAGGAGGAGGATGGGTGGGAGACACTACACGTGTAGTGTTTCGGGTTTAGCCACTGCCCGAATATATAAGTTCACTTACCCAGCAGTCCCCGTGTCCGTGTCTGCCGAATCACCAGGTAAGTACTTTATAGTGAAACGTACCTTCCCGGCTGCCCCCTGGCTCGCACTATCACCGCTACTGCTGATCAAAGGTGTTGCTGTAATAAAAGCAGAAAATGCTGGAAATGCTCAGTCGGTCTGGCAGCATCTGTGCAGAGAGAAACAGTTAACAGTTCAGATCTGTTTCCTTAGCTCACATTAAATTTGTTTCTTTCTCCACAGATGCTGCCAGACCTGCTGATTATTTCAAGCATTTTCTGTTCATGTTTCAGATTTCCAGCATCCGCAGTATTTTGCTTTCGTACGTGTGTTGCTATGTCTGGGACTGTTTGAGTGCAATGCTATTGCTTTATAAACAGCGTTGAAACAAACATTTATCCAGTTAACACACAGCACTAATACACAGCTGGATATAAACAGCAGCCTGCAGCAGAGGGCGCAGTGGAAGTTTATTAACACAAATAATTCACCAGCACTATATTTATTGCCATCCACAATCACACCACGCTTCATCTTAACACGTTTTATTCTTCATTGACATCAACTTCTTGCTTCCAATAAACACTTCAGTTTGGAAAACAGCTTCAAAATCACCTTTATTCACAAACCCGAACACACACCGGCCCAGACTTTCCCCTTTCGGTCAACCCATTCCTGCATCACTGCCCATCCACCAACAGTTGTTGCTAGAATCATACAATCATAGAATGGCTAAAGCACAGAAGGAGGCCATTCGGCCTGACGAACCCATGTTGGCTCTCTGCTAAAGCAACTCACCTCTTCTCACTCCCCAGTCAGTTCAATTTCGGTGGTGGGAAAACTTCTCGAAAGAATAATTCGGGACAAAATTAATAGTCCCATGGACAAATATGGGTTAATTCAGGAAAGAGAGCATGGATTTCTTAAGGGAAAATCATGTTTAACTGTCCTGCTGGAGTTTTTTGATGAGGTAACAGAGAGGGATGATGAGGGCAATGCTGTTGATGTGGTGTACATGGACTTTCAAAAGGTCTGGTAGCATCTGAATGGTCACTGACCTGAAACATTAACTCTGTTTCTCTCTCCACAGATGCTGCCAGACCTGCTGAGTATTTCCAGCACTTTTTGTTTATATTTCAGATTTCTAGCATCTGCAGTATTTTGCTTTTATTGACTTTCAAAAGGAGTTTGATACAGTGCAACACAACAGACTTGTGAGCAAAGTTATAACTCATGGAATAAAAGGGACAGTAGTAACATGGATATGGAATTGGCTGAGTGACAGTAAACAAAGAGTACTGAGCAATGGATGTTCTTCGGAATGGAGGAAGGTTTGTAGTGGAACTCCCCAGGAGTCAGTGTTGGGACCCTTGCCTTTCCTGATATATATTAATGACCAAGACCAGTGTGCACAGGGCAGAATTTCAAAGTTTATGGATGATACGAAAATTGGAAGCATTGTGAACTGTAAGGATGATAGTGTAGAACTTCAAAAGGACATAGACAAGTTGGTGGAATGGGAGGACAGATGACAGGTGAAGCTCAATGCAGAGAAATGTAAATTGATTCATTTCGGTAGGAAGTACATGGAGTGACAATATAGAATAAAGGGTACAATTCTAAAGGGGGTGCAGGAGCAGAGGGACCTGGGGTTATATGTTATTGGTTGAGAGAGTGGTTAATGAAGCATACAGTATCCTCGGCTTTAGTGATAGAGGCATAGAGTACAAGAACAAGGAGGTCATGTTGAACTTGTATATGACACTAGCCTCAGCTGAAGTACTGCGTCCAGTTCTGGTTGCCACACTTTAGGAAAGATGTGAAGGCATTGGAGAGATTATGGAAAAGATTCATGAGAATGGTTCCAGGGATGAGGAACTTCAGTTATGAAGATAGATTGGAGAGGTTAGGACTGTTTCCCTTGGAGAAAAGAAGGCTCAGAGGTGATTTTTTAGTGGTATTCAAAATGATGAGGGGTGTGGACAGAGTGGATGGGGAGAAACTGTTCCCACTTGTAAAAGGATCGGGAATGAGAGAGCTCAGATTTAAAGTAATTGGTAAAAGAAGCAAAAGCGACATGAGGAAAAACCTTTTCACACAGCGAGTGGTTAAAGTATGAACTGCCTGAGAATGTGATGGAGGCAGGTTTAATTGAAGCATTCATAGGGGAATTAGACTGTTATCTGAAAAGGAAGAATGTGCAGGATTATGGGGAGAAGACGGGGAAGTGACATGAGGTGAATTGCTCATTTGGAGAGTCAGTGCAGACACGATGGGCCAAATGGCCTCCTTCTGTGCAATAACAATTCTGTGATTCTGTGATTCCAATATTCAAGTCATTTCTATATATGGTGGTCCTGACACTGACACTTGTGGACATCACTGTTCACCATCTTCCATTCTGAAAAACAACCAAATATCACAACTCGCTTTTCTTGATATTTCATCCATTTTTGAATCGAAGCAGATACTGACCCTCCTATTTCAGGAACATCAGTTTTGTTACCCAGTCTTTTATGTGGTCGTTTGTCAAACGCGTTCTTAAAATCCATATAGACAACATCCATTGCTTTCCCTTCATCAACCTTTTCTATTACTTCATCAAAAAAATGAGTAATGTTAGTGAAGAAGTGGAAAGGTGCTGAACCTCTCAGTTTTCGGTCCACCCAAACCAAGTTCAAGCCCTGAATAATGAACCGATTGCCTCATTAGTTCTGTGAATAATACAATGATTTAATAGACAATGTTTTGAAACATTCCTGCCCATAAATCTTGATAACAGAGAGTGTGTGGATCTGCTAATTCAGAATGTTTAATAGATGCAGTCCTCAGATCCGACAAGGTACCCCTGAACATCCACAGTAAAGACAGTGCGGATGAGGAAATGTAAGAGCTGGGAGCTGAAACTCAGGGACGGCCGAGCTCTCCTGTCATTGAGCTTGTGTGTCTGCTCTGCTCGCCGCACTTCCGGCTCTACTTTGTTTCCAATGAAAAGATAAAAAGGGCCGTTCGGTTTTCCTCTCACTGAGAGCGTGTTTCACTCGGGTTAATATAACCCGGGACTTTTGCTGCTGAAATGAATTCTGCAAGGTCCCAGCAAACACACCGGCTCCCTCCTTTCTCCCCTCTTTCTATCGGATTGTTTCACCAGGAGGGGCTCAATAATAACAAACCCCCTGCAGGGAATGACCTCAAATTGAGCATCTAAATGGGGCAAGTGGGCAGCTTTCTGGGTTCTAGGTTCCCCCTACCCCGCCCCTCCCTCCCTCCAGTCCAAGCCCCTCTTCACTTTCTTTGGGACTTTGATGAGGGTGAAATGGGGAAAGTTCCCATTGATGTTTGAATGCTGAATTGCTGCAGAGATCTGCGCACGCGCGATGCAGCCCCGCCCCAGTGGGACTCACAATAAGGAGTGGAGCGCATGCGCAGCCTTTCCCCAACCCAGTCTGTGAGGCCATTCACTCAATCATGGGAAGATGCTTTAAATCAGCTGCTAATGGAGACTTCCCGGGCCCGGGGTAAGGGAACAAACAGCATCTACTTCCAGCAGCCACTGCTTTGGGAGCGTGTCCGCAGATGTGCTCAGAGATTAGCATTGAGTGGTGGGAAGTTGAGGGGGAGTCGGGGAGTGTTTGGAACAGACACTGTGGAGCAGGAGCTGCTCCCGGAACATGGAGTGAGCCGGGGACACGGGGAAGGGAGAGTTCATTCTCGGACAGTGTCTGTACAGGCTCAGGGAGACACAATGGGAATTAATCACTATTGAAAATCACTGACAATTTCACCACCCAAAGGAGAGGGAATTTTCCTGCTTTAGTTCCAGTCTCTCACTGTTTGTTGGATTGTGAACAGTGGGGGGAAAATAGCCACTATTAGCAAAATAACGATGTGGACAGTTAGACAAAGAGCATTTATTGCAGACACCAGGTGAGAAGTGTGAAAGGCACATTTTAAATAGTGGCTGCTTGTTTTCCGTTGAAATAGAAATGTGACTGTGTAAAGGTCACTGCTCTATCGGACAGTCCCAGTCATTGAGCAGTGCAGGGCTTGTGTTGTTTCTGAATGTCACAAACATTTTGTAAAACCACTGCAAACACCCGGTAAACAGAAGCTGAATACTGCAGTACTGCAGTGGAGTCAGACACTGACACTGTTTGTGTTCTTGGTTTTCATTTTGTGATTGTTCATAATGATTATTATTGGGACGATTACATTGATTGCTTTTGTATCTTCTACCTCACCAGTTCTTTCATTCCTGCAGGAAAATACATGAAGGAACCTGACTGGATGTGGTGATTCTTGGACACAAGGAAAAGTGCAGTGATCTCGTTCCAACACACAGTCGGTACAGGATCACTCCCAAAGCACAGAGATACTGCCAGCTCATCAGTTCCACTGGAACAAACAAAATAAGTAGTAGGACAGACACTGATCCCAAAGTCAAGAGACACATTTTCAATCCAACAGTCAAACAACAGCAGGAGAGACAGAAGTTGTTTCTATTTCACTCCAATTCAGTACAGCTGACAGGTTGATACATCAATCACAGTCCAAAAACAAACTCACTATCAGATCTAAATAAACTCTGTCACCATGGTCACATTTTAAATATAAAATCTGAAATAGAACAGACAAAATTTACAGAATTGAAAGGTACAGAATGAATGCAAGGAGGCTTCAAGGGGATTTGGACAGGTTAAATGAATGGGCAAGAACATGGCAGATGGAATATAATGTGAATAAGTGTGAAGTTCTCCACTTTGGTCAAATAAACAGAAAGACAGAGTATTTCTTAAATGGTGAGAGGTTGAGAAGTGTCGATGTCCAAAGGCACCTGGGTATCCTTGTTCATGAGACACGAAAAGCTACTATGCAGTTGCAGCAAGCAATTCGGAAGGCAAATGGTATGTTGGCTTCATTGAAAGCGTATTTGAGTACATGAGTAAAGATGTATGAAGTCTAGATGAGACCGCACCTGGAGTATTCTGTACAATTTTGGTTTCCTTATCGAAGGAAGGATAGACTTGTCACAGAGGGAGTGCAACAGAGATTCACCGGTCTCATCCCCTCGGATGGTGGGATTGTCTGATGATGAGAGACTGCAGAAACTGGGCCTAAATTCTCTAGAGTTTTGAAGAATGAGAGGTGATCTCATTGAAACAGACAAAGTTCTTACAGGGTGTCACAGGGTAGATATGGATAGGATGTTTCCTCTGTCTAGTGAGTCCAGAACAAGGGGACACAGTCTCAGAATAAGGGCAGACTGAGATGAGCAGGAATTTATTTACTCAGAGGGTGAAAAATCTGTGGAATTCTTTATCCCAGATGGCTGTGGAAGATCAATCATTGAACATATTCATGACAGAAATCGATAGATTTCTAAATACTAACAAGATCAAGGGATATGGAGATGGCAGAGAAAAATGGCGTAGAGGTAGATGATCAGTCACGATCTGTTTGAATGTTGGAGCAGGCTCGATGAGCTGAATGGCCTAATGCCCCTATTTCCTATTATCCTATGAATCCCAATAATGTACATCAGAACGTTAGACCAAGTTATGCATTACATACCAGTTCAAAAATCCCACAGAGATTAAGACTGAAAGATACAGTATCAATTCCATTACTACAAAATGAAGGACTTGGAGCTTGCAGACCAGCCCATGTATAAGATTGAAAGTTATATTTTCATTCACAATCGTTTTCACAGAGCTTAATATTGAATACCAATCCACAACTTGTACAGGACTACCAAATAAAACCTACAACTGTAAAATACAGTTAATCCATATTTTAAATTAAACACAAGGCAAATAAATATTGATACATTAAGAGAGCGGGAAACAGTGAGAGCAGAGTGGAGCATAAAGAGCCCAGGAGAGAGAGGGAGCAAGAGTTCACTCGGAGAGCAGGGAACAGCGAGAGCAGGCGTCAAAAAAGGCAAAGGAATACACAATTAATGGGAGAACACTGAACGGTGTAGAGGAAGTGAGGGACGTTAGAGTGAATGTCCACAGATCCCTGAATTAGCAGTGCAGGTCAATAAGCTGGTTCAGCAGGTAAATGGAATCCTTTCCTTTATTAACTGAGGTATAGAGTATTAGGGTGATCTGGTATCCATGGCAATAAGTCACTGACAGCTAACATTCAGGTGCAGCAAGCAATTAGGAAGGCTAATAGTATGTTAGCCTTTATCACAAGAGGATTTGAGTACAGGAGTAGTGAATTCTTGCTTCAATTGTATAGAACCTTGGTTAGACTGCACTTGGAGTACTGTGTGCAGTTTTGGTCCCCTTGCCTTAGGAAGGATATTATTGCCATAGATAGAGTGCAAAGAAGGTTCATCAGACTTGTTCCTGGGATGGTGGGACTGTCCTATGAAGAGAGATTGGGGAAACTGGGGCTGTATTCTCTGGAGTTTTGAAGAATGAGAGGTGATCTCATTGAAACCTACAAAATATTTAAAGGACAGTCAGGGTAGATGCAGCTAAGATGTTTCCCCTGGTTGGGGAGTCGAGAACCAGGGGACGCAATTTCAAAATAAGGGGCATGCCACTTCGGACAGTTTTGAGGAGAAATGTTGTTACTCAGAGGGTTGTGAATCTTTGGAATTCTGTACCCCAGAGGGCTGTGGAAGCTCAGTCATTGAGTATGTTTAAAGCAGAGATTGACAGATTTCTAAATACAAATGACATAAGGGAATATGAGGAAAGTGTGGGGAAAAGGGCATTGAAGTGGATGATCAGCCATGATCATATTGAATGGTGGGGCAGGCTCGATGTGCTGAATGGTCGACTCCTGCTCCTATGTTCCTATGTTCCGAACTCCACATTATCGATGAGACACAGCCTCAGGCCGACTTGTCGGGTGTTGCAAACAGATAACACTGCTTCTGATCTTCACCGGAACAGAGAGTGAGATGTAAAATTGATCATCAAACAGACTGTGAGAGAATACAACAGAATAAAACACATGGAGAGACACTGTGGAATAACAAATAGATTAGATTGGAATGTTGAATTATGATTGGAATGGATAAAACAGCAGATTAAATTGGGACAGAAAAGAGAAACTGATGGGAAGAAGGAAGAAAAGAAAGGATGGATCTGTTCACTTTTTTCAGTTTTTTCACTGGTCCATAAAAGCTGGATTAAAAAAAGATGCAAAAAACAGAGAATTTCACCAAAAAGGGAGATTAAATGCTGCCGAAACCTTGGATCGAAGGATGCCCCAACAGATCACCTGTTTAACTGTCTCCTCACTGGGGGATTTCAATCAATGAGCAATATTATTCTCTCCTTTTCTTTTGTTAAATGAAACCACTACTGTCACTTGGAGTTAATATCCCTGTGTTCCAACTCCTGAATAATGAAATTGTGAGTTTCGTGATATTTTTTGGACACATTTCCTGCTGAAAGAACTAAGAGCTCTTTTCTAATTTACACAATACTATATACACACTCATCAAGCCTCCGAAACTAGCATCCTTGGTGCTGCTCTCTCCTCCCAAACCTCATCTCATGTGACTGTTACATCATCACTCTGATTGTGGGAGGGGTTAATCCCACTGTTTTCAGCATTAACCCTTTACATCCTCATACTGCACTGTCTGTCCAAAAAAATCGGTGGAGGGAACTTGAATTATCAAAACAACAACAGCTGCCAGTTGAAAATCAACTCAACCCATCAGAGAGAGACTGTCAGAGAACTTCCTGCATCCAGTCCTGACCCTGTCACATGAAGCAGCTGCTCACCCAGACCCCACTCTCATCAACACTGAACATTTTTACTGAGACCCTTCAAATACTGTTTATAAAAGGCCGCAAAGATCAAAGTTCACACAGTTGTATTAAATACAACAAAGTTTAATATCTTCTCACCGTTTCTCGGGAACCACATGAGACTTAGGTTTTCTTATTTGGTTCCTTTGATTTTTCTTGTTCCTGACTGACAAATATTCCAAACCTCAGATAAACCCTCCCACTTGCGTCATGTCCCAGTCTCGGTTAAAAGCAACACATAATGACACAAACACTCTCCTTCAGTGAGATCAATATCAAGCTGTTTTCCAGGTTGAATGGAACTGTGAACAAATTAATGTCAAAGAAGTCACCTTTGATGTATCAGCACTGAAGTTCTGCACAAGGAGGAACAGCCATTCCAAACTCATATCCTTCACAAAGGCTGTTTTTGTATGTGATTGAAATTCATCAATTATTTTGAATTAAAGTTCACAAGACACAGATGTCAGTGTTGATAATGAAACTTTTCAACCATGTTGCAACTGTGAAATAAGGCTCTGCTGGGAGTTGAACCCAGGATCTCCTGTTTTCTAGACAGGTGTTTTAACCAACTAAGCTACAGAGCCAGATCACAAATGTGTGTGCAATTGAAATCAGAGGAAGGCCTTGTAGATAGTGGGCAGGCTTTGGCGAGTCAAGAGCTGAGTTCGTCACGGCAGTGTTCCCAGCCTCTGACTCGCTCTTGTAGTTGTTGCTGTAGCTGTAATTGTAATAGGCAACCGTCTGTCTCGGAAGACGATGGGCTACACTCGGGGTGAACGTCACTTCTGTGTGAAACATCGTTTGTTGTGGCTGTAGAGGATGACTCGTGAGTGACAATCCCTTCCGCAGCTGGTACAGATGAATATCATTGGCCCGAGGTCGACTGATAATTTTTCCTTCCTCTGAGCTCTCTTTCCCACCATCTGGTCATTTCTTTTGTCCTCTGCTTTTCCCATGGTCTTCCTGAATGCCTTTCTCCAGGAATTCCAGTCAGCAGGAAGGACTTCCCATGCATTGACTCCAATCCCAGTCAGCTTGAGATCTCGCTTTGCAGATGTCCTTGTATCACAGATGTGGGTGACCTGTTGGTCTCGTGCTGATAGCAAGCTCACCATAGAGCGTGTCTTTGGCAAAGCGACCGTCATCCATTCAGCACACATGACTCAGTCAACAGAGTCACCGCTGACTCAAGAGGGCAAACATGCTGCGGATCCCTGCACGCTGGTGTACTTCTGCATTCGGCACTCTGTCCTGTCAGGAGATGCCCAATATCCATCTGGGACAGTGGAGGTGGAAGCTGTTCAGCTGCTTTTCTTGGCTTGTATAAGTTGTTGATGCTTCTCTACTCTAAAGGAGGGTGCTGAGAACACAAGCCTGTTACACGCGGAGTTTTGTATTTTCGATCAGTTTGCTGTCGGTTCACACTCGTCTTCTCAACTTTGACATGACAGCTGCAGCATTGACAATCCTGGTGCTGATTTCAGTATCAAGGGACAGATTGCTGGTGATTGTTGATCCAAGGTATGTGAAGCTGTTGACAACCTCCAAAGTGAGCCTGTCGATGTTGATGGAAGGTGGAGTCTCTCGTCCTGGCCCATAACTTTGATCTTACTGATGCTGATCGTCAGTCCAAACTCCTTGCAGGCCAGGGAGAACCGATATACAAGCTGCTGTTAATGAACTTCATTATGGGATGTCAGCACAGCGTCATCAGCAAAGAGCAACTCACAGACCAAGAACTGACTCATTTTGGTCTTGGTGCGCAGTCTTGCCAAGATGAACAGCTTGTCATCAGCTCTGGTATGCAGGTGGACACCCCCATCTGAGTCACTGAAAGTTTAAAATAGCAGCATGGAGAAGAAAATGCCAATTGTAAAGGATGTGAGCTGTGAGGAGGTTACAAGGAGGCTTCCAGGGGACTTGGACAGGATAAGTGAATGAAATGACAGATGGAATATAATGTGAATAAGTGTGAAGTTATCCACTTTGGTAGAATAAACAGAAAGACAGAATATTTCTTAAATGGTGAGAGGTTGGGAAGTGTTGATGTCCAAAGGGACCTGGGTGTCCTTGTTCATGAGACACTAAAAGCTCGCATGCAGGTGCAGCAATCAATTCGGAAGGCAAATGGTATGTTGGCCTTAACACGAGGGGTCATGAGTACAGGAATAAAGATGTCTTGCTGCGATTGTATAGAGCCTTGGTGAGATTGTGTTGGAGTATTGTGTACAGTTTTGGTTTCCTTATCTAAGGAAGGATATACTTGCCACAGAGGGAGTGCAACGGAGGGTCAGCAGACTAATCCCTGGGATGGTGGGATTGTCTTATGAGGAAACTGGGCTTGTATTCCTTAAAGTTTCATTTAAAAGGCCATTTAAAACTGAGATCGGGTGGAATTTCTTCACTCAGAGGGTGGTGAATCTTTGGAATTCTCTACCTCAGGGGTTTCTGAAAGTTCAATCATTGAGCATGTTCAGGACAGAAATTGATAGAAATATTGATACTCATGACATCAAGGGATATGGGGAGAGCGCGGGAAAGTGGTGTTGAGGTAGATGATCAGCAAGGATGTAATTGAATGACAGATCAGGCTCGACAGGTGAAACTGCCTCCTCCTACGTTCTGAAGAGAGTTTGCACCAGGACACAGCCCTGTTTTACCCCACTGCTGATCGTGAAAGTGTCTGATGTTGCTCCATTGTAACTGACGGAACTGTGCATGTTCTCGTGGAAAGAAGAGATGACGCCCAAGAGTTCAGGAGGGCAGCCTAGTTTCCACAGCAGTTTGAAGAGTCTGTCTCTGCTAACAAGATCGAAGGCCTTGGTGATGTCTATAAAGACAATGTAGAGTGTTCTGTACTGTTCACAGTACTTCTCCTGTAACTGCCGAAGTGAGAAAATCATGTCGACTGTCGATCTACCAGCTCTGAAGCTGCACTGAGACTCAGGATAGATGTGTGATGTCAGGGTCTGCAATCTGGTCAGAGCAATGTGAGCAAAGACCTTCCCCACAATACTTAGCAAGCAGATGCCTCGGTAATTGCTGCAGTCACTGCGATTCCCCCTTATTGTTGTACAAGGTGACAATGTTTGCATCACGCATGTTTAGAGGCGCAGATCTCCCCTTCCAACAGAGACACAGAAGTTCAGGGAGATGCTGCAGCAGAGCTGCTTTTCCACTTTTGATGATTCCAGGTGGAGGACCATCATTTCCCAGGGCTTTACCACTGGCAAGACGGTCAATGGCCTTGTTGAGCTCTACTATGGTGGGGTCACTGTCCAACTCCTCCACGACAGGGAAGTCTGGAATGGAGCTGAGAGCTACTTCAATGACAATGTTCTCCGTTATGTAGAGTTCAAGGTAATGCTCCACTCACCTTTCCATCTGCTTGTTAGGTTCAGTGATGATCGTCCCTGTCTTTGTCTTCAAAGGTGCTGATTTAGTTACTGCTGGGCCCGTTGCTTTCATAATTTTTTTTTTATTCATTCATGTGATGTGGTCATCACTGGCTAAGCCAGCATTTATTGCCCATCCCTCATTTCCCTTGAGAAGGTGGTGGTGAGCTGCCTTCTTGAACCGCTGCAGTCTGTGTGAGGTCGGTACACCCACAGTGCTGTTAGGAAGGGAGTTCCAGGATTTTGACCCGGAAACAGTGAAGGAAAGGCGATATAGTTCCAAGTCACGATAGTGTGTGGCTTGGAGGGGAACGTGCACGTGGTGGTGTTCCCATGAATTTGCTGCCCTTGTCCTTATAGTTGGTAGAGGTTGCGGGTATGGAAGGTGCTGTCTAAGGAACCTTGGTGTGTTGAATTCCTTCATATGTCCCTCTCGCAGCCCCCAGATTCAGCGGCAGATTGGATGCTGTTGCAGAGTTTTAACCAGTATTGATTGGTGCAGTGCTGAGCAGTCTGCAGAGACTTGTTTCTGGCAGCTCTGAGAGCATCTAGAGTTTGTTTGCTGGGGACTTGTTTGTAGTTCATGAGGGCTCTCTTCTTAGTTGCAGTAACTGACTCCATTTCAGTCCAATAAGCCTCAAACCAGTCAGCATTCCTCCCATCTCTTTTCCCATACACAGTGCGTGCAGAGTTATAGATGGTGGCGTGCAGATGATTCCACCTTGACACTGCACTGAGGCCTTGGGTGTTTTCTGAAAGAGCCTGATCGAGGATGTTGAGGAACTCCTGGGTCCTTTCTGGGTCAGTGGTTCGGCTAGTGTTGATCCGAGAACGACCTTTCTTCTTGGATGGATGAAGCTTCCTTGGCTGAAGCCTGACCTTGTTACACACCAGGGAGTGGTCAGTGTCACAGTCAGTGCTGTGATAGCTGCTTGTGATGAGGATACTGCTGAGGGTGGTACGTCTGGTGATGATAAGGTCTAGCTGGTGCCAGTGGCATGATCTCGGACGTCTCCAGGACACCTTGTGGCACAGCTTGACCTGGAAGTAGCTGTTCGTCACACAGAGTCCATGGTGACAGCATAGCTCCAGAAACCTCTGTCCATTTTTGTTCATCTTGCTAATCCCCTGGTGCCCTATGCTCATTGGCCAAGCTGTAGTCAGTACCCAAGCTTGCGTTGAAATCCCCGAGAAGATACAGTCCCTCGGTGCTGGGAATTCTACTGATGGCAGTGTCAAGTGTCTCATAGAATTGATCCTTGACATCTGGGGTGGAGGTGAGTGTCGGGACATAGATGCACATGAGATTAACTGGGCCCGCGCTTGTTGACAAGTGAAGGGTAAGAAGTCTCTCTGAACCAACTGTGGGGGGTTCACTCATTGCAAGTAGCGTGTTTTTTACTGTGAGACCCACTCCATGCTCACGAGTTGCCTCTTGGGCTTTCCCCTGCCTGAAGAAGGTGTAGTGTTTCTCTTTGAGGGATCCACTTTGAATGAGTCTAGTTTCTTGCAGCACAGCAATGTCCACATTGAGCCTTGTGAGTTCCTTGTCAATCACAGCTGTCTGGTGTGTGTCATCAACCTGCAGAAGGTTGTCAGTAAGGCCAGGACACTTTGTCCTTACATTCCAGCTTGTGATGCGAAGCACTGGTGTCTTCTTTGCTGAGTTTGTCTTGCCTGGTGCATAGATTATCAATCCGCCAGTTGAGAGATATCTCTCTAAGCTGCAAGCACCCATTGAAGCAAGTAGGTCGTGGCAGGACAGCACCTAACTGACTGGGGGCTGCACAGCTTGGAGTAGGTGGTAGTTCTCCAATGAGACGCGATGATCTCTCCCACTGTCAAAAGTAACCCCTGGTGCTCATACTCTACACCAATTGAGTGAGAGCTTATAATCGGTAACTGTTTCTTCCCATGTTTTGCTAATGTTTAACCACGAAGCTGGAGTGTCCTCTCCAGGGCACAGGCCTGGGCAAAAAGTATGGAGACACTGAGCATCAGGACCCCCTCTCAGCATTGCTAGTATTGTCCAAAGGAAAGGAAAAAAACAGTACTGTTTGGTACCAGCTCTGCTGTCGGAGTTGCTGGAAAACTACCTGATAAGTAACAGGTAACCGCCTACGGGACTCCACTCCGGATTTACTGTCCAGGTTTACTCCCTAAGCCTTCTTCTCTCTCAAGACACCCACAGGGAAGTGAGACATTTTGCCCAACGATGGGGCTCTGTTCTTTGGCATCAGGATGGAACCACACGCCAGTGGGCCTGCATGCCATTCACAAGGATATCACACACTGCCCCATCCCTGGGACAGCTCAGAGAGATACCCTGATGATAATACACCCCACAGGAAAATCACAAACAGCCCCATCCCTTGGACAGCTCAGGGTCAGACACTGCACACACTGCAACAACAGTGACATCACTGTATTAGTCCCTCCATTCTGAATCACCCTACTTTATGCTTTCCGTCTCTCAGCTAATTTTGTATCCACGCTGCCACTGCCTCCTTAATCCCATCTGCTCAAATTTTGTTAACAAGTCTATTTTATGGTACTTTTTCAAACACAATTTTGAAGTGCAGACACACACCATCAACCCCACCACCCTGGTCAACTCTCTGTGAAACTTCATCAAATAAATTAATTCATTAATTAATTCATACACAATCTTCTGTTAACCAATCTGTTCTGGCTGTCATTTATTAGCCCATGTTCGACGAAGTGCCAGTTAATTTTCTCCTGGATAATTGTCTCTAAAAGTTTCCCCACCACTGACAAGAGACGATCTGGTCTGTAGTTCCTGGGTTTATCTCTCTTTTTAAACAGGGCTGTAAAATTAGCAATCCTTGCAGGCTTATCTTTCAGTTCTGGAAAGTCTATTGTGGACAATCTCTTTGGGCTGACTTTAACCAATTAAAGCAACAGGATACTTGATTAATAAGTCCAGAACTTTTATTGAGAGTAAAATAGTACTTAATAATTGGAAGTAAAATTATCTTGAACAAACTTGGGGAATATAACTTTGCAGCTCTAGCAGGTGTGTGGACTGGTCGAGCTTGGTCTCAGAGTGTCACGGTCCTCTTTGTCCAGTCTAGATCCCTCATCAGGTGGAGAACTTGGTCGATGATCTGAGCCTTTACCCCTGAGGTCTGCTCGTGTTCCTGCACACTGAAACCTGACAAAATCCCTACTTTTAACCCCTGGATGGCCATCACACCACCTTGTAAAATAATAATTGGTCTGAGCTGTTGCTAGGTACATTTAATTAATGATGTCTTCCACTAACAGCCAACTGTCCTCAGAATCTCAGACATGAGTACGATGGAGTGGTTTCACACTGTCTCCCAATCTGATCTGAAACAAGTTTCCTATTCATTAAATCGAGACTCTTGAAAATGCTGGAAATACTCAGCAGGTCTGACAGCATCTGTGGAGAGAGAAACAGAGTTAACGTTTCAGATCTGTGAACTTTCATCAGAACTGGGCTGAAATTGATGAGGGACTGAGATTGTGGAATCAATTTCAGGGTCAAAAACATTGTACTCTGCAAGGAAAGGAAGATGGTGATTATTAAGTATCGTGCAAGAATATAGATGCTTTTACATTATTTGAATCAACATTGATTTAAACTTTGGGCTCACGAAACCTATCTTTTGATCAAAATGACATTGATAACAATGGAAAAAGCAACACATGCATTTCACGACCACAGGACTTTGTAAAGCCTTTTGCAGCCAATGAAGGACTTTCCAAGTGTTGTCACTGTGCAGTACAATACAATACCCGACAATAAGGATATTTCACATTCGAGTCACGCAAGTCCCAGGCAATGACCTTCTGAAACAAGAGAGAATCTAACACTCTCCCCTTGACATTCAACAGCATTACGATTGCTGAATCCCCCACGATCAACATCCTGGGGGTTACCATTGACCAGAAAATGAATTGCAGTAGCCATATAAATATCATGGCTACAAGAGCAGGTCAGATACTAGGAATCCTGCGGCAAGTAACTCACCTCCTGACTCCCCAAAGCCTGTCCCCTATCTACAGGGCACAAGTCAGGATTGTGATGCAATACTCTCCATTGCCTGGATAGGTGCAGCTCCAACAACACTTAAGAAGCTCAACATCATCCAGGACAAAGCAGCCCACTTGATTGGCGCCTCATTCACTATATTCACTCTCTCTATCACCAACACACAGCGTGCACCATCCACAAGATGCACTGCAGCAACGCAGCAAGCCTCCTTACACAGCACCTTCCAAACCCGTGACTTCTATCACCTAGAAGGACAAGGGCAGCAGATGCATGGGAACACCACCACCTGCAATTTCCCCTCTTTGCCACACACCATCCTGGAATTGAAACTATATCACCGTTCCTTCACTGTGGCTGGGTCAAAATCCTGGAACTCCCTTCCTAACAGCAACACATCGACTGTAGTGGTTCAAGAAGGCATCTCACCACCACCTTCTCGAGGGAATTAGGGATGGGCAATAAATGCAATGAATAAAAATAAAATCAATAAAAAAGACAATAATCCCCAAAAGTAGAAAATCCATATGAAAATGAAAATATAATAAAGCACAGTCAGCATGGATTTCACAAAGAAAGTCTTGATTAACCTTATCTTTGAAGAATCAACAGCAAGAGTAATACAGCAGATGTAGAAGAGTTTAAGTTAATAAAGCCTCATCCTTTTAAGTGCTTGAACCAACAAATTGTGGGTTAACAAACAAGCACACTAAATGACAGAGCTGGGTGTTGTTCTTTCTAGATTCCCCTAAAGCAGGGTGTTAATGAGTTAAATCTTCAAGTTGCTGCAACCAGAATAGCCATTGTCCACGATCAGTTTTACTGTTATAAATAAAGGGTGGAACATTCATTGTGAATCTATAGAAACAGTCTGGTCCTGCACACTGCAGACACATCCACGTCATCACCAACCAGTTCTCCATTAATTGATGCAGTTATTTGACTTTTCCCCATTCGCTCCATGGAATTAATTTTGAAAGATTTTAAATTCCAAGAAGTTTTGTGAATATTCAGCCCTTGAGAAGAAATCATTCCCTGGCCACAGTGGAGAGAGCATTGAATATAAAACAGTAGACCAGGTAACACAGAGAAAACTCATCAGCTAATCTAGAATTACTTAGTTTTCTTATTTTTGCTCTTGCTATTCGGTTTTGCATCATTTTCAGCTCCTGACTGTGGATATTATTGTGATTAAATGTGAAAAGATGCACTGTGTCTCAGCCCCGGTATATTGGCTCTTTCTCTGTACAGTGCTGTACACACTCAGATACTGACAGTGTCTCTCCCTGCCTCAATTTTCCAGCCCTGACGGTGCAGAAAGCGCTGCTAAAAGTTACACATTCTGACTGTTTGCAGTTGATTAATGAGAGATTATTAACGTATCCTTCTGCAGTGCTGCCTCGGTTAATAACAGCAGATCTAAGCCACATTTCAGATACAGAAACAGACGCATCAATTATTCACTCTTTCCCAGAGTGAGTGAGGCCGGGACAAGCAGCAACATTCCGGCCCCACACTCTGCAATTACCCAGCACCAGCGGAAAGCAGTGAAAACAGATTCAATCAGTGGGTTAATGTCCATTACAGGGATGCAAGATTCCACGGCCCAGGACAAACATCCGCATATACCGAGAACAAGCTCAGGAAAACCAGGGGGAGTTAATATCCCATTCACTGAGCATTCCAGTCACATTGAACACGTTCCTGAACTGAGTGAACCTTTCAAAGTACAGAAGTGATGACGAGGTCAAAAAGGTCTGAACAGTTGAGGTGACTGAGCGGTTTCAGCTTCTCTGTTCAGGTTGCAGTTTTCACTGGAGGCATGTGTTTAAATCCCACTTCTAACAACTTGATTTTCAGTTACTTTACAGAGTTTCCTTGAAGGTTTGAGTTGGAGTAAATACTGAGGAACTGTTTCTAACTGCTGAACGGTCAATAACCGAAGGTTACAGATTTAAAGTGACTCACAAAACCAGAAGGAACATGAGGAAAAATTCCTTTCTGCAACATGTGGTTAGCATTTCAGTTATGTGGATAGATTGGAGAAGCTGGGGTTGTTCTCCTTAGAGAGGAGATTTGATAGAGGTGTTCACAATCATGAGGGGTCGTGACAGACCCGATAGAGAGAAACTGTTGGCAGAAGGATTGAGACTCAGGTAAAAGCTGTGGCTCAGTTGGTCACACTCACCTCGAAATCACAAGCTTCTGGGTTCAGATTTCACAGCTGACACTCCAGTACAGCACTGAGGGTGTTGAAGGTGCTGCCTTTCAGGTGTGATGTGAAACCAAGACCTGGTCTGCATGTTTGGGTGAATGTAAAAGATCCCATGCTGCAATTTCAAACAACTGAAGAGCAATTCTCCCTGGTGTTGTGATCAATAATTGTCCCTCAATCAGATCAGTTGGTCATTATCACATTGCTGTTTGTGGGTATTAGCTGCTGCATTTCTGACATTACAACAGTGATTACACTTCAAAAGTATTTCATTGTCCACAAAGTGCTTTGATATATCCAGTGGTCAGGAAAGGTGCTATATAAATGCAAGTCTTTTCTTTCTTAATCACATCACATTACTGTGTAAAAAATTGTTCTTCATGTCACCTCTGGTTCTTTTGCCAATCACCTGATATCTGTGTCCTCTGCTTACTGACCCTTTTACCACTGGAAACAGTTTCTCCTTATTTAAAGTATTGAAAACCTCCATGATTTTGAACAAATGTGTCAAATCTTTTCTGAATTTTCTCTGCTGCAAGGAGAACAACCCCAGCTTCTCCAATCTCTCCACATAACTGAAATCCCTCACCCTGCTACCATTGTGGTAAATCTCTTTTTTATTCTTTCATGGGATGTCGGCACTGCTGACACAATGTGATTCCTGTCAACGGAGCGGCCCGCTGACATCATCCGAGAGCGCCAAGCTGCACATAGGCACAGCTACATCTTGCCAGGATTAAGTGGCACATGCACAGGATGATGTCATGGCTCAGCACCAACATCATCGCATATCCGCCCATGGTCCATCTTCGCACATTCACGCTAAAGCGTCATCGGGTATCCAGCCTCTTACTCAGCTGAAGGAAGCGGCTGAATGGGAGACTTTGAGGTTGGAGCTCTCCCCCCTCGGCCTTGACGCTTCTTCTCCTCAACTGCTCGCTCTCCACCTCGCTGCTCCCCTGGATGATTGTTTCCCGCTCGCGTCACCCAGCTCTCCTGCCACTCGCTCCCAGCCCCCCAACCCCCACTCCAGCCATTAGCTCTAGGCCATGCCACTTCCCTCCTCTTGGCCACTCGTTCTTCACTCCTACGTCACACTTTATGAGAGGCATAGATGGTGTAGATAGCCAGAGTCTGTTTCCCATGGTAGGGGTGACTAAAACTAGAGGGCATAGATTTAAGCTAAGAGGGAGGAGGTTTAAAGGGGGTCAAAGGGGTAAATTTTTCACAGAAAGAATAGTGGGTATCTGGAATGAGCTGCCTGGTGGAGGCAGGAACAGTAGTCACATTTAAGAGGCATCTGCACAGGTACTTAAATGAGCAAGGCATGGAGGGATATGGAATTAATGCAGGCAGGTCGGATTAGTATAGATAGGCATTATGGTCGGCATGGACGCGGTGGGCCGAAGGGCCTGGTTCTATGCTGTGTGACTCTATGACTCTCTGTGACTCCTGTTAATTGTTTAATTATCCACCACCATTCAGGACTGGATGTGACAGGACTGCAGAGCTTTGATCTGATCTGTTAATTGTGAGATTGCTTAGCTCTGTCTATTGCATGCTGCTTCCGCTATATGACATGCAAGTAATTCTGTGTTGTTTCTTCACCAGGTTGACACCTCATTTTTAGGTCTGCTTGGTGCTGCTCCTGACATGCCCTCCTGCACACTTCATTGAACCACTATTGCTCCCTTGGCTTGATGGTAATGGTAGAGTGAGGGATATGCCAGGCCATGAGGTAACATATTGTGTTTAAAAACAATTCTGCTGCTGCTGATGGCCCACAGTGCCTCATGGATGCCCAGTTTTGAGCTGCCAGATCTGTTCATTTCTTCCCTCAGATATAAATGAAAAAAACATTCTGAAGAAATGCATGAACTAAATAAAAAGGAGAGAGAAATAAATACTGACAAAATAGATGTCAGCATTTGGAAGGTAAAAAGATTTCAGTTTTATTATTGATGAGTGAGAGGAATATATCACACTTTGGGGCTTCTGTAAGTGGATTTACTGTATCAGAGCAGAAGTACTGTATCAGGCCTTTTTAGCTCAGTTGGTAGAGCATGAGACTTTTAATCTCAGGGTCTTGGATTTGAGACCCTTGTTGTGTGGTTGCTCTTCCCTTTTTCAGTCTTCATCGGAAGAGAGTTCAAGGAGTGTTTGAAATTAAATTCAACAACATCACCAGACTTCAACCCCCCCCCTTGCCCCCATCCCAGTGTAGTTGACAGGACCCTCAACCTCTGCCTTCTCCCTTCCCCTCCCTCCCAGAACTGCGACAGGGTTCCCCTTGTCCTCACTTTCCACCCCACCTGCCTCCACATCCAAAGGATCATCTTCCACCATTTCCACCACCTCCAGCGTGATGCCACCACCTACCTCATCTTCCCCTCCCCTGTCAGCATACCGAAGGGATCGTTCCCTCCACGACACCTTGGTCCACTCCTCCATTATCCCTGACACCGCGTCCCCTTCCCAAGGCACCTTCTCATGCAATCGCAGGAGATATAATACCTGCCCTTTTCCCTCCTCTCTGCTCATTATATAAAGCCCAAACACTCCTTTCAGGTGAAGCAGCGATTTACTTGTACTTCTTTCAATTTAGTGTACTGTATTCGCTGCTCACATTGCAGTCTCCTCCAAATTGGGGGGACCAAACGCAGATTATGTCGAACACCTCTGCTCAGTCCGAAAGCATGACCCCGAGCTTCTGTTTCCTTGCCGTTTCAACACTCACCCCTGCTCTCATGTCAACATTTCTGTCTTGGGCCTGTTCCAGTGTTCCAGTGAACATCTCCATGGAAAGAACAATCTTGCACGCCAGCTCAAATGTTGGATTTTGTATGTTAAGTATCTTTTCTCATCCAAAGATTACACTATCAATCATTCACCACTCTGTCTTCTCCTGAACTTCGAGTTCAAATTTGTTTGTGAAGTTGAGTGACACGTTAATACAGCACAGTCTTTGTCTTTGTGAAGGAAGTGATTTCGGAATGGCTGTTTGAAACTGGCACTCCTTGCACAGAAATTCAGTGCAAATGCTCAAATCACCCACAATTTCTTCGTGAGAAATTTGTTCACAATTGCATTCGACATGGAAACCGCCTCAACATTAATCTCACTGAAGGAAAGTGTGCCTGTGTTGTTTGTTTCAGAGTGTTGGTGCCGTTATGTGTCGCTCTTAACCAAGACTGGGACACAACGCAAGGTTGATCCAAGGTTGGCATATATTATCATTCAGGAGCAAGAAAAATCAAAAGGAACCTAACAAGAAAACCCAGTCTCCAGATGTGAGAATCTGTAGATGCGCTTTGGGAAAGTGAATCAGAGCAGAATGAAGGGTGAACTGTCCGACTGCCCAGAAGAGATGAAGACACAGCTCAGTCAGCACGTTCCCCTGGTTTATGATGCTGGAACATTCCTCACACAGAAATTATTCAACCCGATGACAAACGTGCTTACAGCCGATAATTTATTAAGATAATTTTTTTTGAGCTACAACACAAACAGCTACTCGACAATGTGGAAAATTGCCCAGGTGTGCCCTGTCCATAACAAAAAAGCAGGACAAATCCAATCTGACCAATTACCGCCCCATCAGTCTACTATCAATCATCAGCAAAGTGATGGAAGATGTCATCAACAGTGATATCAATCACCACGCATTTAGCAATAATCTGCTCATCGATGCTCAGTTTAGATTCCGCTGGGGCCTCTCGGATCCAGGCAAACATTTGGAAGCTGGAGTATAATGTGGGAAAATGTGAGGTTATTCACTTTGGTAGTAAGAACAGATAAATTAAATATTATTTAAATTGCGAGACTACAGAATGCTGAGGTATAGAAGGATCTGGTGTCTTTGTACATGAATCACAAAAAGTTAGCATGCAGGTAGAGCAAATAATTAGGAAGGCAAATGGAATGTTACCCTTTATTACAAGGGGAATGGAGTATAAAAGGAGAGAAGTCTTGCGACAAATGTACAGGGTGTTGGTGAAACCACACCTGGAGTACTGCGTACAGTTTTGGTCTCCTTATTTAAGGAGGGATATACTTGCATTGGAGGCAATTCAGAGAAAGAGGTGGGCAACTGTCTCTTCCCCACCACAGCCACCTCGAGGGCATTGTGCGGAGGGGGCGAGACTTCGGGCGTGCAGGAAGGATCTGATGGGGAGGGCTCTTCTCACCACCAGCCAAGTTTCATCTTGGTCCTTGTGTGTAAGTTCTGGTGATGAGGCATTCCGCCAAATGACTTTGGCAGTTTGCTCGGGGAACCATCCGACTGGATCCACCATCTCCTTTTCCTGTAGGGCCTTGAGGACATTCCGTGCAGACCACTACCTGAAGGATTGGTGGTCAAAGATGTTTTTCCACAGAAACTTTCCCACGAAGGATAGGTGGTACGGCATGGTCCAACTGGATGGAGCATTCCGCGGCAATGTGACCAGGCCCATCCTTCACAACGCTGGGGACAGATAGAACCTCAGCACGTAGTGACACTTGGAGATTGTGTACTGGGGATCTGAGCACAGCTTGATGCAGCCGCACACGAAGGTAGTCATCAGGATGAGGGCGACGTTGGGTACATTTTTCCCGCCCTTATCCAGGGGTTTGAACATCGTGTCCCTCCAGTCCTGGTCCATTTTGGAACCCCATATGAAGCGGAAAATGGCTCGGGTGATCGCCACAGCGCAGGCGTGGCGTATGGGCCAGACCTGCACCACGTACAGCAAAGTGAGCGCCTCACACCTGATAAACAGGTTCTTCCCCACAATGGAGAGAGATCGCTGCTCCCACATGCTCAGCTTATGGTGTATCCTGGCTAGTCGCTCCTTCCAGGTTTTGGTGCACGTCCCAGCCCTTCCAAACCATATCCACAGCAACTTCAGGTAGTCTGACCTGACGGTGAAGGGGACAAAGGATCGGTCAGCCCAGTTCCCAAAGAACATGGACTCGCACTTGCCGTGGTTAACTCTGGCTACCGAGGCGAGTTCGAACTGGTCGAAGATGCTGATCAGTCTGCGAACGGACAGCGGATCCGAGCAAAAGACGGCGACGTCATCCAGGTACAGGGAAGTTTTAACCTGAGGGACTCCACTGCCTCGGATTGTAACCCCGCCCTTATGCTTGCATCCTTCCTAATAGACTCAGCAAAGGGTTCAATACTGCAAACAAACAAGACAGAGGAGAGAGGACTGCCCTGTCTGTCTTTGCAAAGCAGGTGTAGAAAAAGATGCAGTGGTTTTTATTGCGGTTCATCCCAAGCAGCTGTGTAAAACAGGAGTCTGTGCTCGACAGGCTGCTCTCAGGGATGCACACCGAGATAAACATCAACTGCTGCTGGAGGACTATCAATTCGGTGAAAGACGCCCTTTGGTCTGCCCGAAACTTGCTGGTCTTCCAGCGCAAAGAGTTGTCCATGACCTAATGTTGCTGACTGGCACATTCCAAGGTCCAAGACTACGTGCTGAGGGACGCACTACAGCTTGGGGCAGCCACTGCAAAGGCTCACTGGGGAAGACCACTGTGTAAGGTACCCCCACAAGGTGAAGTGAGGGACTGGATCCATGGAAATCCCCTCGGGCTGTATCCAGAAAATATTTCTCCGCCTCCAGGCTCACTTCTTTGACCAGGAGTCCTCATCCCGACCAGCAGACCCATACACCCACCTCCAGCATTCTCCCTCTACCTGGACCCCTCCCCCTGGCCACTTACCCGCTCTTGATCTCTTCATTGAAAAATGTCGGCTGGACATTTGTCATCTCAATTTCTCTGCCCCCCTCACTCACTCTCACCTGTCCCCCTCTGATCTTGAGGCACTCCGTTCTCTCAGGTCTAACCCCGACATGGTCATCAAACCTGCAGACAAGGGTGGTGCTGTTGTTGTATGGCGTACCGACCTCTACCTCGCAGAGGCTCAGCGCCAACTCACAGACACTTCTTCCTACCTCCCTCTGGACCATGACCCCATCGGCGAAAATCAAGCCACCGTCCAAAGGACTGTCACTGACCTCATCTCCTCTGGAGATCTTCCTTCTACAGCTTCCAACCTCATAGTCCCGCTACCCCGGACAGCCCGCTTCCACCTCCTAACCAAAATCCACAAACGGGAATGTCCCGGCAGACCCATTGTGTCAGCCTGCTCCTGCCCCACTGGACTTACTTTTTCCTATCTTGACTCTATCTTTTCTCCGCTGGTCCAGTCTCTTCCCACCTACATCCGTGACTCTTCTGACGCCTTACGTCATTTTGACAATTTCCAGTTTCCTGGTCCCAACCGCCTCCTCTTTACTATGGACGTCCAATCGCTCTGCACCTCCGTCCCCCACCAGGATGGTTTGAGGGCTCTCCGCTTCTTCCTGGAACAGAGGCCCAACCAGTCCCCATCCACCACCTCCCTCCTCTGCCTGGCTGAACTTGTTCTCACATTGAACAACTTCTCCTTCAACTCCACGCATTTCCTTCATGTAAAAGGTGTCGCTATGGGTACCCGCATGGGTCCTCGTTATGCCTGTCTTTTTGTGGGATATGTCGAGCATTCTTTGTTCCAGTCCTACTCAGGCCCCCTCCCCCAACTCTTTTTCCGGTACATTGATGACTGTTTCGGTGCCGTTTCCTGCTCCCGCCCCGAACTGGAAAACTTTATCAACTTTGCTTCCAATTTCCACTCTTCTCTCACCCTTACATGGTCCATCTCTGACACTTCCCTTCCCTTCCTCGACTTCTCTGTCTCCATCTCTGGGGATAGGTTGTCTACTAATATCCATCATAAGCCCACCGACTCCCACAGCTACCACGACTACACTTCTTCACACACTACCTCCTGTAAGGGCTCCATTCCATTCTCCCAGTTTCTCCGTCTTCGACGCATCTGCTCTGATGATGCTACCTTCCATGACGGTGCTTCTGGTATGACCTCCTTTTTCCTCAACCGAGGAATCCCCCCCACTGTTGTTGACAGGGCCCGCAACCGTGTCCGGCCCATTTCCCGTACCTCTGCCCTCAACCCTTCCCCTCCCTCCCAGAACGGTGACAGGGTTCCCCTTGTCCTCACTTTCCACCCCATCAGCCTCCATATCCAAAGGATCATCCTCTGCTATTTCCGCCACCTCCAGCGTGATGCCACTACCAAACGCATCTTCCCCTGTCAGCATTCCGAAAGGATCCTTCTCTCCGCGACAACCTGGTCCACTCCTCCATTACCCCCACCACCTCGTCCCCATCCCATGGCACCTTCCCCTGCAATCGCAGGAGGTGTAATACCTGCCCATTTACCTCCTCTCTCCTCACTATCCCAGGCCCCAAATACTCCTTTCAGGTGAAGCAACGATTTACTTGTACTTCTTTTGATGTAGCATACTGTATTCGCTGCTCACAATGTGGTCTCCTCTATATTGGGGAGACCAAGCGCAGACTGCGTGACCGTTTTGCGGAACACCTCCGCTCGGTCAGCAAGCAGGACCCTGAGCTTCCGGTTTCTTGCCATTTCAACACTCCCCCCTGCTCTCATGCTCACATCTCTGTCCTGGGATTGCTGCAGTGTGCCAGTGAACGTCAACGCAAGCTCGAGGAGCAGCATCTCATCTACCGATTAGGCACACTACAGCCTGCCGGACTGAACATTGAGTTCAATAATTTCAGAGCATGACAGCCCCCCATTTTACTTACATTTTTAGTTGTTTTTTCTTTTTTCTTCTTTTTTGCTTTTTTACATTTTTTACAACCTTTTATATTGCATTTATTTCATTTCATCTTAGTTTATTCAATTTGCTTACCCACTGTTTTTTTCAGGTTTGCACTTGCTGCTGTTCAATATTCAGTCCGTTAACACCTATTCTGTACTAATGCTTTGTCTTTCAACACACCATTAACATATTGTTTGCCTTTGCTCCATGACCTTTTGGTCAGCTATGTGGCCTTGTCCAACCTGCACCTTCTCCTTTGTTATCTCTTGCCCCACCCCCACCTCACTTGCTTATAACCTGTGACATTTTTAATATTTGTCAGTTCCAAAGAAGGGTCACTGACCCAAAACGTTAACTCTGCTTCTCGTTCCACAGATGCTGCCAGACCTGCTGAGTGGTTCCAGTATTTCTTGTTTTTATTCCAGAAAATATTTGTTTGCTGCAAAAAGTACATGGCAGGTAAAATGAAATGGAAGGGTTGTGAGGCAATTCATTCCTGTACTGAAGGAAACTGATCTCCTTTGCAATCTTTGTATTGTTGACTTGGTGCTGTTTTTGAACTGTTTTGTAATGTATCTTTTTACAGCTTTTTTAACGAATAAAGTATATGTTGGAAATTTAAAAAAAAGTTCAGAGAAGGTTCACTGGATTTATTCCTGTGATGAAGGGGTTGTCTTGTGAGGAGGATTGAGCAGGTTGGACCTATACTGATTGGAGTTTAGAAACATGAGAGGTGATCGTATTGAGACATATAAGATTCTGAAGGGTCTTGACAGGGTAGATGCTGAGAGGATGTTTCCCCTCGTGGTGGAATCTAGAACTTGGGGACACAGTTTCAGAATTACGGATTTTCCATTTAAGAAGGAAATGAGGAGGTATTTCTTCACTCAGACAGTCATTCATCTTTGGATTTTTATCTACAAGGAAGTCAAGGGTTATGGGGGGCAGGCAAGAAAGTGGGATTGATGCCATGATCAGATCAGCCATGATCCTATTGAATGGCGGAGAAGGCTCGAGGGGACAAATGGCCTCCTCCTGCTACTATTTCTGTTCTTATGATCTCATTGCAGCTTGTTCCAAATAGAGACAAAAGAGTGGAATTCCAGAGGAGAGGTAAGAGTAATTACCCTTGAGTGAGTGTGGCATCAAGGATCCCTAGCAAAATTGAAATCAATGGGAATCAGGGGGAAACTGTCCACTTGTTGGAGTCATACCTAGCACAAAGCAAGATGATTATGGTTGGTGGAGGCCGATCATCTCAGCCCAGGACATTGCCTCAGGAGTTTCTCAGGGTAGTGTCCTAGGCTCAACCATCCTCAGCTGTTTTATTAATGAGTTTCCCCTCAACTTAAGTCAGAAGTGGGAATGTTAGGTGATGATTCACAACTCCTCAGATACTGAAGCAGTCCATGTCCGCAAGCAGTGAGACCTGAACAACATTCAGGCTTGAGCTGATAAGTGACAGGCGACTTGATTGCCACAAAAGTGCTACGCAGTGAACATCTCCAATGAGAGAGAATCAACCCATCTACCTTTTAATACTCAGCAGCATTATCATCACTGAATCCCTCACCAACAACATCTTGGGGGTTACCATTGATTATAAACTAAACTGGACCAGTCACATCTATGCTGCGGCTTTTAGCGTAGGTCAGAAATTGGGAATTCTGCAGCAAGTATCTCACCTCCTGACATGCCAAAGCCTGTCCATTGTCTACAAGGCACAAGTCAGGAGTGTGATGGAACACTCTCCACTTTTCTGGATAGCTGCAGCTCCAAAAACACATAAAAAGCACAATACCACCCAGGACAAAGCAGTCCTCTTCATCGGTACCTCACCCACCACTTTAAACATTCACTCACTCCACCACCAGAGCACAGTGGCAGCAGTGTGTACCACCTGCAAGATGCACTGCAGTAACTCGCTAAGTAACGTTCAACAGCACCATCCAAACCCGTGATCACTACCACCTCGAAGGATAAGGGCAGCAGATGCATGGGAACACCACCACCTGCAGGTTCACCTCCAAGTCACTCACCATCATGACTTGGAACTATATCACCATTTCTTCACTGTTGCTGGGTCAAAATCCTGGAACTCCCTCCGCAATAGCACTGTGGGTGTTCCTACACCACATTGACTGCAGCAGTTCAAGAAGGCAGCTCCCCACCACATTCTCAAGGGCAATTAGGGATGGGCAATAAATGCCAGCCTTGCCAGCGATACTCACACCCAAGAATGAATAAAAAACAAATCATTCTCCACAGATTCCCCACAATCCAGGCTTGGACATTTACTTCAGGAGCACAGAGCTTTATATAACTACAACATGAGTTCCAATCTTCAGATTCCATTAGCCTTTCACATTATTTTCTACCAGTCCACTAGCTTTTAGTGATTCAGCACTCGGGTCTCTGCTTCTCCAGTTTCTAACATCTCACCACTTATAAAAAACACTCTGATCTATCTTTCGTAGGTCCTGGATGACCCCTCATTTTAAACTCCATCTGCCAAAGCATTGCTCACTCACTTAATCTATCAAGAAGATTTGAAAATAAATTTCTTGCCAAAGGATAATGTTTTGTTTCTGCTCCCTCGCCATTTGCTTTTCCCGTTAGTCTTTCATTTGGTGTAAATCCAGAGAAAGTAAAGATGGAAGGCAGGAGGGAGGGAAAAATCTTCCTCCTTTTCGTGACCCCTATTTGATCTTCATTCCAGTCCAATTTGGGCGAAGAATTCCAATTGTCTGTCTCAATTTTAATAAAGGATAAACAATTCTGGAATCACCAGCGAGATATTGACAAGAACATGTTTCCAGGCCAACTTTCCACAAAAGCTCCCCCACAACAATGTACCAGACTCTTCACAAACTAACGACAAAATTGGGATCCGAACCCACACATGCAAAGCAAAATGCATTAGCACGCCACCGTCTTAACCTCTCGACCACTTTGTCAGCTGTTTGAACAGTACAGATCCTGGCTGTGCAGCCAGATGTGCAATGATGGAAATGCAGCTTCTGCAAGCAAATGAAATTTCCATCACATCAGGACATGGCCTGTTGGGAATGGAGCGGTGTGAAACATTTCCAGACCATGTCCAACACGTTTCTACTCAGTGTGAAAATCCACCACGGAAAGACTGGAACATACAATCATATCATCACATCATGATTAACATCACTCAGACACCTGAACCATGAGGTCACTGACAAAGTCATGATGACCGAATTTCTCATGAAATGACAACTGAACTAACTGACTGGAAGAATTGCTTGAACACCACGTGATCAGAGAGGCACAGCCTCAGACCGACTTGGCAGATGAGTATTGATTGAATAATTTCTGTGTGAGGAATGTTCCAGCATCATAAACCAGGGGAACGTGCTGACTGAGCTGTGTCTTCATCTCTTCTGAGCAGTCGGACAGTTCGCCCTTCATTCTGCTCTGATTCACTTTCCCAAACGGATCTCCAGATTCTCAAATCTGGGGACTGGGTTTTCTTATTTGGTTCCTTTTGATTTTTCTTGCTCCTGACTGACAAATATATTCTAAACCTCGGATCAACCCTCCCCTTTGAGTCGTGTTATAGTCTTGGTTAAAAAAGACACAAAACGGCACAAACACTCTGAAACATACAACACGGTCACACTTTCCTTCAGTGAGATTAATGTTGAGCTGTTTTCCAGGTTAAGTGCAACTGCAAACACATTGCTCTCAACGAAATTGTAGGGGATTGAGTTCCATTGAAATATTAGCACTGAACATTTGTACAAGGAGGAACAGCCATTCCAAACTCACATCCTTCACAAAGGCAACCACTGAGCTGTTTTCTTGTGTGAATAAAATTCATAAGAAAAGTTAAAGTTCACAAGAAAACAGATGTAAACGATTGATAGCTAAACTTTTGAAGCAATTATATGAATCCAAGATTTTCTGATTATTGGACAAACACTCGAGCCAACAAAGCTGCAGAGGCAGATCACAAATGCTGCGACAACTAAGGGCAGAGGAGGGCACTCTTTTTTCTCATCCCACTTCTCCACAGGTCACAACATTTAGTTTAACTTTTCCCACTTACTGAAACAGTCAATCATGTACTCTATTTTTCCCAGAATAGAAGACACTGACCAGATTTCTTTAATGAACAACAAAATGATTCATTTATTGTAGAACAAGTTTTAACTCGTCATGAAGTAAAGCATAAACACACAGGTGGAAATTTTAAAAGTTCCCTTTTCACCATTACTTTTAAAGTCTTTTTTTTAAATCTTCGAGCCACATGCACACACACACATACACCGGTTAACTGAAAAGATAAAAGGGATTTAAAAAAGATTTTTTAAAAAAATTTTGTTATGTTGGAGAAAATCCAGATTGTGCCCAATTGTTGAACAAATTCTCCGGACTCAGATGTTGAGAATCAAACACTTTATTGCATGATATCATGGGGTGGCACACCTTACCTAAAGGCGGTCCAGTGCTACTCCCAAAAAGCTACAGATCGCCGTGGACATATATAGTATAAAAGAGGCAGAGCTAACAGTTTCACAATTAGATAAGCACCCACAAGACTGCCTACGTAACGGTGCACCATGCAGGGTCCGAGGTCAGCAAAACATCAGTTTCAACAATAACAAGCTAGTTCCTTAATTCAATGCCCACTCCAGACACCATATCTGGCCGTAACGTCTGATTGTGGTTAGCTGCTCTGTCTACATTTTATGACCGTTGGTTGTGCTTAGATTAGCTACAAGCTGTGTCCTGCTTTTCTGCTTCTACAAAGTTAAGTAATAATTAGCAAAGCTAAGAACATTTCTTCAACAATCCCTCCTTTTATCATACCATGATAATACAGAATCATCATGAGTCGAGGGAGAGGTAGGGGCTTAAAGTAATCATTGAAGCATAATATCTTTTTCTGCCATTGCGCTGTAGCAGCCGCAAGGCCAAGCTAGCAATACATGATTGATTAATCTCAGCTTAAATGTCCCCATAATATTCTGTTCTTAAAATTCTAAAATTCTGTTCTCACAGTCCCCTCTTGACTCTTCTACAACCCTTTTAAGAATCCTTCCCTTGATCCAACCTAGGTGCCTTTAATGGTCTCTATTTGTCTAGAAACAGCCTTCAACACTCGGAGGGGTCGCACTCAATACGTTGTCTGCTTATATCACAAGGGGGCAGCGGGAACCCTGTAAAGGCATACATTTTGCAGGGGCTTCAAATACTTGCTTACAAAATAAAAGGGTGGTACACTTGTACAATTACAAATTCATTTAAACATCACTGTTACATTATTGATTGTATAAACATAATACAATTTCATAAAGTACATTGATCATTCATTTGCTCACTTTAAGTATATATGAAAAGGTTATACAATTACTCTTTTACGGCACAACTAATTGTCCCACCTTTGACAGAGCAAGTTCGAACACTAATTGCTTTTCGGGTAGCTGTCCAACCTGTGTTCATACATCCTCTTGCATCGCCTAATTAATTTCTTAAGTTGCCAAATTAAGTATGTCACATCTAACACCATGATACCCAAAACCACTATCAGGACATGGGAGATGATTCTAAACCAGGGGTGTATCTGCACGTCTGACCCCAGTTACAGAGGTCCTCCTGCAAGGTAGAATCATTTATCTTGTCAATCTCATCTTTTAGCATCTTCAACTGTTGTTCCAGCTTGCAATGGCTTCTAGCTGTTGTCTATCTTCACCCAAGTGTGTGGGCAATGGTTGAATAGTATATTCATAGTCCCGGAAGTAATATGTCAAATCCTCCTTAATACTTTCTGTCACAGTTATCGTTTCTGCCTTTTGTTCATGTATCTCTACCAACTCCATTTTCCCTACTCGGGTTGGTATTTGTGGGTTGAACCAAAATGTACTGTTGCTCACCGGACAAGTCCGTTTATGTCCATACTGGTACTCCTTCGCTGTGGTGGTTAAGCAATATCTCCCCTTTCCCATATAGGCCACATGGGTTAGTCCTGACAATGCTTTCCTAGCCTCCCTGGTGCAATTTACAGTGGCATTAAATCCACATTTTGATTCTGCCAATTTATCTATCGGATGAGGACATATGATCACCTGGTTTTCCAGACTACACTCAGACAATGGACAATGTTGTTTTTTTTTTTTAGAGATGCAGCACTGATACAGGCCCTTCGGCCCACCGAGTCTGTGCCGACCATCAACCACCCCTTTATACTAATCTTGCACTAATCCCATGTTCCTACCACATCCCCACCTGTCCCCATATTTCCCTACCACCTACCTTTCCTCGGGGCAATTTATAATGGCCAATTTACCTATCAACCTGCAAGTCTTTGGCATGTGGGAGGAAACCCACACAGACACAGGCAGAACTTGCAAACTCCACACAGGCAGTACCCAGAATTGAACCCGGGTTGCTGGAGCTGTGAGGCTGCGGTGCTAACCACTGCGCCACTGTGCCGCCCTTACCAATTACCTCTTTTCCAATTTCCATAACATAGGGTAACACATCATTGTATTTTATGTAATCTTTTTATCATTTTCTCATTACCAAATTCCTGTCTCAACAATTGTCACAGTAATATCTTGTACAACTCTTGGGTCTTCTCAGGGCACCAGTCAGGTAGCTGGATATCTGAGAAAATCAATATTACCGGTACCAACTCAAGCTTTACAATATCATATACAATTTTATTCGTTTTTTATTATCGCAGGTCCATTTTCTGGTCCTGTAGTCAATGCAAGGCAAGGGAGACCAGTCACTTGTGGCTGTTGGGTCGTAACCTTACTCGTCGGTAATTCGGATGTGGGGTTAACCATGGGGGTTGGTGCTTCTTGTCTGTTTAATCTCACAACCTGAAATAGGAACTGTCCTTTTTTTACCTTAGAGCTTTAATATCTTGCGCTCGGGGGAGTTCGAGGATTGGCTGCACTCACTTTTGCTCTGTCTCATGCTTTCCCTGTGTTATTACTATTCCCAAATAAGAAACCTTTTCCTTCATTATCGGTGCCATTTTCAGCCTAACTTTCACTCTGACCTTCTGAAGGAAGGTGGAATATCGATGGATTATTATAAAATCCCTGGGAGAGACACGTCCAGATGTACTGTTGTCCCTTGAACGTAAACGCAAATTTATATTGACACTCTTGTGCCAACTGTATGGACCAGAACCCATTACTAATGTTCAACCACTGATTTTGTTATTTTCTAAAACTTTGATTGTCCTCTTAAATATCAGATAGATTTCCCTTTGAGTGCTTTAAATAACCACTCATATCAATTAAATTTTGTTTATTGATTCCAATTTCGTATGCCCAGACTTGGTTGTACTTTTTGTACGTTAAGGACAGAAATGCTTGCAACTATCTTTCCTTCTCAAGCATTTTGTCTCATTGATAAAGATGCTGTGATATTTAATGTCTGCAATTAAGTTTTAAATTCTCAAAGCTGCTGGATCTCTTGTTGTGGCATCAGTTCTCATGTGGCCTTGGAACCTGCCGTCACCTGCTTAAAAAGAATCCATTGTGCTTCTGCCCCTGAGCCCAATGGGTTAATTTGTCCAATTCTATCTGGCAACTTAGAAATGTAAAATTTGGCAATGTCCAATATGTATAAATTTGACTCTCAGCAATGCAAAAAGCTGCAGTGGGTTACGTTCTTTGTTTGTCTCCAAGGGGGCGGAGCAAAACATTCTCAGCTACGTCACTTTACGAAAAAAAAATTTTGATCAAAAAGAACTATCCATTTTAAAATTTTTTGAATCCTTTTGGTATCCTTAGGGTTTATAAACAGCAAAATCATGTGTAACATTTTCAACTTCAAAGGAAAGCATCTCCATCAGGAAAGACAGCATTTTTAGATTAAACTCCAATTGTTTCCAAATTCCAATTCACTGCAATAAATATTTTTTAAAAAAATCAAAACTGCCGATGTTATATGAGTGAGTCCCACGTCCGGAACTTAAGACTCCTCCAAAACATGACATAATAAACTTGAAAGTTCATTGTTGCAACAAATGAAATTTCCAGTTCTTCAACTTAAACAGGTCAATTAACCTTAACAGTATTAATTCAATTCAGACTTATTAACTTATAATACTTATTAACTACACACAACAGAACAGAATAGCACGTGCTTATTTTAAAAGATAGGTAAATTACGTCATTTTTCTTGCTCTTTCTTCAGGTGCCAGCCTGTAATAAAACCAAAAACTAAAGAAAAAGTTATTTAACATTCTTACAACAAACATTTAACACCAGCTTTTTAAACAGACAGAATCTTTCCTATATCTCCTTTGTTTATTTATCTCTCCCTTAAAACAATATAACAGTCAATAAAACATGTCTTCAAATTTAGACTGTAAAATAAAACAATAGCAAAGTTTCCAATTAAAACAATGTTCCAAACCCCAAATTAGATTTCTGCCGGACATCTTCAGACCTTCAAGGCTGAAGCTTATCCCTCAGAAAATTGTTCATTGCCTTTTCACAGTTGCAAAAACAACTAAAAATAAAACTTTAACTTAAAATATAATTCAATTTTATATCCCATTCCCGGGTGCACAATCCTAAATCGAAATGAACACACTCAACAATCACTTTTCACACTCATTCAATTCCAAACAACTTAATAGACTCATGCTTTTAACATTAAAGCCAGACAACAAAGAGTTAACGACAGTCAGTTCTGCAGAACACAAACTGTAAAATCCAGATATTCAATTCATTCGCGGAAGCTTCCTACATTCTCACAGTCGCATCAAAGACACAGTTACTTGTTTTACTCTAAAACATACCTATCTTTAAAACACATATTTATCGTGGCGCTTCTGCGTCTTCTTCGAGGGGGGAAACGGACGTGGGTCGCCTTTCTCCAGAGGACATGGATTACTCGTCCCTGGGGGCAACCCTTCCTTCTTGGAAGCCATTGAGGCCACTCTTATTTCTACTTTCTCAAAACCTTCTAATTTTATGAGTTAATTTCTATGGAATAAACAACATTAACACAAACAAAAGACAAAACCACGCACAAGGAGACAAACAGGCGCAGTTAATGTTAAATGCTCAAGGTCAGCTAACCGGCTCATCCCTGTCTCTTCAGGTCAATGGTATTTTCGTTCTCCAACTCTTGTCACCCGCATCTTTCTCTAGGGCCTGATCAGCGGGTGTACTCAGGAGCCCCGAAAATGTGCCTGTTGGGTCAATTTGGTAATTTAGTTACAGCCCCAGTCATCTCTGTCCCATATCTTGTCACCATATTTTACTCACTTCCCATGTGTGAGAGTTAACTTCGTATACTCAATGGGATCAGGTATTAGCCCCAGCCGACTATGCCTGGTTCCTAAATTTACTGCATTTTCCACTTATCTACTTTTCAACTTCCCTTCGCAGAATTACTCACTTCCCATGTGTGAGCTTAACTTACTCAATTTTGGACCTTTTCTGATCAGGTTTCAGCCAATTCTTCCTTGACCCCTTTGTTCCCTTCGCCCATTTAATTCCTGGCCTTC
Source organism: Heterodontus francisci (assembly GCF_036365525.1). Lineage (NCBI taxonomy): Eukaryota > Metazoa > Chordata > Chondrichthyes > Heterodontiformes > Heterodontidae > Heterodontus > Heterodontus francisci. Next base: position 3,270,410 of record NW_027141093.1, read on the forward strand.
ACGTGGGACCCAATTGTCCTCTTAATTCCGGCTCAGGCTGGGTGATTGGGATATCAGGGTTGCAGAAAACTTGACTTACCCCTGATCCTGTTGATTATTTTTTCACTAGGTTCTTTTGGATCCCGTGAACTCAGGGATCCTGCCAACTACGCCAAACTGTTGGAGAAAATCCAGATTGTGCCCAATTGTTGAACAAATTCTCCGGACTCAGACGTTGAGAACTAACACTTTATTGCATGATATCATGGGGTGGCACACCTTACCTAAAGGCGGTCCAGTGCTACTCCCAAAAAGCTACAGATCGCCGTGGACTTATATAGTATAAAAGAGGCAGAGCTAACAGTTTCACAATTAGATAAGCACCCACAAGACTGCCTACGTAACGGTGCACCATGCAGGGTCCGAGGTCAGCAAAACATCAGTTTCAACAATAACAAGCTAGTTCCTTAATTCAATGCCCACTTCAGACACCATATCTGGCCGTAACGTCTGATTGTGGTTAGCTGCTCTGTCTACATTTTATGACCGTTGGTTGTGGTTAGATTAGCGACAAGCTGTCTCCTGCTTTTCTGCTTCTACAAAGTTAAGTAATAACTAGCAAAGCTAAGAACATTTCTCCAACATGTCACAAACACAAAAAAAAACCTCTTGGGCTGTTTACTTGCTCATTTTTGAAGAAAACATCAGATGAGATACGTTGCTCCAAAATTGGAATACAGTCTAACTTCTGAGTATAGGTAGACAGGTCACTAGGGTATTTTAGAACAGTTCTTTTCAGAAGGCATTGAGAATTAATTTTAGCAGGCATTCTTTAAAGACATGCGATAAGATGAATTAACTCAGTGGACTTCTCAGGGTCTTTTAAAGATTTGCTGGAAAACAAGCTGGGTTGTGGTCTTCTCTCCTTCCTTGACTCTTCTTCAGGCTAACTTTATCAGCTGCTCACTCCAGCAGGTAAAACACACTGACTCTACAACCAAAAGCTTGTGAGTTTTCTGCTGTCTTAGGTGTATGCTGCTGCTGCCGAGCTTGTCCAATCAAGGGGCGCGAATGACTTCACGAACCACATCTCCCTGTTACCATGGTTTCTGTTCTATATTTAACTTGAATTATGTGACAAACAGTAAACATAGTTGCCAAATTGGCTCTTTTGGTGCTCTCTTGAAAAAGAACTGGTCCTACATTTATTCCGTTTGATTATGACTTCTTCAAAAAATATTTTAACAGAAGAAACAGAATCACTTCCATAACAGCATGTACTTTCCCTGAGCTACAGGTTATTGTAAGACTCTCTGGCTGTGTTTATTTTAGGTGATTTTGTATTCAGGTTCTTTCTGAATCCATGTGTTTGCAGATCTTTGTGAGTGAGAGATGTGGAGATATGCTTAAAAAATTTCCCTATAAATTATTCATATCTCCGTCTTTCCCCGAACTTTGTGCAAACACATTAATGAGGGAATCACACACATCAAGCCGTCAAACCTGTCTGCTAAACATTGAAAGGTGACAGTGTTTATTGTAACGGGGTTCCATTTATTCAGACACATCTTGATGATTCACACATGTAATGTATTTGTATATTATATTCATGACATAATGGCGTAAATAAACACTTCCTTGCACTTGCCATGCTTGGTGAACATTTTCTCTGCTGATGCCCCCTGAATATATTAGAGAACATGGTGACGAGGTTGAGATAAAAGTCTGTAAATATAGGCAGCAAACAGCAGCAGGGACTGCAGTGAACAAGATTTACGTGACATATTTGTGCTTCTATTGGTGGGTGAAATAAGATACCAAACACACAAAATCCTACATTTGAGCTCGCGTACAAGATTGCTCTGTCTATGGAGATAGCATCAAAGAATGCTCAGGAATGTTGTCCTATGCCAGTGATGGTAACACACTTCAGGGGAACTTAAAAAAAACTGGTAAAATCGGCTTTCACATAACAGATGAAATTTTGCACAGAGAAGTGTGAAGTGGTACAATTTGGAAGGAAGTATGAGGAGAGGCCATATAAATGAAACATTACAATTCTAAAGTGGGTGCAGGAGCAGAGAGACAATGTCCACCAATGTTAGAAGGATTGAAAAGGTAACGAAGAGCAAACAGGACACTTGGCTTCATTACTAGAGGCATAGAGTAAAAGCATATAAGTTATGCTAAACCTTTATAAAATGCTGGGAATGAATGGCCTCTTCCTGTACCTCCACAGAAAGTTTCCATTCCAGGTTTACACACACTCATCAGGATCACTCTCCACAGATCCCGCCATTCCAGGCTCGGATACCCGCTTCAGGATCACTCTCCACAGATCCCGCCATTCCAGGTTCGGACACCCACTTCAGGATCACTCTCCATAGATCCCAGCACTATGGGCTCGGAGAACCTCTTCGGAGATCCTAACACTCCAGGCACAGACATCCTTTGAGGACCACTCTCCACAGATTATGCCCTCCAGGCTCAGACACCCTCTTCAGAATCACTCTCCATGCATCTCAATCTCCACGCACTGATATCTCCCTCAGGATCAGTTCAAAGAATGTTGCTTGTCACTTATCAGCTCAAGCCTGAATGTTGTTCAGGTCTTGATGCTTGCAGGCACAGACTGCTTCAGTATCTGAGGAGTTGTGAATCATCAGCGAACATTCCCACTTCTGACTTATGTTTAAGAGAAAGCCATCAATGAAACAGCTGAAGATGGTTGGGCCTAGGGCACTACCCTGAGAAACTAGGTATCCAGTCATGAAAGGTGGAGGACAATTAAATAACGAACCAGATGAGGAGGCTCCAAAAACATCCCTATCCTCAATGTTGGTGGAGCCGAGCACGTCAGTGCAAAAGATGAAGCTGAAGCATTTGAAACTATCTTCAGTCAGAAATTGCTCAGTGGATGATTCATCTCGGCCTCTTGAGGTCCCCCGCATCACAGCTTCCAGTTTTCAGCCAATTCGCTTCACTCCACATGAGAGCAAGTAACAGCTGAAGGCACTCGATACAGCAAAGACTATGGGCCCTAACAACATCCCGGCTCTAGTACTGAAGACTTGTGCTCCAGAACTAGCTGCGCTCTCAGCAAGCTGTTCCAGTCGAGCTACAACACAGGCGTCTACTCAACAATGTGGAAAATTGCCCAGGTGTGCCCTGTCTGTAAAAAAGCAGGACAAATGCAATCTGACCAATTGCCGCCCCATCAGTCTACTATTAATCATCAGAAAAGTGATGGAAGATGTCACCAACAGTGCTATCAAGCACCACACACTTAACAATAATCTGCTCATCGATGCTCAGTTTAGATTCTGCCAGGGTCTCTCAGCTCCAGGAAATAATTTGGCAGATAGAGTATAATGTGGGAAAATGTGAGGTTATCCACTTTGGTAGGAAGAATAGAACAGGAAAATATTATTTAAATTGTGAGAGATTACAGAATGCTGCGGTGCAGAAGGATCTGGGTGTCCTCGTACATGAATCACAAAAAGTTACCATGCAGGTACAGAAAATAATTAGGAAGGTAAATGGAATGTTACCCTTTATTGCAAGGGGGATGGAGAATAAAGTAGAGAAGTGTTGCTACAAATGTACATGGTGCTGGTGAAACCACACCTAGAGTACTGGGTACAGTTTTGGTTTCCTTATTTAAGGAGGGATATACTTGCATTGGAGGCAGTTCAGAGAAGGTTCACTAGATTTAGTCCAGTGATGAAGGGGTTGTCGTATGAGGAATGTTGAGCAGGTTGGACCGATAGTCATTGGAGTTGAAAAAAATGAAAGGAGAACGTATTGAGACATATAAGATTCTGAGGGGGCTTGACAGGGTAGATGCTGAGAGGATGTTTCCTCTCGTGGTGGAATCTAGAACTAGGGGACACAGTTCCAGATTTAGGGGTTTTTCATTTAAGAAGGAATTTCTTCTCACAGAGGGTCATTAGTCTTTGGAATTCTCTACCGCAGAGAGCAGTGGAGGCTGGGTCATTGAATGTCTTCAAGATTTGTATCTACAAGAGAGCCAAGGGTTATGTGGGCAGGCAGGAAAGTGGAGTTGAGGTCATGATCAGGTCAGCCATGATCCTATTGAATGGCGGAGCAAGCTCGAGGGGCCAAATGGCCTACTCCTGCTACTAGTTCTTCTGATCTTCTGTTCTTATGATCTAATTGCAGCTTGGTCCAAACAGAGACGAAAGAGTGGAATTCCAGAGGAGAGGTGAGAGTGATTGCCCTTGAGTGAGTGTGGCATCAAGGATCCCTCGCAAAATTGAAGTCAATGGGAATCAGGGGGAAAACTCTCCACTTGCTGGAGTCGTACCTCGCACAAAACAAGATGGTTGTGGTTACTGGAGGCCAATCGTCTCATCCCAGGACATTGCTTCAGTAGTTTCTCAGGGTAGTGTCGTAGACCCAAACAAACTCAGCTGTTTCATTGACGACTTTCTCTTCAAAATAAGTCAGAAGTGGGAATGTTAGGTGATGATTCACAACTCCTCAGTTGAAGCAGTCTGTGCCTACAAGCAGCAAGACCTGAACAATATTCAGGCTTGAGCTGATAAGCGACAAGCAACCTTCTGGACACACAAGTGCCAAGCAGTGAACATCTCCAATGAGAGATATTTTGATATTCAGAAGCATTATCATCATTGAATCCCCCACCATCAATATGTTGGGGGTTACCATTGACCAGAAACTAAACGGGACCAGTCACATCTATGCTGCGGCTACAAGTGCAGGTCAGAGATTAGGAATTCTGCAGCAAGTATCTCAAGGCACAAGTCAGGAGTGGGATGGAATACATCCCACTCAACAATACTCAAGCAGCTCAATTCCATCCAGGACAAAGCAGCCCACTTGATCGCCACCTAACCCACCACCTTAAACATTCACTCTCTCCACCACCAGTACACAGTGGCTGCAGTATGTACCATCTCTATATGCACTGCAGTAACTCGTCAAGTATCCTTCAACAGCACCTTTCAAACCCTTAAACTCTACCACCTCGAAGGACAAGGGCAGCAGATGCATGGGAACTCGCCATCTCCAGGTTCCCCTCCAAGTCACTCACCATCCTGACTTGGAACTATATCGCCATTTCTTCACTGTTGTTGGGTAACAATCCTGGAACTCCCTCCGCAACGGCAGTGTGGGTGTTCCTGCACCACATGGACTGCAGCAGTTCAAGACGGCAGCTCACCACTACATTCTCAAGGGCAATTAGGGATGGGTAATAAATGCTAGCCTTATCAGCGATACTCATATCCAAGAATGAATAAAAAACAAATCACTCTCCACAGATTCCCCACAATCTGGGCTTGGACAATCGCTTCAGGAGCACAGAACTTTATATAACTGCAACATGAGTTCCAAACTTCATATTCCGTTCGCTTTTCACATTATTTTTCTACCAGTCCACTAGCTTTTAGTAATTCTGTATTCGGGTCTCGGCTCCTCCACAGTTTCTAACATCTCACCTCTTACAAAAAAACACTCTGATCTATCTTTCGTCGGTACTACATGACCCCACATTTTAAACTTCATCTGTCAAAGCATTGCTCATTCACTTAATCTATCAAGAAGATTTGAAAATAAATTTCTTGCCAAAGGATAATGTTCTGCTTCTGCTCCCTCGCCGTTTGCTTTTCCCGTTAGTCTTTCACTTGGTGTAAATCCACAGAAAGTAAAGATGGAAGGATGGGAGGGAGGGAAAATCTTGCTCCGTTTCGTGATCCCAATTTGATCTTCATTCCAGTCCAATTTGGGTGAAGAATCCCAATTGTCTGTCTCAATTTTAATAATATATAAACAATTCTGGAATCACCATCTGGAAATTGACAAGAACAGGTTTCCAGGCTGACTTTATGCAAAAAGTCCCCCATTGGAAACAATGCACTAAACAGCTCACAAACTAACAACAAGGATGCGATTCAAACCCATGCGTGCAGAACACAATGGATTAGCCATCCATTGCCTTAACCTTGCAGCCACCTTAACAGTTGCACAAGCATGGCAGTCACCTTCAGTGCAACTCCTGGCTGTGCAGCCAGCTGCAGTGACCTAATGGTTCAGACGTCTGAGTGATGTTAATTATGATGTGATCAAATGATTGTATGTTCCACTCTTTCCGTGGTGGGTTTTCACACTGAGTGGAAACGTGTTGGACATGGTCTGGAAATGTTTCACACCGCTCCATTCCCTGTTTCATTTACTTACAGAAGGTATATTTCCATCATTACACAACCCATAAGATGAACTTTTTTCAAAAGACTTCAGTGTATTTAACTCTGTGTCCAACACTGTGAGGCAGCTTTCTGTGTTTATAAAGAGTGTAATTTATTGACTGGTCTCTTGGATCTTGGATCAAACAGGGTAACAGACAGAGGTCTGTGTGCAGAGGGTTTGGAGGTGAGCTCTGATTCCTCACCCTTTCTGGATTGTGAGGAATAAAGAATGATTGAGAGAGAGAATGTGGGAGAAGGGATGATGGAAGAATTTTTCCATGAACCTGAATAAAAGTGTCTCAAACACAAGATATCAAGAGCAGAACATTAACATAATCTGAGTTCCGCGATCTGGTCGGGTCCCATTCCCCTGAAGTGAGGAATGAACGGGTGGGGAAATTCCGCCTGGAGTTATATTTGTCTCCAATGAAGATGAGTTCACAGTGAGGATGGAATAGCTCAGTTGGGAGAACATTAGATTGAAGAACCAGGATACAATCCCTGGTTTCATCAGTTTTAATTTGGTGTCTCCATCAATTTAAGTAGAGAGAATCAGAGGGGAGATTTTCCACTCTTGACCCCATGGGCTGAATTTTAAACTAACGGTGCGGCTCTCGGCAGAGACACCGGAAGCGGGTGTCGTCACCACACAAGTGAAATGTGGCCGACCGACCCCGATCATGGAGCAGCCGACCAATTAATGAAGGGGAGGGGTGGGGCCCATGTAAACAAGGACCAGAGGTAGGGAACGAGGTGCCGATGGCACCGACATCTGACACAACGGCAGGTGCTGGCACCATATTTAAAGGGCTGCCAGCCCTGCATTCACTGCTGCCTGGTTTAAAGGAGTGTCTTCCTGAGAGCCCTCTGCTGTCCCAGAACCCGTTCTGCTGCCTCTGCTATCCCAGGACCCATACTGCTGCCTCTGCTGCCCCAGGATCCGTTCTGCTGCCTCTGCTGTCGAGGACCCGTTCTGCTGCCTCTGCTGCCTGTTGAGTAAGGAGCTGAATGCGAGCCTGCAGTGACCATGGTCCCACGGTTTAGCGATGCTTCCCTGCAGGTTCGCCTCCAGGTGGCAAGAGAAAGGTGGAAGATCCTCTTCCCCAGGGGTGGGAGGTGGAGACCTGTCCACCAGACCAAGCAAAGCTAGCTGGAGATAGTCGGTGAGGTCAGCAGACGTGGGGTCACCCCCAGAACATGGATCCAGGACAGGAAGTGGGTCAATGACCAGATCCGGGTTGCTCAGGCGACAACTCAAAACACTTTGGACCCTTTGGACATTGCATGTGGTAGAGTGAGAGGGAGTGTTTGGTGGAAAGGGAGTGACCACCCAGTCATGTGTATTGGGGAAGGGCAGCAGGACATGCTGCCTGAGGCTTGGCTGCATTTCGGTGAGAGGCGCACGTCAGTCATTGTATAACCTCACACAGTCCCTTGAGAGGGGCCACATGCAGGAGGAATACGTGTGTCCCCATCATGGACTGCTGGATATCACCATCAGAGATGTTGGGCTTGTCCCCGCTGGGAGACTAACTTTGTTCATCATTGTGGCTGCAGGAGAAGACATCCCACAATTGGAAAGAGCGTGTCAAGACTGGCGGTGGAGTGCCTTATCTCCATGTCCTCATCCCGATGGAGGAGGAGGCCATAGAACTGGCTGGGCAGCAAAGCAGCTGCTCCACAGCTGATGGAGAGACAGGGTCACCTACCCAAGAGAGTGAGTGAACATCTCCTGGGGCACAAGGGAGCATCCGCTGCAAAGGAGCCACACTGCTCATCTGTTCACCACTGCATCAATGGAGCTGCACAGTAGGGGTGGTTGGAATGTCGTGATGGGCAGACCCTAACATTTCAATGTCCCTGTTTTCACATGCAGGCCCGGATGAACGACAAAAGCAAAGAGCTGGAGAGACTGGGGGACAGCCGGACACGTCTGAGGAGGAGGAGCAAGCCTCAGAGGGTGCACCATCACCTCATTCCCCTGCACCCTCCACCAGCACAGAAACCCTCATGTTGGTGGGTATCCGTTCGCGGTTAGACTATGGCATACAAACTGATGAGCACACCACAGACAGGCCCGGGCAGCTGGCGGAGGCTGTGACAGCCGAGGCCACTGGGAGTTGGTGGTTTGTGGGAGGCCAGGCCCATGCTGTGCCCTAGGCTGATGACGTGCCGCTTGTGTCACCAGCAACACGGGAAATGCTGCAGCTGCAGTGAGAGGTCAGGCAACATCTGGCAGAGTTGCCGGAGGTTATGTGTACCCAAGTTCGGATGATGGAGGAGTCCATCCAGGCCTTGCATGTTGTACTGTCTCTGATGGGGGTGTGTCTGGCTTCCTTCCTTGAGAGATTGGTGACTCTGATGGAGAGCCAGATCCAGCCGACCAATCAGTGGCTGCCGGAGATGTGCGCAGACCTGCACTCCATCACTTTGTCCATGAGCTCCATCCAGCGGTGACAAGGTGAGAGGAGGGACGAGGCACCTGAACTCTTCACCAGGTCCACATCCCTCTCAGGTCAGCAGGGAGGTACAAGTGTGTCTTATAAGGGGGAGGAGCAGCTGGCTGCTACATCTGGGGTCTCCTCTCAGGGTGCTCCTGGTGTGGACAGTAATTCCAAAGTCCCTCTGCCAGTGACACCAGTGATGCCAGCACCTCCATCATCCTTGATGACAGAGGGGGTCCCTGTACCTGTGCAGGAGGCGCTCAGTGTGCCAGGGCCCTCCAGGCCTCAGGCAGCCAGAGGACGGTCGCCAATGTCATCCCAAGCCATGGAGCAGCAAGGTCAGCAGCCTGTCTCCACCTCAGCTGACAGAGCAGGGGGAGCACCACGTAGGAGCACCCGGAAAAGATTTAAGAAGAGCACCTAGATTCACTGAGGGGTTCACGGGTGAATGTACATTCCAGATGGATAGGGTTGTGTTTGGTGTCACACAGAATAAAGAAATTATGTTCTCTCACTATGTCTCCTTCCTATTGTTGATGCCCTTTGGGACTTCATTTAAACCCTTCCTCCCAAGGGGCTGGAAGTGAGGGACCAAGCCCTGAGTTCACAAAGCTTCAGCCTTGCCCCTGTGCGATGTGTACCTGGGCACTGTAGTGTGGAAGGAAAGAGGTGACAACAGGGCTGCTTAAAGCTCAGGCTTTATTGCCTTGGTTCCAGAAGGTGGTAAGGCTCAAAGGAAACGTGAATGTATAAGGGTGTCTCGTGTCTCCCTTGTGTGTATCTCATGGTGGCTTTCCTGCTGTGCCTGAGGTCCTTCATCTGGCACTGCCTGAGCAGCATCCTCCTCCACATCCTCATCATCAGAGGAGCCATCACGCTCCATGATATCCTCATGAGTCAACACCTCACCCCTCTGTAATGCCAGATTGTGCAGTGCACAGCAAAACACCACGATATGCGAGACCCTCGCCGGGACATACTGAAGGGCTCCACAGGAACAATCTAAGTGCCTGAATCTCATCTTCAGGAGACCAATGGCCTCTTTGTTGGTCGCTCGGGTTGACCCGTGGCAGGTGTTGTACCTCTCCTCTGCATTCTTGTGTGGGTTCCTCACAGGCGTCAGTACTCATGTTCTCACTGGGTTGCCCTTGTCTCCAAGGATCCATCTCAGAAAGCGCATGGGGCCACGGAAAAGTTCTGGTACCTGCGACTGCCTTGGTATGCAGGCGTTGTGACTGCTTCCCGGGATTTGTGCACACACCTGTAGGATGCATTTGTGATGGTCACAGACCAGTTACACACTGAGCAAGTGGAAGCCCTTCCTGTTGAAGGCTGCTGGCTGGTCTGCGGGAGCCTTGATGGTCACATGGGTGCAGTCAATGGCATCCTACACCTGGGGGAATCCAGCGATGGCCACGAATCCTATAGCCCTTTCAGCTTGACTGTTTGGATCAATGTGCACATCGTCACCGGCCCTCCTGAACAGGAGATTGGTGACCTCCTTGATGCACTGATTCACCACAGACTGTGAGATTCCACACATATCTCCAGTGGATCCCCGCAATGATCTGCTGGTGTAGACGTTCAGTGGCACGGTGACCTTCAGTGACACTGGCATCAGGTGCCCACCAAGTCCCATCATGGCAGAAAGATCAGTGACAACCTCCGTTGAGAGGCGCAGTCTGTGGAAACACTCTCACTCGGACATCTGCAGGTAGTTGAACCTCGGCTGACGTGTTCCTCTGCCTCCTTCTCCTGCCTCCTGTTCGAGGCTGGCCCTCCTGTGGGCACCCAAGCTGCTGTGGTGTCCCTGCTGGTGCCTGCACCTCCCTCCCTCCCTCTCGACTCCTCCTCCTCTTCAATGGGAGCCTCGAATCCAGGGTGAATGAGGGCCATGACAGGTTGCCCCTCCCTGAGTGCAAGGCCTTTACAGTAAACAACACCCAGCCACATTTACCTCACTTGTCACCCTCAATGAAGTGGCACTGCCCCAATGGCACCCTGGTGTTGTTCCCTCTGCAGAGCTGGCACATTGGCCCCCACTCCTGACAGTGTTTCCCGATGCCCTTTCCCCCTCCACCCTTGCTGCCAAGTTACGCTGCCTCACCCGATAGCTTCCCAGTGAAGACAACACTCAGCTCCCACCTCCCAGTCACCTCCTTGAACAAGGCGAGTCTCTGAAGCCCCGTGGTTCCCGTGCACTATTATTTCAATTGAACCCAGTGAATAAAATTGCTGACAATTGGACTCATAAATACTTTAAATGCCTTCTTGCCATGTGGATGTGCGAAGTCTGCCCTCCATGTCAGCCGCCGACAGAAAAATCCGGTCCGACGTCTTCCATCCCTATCTTATACACCCTCCCCAGCCTCCATTCCCGTCTCCAACGGTCCCTTAAAATTCTGGCCCATGTCTCTAAGACTAATGGGAGTGAAACTACATCTGCTCCTTAGACTGAACAGGGAGAGCTGCTCTCTCTGTGTTTCAAGTGAATGAATCTGATCTTTACCTTGTCTTACTGGAACGTTCACTGTCTAGAAATGTCTGTTTGAAAATGTTTTCCTGTTATATTAATGGAGCAGAGGAGCAGATGTGAGGTACTGTTGAACAGAGAGGTTTGGAAGTGGGTGAAGGGGTGGAGTGACGGTGTGTGTGAGAGGTGCAGTGAGTTGGCCATTCTCAATCGAGTGTCAGGAATGAAGGTCAGAGGAACAGACCAGGCTGGAAACACAGAAAGAGCGAGGAGAAGCTGGTGTGAAAAACAGAGATTAAACAACAGGCTTGTTCAGTTGGTTTGGGTCTGGTGTTTAGAATACCCGGAATCTGGGTTCACTTCCCTTCCAACTCAAGCAATTGTACCAACATTATGTTCATAAAACCATAGAATGATACCCAAAGAAGGAGACCATTTGGTCCATTGTGTCAATGCTGTCTCTTTGGTTGTGCTATCCAATTAGTTCTGATGCTCAGCTTTTTCCTGTAATCTGTACATTTTCCTTCCAGTATTTATCCCTATTGCTTTTCAAAGTTACTACTGAATCTGCTTTCAAGTCCTGATCAGACAGTGCATTCCAGATCACAACACATCACCGTACAAAAAAATCATTCCTCATTTCGCCTCTGGTTCTTTTCTCAATCACCTGATAAATACATCCTCTGGTTACTGACCCTTTTGCCACTGGAAACAATTTCTCCTTATTTAACTTATTGAAAACCTTCTTGATGATGTCACATACTGGACTGCCAGTAAAACTGAAGCCCATGGAATAAAAGGGACAATGACAGCATGGATATGAAGTTTACAGACTGATAGGAACATAGGAGCAGGAGCAGGCCATTCAGCCCATTGAGCCGACCCCGCCATTCAATATGATGATGACTGATCGTCCACTTCAATGCCTTTTTCCCACACTATCTCCATATCCCCTATGTCATTTGTATTTAGAAATCTGTCAATCTCTGCTTTAAACATACTCAATGACTGAGCTTCCACAGCCCTCTGGGGTAGAGAATTCCAAAGATTCACAACCCTCTGAGTAAAGGAATTTCTCCTCATCTTTGTCCTCAGTGATTTTCCCCTTATGTTGAAATTGTGTCCCCTGGTTCTAGATTCCTCAACCGGAGGAAATAGCTTCATCAACCTGTCTATCCCTTTAAATACATGGTCAGTTTCAATGAGATCACCTCTCATTCTTCGAAACTCTAGAGAATACAGTCCCAGTTTCCCCAAAATCTCTTCATAGGACAGTCCCGCCACCCGGGGAACAAGTCTGGTGAACCTTCGTTGTACTCCCTCGATGGCAATGATATTCTTCCTAAGGTAAGGGGACCAAAACTGCACACAGTATTCCAAAGTGCAGTCCAACCAAGGTTATATACAATTGAAGCAAGACTTCACTACTCCTGTACTCAAATCCTCTTGCGATAGAGTCTAATATGTCATTCGCCTTCCTAATTGCTTGCTGCACCTGCATGTTAGCTTTCAGTCACTTACTGACAAGGACACCCAGGCCCCTTTGTCCATCTACACTTTCTAATCTCTTACCATTTAAGAAATAATCTGCACATCTGTTTCTCCTACCAAAGTGGACAACTTCACATATTTTCACATTATATTCCATGTGCCACTTTCTTGTCCACTCACTAAGTCTGTCCAAATCCCCTTGAAGCCGCTTTGCATCTTCCTCACAACACACATTCCCACCTAGTTTTGTGTCATCTGCAAACTTGGAAATACTACATTTGGTCCCCACATCCAAATCATGTGAACAGCTGGGTCACAGTATGGTGGTGAACAGTTGTATTTCTGTCTGGAGGAAGGTTTACAGTGGGTTCCCCATGGTTCCTCATAACCTCAGTTATGTGCAGAGACTGGAAAAGCTGGGGTTGTTCTCCTTGGAGCAGAGCAAGTTCAGAACAACTTTGACAGAGTTAGAATCAAGGAATCAAATGGTTACAGTACAGAAGGAGACCATTCAGTCCATCATGTCCATGACAGCTCTTTGCAAGAGCAAATCAGCTAATTCCACTCCTCTGCCCTTTCATTGTAACCCTGCAAATTTTCTCTATTCAGGTGTTTATCCAATTCCCTTTTGAAAACCACGATTGAATCTGCCTCCAGCACACTCTCAGGCAGTGTATTCCAGATCCGAACCACTCACTCTGTCCCACACCCCTGGTACCATTGCAGAAAATCTCTTCTGTTCATTTCATCCCTCATAAATAATTGAACTGAAATGTTTATTCGGAAATGCACAACATAAAAAGGAGAGAGAAATAAATGCTGAGCAAAATATAAGTTAATGTTTGGAAGGTAAAAAGAGCAAAAGATGTAACTTTTATTCTGGTTGAGTGAGAGGAATATATCACACTTTGGGGCTTTTGTAAGAGGATTTATTGATAAACCTGGGATTTGAGAGGAAGCTGGTTCATGGTTTACAGAACAAATTCAGCCCCTGGGATGGAGCCAACAGCTGCACTGTCCAATAACAGACAGGACGGGGACACTGTCTCAGGCATGGTGAGCTCAGTCATTGAAAGCATGAAACTCTGAATCTCAAGTTTTTGGGTTTGAGCCCCACGGTGGGTGTCTTTTATCTCCTTTGTAGGCTGATTTTACAGGCATTCTCCATCTCTGAATTCCTCGGCAGAGAGTTCAAGGAGTGTTTGAAATGAGATTCAACAGCAGGATGAGAAAGTCTCTCCTTGATTCAGGACTCTTACCTCTCTGCAGCATCTCGCTGCTGAAGTCTGAACTTGGTCTCATTTCATTCTCAGCTCAGGGTCAGTGTGGACCAATGGGACTTCTGGCTGTCTCCCACTTCACAATCCATCAGTGCTGAGAAAGCAATGGGGAATATTACTCACATGTTGTAATGTTTTATAAATACTTGAATGTATTTCACACCGTGTCTAACAGTGTGAATCTCCCCTGGTATATCAGCTCACCAATACTTCAACAGAACATTCACATAATGTGAGCTCTGAGATCTGTTCGGATCCCATTCCCAAGACCTGGAAAGTGGGATTGGGCTGTATCGCTCTTTTTCAGCTGGCACATACACGATTGCTAAATGGTCTCAGTCTGTGCCATAAATTTTCACCATTTTCTTTGTTCTGTGAAGTGAGGTGTGATTGGGAGGGGCAATTCCACAAGGGTTATATTTTCTACCAAAACAATGACACAAGGGATACTTCACTTTTTTATTCATTCATTCATGCGATGTGGGCGTTGCTGGCTAGGCCAGCATTGACCGCCCATCCTTAATTGCCCTTGAAAAGGTGGTGGTGAGCTGCCTTCTTGAACCACTGCGGTCCATGTGGGGTAGGTACACCCACAGTGCTGTGAGGAAGGGAGTTCCAGGATTTTGACCCAGCGACAGTGAAGGAACGGCGATATAGTTCCAAGTCAGGATGATGTGTGGCTTGGAGGGGTACTTGCAGGTGGTGGTATCCCCTGCATTTTCTGCCTTTGCCCTTCCAGGTGGTAAAGGTCGCTGGTTTGGAAGGTGCTGTCGAAGGAGTCTTGGTGCATTGCTGCAGTGCATCTTGGAGACGGTACACACTACTGCCACTGTGCGTCGATGGTGGAGGGAGTGAATGTTTGTAGATGGGGTGCCAATCATGCGGGCTGCTTTGTCCTAGATCATGTTGAGATTCTTGAGTTGGAATTGCACCCATCCAGGCAAGTGGAGAGTATTCCATCTGACTCTTGACTTGTGAATTGCAGATGGTGGACAGCCTTTGGGGAGTCAGGAGTCATGGATGAGTGAGAGGAATATATCACACTTTGGGGCTTTTGTAAGAGGATTTAATCATAAACCTGGGATTTGAGAGAAGCTGCTTCATAGTTTACAGAACAAATTCAGCCCCTGGGGTGGAGCCAACAGCTGCACTGTAATTACTCACCTCAGGATTCCAAGCCTCTGACCTGCTCTTCCAGTCACGTTATTTGTATGGCTTCCCATTGTAACCCCCATGATGTTGATAGTGGGGGATTCAGTGATTGTAATGTTATTGAATGTCAAGGGGAGATGGTTAGATTCTCTCTTGTTGGAGATGGTCATTGCCTGGCACTTGTGTGGTGCGAATGTTACTTGCCACTTATCATCCCAAGCCTGTGAGACTGAAATAGCTCAGTTGGGAGAGTGTTCGACTGAAGATCCCTGGTTCAATCTGGGGTTTTGGCAGTTCTCCTTTATTCTGCATCGCCATTTAGTTTTGACTCTCGAATTGCACAATTTACACTGAAATTATTTACCCAACTCTGAAGGTTGGATTGGAATAGAGAGATATCAAGGATGGGAGATATTTACATTGTCTGCTTTAGCTTATTCTCTATCTCCTTGTGTCCTTTTCCCCAGTTTCTGACTCTCTCGGGGCCGGGTGAACATTTGATTTGCTGCATTTGTCCCAAACTGAAGCCTTTTCCACATCTCTGGGGGGTCAGACTCACTCTGTCTGTTTTTGCTGCTCGTGACCATTAACGAGAACAGGCCACGAGTTCAACGTTTATCAGCAAACGGAAGATAATTGGAATGAATTCTGTGTTACTCCAGACCAGTGACAAAGATACAATGGATGTTATTCAAAATAAGTTTCCTCTGACATTTTATGTAAACTTGTTTGCATCTAAAAGTTGGATTTTAAGTGTTACAAAAATGTGTCAAATTAATGACTGACCATGTGACAGCGCACATGGGGATCAAATCCACAGCCTTGTTGTTATCAACACTGCGTCCTAACCAACTGAACTAAGCGGCCTATAGACAGAGCCAGGTATGGGTTTGAGCCGCACGCTGGGCGGTTTGTGTTTTATTTCTCACGCTGGGTGACAGAGCGATTGTACAAACAATGGACACATCACATCCCTGAAACATTGTTCTGATATAAAACAGTGTGAAATAAGAACTGAGCATGGAAATGGAACGGAACCAGAAATCAGGACTTTAATCTATTAAAGTTGATCTTGAAATTCAAACATTCACTGAACATTCCAATAGAACGAACTTTCTTCTGAGATAAAATCCAGGAACTTGAGCTGCTTTAAAACATAACTGAGCCTGATGTGATTTGAACACACAATCTTCTGATCTACAGTCAGACACGCTACCGTTGCATCACAAGCTCACAGATAAAGCAAAGTCTTCCATTCCTGACAGATTTACTTCTTGTTTAGATTCAGTGATTGAAATTAATTCAATCCTCATCTGACCTCCGCTCTGGAAAGGCCTGCTACCCGACCTGAACCCGACGGGACCCGACGACCTGTGTCGGGTTCGGGTCGTGTCGGGTCGCTCTTCCGGGCTTTCAGGTTCGGATCAGGTTGGGTCAGGTTCAGGTCAGGCTGGGTCCAGGTTAGGCTAGGTCCGGGTGTGACACTCACAGTATGTATTAAATTTTGCTCTGCTGGGAAGTTGAGTTTAATAAGTGTCAAAAGTTGAAAAGCCAACCTCAGCTGGGAGTCTGGGACGTCAAGGAGGGAAACTCTGAGTCTGCTCAGTGAGCAAGTGAGCATCTCTATGATATCATTGCGCTCATGCTGCAGCTTCCTGTAGATTCGGAATCGGGAGGTAGGTAAAGTGAACATTCCGGTGGTCGGGTAAGGCTCGGGTTAGTTTGGGCGTGGGAATAAATGGAGATACTCGGGCCGGGTCGGGCTCGGGTCCAATGTGGTTCTGTCAGGTTCGTGTCGGGTTTTTTTCCTGACCTGAGCAGGCCTTTACCGCTCTGTCAGTTCAGTGCCTTATTTAAACTATTCCTTGGAGTTCTGTTTTACAGGGTCTCGGCTGTTTAAGTGTTTCCCAGACCCACTACTCTGATTAATCAGACATTTTGCTGCTAAATGCTGCTGCTACAATTGAAATGTAAAAAAGAATTTCCAGTGACCTGCAACCAATGGACAAATACATTTCAGAAAGATAAAGCTCATTCACCAATCCACAAATGTGTATTTCTGCTTCTATTTATAAACAACTCCTTCTCTCCACTATGAGAACAATACAATCACTACAGTTATTTGAAAGTTAGTATAAGATGTTCCAGTTCATCAATTTTAAAACTGCAGCAGGTATTTTCCAGAAAACTTCTCTGTTGGAACCTCAGTCCCATTTAGATTGAAAGTGGACAATTAATGTATTCACTTGTTCATTGTGGACAGGTGTCTGACTTCGAATAAATCTCATTAACTTTCAATGAGGTGGCAGTATTTCTGTGCTCCCATTTTACACAGTCTGTCCTGTTCATGCACCATGTTTTTATTCTCCTCTCCCATTCGCCACAGGATACAGATTACAAGCATCATCAATCTAGCTGTTGAAAAGCATTGGAAGAATCTGGTCACACAGGTATTGAAACATTCATTATCTGCCATTTTACAAGTTGGTTGCTTTAAACACAATACAATGTGCAATCATCTTGAAAAGAGATTCTCTTCAATATCCAATACAAATTGAATTACAAACCTGACAGAG
This sequence comes from Heterodontus francisci, assembly GCF_036365525.1. Classification (NCBI taxonomy): domain Eukaryota; kingdom Metazoa; phylum Chordata; class Chondrichthyes; order Heterodontiformes; family Heterodontidae; genus Heterodontus; species Heterodontus francisci. The sequence continues at coordinate 3,288,035 of NW_027141093.1, forward strand.
AAACACAGGAGAACAAGTGACGAGTGAACACAAACCTCATGGTGCTCATTTTCAGATTTATTGCAGTCATCTTACAAAACAAGTGAAAGAATATTCCTGTGAAATGATTTGGAACGTCGGTGTGACTTTTGTTGGTGCCTTTCTTTGCTCTGTTGGTGAAACTTTCTTGCACCTGACTCCTGTTCATGTCTCTGTTTCCTCTATTGAATGAGGAAGGAGATATTTGATCAGAAATCAACTGGATTGTGTACCTTTGAGAGGGGATTTCTGCACCATCAGGGCTGGAAACAGGAGTGAGTGAAAGACACTGTGTGGAGTTTGATTTTGTACAGAGGGAGAGCAAATCTAACAGGGCTGTGAGATATTGGCCTGGATTTTACAGCCCCATTGGCGGCGAACACTGAGACTTTCACTGCTATTGAGGGTCTGAACAGCACTGCAACTGCCGGTACATGCACACACTAACACCAGCATCTGGAAGTTGTGGTGGTGCGAAATGTGCTCAGAAGGAGCCTCTGATCATAATCGCACCAGCCCACTCTTTAAAGTGACAGGGACCTGTAGTTCAGCAATTTGGGCTCATTGCCCACAATGTATCCTGATTTTTACCTTGGTTGGATTGGAGCCGGTACCAACAGGCTCAGGGCCTGCTCGGGAAGGACTTTTCTGTTGACACAACAGCTCCACTATTCCAGGAAGACACCGGCAGCAGCAGGGGTCAACTTTCAGAGGGAGTTCAGACATTTTAAATGTTGTATTTTGTTTCTTAGTTGTATGTAACTTTTTAGCATAGCCTTATCAGAGTTCTTAAATTTATATCTGACTTTTTATTAACAAGATTGAAGTGCTTTTAAAAGATCTCTAAATGTATATGCATTTTCATCAAAGATTTACCTGGCTTCTTTGTAAAGACTCGAGTAAGATTGAAGTGACTTTTAAAAACTACATCTTATCCTTTAAAATCCCGCTTCCATGTAGATGACATTGGAAGATGGCTTCAGAATAACTTCGACTATCTTTCTAACAGGTACTGCAACAGCTTAAGTCCTACTTTCTGCAAAAGCTGGTGAATTACGAAGTAACAATGGATTGAACATTTTATAAACTGTTGATGCAGATGGGATTCAAACTCACACATGTAAAACAGAAGGAATTAATAATCCATCATCTTAACCTCTCAAACACCTCATCACCCAGCTTTGTGCCAGTAACCCATCACATGTCTTTTTTGCCTCTACGGAAATTTGGGCAGGACGGTCACCTACAGCTCAGACCCTGACTGTGCAGCCAGATGTGCAATGATGGAAATGCAGCTTCTGTAAGTAAATGGAATTTCCATCACATCAGGTGATGGCCTGTTGGGAATGGAGTGGTGTGAAACATTTCCAGACCATGTCCAACACGTTTCAACTCAGTGTGAAAACCCACCACTGAAAGACTGGAACATACAATCATATCATCACATCATTATTAACATCACTCAGACACCTGAACCATGAGGTCACTGACGAAGTCATGATAACTTCTAATTTCTCATGAAATGACAACTGAACTAACTGACTGGAAGAATTGCTTTAACTCCACGTGATCAGAGAGGCACAGCCTCAGACCGACTTGGCAGATGAATATTGATTGAATAATTTCAGTGTGAGGAATGTTCCAGCATCATAAACCAGGGGAACGTGCTGACTGAGCTGTGTCTTCATCTCTTCTGGGCAGTCGGACAGTTCACCCTTCATTCTGCTCTGATTCACTTTCCCAAAGTGGATCGACAGATTCTCAAATCTGGAGACTGGGTTTTCTTATTTTGTTCCTTTTGATTTTTCTTGCTCCTGAATGATAATATATTCTAAACCTCGGATCAACCCTCCCCTTTGAGTCGTGTTATAGTCTTGGTTAAAAGAGACACAAAACGACACAAACACTCTGAAACATACAACACGGTCACACTTTCCTTCAGTGAGATTAATGTTGAGCTGTTTTCCAGGTTAAATGCAACTGCAAACACATTGCTCTCAAAGAAATTGTAGCGGATTGAGTTGCCGTTGAAATATTAGCACTGAACATCTGTATGAGCAGGAACAGCCATTTCAAACTCACATCCTTCACAAAGGCAACCACTGAGCTGTTTTCTTTTGTGAATAAAATTCATAAGAAAAGTTAAAGTTCACAAGAAAACATATGTAAACGATTGACAGCTAAACTTTTGAAGCAAGGATATGAATCCACGATTTTCTGATTATTAGACAAACACTCGAACCAATTAAGCTACTGAGCCAGATCACAAATGCTGTGACAACTAAGGGCAGAGGAGGGCACTCTTTATTCTCATCCCACTTCTCCACAGGTCACAACATCTATTTTAACTTTTCCCACTTACTGATACATTCAGTCATGTACTCTATTTTTCCCAGAAGAGAAGACACTGACCAGGTTTCTTTAATGAACAACAAAATTATCCACTTATTGTCGAATAAGTTTTAACTAGTCATGAAGTGAAGCATAAACACACAGGTGGAAATTTTAAAAGTTCCTTTTTCACCTTGAACAACTTTTAAAGTCCTTTTTTTTGTCTTCGAGCCACACGCGCGCACACACACACACACACACACACACACACACACACACACACACACACACACACACACACACACACACACACACACACACACACACACACACACACACACACACACACACACACACACACACACACACACAATGTCCAATGCCAGTGATAGTAACGCACTTCAGGGGAACTTAAAAAAAAAATGGTAAAATGGGCTTTCACATAACAGATGAAATTTTACACAGATAAGTGTGAAGTGATACAATTTGGAAGGAAGAATGCCATATAAATGAAACGTTACAGTTCTAAACTGGGTGCAGGAGCAGAGAGACAATGTACACCAATGTGAGAAGGATTGAAAAGGTAGCTAAGAGCAAACAGGACACTTGGCTTTACTAATAGAGGCATAGAGTAAAAACATATAAGTTATGCTAAACCTCTTTAAAATACTGGGAATGAATGGCCTCTTCCTGTACCTCCACAGAAAGCTTCCATTCCAGGTTTACACACACTCGTCAGGATCACTCTCCACAGATTCTGCCCTCCAGGCTTGGACACCCACTTCAGGATCACTCTCCACAGATCCCACCATTCCAGGTTCGGACACCTACTTCAGGATCACTTTCCATACATCCCAGCACTATGGGCTCGGAGACCCTCTTCAGAGATCCTAAATCTCCAGACACGGACATCCTTTGAGGACCACTCACCACAGATTCTTCCCTCCAGGCTCAGACACCCTCTTCAGAATCATTCTCCATACATCCCGCCACTCCACGCACGGATATCTCCCTCAGGATCAGATCAAAGAATGTTGCTTGTCACTTATCAGCTCAAGCCTGAATGTTGTTCAGGTCTTGCTGCTTGCAGGCACAGACTGCTTCAGTATCTGAGGAGTTGTGAATCATCAGCGAACATTCCCACTTCTGACTTATGTTGAAGAGAAAGCCATCAATGAAACAGCTGAGGATGGTTGGGCCTAGGGCACTGCCCTGAGAAACTAGGTATCCAGTCATGAATGGTGATGGACAATTAAATAACGAACCAGATGAGGAGGGTCTAAAAACATCCCTATCCTCAATTTTGGTGGAGCCGAGCACGTCAGTGCAAAAGATGAAGCTGGAGCATTTGAAACCATCTTCAGTCAGAAATTGCTCAGTGGATGATTCATCCCGGCCTCTTGAGGTCCCCAGCATCACAGCTTCCAGTTTTCAGCCAATTTGCTTCACTCCCCATAATGGCAAGAAACAGCTGAAGGCACTCGATACAGCAAAGACTATGGGCCCTAACAACATTCCGGCTCTAGTGTAATTCTGAGTTATTTTTGCCTTCAGTCTGGTTCAGTGAATACACTGAGTCGGACGTGTAGGTAAAATCAATTACTTTATTTGCGCATTTAGCCGGCTGACTTACTCTAATGCAACGACACTGACTCCACCCAGAGTCTGTCTGGTCCACTAGAGTAAGTGAAGTTTTTTGATACGGGTACTACTGTTTATACATTAAGATTCATGCTACACCCCCTTGTTTAACCAATCAGTGAGATACAATTCGACTTCACCCACGTGGTGACATGCAGTGCATCTGTTACTGAGGTTACAATACACTCCATTCTCAATACATACTTGTTACTAATAAAATATTGTTTTGTACCAGCAAGATAAAACAAAGCAGACAAGCAAGCTAATTAGCAAGAGCATAGGAATCATTTATAATCATTCGAGTCTCACTCCCTACATGGATCATGAGTCTGTCTCTACCTTGTGACAAGTAATTGCGGCGCATCCTGCTATCTCTATTAGGTGTACATTCCTGACTGTTTCGTGCAGTCTGCAGCTACATCAAGTAGCGGCAGTTCACGAAGATAAGAGGGGCCTAGCACTCCTTATCACTCACACAGGGATGGACATCTTTTGATTCACAGGAGTCCATTTGTTCCAAACCACAGGGAGTCACACAATCAGGCCATAAAGAACAGATGTCTTTGCAATTACCAGTGTCGGCTAGTCTTTACAGTCTCACACGCTCTGCCTTTACTTTTAACTATTTCATTGTGGTTTCTGCCACTTAAAATCAAAGCTCAGCAAAGCTACTATTCCTAACTTGGCTAGATTTCCCATTAAGCATAGTGCCATGCCTTTCTGCTCACTTCCACACTCGTACTGAAGACTTGTGCTCCAGAACTAGCTGCGCTCTCAGCCAAGCTGTTCCAGTAGAGCTGCAGCACAGGCATCTACTTGACAATGTGGAAAATTACCCAAGTGTGCCCTCTCCATAAAAAAAATGCAGGACAAATCCAATCTGACCAATTGCCGCCCCATCAGTCTACTATCAATCATCAGCAAAGTGATGGAAGATGTCACCAACAGTGCTATCAAGCACCACACACTAAGCAATAATCTGCTCATCGATGCTCAATTTAGGTTCTGCCAGGGTCTCTCAGCTCCAGGAAATAATTTGGCAGATAGAGTAGCATGTGGGAAAATGTGAGGTTATCCACTTTGGTAGGAAGAATAGAAAAGGAAAATATTATTTAAATTGTGAGAGATTACAGAATGCTGCGGTGCAGAAGGATCTGGGTGTCCTCGTACATGAATCACAAAAAGTTACCATGCAGGTACAGCAAATAATTAGGAAGACAAATGGAATGTTACCCTTTATTGCAAGGGGGATGGAGTATAAAAGTAGAGAAGTCTTGCGACAAATGTACATGGTGCTGGTGAAACCACACCGAGAGTACTGTGTACAGTTTTGGTCACCTTATTTAAGGAGGGATATAATTGCATTGGAGGCAGTTCAGAGAAGGTTCATTGGATTAATTTCTGTGATGAAGGTGTTGTCTCATGAGGAAAGTTGAGCAGGTTGGACCGATACTCATTGGAGTTGAGAAAAATGAAAGGAGAACGTATTGAGACATATATGATTCTGTGGGAGCTTGACAGGGTAGATGCTGAGAGGATGTTTTCTCTCGTGGTGGAATCTAGAACTCGGGGACACAGTTTCAGATTTAGGGGTTTTTCATTTAAGAAGGAATTTCTTCTCTCAGAGGGTCATTAATCTTTGGAATTCTTTACCGCAGAGAGCAGTGGAGGCTGGGTCATTGAATGGATTCAAGATTTGTATCTACAAGGGAGCCAAGGGTTATGTGGGCAGGCAAGAAAGTGGGGTTGAGGTCATGATCAGGTCAGCCATGATCCTATTGAATGGCGGAGCAAGCTCGAGGGGCCAAATGGCCTACTCCTGCTACTAGTCCTTCTGATCTTATGTTCGTATGACCTCATTGCAGCTTGGTCCAAACAGAGATGAAAGACTGGAATTCCAGAGGAGAGGTGAGAGTGATTGCCCTTGAGTGAGTGTGGCATCAAGGATCCCCAGCAAAATTGAAGTCAATGGGAATCAGGGGGAAAACTCTCCACTTGTTGAAGTCATACCTCGCACAAAACAAGATGTTGTGGTTAGTGGAGGCCAATCATCTCAGCCCAGGACATTGCCTCAGGAGTTTCTCAGGGTAGTGTCGCAGACCCAAACATCCCAGCTGTTTCATTGACGACTTTCTCTTCAACATCAGTCAGAAGTGGGAATGTTAGATGATGACTCTTCAGATACTGAAGCAGTCTGTGCCTGCAAGCAGCAAGACCTGAACAACATTCAGGCTTGAGCTGATAAGTGACAAGCAACCTTCTGGCCACACAAGTGCCAAGCAGTGAACATCTCCAATGAGAGAGAGAAAAAATCTACCTTTTGATATTCAGAAGCATTATCATCGTTAAATCCCCCACCATCAACATCTTGACCAGAAACGTAACTGGACCAGTCACATCAATGCTGTGGCTAGAAGCGCAGGTCAGAGATTACGAATTCTGCAGCAAGTATCTCACCTCCTGACACCCCAAATCCTGTCCACCATCTACAAGGCACAAGTCAGGAGTGGGATGGAATACATCCCACTCAACAACACTCAAGAAGCTCAACACCATCCAGGACAAAGCAGCACACTTGATCGGCACCTAACCCGCCACCTTAAACATTCAATCCCTCCACAACCAGTAAACAGCGGCTGCAGTGTGTACCATCTCCATATGCACTGCAGCAACTCGCCAAGTATCCTTCAACAGCACCTTCGAAACTCGTGACCACTATCACCTCGAAGGACAAGGGCAGCAGATGCATGGGAACTCACTACCTGCAGGTTCCCCTCCAAGTCACTCACCATCCTGACTTGGAACGATATTGCCATTTCTTCACTGTTGTTGGGTCACAATCCTGGAACTCCCTCCCCAATAGCACTGTGGATGTTCCTGCACCATATGGACTGCATCAGTTCAAGAAGGCAGCTCTCCACCACCTTCTCAACGGCAATAGGAATGGGGAATAAATGCTCGCCTTATCAGCGATACTCACACCCAAGAATGAATAAAAACCAAATCACTCTCCACAGATTCCCCACAATCTGGGCTTGGACATTTACTTCAGGAGCACAGAGCTTTATATCACTGCAACATGAGTTCCAATCTTCATATACTGTTCACTTTTCACATTATTTTCGACCAGTCCACGAGCTTTTATTAATTCAGTATTCGGGTCTCTGCTCCTCCGCCGTTTCTAACATCTCACCTCTTACAAAAAAACGCTCTGATCTATCGTAGGTAGTAGATGACCCCTCATTTTAAACTCCATCTGCCAAAGCATTGCTCACTCACTTAATCTATCAAGAAGATTTGAAAATAAATTTCTTGCCAAAGGATAATTTTCTGCATCTGCTCCCTCGCCATTTGCTTTTCACATTTGTCTTTCACTTGGTGCAAAGCCAGAGAAAGTAAAGATGGAAGGAAGGAGGGGAAGAAAAATCCTGCTCCGTTTCGTGATCCCTATTTGATCTTCATTCCAGTGCAGTTTGGGTGAAGAATTCCAAATGTCTGTCTCAATTTTAATAAAGTATAACCAATTCTGGAATCACTATCTGGACACAGACAAAAACTGGTTTTGAGGCTGACTTTACACATAAACTTCCCCAACATAAATAGTTCATAAACAAGCGACAATGATGGGATTCGAACCCACGCATGCAGAGCACAATGGATTAGCAGTCCATCACCTTAACCTCTCGGCCACCTTGTCAGTTGCATAAGCATGGCTGTCACCTTCAGCACAGCTTCTAGCTGTGCAGCGAGCTGTGTCATGATGGAAATATATCTTCTGCAAGTCAATGAAGTTGGGAATGGAGCGGTGTGAAACATTTTCAGACCATGTCCAACACATTTCTACTCAGTGTGAAAACCCACCACGGAAAGACTGGAACATACAATCATTTCATCACATCATGATTAACATCACTCAGACACCTGAACCATTAGGTCACTGACGAAGTCATGATGACCGAATTTCTCATGAAATGACAACTGAACTAACTGACTGGAAGAATTGCTTTAACTCCACATGATCAGAGAGACACAGCCTCAGACCAACTTGTCGGGTGGTGTAAACAGATATCATTGCTTCTGATCTTCACCAGAACAGAGAGTGAGATGTGACATTGATCATCAAACAGACTGTGAGAGAATACAACAGAATAAAACACATGGAGAGACACTGTGGAATAACAAATAGATTTGATTGGAATGTTGAAATTTTGATTGGAATGGATAAAACACCAGAAACAGCAGATTAAATTGGGATTCTCATCATTATATTGATCTGGGACAGAAAAGAGAAACTGATGGAAAGAAGAGAAGAAGGAAGAAAAGAAAGGATGGAACTGTTCCATTTTTTCAGTTTTTTCACTCACCCATCAAAGCTGATAAAAAAAGTTGCAAATAACAGAGAATTTCACCAAAAAGGGAGATTAAATGTTGCTGAAACCTTGGATCGAAGGATGCCCCAATAGATCACCTGTTTAACTGTCTCCTCACTGGGGGATTTCAATCAGTGAGCAATATTATTCTCTACTTTTTTTGTTAATTGGTCCCAGAACTGTCACTTGGAATTAATATCAGTGTTCTGACTCCTGAATAATAAAATTGTGAGTTTCTCGATATTTTCTGGACACATTTCCTGCTGAAAGAACTAAGAACTCTTTTCTAATTTACACAATACAAAATACACACTCATCAAGCCTGCTAAGCTAGCATCCTTGGTGCTGCTCTCTCTTCTCCCAAACTTCATCTCATGTGACTGTTACATTATCACTCTGACAGTGGGAGGGGTTGATCCCACCATCTTCAACATTAACCCTTTACATCCTTATACCACACTGTCTGTCCAAAAAAAATGGGTGGAGGGAACTTCCTTCATTTATCAAAGCACCAACAGCAGCACAGTGGCGCAATGGTTAGCACCACAGCCTCACAGCTCCAGTGACCAGGATTCAGTTCTGGGTACTGCCTGTGTGGGGTTTGCAAGTTTTCCCTGTGTCTGTGTGGGTTTCCGCCGGGTGCTCTGGTTTCCTCCCACCTCCAAAAGACTTGCAGGTTGATAGGTAAATTGGCCATTGTAAATTGTCCAAAATGTAGGTACGTGGTTGGAGAATGGTGGGGATGTGGTAGAGAATATGGGATTAATGTAGGATTAGTATAAATGGGTGGTTGCTGGTTGGCACAGACTCGGTTGGCCGAAGGGCCTGTTTCAGTGCTGTATCTCTAAATAAGAAAAGTAAAATAAATGCTACCAGTCGTAAATCAACTCAAACCCATTAGAGAGATAGAGGGAGACTGTCAGAGAACTTCCTGCATCCAGTCCTGACCCTGTCACACTCAGCAGCTTCTCACCCAGACCCCACTCTCATCAAAACTGAACATTGTTACCGAGACCCTTCAAATACTGTTTATAAAAGGTAGAAAAATTCAAACTTCATCACAGCTAGATTGAATAGAACAAAGTTTAATATCTTCTCGTCGTCACTCGGTAACCACATGAAACAGTCCTTAAATCAGTAGCATAAATTATCAGCTGTAAGAATGTTTGTCATTGGGTTGAATCATTTCTGTGTGATGAATGTTCCAGCATCATAAACCAGGGGAACGTGTTGACTGAGCTGTGTCTTCATCTCTTCTGGACAGTTCACCCTTCATTCTGCTCTGATTCACTTTCCCAAAGCGGATCTACAGATTCTCAAATCTGGAGACTGGGTTTTCTTATTTTGTTCCTTTTGATTTTTCTTGCTCCTGAATGATAATATATTCCAACCTCGGATCAAACTTGCCCTGTCTCCCAGTCTCGGTGAAAAGCGACAAATAACGGCAACAACATTCTGAAACAAACAACACGGTCACATTCTGCTTCAGTGAGATTAATGCTGAGGCAGTTTCCGTGTCGAATGCGATTGTGAACAAATTTCTCTTAAGGAAATTGTGAGTGATCAAGTATTTGCACTGAATTTCTGTGCAAGAAGGGACAGTTTCAAACTGTCATTCCCAAATCACTTCCTTCACAAAGAAAAAGACTGTGCTGTCTTAACGTGTGATTCAACTTCACAAACAAATTTGAACTCGAAGTTCAGGAGAAGACAGAGATGTGAATGATTGACAGTGTAATCTTTAAATCATAATTTTCCGTTTCTTCGTTGAAGTGAGGCTCAACCCTAAGCCACTAGAGATCGCGGAAAGCTACAAACTTGGATCCAGAAATCAGAAAAGTAGTGAAACAGTTGGTGAGTACATTGTGACACTGAAGAATTTATCACCACATTGCAACATTGGCACATTCTTAGACCGTACATTATGAGACAGATTTGTGCTTATATTGGTGGATGAGGAAAGATACTAAACACACAAAATCCCAATTTGAGCTAGTGTGTAAGATTGCTCTTTCAAAGGAGATAGCATCAAAGAATGCTCGTGAATTTCGTCCTATGCCAGTGACAGTAACACACTTCAGAGGAACTTAAACACACTGGTAAAATGGGCTTTCACACAACAGATAAAATTTTACACAGAGAATTGTGAAGTGATACAGTTTGGGAGGAAGAATGAGACAATGTACACCAATCTTTTTTGATCAAGGTTTGAAAAGGTTGCTAAGAGCAAACAGGACACTTGGCTTTATTAATAGAGGCATAGAGTAAAAGCAAATAAGTTATGCTAAACCTTTATAAAACACTGGGGCTGAATGGCCTACTCCTGTACCTCCACAGAAAGCTTCCACTCCAGGATCAGACACCCTCTCCAGGATCACTCTCCATACATCCCGCCACTCCACGCACGGATATCTCCCTCAGGATCAGATCACAGCTCCACAGTCCTGCCACATCCAGTCGTGAATGGTGGTGGATAATTAAATAACTAACAAGATGAGGAGGCTCCAAAAACATTCACATCCTCAATGATGGTGGTGCTGAGCAAGTCAGTGCAAAAGGCAAAACTGAAGCATTTGCAACCATCTTCAGTCAGAAGTATTAAGTGGATTTGATCTGTGCTAATTTCAGCTCCTCATGCTCGCTGGTGCCTTGGTTCTCTGGTGCTAATTTCAGAGTAAATCATGCAGCTTGACAATTGGAGCCAAAGAAAAAGACACAGGAGAGGTTGAAAGTGCCAAAACCAGGCATTGAACCAAGAACTGTTTAACTGTTAGTACAGCACGAACTCAACAAAGCGATTTCAACAACACACTAAAGCCACCATTCTGTCACTGCTTTGGAAGACAATATATACATTAAAGTGTTTGTAAAAAGTTACAGAACACAACATGTGAGTAATATTCCCCATTGTTTTCTCAGTACTGATGGACTGTGAAGTGGGAGACAGCCAGAAGTCCCACTGTGCCACACTGACCCTGAGCTGTGAGTGAAATGAGATAAAGTTCAATCTTTAGCAGAGAGATTCTGGAGAGAGGTAAGAGTCCTGAATCAAGGAAAGACTTTCTGACACAATAAAAGCAAAATACTGCAGATGCTGGAAATCTGAAATAAAAACAAAAAGTGCTGGAAATACTCAATAGCTCTGGCAGCATCTGTGGTGAGAGAAACAGAGTTAACATTTCTGGTCTGTGACATTTCATCAGAACTGACACAGGTTAGAAAAGAATTAGGTTTTAAACAAGTGAAGGGGAGGGGCATGTGGGAGAGAACAAAGGGGAAGGTGTTTGATAGGGCAGAGGGCAGGAGAGATTAAATAACAAAGCTGTCCTGGGACAAAGTGTGTTAATGCTTTTGGTTGCCTGACACCAGTCATGCTCTGATGTTATTGAACACAATGTTCAATCCACAAGGCTGCAGAGTGCCGAATCAAAAGGTCGGGTGCTGCACCTCGAGCTTGGGTCGATTTTCACTGGAACACTGGAGCAGGCCAAAGACAGAAATGTTGACATGAGAGCAGGGGGGAGTGTTGAAATGGCAAGCAACCAGAAGCTCAGGATCATGCTTTCGGCCTGAGCAGAGGTGTTCCACCTAACCTGCTTTTGGTCTCCCCAGTTTAGAGGAGCCCGCATTGTGAGTAGTGAATACAGTATACATAATTGAAAGAAGTACAAGTAAATCGCTGCTTCACCTAAAAGGAGTGTTTGGGGCTTTAGATAATGAGCAGAGAAGAGGGAAAAGGGCAGGTATTATATCTCCTGCGATTGCATGGGAAGGTGCCTTGGGAAGGGGAAGAGGTGATGGGGTAATGCAGGAGTGGTCCAGGGTGTTGTGGAAGGAACAATCCCTTCGGAATGCTGACAAGGGAGGGGAAGTTGCGTTTGGTGGTGGCATCACACTGGAGGTGGCGGAAATGGTGGAGGATGATCCTTTGGATGTGTTTATGTTTAGAGATACAGCACTGAAACAGGCCCTTCGGCCCACATGGTCTGTGCCGACGATCAACCACCCATTTATACTAATTCTATACTCCTACCACATCCCCACCTGTCCCTATATTTCCCTACGACCTACCTATACTAGGGGCAATATATAATGGCCAATTTACCTACCAACCTGCAAGTCATTTGGCTTGTGAGAGGAAACTGGAGCACCCGGAGGAAACCCACACAGACACAGGGAGAACTTGCAAACTTCACACAGACAGTACCCAGAATTGAACCCGGGTTGCTGGAACTGTGAGGCTGCAATGCTAACCACTGCGCCACTGTGCTGCTGTGGAGGCAGGTGGGGTGGAAAGTGAGGACAAGGGGATCCCTGTTGCAGTTCTGGGAGGGAGGGGAAGGGGGAAGGCAGAGGTTGAAGGTCCATTCAACTACACTGGGAGGGGGGAGTTGAAATCTGGTGATGTTGTTGAATTTAATTTCAAACACCCCTTGAACTCTCTGCCGATGAAGTCTGAAAAAGGGAAGAACAACCACACAACATGGGTCTCAAATCGAAGACCCTGAGATTAAAAGTCTCATGCTCTGAGCTAACAAGGCCTGATACAGTACTTCTACTCTGTCTGTTATTGGACGGATGCAGCTGTTGGCTCCACCCCAAGGGCGGGAGTTTGTTCCACCAACCATGAAGCAGCTTCCTATCAATTCCCAAAATTATCAGTAAATCCACTTACAGAAGCCCCAAAGTGTGATATATTCCTCTCACTCATCGATAATAAAACTTATAAATCTTTTTACCTTGCAAATGCTGCCATCTATTTTGTCAGTATTTATTTCTCTCTCCTTTTTGTTTAGTACATGCATTCCTTTGGAATTTTTTTCCAATTATATCTGAGGGAAGAAATGAACAGATCTGGCAACTCAAAACTGGGCATCCATGAGGCACTGTGGGCCATCTGCAGCAGCAGAATTGTATTTAAACACAATATGTTACCTCATAGCCTGACATATCCCTCACTCTACCATTACCATCAAGCCAAGGGAGCAATAGTGGTTCAATGAAGTGTGCAGGAGGGCATGTCAGGAGCAGCACCAAGCAGACCTAAAAATGAGTGAAGCTACAACACAGGATTACTTGCATGTCAAACAGTGGAAGCAGCATGCAATAGACAGAGCTGAGTGATCTCACAACCAACAGATCAGATCAAAGCTCTGCAGTCCTGCCACATCCAGTCCTGAATGGTGGTGGATAATTAAACAATCAACAGGAGGTTCCACAAATATCCCCATCCTTAATGATAGGGGAGACCAGCATATCAGTGCAAAATACAAGGTTGAATAATTTGCAACCATCTTCAGCCACAAGTATCAACTAAATGATGCATCTCGACCTCCTCCTGATGTCCCCAGCATCGCAGATGCCAATCTTCAGCAAATCCACTTCACTCCACATGATATCAAGAAATGGCTGAAGGCACTGGATACTGACAACATCCCGGCTGTAGTGCTGATGACTGATGCTCCAGAACTAGCCGCGCCACTAACCACGCTGTTCCAGTACAGCTCCAACACTGGCATCTACCCAGCAACATGGAAAATTGCCCAGGTATGTCCTGCAAACAAAAAGCAGGACAAATCCAACCCTGCCAATTACTTCCCCATCAGCCTCCTCTTGATCATCAGTAAAGTGATGGAAGGTGTCATTGACAGTGCTATCAAGCAGCACTTACACAGCAATAACCTGCTCATCAATGCTCATTTTGGGTTCTGCCAGAGCCACTTGGTTCCTGACCTCGTTGCAGCCTTGACCCAAATTTGGACAAAAGAGCTGAACTCAAGAGGTGAGGTGAGGAGACAGTGACTGCTCTTGCCAAGGGCATCAAGGAGCCCTTGCAAAATTGAAGTCAATGGCCACCAGGGAGAAAACTCTCCACTAGAATTCTTTGAGGAAGTGACAAAGTTGATTGATGAGGGAAGGGCTGTAGATGTCAAATACATGGACTTCAGTAAGGCGTTTGATAAGGTTCCCCATGGTAGGCTGATGGAGAAAGTGAAGTCGCATTGGGTCCAGGGTGTACTAGCTAGATGGATAAAGAACTGGCTGGGCAACAGGAGACAGAGAGTAGCAGTGGAAGGGAGGTTCTCAAAATGGAGACGTGTTCCACAGGGATCCGTGCTGGGACCACTGTTGTTTGTGATATACATAAATGATTTGGAGGAAAGTATAGGTGGTCTGATTAGCAAGTTTGCAGACGACACTAAGATTGGTGGAGTAGCAGATAGTGAAGGGGACTGTCAGAGAATACAGCAGAATATAAATAGATTGGAGAGTTGGGCAGAGAAATGGCAGATGGAGTTCAATCAGGGTAAATGCGAGGTGATGCATTTTGGAAGATCCAATTCAAGAGTGAACTATACAGTAAATGGAAAAGTCCTGGGGAAAATTGATGTACAGAGAGATTTGGGTGTTCAGGTCCATTGTTCCCTGAAGGTGGCAACGCAGGTCAATAGAGTGGTCAAGAAGGCATACGGCATGCTTTCCTTCATCGGACGGGGTATTGAGTACAAGAGTTGGCAGGTCATGTTACAGTTGTATGGGACTTTGGTTCGGCCACATTTGAAATACTGCATACAGTTCTGGTCGCCACATTACCAAAAGGATGTGGATGCTTTGGAGAGGGTGCAGAGGAGGTTCACCAGGATGTTGCCTGGTATGGAGGGTGCTAGCTATGAAGAGAGGTTGAGTAGATTAGGATTATTTTCATTAGAAAGCCGACGGTTGAGGGGGGACCTGATTGAGGTGTACAAAATCATGAGAGGTATAGACAGGGTGGATAGCAAGAAGCTTTTTCCCAGAGTGGGGGATTCAAATACTAGGGGTCACGAGTTCAAAGTGAGAGGGGAAAAGTTTAGGGGGGATATGCGTGGAAAGTTCTTTACGCAGAGGGTGGTGGGTGCCTGGAACGCGTTGCCAGCGGAGGTGGTAGACGCGGGCACGATAGCGTCTTTTAAGATGTATCTAGACAGAGACAGGAATGGGCAGGAAGCAAAGAGATACAGACCCTTAGAAAATAGGCGACATGTTTAGGTAGAGGATCTGGATCGGCGCAGGCTTGGAGGGCCGAAGGGCCTGTTCCTGTGCTGTAATTTTCCTTGTTCTTTGTTCTTTAGTTGGAGTCATACCTAGCGCAAAGGAATATGGTGATAGTTGTGGGTGGCCAATCATCTCAGTCCCAGAAGAGCACTCAGGAGTTCCTCAGGGTAGTGTCCGAGGCCCCAACCATCTTCCGTTGCTTCATCAATGACCTTCCCTCTATCATAAGGTCAGAAGTGGGGATGTTCGCTGATGATTGCAAAATGTTCAGTAGCATTAGCAACTCCTCAGCTACTGAAGCAGTCCGTGTCCACATGTAGAGAGACCTGGACAACATTGGGCTTGGGCTGATAAGTGACAAGGAACATTCAACCCACAAAAGTGCCAGGCAATGAACATCTCCAACAAGAGAGAATCTAACCATCTCCCCTTGACATTCAATGGCATTACCATTGCTGAATCCCTCACTATCAACATTCTGGGGGTTACCGTCGAGCAGGAACTGAATTGGATAAGCCACATAAATACCGTAGCTACAAGAGCAGGTCAGAGGCTGGGAATTCTGCTGTGAATCACTCACCTCCTGTCCACCATCTACAAGCACAAGTCAGGAGCGTGATGGAATACTCCCCATTTGCCTGGATGAGTGCAGCTCCAACAACACTCAAGAAGCTCAACATCATCCAGGACAAAGCAGCTCGCTTGATCAGCACCCCATCCACCACCTTAAATATTCACTCCCTCCACCACCAGTGAACAGTGGTAGCAGTGCGTACCATCTACAAGATGCACTGCAATAACTCACCAAGCCTCCTTCGACAGCACCTTACAAACCCATGACCTCGACCACCTAGAAGGACATTGGATGCATAGGAACACCACCATCTGCCAGTTCCCGTCCAAGCTACACACCATCCTGACTGGGAACTATATCACCGTTCCTTCACTGTCACTGGATCAAAATCCTGGAACTCCCTTCCGAACAGCACTGTGGATTTACCTACACCACATGGACTGCAACAGCTCAAAAAGGCGGCTCACCACCACCTTCTCAAGGGAAGTTAGGAATGGGCAATAAATGCTGCCGTTGCCAGCGATGCCCACATTCCGTGAAAGAATAAAAAAGAGATTTGCCACAATGGTAGCAGGGTGAGGGACTTCAGTGATGTGGAGAGATTGGAGAAGCTGGGGTTGTTCTCCTTGCAGCAGAGAAAGTTCCGAAAAGATTTGACACATTTGTTCAAAATCATGGAGGTTTTCAATAGTTTAAATAAGGAGAAACTGTTTCCAGTGGTAAAAGGGTCAGTAAGCAGAGGACACAGATATCAGGTGATTGGCAGAAGAACCAGAGGTGACATGAAGAACCATTTTTTACACAGTAATGTGTTGTGATAAAGAAAGAAAAGACTTGCATTTATATAGCACCTTTCAAGACCACTGGACATATCAAAGCACTTTGTAGACAATGAAATACTTTTGAAGTGTAATCACTGATGTAATGTCAGAAATGCAGCAGCAAATACCCACAAACAGCAATGTGATAATGACCAACTGATCTGATTGAGGGGCAAATATTGATCACAACACCAGGGAGAATTGCTCTTCACTTGTTTGAAATTGCAGCATGGGATCTTTCACATTCACCCAAACATGCAGACCAGGTCTTGGTTTAACATCACACCTGAAAGGCAGCACCTTCAACACCCTCAGTGCTGTACTGGAGTGTCAGCTGTGAACTCTGAACCCAGAAGCTTGTGATTTCGAGGTGAGTGTGACCAACTGAGCCACAGCTTTTACCTGAGTCTCAATCCTTCTACCAACAGTTTCTCTCTATCGGGTCTGTCACGACCCCTCATGATTGTGAACACCTCTATCAAATCTCCTCTCTAAGGAGAACAACCCCAGCTTCTCCAATCTATCCACATAACTGAAATCCTAACCATACGTTGCAGAAAGGAATTTTTCCTCAAGCTCTTTCCAGTTTTGTGAGTCACATTAAATCTGTAACCTTCGGTTATTGACGGTTCAGCAGTTAGAAACAGTTCCTCAGTATTTACTCTACCTCAAACCTTCAAGGAAGCTCTGCAAAGTAACTGAAAATCAAGTTGTCAGAAGTGGGATTTAAACACATGCCTCCAGTGAAAGCTGCAATCTGAACAGAGAAGCTGAAACCGCTCAGTCACCTCAACTGTTCAGAAATATTGCGAGAGTGGTTAGCAAAGCATGTGGGATCTTGGGCTTTATAAATAGAGACATTGAGTACAAAAGCAGGGTTGTTATGCTGAACTCTGGTTAGGCCCCAATTGGAGTGTTGCATCCAGATCTGCTCACCAATCTTTAGAAAGGATGTGCGGATTCTTGAGAGGATGCAAAGGAGATTTACCAGAATAGTTCCAGGGATGGAGGGTTTTAGTTTCAAGGTTAGGTAAGAAAAACAGGGTTTTTTCTGCCTGTATCAAAGGAGATTGAGGGGAGAATTGATAGAGGTGTCGAAGGCTATGACAGTTTTAGATAAGTTGGCAAGGAAAAATTGTTCCCATTAACTATTGGTACAAGGACTAGGGGATTCAGATTGAAGGTTTTGGACAAGAGATGCAGGGGGAATGTGCGGAAGAACTTTTTTACACAGTGATTGGTAATGATCTGTAACTCGCTGCCCCTGTGGGCGGAGGAAGTGGAGACAATCGTTGGTTACAAAAGGAATTTCGATGGGCATTTGAAGGAAATAAATTTACAGGGCTAGGGGGATCGAGCAGAAGAGTGGGACTGACTGGATCGCTCCATGGAGAGCTGGCCTGTACTCGATGGGGCGAATGACCTCCTTCTATACCACAAATGACCCAATGACTCGATGAGTCTATGTCACTCTCAGAATCAAGACAACAGAGTGACAGATTTAACACAACATTATAACATATGTTTGGTTTGACAAATTCAATAATAACTCGTCTCCACTCCTAGTATTTCTAAATCCCACACATTCACTATAATGTGAACAATTATTTCCTGTTGTGTCTCTCTCACATTTGTTAACTTCACTATATTGGAGTGAGGTGACATCTACTGGCGGGAAGCAAGAACTGCAATCAAGCAGCAGAAACTCCACAGTCTGTCAGGGTGAAAGAAACATTGCAATATGAGGAAATAGTGAAGGGGTTTGATCGGGTTGATGGAAACATGATTCCACTTGTGGTATCGTATGAAGCAAGGGCCGGAAATATAAAATTGTCGTTAATAAATGAAATGAGGAATTCATGAAAAATGCATTTGCTTAGAGAATGGTTATAGAGATATACAGCACTGATATAGGCCCTTTGGCCCACTGAGTCTGCACTGACCATCAACCACCCATTTATACTAATCCTATGTTAACCCAGAATTCCCTACCACATCCCCACATTTCTCCTATCACCTACCCTAGGGCCAATTTGCAACAGTCAATTTATCTATCAACCCACAAGTCTTTCGTTGTGGGAGGAAACCAGAGTACCTTGTGGAAGCCCACATAAACAACTTGCAAACTCCACACAGGCAGTATACAGAACTGAATCAGGGTCACTGAAGTTGTGAAGCTACAGTGCTCACCACTGCACCACCCTTAGAATGTGGATAGAGTAAAAAGTGAGATTGGATGGACAGAAGCAGTCTGAAAAGATGGCTCAAACAAAAGGTGAAAACCCTGAAATGTTAACTCTGTTTCTCTCTCCACAGATGCTGTCAGAGGTGCTGAGTATTTCCAGCACTTTCTGTTTTTATTTCAGCTTTGTAGGATATTGTTTTGATCTGAAAAAAATGCATGATCGGCTGTGGGTGCCAGTGAAATTCCACAGGAGCGAATAAAAACTATGCCAACGGTGGCTCGTTGGTCTAGGGGTATGATTCTCGCTTTGGGTATATAAATGATTGATATGTGAGAGGTCCTGGGTTCAAATCCCAGACGAGCCCTTCTCTGTTGCCATTTTTAGTTTAAGGTCATCGATTGCTTTCAGCCTTCCAGAAAGCGGAATCGATTTCCATACTGAGCCTGCTTGAGGACCGGGAAACTGGATTCAAAGAGCTTGTCGACAAAATTGAAATGAACAAAATATACAGATTGTCAAGTGGGAATATAAGGTTGCAACAGTAACTAAAGCCCTGCTCGGGTCAGCAAATGAAACCCGACCCAAGCCTGACAGCACCGCATCCGACCTGGTCCGAGTCCTTTCATTTTTTTCCCGTGCCCGAACTGACCACCAGAATGTTCAGTTAAACTTGCTTCCGTTTTTCACTTTTTAAGCTTGTGCAGGTAAGGCAACAAAAACTGTAACTGGACTTGAAAGGTTGTTTAAATGTACATTAAGATTAGAGCTACGTACCGGAGGTGATGAGCTGAAGATTGTTACCATAGAAGTTAGTGATTGTGAGGTCACTAGTTCAAGAGAAACTCGTGGAGTTGTGCCCAGACAGGTTGTCCCACACTGTATTGATTAAAATATTGCCCGAAGGCGAGAAAATATCATTATTCATTCCCTAGACTCCTGCTTTACAGGTTGAAATACTTTCTGCAAGTTTATCCAGAGAGCAGCTGAGATGCAGAGACCAGGAAGGTCTTGAGTAATTAATTATTATAAAATATACATTCTTATATTAAAGAGATTGTGCTCGACCTTCGATGGAATCGCTCACTGCAGACTAGTGCGGAGTGTTTCCCGCCTTGACGTCCTGGCTGTCACTGGATCTTGAGTCCAGGCCTCTGGATTACTGGTCCAGTAATCTTTGAAATTTCTCCCTTGATCTAATATTTTAATCTGGTAAGTCAGATTTTACAAAAAAAAATTAAATGATTTAAGACTGCTTCATGTTCAGCAGTGCCAAATGAATAAAGAAATTCAAATATATTCAAAATTATATATCAACTATTAAATACTAATGCCCAGCTTTGAATACAAAAAATGCCTCTAATTGTGTTCTGGTCTGGAATGGAATTCTTCAGTGTTTCTGTTTAGCTTGGATTGACTCATCGATTTTCTTGTTTTTCACTTTGTCGATGCCTTTGAATAATTGTGGATCCTTCTTCAGGGAGTCTTCTTTCACCAGGTCGTTCTGACCTCTGATGATGTTGATCGTAATCAGCTTCAATTTGTTGATAGTTTTGGAAGTGAGCAGATTTCCTATGCTTGAGTTTACAACAAGGAACTTAGTCTGACGTGTGGACCCATGGGAGGATTTGAAAGCTGCCCTTGCATTGGAGCATACAGTTGCATCCATCCAAACAGAGGTACAGTAGAAGTGACATATTCAGTTCAGTCTGTCGATCATGGGACTTTTAATCTCAGGGTTGTGAGTTTGAGCGCCATTTAGTTTTTCCACTTTTTAGGCTTCATTAGCAGAGAGTACAAGGAGTGTTTGAAATGAAATTCAACAACAGTATGAGAAACGCTCTCTTTCATTCGGGACTCTTAACTCTCTGCAGCATCTCGCTGTGAAAGATTGGACTTTACCTCATTTCTTTTTCAGCTGGGAGTCAGTGCGGCTCAGTGGGACTTCTGGCTGTCTCCCACCTCACAATTCATCAGTGCTGAGAAAGCAATGGGAAATATTACTCATGGCTGAGTAAGCAGAGGACACCGATTTCAGGTGAATGGGAAAAGAACCAAAGGCAACATGAGGAAAAACCTTTTTTATGCAGCAAATGGTTAAGATCTGATATGTACTGCCTGAGAGTGTGACGGAGGAAGATTCAACCATAGCTTTCAAAAGGATATATGATAATTATCTGAAGGGAAAAAAAATCAGCTTTTCATGGAATACATGAGGATGTGGCATGAGCTGAGTTGCTTGTGCAGAGAGGCAGCACAAGTACGATGAGCTGAATCCCTCCTTTTGTGCTGTAAGTATTCTGTGATCTATGATTCTATACAAAGTGAAACCAACACTCACATATGAGAAACTGACAGGTACAGTGTAAACCCCACACTAACAAACCAGCAAATGCCAGGGACAGAGTAAAACCAACAGTCCAAGACAAGAAACTGACAGATACTGTGTGAAACCCAAAAATCACTTATCAGGATTTGGCAGTTAATGTGTAAAAACCTCTCTTCAATATCCATCCTGCAAGGTACAAAGAAAATTAGGTACAAACCCAGGCTCATACTTCGAAGACTGAGAGATAAAGAGCAAAACACAGACTCACCTACAAGAGGCTGACAAGTACAGAGAATAAAATAGAGGGGGTGCAGATTAAAAACACATGCATGTAACGGATGCTGATAGGGACAGAATCAAACCCTTTCTCACACATGACACGAAAATTGGTGGTGTCGTAATTAGTGAGGAGGAAAGCCTTAGATTACAGGCCAATATAGATCGTCCGAGGCAGAGAATATAAGAGCAGGGAGGTTATGACGGAGCTGTATAAAATGCTAGTTAGGCCACAGCTGGAGTACTGTGTACTGTTCTGGGCACCACACTATAGGAAGGATGTGATTGCACTGGAGAGGGTACAGAAGAGAGTCACCAGGATGTTGCCTGGGCTGGAGCATTTCAGCTATGAAGAGAGACTGAAAAGGCTAGCGTTGTTTTCCTTAGAGCAGAGAAGGCTGAGGGGAGATAAGATTGAGGTTTACAAAATTATGAGGGGCATTGATGGGTTAGATAGGAAGAAACATTTTACCTTAGCGGAGGGGTCAATAACCAGGTGGCATAAATTTAAGGTAAGGGACAGGAGGTTGAGATGGGATTTGAGGGAAAAAAATTACCCAGAGGGCGGTTGGAATCTGGAACGCACTCCCTGAAGAGGTGGTATAGGCCGGAACCCTCACAACATTTAAGAAGTAACTTATTCGGATTTGGAATGAATTGTCTGACAGGGTGCTGGAAACAGATTCAATTATTACTTTCATAAAGGAATTGGACAAATATTTCAAAGTGAATTTCTCCAGGACTATGGGGAAATAGGCAGGGGGTTGGACTAATTGCATCATTTTTTTCACAGATTCAGCACAGGCACAAAAGACCGATTGGCCTCCTTCTGTGCTGTTTGATTCTATGAAATAGTGACACTCAGGGCAAGTCTGTATAAGAAGGAGAAATGGAGACAGGTCAGGGAGAGCACATCACCAAAACTGGAGATACTACATTGGACAGGGAGGGTCGGAGGGGGAGAGAGCATGTACATACAGTCAGAATCAGCACCTTCAGGGGAGGAGAGAGAGAGGAACCAGTGAGTGTAGAACTGAACCCAGCCAGAGTCAACCTGCTGAAACACCAGTGAGTTCACACTGGGGAGAGATCATTCACCTGCTCTGTGTGTGGGAAGGGGTTCACTCAGTCATCCAACTTCACTGAACATCAACTTGTTCACACTGATCAGAGACCTTTTCAATGTCCTGACTGTGAGAAGAGCTTGAAAAGCAGTAATGATCTGCTGAAACACCAACACATTCACTCTGGGGAGAGGCCGTTCCCCTGCCATGTGTGTGGGAAGGGATTCACTCAGTCATTCAATCTGCTGCAACATCAGCAAGTTCACATGTAACTGCAGGGGTTGGATTCTGCTGTTGTTGCTGCTATTCATCACTTTCAGAGACAAAGTTGGGTCTTACTTTATAACCAGTGTAGTCCAGAGCAAAAGCGTCTTCTTAATGTTGAGATAAACGGGAGAAGAAACCGGGAAGTGGCGGCGAGGATGGGGGAGGTGCTGCACCATCACTTTAATGGTGCACCCACCCTCCCCCGGGGTCCTCGCTGCACGTCCGCCAGGCCTGGTGGCTCTGATTGGGGTCTTGAGAGCCCCTGAGACTCGGTGCAGCTGAGGCTGCGCTCACCCCCGCTCAGCTCTGTTGTGATATTTAAAATACGAAAGGCCTGTTGGACTGAGAGCTGATCTGGAATTTAGAAAGCAGCATTACTGGAGGCTCATTGCTGCTCAGCACAATCTCACCCCCGATCCTGGGAATTGTTGATTCTGCACCCTGTAGTTCAGTTCTGCAATTAACTCGAGGGGGAGATGTGTGAGCAGAAAAACAGAGCGAAATGAAAACACAGCTGGACAGATGTGCAACAGGTCAATCCACTGTTACAATAACTCCATCTCTGACTCCCTCCTGACAGTAACCAGCCCTTTCACAGATAAAGTGGGTGGCTCTGAAAAGAGCCTTTGGTTTATTAGATGTCATTTTGGCCGCTTTACTTTTTCTGGGAGCTCTGAGCGCTGGTTTTCTTGCGCAGCAGCACGGCCTGGATATTAGGCAGCACCCCGCCCTGAGCGATGGTCACCCCTCCCAGCAGCTTGTTGAGCTCCTCGTTGTTGCGGACGGCCAGCTGCAGGTGTCTGGGGATGATGCGGGTCTTCTTGTTGTCCCGGGCCGCGTTACCGGCCAGCTCGAGGATTTCAGCGGTCAGGTACTCGAGCACAGCAGCAAGATAGACCGGGGCTCCAGCACCCACACGCTCAGCATAGTTACCCTTTCTCAGGAGCCTGCGAACACGGCCCACCGGGAACTGCAGTCCAGCCCGGGAGGAGCGAGACTTGGCCTTGGACCGAGCTTTCCTGCCGGTCTTTCCTCTTCCAGACATTTCCACAATCTCACAAATACTTTCACAAAGAATGGATAATTTCTCAGCTTTTGTCGTAAGCTTGAAACAGTCAGGATGGCGGAGTGGTCTAAGGGGCTGTGTTCAGGTCGTAGTGTTTTCTGGAGGCGTGTGTTCAAATCCCAAATCTACCAAGTTGTGTTTTGACTGAACTGGAGGGATTTGGGAGCAGCGGTGAAGGGAAAGCATGGAAGATTATTGACAAGGAAAATGAAAATGGACCCAAAGATGTTTCTTCAATACATTAAGGTGAGAGGCAACTAAGGAAAGAGGAGTGCACTGAAAAGACCAAAAAATCACAGTGATTTTTGACATCGTGCCAGAATTGAGTGGCGCGTGCACGGGATGATGTCATTTTGCAGCGCCAACATCATCACATTTCCGCAACAAATCCATCTTCGTGCACGCGTGATAAAGCGTCATTGGGTATCTAGCCACCCCATCCCCTCACCACTTGGCTGGTGGAAGTGGCTGAATGGGAGATTTTGAAGCTGTAGCTCTCCCCCCTCGGCAACTCACTCCAGGCCTCGACGATTCCCCCCCTCAGCCGCTCGCTCCAGACCTCGCTGCTCCCCCACCCCCCCACTCCCCTGGCCAGTTGTTCCTCGCTTCGCACTACCCCACTCTCTGACCACTCGCTCCAGGCCGCGCCGCTTCCCTCCTCTCAGCTACTCACTCCTCCGTCGCCCTGTCACTCCTTGCGGCCCTCCTGCTTCTACAGGTGGCGCCTGGTGAAGAAATGTGGGAGCGAGTGTCACGGCCAGAGCTAGCAGCTGAGGGCTGGGCTGGGACAGGGTGGGGGGTGGGGGTGCGGAGAGCGAACAGCCAGAGTGCGGAATTTCGCCAGTAGGGAGGAGGGGGAGAAAGCGAGTTGCAGAGGGGGGAGAGCGGTCAGTGAGGTGGGAGCTAGTAGCTGCGTTCGGGTGAAGTCAATCCTGGTCAGTTATATAAACAAATCACAATAACGAATTGGCAGCACATTTTATCCTCTGCCCGATTTTCCTTTCCATCGATCGGGGTGCTAATTCACTATCTTCCAATGGAAATTCAATCATAAAATTCCTTTTGTATTTAATAGGATTACTGAAATGTTAAATGGATCTGAGGATTACAGTTAGTATTATCAAACGCACCCGAGTGAATTAGCACCCCAATCGATGGAAAGGAAAATCGGGGAAAGTATAAAATGTGCCGCCAATTTCGTTATTGAGATTCATTGAGTAATTCGATTCTGCCCAACACTGAAATTGGCGGCTTTTTTGAATTCAACCTTTCTGCCAGGACAACAATTTAAGCCAATGATTTGCTGTATTTTCTAATTCGAGGTTCGGCAATTGGTTAAGACATGCGAATGGGAAGAGGGTGACCAATCAGAAGTGGGCTCTGGACAGCGCGGGCTCAAACTGCGGGAATCCAGGTCCCTGAATGACTGAGCTGAAACTGATCAGTTTCACAAACCCTGTCAGTTTCAGTGCAGGAAACACCGTCTCGGGGGAAATAACATCACAAGTGGGTCTGGTTCCAGCGACCGATTCAACGGCTGCTGCAAAACTCCCGGATTCCCTCATTGCAGCGAAATCATTTTGAAATTCTATGAAAACAATGAGTGATTCTGGAGGAGTGATGTGGCTTTTCACTGAGGGCATGTGTCGACTGGAGAAATAACTAACTGAAGAGCCTCAGGTGCTGTTTACACAGCCCGTTCAGAAAATCAAATCCACTGCATATCCTTGCTACAAATGTCAAATTTGGGGATTCTAGTTTTGTATCCCGAACACAGCACAGTTTAGGCAGTTCTAAACAGCCTATCCCAGCTCCCGTTTCCAGGTCACTGCTCTCTCTGTGAGGCGGTGGGTGGCTCTTAGAAGAGCCTTTGTTGTGTTTGCTGGAAAGGGTCGAGTTGTTAAGCCGCTGAATTCGTAGAGAGTGCGGCCCTGCCGTTTCAGAGTGTACACCACATCCATGGCAGTGACCGTCTTGCGCTTGGCGTGTTCAGTGTAGGTGACCGCATCCCTGATCACATTCTCCAGGACAACCTTCAACACCACGCGAGTCTCCTCATAGATCAAACCCGAGATCCGCTTGACCCCGCCACGGCGAGCCAGGCGGCGGATTGCTGGTTTGGTGATGCCCTGGATATTATCACGTAGCACTTTGCGGTGCCGCTTTGCTCCGCCTTTGCCCAGTCCTTTCCCTCCTTTACCTCTGCCAGACTTTCTTTTATTAATTTCCAAAATATACTTTATTCATTAAAATCTGTAACATAAAATACATTACAAAACAGTTCCCAAAAGCACCAAGTCAAACAATACAAAGAGTGCAAAGGAGATCAGTTTCCTTCAATACAGGAGTGAGTTGCCTCACAACCCTTCCATTTCATTGTCATGCCATGTACATTTTACAGCAAACAAATATTTTCTGGCTACAGTTCGAGTGGTTTCCCATGGATCCGGCCCCTCAGTTCAGCTTGGTGAGGGGACCTTACACAGTGGTCTTTCCACATTGAGCCTTTGCTGCGGCTGCCCCAAGTTTTAGTGCGTCCCTCAGCACATAGTCCTGGACCTTGGAATGTGTCAGTCTGCAACATTCGGTCGTGGACAACTCTTTGCACTGGAAGACCAGCAAGTTTCGGGCAGACCAAAGGGCATCTTTCACCGAATTGATAGTCCTCCAGCAACAGTTGATTTTTATCTTGGTGTGCGTCCCTGGGAACAGCCCACAGAGCACAGACTCCTGTGCTACAGAGCTGCTTGGGATGAACCTCGACAAAAACCACTGCATCTCTTCCACACCTGCTTTGCAAAGACACATTCCAGAAAGAGGTGGGCAACGTCTCTTTTTCACCACAGCCACCTCGAGGGCCGCGTGTGGATGGGGTGAGACTTCGGGTGTGCAGGAAGGATCTGACAGGGAGGGCTCTTCTCATCATCAGCCAGGCTACATTTTGGTGCTTGTTTGAAAGTTCTGGTGATGAGGCATTCTGCCAAATGACTTTGGACTTCTGCTCAGGGGACCATCCGACAGGATCCACCATCTCCTTTTCCCGTAGGGCCTTGAGGATATTCCGTGCAGACCACTGCCTGATGGATTGGTGGTCAAAGGTGTTTTTCCACAGAAACTTTTCCATGAAGGATAGGCAGTACGGCACAGTCCAACTGGATGGAGCATTCCGCGGCAATATGACCAGGCCCATCCTTTGCAACACCGGGGACAGATAGAACCTCAGTACGTAGTGACACTTGAAGTTTGCAAACTGGGGATCTACACACAGCTTGGTGCAGCCGCACACATAGGTAGCCATAAGGATGAGGGCGACGTTGGGTACATTTTTCCCGCCCTTATCCAGAGGTTTGAACATCGTGTCCCTCCGGACTCGGACCATTTTGGATCCCCAGATGAAGCGGAAAATGGCTCAGGTGATCGCCACAGCGCAGGAATGCGGTATGGGCCAGACCAGCACCACGTACAGCAATGTGAGCACCTCGCCCTTGATGACCAGGTTCTTACCCATAATGGAGAGAGATCGCTGCTCCCACATGCTCAGCTTATGTTGTACCCTGGCTACTCGCTCCTTCCAGGTTTTGGTGCACGTCCCAGCCCTTCCAAACCATATCCCCAGCACCTTCAGGTCGTCCGACCTAACGGTGAAGGGGACAAAGGATCGGTCAGCCCAGTTCCCAAAGAACATGGCCTCGCTCTTGCCGTGTTTAACATTGGCTCCCAAGGCCAGTTCGAGCTGGTCGCAGATGCTCATCAGTCTGCGCACAGACAGTGGATCCGAGCATAAAATGGCGATGTCATCCATGTACAGGGAGGTTTTCACCTGAGTGCCTCCGCTGCCTGGGATTGTCACCCCTCTGATGCTCGCATTCTTCCTAATAGACTCAGCAAAGGGTTCAATACTGCAAACAAACAAGACAGGGGAGAGAGGACAGCCCTGTCTGACTCCAGATTGGATCGGGAAACTTTCTGATTCCCACCCATTGATTGAGACTGCACTACTGATGTTTGTGTAGAGTAGTTTGACCCCATTGCAGATTCCCTCCCCAAACCCCATTTTGGAATGCACATCCATCATGTAAGTGTGCGATATCCTGTCAAAAGCCTTCTCCTGGTCCAGGCTGATGAGGCAGGTGTCCACCCTCCTGTCCCGTACATAGGTGATCATATCCCTGAGTAGCGCAATGCTATCAGAGATTGTCCTGCCTGGTATAGTATAGGTCTGATCAGGGTGAATCACCAACTCCAGAGCAGACTTGAATCGACTGGCTATGACTTTTGACAGAATCTTGTTGTCAGCATTAAGCAGTGAAATGGGCCACCAATTTCTTATTTCTGTCCTCTCCCCCTTCCGCTTGTCGATGAGGGTGATGATGCCTTTCCTCATGGATTCTAACATACTGCCAGCCTGGAGCATACTCTTGTTTACTGCCAGACAAGTTGATTCTTGCCTCAAATCAGTGCACAATAAAAGAGACTGATTCCGTCAGGCTCCTTTTTATACAGGCCACCCGGACCTGGCTGAGAATGGCAGAGAGAGAGCAGGAAGGGGAGGAGACAGAGTGAAGATTGAACAGAGAGCAGATGGGGAGGAGACACCCAGAGTGACAGACGGAGAGAGAACGGCCCCTCATCTTTCAGCTCCACCTCCAGTTTCCTCCGGGCTGCCAATTTCAAACCCTTTATTAACAGTGGAACCGAAACCCAGCTCTCCACACAAAGCCTTCCAGACTCGGTCTTCATAGTCAAGGGTTTCCAGAAAGCCGGAGCTTTTAAATATGGTCCCGATGCAATTAACACTCAGTAATATTCCCACCTAAACACAGTCCATTCTATACAAAGAAACCTCCTCAGTCACATCACCATTTCCACACACATCCGCTTCCAGCAGTTTACAGCACCTTACTGCAGCTGCTTGGGGAATCTCCTGTGTTAAGATTGGAGTTGGAAAGCGGCCTTTACCCGGCAGTGTTATTGTCTCACACTGAATCTGCTAGACATCCTGTTCTCTTTAATGCGAGAGAGAAAGCACGGATTTAGGAAATGTTCATTTGAAATGATCTCTATTGAGAACGAGCCCGGCCGTGGGACAGGTATTCCAGTGCAAAGAGCTGTCCATGACCGAGTGTTGCAGACTGGCACATTGCAACGTCCAAGACTATGTGCTGTGGGACGGCATTAAAGCTTGGGGAAGCCACCATGGAGACTCAATGGGGAAAGGCTGCAGTCTAAGGCCCTAGTAGGCCATAGTACAGTGAGGGGCTGGAACCCGTGTAAAACCCCTCGGGCTGTTTGCACCAGAGAATGTTTGATGTGTAATGTAAATACTGTAAATATAACCTGTGCAGGCAGGGATAGTGAGATACATCATGTACATTATTGAAGGAAACTGATCTGTATTGTACCTTATGTAATATTAAATTTGAACTGCTTTGCAATGTAATTGCACAAATTATACGAATAAAATACATATTGTGCAAAAGAAAGCAGCTTTCCTGTCAACACACACCTTGTCTCAGGGCACAACTTTCCTGTGATCTTGTCATACCGAACTTCGCTCTATATCTACTGACACACACACTTTACAGTCTGTCATTTCCAAAAACAAGCATTCTAAAATCAAAAGACCTTTTGTTTATTTCTCCTTTCTTTTCATTTCTCCTCTATTCTTCTCAATCACTCCCTTCAACAGTCCTATTCAGATCAAGGTGGAATGTGAATAGTGTCACAACTCACCTGACACTATTATTACCCTTCTTTTCTCTTGTCTCATTCAATGGGAAAGTTTTATTCACCAGTCTGTTGCTGTTTTACACTCTTGCCATACCATCTGGTATTGCATCCATCTGAATTCTGTGCTTTCATGGCCTTACATATCTTTTCCTCTTCTGGATGATTTGTTTGCTTCTGTTCCATTCAACCAGGCTGGACCACAGGGAAGCTTAGAACCTTTGCCTTGGATGGGTCCACGTTGATCCATTACATTCAGAATCACCTCCTTGAAATAACTCCATAGTACAACTACAGTAACCACACAGAATCTGCTTCAAACACTCCTCCTCATTTTATCTGTTCTGACTGTCAACACCTCCAGCTCTTTTGTTTAAGTGGAACCCATCAGGTTTGTATAGGCTCCTTCTATTCTGAAAGCTGTAGCACTGGTTCAGGGAATTCAGCCCTGTTTCTCTACTCGAAAGGATCAGCCATGCTTGATCTGCCTCGTATTTTGCTTTTATTGCAACGTTACAAGACCTCCAATCCTCTGGCACCACACCTGTATCCAGTGAGGGATTGGAAAATGATGGTCAGACCTTCCACTATTTCTTAAAAGCAAAATACTGCGGATGCTTGAAATCTGAAACAAAAACAAGAAATGCCGGATTCACTCAGCAGGTCTGGCAGCATCTATGGAAAGAGAAGCAGAGTTAACGTTTCGGGTCAGTGACCCTTCTTCGGAACTTCGGAGTTCCGAAGAAGGGTCACTGACCCGAAACGTTAACTCTGCTTCTCTTTCCACAGATGCTGCCAGACCTGCTGAGTGAATCCGGCATTTCTTGTTTTTGTTCCACTATTTCTTCCCTGGCTTCTTTCAACAGCCTGGGGTACATTTCATCTGGTCCTGATGATTTATCCACATTCA
Source organism: Heterodontus francisci (assembly GCF_036365525.1). Taxonomy (NCBI): domain Eukaryota; kingdom Metazoa; phylum Chordata; class Chondrichthyes; order Heterodontiformes; family Heterodontidae; genus Heterodontus; species Heterodontus francisci. Next base: position 3,318,647 of record NW_027141093.1, read on the forward strand.
AGGATGCTCATCCCATTAAGACTTCCTCTCTCCTTAAGTTATCACGTCCAATACTTCACACTCCTCCTCCTTTAAACAATATCTGCATCACCCTCTCATTCGGGAAAACAGTAAAGTATTCATTAAGGATATTGGCAACATCTTCCACCCCGATACAAAGGTTACATTTTTGATCTTTTATGTGCCCTGCTGTTTGTTTAGTTGCCTCTTGCTCTAATGTTTTAATGCAACATCTTTGGGTCCATTGTTATTTTGTTTGTCCATGTTCTTTCATGCTTTTTGCCGCTGCTCCCAAACGCCTCCAGTTCAGTCAAAACGCAACATGTCCGAAGTGGGACTCGAACCCACGCCTCCAGTGGAGACTGCGACTTGAACGCAGCGCTTTAGACCGCTCAGCCATCCTGACTGCCTGCGATGTATTAGCAATGCTAAGGAAATTATTCATTCTTTGTGAAAGTATTTGTGAGATTGTGGAAATGTCTGGAAGAGGAAAGACCGGCGGGAAAGCTCGGGCCAAGGCCAATTCTCACTCCTCCCGGGCTGGACTGCAGTTCCCGGTGGGCCGTGTTCACAGGCTCCTGAGAAAGGGTAACTATGCTGAGCGTGTGGGTGCCGGAGCCCCGGTCGATCTGGCTGCTGTGCTCGAGTATCTGACCGCTGAAATCCTCGAGCTGGCCGGTAACGCGGCCCGGGACAACAAGAAGACCCGCATCATCCCCAGACAACTGCAGCTGGCCGTCCGCAACGACGAGGAGCTCAACAAGCTGCTGGGAGGGGAGACCATCGCTCAGGGCGGGGTGCTGCCTAATATCCAGGCCGTGCTGCTGCCTAAGAAAACCAGCACTCAAGAGCTCCCAGAAAAAGTAAAGCGGCCAAAATGTCATCTCATAAACCAAAGGCTCTTTTCAGAGCCACTCACAGTCTCTGTGAAAGGGCTGGTTACTGTCAGGAGGGAGTCAGAGATGGAGTTATTGGAACAGTGGATTGACCTGTTTCACATCTGTCCAGGTGTGTTTTCAGTTCCCTCTCTGCATTTCGCTCTGTTTCTCTGCTCACACATCTCCCCCTCTAGTTAAGTGAAGAACTGAACTACAGGGTGTCAGAATCAACAATTGAATAAATCCCGCTGCCTTCGATTTGATAAATCCCGAGATTATCCCGGTACATTAACGGGAACTGGTTCGGAGCTGATGAATTAATTTAATAATGGAAGTGTCCGGGTTAATTCTCTGTTTTTCATTTGGACAGTTTGAATTGTGTTTTTTTTCTCTCTCTGGTGATCTGAGCGCCGCTTCTCAATGAGAATCTGCTCCCGGAACAGAGTAAATGCAGGAAGGAAGAGGCCATTCTCGGGCTGTGTGTTTCTCTCCTAACCTGATCTGTTTAGACCGCACTGTTCCCAGAGGACGGAATCAGTGAGAGTTGTGCACACACAGGAGCTGAGTCCATTGCAGCGCTTTAATATGTGCCTTCCCCCCGGCCCTCCCTATTCTCCGGACACAGAGCTGTCTGTTTCCCCCGGCGGCGGGATAGAGTCGGGGATTCTCTCCCCGCAGTGTCAGGGTCTGCAACCCCGGGGAACTGGCGGTTTCAGTCAGAGTGACCGAGCTGCCTTACATATCCTGTGTACTAATCTCCAATGGATTCAAATATTAGTGAACTCATTGGGTAATGTTAGTAAATAACCCTCATGTGAACGGACCCGGCTCCATTAATGCCTTCCAAATAAAACTGGGATCCATTTCTTTTCCCCAAATGCCAGCGAACGGATCCCAGGAGCGGGGTTGAGATTGTGCTGAGCAGCAATGAGTCTCCGGTAATGCTGTTTTTTAAATTCCAGATCAGCTCTCAGTCCGACAGGCCTTTTGGGAAAGTGATGTGACAAAACAGAAACCATGTGGCCGCCCCTCCAATCTAATGGGTTTGATGATGAACAGAGATGGCAGCTCTTTCATTTGCTGATTTGGTGGCTCTGAAAAGAGCCCTTGTTACACTTGTTACTGAAGCTGGGTTTTAGGTGCGTTCCCCGCAGATGCGGCGGGCCAGCTGGATGTCTTTGGCCATGATGGACCGGGATCATTCTGGTGAATCTGCTCATTTTCCGGCAGAAGCATCAGTCGCTGTTTGAACTGTTTAAAGTCAGGGGTGTATTAGCAGCCAGAAAGTGAAGGGCAGTTCATTGCTCCCTGCAGCATTATCCGCCTCTTTCAGGAGAAAAGATCAGAAACCGCTCGTTTCTGTCAGTCCCCGAGAAGCCTGTGAGAGGCGGTTAGTCGCTAATTTGTTCCTTTTACAGAGTGGAAGCTGATATTTGTCCCGTTTTAAATTGCTGAACCGGACCTTCCTCCCGCCGCTTACAGTTAACAGATTGACAAATGAAAACGATTCCTAAAATCGCGTCAGGATTTTGTGACGGTACATACAGTAAAACAGAACATAAAATGAGAGGTTTTAAAATTGTTGCATGAAAATTGAAATTTTCCATCACTTCAATTCCTTCCTGCTCTGGAATTGCCAGGCTTTTTCCAATTGGAAAATCTAAGCCAATGAGAACTTCTATTTACTTATATGTGATTCTCCTATTGGTTAAGAATTGGATTGAGAAGCGGTGACCAATCAGAGACAGAGTCAAACTGCGGGGATTCCAGGCCCCCAGTAACTGAGCGGAAACTGTTCAGATTGACAAACCCTGGCAGTAGCTTCACACATTGGACACTTCACACTGAGTCATTCAAGGGCTGGTGTGAGAGAAGCTTCAGATCCTGTCATTACTCTCTGAGTCATTATTCATCTCGAACCAAACAATTAATAAATGTGAAGCAGTGAAGAGACTTTTCATTCTCACTGCAGAATGTGTCATCTGGGGAAATAAGGAACTATTATTTTCGGAGATTCCAGGTACATTCCTCCCTGAACAAATCCATTCCTAACATTCCCGATCACAGCCTATCCCAGCTCCTGTTGTCACCCGACTCCAGCTGAATTGGAGAAACTCATGTGCTGGGATTTGCGTTGTGAGGTGGGGTTTCTCCGCCAGTGTTACTTTCTTACAAACTCTCCCCCTGAATTTGTGAACTGAGACTGCACCGAACACATCCCCAGTTAGAGTGAGGGCCGGACATCCCTCTGTTTTATGACAGAGAGTGCGGAAAGGGCTGGGTGGAGGGGAGTCACCAGGGATCCTGGATTTACTCCAAATCATTTCCATGTGGAATCTGCAGGCGGGGCCTGGACAGGGATCATTTGATCAGGGGATCAGCTCTTTCCTTTGAGATGTGGGTAGCTCTGAGAAGAGCCTTTGTGTTCAGATGTTTACAGGTTTCCCGCGCTTTCACTTCTTTCCAGACCCTGCTTTCTGAGACTTCGCTGCTTTCGGCTTGACCTTGTTCTTCCATGTCTGCACTTTCTTCAGCGCCTTTCCGCCCACCGCACTCTTGCCTTTTTTGACCTTCTTCGCAGGAGACTTTTTCTGAAGCGCTGCTTTCTTCACCGCCTTATTTGGCGTTGCCGCCGCCTTGCTGCTCGTTTTCTTGGCTGTTACTTTCTTTGTTGTCACTTTCTTGTCTTCTGGTTTCTTCACTAAAGATTTCTTGTCTGCTGGTTTCTTCACTGAAGATTTCTTGTCTGCTGGTTTCTTCACTAAAGATTTCTTGGCTGCTGGTTTCTTCACCTTCTTTCCCACTTTTCCCTGGGTTTTCCTTCTTGCTGATTTTCAAGGAGCCGGAGGCGCCCTGTCCCTTGCTCTTCACCAGGGAGCCTTTGCTCACATTCCTCTTGATACTTTGCTTGATCTGGGTCTTGAGCTTCTCCTGAGCGGTGGCAGACCTGCAAGGAATCAACTACCAGCTAGCGTATAAAGCGAGACCAAGGCTTAGGGCCTTCAGTTACCTGGAGGGGAGTCGGAGAGGCAGCGGATCCTGTGAGGAACCACAATCCAGGAAGGATGAGAAGGTCATTGTCAGGGTACAGAGGAGGTTAAGTTAAAGATTTACCAGTTTATAAGCAAGCGCAGAGCCAAGGAACGGTGCTGGGGCAGATCAAATAATAGGAAGCTGTGATCAGTTGGAAGGCAAGAGTGATTAAATGACAGAAGAGATGATGATGCAAGGCAAAAGTCAGGGAAAGAATAAATATCATTTTATAAGCACAGATACCAGTAGTGGGGTTTGAACCCACGCAGACACATGTCTATTGGATCGTAAGTCCAACGCCTTAACCACTCGGCCATCCTGGTACGTTAGCCCACCACTGAAAATGAAATTTAATGTGATGCGGGTGCCATCTGGCCTTTTCCAATATAAAGTTATGACTCCTCTCCCATGCTAAATTGGACCCTTCATTATTTATGAACCTCAATCGGATCACCCCTCAGTCTAGGTTTCTCTAAGGTGTAGGGTCCCAACTCTTTTAGTCTAACTTGATAACCAAGATGTCTTATACTGGGAATTCGTCGAATGTCTCTCCTCTGTACCCTTTCCAAAGCCTCAATATCACCCATCATGTGAGGAGACCAAGACTGGATACAATATTCCAAGTGAGTCCTGACCAAGGTTTCATAAAAGGACAAATTCAGGACATCTCAGATACTGAAGGAGTCCGTGTCCAGAAGCAGCAAGACCTGGACAACATTCAGACTTGGGCTGCTAAGTGGCAAGTAACATTCACACCACATAAGTACCAGGCAATGACCATCTCCAACAAGAGAGAATGTAACCATCTCCCTTTGACGATCAACAGCATTGCCATCGCTGAATCCCCCCACCATCAACATCCTGGGGGTTACCATTGACAAAAGCTGAACTGGACCATTCATATACATACTCTGGCTACAAGAGTAAATCAGATAGTGGGAATTCTGTGATGAGTAACTCAGCTCAAGGCACGTGGTGAAATGCTCATTAGGAGAGCTGGAGAAATGGACTGGTCAGGTGGGCAGAAAAGTGGCAAATGGAACTCAACTTGGAGAAGTGTGAGGTGATGCCTTTGGTGAGGTCAAACACAGCAAAGGAATACAGAATTAATGGGTGAATGCTGAGAGGTGTAGAGGAAGTGAGGGACCTTGAAGTGAATGTCCACAAATCCCTGAAAGTAGCAGGACAGGTTGATAAGTTGGTTGAGAAGGCTTATGGAATCCTTTCCTTTATTAGCCGATGTATAGAATATAAGAGCAGGGAGGTTATGCTGGAACAGTGTCAATCATTAGTTAGGCCACAACTTGAGTTCTGTGTGCAGTTCTGGTCACCTCATTCCAGAAAGGATATAATTGCACTAGAGAGGTTACAGAGGAGATTTACGAGGATGTTGCCAGCTCTGGAAAAATGCAGCGATGAGGAAAGATTGGATCAGCTGGGGTTGAATCGAGGAGGCTGAGGGGAGATTTGATTGAAATGTACAAAATTGTGAGGGGTCTGGATAGAATGGATGGGAAGGGTCTATTTACCTTAGTAGGGAGGTCAGTGACTAGGGGGCATAGATTTAAAGTGATGTGTTGAACAATTAGAGGGGAGATGAGGAAAGGTTTTTTCACCCAGAGGGCTGTGGGAGTCTGGAACTCACTGCCTGTAAGGGTAGCTGAGGCAGAAACCCTCAACTCATTTAAAAGGTGTCTGGATGTGCACCTCAAGTACCTGAACCTGCAGGGCTACGGTCCAAATGCTGGGCAATGGGATTCAGCTGGGTGGCTCGTTTTTTTGGCCTGCCTGTGCTGTAAACTTTCTATGTTCTATGATTCTATGCAGACACAATTGGCCGAATGGCCTCCTTCTGCACTGCAATAATTTTGTGATTTTTGACTCTCCAAAACTTGTCAACCATCTACCAGGCACAAACCAGGATGAGTGCAGCACCAACAATACTCTAGAAACTCGACACTGTCCAGGACAAAGCAGCCGCCTTGATTGTCACCCCATTCACCACCTGAAACATTCACTCCCTTCATCACTGACGCACAGTGGCAGTAGTGTGTACCATCTGCCAGATGCACTGCTGCAACTCACCAAGGCTCCGCAGACAGCACCTTCCAAACCGAAGACCTCCACCACTTTGAAGTACAAGGACTGCAGATGCATGGAAACACCACGATGTGCAAGCTCCCCTCCAAGTCACACACCATCTGATCTGCAAATATATCGCTGTTCATGCACTGATGCTGGGTCAAATTCCTGGATCTCCCTTCCTAACAGAACTGTGGGTGTACCTACACCACATGGAGTGCAGCAACTCAAGAAGGGAGCTCACCGCCACCTTGTCAAGGACAATTAGGGGTGGGTAACAAATTCTGGCCTTGCCAGTGTCGCTCACATCCCATGAAAGAATATGCCTCATTTTATACTCAATTGTCCTCTGAATGCAGCCCAACCCTCTATTTGCTCCAACTATCACTTCACAGCATTGCTGCTGTACCTTTAGAGATCTGTGCACTAGAACATCCAGATCTCTGCTCAAAATTATTTTCTTTTTTCCACCTACTTTAATGTTTTTCCCTGAAGGGTGTATGAATGTTGAGCATTCGCCCTGTCCACATGAATAACACTGCACTTACCCAAATTAAACATAATTTACCAGTCATGAACCCAATCTTCCAACACATTAAGATCAGCCTGAAATAGTCGAGTATCGTCTACAGTCTGAACACTCGCACAGATCTTCAAATCATCTGTAAATTTACAGATGGTGCCCCCTACACCTACATCCAGATCATTAATAAAAATAGTAAAGAGCAACAGTCCCAACACCGATCCCTGTGGGACACCACTGGTAACTGGTCTCCAAACAGATCCAGATCCATCTGTAACTACTTTCTGCCTACGTCGTGCCAGTCAGTTCCCAATCCAGATCAATATATTACCACTGATACCAGGGACTTTAATCTTATAGAGAAGCCTCTTGTGTGGAACCTTATCAAAATCTTTTGACTGAGATCTGCTAATTGAACACAGGCCGGGGATGAGGCCTAGGCCTGTCCTGCTTTGTGTGTGGGTCTCAGGACCACACAAGGTGAGATCAGCTCACTGAGCACAGGCCCATCCTGCTCTATATGGTGCTCAGTACCTCACCAAATGAGAATAACTAACACACCACAGGCCATGGAGCCTCGGCCCATCCTTCCCTGATTGCGGTTCAGTGCCAACCAGGTCAGATCAGCTAATTCAGCACAGGCCGGAGATGGAAGCTGGATCTTTCCTGCTCTGGGGACTCCGTACCATACCAGGTGCGATGAAGTAAAATACCACAGGCCGGGGATGGAGCCTGAGATTTCCCTGTTCTGTGTGGGGCTCTGGACAACAACGTGTGAGAAGAACTATCATCCCTCAGGCTGAGGAAGGAGCCTGGGCCCATTCTGTTCTGTGTGGCTCCTACCACACTGAGTGGGATCAGTTAACACAACACAGGCCATGAATACAACCAGGACCTTTCCTGCTCCGTGTGGCTCAGTATCACACCAGGTGGCATCAGCTAACACAGCACAGGCTGGGGCTGGGGCTGGAGCCTGGGCCCGCCCTGCTCTGTGGGTTCAGTAACAACCCGTAAGATGAACTTTTTTCAAAAGACTTCAGTGTATTTATCTCTGTCCAACACTCTGAGGCAGCTTTCTGTGTTTATAAAGAGTGTAATTTATTGACTGGTCTCTTGGATCAAACAGGGTAACAGACAGAGGTCTGTGTGCAGAGGGTTTGGGGGTGAGCTCTGATTCCTAACCCTTTCTGGATTGTGAGGAATAAAGAATGAATGAGAGAGAGAGAATGTGGGAGAAGGGATGATGGAAGAATTTGTCCGTGAACCTGATTAAAAGTGGCTCAAACGCAAGATAATATTAAGATATCAAGAGCAGAACATTAACATAATCTGAGTTCCGCGATCTGGTCGGGTCCCATTCCCCTGAAGTGAGGAATGAACGGGTGGGGAAATTCCGCCTGGAGTTATATTTGTCTCCAATGAAGATGAGTTCACAGTGAGGCTGGAATAGCTCAGTTGGGAGAACACTGGATTGAAGAACCAGGATACAATCCCTGGATTCATCAGTTTTAATTTGGTGTCTCCTTCATTTTAAGTAGAGAGAATCAGAGGCGAGATTTTCCACTCTTGACCCCATGGGCTGAATTTTAAACTAACGGTGCGGCTCTCGGCAGAGGCACCGGAAGTGGGTGCCGTCACCACACGAGTGAAATGTGGCCGACCGACCCCGATCACGGAGCAGCCCACCAATTAATGAAGGGGAGGCGTGGGGCCCATGTAAACAAGGACCAGAGGTAGGGAACGAGGCACCGATGGCACCGACATCTGACACAACGGCAGGTGCTGGCACCATATTGAAAGGGCTTCCAGACCTGCATTCACTGCTGCCTGGTTTAAAGGAGTGTCTTCCTGAGAGCCCTCTGCTGCCCCAGAACCCGTTCTGCTGCCTCTGCTGCCCCAGGACCCATTCTGCTGCCTCTGCTGTCCCAGAACCCGTTCTGCTGCATCTGCTGCCCCAGGATCCGTTCTGCTGCCCCAAGACCCGTTCTGCTGCCTCTGATGCCCCAGGACCCGTTCTGCTGCCCCAGGACCCGTTCTGCTGCCTCTGCTGCTCCAGGACCCGTTCTGCTGCCCCAGGACCCGTTCTGCTGCCTGTGATGCCCCAGGACCCGTTCTGCTGCCCCTGGACCCGTTCTGCTGCCTCTGCTGCTCCAGGACCCGTTCTGCTGCCCCAGGACCCGTTCTGCTGCCTCTGCTGCCCCAGGACCCGTTCTGCTGCACCAGGACCCGTTCTGCTGCCTCTGCTGCTCCAGGACCCATTCTGCTGCCCCAGGACCCATTCTGCTGCCTCTGCTGCCCCAGGACCCGTTCTGCTGCCTCTGCTGCTCCAGGACCCGTTCTGCTGCATCTGCTGCCCCAGGACCTGTTCTGCTGCCTCTGCTGCCCCAGGACCTGTTCTGCTGCCTCCGCTGCCCCAGGACCAGTTCTGCTGCATCTGCTGCCCCAGGACCTGTTCTGCTGCCTCTGCTGTCCCAGGACCAGTTCTGCTGCCTCTGCTGCCCCAGGACCAGTTCGCTGCATCTGCTGCCCCAGGACCTGTTCTGTTGCATCTGCTGCCCCAGGACCAGTTCTGCTGCATCTGCTGCCCCAGGACCAGTTCTGCTGCCTCCGCTGCCCCAGGACCTGTTCTGCTGCCTCTGCTGCCCCAGGACCAGTTCTGCTGCATCTGCTGCCCCAGGACCTGTTCTGCTGCATCTGCTGCCCCAGGACCTGTTCTGCTGCCTCCGCTGCCCCAGGACCTGTTCTGCTGCCTCTGCTGCCCCAGGACCTGTTCTGCTGCATCTGCTGCCCCAGGACCTGTTCTGCTGCCTCCGCTGCCCCAGGACCTGTTCTGCTGCCTCTGCTGCCCCAGGACCTGTTCTGCTGCATCTGCTGCCCCAGGACCTGTTCTGCTGCCTCTGCTGCCCAGGATCCGTTCTGCTGTCACTGATGCCCCAGGACCCGTTCTGCTGTCTCTGCTGCCTGATAGGTAAGGAGCTGAATGCGAGCCTGCAGTGACCATGGTCCAATGGTTTGGCGATGCCTTCCTGCAGGTTCGCCTCCAGGTGACAACAGATAGGTGGAAGATTCTCTTCCCCAGGGATGGGAGGTGGAGACCTGTCCACCTGACCAAGCAAAGCTGCTTTGAGATAGTAGGTGAAGTCAGCAGCCGTGGGGTCACCCCCAAGACATGGATCCAGTGCACGAAGTGGGTCAATGACCGGATCCGGGCTGCTCAGGCGCAAACTCAAAACACTTTGGACCCTTTGGACATTGCGCATGGCAGAGTGAGAGGGAGTGTTTGGTGGAAAGGGAGTGACCACCCAGTCATGTGTATTGGGGAAGGGCAGCAGGACATGCTGCCTGAGGTTTGGCTGCATCTCGGTGGGAGGTGCACATCAGTCATTGAATAAACTCACACAGTCCCTCGAGAGGGGCCACATGCAGGAGGAATATGTGTGTCCACATCATGGACTGCTGGACTATCACCATCAGAGATATTGGGTTTGTCCCCGCTGGGAGACTAACTTTGTTGATCATAGTGGCTGCAGGAGAAGACAGCCCACAATCGGAAAGAGCATGTCAAGACTGGCAGTGGATGCCTTATCTCCATGTCCTCATTCCGATGGAGGAGGAGGCCATGGAACAGGCAGGGCAGCAAAGCAGCTGCTCCATAGCTGATGGAGAGACAGGGACACCTACCTAAGAGAGTGAGTGAACATCTCCTGGGGCACAAGGGAGCATCTGCTGCAAAGGAGCCACACTGCTCATCTGTTCACCACTGCATCAATGGAGCTGCACAGTAGGGGTGGTTGGAATGTCACGATGGGCAGACCCTAACCCTTCAATGTCCCTGTTGTCACATGCAGGCTGGGATGAACGACAAGAGCGAAGAGCTGGAGAGACTGTGGGACAACCAGACACCTCTGAGGAGGAGGAGGGAGCCTCAGATGGTGCACCATCACCTCATTCCCCTGCACCCTCCACCAGCACAGAAACCCTCACTCGGTGGGTATCCACTTGCTGTTAGATTTGGGCACACAAGCTGGTGAGCACGTCACAGACAGGCCCGGGCAGCTGACGGAGGCTGTGATAGCCGAGGCCACTGGCAGTTGGAAGTCTGTGGGAGGCCAGGCCCATGCTGAGTCCCAGGCTGATGACGTGCCTCTGGTGTCACCAGCAACACGGGAAATATTGCAGCTGCAGCAAGAGGTCAGGCAACATCTGGCAGAGTTGCCAGAGGTTATGTGTACCCAAGTTCGGATGATGGAGGAGTCCATCCAGGCCTTGCATGCTGTACTGTCTCTGATGGGGGTGTGTCTGGCTTCCTTCCTTGAGAGATTGGTGACTCTGATGGAGAGCCAGATCCAGCCGACCAATCAGTGGCTGCCGGAGATGTGCGCAGACTTGCACTCCATCGCTTTGTCCATGAGCTCCATCCAGCGGTGACAAGGTGAGAGGGGGGACGTGGCACCTGAACTCTTCACCAGGTCCACGTCCCTCTCAGGTCAGCAGCGAGGTACAAGTGTGTCTGATAAGGGGGAGGAGCAGCTGGCTGCTACATCTGGGGTCTCCTCTCAGGGTGTTCCTGGTGTGGACAGTAGCTCCAAAGCCCCTCTGCGAGTGACACAAGTGATGCCAGTGCCTGCCTCCATCATCCTCGATGACAGAGTGGGGTCCCTGTACCTGTGCAGGAGGCCCTCAGTGTGCCGGGGCCCTCCAGGCCTCAGGCAGCAAGAGGACGGCCACCAATGTCATCCCAAGCCATGGGGCAGCAAGGTCAGCAGCCTGTCTCCATCTCAGTTGACAGAGCAGGGGGAGCACCACGTAGGAGCACCCGGAAAAGATTTAAGAAGAGCACCTAGATTCACTGAGGGGTTCACGGGTGAATGTACATTCCAGATGGATAGGGTTGTGTTTGGTGTCACACGGAATATAGAAATGATGTTCTCTCACTATGTCTCCTTCTTATTGTTGATACACTTTGGGACTTCATTTAAACCCTTCCTCCCAAGGGGCTGGAAGTGAGGGACCAAGCCCTGAGTTTACAAAGCTTCGGCCTTGTCACTGTGCGATGTGTACCTGGACGCTGCAGAACAGAAGGAAGGAGGTGACAACAGGGCTGCTTAAAGCTAAGACTTTATTGCTGTGGTTCCAGAAGGTGGTTAGGCTCAAAGGAAACTTGAATGTATAAGGGTGTCTCATGTCTCCCTTGTGTGTATCTCATGGCCCCTTTCCTGCTGTGCCTGAGGGTCTTCATCTGGCACTGCTTGGGCAGCATCCTCCTCCACATCCTCATCATCAGAGGAGACACTACACTCCACGATATCCTCAATAGTCAACACCTCACCCCTCTGTAATGCCAGATTGTGCTGTGCACAGCAAACCACCACGATATGCGAGACCCTCGCCGGGACATACTGAAGGGCTCCACTGGATCGATCTAGGCACCTGAATCTCATCTTCAGGAGACCAATGGCCTCCTTGATGGTCGCTCGGGTTGACCCGCAGCAGGTGTTGTACCTCTCCTCTGCATCCGTGCGTGGGTTCCTCACAGACGTCAGTAGTCATGTCCTCAGTGGGTAGCCCTTGTCTCCAAGGATCCATCTCTGAAAGCGGATGGGGCCGCGGAAAGGTTCTGGCACCTGGGAGTGCCTTGGTATGCAGGCGTTGTGGCTGCTTCCCGGGATTTGTGCAAACACCTATGGGATCCATTTGCAGTGGTCGCAGACCAATTGCACACTGAGCAAGTGGAAGCCCTTCCTGTTGAAGGCTGCTGGCTGGTCTGCAGGAGCCTTGATGGTCACATGGGTGCAGTCAATGACACCCTACACCTGGTGGAATCCAGCGATGGCCCCGAATCCTATAGCTCTCTCAGCTTGACTGTTTGGATCAATGTGCACATAGTCACCGGCCCTCCTGAACAGGACATTGGTGACCTCCTTGATGCACTGATTCACTACAGACTGTGAGATTCCACATATATCTCCAGTGGATCCCCGCAATGATCTGGTGGTGAAGAAGTTCAGTGGCACGGTGACCTTCAGTGACACTGGCATCAGGTGCCCACCAAGTCGCAGGGGGCACAGCTGCATCATGGCAGAGAGATCAGTGACGACCTCCGTGGAGAGGTGCAGTCTGCGGAGACACTGTCACTCGGACATCTGCAGGTAGTTGAACCTCGGCTGACGTGTTCCTCTGCCTCCTTCTCCAGCCTCATGTTTGAGGCTGGCCTTCCTGTGGGCCCCCAAGCTGCTGTGGTGCCCCTGCTGGTGCCTGCGCCTCCCTCCCTTCCTCTCTACTCCTCCTCCTCCTCCTCAATGGGAGCCTCGAATCCAATGAGAGCCTCGAATGAGGCCCATGACAGGTTGCCCGTCCCTGAGTGCAAGGCCTTCACAGTAAACAACACCCAGCCACATTTACCTCACTTGTCATCCTCAATGAGGTGGCACTGCCCCAATGACACCCTGGTGTGGCTCACCCTGCAGAGCTGGCACATTGGCCCCCACTCCTGACAGTGTTTCCCGATGCCCTTTCCCCCTCCACCCTTGCTGCCAAGTTTTGCTGCCTCACCCGATAGCTTCCCAGTGAAGACAACACTCAGCTCCCACCTCCCAGTCACCTCCTTTAACCAGGCGAGTCTCTGAAACCCCGTGGTTCCCGTGTGCTATTAGTTCAATTGGATCCAGTGAATAAAATTGCTGACAATTGGACTCATAAATACTTTAAATGCCTTCTTGCCGTGTGGATGTGCGAAGTCTGCCCTCCATGTCAGCCGCCGACAGAAAAATCCTGTCCAACGTCTTCCATCCCTATTTTATACACCCCCCCTCCCCGGCCTCCATTCCCGTCTCCAACGGTCCCTTAAAATTCTGGCCCATGTCTCTAAGACGAATGGGAGTGAAACTACAGCTGCTCCTTAGACTGAACAGGGAGAGCTGCTCTCTCTGTGTTTAAAGTGAATGAATCTGATCTTTACCTTGTCTTACTGGAACGTTCACTGTCTGGTGATGTCTGTTTGAAAATGTTTTCCTGTTATATTAATGGAGCAGAGGAGCAGATGTGAGGTACTGTTGAACAGAGAGGTTTGGAAGTGGGTGAAGGGGTGGAGTGACGGTGTGAGTGAGAGGTGCAGTGAGTTGGCCGTTCTCAATAGAGTGTCAGGAATGAAGGTCAGAGGAACAGACCAGGCTGGAAACACAGAAAGAGCGAGGAGAAGCTGGTGTGAAAAACAGAGATTAAACAACGGGCTTGTTCATTTGGTTTGGGTCTGGTGTTTAGAATACCCGGAATCTGGGTTCACTTCCCTTCCAACTCAGCGAATTGTTTCAACATTATGTTCATAAAACCATAGAATGATACCCAAAGAAGGAGACCATTTGGTCCATTGTGTCAGTGCTGTCTCCTGTAATCTGTACATTTTTCCTTCCAGTATTTATCCCTATCGCTTTTCAAAGTTACGACTGAATCTGCTTTCAAGTCCTGATCAGACAGTGCATTCCAGATCACAACACATCACTGTATAAAAAATCATTCCTCATTTCGCCTCTGGTTCTTTTCTCAATCACCTGATAAATACATCCTCTGGTTACTGACCCTTTTGCCACTGGAAACAATTTCTCCTTATTTCACTTATTGAAAACCTTCTAGATGATGTCACATACTAGACTGCCAGTAAAACTGAAGCCCATGGAATAAAACGGACAATGACAGCATGCATATGAAGTTTGCAGACTGATAGGAACATAGGAGCAGGAGTAGGCCATTCAGCCCGTCGAGACCACCCTGCCATTCAATATGATGATGACTGATCGTCCACTTCAATGCCTTTTTCCCACACTATCTCCATATCCCCTCTGTCATTTGTATTTAGAAATCTGTCAATCTCTGCTTTAAACATACTCAATGACTGAGCTTCCACAGCCCTCTGAGGTAGAGAATTCCAAAGATTCACAACCCACTGAGTGAAGAAATTTCTCCTCATCTCTGTCCTAAGTGGCTTTCCCCTTACGTTGAAATTGTGTCCCCTGGTTCTAGACTCCTCAACCGGGGGAAACATCTTAGCTTCATCTACCTGTCTATCCCTTTAAATATTTTGTAAGTTTCAATGAGATCACCTCTCATTCTTCAAAACTCTAGAGAATACAGTCCCAGTTTCCCCAATCTCTCTTCATTTGACAGTCCCGCCATCCCGGGAACAAGTCTGGTGAACCTTCGTTGCACTCCCTCTATGGCAATGATATCCTTCCGAAGGTAAGGGGAACAAAACTTCACACAGTATTCCAAAGTGCAATCCAACCAAGGTTATATACAAATGAAGCAAGACTTCACTACTCCTGTACTCAAATCCTCTTGCGATAGAGGCTAACATATCATTAGACTTCCTAATTGCTTGCTGCACCTGCATGTTAGCTTTCAGTCACTTATTGACAAGGACACCCAGGCCCCTTTGTACATTCACACTCTTACCATTTAACAAATAATCTGCACATCTGTTTCTCCTACCAAAGTGGATAACCTCACATTTTTACACATTATATTTCATGTGCCACTTTCTTGTCCACTCACTAAGTCTGTCCAAATTCCCTTGAAGCCACTTTGCAACTTCCTCACAACACACATTCCCACCTAGTTTTGTGTCATCTGCAAACTTGGAAATACTACATTTGGTCCCCGCATCCAAATCATGTGAACAACTGGGTCACAGTGTGGTGGTGAACAGTTGTATTTCTGTCTGGAGGAAGGTTTACAGTGGGTTCCCCATGGTTCCTCATAACCTCAGTTCTGTGCAGAGACTGGAAAAGCTGGGGTTGTTCTCCTTGGAGCAGAGCAAGTTCAGAACAACTTTGACAGAGTTAGAATCAAGGAATCAAATGGTTACAGTACAGAAGGAGACCATTCAGTCCATCATGTCCATGACAGCTCTTTGCAAGAGCAGATCAGCTAATTCCACTCCTCTGCCCTTTCATTGTAGCCCTGCAAATTTTCTCTATTCAGGTGTTTATCCAATTCCCTTTTGAAAACCACGATTGAATCTGCCTCCAGCACACTCTCAGGCAGTGTATTCCAGATCCGATCCACTCACTCTGTCCCACACCACGGTATCATTGCAGAAAATCTTTTCTGTTCATTTCATCCCTCAAAAATAATTGAAATGAAATGTTTATTAGGAAATGCACAACATAAAAAGGAGAGAGAAATAAATGCTGAGTAAAATAGAAGTCAATGTTTGGAAGGTCAAAGAGCAAAAGATGTAACTTTTATTCTGGATGAGTGAGAGGAATATATCACACTTTGGGGCTTTTGTAAGAGGATTTACTGATAAACCTGGGATTTGAGAGGAAGCTGGTTCATGGTTTACAGAACAAATTCAGCCCCTGGGGTGGAGCCAACAGCTGCACCGTCCAATAACAGACAGGACGGGGACACTGTCTCAGGCCTGGTGAGCTCAGTCGATGAAAGCATGAAACTCTGAATCTCAAGTTTTTGAGTTTGAGCCCACGGTGGGTGTTTTCTATTTCCTTATTAGGCTGATTTTACAGGCATTCTCCAGCTCTGAATTCCTCGGCAGAGAGTTCAAGGAGTGTTTGAAATGAGATTCAACAGCAGTATGAGAAAGTCTCTCCTTGATTCAGGACTCTTACCTCTCTGCAGCATCTCGCTGCTGAAGATTGAACTTTTTCTCATTTCATTCTCAGCTCAGGGTCAGTGTGGATCACTGGGACTTCTGGCTGTCTCCCACTTCACAATCCATCAGTGCTGAGAAATCAATGGGGAATATTACTCACATGTTGTAATGTTTTATAAATACTTGAATGTATTTCACACTGTGTCCAACAGTGTGAATCTTCCCTGGTATATCAGCTCACCAACACTTCAACAGAACATTCACATAATGTGAGCTCTGAGATCTGTTCAGATCCCATTCCCAAGACCTGGAAAGTGGGATTGGGCTGGATCACTCTTTTTCAGCTGGCACAGACACGATTGCTAAATGGTCTCATTCTGTGCCATAAATTTTCACCATTTTCTATGTTCTATGAAGTGAGGTGTGATTGGGAGGGGCAATTCCACCAGGGTTATATTTTCTACCAAAAGAATGACACAAGGGATACTACACATTTTTATTCATTCATTCATGCGATGTGGGCATCGCTGGCTAGGCCAGCATTTATTGCCCATCCCTAATTGCCCATGAGAAGGTGGTGGTGAACTGCCTTCTTGAACCGCTGCAGTCCATGTGGGGTAGGTACACCCACAGTGCTGTGAGAAAGGGAGTTCCAGGATTTTGACCCAGCGACAGTGAAGGAACGGCGATATAGTTCCAAGTCAGGATGGTGTGTGGCTTGGAGGGGAACTTGCAGGTGGTGGTATCCCGTGCATTTGCTGCCCTTGCCCTTCTCGGTGGTAAAGGTCGCTGGTTTGGAAGGTGCTGTCGAAGGAGTCTTGGTGCATTGCTGCAGTGCATCTTGTAGACGGTACACACTGCTGCCACTGTGTGCCGATGGTGGAGGGAGTGAATGTTTGTAGATGGGGTGCCAATCAAGTGGGCTGCTTTGTCCTGGATGGTGTTGAGATTCTTGAGTTGGAATTGCACCCATCCAGGCAAGTGGAGAGTATTCCATCACACTCTTGACTTGGGAATTGCAGATGGTGGACAGGCTTTGGGGAGTCAGGAGTCATGGATGAGTGAGAGGAATATATCACACTTTGGGGCTTTTGTAAGAGGATTTATTGATACACCTGGGATTTGAGAGGAAGCTGCTTCATGGTTTACAGAACAAATTCAGCCCCTGGGGTGGAGCCAACAGCTGCACTGTAATTACTCATCTCAGGATTCCAAGCCTCTGACCTGCTCGTCTAGTCAAGTTATTTGTATGGCTCCCCATGGTAACCTCCATGATGTTGATGGTGGGGGATTCAGTGATTGAAATGCCATTGAATGTCAAGGGGAGATAGTTAGATTCTCTCTTGTTGGAGATGGTCATTGCCTGGCACTTGTGTGGTGCGAATGTTACTTGCCACTTATCATCCCAAGCCTGTGAGACTGAAATAGCTCAGTTGGGAGTGTGTTAGACTGAAGATCCCTGGTTCAATCTGGGGTTTTGGCAGTTCTCCTTTATTCTGCATCGCCCTTTGGTTTTGACTCTTGAGCTGCACAATTTACACTGAAATTATTTACCCAACTCTGAAGGTTGGATTGGAAGAGAGAGATATCAAGGATGGGAAATATTTACATTGTCTGCTTTTGCTTATTCTCTATCTCCTTGTGTCCTTTTCCCCAGTTTTTGAATCTTTCGGGGCCGGGTGAACATTTGATTTGCTGCACATGTCCCAAACGGAAGCCTTTTCCACATCTCTGGGCGGTCAGACTTGCTCTGTCTGTTTTTGCTGCTCGTGACCATTAACGAGAACAGGCCACGAGTTCAATGTTTATCAGCAAACGGAAGATAATTGGAAAGAATTCTGTGTTACTCCAGACCAGTGACAAAGATGCAATGGATGTTATTCAAAATAAATTCCCTTTGACATTTGATGTAAACGTGTTTGCATCTAAAAGTTGGATTTTAAGTGTTACAAAAATGTGTCAAATTAATGACTGACCATGTGACAGCGCACATGGGGATCAAATCCACAGCCTTGTTGTTATCAACACTGCGTCCTAACCAAATGAACTAAGCGGCCGATAGACAGAGCCAGGTATGGGTTTGAGCCGCACGCTGTGCGGTTTGTGTTTTATTTCTCACACTGGGTGACAGAGCAATTGTACAAACAATGGACACATCACATCCCTGAAACATTGTTCTGATATAAAACAGTGTGAAATAAGAATTGAGCATGGAAATGGAACGGAACCAGAAATCAGGACTTTAATCTATTAAAGTTGATCTTGAAATTCTACCATGCACGAACATTCCAAGAGAACGAACTCTCTTCTGATATAAAATCCAGGAACTTGAGCTGCTGTAAAATATAAGTGAGCCTGACATGATTTGAACACACAACCTTCTGATCTGGTGTCAGACGCGCTACCGTTGCGCCACAAGCTCACAGATGAAGCAAAGTTTTCCATTCCTGGCAGATTTACTTCTTGTTTAGATTCAGTGATTGAAATTAATTCAATCCTCAACTGACCTCCGCTCTGAAAAGGCCTGCCACCCGACCTGAACCCAGCGGGACCCGACGACCTGTGTCGGGTCCGGGTCGTGTTGGTTCGCTCTTCCGGGTCTGGCTTTCGGGCTCGGGTCAGGTCGGGCCAGGTTCGGGTCGGGCTGGGTCCAGGTCGGGCTGAGTCCGTGTCGGACACACACAGGAAGTATTACATTTAAATCTGCTGGGAAGTTGAGTTTAATAAGTGTCAAAAGTTGAAAAGCCAACCTAAGCTGGGAGTCCGGGTCATCAAGGAGGGAAACTCTGAGTCTGCTCAGTGAGCAAGTGAGCATCTCGATGACGTCATTGCGCTCATGCTGCAGCTTCCTGTCGATTCGGAATCGGGAGGGAGGGAAAGTGAACATTCCGGTGGTCGGGTAAGGCTCGGGTCGGTTAGGGCGCGGGAATAAATGGAGATACTCGGGCCGGGTCGGGCTCGGGTCCAATGTGGTTCTGTCAGGTTCGTGTCGGGTTTTTTTTCCTGACAGTTCAGTGCCTTATTTAAACTATTACTTGGAGTTCTGTTTTACAGGGTCTCGGCTGTTTAAGTGTTTCCCAGACCCACTACTCTGATTAATCAGACATTTTGCTGCTAACTGCTGCTGCTACAATTGAAATGTAAAAAAGAATTTCCAGTGACCTGCAACCAATGGACAAATACATTTCAGAAAGATAAAGCTCATTCACCAATCCACAAATGTGTCTTTCTGCTTATATTTATAAACAACTCCTTCTCTCCACTATGAGAACTATACAATCACTACAGTTATTTGAAAGTTAGTATAAGATGTTCCAGTTCATCAATTTTAAAACTGCAGCAGGTATTTTCCAGAAAACTTCTCTGTTGGAACCTCAGTCCCATTTAGATTGAAAGTGGACAATTAATGTATTCACTTGTTCATTGTGGACAGGTGTCTGACTTAGAATAAATCTCATTAACTTTCAATGAGGTGGCAGTATTTCTGTGCTCCCATTTTACACAGTCTGTCCTGTTCATGCACCATGTTTTTGTTCTCCTCTCCCATTCTCCTCAGGATACAGATTGCAAGCATCATCAATCTAGCTGTTGAAAAGTATTGGAAGAATCTGGTCACACAGGTATTGAAACATTCATTTTCTGCCATTTTACAAGTTGGTTGCTTTAAACACAGTACGATGTGCAATCATCTTGAAAAGAGATTCTCTTCAATATCCAATACAAACTGAATTACAAACCTGACAGACAAACACAGGAGAACAAGTGACCAGTGAACACAAACCTCATGGTGCTCATTTTCAGATTTATTGCAGTCATCCGAGAAACAAGTGAAAGAATATTCCAATGAAATGATTTGGAAAGTCGGTGTGACTTTTGTTGGTGTTTTCTTTGCTCTGTTGGTGAAACTTTCTTGCACCTGACTCCTGTTCATGTCTCTGTTTCCTCGATTGAATGAGGAAGGAGGTATTTGATCAGAAATCAACTGGATTGTGTACCTTTGAGAGGGGATTTCTGCACCATCAGGGCTGGAAACAGGAGTGAGTGAAAGACAATGTGTGGAGTTTGATTTTGTACAGAGGGAGAGCAAATCTAACAGGACTGTGAGATATTGGCCTGGATTTTACAGCCCCAATAGCGGTGAATTCTGAGACTTTCACTGCTATTGAGGGTCTGAACAGCACTGCAACTGCTGGTACATGCACACACTAACACCAGCATCTGGAAGTTGTGGTGGTGAGAAATGTGCTTAGAAGGAGCCTCTGATCATAATCGCACCAGCCCACTCTTTAAAGTGACAGGGACCTGTAGTTCAGCAATTTGGGCTCATTGACCACAATGTACCCTGACTTTTACCTGGGTTGGATTAAAGCCGGTACCAACAGGCTGCTCGGGAAAGACTTTTCTGTTGACACAACAGCTCCACTATTCCAGGAAGACACCGGCAGCAGCAGTGGTCAACTTTCAGAGGGAATTCAGACATTTTAAATGTTGTATTTTATTTCTTAATTGTATGTAACTTTTTAGCATGGCCTGATCAGAGTTCTTAAATTTACATCTGACTTTTTATTAACAAGATTGAAGTGCTTTTAAAAGATCTCTAAATGTATATGACTTTTTATCAAGATTTACTTGGCTTCTTTGTCAAGACTCTTGAGCAAGATTGAAGTGACTTTTAAAAACTACATCTTATCCTTTAAAATCCTGCTTCCATGTAGATGACATTGGAAGATGATTTCAGAATAGCTTAGACTATCTTTCTAACAGGTACTGCAACAGCTTAAGACCTACTTTTCTGCAAAAGCTGGTGAATTACCTTCCGGGAGCGGAGAGGAGCGGAGCGGAGGAGACCTATATGGACCGACATGAGGAGAACGTTGAGAGAGGAGCCTATAAATCCAATCCGAGGATCGAGGCCCAGTCTCTTCCCTTCCAGGAGTGGAGTGGAGCTCTTCCAGTGTGCTGGAGTTTTGAAAAAAAAGAAGCCAACTGTGATGTCAGAGGAGAGCTGCAAGGTGATTGGTTGGTGAGTCACTGCTGTTAGTGTATTTAAATATCTTAAAGAAAAGGGCAAAGTTTTTTTACTTGAAAAAAAAACCTCTGCTGATAAGATGAGTACTACTAAAGTGTTTTTTTCATTCAGTGTCGCTTATGAAGGACTTGAGATTGTAGTGGGTAGAACAAGGCCCCTAGTGACATTAGTATTTTTTAATTAAGGGAGTAACTAATTAATCTAAGGGTAAGTCATGGCAGGAGAGCTCAGCCCCGTGACATGCTCCTCCTGCGCTATGTGGGGATTCAGGAACGCTCCCAGTCTCCATGACGACCATGTGTGCAGGAAGTGTATCCAGCTGCAGCTACTGGCTACTCGCATTATGGAGCTGGACCTGCGGGTGGTTTCACTGTGGAGCGTCCACGAAGCTGAGGGCATCATGGATAGCATGTTTAGTGAGGTGGTCGCACCGCAGGTAATGGATGCACAGGCAGAAAATGGATGGGTGACCACCAGATGGAATAGTAGGAGCAGGCAGGTAGTGCCCCCTCTCAAACAGAGATACTGCTTTGGTTACTGTTGGGGGGATGACCTCCCAGGGGAAAAGAGCAACAGCGCGGTCCGTGCCACCACGGAGGGCTCTGCTGCACAGCAGGGGAGGAAAAGGGGTGGAAGAGCTATTGTGATAGGGGATTCTATCATAAGGGGTGCAGATAGGCGTTTCTGTGGCCGCAAACGAGACTCCAGGATGGTATGTTGCCTCCCTAATACTAGTGTCAAGGATGTTTCGGAGCAGCTGCCGGAAATTTTGAAAGGGGAGGGTGTGCAGCCAGAGATCGTGGTCCATATTGGTACGAACGACATAGGCAGGAAGAGAGATGAGGTTCTGCAAAGTGAATATAGGGAGTTAGGCAGAAGGTTAAAGAGCAGGACCTCTAGGGTTGTAATCTCAGGATTACTCCCTGTGACACGTGCTAGTGCGGGTAGGAATAGGAGGATTAGTCAAATGAATGCTTTGCTGAAGACTGGCGAAGGCGGGAGGGCTTCAGGTACTTGGATCATTGGGATCTCTTCTGGTGCAGAGGTGACCTGTACAAGAGGGACGGGTTGCATCTGAACTGGAAGGGGACCAATATCCTTGTAGGGAGATTTTATAGTAATACACTGGAGGGTTTAAACTAGTCTTGCAGCGGGGGTGGGACCCAAAGTAGTAGTCTCTCCGATGAGATAGTTGAGGCAAATGGAGAGGTTAAAGCAAGCAAGTCCAGTAGGCAGGCCAGGAAGGGGCAGGACAGGGAGCGTGGAAGGTCTGGTGGGCTAAACAGCATTTACTTTAATGCAAGTCTCCTTACAGGTAAGGCAGATGAACTCAGAGCATGGATCGGTACATGGGATTGTGGTATTGTAGCTATTACGGAAACGTGGTTGAGGGATGGGCAGGACTGGCAGCTCAATGTTCCGCGGTACCGATCCTTCCGGCGTGACAGAGGTGGAGGTAAGAGAGGAGGGGGAGTTGCACTATTGATTAGGGAGGACATCACGGCAGTACTTAGAGAGGATATCCCGGGGTGAATGTCCAGTGAGGCCATACTGGTAGAACTTAGAAATAATAAAAGGGTGATCCCTTTGATGGGATTATACTATAGGCCCCCCAAAAGTCAGAGGGAAGTGGAGGAGCATATATGGAGGGAAATCACAGATAGGTATACGAATTATAGGGTTGTAATAGTAGGTGATTTTAACTTCTCTAATATTGACTGGGACTGCCTTAGTGCTGAGGGATCAGATGGGGAAGAATTTGTTAAGTGAGTCCAGGATAGTTTTCTGAAGCAGTACGTGGATGGCCCGACTCGAGAAGGGGCTACACTCGATCTCCTCTTAGGAAATGAGGATGGGCGGGTAGTTGATATGGCAGTGGGGGAGCACTTTGGGACCAGTGACCATAACTCTATTAGCTTCAAGATAGTTATGAAAAAGAATAGGACTGGTCCTCAGGTTGAAGTCCTAAATTGGGGGAAGGCTAATTTCCATGGCATCAGACAGGAACTCTCAAAAGTTGAATGGGAGAGGCTGTTTACAGGTCAAGGGACGTCTGGCAAGTGGGAGGCTTTTAAAAGTGAGATAGGAAGAGTTCAGGGCCAGCATGTTCCTGATAGATGGAAGGGCAAGGCTGGCAAGTTTAGGGAACCTTGGTTGACGAGGGATATTGAGGGTCTGGTCAGGAGAAAGAAGGAGGCATACGTCAGGTATAGGCAGCTAGGATCGAGCGAGTCCCTCGAGAAGTATAGGGGATATAGGAGTATACTTAAGAAGAAAATTAGGAGGGCGAAAAGGGCCATGAGATTTCCCTGGCAGATAAGATAAAGGAGAATCCTAAAAGATTCTATAAGTGTATTAAGAGTAAAAGGGTAGCTAGGGAGAGAGTAGGTCCCCTTAAGGATCAGTGTGGCAATCTATGTGTGAAGCCACGCGAAATGGGCGAGGTCTTAAATGAATATTTCTCGTCTGTATTTACCGTGGAGAAGGTCATGGAAGCTAGTGAGTTCAAGGGAGGGAACAGCGATATCCTGCAGCATATCAACATTACAAAGGAGGAGGAGTTGGAGGTTTTGAAGCGCATTAAGGTGGATAAATCCCCAGGGCCTGATCAGATGTATCCTAGGATGCTATGGGAAGCAAGGGAGGAGATTGCTGGGGCGCTGGCAGAGATTTTTGTATCATCGTTAGCCACGGGTGAGGTACCGGAAGACTGGAGGATAGCTAATTTGTTAATTAATGAATTAAATAACAAATCATGTCGCCTCTTTCTCTTCTAAACTCTGGCGGAGACAAGCCTAGCTTGTCCAATCTTTCCTCGTAAGACAGCCCACCCATTCCATGTATTAGTCTCGTAAACTTTCTCTGTACTACCTCCAATGCATTTACATCCTTCCGCAAATAAGGAGACCAGTACAGTACTCAGTACTGCAGAAGAGGTCTCACCAATGTCCTGTAATGCTGAAGCATAACCTCCCTACTATTGTATTCAATTCCCATGGTGATAAATGATAACATTCTATTAGCTTTCCTAATTACGTGCTGGACCTGCATACTAACCTTTTGCAATTCATGCCCTCGGTCACCCAGATCCCTCTGCATCTCAGAGCTCTGCAATCTCTCACCATTTAGATAATATGATTTTTTATTCTTCCTGCCATAGTGGACAATTTCCGACTTTCCCACATTATACTCCATTTGCCAGGTCTTTGCCCAATCACTTAACCTATCTATATCCCTTTGTAGCCCCCTTATGTCCTCTTCACAACCTACTTTCCTACCTATCTTTGTGATCAGCAAATTTAGCAACAATACCTTCGGTCCCTTCATCTAAGTCATTTATATAAATTGTAAAAAGTTGAGGCCCCAGCACAGATCCCTGTGGCACACCACTCGTTACTTCTTGCCAACCAGAAAATGACCCATTTATGCTTACTCTCTGTTTCCTGTCAGCTAGCCAATCTTCTATCCATGCCAATATGTTACCCCCGACACCATGAGCTTTTATTTTCTGCAATAACCTTTGATATGGCACCTTATCCTTCTGGAAATCGAAATACAATACATCCACTGGTTCCCCTTTATCCACAGCACATGTAACTCCCTCAAAGAACTCCAATAAATTGGTTGAACATGATTTCCCTTTCAAAAAACCATGTTGACTGTGCCTGATTACCTTAATTTTTTCTAAATGCCCTGCTATAACATCCTCTGTAATAGCTCCAAACATTTTCCCTAAGACAAATGTTAAGCTAACTGGCCTGTCGTTTCCTGCTTTCTGTCTCCCTCCCTTTTTGAATTAATGAGTTACATTCACTCTTTTCCAATCTAACGGAACCTTCTCGAATCTAGGGAATTTTGGAATATTAAAACCAGCGCATCAATTATCTCACTAGCCAATTCAGGACCTGGCGACTTGTCAACCCGCAGCTCCAACAATTTGTTTAGTACCACTTCCCTGGTGATTGTAATTTTCTTGAGTTCCTCCATCCCTTCAATTTCCTGATCGCCGGCTAATACTGGGATGTTATTTGTATACTCAATAGTGAAGACCGATGCAAAGTATCTGTTCAATTCATCTGCCATCTCTTAATTATCCATTATTAATTCCCCAGACACACTTTCTATTGGACCAACAGTCGCTTTGTTAACTCTTTTCTTTTTAAAATATCTATCGAAACTCTTACTAGTTGTCTTGAAATTCCTTGCGAGCTTTCTCTCATACTCTAATTTTACCTTCCTTATCAATATTTTAGTAATTCTTTGCTGTTTTTTTTATATTCTGTCCAATCTTCTGACCTGCCTCCCACCTTTGCACAATTATAGGCTTTTTCTTTAAGTTTGATAGTATCTTTAACTGTTTTCGTGAACCATGGATGGTGAGTCCCACCTTTGGAACTTTTCTTTCTCGTTGAAATGTATCTATTCTGTGTATTCTGAAATATCCCCTTAAATGTCTGCCACTGCATCTCTATTGACTTATCCCTTAACCTAATTTGCCAGTTCACTTTAGCTAGCTCTGCTTTCATGACCTTATAATTGCCCTTATTTAAATTTAAAATACTAGTCTGGGACCCACTCTCCTCTCCCTCAAACTGAATGTAAAATTCAATCATATTATAATCGCTACTACCTAGGGGCACCTTAACTATGAGGTCATTAATTAATCCTATCTCGTTGCACAATGCCAGGTCTAGTATAGCCTGCTCTCTGGTTGGCTCCAGAATGTATTGTTCCAAGACATTATCCCCAAAACATTCTATGTACTCCTCATCTAGGCTACCTCTGCCCATCTGAATTTTCCAATCTATATGTAGATTAAAATCCCCCATAATTATCACAGTGCCTTTCTGACAAGCTGCCATTATTCTTCCTTTATATCCCATCCGACAGTGTGGTTAATGTTAGGTGGCCTGTACACCACTCCCACAAGTGACTTCTTGCCTTTATGATTTCTCATTTGTACCCAAACTGCTTCTGCATCCTGATCTCCAGAACTCAGGTCATCCCTCTCTATTACGCTAATACCATCATTAATTAACAGAGCTACCCCGCCACCTTTTCCTAGCTTCCTGTCCTTCCAAAATGCCATGTCACCTCCAATATTCACATCCCAATCTATGTCGCCCTGCAGCCATGTCTCTGTAATGACTATCAGATCGTACGTATTTATTCTATTTGTGCTCCCAGTTCATCTGTTTTGTTTCAAATGCTCCATGCATTCAGATACAGAGCATTTAGTTTTGTCCTTTTATTATTTTTGTCACCTCTAGCCTTATCTGTCGATTTACTCTCAGATTTGTACATTCTGTCCCTTCCTGTCACAGTCTGTTTATCATTTCCCATATTTATACCTTTCTCTCTTGCCTTGTCTCTCCTCCTTGATTCACCATATCTTCCCAAATTTGATCCCTTGCCCCCACTATTCGGTTTAAAACCGTCTCCACTTCCCTCGTTATGTGGCTCGCTAGAACACCGGCACCAGCACGGTTCAGGTGTAGACCGTCCCAACGGTACAGCCACCTCTTTCCACAGTACTGGTGCCAATGCCCCATGAACCAGAACCCACTACTACCACACCAGTCTTTCAGCCGCAGATTACTTTCTCTAATCTTATTTGTCCTATGCCAATTTGCACATGGCTCAGGTAATAATCCAGAGATGATTAACTTTGAGGTTCTGCTTCTTAATTTGGTGCCTAGTTGCTCATACTGACTTTGCAGAACCTCTATCCTTGTCCTGCCTATGTCGCTGGTACCGACATGGACCACAACGACTGGATCCTCCCCCTCCCATTGTATGTTTCGCTCCAGCCCTGAGCAGATGTCCTGAATACTGGCACCGGCAGGCAACACAGCCGTCTGGACTCTTGCTTTTGCTGCAGAGAACAGAGTCAATCCACCTTACTATACTGTCCCCTACTACCACTACATTCCTTTTTTCTCCCTCTTTGAGCCGCAAACACTTACTGCAGACGTGTTTGCCCTGGATCACACTGGCATCCAGGAACTCCCACATGCTGCAACTGTGACACATCACCTGTCCTGTCATCCTTAACGTGTTTCAATTAACTACTTAAATATTTTATTCAATTATTCATTTTATTGCATATTTTATTAAACTTACCACTAGTTTGTTTACTATTTTAAACGTTAGGACTAAAATGGATCTTAATCACTTACCAGATGCGCATCAAGCAGGTCGGTTCTTCCAAACCAATCAACTACCTGCTTGCCTGTGATGTCACAGCTTACCAGATCCTCACCAAACAGCTCCTTCCACTGCACCGAAGAAAGAACCAAATCCTGTGTCCTCACCCCAGCGGCTCTCTGTTTCCCTGCTCTCACTCTCCATTATGACGTCACTCCTCGATTTTTTTTTTCCCCTGCTCTGCTCCTCTCTCTCGCTCTGTCTCCGAGTCTGTGCTTTTGGCGCATTTCTTCATTTGTTGTTCCGTTGTGCTCCTCTGTTTCTGGTCCAAAAATCTGACTCTGGTGGGACTTGAACCCACAACCTTTGAATATCGTCTTAATCATTATTTAGAAGTCCAACACGCTATCCATTGCGCCACAGAGCCTCACACATTTTTATTAACATCACTAAGGCCTTTGATCTTGTCAGCAGAGACGGCCTCTTCAACCGGCAATGGAACATCGGCTGCCCTCCTGACCTCTTGGGCATCATCTCTTCTTTCCACGAGAACATGCACAGTTCCATCAGTTACAATGGAGCAACATCAGACGCTTTCAAGATCAGCAGTGGGGTAAAGCAGGGCTGCGCTCTGGCGCCAACTCTCTTAGGAACAGAGGAACATAGGAGTAAGCTATTCAGCCCGTCGAGCCTGCTCTGTCATTCAATTCGATCATGGCTGATCACCTACCTCAAAGCCCCTTTCCCATGCTATCCCCATATCCCTTGATGTCATGAGTATCAAGATTTCTATCAATTTCTGTCTTGAACATGCTCAATGATTGAGCTGCCACAGCCCTCTGGGGCACAGTATTCCAATGATTCACCACCGTCTGAGTGAAGAAATTCCACCCATCTCAGTTTTAAATGGCCTACTCCTTATTCTGAGACGATGTCCTTTGGTTTTAGACTCACCAACCAGGGCAAACATCCTGTCTACATCCACACTGTCACGCCCTGTAAGAATTTTGTCAGTTTCAATCAGATCACCTCTCATTCTTCGAAACTTTAAGGAATACAGGCCCAGTTTCCTCATAAGACAATCCCACCATCCCAGGGATTCGTCTGGTGACATAAAAACAAGAAATGCTGGAACCACTCAGGAGGTCTGGCAGCATCTGTGAAAAGAGAAGCAGAGTTAACGTTTCAGGTCAGTGACCCATCTTCGGAACTGACATATATTAGAAAAGTCACAGGTTATAAGCAAGTGGGGTGGGGGTGGGGCAAGAGATAACAAAGGAGAAGGTGTAGATTGGACAAGGCCACATAGCTGACCAAAAGTTCATGCAGCAAAGGCAAACAATATGTTAATGGTGTGTTGAAAGACAAAGCATTAGTACAGATTAGGTGTTAATGGACTGAATATTGAACAGCAGGAAGTACAAACCTGAAAAAAAACCAGTAGGTAAGCAAACTGAACAAACTGAGATGAAATGAAATAAATGCAAAAAAAAGATTAGTCTGTTGACCCTCTGTTTCACCCCCTCTATGGCAAGTGTATCCTTCAAAAGATGAGGAGACTAAACTGTACACAATACTCCAGTGCGGATTCACCAAGGCTCTAGACAATTGCAGCAAGACATCTTTACTCCTGTACTCATGACCCCTCGTGTGGGTACAACATACCATTTGCCTTCCTAATTGATTGCTGCACCTGCACAAGAGCTTTTAGTGTCTCAGGAACAAGGACACCCAGGTCCCTTTGGACATCGACACTTCCCAACCTCTCACCATTTAAGAAATACTCTGTCTTTCTGTTTATTCTACCAAAGTGAATAACTTCACACTTATTCACATTATATTCCATGTTCTTGCCCATTCACTTAGCCTCTCCAGGTCCCCTGGAAGCCTCTCTGCATCCTCCTCACAACTCACACTTCACCGAGCTTTGTGTCATCTGCAAACTTGGAAATATTACATTTAATCCCCACATCCAAATCATTTATAGAGGTTGTTAACAGCTGTGGCTCCAACACTGATCCTTGCAGTACCCCAATAGTAACAGCCTGCCATCCTGAGAAGGACCCGTTATTCCTGCTCTCTGTTTTCGGTCTGTTAACAATTCTCAATCCATATCAGTATATTATCCCCAAGCCTATGTGCTCTAATTTTGTTTACTCACCTCCTGTGTGGGACCTTACCAAAGGAAAATACAAATACCACACATCCACTGGTTCTCCTTTATCTGTTCTATAGGTAACATCCTCAAAAATCTCAACAGGTTTTTCAAACCTGTTTTCCTTTTCATAAATCTATGTTGACTCTGCCCAATCATGTCATCATTTTCGAACTGTCTAGTTATCACATCCTTTATAATTGGCATATTCTTCTCCATGCTGCTATTGTACACTTTCAATTACTCAGATATAGGTGTTCACCTGCACATCAGAGCTGACGACAAGCTGTTCAACTTGGCAAGACTGTGCGCCAAGACCAAAGTGGGTAAATTCCTAGTCTGTGAGTTGCCATTTGCTGATGATGCTGTGCTGACGTCCCATAATTAAGTTCAGTCACAGCAGCTTGTAGATCGGTTCTCCCTGGCCTGCAAAGAGTTTGGACTGACAATCAGCATCAGGAAGATGAAAGTTACGGGCCAGGACGTAGAGACTCCACTTTCCATCAACATCGACAACCTCACTTTGGAGGTTGTCAACAGCTTCACATACCTTCAATCAACAATCACCAGCAATCTGTTCCTTGATGCTGAAATCAGCACCAGGATTGTCAATGCTGCAGCTGTCATGTCAAAGTTGAGAAGACAAGTGTGAACCGACAGCAAACTGACCGAAAATACAAAGCTCCACGTGTACCAGGCTTGTGTTCTCAGCACCCTCCTTTATAGTAGAGAAGCATCAACAACTTATACAAGCCAAAAAAAGCGGCTGAACAGCTTCCACCTCCACTGCCTCAGATGGATACTGGGCATCTCCTGGCAGGACAGAGTGCCGAATGCGGAAGTACACCAGCGTGCAGGGATCCGCAGCATGTTTGCCCTCTTGAGTCAGCGGTGACTCTGTTGACTGGGCCAAATGGATGACGGTCACATTGCCAAAAACATGCTCTATGGTGAGCTTGCTATCAGCATGAGATCAACAGGTCAGGGAAAAAAATCAAGTCCTTTGGAGAGGTTTGAGTTAATTCAGGAGAGTGGGCATGGATTTATCAATGGGAGTTCATGCTTGACGAATCTAACTGC
Organism: Heterodontus francisci; assembly: GCF_036365525.1. Taxonomy (NCBI): domain Eukaryota; kingdom Metazoa; phylum Chordata; class Chondrichthyes; order Heterodontiformes; family Heterodontidae; genus Heterodontus; species Heterodontus francisci. The sequence continues at coordinate 3,349,181 of NW_027141093.1, forward strand.
ATTTGTTGATAAACTATCTGAGAATACTGATGAAGGGAATGCAGTGGATGTTGTTTATATGGATATTACGAAAGCATTTTATAAAGTACCACATAAAAGGGTGGTTAACAAAATTGGGGTTCATGGATTCGGAGGGTCAGTGTCCATTTGGATAGTAAATTGTTTTAAAGACTGAAAACAGCGAGTCATATTAAATGGTTCTTGGTCAGACCGGAGGACAGTCGACAGTGGTGTTCCCCAAGGGTCAGTGCCAGAACCACTGCTTTTTTGCTAAAGGTAAGTGACTTGGATCTTGGAATACAGAGTAGAATCTCAAAATAAGCCGATGACACCAAACTTGGAGGAGTGGCAAACAGTGAGGATGATATGAACTGCCTGCAACAGGACAGTGATAGGCTAGCAGAATGGGCAGACAGGTGGCAGATGGAATTTAATAGTGACAAGTGTGAGGTGATGTATTTTGGCATAAGGAATAGGGAGAGGCAATATATACTTAATGGCACAGTTATAAAGAGTGTGCCGGAATAGAGGGACTTGGGGTTCATGTGCACCGATCTTTGAAGGTGGCAAGACATATTGCGAGAGTGGTTAGCAAAGCATATGGGATCTTGGGCTTTATAGATAGAGGCATTGAGTACAAAAGCAGGGAAGTTATGCTGAACCATTATAAAACTCTGGTTAGGCCCCAATTGGAGTGTTGCTTCCAGTTCTGCTCAGCAGACTTTAGAAAGAATGTGAGGGTCCTTGAGAGGACGCAGAGGCGATTTACCAGAATGGATCCAGGGATGGGGGATTTTAGTTACAAGGTTAGGTTGGAAAAGCTAGGATTATTCTGCCTTTCTCAAAGGAGATTGAGTGGACAATTGATAGAGGTGTATAACACCTCCAGAGAACAGGCCATCCTGGACTGGGTATTGTGTAATGAGAAAGGATTAGTTAACAATCTTGTTGTGTGGGGTCCCTTGGGGAAGTGCGCCCATAATATGATAATATTCTTCATTAATATGGAGAGTGAGAGAGTTGATTCCGAGACTAGGGTCCTGATTCTAAACAGAGGAAACTATGAAGGTATGAGGAGGGAGTTGGCTATGATAGATTGGGGAACGTTACTTAAATGGTTGACAGTGGATAGGCAATGGCTAGCATTTAAAGAGCGCATGGATGAATTACAACAATTGTTCATTCCTGTCTGTGCAAAAGTAAAACAGGAAGGGTGGCTCAACTGTGGCTTACAAAAGAAATTAAGGAAAGTATTAGATCCAAGGAGGAGAAATATAAAATGGCCAGAACAAGCAGCAAACCTGAAGATTGTGAGCAGTTTGGAATTTAGCAGAGGAGGACAAAAGGATTGATTAAGAAGGGGGAAATAGAGTCTGAGAGTAAGCTAGCAGAGAACATAAAAACTGACTGTAAAAGCTTCTCTAGATATGTGTCGAGAAAAAGATTAGTGAAGACAAATGTGGGTCCCTTACAGTCAGAAATGGGGGAATTTATAATGGGGAACAAAGAAATGGCAGACCAATTAAATACATACTTTGGTTCTGTCTTCACAAAGGACGATACAAATTACCTCCCAGAAATGTTGGGGAACATAGGGTCTAATGAGAAGGAGGAACTGTAAGAAATCTGTATTCGTAGGGAATGTTTGGGAAATTGATGGGATTGAAGGCCGATAAATCCCCAAGGCCTGATAATCTGCATCCCAGAGTACTTAAGGAGGTGGCCCTTGAAATAGCAGATGGATTTCTGGTCTTTTTTCAAAATTCTATCGACTCTGGAACAGTTCCAATGGATTGGACGGTAGTTAATGTAACTCCACTATTTAAAAAAAGAGGCAGAAAGAAAACAGCGAAATATATACCGGTTAGCCTGACATCAGTCGTGGGGAAAATGCTGGAGTCCATTATAAAAGATGTAATAGCAGAGTGCAATTATAACTCGTCTCCACTCCTAGTATTTCTAAATCCCACACATTCACTATAATGTGAACAATTATTTCCTGTTGTGTCTCTCTCAGATTTGTAAACTTCACTGTATTGGAGTGAGGTGACATCTACTGGCGGGAAGCAAGAACTGCAATCAAGCAGCAGAAACTCCACAGTCTGTCAGGGTTAAAGAAACATTGCAATGTGAGGATACAGCGAAGTGGTTTGATTGGGTAGATGGAGACATGATTCCACTTGTGGTGGTGTCTGAAGCAAAGGCCAGAAATACAAAATTGTCATTAATAAAAGAAATGAGGAATTCATGAAAAATGTAGTAACGTAGTGAATGGTTAGAATGTGGATAGAATAGAAAGTGAGATTGGATGGACAGAAGCAGTCTGAAAGGATGGCTGAAACAAAAGGTGAGTGCCCAGAAACGTTAACTGTGTTTCTCACAGCACAGATGCTGCCAGAGCTGCTGAACATTTCCAGCACTTTCTGTTTTTATTTCAGCATTTGCAGGATGTTGCTTTGATCTGAAAAAAAAATGGATGATTGGCTGGGGGGTTCCAGTGAAATTCCACAGCAGCGAAAGAAACCTGACTGATCAGTGGCTCGTTGGTCTAGGGGTATGATTCTTGCTTAGGAAATGTGGTTGATTAACATGTAAGAAATCCAGGGTTCTAATCCCAGATGAGCCCTGGCCTGCTGGCATTTTCAGATTAAGGTTATCTATTGGTTTCAGCTTTGCAGAAGGTGGAATTGACTTCCAAACAGAGCTGGCATGAGGACCAGACAACTGGATTCAAAGAGCTTGTCGACTAAATTGCAATTAACTAAATGTACAGAAAGCCAAGTTGGAATATAAAGTTGTTGCTGGAATTGTGACCTGACTCCAAAAACAAAAGGACTGGGTTCTGGACTGGAATGGAATGGAATTCTTCAGTGTTTCTGTTGTTTGGCTTGCATTGACTCATCGATTTTCTTGTTTTTCACTTTGTCGATGCCTTTGAATAATTGTGGATCCTTCTTCAGGGTGTCTTCATTCACCAGGTAGTTCTGACTTCTGATGATGTTGATTGTAATCAGCTTCAATTCGCTGATAGTTTTGGAAGTGAGCAGATTTCCTTTGCTTGAGTCTACAACATGGAACTCAGTCTGACATGTGGACCCATGGGAGGATTTGAATGCCATCCCTGCGTTGGAGTTGCATCCATCCAATAAGAGACCGAGTAGAAGTGACAGTTCTGTCAGTCGAATATGAGACTTTTAATGGCAGGGTTGTGAGTTTGAGTGCCATTCTGTTTTTCCCTTTTGTAAGGCTTCATGAGCAGAGAGTACAGGGAGTGTTTGAAATGAGCAAGTCTCGCTTTGATTCAGGACTCTTACCTCTCAGCAGCATCTCACTATGAAAGATTGAATTTGATCTCATTTCATTCTCAGCTCGGGGTCTGTGCGGCTCAGTGGCACTTCTGGCTGTCTCCCGCTTCACAATCCATCAGTACTGAGAAAGCAATGGGGAATATTACTCACATGTTGTGTTCTTTAATTTTTTGGAAAACTTGAATGTATGTATTTTCTTCCAAAACAAGGACAGCAAGCCGCTGTTAATATAGGGCTGAAATAGCTCAGTTGGGAGAGCGTTAGACTGAAGATCTATAGGTCCCTGGTTCAATCCCGGGTTTCAGCAATTTTGCTTCCTTATGCGTCCCTTGCCTTGGTTCTGATTTTCCAGTTGCACAATTTACTTTGGGATTATTTCCCAAGCACCAGTGGATTGAATTTGAGAAACAACACAGAGTCATATGCAACATATAAGGTGGTCATTTGGCCTATCACGTCCATGCTGGCTTTCCCCGGAGCAATCTAGTCAGTTCCACTCACCAGCTCGATCCCTTTCCTCCTGCAAGTTTCTTTCCTTCAAGTATCCATCTAATTGCCTTTTCAAATCATTGATTGTCTCTGCTTCCACCACACTCGTGGGCCAAGACATTACCACCCACAACATAAAAAATTCCACCTCATCAAGGATGGGAAATACTTACATCTTCTATATTTGCTTATTCTCTATTTCTATGAGAATAGACTGGCAGTCAACATGAAAGGAAACCCAAAAATCTTCGAGCAGCATGTAAATGATAAGTGGGTAGTAAGAGGTTGAGTCGGGCCTATTAGGGACAAAAAGGATAATATAAGCTTAGAGGTGCAGGGCAATGTTATTCTACTTAATGAGTACTTTGTATCAGTGATCACTAAGGAAGTGGAATTTGGCAAAATATCAGTCGAAGTGAAGAGAGTAGAGTCAATGGAGAGGGTACAAATTGAGAGAGGGAGGTACTAAAAAGGCTGGCTGTGCTTAGGGAAGATAAATCACCTGGTCTGGATGGCTGGCATCCCAGGTTGCGAAAGGAAATGCGGATGCAGATAATGGAAGAGTTTGCCATAATCTTCCAATCTTCCCTGGATACGGGGGAGGTGCCAGAGGATTAAACAGTGGCAAATGCGACACCCTTATTCAAGAAAGGGTGTAAGGACAGTCCGGGTAACTACAGGCCAGTTAGATTAACAGCAGCGGTGGGTAAGGTTTTAGAAAGAATAATCAGGGTAAAAAATCAACAGTCACTTGGAGAGGTTCGAGTTAATTAAGGAGAGTGAGCATGGATTTATAAATGGGAGTTCATGCTTGACTAATCTAACTGCATTTTTTGATGAACTAACAGAGCAGGTTGATGAAGGGAATGCAGTGGATGTTGTTTATATGGACTTTAAGGAAGCGTTTGACAAGGTACCACATAAAAGGGCGGTTAACAAAATTGAGGTTCATGGTATAGGAGGGTCAGTGTCCAATTTGATAGAAAATTGGTTTAAGGACAGAAAACAGCGAGTCTTATTAAATGGTTCTTTGTCAGACTGGAGGACAGTCAACAGTGGTGTTCCCCAAGGGTCACTGCTAGAACCACTGCTTTTTTTGCTCAAGGTAAGTGACTTGGATCTTGGGATACAGAGTAGAATCTCAAAATATGCCGATGACACCAAACCTGGAGGAGCGGCAAACAGTGAAGATGATATGAACTGCCTGCAACAGGACAGTGATAGGCTAGCAGAATGGGCAGACAGGTGGCAGATGGAATTTAATAGTGACAAGTGTGAGGTGATGTATTTTGGCATAAGGAATAGGGAGAGGCAATATATACTTAATGGCACAGTTCTAAAGAGTGTACTGGAATAGAGGGACTTGGGGTTCATGTGCATCAATCTTTGAAGGAGGCAAGACATATTGCGAGAGTGGTTCGCAAAGCATATGGGATCTTGGGCTTTATAAGTAGAGGCATTGAGTACAAAAGCAGGGAAGTTATGCTGAACCATTATAAAACTCTCGTTAGGCCCCAATTGGAGTGTTGCTTCCAGTTCTGCTCAGCAGACTTTAGAAAGAATGTGAGGGTCCTTGAGAGGACGCAGAGGCGATTTACCAGAATGGATCCAGGGATGGGGGATTTTAGTTACAAGGTTAGGTTGGAAAAGCTAGGATTATTCTGCCTTTCTCAAAGGAGATTGAGTGGAGAATTGATAGAGGTGTATAACACCTCCAGAGAACAGGCCATCCTGGACTGGGTATTGTGTAATGAGAAAGGATTAGTTAACAATCTTGTTGTTCTCTTGGGGAAGTGCGCCCATAATATGATAAAATTCTTCATTAAGATGGAGTTGATTCCGAGACTCGGGTCCTGAATCTAAACAAAGGAAACTATGAAGGTATGAGGCGGGAGTTGGCTATGATAGATTGGGGAACGTTACTTAAAGGGTTGACAGTGGATAGGCAATGGCTAGCATTTAAAGAGCGCATGGATGAATTACAACAATTGTTCATTCCTGTCTGTGCAAAAGTAAAACAGGAAGGGTGGCTCAACTGTGGCTTACAAAAGTAATTAAGGAAAGTATTAGATCCAAGGAGGAGAAATATAAAATGGCCAGAACAAGCAGCAAACCTGAAGATTGTGAGCAGTTTGGAATTTAGCAGAGGAGGACAAAAGGATTGATTAAGAAGGGGGAAATAGAGTATGACAGTAAGCTAGCAGAGAACATAAAAACTGACTGTAAAAGCTTCTATAGATATGTGTAGAGAAAAAGATTACTGAAGACAAATGTGGGCCCCTTACAGTCAGAAACGGGGGAATTTATAATGGGGAACAAAGAAATGGCAGACCAATTAAATACATACTTTGGATCTGTCTTCACAAAGGAGGATACAAATTATCTCCCAGAAATGTTGGGGAACATAGGGTCTAGTGAGAAGGAGGAGAAGGGTCTCGGAGAAGGAGCCTTTCAGTGCAGCAGCTTTTTCGGGAGCAGAGTGTGAGCGAGTGAGCAGCTGGGAAAGTCAGTTTGAAAGTAAATTTAATTTCCTTTTGTTTTTCGGCGGAAGCCAGGGGGCTGCTGGGTAAGTAAAACACTATATATTTTGGCGGTTTCTGAACCCGAGACACCACACTTGTAGTGTCTCCCACCCGCCCTCCTGCTCCAACCAAAAAAAAAGGACTCGGTGGGGTGTTTATAAGGTAAGGCTTTTTCGATTTCTCTGGTTTTATTGTGATTGGTAAAAACTTTACGTTCCTTTTTCATTTAACAAAGTTTAAACTTAAGATTAAAAATGGCAGGAGATCTCAGACCCGTATCATGCTCCTCTTGCTCAATGTGGGAGCTCAGGGACATGGCTGATGACCCTGAGTCCTTCACGTGCAGGAAGTGTGTCCAGCTGCACCTCTTGTTAGACCGCATGACGGCTCTCGAGCTGCGGATGGACTCACTTTGGAGCATGCGCGATGCTGAGGAGGTCGTGGATAGCACGTTTAGTGAATTGGTCACACCGCAGATTCGGATTGCTGAGGGAGAAAGGGAATGGGTGACCAAAAGGCAGAGAAAGAGCAGGAAGGCAGCGCAGGAGTCCCCTGCGGTCATCTCCCTCCAAAACAAGTATACCGTTTTGGATACTGTTGAGGGAGATGGCTCACCAGGGGAAGGCAGCAGTAGCCAGGTCCATGGCACCGTGGCTGGCTCTGCTGTTCAGAAGGGCGGGAAAAAGAGTGGAAGGGCGATAGTCGTAGGGGATTCGATTGTAAGGGGAGTAGATAGGCGGTTCTGTGGTCGAAAACGAGGGTCCCGAATGGTATGTTGCCTCCCAGGTGCACGGGTCAGGGACGTCTCAGATCGGCTGCAGAACATTCTAAAGGGGGAGGGTGAACAGCCAGTTGTCATTGTGCACATAGGCACTAATGATATAGGTAAAAAACGGGATGAGGTCCTACAAGCAGAGTTTACGGAGTTAGGAGCCAAGTTAAAAAGTAGGACCTCAGAGGTAGTAATCTCAGGATTACTACCAGTGCCACGTGATAGTCAGAGTAAAAATGAAAGAATAGTCAGGATGAATGCGTGGCTTGAGAGATGGTGCAGAAAGGAGGGGTTCAGATTTTTGGGACATTGGGACCGGTTCTGTGGGAGGTGGGACTATTACAAATTGGACGGTCTACACCTGGGCCGGACTGGAACCAATGTCCTTGGAGGTGCTTTTGCTAACGCTGTTGGGGAGGGTTTAAACTAATGTTGCAGGGGGATGGGAACCAATTGAGGTCAGTTGACAGTAAGGAGGTAGTAACAAAAGCCTGTAAGGAACTAGATAATGAAGTCAGTGTGACTAAGGGGAAGAGCAGGCAGGGAGCAGATGATGAATATAAAGGGACTGGTGGTCTGAGGTGCATTTGTTTTAATGCAAGAAGTGTAGTAGGTAAGGCAGATGAACTTAGGGCTTGGATTAGTACCTGGGAGTATGATGTTATTGCTATTACTGAGACTTGGTTGAGGGAAGGGCATGATTGGCAACTAAATATCCCAGGATATCGATGCTTCAGGCGGGATAGAGAGGGAGGTATAAGGGGTGGAGGAGTTGCATTACTGGTCAAAGAGGATATCACAGCTGTGCTGAAGGAGGGCACTATGGAGGACTCGAGCAGTGAGGCAATATGGACAGAACACAGAAATAGGAAGGGTGCGGTAACAATGTTGGGGCTGTACTACAGGCCTCCCAACAGCGAGCGTGAGATAGAGGTACAAATATGTAAACAGATTATGGAAAGATGTAGGAGCAACAGGGTGGTGGTGATAGGAGATTTTAATTTTCCCAACATTGACTGGGATTCGCTTAGTGTTAGAGGTCTAGATGGAGCAGAATTTGTAAGGAGCATCCAGGAGGGTTTTCTAGAGCAGTATGTAAATAGTCCAACTCGGGAAGGGGCCATACTGGACCTGGTGTTGGGGAATGAGCCCGGCCAGGTTGTTGAAGTTTCAGTAGGGGACTACTTTGGGAATAGTGATCACAATTCCGTAAGCTTTAAAATACTCATGGACAAAGACGAGAGTGGTCCTAAAGGAAGAGTGCTAAATTGGGGGAAGGCCAACTATACCAAAATTCGGCAGGAGCTGGGAAATGTAGATTGGGAGCAGCTGTTTGAAGGTAAATCCACATGTGATATGTGGGAGGCTTTTAAAGAGAGGTTGATTAGCGCGCAGGAGAGACATGTTCCTGTGAAAATGAGGGATAGAAATGGCAAGATTAGGGAACCATGGATGACAGGTGAAATTGTGAGACTAGCTAAGAGGAAAAAGGAAGCATACATTAGGTCTAGGCGGCTGATGAAAGACGAAGCTTTGAAAGAATATCGGGAATGTAGGACCAATCTGAAACGAGGAATTAAGAGGGCTAAAAGGGGTCATGAAATATCTTTAGCGAACAGGGTTAAGGAAAATCCCAAAGCCTTTTATTCATATATAAGGAGAAAGAGGGTAACTAGAGAAAGGATTGGCCCACTAAAGGACAAAGGAGGAATGTTATGCTTGGACTCAGAGAAAATGGGTGAGATTCTAAACGAGTACTTTGCATCGGTATTCACCGAGGAGAGGGACATGACGGATGTTGAGGTTAAGAACAGATGTTTGATTACTCTAGGTCAAGTCGGCATAAGGAGGGAGGAAGTGTTGGGTATTCTAAAGGGCATTAAGGTGGACATGTCCCCAGGTCCGGATGGGATCTATCCCAGGTTACTGAGGGAAGCGAGAGAGGAAATAGCTGGGGCCTTAACAGATATCTTTGCAGCATCCTTAAACACGGGTGAGGTCCCGGAGGACTGGAGAATTGCTAATGTTGTCCCCTTGTTTAAGAAGGGTAGCAGGGATAATCCAGGTAATTATAGACCGGTGAGCCTGACGTCAGTGGTAGGGAAGCTGCTGGAGAAGATACTGAGGGATAGGATCTATTCCCATTTGGAAGAAAATGGGCTCATCAGTGATAGGCAACATGGTTTTGTGCAGGGAAGGTCATGTCTTACCAACTTAATAGAATTCTTTGAGGAAGTGACAAAGTTGATTGATGAGGGAAGGGCTGTCGATGTCATATACATGGACTTCAGTAAGGCGTTTGATAAGGTTCCCCATGGCAGGCTGATGGAGAAAGTGAAGGCGCTTGGGGTCCAAGGTGTACTAGCTAGATGGATAAAGAACTGGCTGGGCAACAGGAGACAGAGAGGAGCAGTAGAAGGGAGTTTCTCAAAATGGAGACGTGTGACCAGTGGTGTTCCACAGGGATCCGTGCTGGGACCACTGTTGTTTATGATATACATTAATGATTTGGAGGAAAGTATAGGTGGACTGATTAGCAAGTTTGCAGACGACACTAAGATTGGTGGAGTAGCAGATAGTGAAGGGAACTGTCAGAGAATACAGCAGAATATAGATAGATTGGAGAGTTGGGCAGAGAAATGGCAGATGGAGTTCAATCAGGGCAAATGCGAGGTGATGCATTTTGGAAGATCCAATTCAAGAGTGAACTATACAGTAAATGGAAAAGTCCTGGGGAAAATTGATGTCCAGAGAGATTTGGGTGTTCAGGTCCACTGTTCCCTGAAGGTGGCAACTCAGGTAAATAGAGTGGTCAAGAAGGCATACGGCATGCTTTCCTTCATCGGACGGGGCACTGAGTACAAGAGTTGGCAGGTCATGTTACAGTTGTATAGGACTTTGGTTCGGCCACATTTAGAATACTGCGTACAGTTCAGGTCGCCACATTATCAAAAGAATGTGGATGCTTTGGAGAGGGTGCAGAGGAGGTTCACCAGGATGTTGCCTGGTATGGAGGGCGCTAGCTATGAAGAGAGGTTGAGCAGATTAGGATTATTTTCATTAGAAAGGCGGAGGTTGAGGGGGGACCTGGTTGAGGTGTACAAAATCATGAGAGGTATCGACAGGGTGGATAGCAAGAGGCTTTTTCCCAGAGTGGGGGTTTCAATTACTAGAGGACACGAGTTCAAAGTGAAAGGGGAAAAGTTTAGGGGGGATATGCGTGGAAAGTTCTTTACGCAGAGGGTGGTGGGCACCTGGAACGCATTGCCAGCGAAGGTGGTATATGCGGGCACGATGGAGTCTTTTAAGATGTATCTATACAGACACATGAATGGGCAAGAAGAAAAGAGATACAGAACCTTAGAAAATAGGCGACATGTTTAGAGAGAGTATCTGGATCGGCGCAGGCTTGGAGGGCCGAAGGGCCTGTTCCTGTGCTGTAATTATCTTTGTTCTTTGTTCTTGTTCTTGGAACTGTATGAAATCAGTATTAGTAGGGAATGTTTGGGAAATTGATGGGATTGAAGGCCGATAAATCCCCAGGGCCTGATAATCTACATCCCAGAGTACTTAAGGAAGTGGCCCTTGAAATAGCAGATGCATTTCTGGTCTTTTTTCAAACTTCGCACGACTCTGGAACAGTTCCAATGGATTGGACGGTAGTTAATGTAACTCCACTATTTAAAAAAAGAGGCAGAAAGAAAACAGCGAATTACATACCGGTTAGCCTGACATCAGTCGTGGGGAAAATGCTGGAGTCCATTATAAAAGATGTAATAGCAGAGTGCAATAATAACTCGTCTCCACTCCTAGTATTTCTAAATCCCACACATTCACTATAATGTGAACAATTATTTCCTGTTGTGTCTCTCTCAGATTTGTAAACTTCACTGTATTGGAGTGAGGTGACATCCACTGGCGGGAAGCAAGAACTGCAATCAAGCAGCAGAAACTCCACAGTCTGTCAGGGTTAAAGAAACATTGCAATGTGAGGATACAGCGAAGTGGTTTGATTGGGTAGATGGAGACATGATTCCACTTGTGGTGGTGTCTGAAGCAAAGGCCAGAAATACAAAATTGTCATTAATAAAAGAAATGAGGAATTCATGAAAAATGTAGTAACGTAGTGAATGGTTAGAATGTGGATAGAATAGAAAGTGAGATTGGATGGACAGAAGCAGTCTGAAAGGATGGCTGAAACAAAAGGTGAGTGCCCTGAAACGTTAACTGTGTTTCTCTCAGCACAGACGCTGCCAGAGCTGCTGAACATTTCCAGCACTTTCTGTTTTTATTTCAGCATTATTAGGATGTTGCTTTGATCTGAAAAACAATGGATGATTGGCTGGGGGGGTTCCAGTGAAATTCCACAGCAGCTAATAAAACCTGACTTGTCAGTGGCTTGTTGGTCTAAGGGTATGATTCTCGCTTAGGGAAAATAGTTAATTAACATGCGAAAAATCCTGGGTTCAAGTCCTGGACGAGCCCTGGTCTGCTGGCATCTTTAGATTAAGGTTATCTTTTGGTTTCAGCCTTGCAGAAGGTGGAATTGACTTCCAAACAGAGCTGGCATGAGCACCAGACAACTGGATTCAAAGAGCTTGTCGACAAAATTGCAATTAACTAAATGTACAGAAAGCCAAGTTGGAATATAAAGTTGTTGCTGGAATTGTGACCTGACTCCAAAAACAAAAGGACTGGGTTCTGGACTGGAATGGAATGGAATTCTTCAGTGTTTCTGTTGTTTGGCTTGCATTGACTCATCGATTTTCTTGTTTTTCACTTTGTCGATGCCTTTGAATAATTGTGGATCCTTCTTCAGGGTGTCTTCATTCACCAGGTAGTTCTGACCTCTGATGATGTTGATTGTAATCAGCTTCAATTCGCTGATAGTTTTGGAAGTGAGCAGATTTCCTTTGCTTGAGTCCACAACATGGAACTCAGTCTGACATGTGGACCCATGGGAGGATTTGAATGCCATCCCTGCGTTGGAGTTGCATCCATCCAATAAGAGACCGAGTAGAAGTGACAGTTCTGTCAGTCGAATATGAGACTTTTAATGGCAGGGTTGTGAGTTTGAGTGCCATTCTGTTTTTCCCTTTTGTAAGCCTTCATGAGCAGAGAGTACAGGGAGTGTTTGAAATCAGCAAGTCTCGCTTTGATTCAGGACTTTTACCTCTCAGCAGCATCTCACTATGAAAGATTGAATTTGATCTCATTTCATTCTCAGCTCGGGGTCTGTGCGGCTCAGTGGCACTTCTGGCTGTCTCCCGCTTCACAATCCATCAGTACTGAGAAAGCAATGGGGAATATTACTCACATGTTGTGTTCTTTAATTTTTTGGAAAACTTGAATGTATGTATTTTCTTCCAAAAAAAGGACAACAAGCTGCTCTTAATGTAGGGCTGAAATAGCTCAGTTGGGAGAGCGTTAGACTGAAGATCTAAAGGTCCCTGGTTCAATCCCGGGTTTCAGCAATTTTGCTTCCTTATGCGTCCCTTGCCTTGGTTCTGATTTTCCGGTTGCACAATTTACTTTGAAATTATTTCCCAAGCACCAGTGGATTGAATTTGAGAAACAACACAGAGTCATTTACAGCACAGAAGGTGGTCGTTTTACCTATCACATCCATGCTGGCTCTCCCCGGAGCAATCTAGTCAGTTCCACTCACCAGCTCGATCCCTTTCCTCATGCAAGTTTCTTTCCTTCAAGTATCCATCTAATTTCCTTTTCAAATCATTGATTGTCTCTGCTTCCACCACACTCGTGGGCCAAGACATTGCCACACACAACATAAAAAATTCCACCTCATCAAGGATGGGAAATACTTATATCATCTATATTTGCTTATTCTCTCTTTCTATGAGAATAGACTGACAGTCAACATGAAAGGAAACCCAAAAATCTTCGAGCAGCATGTAAATGATAAGTGGGTAGTAGGAGGTTGAGTCGGGCCTATTAGGGACAAAAAGGATAATATAAGCTGAGAGGTGCAGGGCAATGTTAATCTACTTAATGAGTACTTTGTATCAGTGATCACTAAGGAAGTGGAATTTGACAAAATATCAGTCGAAGTGAAGAGAGTAGAGTCAATGGAGAGGGTAGAAATTGAGAGAGGGAGGTACTAAAAAGGCTGGCTGTGCTTAGGGTAGATAAATCACCTGGTCTGGATGGCTGGCATCCCAGGTTGCGAAAGGAAATGCGGATGCAGATAATGGAAGAGTTTGCCATAATCTTCCAATCTTCCCTGGATACGGGGGAGGTGCCAGGAGTAAACAGTGGCAAATGCGACGCCCTTATTCAAGAAAGGGTGTAAGGACAGTCCGGCTAACTACAGGCTAGTTAGATTAACAGCAGCGGTGGGTAAGGTTTTAGAAAGAATAATCAGGGTAAAAAATCAACAGTCACTTGGAGAGGTTTGAGTTAATTAAGTAGAGTGAGCATGGATTTATAAATGGGAGTTCATGCTTGACTAATCTAACTGCATTTTTTGATGAACTAACAGAGCAGCTTGATGAAGGGAATGCAGTGGATGTTGTTTATATGGATTTTAAGGAAGCGTTTGACAAGGTTCCACATAAAAGTGGGGTTTCCAAAATTGAGGTTCGTGGTATAGGAGGGTCAGTGTCCAATTGGATAGAAAATTGGTTTAAGGACAGAAAACAGGGAGTATTATGAAATGATTCTTTGCCAGACTGGAGGATAGTCGACAGAGGTGTTCCCCAAGGGTCAGTGCCAGAACCACTGCTTTTTTTGCTAAAGATAAATGACTTGGATCTTGGAATATTGAGTAGAATCTCAAAATATCCCGATGACAACAAACTTGGAGGAGTGGCAAACAGTGAGGATGATATGAACTGCCTGCAACAGGACAATGATAGGCTAGCAGAATGGGCAGACAGGTGGCAGATGGAATTTAATAGTGACAAGTGTGAGGTGATGTATTTTGGCATAAGGAATAGGGAGAGGCAATATTTACTTAATGGCACAGTTCTAAAGTGTGTGTTGGAATAGAGGGACTTGGGGTTCATGTGCATCAATCTTTGAAGGTGGCAAGACATATTGCGAGAGTGGTTAGCAAAGCATATGGGATCTTGGGCTTGAAAAAAAGAGGCATTGAGTACAAAGCAGGGAAGTTATGCTGAACCATTATAAAGCTCTGGTTAGCCCCCAGTTGGAGTGTTGCTTCCAGTTTTGCTTACCACACTTAAGAAAGAATGTGAGCGTCCTTGAGAGGATGCAGAGGAAATTCACCAGCATGGATCCAGGGATGGAGGATTTTAGTTACAAGGTTAGGTTGGAAAAGCTAAGGTTGTTCTACCTGCATCAAAGGAGAGTGTGGGGAGAATTGATAGATGTGTTTTTGGCTATGACAGTTTTAAATAAATTGGCAAGGAAACATTGTTCCCGTTAACTCTTGGTACAAGGACTAGGGGACACAGATAGAAGGTTTTGGACAGGAGATTCAGGGGGAATGTGCGCAAGAACTTTTTTACACTGATTGGTGATGATCTGCAACTCGCTGCCCAAGAGGGCGGTGGAAATGGAGACAATAGAGGATTACAAAAGGAATTTGAATGGGCACTTGAAGGAAATAATTTTACAGGGCTATGGGGATCGAGCAGACAAGTAATAACTCGTCTCCACTCCTAGTATTTCTAAATCCCACACATTCACTATAATGTGAACAATTCTTTCCTGTTGTGTCTCTCTCAGATTTGTAAACTTCACTGCATTGGAGTGAAGTGACATCTACTGGCAAGAAACAAGAACTGCCGTGATGAGATCAGCCATGATTGTATTGAACGGCAGAGCAGGCTCGAGTGGCTGACTTGCCGACTCCGGCTCCTCGTTCTTATGTTCATAGAATCATGCAGCACAGAAGGAGGCCATTCGGCCCCATTGTGCCTCTGCTGACTCTCTGACAAAAAGATGCAATTAGTCCAACCCCCTGCCTATTTCCCCATAATCCTGGAGAATTTCACTTTGAAATATTTGTCCAATTCCTTTATGAAAGTTATAATTGAATCTGTTTCCACCACCCTGTCAGACAATTCATTCCAAATCCGAATCAGTTACTGGGTAAAAAGATCTCTCCTCACCTCCCCTTGACATTTTTGGCCAATTATTTTAAATCTGTGTCCTCTGGTTACTGACCCCCAGGACAGTGGAAACAGTTTCTCCCTCTCTACCCTATGAAAATCCTTCATGATTCTGAACACCTCTATTAAATCTTCCCTTAACCTTCTCTACTCTGAGGAGAACAATCCCAGCTTCACCAGCCTGTCCAGAGAACTGACACCCCTCATCTCTGGTATCATTCTAGTAAATCTCCACTGAACTGTCTCAGAAGCTTTGATGTCCGTTCTAAAGCCTGGTGCCCAGAACTGGACACATTACTCGAGCTGAGATCGAGCCAGCGACGCCCACATCCCACGAACGAATAAAGAAACGCTCCCGAACCAGCCCCCAATTCTTAAGCATTTATCGACGCTCCCTGCCCAGTCCCCAAATCTTATTCATTTAGAAACGCTCCCTGCCCAGTCTCCAACTCTTATTCAATTATCGACACTCCCTGCCCAGTCCCCAATTCTTATCCATTTACAGACGCTTCCTGACCAGTACCCAAATCTTATTCATTTAGAGACGCTCCCTGCCCAGTCCCCCAATTCTTATCCATTTGCAGACGCTCCCTGCCCAGTCCCTAATTCTTATCCATTTACAGACGCTCCCTGACCAGTACCCAAATTTTATTCATTTAGAGACGCTCCCTGCCCAGTCCCCAATTCTTATCCATTTATGGACGCCGTTTCGGAAAGCCTCACCGGGAAAAGCTTCACCACCGCCATCCGCAGGGATACAGATGGGATTGTTCCATCTTATTGTGGCCCTGAGGCCCTGCTCCAGCTGTGTGAGCCCGCAAAGTCTTCTCGCACTTTGTGAATATCCCGCTCCAACTCCGAACCCGCAGCTCGAGCTGCTGACAAAGCTCCCTACCGCGCCTGCGCGCCCCGCTCCTGTCACAGATAGGGCCGATTCTAGGCCGCTGTGCATTCTGGGTATCACACCTGTCATTAATGCTATTCTTTCAGCTCAAAGGTTTTATTACGTACATTTCATGACCTGGAATCGTCGTGAGTGTTTTCTTTTGCACCTGTCAGTGCCTGGGAGGATCGAGTCAGCTTCACTTTGCAGCCATGAGTTTCTGGTGTGAGAAAGTGGTGTTTAACTCAGTATATTTCAGTTTTTGGTCTGTGACTGTGGGTATTATTCAGTACTTGTTTGTTTCTGCTATTGCTCTGTGAGTTTCACCACATATCTTTCAACAACTTGTTTGTGAGCATCAGCTTTTGTCTATATCTATCAGTTTCTGAGAAGTGAGAAAGGGTTTGATTCTATCCCTATTAGTTTCTGTTACATGCATGTGTCTTTAATCTGCACCTCCTCTGAGTGTGTCTTCGTCTCTGTACTTGTAGGTGAGTATGTGTTTTGCTTTGTATCTCTCAGTCTTTGAAGTGTGAGCCTGGGTTTGTACCTAATTTCCTTTGTACCTTGCAGTTGGGATATGAAAGAAAGATTTTTACACGTTACCTGCCAACTGCTGCTACGTGACTGTGGGTTTCACACTGTATCTGTCAATTTCTTGTCTGGTAATGCGAAGTTTACAGTGTCCCTGTCAGTTTCTTGTATGTGAGTGTTGATTTCACTCTGAAAAGAATCATAGATCATAGAATAGTTACAGAACAAAAGGAAGCCGTTCAGCTCATTGTGCTTGTGCTGCTTCTATGCACGAGCAACTCAGCTCATGCCACAGACTCATGTATTCCATGAAAACATGCAATTTTTCCACTTCAGATAATTATCTTATACCATTTTGAAAGCCATGGTTGAATCAGCCTCCATCACACTCTCAAGCAGTGCATATCAGATCTTAACCACTCGCTGTGCAAAAGAAGTTTTTCCTCATGTTGCCTTTGGTTCTTTTGCCATTCACCTTAAATCGGCGTCCTCAGGTTACAGAGCCGTGAATAATATTCCCCATTGCTTTCTCAGCACTGATGGATTGTGAAGCAGGAGACAGCCAGAAGTCCCACTGAGCCGCACTGACCCCGAGCTCGGAATGAAATGAGATGAAGTTCAATCTTTCACAGCGAGATGCTGCAGAGAGATGAGTCCCAAATCAAAGTGAGACTTTCTCATACTTTTGCTGAATTTCATTTCAAACACTCCTTGTACTCTCTGCTAATGAAGCCTTAAACAAGGGAAAAACAAAATGGCACTCAAACTCACCACCCTGAAATTAAAAGTTTAATGTTTGACTGACTGAACTGTCACTTCTACTCGGTCTCTTATTGGATGGATGCAACTGTATTCTCCAACGCAGGGGTGGCATTCAAATCCTCCCATGGGTCCATATGTCAGACTGAGTTCCATGTTGTAGACTCAAGCAAAGGAAATCTGTTCAGTTCCAAAACTATCAGTGAGTTGAAGCTCATTACGATCATCATCATCAGAGGTCAGAACTACCTGGTGAAAGATGACAATCTGAAGAAGGATCCACAATTATTCAAAGGCATCGACAAAGTGAAAAACAAGAAAATCGATGAGTCAGTGCAAGCCAAACAACAGAAACACTGAAGAATTCCATTCCATTCCAGTCCAGAACCCAGTCCTGTTGTTTTTGGAGTCAGGTCACAATTACTGCAACAACTTTATATTCCCACTTGGCTATCTGTACATTTAGTTAATCAAGCTCTTTGAATCCAGCTCTCTGGTCCTCAAGCAGGCTCCATATGGAAATCAATTCCGCCTTCTGCAAGGCTGAAACCAATCAATGACCTTAAACTAAAAATGCCAAAGAAGAAGGACTTGTCCAGGATTTGAACCCAGGATCTCTCACACATTAATTAATCACTCACCCGAAGCAAGGATCATACCCCTAGATCAACATGCCACTGATATCAGAACTTCCTTTTAGCTCCTGTGGAATTTCACTGGCAGCCAAAGCCGACCATCCATTTTTTTTTCAGAGCAAAGCAACATCTTGCAAATTCTGAAATAAAAACAGAAAGTGTTGGAAATGTTCAGAAACTCTGGCAGCATCTGTGGAGAGAGAAACAGAGTTCACCTTTCAGGGCGTTTACCTTTTGTTTGAGCCATCCTTTCACACTGCATCTGTCCACCCAATCTCACTTTCTATTTTATCTAGATTCCATCCACTCACTACCTAAATACATTTATCATGAATTCCTCATATCTTTTAATAATGACAATTTTATATTTCTGGCCTTTGCTTTGGACTCCACCACAAGTGGAATCATGTCTCCACCAACCCAGTCAAACCCATTCACTATTTCCTCACATTGCAATGTTTCTTTCACCCTGACAGACGATGGAATTTCTGCTGCTTGATTGCAGTTCTTGCTTCCTGCCAGTAGATGTCACCTCACTCCAGTACAGTGAAGGTGACAAATCTGAGAGCACACAACAAGAAGTAATTGTTCACGTTGTTCATTGTTCAGTGAACAGGTCCCTCTATTCCTGCACACTCTTTAGAACTGTGCCATTAAGCCTATATTGCCTCTCCCTATTCCTTCTGCTAAAATGCATCACCTCACACTAGTCACTGTTAAAATCCATCTGCACCTGTCTGCCCATTCTGCTAGCCTATCACTGTCTTGTTGCAGGTGGTTCATTTCATCCTCACTGTTTGCCACTTCTCCAAGTTTGGTGTTACCGGCATATTTTGAGATTCTACTCTATATTCCAAGATCCAAGTCATGTATCTGTCGCAAGTAAAAAGCAGTGGTTCCAAACGTGACCCTTGGGGAACAGCACTGTCGACAACCTTCCAGTCTGAGAATGAATCATTTATTACGACTTGCTGTTTTCTGTCCTTAAGCCAATTTACTATCCAATTGGACACTGACCCTCCTATTCCATGAACCTCAATGTTGTTAATCATCCTTTTATGTGTCGTTTCTTAAAATCCATATAAACAACATCCACTGCATTCCCTTCATAAACCTTCTCTGTTAGTTCATCAAAAAATGCAGTTAGATTAGTCAAGCATGAACTCCCATTTATAAATCCATGCTCACTCTCCTTAATTAACTCAAACCTCTACAAGTGACTGTTGATTTTTTCCCTGATTGTTCTTTCTAAAACCTTACCTTAATCTAACTGGCCTGTAGTTAGCCGGACTGTCCTTACACCCTTTCTTGAATAAGGGTGTCACATTTGCAACTGTTTAATCCTCTGACACCTCCCCCGTATCCAGGGAAGATTGGAAGATTATAGCAAGCCTTTCTGTTATCTGCATCCACATTTCCTTTCGAAATCTGGGATGAAAGCCATCCGGACCAGGTAATTTATCTTCCTGAAGCATAACCAGCCTCTTCAGTACCTCCCTCTCTCAATTTGTACCCTCTCCATTGCCTCTACACTCTCCACTTCTCCTGATATTTTGTCAAATTCCACTTCCTTAGTGATCATTGATACAAGGTACTTATTAACTAGGTTAACATTGCCCTGCAGCTCTAAGTATATATTACCCTCTTTGTCCCTAATGGGGCCCACTTCACCGCTGACTACCTGCTTATTATTTATATACTGCTCGAAGATTTTTGGGTTCCCTTTCATGTTGACTGCCATTCTATTCTCGTAGAGATAGGGAATAAGCTAAATATAGAAGATATAAATATTTCCCATCCTTGGGTGAGGTGGAATTTTTTTATGCTGTAAGTGGTAATGTCCTGACCCACGAGTGTGGTGGAAGTAGAGACAATCAATGATTTGAAAAAGAAATTGGATGGATACCTGAAGCAAAGGAACTTGCAGGAGGAAAGGGATCGAGCAGGTGAGTGGAACTGAGTAGCTGGCTCCGATAATTGCTGCAGTCACTGCGATCCCCCTTAATTTTGTACAAGGTGACAATGTTTGCATCACGCATGTTTTGAGCCCTTGTTGAGCTGGACTATGGTGGGCTCACTGTCCAGTTCCTCCATGACAGGGAAGTCTGGAATGGCACTGAGAGCTACTTCAATGACAATGTTCTCCGTTATGTAGAGTTCAAGATAATGCTCCACTCACCTTTCCATCTGCTTGTTAGGTTCAGTGATGATCACCCCTCTCTTTGTCTTCAAAAGGTGCTGATTTAGTTACTACTGGGCCCATTGCTTTCTTAATTCCTTCAAACATAGCATCCCCGGATTCATCAGCAGAGTTTTAACCAGTATTGATTGGTGCAGTGCCGAGCAGTCTGCAGAGACTTGTTTCTGGCAGCTCTGAGAGCATTTAGATGTTGTTTGCTGGGGACTTGTTTGTAGTTCATGAGGGCTCTCCTCTTAGTTGCAGTAACTGACTCCATTTCAGTCCAATAAGCCTCAAACCAGTCAGCATTCCTCCCATCTCTTTTCCTATACACAGTGAGTGCAGAGTTATAGATGGTGGTGTGCAGATGATTCCACTTTGACACTGCACTGAGGCCTTGAGCATTGTTGTCTGAAAGAGCCTGATCGAGGATGTTGAGGAACTCCTGGGTCCTTTCTGGATCAGTGGTTCGGCAAGTGTTGATCAGAATTCGAGCTTTTATCATGGATGGATGAAGCTTCCTTGGCTGAAGCCTGACCTTGTTACACACCAGGGAGTGATCAGTGTCACAGTCAGCGCTGTGATAGCTGCGAGTGATGAGGACACTGCTGAGGGTGTTATGTCTGGTGAAGATAAGGTCTAGCTGGTGCCAATGGCATGATCTCGGATGTCTCCAGGACACCTTGTAGCACAGCTTGACCTGGAAGTAGCTGTTCATCACACAGAATCCATGGTGACAGCATAGCTCCAGCAACCTCTGTCCATTTTCATTCATCTTGCCAATCCCCTGTTGCTCTATGCACATTGGCAAAGCTGTGTAGTCAGTACCCAAGCTTGTGTTGAAGTCTCCTAGAAGGTACAGTCCCTCAGTGCTGGGAATTCTACTGATGGCAGTGTCAAGTGTCACATAGAATTGATCCTTGACATCTGGGGTGGAGGTGAGTGTCGGGACATAGATGCACATGAGATTAACTGGGCCCACACTTGTTGACAAGTGAAGAGTAAGAAGTCTCTCTGAGCCTACTGTGGGTGGTTCACTCATTTGAAGTGGCGTGTATTTTACTGTGAAACCCATTCCATGTTCACGAGTTGCCTCTTGGGCTTTCCCCTGCCAGAAGAAGGTGTAGTGTTTCTCTTTGAGGGATCCACTTTGAACGAGTCTAGTTTCTTGCAGCACAGCAATGTCCACATTGAGCATTGTGAGTTCCTTGTCGATCACAGCTGTCTTGTGTGTGTCATCAACCTGCAGAAGGTTGTCGGTAAGGCCAGGACACATGGTCCTCACATTCCAGCTTGTGATGCGAAGGACTGGTGTCTTCTTTGTTGAGTTTGTTTTTCTTGGTGCATAGATTATCAATCCGCCTGTTGAGAGATGACTCTCCAAGCTCCAATCACCCATTGAAGCAAGCAGGTCGTGGCTTCACAACACCTAACTGACTGGGGGCTGCCCAGCTTGGAGTGAATGGTAGCTATCCAATGAGACACTAAGAGCTCTCCCACTGTCCGAAGTAACCCCTGGCGCTCATACTCTACACCAATTGAATGAGAGCTTATAATCAGTAACTGTTTATTCCCGGGTTGTGCTCATGTTTAACCACGAAGCTGGAGTGTCCTCTCTAGGGCACAGGCCTGGGCAAACAGTATGGAGACCCTGAGCATCAGGACCCCCTCTCAGCATTGCTCGTATTGTCCAAAGGAAAGGAAAAACCAGTACTGTTTGTTACCAGTTCTGTTGTCGGAGTTGCTGGAAAACTGCCTGATAAGTCACAGGTAACCGCCCCCAGGACTCCTCTCCGGATTTACTGTCCAGGTTTACTGCCTCAGCCTTCTTATTTATTTATTTAGAGATACAGTACTGAAACAGGTCCTTCCAGCCCACCGAGTCTCTACCAACCATCAACCACCCATTTATACTAATCCTACATTAATCCCATATTCCTACCACATCCCCTCAATTCCCCTACCACCTACCTACACTAGGGGCAATTTACAACAGCCAATTTACCTGTCAACCTGCAAGTCTTTGGCTGTGGGAGGAAACCAGAGCACCCGGCAGAAACCCACGCAGTCACAGGGAGAACTTGTAAACTCTGCACAGGCAGTACCCAGAATCGAACGCGGGTCACTAGAGGTGTGAGGCTGCGGTGCTAACCACTGCGCCACTGTGTCTTCTCCAGGCACCCCTTGAGAAGTGAGACTTTTTGCCCAGAGATGGGGCTCTGTTTCTTGGCATCAGGATGGAACCACACACCAGTGGGCCTGTATGACATGCACAAGGATATCACACACTGCCCCATCTCTGGTACAGATCAGAGTCAGACACTGAACAGATTGCAACCCACAAGGACATCACAACCTTCCCGCTCTCTGGGACAGGTCAGTGTGATACACCAAACAAACAGCACCCTACAGGGACCTCATAAATGCCACGTCCCTGTGACAGATCAAGGTCAGACACTGCAAATATTGCAACCACAGGAACATCACAAATTGCCCCATCCCTCGGACAGCTCGGGGTCTGACATTGAACATATTGCAACAACAAGGACATTACTGTATTACTCCCTCCATTCTGAAAAACAAGCATTCACCCTACTTTTTACCCTGCAGCCAATTTTGGATCCACACTGCCACTGCCCCTTTAATCCCATCTGCTTGAATTTTGTTAGCAAGTCATAGAGAGATGCAAAACTGAAACAGGCCCTACGGCCCACTGAGTCTGTGCTGACCAACCACCACCCATTTATAGTAATCCTACACCATAATCCCATATTCCCTACCACATCCCCACCATTCTCTTACCGACACGAGGAGCAATTTACAACAGCCAATTTACCTATCAACCTGCAGTCTTTGCTTGTGGGAGGAAACCGGAGCACCCAGCAGAAACACACACAGTCACAGGGAGAACTTGCAAACTCTGCACAGGCAGTACCCAGAACTGAACCTGGGTTGCGAGAGCTGTGAGGTTGCAGTGCCAACCACTGTGCCATTGTGCTGCCCCAAGTCTAGTTTATTGTACCTTTTCAAACACAATTTTGACGTCCAGACACGTACCATTAACCTCACCACCCTCGTCAACTCTCTCTGAAACTTCATCAAAGAAATTAATTCATTAATTATTTCAGACACAATCTTCTGTTAACCAATCTGTACTGGCTGTCATTTATCAGCCCATGTTCTACCAAGTGACAGTTAATTTCCTCCTGAATAATTGTCTCTAAAAGTTTCCCCACCACCGACATTAGACTAATTGGTCTGTAGTTCCTGGGTTTATCTCTCTTTTTAAACAGGGCTGTAATATTCACAATCCTTGCAGACTTATCTTTTAATTCTGGAAAGTCTATTGTAGACAATCACTTTGGGCATGACTTTAACCAATTAAAGCAACAGGATACTTGATTGAGAGTAAAATAGTACTTAATAATTGAAAGTAAAATTATACTTAACAAACTTGGGGAATATAACTTTACAGCTCTGGGGACTGGTCGAGCTTGGTCTCAGAGTGTCACGGTCCTCTTTGTCCAGTCTAGATCCCTCGTCAGATGGAGAACTTGGTTGATGATCTGAGTCTTTACCCCTGAGATCTTCTAGTGTTCCTGCACACTGAAACCTTACAAGATCCCTACTTTTAACCCCTGGATGGCCATCACACCACCATGTAAAATAATAATTGGTCCTAGCTGTTGCTAGGTACATTTAATTAGTTCTTAATAATGTCTTCCACTAACAGTCACCTGTCCTCAGAATCTCAGACATGAGTACAATGGAGTGGTTTCACACTGTCTCCCAATCTGATCTGAAACATGTTTCCTGTTCATTAAATCTAGACTCTTGAAGGTCACGATGTACCATACCATGGGTTTTATCAGGGGTCCGAGAAAGGTCCATTGTTTGAATACATTTAGCTGAAACTGTCCTTTCCCACAAAGACACAGAAACTCACAGTAATTAGATTGAACAAACTTTAAATGAAAACCCATTCTCTCTAAAATGTTTATTGATTCATTAATTATAACTCAATCAAGGTTCATTTCTTTTACAATCATCTGTTTCAGGATGGGTAGCTACTCATTAATTATACAGGATATAAACGTTAGTACTGAACACAAAATGGTTCCTTTGGTCATGTGTTCATTATAAAATGGCTTTCTTAACGTTGTTAGTTATGACAATGGATACATGATAAAAATGGTCAAGTTAAACTGAGATCGAACTACCCAAGCTTACCTCCATCCTCCAGTCCTCTGGCATCATTCCCAAATTCAAGGAGGATTGAAAGATTGTGGTTCGAGTCTCTGCTATTTCCACCCTGACTTCCCTCAGCAACCCAGGATGCAGCCCATCCAGACCGGGTGACTTTTCTACTGTGAGCACTGCAAACCTTGTAATTGTCTCCTTTTTAACTATTTTCATCCCCTCCAAATTCTCCACTTCCTCCTCCTTTACTGTGACATTTGCAGCACCCGTTTGTTTTGTGATGACAGATGAAATGTACTTAATTAGTACCTCAGCCACACCCTCTGCCTCCACAGGATCTCCTAATTGACCCACCCTTTCATTGACTGTCCATATGTTGGTAAAAGACTTCAGTGTTCCCAGTTATGTGACCTGCTAATCTTTTCTCATACATTCTCTTGCTGATCTCATTTCCTTTTTCAGCTCTCCTCTGTACTTTCTGTATTCTGCTTGTTTCTCTACTGCAGATGAATCCTCACATGATTTTTCAGTGAATGGTTTTTGAACTATTTTGTCAAAGGATTTAGTTTTGTAAATTTCTCCCTCGCTCCCCTCATGGTCAGGCAGAAAGTTTAACTGCTGTGTTTTCAAACAGCAACAGCTTTATTTGAAAAGCCATTGGGACAGGATTCCGGGTTTTAATCCAGTCACAAATCTGGTTCTGATGTCTTGTGGCTCCAGCTGTCACATGACCTGTCAGAGGATGACCTCATAATTGACCCAGTCATGGAGCTGTGGGTTGATGTTTAAATTGCTTCAAAATAATTTTCCAGAAGGACAATCAAAATGAATCGATATATAAAAGGTAGATTTTGTGAATTTGTGCTCCCAATGGAAATTCCTGCAGAATCTGCTGGTTTTCATATCCCCACACAGGAAGCTCTGTGCTCGGAGTCTGTATTCATTACATCAACATTATACAGAATCATTTCATGGGAGACCCCAGTGTGAATTGTAGACAGGTGGGTCAGTTTTAACTTTCAAAGTAACACAGAAGCAAAATACTGCTGATACTGGAAATCTGAAATAAAAACAGAAAATGCTGGAAATACTCAGCAGGTCGAGCAGCATCTGTGGAGAGAGAGACAGAGTTAACTTTTCAGATCTGTGACCTTTCATCAGAACTGAGCTGAAATTGTCTGAGGGACTGCGATTGTGGAATCAATTTCAGTGTCAAAGACATTGTACTTGGTAAGGATAGGAAGATGGAGATTATTAAGTACAGTGCAAAAGTATAGATGCTTTTACATTATTTTAATCAAAATTGATTTAAACTTTGTGCTCATGAATCCTATCTTTTGATCACAATGACACTGATAACAATGGAAAAAGCAAGACTTGCATTTCACGACCACAGGACATTGCAAACCCTTTTACAGCCAATGAAGGAAGGACTTTTAAAGTGTAGTCACTCAACAGTACAATAGAGTACCCTACAATAAAGATGTATAAGATTCTCACCACACAACTGCCAGACAATGACCATCCCAAACAAGAGAGAATCTAACCATCTCCCTTTGACATTCAATGGCATTACCATCGCTGAATCCCCCACTCTCAACAACCTGGGGGTTACCATTGAGCAGAAACTGAACTGCAGTAGCCATATAAATATTATGGCTACAAGAGCAGGTCAGAGACTAGGAATCCTGCGGCAAGTAACTCACCTCCTGACTCCCCAAAGCCTGGACATTAGTCAGGGGTATGATGGAATACTCTCCACTTGTCTGGCTGGGTGCAGCTCCAACAATACTCAAGAAACTCAACAGGACAAAGCAGCCCGCTTGATTGGCACCCCATTTACAACATTCATGCCCTCCATCACTGGCACACAGTGGCAGCAGTGTGTACCATCCACAAGATGCACTGCAGCAATGTGCCAAGGCTCCTGAGACAGCACCTTCCAAACCCGCGACCTTTATCACCTAGAAGGACAAGGGCAGCAGATGCATGGGAACACCACAACCTGCAAGTTCCCCTCCAAGCCACACACCATCCTGAATTGTAACTGTATCACCGTTCCTTCACTGTTGCTGGGTCAAAATCCTGGAACTCTCTTCATAACAGCAGCACATGGACTGCAGTGGTTCAAGAAGGCAGCTCAGCACCACCTTCTCAAGGCAATTAGGGATGGATAATAAATGCTGGCCCAGCCAGCGACACCCACCTCCCATGAATGAATAAAAAAATGATAATATCCTGTAATCCTCCAAAGTAGAAAATACAGATGGAAATGAAAAATAATAAAACAGTCAGCATGGATTTCACAAAGAAAGACTTGATTAACCTTATCTTTGAAAAATCAACAGCAAGACTAATATAGCAGATGTAGAAGAGTTTAAGTTAATAAAGCCTCATCCTTTTATGTGCTTGAACCATCAAATTGTGGGTTAACAAACAAACATACTAACTGACAGAGCTGCATGTTGTGCTTTCTAAATTACCCTAAAGTAGGGTGTTAATGAGTTAAAGCTTCAGGTTGCTGCAACCAGAATAGCCATTGTCCACTATCAGTTTTACTGTTATAAATAAAGGGTGGAACATTCATTGTGAATCTATAGAAACAGTCTGGTCCTGCACACTGCAGACACATCCACGTCATCACCAACCAGCTCTCCTATAATTGGTGCAGTTATTTGACTTTGCCCCATTCGCTCCATGGAATTACTTTTAAAAGATTTTAAATTACAAGCAGTTTTGTTAATGTTCAGCCTTTGAGAAGAAATCATTCCCTGGCCACAGTGGAGACAGCATTGAATATAAAACAGTAGACTACCAGGTAACACAGTGAAAGCTGATCAGCTAATCTATAATTACTTACATTTCTTAATTTTGCTCTTGCTATTCGGTTTTTCATCATTTTCAGCTCCTGACTGTGGATATTATTGTGATTAAATGTGAAAAGATGCACTGTGTCTCAGCCCCGGTATATTGGCTCTTTCTCTGTACAGTGCTGTATACACTCAGATACTGACAGTGTCTCTCCCTCCCTCAACTTTCCAGCCCTGACGGTGCAGAAAGCCCTGCTCAAAGTTACACATTCTGACTGTTTGCAGTTGATTAGTGAGAGATTATTAACGTATCCTTCTGCAGCGCTGTCTCGGTTAATAACAGCAGATCTAAGCCACATTTCAGATACAGAAACAGATGCATCAATTATTCCCTCTTTCCCAGAGTGAGTGAGGCCGGGACAAGCAGCAACATTCCGGCCCCACACTCTGCAATTACCCAGCACCAGTGGAAAGCAGTGAATACAGATTCAATCATTGGGTTAATGTCCATTACAGGGATGCAAGATTCCACAGCCCAGGATAAACATCCCCATACACCGAGAACAAGCTCAGGAAAACCCGGGGGAGTTAATATCCCAATCACTGAGCATTCCAGCAACATTGAACAAGTTCCTGAACTGAGTGAACCTTTCAAAGTACAGAAGTGCGGACGAGGTCAAAAAGGTCTGAACAGTTGAGGTGACTGAGCGGTTTCAGCTTCTCTGTTCAGGTTGCAGCTTTCACTGGAGGCATGTGCTCAAATCCCACTTCTGACAACTTGATTTTCAGTTACTTTGCAGAGCTTCCTTGAAGGTTTGAGGTAGAGTAAATACTGAGGAACTGTTTCTAACTGCTGAAAGGTCAATAACCGAAGGTTATAGATTTAAGGTGACTCACAAAACCAGAAGGAACTTGAGGAAAAATCGATTTCTGCAACATGTGGTTAGGATTTCAGTTATGTGGATAGATTGGAGAAGATGGGGTTGTTCTCTTCAGAGAGGAGATTTGATAGAGGTGTTCACAATCATGAGGGGTCGTGACAGACCCGATAGAAATTGTTGGTAGAAGGATTGAGACTCAGGTAAAAGCTGTGGCTCAGTTTGTCACACTCACCTCGAAATCACAAGCTTCTGGGTTCAGATTTCACAGCTGACACTCCAGTGCAGCACTGAGGGTGTTGAAGGTGCTGCCTTTCAGGTGTGATGTTAAACCAAGACCTGGTCTGCATGTTTGGGTGAATGTAAAAGATCCCATGCTGCAATTTCAAACAAGTGAAGAGCAATTCTCCCTGGTGTTGTGATCAATATTTGCCCCTCAATCAGATCAGTTGGTCATTATCACATTGCTGTTTGTGGGTATTAGCTGCTGCATTTCTGACATTACAACAGTGATTACACTTCAAAAGTATTTCATTGTCTACAAAGTGCTTTGATATGTCCAGTGGTCTTGAAAGGTGCTATATAAATGCAAGTCTTTTCTTTCTTTATCACAACACATTGCTGTGTAAACCATGGTTCTTCATGTCACCCCTGGTTCTTCTGCTAATCACCTGATATCTGTGTCCTCTGCTTACTGACCCTTTTACCACTGGAAACAGTTTCTCCTGATTTAAACTATTGAAGAACTTCATGACTTTGAACAAATGTGTCAAATCTTTTCTGAATTTTCTCTGCTGCAAGGAGAACAACCCCAGCTTCTGCAATCTCTCCACATAACTGAAATCCCTCACCCTGCTACCATTGTGGTAAATCTCTTTTTTATTCTTTCATGGGATGTGGGCACTGCTGACACAATGTGATTCCTGTCAACGGAGCGGCCCGCTGACATCATCGGACTGTGCCAAGCTGTGCATAGGCACAGCTACATCTTGCCAGGATTAAGTGGCACATGTGGAGGATGATGTCATTGCGCAGCGCCAACTACATCACATATCCGCGCTTGGTCCATCTTCGCACATGTGCGCTAAAGCGTCATCAGGTTTCCAGCCCCTCACTCAGCTGGAGGAAGCGGCTGAATAGGAGACTTTGAGGCTGGAGCTCTCCCCCGTCGGCAACTCGCTCCAGGCCTCGACGCTTCCTCCCCTCAGACGCTCGCTGTACACCTCGATGCTCCCCTGGACAATTGTTCCCCACTCGCGTCATCCAGCTCTATGGCCGCATGCTCTCTGCCCCCCAACCCCGCTCCAGCCGCCAGCTCTAGGCCATGCCACTTCCCTCCTCTAGGCCACTCACTACTCACTCCTACGTCACACTTTGCAGCCCACCTTGCTTCTTCGGGCGGCGCGTGGAGACTGGACAAACGTGGGAGCAAGTGGCCGAGAGAAGGGAAGCAGCGCAGCCTAGAGCTAATGGCTGGAGGGGAGGGGGGTGGAGAGTGAGCGAACGACTGGAGAATGGGGTGACATGATCGGGAGACAATCGGCCAGGGAAGTAGGGGGGGGAGCAGCGAGGTCTGGAGCGAGCGACTATGGAGGGTGGAAGCGGCCGGTGCAAAGCAGGGGGAGAAAGCGAGTTGTGCCACCTAGTGGTTGCGTTGTCAGCAAACGCAGCCTTTATTGTCCATCCTTAATTGCCCTTGAGAAGGTGGTGGTGAGCTGCCTTTTTGGAGCTGCTGCAGTCCATGTGTTGTACGTAAACCCACAGTGCTGTTAGGAAGTGAGTTCCAAGATTTTGATCCAGTGACAGTGAAGGAATGGTGATATAGTTCCCAGTCAGGACAGTGTGTAACTTGGAGGGGAGCTTGCAGATGGTGGTGTTCCCATTCATCCAATGTCCTTCCAGGTGGTCGAGGTTGGGGGTTTGGAAGGTGCTGCAGAAGGAGGCTTGGTGAGTTGCTGCAGTGCATCTTGTAGATGGTACACACTGCTGCCACTGTTCACTGGTGGTGCAGGAAGTGAATATTTAAAGTAGTGGATGGAGTGCTGATCAAGTGATCTGCTTTGTCCTGGATGGTGTTGAGTTTCTTTGGTGTTGTTGGAGCTCCACTCATCCAGGCAAGTGGGGAGTATTACATCACACTCCTGACTTGTGACTTGTAGATGGTGGACAGGAGGTGAGTTACTTGCAGCAGAATTCCCAGCCCCTGACCTGCTCTTGTAGCTACGGTATTTATATGACTGATCCAATTCAGTTTCTGCTCATTGGTAACCCCCCGGATGTTGATTGTGAAGGATTCAGCAATGGTAATGTCATTGACTGTCAAGGGGAGATGGTTAGATTCACTCTTGTTGGAAATGGTCATTGCCTGGCATTTTTGTGGCGTGCATGTTACTTGCCACTTATCAGTCCAAGCCCAATCTTGCCCAGGTCTCTCTTCATGTGGACACGGACTGCTTCAGTATCTGAGGAGTTACTAATGCAACTGAACATTTTGCAATCATCAGTGAACATTTCCACTTCTGACCTTATGATGGAAGGAAGTTTATTGATTCTAGACAGATACATGAATGGGCAGGAAGAAAAGAGATACAGACCCTTAGAAAATAGGCGACATGTTTAGATAGAGGATCTGGATCGGCGCAGGCTTGGAGGGCCGAAGGGCCTGTTCCTGTGCTGTAATTTTCTTTGTTCTTTTTTTGTTCTTTGATGAAGCAACTGAAGACGGTTGGGGCCTAGGACACTACCCTGAGGAACTCCTGAGCGATGTCTGGTACTGAGATGATTGGCCACCAACAACCAGCACCATATTCCTTTGCGCAAGGTATGACTCCAACCAGTGGAGATTTTTCTCCTTGATTGCAACTGACTTCAATTTTGCAAGGGCTCCTTGATGCCCTTGGCAAGAGCTCACTGTCACCTCACCTCACCTCCTGAATTCAGCTCTTCTGTCCATATTTGGGCCAAGGCCATAATGAGGTCAGGAACTAAGTGGCCCTGGCGGAACCCAAAATGAGCATTGGTGAGTAGGTTATGGCTGTGTAAGTGCTGCTTGATAGCACTGTCAACGACACCTTCCATCACTTTACTGATGATCAAGAGGAGGCTGATCGGGCAGGAATTGATCGGGTTGGATTTGTCCTGCCTTTTGTATACAGAACATACCTGGGCAATTTTCCACATTGCTGGGTAGATGCCAGTGTTGTAGCTTGGCGGTCGGTGTGGCTAGTTCTGGAGCACAAGTCTTCAGCACTGCAGCCAGGATGTTGTCAGTATCCAGAGCCTTCAGCCATTTCTTGATATCATGTGGAGTGAAGTGGATTTAGCTGAAGATTGGCACCTGTGATGCTGTGGACCTCAGGAGGAGGCCGAGATTGATCATCTACTTGGCACTTCTGGCTGAAGATGGTTGCAAATGATTCAACCTTGTATTTTGCACTGATATAATGGTCTCCCTTATCATTAAGAATGGGGATATTTGTGGAGCCTCGTCCTCCTGTTAATTGTTTAATTATCCACCACCATTCAGGACTGGATGTGGCAGGACTGCAGAGCTTTGATCTGATCTGTTGGTTGTGAGATCACTCAGCTCAGTCTATTGCATGCTGCTTCCGCTATATGACATGCAAGTAATCCTGTGTTGTCGCTTCACTCATTTTTAGGTCTGCTTGGTGCTGTTCCTGACATGCCCTCCTGCACACTTCATTGAACCACTATTGCTCCCTTGGCTTGATGGTAATGGTAGAGTGAGGGATATGCCAGGCCATGAGGTAACATATTGTGTTTAAATACAGTTCTGCTGCTGCTGATGACCCACAGTGCCTCATGGATGTCCAGTTTTGAGCTGCCAGATCTGTTCATTTCTTCCGTCAGATATAATTGAAAAAAAAATTCTGAAGAAATGCATGAACTAAATAAAAAGGAGAGAGAAATAAATACTGACAAAATGGATGGCAGAATTTGGAAGGTAAAAAGATTTCAGTTTTATTATTGATGAGTGAGAGGAATATATCACACTTTGGGGCTTCTGGAAGTGGATTTACTGATAATCTGGGGAATTGATAGGAAACTGCTTCATAGTTGGTGGAACAAATTCCCGCCCTTGGGGTGGAGCCAACAGCTGCATCCGTCCAATAACAGACAGAGTAGAAGTACTGTATCAGGCCTTGTTAACTCAGTTGGTAGAGCATGGGACTTTTAATCTCAGGGTCTTGGATTTGAGACCCTTGTTGTGTGGTTGTTCTTCCCTTTTTCAGTCTTCATCAGCAGAGAGTTCAAGGAGTGTTTGAAATTAAATTCAACAACATCACCAGATTTCAACTACTCCCATCCCGCCCCCTCCCAGTGTAGTTGACAGGACTCTCAACCTCTGCCTTCCCCCTTCCCCTCCCTCCCAGATCTGCGACAGGGTTCCCCTTGTCCTAACTTTCCACCCCACCTGCCTCCACATCTAAAGGATCATCCTCCACCATTTCCGCCACCTCCAGCGTGATGCCACCACCAAACGCATCCTCCCCTCCCCTGTCAGCATTCCGAAGGGATTGTTCCCTCCGCGACACCCTGGTCCACTCCTCCATTACCCCCAATACCTCGTCCCCTTCCCAAGGCACCTTCCCATGCAATCGCAGGAGATATAATACCTGCCCTTTTCCCTCCTCTCTGCTCATTATCTAAAGCCCCAAACACTCCTTTCAGGTGAAGCAGCGATTTACTTGTACTTCTTTCAATTATGTATACTGTATTCACTGCTCACAATGCGGGCTCCTCTAAACTGGGGAGACCAAACGCAGATTAGATGGAACACCTCTGCTCATGCCGAAAGCATGATCCTGAGCTTCGGGTTGCTTGCCATTTCAACACTCTCCCCTGCTCTCATGTCAACATTTCTGTCTTTGGCCTGTTCCAGTGTTCCAGTGAAAATCAACCCAAGCTCGAGGAGCAGCACCTGACCTTTAGATTCGGCACTCTGCAGCCTTGTGAATTGAACATTGTGTTCAATAACATCAGAGCATGACTGGTGTCAGGCAACCACAAGCATTAACACACTCTTTGCCTTTGTCCCAGGACAGCTTTGTTATTTAATCTCTCCTTCCCTCTGCACTATCAAACACCTTCCCCTTTGTTCTCTCCCACATGCACCTCCCCGTCACTTGTTTAAAACCTAATTCTTCTCTAACCTGTGTCAGTTCTGATGAAAGGTCACAGACCAGAAACGTTAACTCTGTTTCTCTCACCACAGATGCTGCCAGAGCTATTGAGTATTTCCAGCACTTTTTGTTTTTATTTCAGATTTCCAGCATCTGCAGTATTTTGCTTTTATTGTGTCAGAAAGTCTTTCCTTGATTCAGGACTCTTAGCTCTCTCCAGAATCTCTCTGCTAAAGATTGAACTTTATCTCATTTCACTCACAGCTCAGGGTCAGTGTGGCACAGTGGGACTTCTGGCTGTGTCCCACTTCACAATCCCTCAGTACTGAGAAAACAATGGGGAATATTACTCACATGTTGTGTTCTGTAACTTTTTACAAACACTTTAATGTATATGTTGTCTTCCAAAGCAGTGACAGAATGGTGGCTTTAGTGTGCTGTTGAAATAGCTTTGTTGAGTTCGTGCTGTACGAACAGTTAAACAGTTCTTGGTTCAATCCCAGGTTTTGGCACTTTCAACCTCTCCTGTGTCTTTTTCTTTGGCTCCAATTGTCAAGCTGCATGATTTACTCTGAAATTAGCACCAGAGAACCAAGGCACCAGCGAGCATGAGGAGCTGAAATTAGCACAGATCAAATCCACTCAATATTTCTGACTGAAGATGGTTGCAAATGCTTGAGCTTCATCTTTTGCACTGACGTGCTCAGCACCACCATCATTGAGGATTTGAATGTTTTTGGAGCCTCCTCATCTTGTTAGTTATTTAATTATCCACCACCATTCACGACTGGATGTGGCAGGACTGTGGAGCTGTGATCAGATCCTGAGGGAGATATCCGTGTGTGGAGTGGCGGGATGTATGGAGAGTGATCCTGAAGAGGGTGTCCGAGCCTGGAGTGGAAGCTTTCCGTGGAGGTACAGGAGTAGGTCATTCAGCCCCAGTGTTTTATAAAGGTTTAGCATAACTTATTTGCTTTTACTCTATGCCTCTATTAATAAAGCCAATTGTCCTGTTTGCTCTTAGCAACCTTTTCAAACCTTGATCAAAAAAGATTGGTGTACATTGTCTCATTCTTCCTCCCAAACTGTATCACTTCACAAGTCTCTGTGTAAAATTTTATCTGTTGTGTGAAAGCCCATTTTACCAGTGTGTTTAAGTTCCTCTGAAGTGTGTTACTGTCACTGGCATAGGACGAAATTCACGAGCATTCTTTGATGCTATCTCCGTGGAAAGAGCAATCTTACACACTAGCTCAAATTGGGATTTTGTGTGTTTGGTCTCTTTCCTCATCCACCAATATAAGCACAAATCTGTCTCATAATGTACGGTCTAAGAATGTGCCAATGTTGCAATGTGGTGATAAATTCTTCAGTGTCACAATGTACTCACCAACTGTTTCACTACTTTTCTGATTTCTGGATCCAAGTTTGTAGCTTTCCGCGATCTCTAGTGGCTTAGGGTTGAGCCTCACTTCAACGAAGAAACGGAAAATTATGATTTAAAGATTACACAGTCAATCATTCACATCTCTGTCTTCTCCTGAACTTCGAGTTCAAATTTGTTTGTGAAGTTGATTCACACGTTAAGACAGCACAGTCTTTGTCTTTGTGAAGGAAGTGATTTGGGAATGGCTGGTTGAAACTGTCCCTTCTTGCACAGAAATTCAGTGCAAATACTTGATCACTCACAATTTCCTTGAGAGAAATTTGTTCACAATCGCATTCGACTCAGAAACGGCCTCAGCATTAATCTCACTGAAGCAGAATGTGACCGTGTTGTTTGTTTCAGAATGTTGTTGCCGTTATTTGTCGCTTTTAACCAAGACTGGGAGACAGGGCAAGGTTGATCCGAGGTTGGAATATATTATCATTCAGGAGCAAGAAAAATCAAAAGGAACAAAATAAGAAAACCCAGTCTCCGGATTTGAGAATCTGTAGATCCGCTTTGGGAAAGTGAATCAGAGCAGAATGAAGGGTGAACTGTCCAGAAGAGATGAAGACACAGCTCAGTCAACACGTTCCCCTGGTTTATGATGCTGGAACATTCATCACACAGAAATGATTCAACCCAATGACAAACATTCTTCCAGCTGATAATTTATGCTACTGATTTAAGGACTGTCTCATGTGGTTACCGAGTGACGACGAGAAGATATTAAACTTTGTTCTATTCAATCCAGCTGTGATAAAGTTTGAATTTTTCTCCCTTTTATAAACAGTATTTGAAGGGTCTCGGTAACAATGTTCAGTGTTGATGAGAGTGGGGTCTGGGTGAGAAGCTGCTGAGTGTGACAGGGTCAGGACTGGATGCAGGAAGTTCTCTGACAGTCTCCCTCTATCTCTCTAATGGGTTTGAGTTGATTTACGACTGGTAGCTTTTATTTTACTTTTCTTATTTAGAGATAATGCCCCTTCGGCCCACCGAGTCTGTGCCAACCGGCAACCACCCATTTATACTAATCCTACATTAATCCCATATTCTCTACCACATCCCCACCATTCTCCTACCACGTACCTACACTGGGGACAATTTACAATGGCCAATTTACCTATCAACCTGCAAGTCTTTTGGAGGTGGAAAGAAACCAGAGCACCCGGCGGAAACCCACACAGACATAGGGAGAACTTGCAAACTCCACAGAGGCAGTACCCAGAACTGAATCCTGGTCGCTGGAGCTGTGAGGCTGCGGTGCTAACCATTGCGCCACTGTGCTGCTGTTGGTGTTTTGATAAATGAAGGAAGTTCCCTCCACCCATTTTTTTTGGACAAACAGTGTGGTATAAGGATGTAAAGGGTTAATGCTGAAGATAGTGGGATCAACCCCTCCCACTGTCAGAGTGATGATAGAACAGTCACATGAGATGAAGTTTGGGAGAAGAGAGAGCAGCACCAAGGATGCTAGCTTAGCAGGCTTGATGAGTGTGTATAGAGTATTGTGCAAATTAGAAAAGAGTTCTTAGTTCTTTCAGCAGGAATTGTGTCCAGAAAATATCGAGAAACTCACAATTTTATTATTCAGGAGTCGGAACACAGATATTAATTCCAAGTGACAGTTCTGGGACCAATTAACAAAAAAAGTAGAGAATAATATTGCTCACTGATTGAAATCCCCTAGTGAGGAGACAGTTAAACAGGTGATCTTTTGGGGCATCCTTCGATCCAAGGTTTCAGCAACATTTAATCTCCCTTTTTGGTGAAATTCTCTGTTATTTGCAACTTTTTTTTATCAGCTTTGATGGGCGAGTGAAAAAACTGAAAAGATTGAACAGTTCCATCCTTTCTTTTCTTCCTTCTTCTCTTCTTTCCATCAGTTTCTCTTTTCTGTCCCAGATCAATATAATGATGAGAATCCCAATTTAATCTGCTGTTTCTGGTGTTTTATCCATTCCAATCAAAATTTCAACATTCCAATCAAATCTATTTGTTATTCCACAGTGTCTCTCCATGTGTTTTATTCTGTTGTATTCTCTCACAGTCTGTTTGATGATCAATGTTACATCTCACTCTCTGTTCTGGTGAAGATCAGAAGCAGTGATATCTGTTTACACCACCCGACAAGTCGGCCTGATGCTGTGGCTCGCTGATCATGTGGGGTTAAAGCAATTCTTCCAGTCAGTTAGTTCAGTTTTCATTTCATGAGAAATTCGGTCATCATGACTTCATCAGTGACCGAATGGTTCAGGTGTCTAAGTGATGTTAATCATGATGTGATGAAATGATTGTATGTTCCAGTCTTTCCGTGGTGGGTTTTCACACTGAGTAGAAACGTGTTGGACATGGTCTGGAAATGTTTCACACTGCTCCATTCCCAACTTCATTTACTTACAGAAGATATATTTCCATCATTCCACAGCTGGCTGCAAAGCCAGAAGCTGTGCTGAAGGTGACAGCTATGTCTCTGCAGCTGATAAGGTGGCCGAGAGGTTAAGGCATTGGACTGCTAATCCATTGTGCTTTGCACACGTGGGTTCGAATCCCATCCTTGTCGCTAGTTTATGAGCTGTTTCGTGTATTATTTATGTTGGGTGAGCTTTTGTGTCAAGTCAGCCTCGAAACCTGTTCTTGTCAATGTCCAGACAGTGATTCCAGAATTTGTTATACTTTATTAAAATTGAGACAGACAATTGGAATTCTTCACCCAAACTGCACTGGAATGAAGATCAAATAGGGATCACGAAACGGAGCAGGATTTTTCCTCCCCTCCTTCCTTCCATCATTACTTTCTCTGGATTTGCACCAAGTGAAAGACAAATGGGAAAAGCAAATGGCGAGGGAGCAGACGCAGAAAATTATCCTTTGGCAAGAAATTTATTTTCAAATCTTCTTGATATATTAAGTGAGTGAGCAATGCTTTGGCAGATGGAGTTTAAAATGAGGGGTCATCTACTACCTACGATAGATCAGAGTGTTTTTTTGTAAGAGGTGAGATGTTAGAAACGGTTGAGGAGCAGAGACCCGAATACTGAATTGATAAAAGCTGGTAGAAAATAATGTGAAAAGTGAACAGAATCTGAAGATTGGAACTCATGGTGTAGTGATATAAAGCTCTGTGCTCCTGAAGTATATGTCCAAGCCCAGATTGTGGGGAATCTGTGGAGAGTGATTTGGTTTTTATTCATTCTTGGGTGTGAGTATCGCTGATAAGGCGAGCATTTATTACCCATTCCTATTGCCGTTGAGAAGGTGGTGGAGAGCTGCCTTCTTGAACTGATGCAGTCCATATGGTGCAGGAACACCCACAGTGCTATTGGGGAGGGAGTTCCAGGATTGTGACCCAACAACAGTGAAGAAATGGCGATATCGTTCCAAGTCAGGATGGTGAGTGACTTGGAGGGGAACCTGCAGGTAGTGAGTTCCCATGCATCTGCTGCCCTTGTCCTTCGAGGTGGTAGCGGTCACGAGTTTGGAAGGTGCTGTTGAAGGGTACTTGGCGAGTTGCTGCAGTGCATATGGAGATGGTACACACTGCAGCCACTGTTTACTGGTTGTGGAGGGATTGAATGTTTAAGGTGGCGGGTGAGGTGCCGATCAAGTGCGCTGCTTTGTCCTGGATGGTGTTGAGCTTCTTGAGTGTTGTTGAGTGGGATGTATTCCATCACACTCCTGACTTGTGCCTTGTAGATGGTGGACAGGATTTGGGGTGTCAGGAGGTGAGATACTTGCTGCAGAATTCGTAATCTCTGACCTGCGCTTGTAGCCACAGCATAGATGTGACTGGTCCAGTTACGTTTCTGGTCAAGATGTTGATGGTGGGGGATTTAACGATGATAATGCTTCTGAATATCAAAAGGTAGATTTTTTTTCTCTCTCATTGGGGATGTTCACTGCTTGGCACTTGTGTGGTCAGAAGGTTGCTTGTCACTTATCAGCTCAAGCCTGAATGTTGCTCAGGTCTTGCTGCTTGCAGGCACAGACTGCTTCAGTATCTGAGGAGTTGTGAATCATCATCTAACATTCCCACTTCTGACTTATGTTGAAGAGAAAGTCGTCAATGAAACAGCTGGGATGTTTGGGTCTACGACACTACCCTGAGAAACTCCTGAGGCAATGTCCTGGGCTGAGATGATTGGCCTCCACTAACCACAACATCTTGTTTTGTGCGAGATATGACTTCAACAAGTGGAGGGTTTTCCCCCTGATTCCCATTGACTTCAATTTTGCGAGGGATCCTTGATGCCACACTCACTCAAGGGCAATCACTCTCACCTCTCCTCTGGAATTCCAGTCTTTCGTCTCTGTTTGGACCAAGCTGCAATGAGATCATAAGAACAGAAGATCGGAAGAACTCATAGCAGGAGTAGGCCATTAGGCCCCTCGAGCTTGCTCCGCCATTCAATAGGATCATGGCTGACCTGATCATGACCTCAACCCCACTTTCTTGCCTGCCCACATAACCCTTGGCTCTCTTGTAGATAAAAATCTTGAAGACATTCAATGACCCAGCCTCCACTGCTCTCTGCGGTAAAGAATTCCAAAGATTAATGACCCTCTGAGAGAAGAAATTCCTTCTTAAATGAAAAAGCCCTAAATCTGAAACTGTGTCTCCTAGTTCTAGATTCCACCACGAGAGGAAACATCCTCTCAGCATCTACCCTGTCAAGCCCCCTCAGAATCTTATATGTCTCAATACGTTCTCCTTTCATTTTTCTCAACTCCAATGAGTATCGGTCCAACCTGCTCAACTTTCCTCATGAGACAACACCTTCATCACAGGAATTAATCCAATGAACCTTCTCTGAACTGCCTCCAATGCAAGTATATCCCTCCTTAAATAAGGAGACCAAAACTGTACACAATACTCTAGGTGTGGTTTCACCATCACCATGTACATTTGTAGCAAGACTTCTCTACTTTTATACTCCATCCCCCTTGCAATAAAGGGTAACATTCCATTTGCCTTCCTAATTATTTGCTGTACCTGCATGGTAACTTTTTGTGATTCATGTACGAGGACACCCAGATCCTTCTACACCGCAGCATTCTGTAATCTCTCACAATTTAAATAATATTTTCCTTTTCTATTCTTCCTACCAAAGTGGATAACCTCACATTTTCCCACATTATACTCCATCTGCCAAATTATTTCCTGGAGTTGAGAGACCCTGGCAGAACCTAAATTGAGCATCGATGATCAGATTATTGCTAAGTGTGTGGTGCTTGATAGCACTGTTGGTGACATCTTCCATCACTTTGCTGATGCTTGATAGTGGACTGATGGGGCGGCAATTGGTCAGATTGGATTTGTCCTGCATTTTTTTTGTGGAGAGGGCACACTTGGGCAACTTTCCACATTGTCAAGTAGATGCCCGTGTTGTAGCTCTTCTGAAACAGCTTGGCTGAGTGCGCCGCTAGTTCTGGAGCACAAGTACGAGTGTGGAAGTGAGCAGAAAGGCATGGCACTATGCTTAATGGGAAATATAGCCAAGTTAGGAATAGTAGCTTTGCTGAGCTTTGATTTTAAGTGGCAGAAACCACAATGAAATAGTTAAAGGTTAAGGCAGAGCGTGTGAGACTGTAAAGACAAGCCGACACTGGTAATTGCAAAGACATCTGTTCTTTATGGCCTGATTGTGTGACTCCCTGTGGTTTGGAACAAATGGACTCCTGTGAATCAAATGATGTCCATCCCTGTGTGAGTGATAAGGAGTGCTCGGCCCCTCTTATCTTCGTGAACTGCCACCACTTGATGGAGCTGCAGACTGCATGAAACACTCAGGAATGTACACCTAACAGAGATAGCAGGATGCGCCGCAATTACTTGTCACAAGGTAGAGACAGACTCATGATCCATGTAGGGAGTGAGACTAGAATGATTATTGATGATTCCTATGCTCTTGCTAATTAGCTTGCTTGTCTGCTTTGTTTTATCTTGCTGGCACAAAACAATATTTTATTCGTAACAAGTATGTATTGAAAATGGAGTGTATTGGAACCTCAGTAACAGATGTACTGCATGTCACCACGTGGGTGAAGTCGAATTGTATCGCACTGATTGGTTAAACAAGGGGGTATAGCATGAATCTTAATGTATAAACAGTAGTACCTGTATCAAAAAACTTTACTTACTCTAGTGGACCAGACAGACTCTGGGTGGAGTCAGTGTCGTTGCATTAGAGTAAGTCAGCCGGCTAAATGCGCAGATAAAGTAATTGATTTTACCTACACATCCGACTCAGTATATTTAATGAACCAGACTGAAGCCAAAAAGAACTCAGATTTACACTAGAGCCGGAATGTTGTTCGTGCCCATCGTCTTTGCTGTATCGAGTGCCTTCAGCTATTTCTTGCCATTATGTGGAGTGAAGCAAATTGGCTGAAAACTGGAAGCTGTGATCCTGGGGACCTCAAGAGGCCGAGATGAATCATCCACTGAGTAATTTCTGACTGAAGATGGTTTCAAATGCTTCAGCTTCATCTTTTGCACTGACGTGCTCGGCTCCACCAACATTGAGGATAGGGATGTTTTTGGAGCCTCCTCATCTGGTTCGTTATTTAATTGTCCTCCACCTTTCATGACTGGATACCTAGTTTCTCAGGGCAGTGTCCAAGGCCCAATCATCCTCAGCTGTTTCATTGATGGCTTTCTCTTCAACATAAGTCAGAAGTGGGAATGTTCGCTGATGATTCACAACTCCTGAGATACTGAAGCAGTCTGTGCCTGCAAGCAGCAAGACCTGAACAACATTCAGGCTTGAGCTGATAAGTGACAAGCAACATTCTTTGATCGGATCCTGATTGAGATATCCGTGCGTGGAGCGGTGGGATGTATGGAGAGTGATTCTGAAGAGGATGTCTGAGCCTGGAGGGCAGAATCTGTGGAGAGTGGTCCTCAAAGGATTTCCGTGTCTGGAGATTTAGGATCTCTGAAGAGGGTCTCCGAGCCCATAGTGCTGGGATCAATGGAGAGTGATCCTGAAGTGGGTGTCCGAACCTGGAATGGCGGGATCTGTGGAGCGTGATCCTGACGAGTGTGTGTAAACCTGGAATGGAAGCTTTCTGTAGAGGTACAGGTGGAGGCCATTCATTCCCAGTATTTTATAAAGGTTTAGCATAACTTATATGCTTTTACTCTATGCCTCTATTAATAAAGCCAAGTGTCCTGTTTGCTCTTAGCTACCTTTTCAATCCTTCTAACATTGGTGTACATTGTCTCTCTGCTCCTGCACCCAGTTTAGAATTGTAACGTTTCATTTATATGGCATTCTTCCTTCCAAATTGTATCACTTCACACTTCTCTGTGTAAAATTTCATCTGTTATGTGAAAGCCCATTTTACCATTTTTTTTAAGTTCCCCTGAAGTGTGTTACGATCACTGGCATAGGACAAAATTCCTGAGCATTCTTTGATGCTATCTCCATCGACAGAGCAATCTTTTACGCGAGCTCAAATGTAGGATTTTGTGTGTTTAGTATCTTATTTCACCCACCAATATAAGCACAAATATGTCACGTAAATCCTGTTCACTGCAGTCCCTGCTGCTGTTTGCTGCCTATATTTACAGATTTTTATCTCAACCTCGTCACCATGTTCTCTAATATATTCAGGGGGCATCAGCAGAGAAAATGTTCAACAAGCATGGCAAGCGCAAGGAAATTGTTTATTTATTTCATTATGTCATGAACACAATATACAAATTTTTACATGTGTGAATCATCAATATGTGTCTTCATAAATGGAACCCCGTCACAATAAACACTGCCACCTTTCAATGTTTAGCAGACAGGTTTGGCGGCCTGATGTGTGTGATTCCCATATTAATGTGTTTGTACAAAGTTCGGGGAAAGATGGAGATACGAATAATTTACAGGGAAATCTTTTAAGCATATTACCACATCTCTCACTCACAAAGATCTGCAAACACATGGATTCCAAAAGAACCTGAGTACAAAATCACCTAAAATAAACACAGCCAGAGAGACTTGCAATAACCTGTAGCTCAGGGAAAGTACATGATGTTATGGAAGGGATTCTGTTTCTTCTGTTAAAATATTTTTTGAAGAAGTCATAATCAAACTGAATAAATGTTGGACCAGTTCTTTTTCAAGAGAGCACCGAAAGAGCCAATTTGGCAACTATGTTTACTGGTTGTCACATGATTCAAGTTAAATATAGAACAGAAACCCTGGTAACCGGGAGAAATATGGTTAGTGAAGTCAGTCATGCCCCTTGATTGGACAACCTTGGCAGCAGCAGCGCAAACCTAAGACAGCAGAAAACTCACAACCTTTGGTTGTAGCAGTAAGTGTGTTTTACCTGCTGGAGTGAGCAGCTGATAAAGTTAGCCTGAAGAATCGTCAAGGAAGGAGAGAAGACCACAACCCAGTATGTTTTCCAGAAAATCTTTAAAAGACCCTGAGAAGTCCACTGAGTTAATTCATCTTGTCGCATGTCTTTGAAGAAGGCCTGCTAAAATTAATTCTCAATGCCTTCTGAAAAGAACTGATCTAAAATACCCTAGTGACCTGTCTACATATACTCGGAAGTTAGACTGTCTTCCAGTTTTGGAGCAACATATCTCATCTGATGATTTCTTCAAAAATGAGCAAATAAACAGCCCAAGAGGTTTTATTTGTCTGTAACAGAGTGCTGAATTTAAAAAAAAATCCCTTTTATTTTTTCAGCTATCCGGTGTGTGTGTGTGCGTGTGGCTCGAAGATAAAAAAAAGGACTTTAAAAGTTGTTCAAGGTGAAAAAGGAACTTTTAAAATTTCCACCTGTGTGTTGATGCTTTACTTCATGACTAGTTAAAACTTGTTCGACAATAAATGGATAATTTTGTTGTTCATTAAAGAAACCTGGTCAGTGTCTTCTATTCTGGGAAAAATAGAGTATATGATTGACTGTATCAGTATGTGGGAAAAGTTCACATAGATGTTGTGACTTGTGGAGAAGTGGGATGAGAATAAAGTGTGCCCTCCTCTGCCCTTAGTTGTCACAGCACTTGTGATCTGGCTCAGCAGCTTAATTGGTTCGAGTGTTTGTCTAATAATCAGAAAATCTTAGATTCATATCATGGCTTCAA
This sequence comes from Heterodontus francisci, assembly GCF_036365525.1. NCBI lineage: Eukaryota > Metazoa > Chordata > Chondrichthyes > Heterodontiformes > Heterodontidae > Heterodontus > Heterodontus francisci. The sequence goes on from NW_027141093.1 coordinate 3,392,916, forward strand.
AAGTTTAGCTATCAATCATTTACATCCATTTTCTTGTGAACTTTAACTTTTCTTATGAATTTCATTCACAAAAGAAAACAGCTCAGTGGTTGCCTTTGTGAAGGATGTGAGTTTGAAATGGCTGTTCCTGCTCGGACAGATGTCCAGTGCTAATATTTCAACGGCAACTCAATCCCGTACAATTTCTTTGAGAGCAATGTGTTTGCATTTGCATTTAACCTGGAAAACAGCTCAACATTAATCTCACTGAAGGAAAGTGTGACCGTGTTGTATGTTTCAGAGTGTTTGTGTCATTTTGTGTCTCTTTTAACCAAGACTATAACACGACGCAAAGGGGAGGGTAGATCCGAGGTTTAGAATATATTATCATTCAGGAGCAAGAAAAATCAAATCGAACAAAATAATAAAACCCAGTCGCCAGATTTGAGAATCTGTAGATCCGCTTTGGGAAAGTGAATCAGAGCAGAATGAAGGGTGAACTGTCCGACTGCCCAGAAGAGATGAAGACACAGCTCAGTCAGCACGTTCCCCTGGTTTATGATGCTGGAACATTCCTCACACAGAAATTATTCAATCAATATTCATCTGCCAAGTCGGTCTGAGGCTGTGCCTCTCTGATCATGTGGAATTAATGCAATTCTTCCAGTCAGTGAGTTTAGTTGTCATTTCATGAGAAATTCGAAGTCATCATGACTTCGTCAGTGACCAAATGGTTCAGGTGTCTGAGTGATGTTAATCATGATGTGATAAAATGATTGTATGTTCCAGTCTTTCCGTGGTGGGTTTTCACACTGAGTGGAAACGTGTTGGACATGGTCTGGAAATGTTTCACACCACTCCATTCCCAACAGGCCATGACCTGATGTGATGGAAATTTCATTTACTTACAGAAGCTGCATTTCCATCATTGCACATCTGGCTGCACAGCCAGGATCTGTACTGTCCAAATAGCTGACAAGGTGGTCGAGAGGTTAAGACGGTGGCGTGCTAATGCATTTTGCTTTGCATGTGTGGGTTCGGATCCCAATTTTGTCGTTAGTGTATGAAGTGTCTAGCACATTGTTGTGGGGGAGCTTTTGTGGAAAGTTGGCCTGGAAACATGTTCTTATCAGTATCTCGCTGGTGATTCCAGAATTGTTTATCCTTTATTAAAATTGAGACAGACAATCGGAATTCTTCACCCAAATTGGACTGGAATGAAGATCAAATATGGATGACGAAAAGGAGGAAGATTTTTCCCTCCCTCCTTCCTTCCATCTTTACTTTCTCTGGATTTACACCAAATGAAAGACGAACGGGAAAAGCAAACGGCGAGGGAGCAGAAGCAGAACATTATCCTTTGGCAAGAAATTTATTTTCAAATCTTCTTGATAGATTAAGTGAGTGAGCAATGTTTTGGCAGATGGAGTTTAAAATGTGGGGTCATCTAGGACCTACGAAAGATAGATCAGAGTGTTTTTTATGAGTGGTGAGATGTTAGAAACTGGAGAAGCAGAGACCCACGTGCTGAATCACTAAACACTAACGGACTGGTAGAAAATAATGTGAAAGGTGAATGGAATCTGAAGATTGGAACTCACGTTGTAGTTATATAAAGCTCTGTGCTCCTGAAGTAAATGTCCAAGCCTGGATTGTGGGGAATCTGTGGATAATGATTTGTTTTTTATTTATTCTTGGGTGTGAGTATCGCTGGCAAGGCTGGCATTTATTGTCCATCCCTAATTGCCCTTGAGAATGTGGTGGGGAGCTGCCTTCTTGAACTGCTGCAGTCAATGTGGTGTGGGAACACCCACAGTGCTATTGCAGAGGGAGTTCCAGGATTTTGACCCAACAACAGTGAAGAAATGGTGATATAGTTCCAAGTCATGATGGTGAGTGACTTGGAGGTGAACCTGCAGGTGGTGGTGTTCCCATGCGTCTGCTGCCCTTGTCCTTCGAGGTAGTGATCACGGGTTTGGATGGTGCTGTCGAACGTTACTTAGCGAGTTACTGCAGTGCATCTTGTAAGTGGTACACACTGCTGCCACTGTGCTCTGGTGGTGGAGGGAGTGAATGTTTAAGGTGGTGGGTGAGGTACCGATGAAGAGGACTGCTTTGTCCTGGGTGGTATTGAGCCTTTTATGTGTTTTTGGAGCTGCAGCTATCCAGAAAAGTGGAGAGTATTCCATCACATTCCTGACTTGTGTCTTGTAGACAATGGACAGGCTTTGGTATGTCAGGAGGTGAGATACTTGCTGCAGAATTCCCAATTTCTGACCTACGCTAAAAGCTGCAGCATAGATGTGACTGGTCCAGTTTAGTTTCTGGTCAATGGTAACCCCCAAGATGTTGTTGGTGAGGGATTCAGTGATGATAATGCTGCTGAGTATTAAAAGGTAGATGGTTTGATTCTCTCTCATTGGAGATGTTCACTGCGTAGCACTTTTGTGGCAACTAAGTCGCTTGTCACTTATCAGCTCAAGCCTGAATGTTGTTCAGGTCTCGCTGCTTGTGGACATGGACTGCTTCAGTATCTGAGGAGTTGTGAATCATCACCTAACATTCCCACTTCTGACTTAAGTTGAGGGGAAACTCATTAATGAAAGAGCTGAGGATGGTTGAGCCTAGGACACTACCCTGAGAAACTCCTGAGGCAATGTCCTGGATTGAGATGATCGGCCTCCACCAACCATAATCATCTTGCTTTGTGCTAGGTATGACTCCAACAAGTGGACAATTTTCCCCTGATTCCCATTGATTTCAATTTTGCTAGGGATACTTGATGCCACACTCACTCAAGGGTAATTACTCTCACCTCTCCTCTGGAATTCCACTCTTTTGTCTCTATTTGGAACAAGCTGCAATGAGATCACAAGAACAGAAATAGTAGCAGCAGGAGGCCAATTGGCCCCTCGAGCCTTCTCCGGCATTCAATAGGATCATGGCTGATCTGATCATGGCATCAACCCCACTTTCCTGCCTGCCCCCCATAACCCTTGACTTCCTTGTAGATAAAAATCCAAAGATGAACAACTGTCTGAGAGAAGAAATTCCTCCTCATTTCCTTCTGAAATGGAAAATCCCTAATTCTGAAACTGTGTCCCCTAGTTCTAGATTCCACCACGAGGGGAAACATCCTCTCAGCATCTACCCTGTCAAGACCCTTCAGAATCTTATATGTCTCAATACGATCACCTCTCATGTTTCTAAACTCCAATCAGTATAGGTCCAACCTGCTCAATCCTCCTCAAAAGACAACCCCTTCATCACAGGAATAAATCCAGTGAACCTTCTCTGAACTTTTTTTTAAATTTCCAACATATACTTTATTCGTTAAAAAAACTATAAAAAGATACATTACAAAACAGTTCAAAAACAGCACCAAGTCAACAATACAAAGATTGCAAAGGAGATCAGTTTCCTTCAGTACAGGAGTGAATTGCCTCACAACCCTTCCATTTCATTTTACCTGCCATGTACTTTTTGCAGCAAACAAATATTTTCTGGAATAAAAACAAGAAATACTGGAACCACACAGCAAATCTGGCAGCATCTGTGGAAAGAGAAGCAGAGTTAACGTTTCGGGTCACTGACCCTTCTTCGAAACTGACAAATATTAAAAATGTCACAGGTTATAAGCAAGTGAGGTGGGGGAGGGGCAAGAGATAACAAAGGAGAAGGTGCAGGTTGGACAAGGCCACATAGCTGACCAAAAGGTCAGCAATATAAAAGGTTGTAAAAAATGTAAAAAAGCAAAAAAGAAGAAAAAAGAAAAAACAACTAAAAATGAAAGTAAAACGGGGGGCTGTCATGCTCTGAAATTATTGAACTCAATGTTCAGTCCGGCAGGCTGTAGTGTGCCTAATCGATAGATGAGATGCTGCTCCTCGAGCTTGCGTTGATGTTCACTGGAACACTGCAGCAATCCCAGGACAGAGATGTGAGCATGAGAGCAGGGGGGAGTGTTGAAATGGCAAGAAACTGGAAGCTCAGGGTCCTGCTTGCAGACCGAGCGGAGGTGTTCCGCAAAACGGTCACCCAGTCTGCGCTTGGTCTCCCCAATATAGAGGAGACCACATTGTGAGCAGCGAATACAGTATACTACATCGAAAGAAGTACAGGTAAATCGCTGCTTCACCTGAAAGGAGTATTTGGGGCCTGGGATAGTGAGGAGAGAGGAGGTAAATGGGCAGGTATTACACCTCCTGCGATTGCATAGGAAGGTGCCATGGGATGGGGACGAGGTGGTGGGGGTAATTGAGGAGTGGACCAGGTTGTCGCGGAGGGAACGATCCCTTCGGAATGCTGACAGGGGAAGGGAGGGGAAGATGCGTTTGGTAGTGGCATCACGCTGGAGGTGGCGAAAATGGCAGAGGATGATCCTTTGGATATGGAGGCTGATGGGGTGGAAAGTGAGGACAAGGGGAACCCTGTCACGGTTCTGGGAGGGAGGGGAAGGGTTGAGGGCAGAAGTACGGGAAATGGGCCGGACACGGTTGAGGGCCCTGTCAACAACAGTGGGGGGGATTCCTCGGTTGAGGAAAAATGAGGTCATACCAGAAGCACCGTCATGGAAGGTAGCATCATCAGAGCAGATGCGTCGAAGACGGAGAAACTGGGAGAATGGAATGGAGTCCTCACAGGGGGTAGGGTGTGAAGAAGTGTAGTCGAGGTAGCTGTGGGAGCCGGTGGGCTTATAATGGATATTGGGAGACAACCTATCCCCAGAGATGGAGACAGAGAAGTCGAGGAAGGGAAGGGAAGTGTCAGAGATGGACCACGTCTGGGTGAGAGAAGAGTGGAAATTGGAAGCAAAGTTGATAAAGTTTTCCAGTTCGGGGCGGGAGCAGGAAATGGCACCGATACAGTCATCAATGTACCGGAAAAAGAGTTGGGGGAGGGGGCCTGAGTAGGGCTGGAACAAAGAATGCTCGACATATCCCACAAAAAGACAGGCATAACTAGGACCCATGCGGGTACCCATCGCGACACCTTTTACTTGAAGGAAGTGCTTGGAGTTGAAGGAGAAGTTGTTCAATGTGAGAACAAGTTCAGCCAGGCGGAGGAGGGTGGTGGTGGATGGGGACTGGTTGGGCCTCTGTTCCAGGAAGAAGCGGAGAGCCCTCAAACCATCCTGGCGGGGGATGGAGGTGCAGCGCGATTGGACGTCCATAGTGAAGAGGAGGCGGTTGGGACCAGGAAACTGGAAATTGTCAAAATGACGTAAGGCGTCAGAAGAGTCACGGATGTAGTTGGGAAGAGACTGGACCAGCGGAGAAAAGATAGAGTCAAGATAGGAAGAAATAAGTTCAGTGGGGCAGGAGCAGGCTGACACAATGGGTCTGCCAGGACGTACCCGTTTGTGGATTGTGGGAAGGAGGTAGAAGCGGGCTGTCCGGGGTTGCGGGACTATGAGGTTGGAAGCTGTAGAGGGAAGATCTCCAGAGGAGATGAGGTCAGTGACAGTCCTTTGGACGGTTGCTTGATGTTCGGTGATGGGGTCATGGTCCAGAGGGAGGTAGGAAGAAGTGCCTGTGAGTTGGCACTGAGCCTCTGCAAGGTAGAGGTCGGTACGCCATACAACAACAGCACCAACCTTGTCTGCAGGTTTGATGACCATGTCGGGGTTAGACCTGAGAGAACGGAGTACCTCAAGATCAGAGGGGGACAGATTAGAGTGAGTGAGGGGGGCAAAGAAATTGAGATGACAAATGTCTAGCCGACAGTTTTCAATGAAGAGATCAAGAGCGGGTAAGTGGCCAGGGGGAGGGGTCCAGGTAGAGGGAGAATGCTGGAGGTGGGTGTATGGGTCTGCTGGTCGGGAGGAGGACTCCTGGTCAAAGAAGTGAGCCTGGAGGCGGAGAAATATTTTCTGGATACAGCCCGAGGGGATTTCCATGGATCCACTCACTCACTTCACCTTGGTGGGGGTACCTTACACAGTGGTCTTCCCCAGTGAACCTTTGCAGCGGCTGCCCCAAGCTGTAGTGCGTCCCTCAGCACGTAGTCTTGGAATGTGCCTGTCTGCAACATTAGGTCGTGGACAACTCTTTGCGCTGGAAGAACAGCAACTTTCGGGCAGACCAAAGGGCGTCTTTCAGCGAATTGATAGTCCTTCAGCAGCAGTTGATACTTATCTCGGTGTGCATCCCTGAGAACAGCCTGTGGAGCACAGACCCCTGTGTTACACAGCTGCTTGGGATGAACCGCGATAAAAACCACTGCATCTTTTTCTACACCTGCTTTGCAAAGACAGACAGGGCAGTCCTCTCTCCTCTGTCTTGTTTGTTTGCTGTATTGAACCCTTTGCTGAGTCTATTAGGAAGGATGCAAGCATAGGGGGGGGGGGGGTTACAATCCGAGGCAGTGGATTCACTCAGGTTAAAACTTCCCTGTACCTGGATGACGTCGCCGTCTTTTGCTCGGATCTGCTGTCCGTTCGCAGACTGATCAGCATCTGTGACCAGTTCGAACTCACTTCGGGAGCCAAAGTTAACCACGGCAAGTGCGAGTCCATGTTCTTTGGGAACTGGGCTGACCGATCCTTTGTCCCCTTCACCATCAGGTCAGACTACCTGACGGTGCTGGGGATATGGTTCGGAAGGGCCGGGGCGAGCACCAAAACCTGGAAGTAGCGAGTCGCCAGGATACACCATAAGCTGAGCATGTGGGAGCAGCGATCTCTCTCCATTGTGGGTAAGAACCTGGTGATCAGGTGCGAGGCGCTCACGTTGCTGTACGTGGTGCAGGTCTGGCCCATACGTCACTCCTGCGCTGTGGCGATCACCCGAGCCATTTTCCGCTTCATATGGGGTTCCAAAATGGACCAGGTCTGGAGGGACACGATGTTCAAACCCCTGGATAAGGGCGGGAAAAATGTACCCAACGTCGCCCTCATCCTGATGACTACCTTCGTGTGCGGCTGCATCAAGCTGTGCGCAGATTCCAAGTGCACATTCTCCAAGTGTCACTACGTGCTGAGGTTCTATCTGTCATCAGCGTTGTGAAGGATGGGCCTGGTCACATTGCCGCGGAATGCTCCATCCAGTTGGACCGTGCCGTACCACCTATCCTTCGTGGGAAAGTTTCTGTGGAAAAATATCTTTGACCACCAATCCTTCAGGTAGTGGTCTGCACGGAATGTCCTCAAGGCCCTACAGGAAAAGGAGATGGTGGATCCAGTCGGATGGTTCCCCGAACAAACTTCCAAAGTCATTTGGCGGAATGCCTCATCACCAGAACTTTCAAACAAGCACCAAGATGAAACTTGGCTGGTAGTGAGAAGAGCCCTCCCCATCAGATCCTTCCTGCACGCCCGAAGTCTAACTCCCTCCGCACAATGCCCTCGAGGTGGCTGTGGTGGGGAAGAGACAGTTGCCCACCTCTTTCTCTGAATTGCCTCCAATGCAAGTATATCCATCCTTAAATAAGGAGAACAAAACTGTACACAGTACTCCAGGTGTGGTTTCACCAACACCCTGTACATTTGTAGCAAGACTTCTCTCCTTTTATACTCCATTCCCCTTTGTAATAAAGGGTAACATTCCATTTGCCTTCCTAATTACTTGCTCTAGCTGCATGCTAGCTTTTTATGATTCATGTACGAAGACACCCAGATCCTTCTATACCGCAGCATTCTGTAGTCTCTCGCAATTTAAATAATATTTAATTTATCTGTTCTTACTACCAAAGTGAATAACCTCACATTTTCCCACATTATACTCCAGCTTCCAAATGTTTGCCTGGATCTGAGAGGCCCTGGCGGAATCTAAACTGAGCATCGATGAGCAGATTATTGCTAAATGCGTGGTGATTGATATCACTGTTGATGACATCTTCCATCACTTTGCTGATGATTGATAGTAGACTGATGGGGCGGTAATTGGTCAGATTGGATTTGTCCTGCTTTTTTTTTATGGACAGGACACACCTGGGCAATTTTCCACATTGTCGAGTAGCTGTTTGTGTTGTCGCTCAAAAAAAAATTATCTTAATAAATTATCGGCTGTAAGCACGTTTGTCATCGGGTTGAATAATTTCTGTGTGAGGAATGTTCCAGCATCATAAACCAGGGGAACGTGCTGACTGAGCTGTGTCTTCATCTCTTCTGGGCAGTCGGACAGTTCACCCTTCATTCTGCTCTGATTCACTTTCCGAAAGCAGATCTACAGATTCTCACATCTGGAGACTGGGTTTTCTTGTTAGGTTCCTTTTGATTTTTCTTGCTCCTGAATGATAATATATGCCAACCTTGGATCAACCTTGCGTTGTGTCCCAGTCTTGGTTAAAAGCGACACATAACAGCACCAACACTCTGAAACAAACAACACAGTCACACTTTCCTTCAGTGAGATTAATGTTGAGGCGGTTTCCATGTCGAATGCAATTGTGAACAAATTTCTCACAAAGAAATTGTGGGTGATGTGAGCATATGCACTGAATTTCTGTGCAAGGAGGGACAGTTTCAAACAGCCATTCCGAAATCACTTCCTTCACAAAGACAAAGACTGTGCTGTCTTAACGTGTCACTCAACTTCACAAACACATTTGAACTCGAAGTTCAGTAGAAGACAGAGTGGTGAATGATTGATAGTGTAATCTTTGGATGAGAAAAGATACTTTACATACAAAATCCAACATTTGAGCTAGCGTGTAAGATTGATCTTTCCATGGAGATGATCACTGGAACACTGGAACAGGCCCAAGACAGAAATGTTGACATGAGAGCAGGGGGGAGTGTTGAAACGGCAAGGAACCAGAAGCTCGGGGTCATGCTTTTGGACTGAGCAGAGGTGTTCGACATAATCTGCGTTTGGTCTCCCCAGCTTGGAGGAGACTGCAATGTGAGCAGCGAATACAGTACACTAAATTGAAAGAAGTACAAGTAAATCGCTGCTTCACCTGAAAGGAGTGTTTGGGCTTTAAATAATGAGCAGAGAGGAGGGAAAAGGGTAGGTATTATATCTCCTGCGATTGCATGAGAAGATGCCTTGGGAAGGGGACGAGGTGTCAGGGATAATGGAGGAGTGGACCTAGGTGTCGTGGAGGGAACTATCCCTTCAGAATTGTGAGAAACGTAGCCCACTTAATAATAATTTACACCAAGTCAAACTCTGAAGAAGTAAGTTTATTTAACGTTCTTGCAAGATCGGGTGTCCTACAAGCAGGCACACCGATCAACATATTCAGTTCATGTTTATACAATACAAATCCATTTGTCCACGCCTTTATTTTACATTATTGGTTATAACGTATTATGACACTAACCTATCCTATGGTTGCTACAGTCTCCTCCTCTGTTTACTTCTCCCCCGACTCTAACTTTCTAGCCCCTAACTCTTGTTTTTGTTTTACCTTATTTGGCTCTCCATTGTGTGTTTTAACTTGCAGCTGTCAGCCTTTATCTTAGTGGGGCAGTTTCTTATTCACTGCATCCTTTGTTCTAACTCTTGCTGTTTCTCTTTTATCTGACTAAGCACAATTTTTAAGTGATGTACTGTCCCAAGGTCTGTACTTACATACCCTTATCAGTTCTCTTTTTCAGTGATGTACTATCTTAAGGTCTCCACTTACATACCCTTATCAGTTCTCTTTGTCAGTGATGTACTGTCTTAAGGTCTCTACTTACATACCCTTATCAGTTCTAATTTTCAGTGATTTCATTATGTTGTGTACAAATGACTTCTTGGTAACTTTCCACAAGCTGTAGAAACAACATTTCAGTATTTCTTATTCTCACAATTCCCCCTTTTCTTTTACTTAATCCTTGTTGTTTTCTACATACTGCGGAGGTTTCTCATATGTCCTCTCAAATCCTCTGAGCATTATTTCAGCCGCCTTTTCAACGTCTGTATTTCCGTTGATACTATCCACTTTGTCATTACCTAACAGGTACATACTCTCTTCCTGGACTCTTTGTATTGACATCTGCTTCGTCAAAGCTGTCTCAATCAATCGCTGTGTCAGCCCTCTTACACAAGGAATAATACAACACCCGATGGCTATTAGTATTCCGACAACCATGATCAGGGAGGTAAAAACCGAGATTATCATGCCTTTCCATTTTCCAAACCAGGATTCAAGCCACCCCGTCAGGGAAGTGTCTGCTCCTGAATTTTCGGCCATCTCCTCTGCTAAATTTGTTAACCCTTGCAGTGCTCGGGTGATTGAACCATCGGGTGCTATGTTATTTGGGATAAATGTGCAACATTTCCCTCCTAACATTATACACACACCTCCTTTTTCTGCTAAGATCATATCTAGAGCCAGTCGATTTTCCCAAGCCATTCTACTAGTGGCGTCTAATTGTTCAGCTATACCTTTTACCGCATCTCTAGTATAATTTATAAATCTTTGTTGGTTGTAATAAATATAATTTATCCAACCTACATTTTTGTTAATAGTGACCCACCAAAATAAAGACTCGAAACCGGCGGTTATTTGGTTTCGGGCCTTGAATTCATCAGGTACCCCTCTTGGGACCCCTATGAAATCCATGTATACCTGGTCGTCAAAAGAGTTCGCTATCGCTTCCCTTTTACCCCTTTCCCTCGTTATTATCTTTTGTTTCTCAAATGCCAAGGTGAATGGTATTGCCAATTGAACAATTGCGCACGTCCCCTTCCACTGGGAGGGTAGGGTCTGTCTCAGGATTTTTCCTCCGCAATACCACCATAAATCCGCTCTGGGAACATTCAATGATGAGTAGTTCCCTCCGCTGACTCTTCCAGTTACGTCCACAGTCTCTATGCATGACTTCAACTCTCCCATATTGCTGGTTAGCTCCGCACCGTGTCGACATACGCATGATGTGTGATTCACACTGGTGGCTAAAAATGAAGGGGGAGTCCTTGAATCTTCTTTCTCTAGGGGAGGGAACATTATTGACAAGGATATGCAAGTTTGAATACCCCAAGCCGTCTTATCCTGATATTGGGCTAACATGCATTCCGTGCCCTTTCGGTCACGCTCCCACCCCAGCGGGAAAGGTACTACTTGAGCTATCGGTCTACCAGATGCACAAGCATAGCAATTGTTTTTGTTCAAACTTTTTACAGTATATTTTATCCATTCTACCCAGGCATTTGTGTCCCTGTAACCGGTTTCTATCTCAATTGTCTTTCTCAAGTCTTTTACCTCTATTATTTTTACTATGTTAGGATCGTTATGTGAGGTCCCTTTTAGTTTGTTAGCTGGTTTACCAGTCTTATCTATTGTTACCTGAAAACAACATTTTAATTCACCTTTCTTTTTCCCTTCTCTAACTGTTACTCCAAACACCTTGTTGTCTAATTGGAAGTGGGTAATACAAAAACATCCAACCCATTTTATTTCCTGGCTACTTTTGAAAAGAAAGAAAGAAGGCACACAATATTACAGACAGTATTTCCGCGCTCGCGCCGTTATATTAAAAAAAAAGTTTGTTACTCAAAATCTTTTTAGCTTTATTTTCAATGGTTCTTCTGTTAATTCGGTTGTCCAAGTTCCTTCCTCGGCCGGGGTTTGTACCGGCCCCTTGATTCTTGTGTAGTGGGTCCAACCTCTTTCTGCCGTTCTTATGGCTGTTTCAGTGGTTAGGAGAGTCTGGTATGGTCTTTCCCAGTTCAGTTGTAGTTTAGTCTCTTTCCACGATTTCACCAGAACCCAATCTCCTGGTTGGATCTTGTGCACTGCAAATTCGAGAGGTGGTGTCTGTGCTAACAGGCCTTGCTTCCTGAGGAATGACAATGAGGAAGACAACGCCAGTATATAGTTCTTTAGAAACGAATCTTTAGTTTCTAAGGTTGGCATCTTGCCCCTGGTTCCCATATAGGGTAATCCGAATAGCATTTCATAGAGGGACAGTCCCACATCTTTTCTAGGGGCTGTCCGAATTCTGAGTATCGCTATAGGTAAACATTTTGTCCAGGGCAACCTTGTTTCAAGTATCAGTTTGGACAGGTGTTTCTTTAAGGTCTGATTCATTCTTTCCACCCGCCCTGAAGAGGGAGAGAGCCAAGGGGTATGGAAGTCCCATTGGATTCCCAATCCCCTAACTATTTCTTGTTATAGCTTCGAGGTAAAATGACTTCCTTGGTCTGAAGTGCTGTGGCTGCCACAGCTTGCACACACTCTGGCCATCCCTTTTAGCTATTTCATTGTGGTTTCTGCCACTTAAAATCAAATCTCAGCAAAGCTACTATTCCTAAATTGGCTATATTTCCAATGAAGCATAGTGCCATGCCTTTCTGCTCACTTCCACATTCCCCCCTTTTATCATTCTATGATAACCTTCTCTCTCTACTGATCAACTTATATATGATTATATATATTCACTAGGATTATATGGATCTATTTGCTCAAATAACATTTAAGCAGTATAAGATAAAAGCAAATATAAAAAACTCAGCCACTGCTGAATCAGAAGGGTAGGCTGAGCCACCCTCTAACAAGGGGGTGTGTATTAGCCTGGTCGGTATGTTTTTCATTCTAACTTTTCCCTCGGATTGTCATGTCTGGGTGATAAGAAGAGTGCTGTTGAAATACAATCTCTCTCTCTCTCTCTCTCTCTCGCTGTACCAGCTGCAAGGCCAAGTTGCCTCTGCAGCCCTGAAGTTATGAAGTCATTTCTGATAAGCTGTCCCTCCCTACAGCACTGAAGCTAGCTTGTTAGCAGTACATGACTGATTAATTGTTTCAGGGTAGGCTGAGCCACCCTCTAACAAGGGGGCGTGTATTAGCCTGGTCGGTATGTTTTTCATTCTAGCCTTTCCCTAGGATTGTCATGTCTGGGTGATAAGAAGAGTGCTGTTGAAGTACAATGTCTCGCTCTCTCTCTCTCTCGCTGTACCAGCTGCAAGGCCAAGTTGCCTCTGCAGCCCTGAAGTTATGAAGTCAGCTAGCTTGTTAGCAATACATGACTGATTAATTGTTTCATCTTAAATGTTCCCATGTAATTCTGTTCTTAAAAATTCTAAAATCTAAATTCTGTTCTCACAGTCCCCCCTTTTGATTCTTCAAAACATTTTTAAAAATCAATCCCTTGATCCCACCTAGGTGCCTTTAATGGTCTCTATTTGTCTAGAAACAGCCTTCAACACCCAGAGGGGTCGCACTCAATACGTCGCCTGCTTGTGCTATAAGAGGGGCCTGCGGTAACTCTGTAAAGGCATAAGTTTTGCAGGGGCTTCAACTACTTGTTTACAACAATGCCTTTTGCTATCAGATTTCTAAGGTCTTTCATCTGGCCCCTATGGCCGATATTATTGTTCTGCCACTGCGGGTCTTGATTAGGGTATTTTTGTTCAGCTGGTTCGTTTCCCCCTACCCCGGGAGGGTTTTCTCTTTCCCAAATTTTCAGGGGTCTTCTACGAGGACTTTCATTTCCTTTTTAAACACTCTTACCTCTCCTGACGTTAATGGTGCACTAACAAATCCAATTTCATTATTTCCTATTGGTACCTCTCTCAAGGGCATCATTGTCTTAGGAGACTCTCTGTCTCTATCGTCGTCGTTATCGTCGGGTTTAGGGGTGGTCCTTCTTGATGTCCTTAGATCATATTTGGGTCTTTTTCTACTTGGTTTTTGACTCTAAATCCCAATACTCCAACATCCGTCCCAATGGACTTTCTGGAGGGATGTTGCCGGCAGACTTTCCTTGTCTCCCATCGTCTTCCTTTTTAGACGATTTATTTCCCATGGTTAACTGAAGGGTCTTGTACCCTACGGTATTCACCTCCCAGCTGAAGGGTCTTATACCTTACGGTATTCAGCTCCTAACTGAAGGGTCTTATACCCGACAGTATTCACCTCCTAACTGAAGGGTCTTGTACCCTACGGTATTCACCTCCTAGCTGAAGGGTCTTATACCTTACGGTATTCACCTCCTAACTGAAGGGTCTTATACCATACAGTACTCACCTACTAGCTGAAGGGTCTTATACTGCAGGACTATAAAATTCACTCCTCAAGGACATTTGGTACTCAGAAGGTCTTATCCTACAGTTAACCATAAGTCACCAAGATAATACTTAAAAGTCGTTTTTCTTACCTTTGTCCGTGCACGGAGTTGCCTGACTTCACATGTGTACCTGCCGCACTAAATACTCGTTCAGAGTGACTTTCCTAGGATCGTTTTCAGTCAATTACTCGGGTCCGCTACCAACGAGAGAAACGAGACCGTTTTTAAATTAACGGGACGCCTCTTCTCGTCTGTCGTCGGCCGCGGTCCCGGCAATGATGAAGAGATCCCGGACGAGCCCCCAATTGTGAGAAACGTAGCCCACTTAATAATAATTTACACCAAGTCAAACTCTGAAGAAGTAAGTTTATTTAACGTTCTTGCAAGATCGGGTGTCCTACAAGCAGGCACACCGATCAACATATTCAGTTCATGTTTATACAATACAAATCCATTTGTCCACGCCTTTATTTTACATTATTGGTTATAACGTATTATGACACTAACCTATCCTATGGTTGCTACAGTCTCCTCCTCTGTTTACTTCTCCCCCGACTCTAACTTTCTAGCCCCTAACTCTTGTTTTTGTTTTACCTTATTTGGCTCTCCAATGTGTGTTTTAACTTGCAGCTGTCAGCCTTTATCTTAGTGGGGCAGTTTCTTATTCACTACATCCTTTGTTCTAACTCTTGCTGTTTCTCTTTTATCTGCCTAAGCACAATTTTTAAGTGATGTACTGTCCCAAGGTCTGTACTTACATACCCTTATCAGTTCTCTTTTTCAGTGATGTACTGTCTTAAGGTCTCCACTTACATACCCTTATCAGTTCTCTTTGTCAGTGATGTACTGTCTTAAGGTCTCTACTTACATACCCTTATCAGTTCCCTTTTTCAGTGATTTCATTATGTTGTGTACAAATGACTTCTTGGTAACTTTCCACAAGCTGTAGAAACAACATTTCAGTATTTCTTATTCTCACAGAATGCTGACAGGGGAGGGGAAGATGAGGTAGGTGGTGGCATCACGCTGGAGGTGGTGGAAATGGTGGAAGATGATCCTTTGGATGTGGAGGCAGGTGGGGTGGAAAGTGAGGACAAGGGGATCCCTGTCGCAGTTCTGGGAGGGAGGGGAAGGGGGAAGGCAGAGGTTGATGGTCCTGTCAACTACACTGGGAGGGGGGCAAGGGATGGGGGTTGAAATCTGGTGATGTTGTTGAATTTAATTTCAAACACTCCTTGAACTCTCTGCCGATGAAGACTGAAAAAGGGAAGAGCAACCACACAACAATGGTCTCAAATCCAAGACCCTGAGATTAAAAGTCTCATGCTCTACCAACTGAGCTAACAAGGCCTGAAACAGTACTTCTACTCTGATACAGTAAATCCACTTACAGAAGCCCCAAAGTGTGAGAAATTCCTCTCACTCATCAATAATAAATCTGAAATCTTTTTACCTTCCAAATGCTGCCATCCATTTTGTCAGTATTTATTTCTCTCTCCTTTTTATTTAGTTCATGCATTTCTTCAGATTTTTTTTTTCAATTATATCTGAGGGAAGAAATGAACAGATCTGGCAGCTCAAAACTGGGCATCCATGAGGCACTGTGGGCCATCAGCAGCAGCAGAATTGTATTTAAACACAATATGTTACCTCATGGCCTGGCATATCCCTCACTCTACCATTACCATCAAGCCAAGGGAGCAATAGTGGTTCAATGAAGTGTGCAGGAGGGCATGTCAGGAGCAGCACCAAGCAGACCTAAAAATGAGGTGTCAACCTGGTGAAGCTACAACACAGAATTACTTGCATGTCATATAGCGGAAGCAGCATGCAATAGACAGAGCTAAGCAATCTCACAATCAACAGATCAGATCAAAGCTCTGCAGTCCTGCCACATCCAGTCCTGAATGGTGGTGGATAATTAAACAATTAACAGGAGTCACAGAGAGTCATAAAGTCGTACAGCAGAGAACCAGGCCCTTTGGCCCACCGCGTCCATGCCGACCATAATGCCTATCTATACTAATCCGACCCGCCTGCATTTATTCCATATCCCTCCATGCCTTGCTCATTCAAGTACCTGTCCAGATGCCTCGTAAATGTGACTACTGTTCCTGCCTCCACCAGGCAGCTCATTCCAGATACCCACTATTCTTTCTGTGAAAAATTTACCCCTTTGACCCCCTTTAAACCTCCTCCCTCTTAGCTTAAATCTATGCCCTCTAGTTTTAGTCACCCCTACCATGGGAAACAGAGTCTGGCTATCTACACTATCTACGCCTCTCATAAAGCGTGACGTAGGAGTGAAGAACGAGTGACCAAGAGGAGGAAAGTGGCACGGCATAGATCTAATGGCTGGAGTGGGGGTTGGGGGGCTGGGAGCGAGTGGCAGGAGAGCTGGGTGACGCGAACAGGGAACAATCGGCCAGGGGAGCAGCGAGGTGGAGAGCGAGCAGCTGAGGAGAAGAAGCGTCAAGGCCGAGTGGGGAGAGCTCCAACCTCAAAGTCTCCCATTCAGCCGCTTCCTTCAGCTGAGTGAGAGGCTGGATACCCGATGACGCTTTAGCGTGCATGTGAGAAGATGGACCAGGCGCTGATTTGCGATGATGTTGGTGCTGAGCCATGACATCATCCTGTGCATGTGCCACTTAACCCTGGCAAGATGTAGCTGTGCCGATGCGCAGCTTGGCGCTCTCTGATGATGTCAGCAGGCCGCTCCGTTGATAGGAATCACATTGTGTCAGCAGTGCCCACAACCCAGGAAAGAATAAAAAAGAGATTTACCACAATGGTAGCAGGGTGAGGGATTTCAGTTATGTGGAGAGATTGGAGAAGCTGGGGTTGTTCTCCTTGCAGCAGAGAAAATTCAGAAAAGATTTGACACATTTGTTCAAAATCATGGAGGTTTTCAATAGTTTAAATAAGGAGAAACTGTTTCCAGTGGTAAAAGGGTCAGTAAGCAGAGGACACAGATATCAGGTGATTGGCAGAAGAACCAGAGGTGACATGAGGAACCATTTTTTACACTGCAATGTGTTGTGATAAAGAAAGAAAAGACTTGCATTTATATAGCACCTTTCCTGACCACTGGATATATCAAAGCACTTTGTAAACAGTGAAATACTTTTGAAGTGTAATCACTGTTGTAATGTCAGAAATGCAGCAGCTAATACCCACAAACAGCAATGTGATAATGACCAACTGATCTGATTGAGGGGCAAATATTGATCACAACACCAGGGAGAATTGCTCTTCACTTGTTTGAAATTGCAGCATGGGATCTTTTACATTCACCCAAACATGCAGACCAGGTCTTGGTTTAACATCACACCTGAAAGGCAGCACCTTCAACACCCTCAGTGCTGCACTGGAGTGTCAGCTGTGAAATCTGAACCCAGAAGCTTGTGATTTCGAGGTGAGTGTGACCAACTGAGCCACAGCTTTTACCAGAGTCTCAATCCTTCCACCAACAGTTTCTCTCTATCGGATCTGTCACGACCCCTCATGATTGTGAACACCTCTATCAAATCTTCTATCTAAGGAGAACAACACCAGCTTCTCCAATCTATCCACATAACTGAAATCCTAACCACACGTTGCAGAAAGGAATTTTTCCTCATGTTCCTTCTGGTTTTGTGAGTCACTTTAAATCTGTAACCTTCGGTTACTGACCTTTCAGCAGTTAGAAACAGTTCCTCAGTATTTACTCTACCTCAAACCTTCAAGGAAGCTCTGCAAAGTAACTGAAAATCAAGTTGTCAGAAGTGGGATTTAAACACATGCCTCCAGTGAAAGCTGCAACCTGAACAGAGAAGCTGAAACCGCTCAGTCACCTCAACTGTTCAGACCTTTTTGACCTCGTCATCACTTCTGTCCTTTGAAAGGTTCACTCAGTTCAGGAACTTGTTCAATGTTACTGGAATGCTCAGTGATTGGGATATTAACTCCCCCGGGTTTTCCTGAGCTTGTTCTCGGTGCATGGGGATGTTTGTCCTGGGCCGTGGAATCTTGCATCCCTGTAATGGACATTAACCCACTGATTGAATCTGTATTCACTGCTTTCCGCTGGTGCTGGGTAATTGCAGAGTGTGGGGCCGGAATGTTGCTGCTTGTCCCGGCCTCACTCACTCTGGGAAAGAGTGAATAATTGATGAATCTGTTTCTGTATCTGAAATGTGACTTCGATCTGCTGTTATTAACCGAGGCAGCGCTGCAGAAGGATACGTTAATAATCTCTCACTAATCAACTGCAAACAGTCAGAATGTGTAACTTTGAGCAGCGCTTTCTGCACCGTCAGGGCTGGAAAGTTGAGGGAGGGAGAGACACTGTCAGTATCTGAGTGCACACAGCACTGCACAGAGAAAGAGCCAATATACCGGGGCTGAGACACAGTGTATCTTTTCACATTTAATCACAATAATATCCGGAGTCAGGAACTGAAAAGGATGAAAAACCGAATAATAAGAGCAAAAGTAAGAAAACTAAGCAATTATAGATTAGCTGATGAGCATTCTCTGTGTTACCTGACAGTCTACTGTTTTATTTTCAATGCTCTCTCCACTGTGGCCAGGGAATGATTTCTTCTCAAAGGCTGAATATTCACAAAGCTTCTTGGAATTTAAAATCATTCAAAATTAATTCCATGGAGCTAATGCTGAAAAGTCAAATAACTGCATCTATTATAGGAGAGCTGGCTGGTGATGACGTGGATGTGTCTGCAGTGTGCAGGACCAGACTGTTTCTATAGATTCACAATGAATGTTCCACCCTTTATTTGTAACAGTAAAACTGATCGTGGACAATGGCTATTCTGGTTGCAGCAACCTGAAGATTTAACTCATTGACACCCTGCTTTCGGGTAATCTGGAAAGCACAACACCCAGCTCTGTCAGTTAGTGTGCTTGTTTGTTAACCCACAATTTGTTGGTTCAGGCACTTAAAAGGATGAGGCTTTATTAACTTAAACTCTTCTACATCTGCTGTATTACTCTTGCTGTTGATTCTTCAAAGATAAGTTTAATCAAGTCTTTCTTTGTGAAATCCATGCTGACTGTGTTTTATTATATTTTCATTTTCATATGTATTTTCTACTTTAGGGGATTACAGGATATTGTCATTTTTTATTGATTTTATTTTTATTTATTGCACTTATTGCCCATCCCTAATTCCCTCGAGAAGGTGGTGGTGAGCTGCCTTCTTGAACCACTGCAGTCGATGTGGTGCTGTTAGGAAGGGAGTTCCAGGATTTTGACCCAGCCACAGTGAAGGAACGGTGATATAGTTCCAATTCCAGGATGGTGTGTGGCTCAGAGGGAACTTGCAGGTGATGGTGTTCCCATGCATCTGCTGCCCTTGTCCTTCTAGGTAGTAGAAGTCACGGGTTTGGAAGGTGCTGTGTAAGGAGGCTTGCTGCCTTGCTGCTGTGCATCTTGTGGATGGTACACACTGCTACCACTGTGCGTTGGTGATGGAGAGAGTGAATATAGTGAATGAGGTGCCAATCAAGTGGGCTGCTTTGTCCTGGATGACGTTGAGCTTCTTGAGTGTTGTTGGAGCTGCACCTATCCAGGCAATGGAGAGGATTCCATCACACTCCTGACTTGTGCCTTGTGGATAGGGGACAGGCTTTGGGGAGTCAGGAGGTGAGTTACTCGCCGCAGGATTCCTAGTGTCTGACCTGCTCTTGTAGCCATGATATTTATATGACTACTGCAGTTCAGTTTCTGGTCAATGGTAACCCCCAGGATGTTCATCGTGGGGGATTCAGCACTCGTAATGCTGTTGAATGTCAAGGGGAGAGGGTTAGATTCTCTCTTGTTTCAGAAGGTCATTGCCTGGGACTTGCGTGACTCGAATGTGAAATATCCTTATTGTAGGGTATTGTATTGTACTGTACAGTGACTACACTTGGAAAGTACTTCATTGGCTGTAAAAGGCTTTACAAAGTCCTGTGGTCGTGAAATGCATGTGTTGCTTTTTCCATTGTTATCAATGTCATTGTGATCAAAAGATAGGTTTCGTGAGCACAAGGTTTAAATCAATGTTGATTCAAATAATGTAAAAGCATCTATATTCTTGCACTATACTTAATAATCACCATCTTCCTATCCTTACAGAGTACAATGTTTTTGACCCTGAAATTGATTCCACAATCTCAGTCCCTCAGACAATTTCAGCCCAGTTCTGATGAAAGATCACAGATCTGAAACGTTAACTCTGTTTCTCTCTCCACAGATGCTGCCAGACCTGCTGAGTATTTCCATCATTTTCAAGAGTCTCGATTTAATGAATAGGAAACTTGTTTCAGATCAGATTGGGAGACAGTGTGAAACCACTCCATTGTACTCATGTCTGAGATTCTGAGGACAGTTGGCTGTTAGTGGAAGACATCATTAATTAAATGTACCTAGCAACAGCTCAGACCAATTATTATTTTACAAGGCGGTGTGATGGCCATCCAGGGGTTAAAAGTAGGGATCTTGTAAGGTTTCAGTGTGCAGGAACACGAGCAGATCTCAGGGGTAAAGGCTCAGATCATCGACCAAGTTCTCCACCTGATGAGGGATCAAGGCTGGACAAAGAGGACCGTGACACTCTGAGACCAAGCTCGACCAGTCCACACACCTGCTAGAGCTGTAAAGTTATATTCCCCAAGTTTGTTCAAGATAATTTTACTTCCAATTATTAAGTACTATTTTACTCTCAATAAAAGTTCTGGACTTATTAATCAAGTATCCTGTTGCTTTAATTGGTTAAAGTCATGCCCAAAGAGATTGTCCACAATAGACTTTCCAGAACTGAAAGATAAGTCTGCAAGGATTGCTAATTTTACAGCCCTGTTGAAAAAGAGAGATAAACCCAGGAACTACAGACCAGTTCGTCTAATGTCAGTGGTGGGGAAACTTTTAGAGACAATTATCCAGGAGAAAATTAACTGGCACTTGGTAGAACATGGGCTAATAAATGACAGCCAGTACAGATTGGTTAACAGAAGATTGTGTATGAATTAATTAATGAATTAATTTCTTTGATGAGGTTTCAGAGAGAGTGGACCAGGGTGGTGAGGTTGATGGTGTGTGTCTGCACTTCAAAATTGTGTTTGAAAAAGTACCATAAAATAGACTTGTTCACAAAATTTGAGCAGATGGGATTAAAGAGGCAGTGTCAGCGTGGATACAAAATTGGCTGAGAGACGGAAAGCATAAAGTTGGGTGAATGCTTGTTTTTCAGAATGGAGGGACTAATCCAGTAATGTCACTGTTGTTGCAGTGTGTGCAGTGTCTGACCCTGAGCTGTCCTAGGGAGGGGGCTGTTTGTGATTTTCCTGTGGGGTATATTATCATCAGGGTATCTCTCTGAGCTGTCCCAGGGATGGGGCAGTGTGTGATATCCTTGTGCATGTCATGCAGGCCCACTGGCGTGTGGTTCCATCCTGATGCCAAGAAACAGAGCCCCATCTATGGGCAAAAAGTCTCACTTCCCTGTGGGTGTCTTGAGAGAGAAGAAGGCTTGGGGAGTAAACCAGGACAGTAAATCCGGAGTGGAGTCCCATACCTGTTACTTATCAGGTAGTTTTCCAGCAACTCCTACAGCAGAGCTGGTACCAAATAGTACTGGTTTTTTCCTTTCCTTTGGACAATACTAGCAATGCTGAGAGGGGGTCCTGATGCTCAGTGTCTCCATACTATTTGCCCAGGCCTGTGCCCTGGAGAGGACACTCCAGCTTCATGGTTAAACATTAGCAAAACATGGGAAGAAACAGTTACCGATTATAAGCTCTCACTCAATTGGTGTAGAGTATGAGCACTAGGGGCTACTTTTGACAGTGGGAGAGATCATCGCGTCTCAATGAATAACTACCACCTACTCCAAGCTGTGCAGCCCCCAGTCAGTTAGGTGCTGTCCTGCCACGACCTACTTGCTTCAATGGGTGCTTACAGCTTCGAGAGATATCTCTCAACTGGCGGATTGATAATCTATGCACCAGGCAAGACAAACTCAACAAAGAAGACACCAGTGCTTCGCATCACAAGCTGGAATGTAAGGACCATGTGTCCTGGCCTTACCGACAACCTTCTGCAGGTTGATGGCACACACAAGACAGCTGTGATTGACAAGGAACTCACAAGGCTCAATGTGGACATTGCTGTGCTGCAAGAAACTAGACTCATTCAAAGTGGATCCCTCAAAGAGAAACACTACACCTTCTTCTGGCAGGGGAAAGCCCAAGAGGCAACTCGTGAGCATGGAGTGGGTTTCACAGTAAATAACATGCTACTTGTGATGAGTGAACCACCCACAGTAGGCTCAGATAGACTTCTTACCCTTCACTTGTCAACAAGTGTGGGCCCAGTTAATCTCATATGCATCTATGTGCCGACACTCACCTCCACCCCAGATGTCAAGGATCAATTCTATGAGACACTTGACACTGCCATCAGTAGAATTCCCAGCACCGAGGGACTGTATCTTCTAGGGGATTTCAACGCAAGCTTGGGTACTGACGACAGCTTGGCCAACGAGCATAGGGCACCAGGGGATTAGCAAGATGAACGAAAATGGACAGAGGTTTCTGGAGCGATGCTGTCACCATGGACTCTGTGTGACGAACAGCTATTTCCAGGTCAAGCTGTGCCACAAGGTGTCCTGGAGACATCCGAGATCATGCCACTGGCACCAGCTAGACCTTATCATCACCAGACGTACCACCCTCAGCAGTGTCCTCATCACACGCAGCTATCATAGCGCTGACTGTGACACTGACCACTCCCTGGTGTGAAACAAGGTCAGGCTTCAGCCAAGAAAGCTTCACCCATCCAAGAAGAAAGGTCGTTCTCGGATCAACACTTGCCGAACGACTGATCCAGAAAGGACCCAGGAGTTCCTCAACATCCTCGATCAGGCTCTTTCAGAAAACGCCCAAGGCCTCAGTGTGGTATCAAAGTGGAACCATCTGCACGCCACCATCTATAACTCTGCACTCGCTGTGTATGGGAAAAGAGATGGGAGGAATGCTGACTGTTTTGAGGCTTATTGGACTGAAATGGAGTCAGTTACTGCAACTAAGAAGAGAGTCCTCATGAACTACAAACAAGTCTCCAGCAAACAAACTCTAGATGCTCTCAGAACTGCCAGAAACAAGTCTCTGCAGACTGTTCAGCACTGCACCAATCAATACTGGTTAAAACTCTGCAACAGCATACAAACTGCCACTGAATCTGGGGGATGCTAGAGGGACATATGAAGGAATTCAACACACCAAGGTTCCTTAGACAGCACCTTCCATACCCGCAACCTCTACCAACTAGAAGGACAAGGGCAGCAAATTCATGGGAACACCACCACCTGCAAGTTCCCCTCC
Organism: Heterodontus francisci; assembly: GCF_036365525.1. Taxonomy (NCBI): domain Eukaryota; kingdom Metazoa; phylum Chordata; class Chondrichthyes; order Heterodontiformes; family Heterodontidae; genus Heterodontus; species Heterodontus francisci. Next base: position 3,416,196 of record NW_027141093.1, read on the forward strand.
AAGCCACACACAATCGTGACTTGGAACTATATCGCCTTTCCTTCACTGTTGCTGGGTCAAAATCCTGGAACTCCCTTCCTAACAGCACTGTGGGTGTACCTACCTCACACAGACTGCAGCGGTTCAAGAAGGCAGCTCACCACCACCTTCTCATGGGAAATGAGGGATGGGCAATAAATGCTGGCTTAGCCAGTGATGATCACATCACATGAATGAATAAAACAAAAATTATGAAAGCAATGGGAGCAGCAGTAACTAAATCAACACCTTTGAAGACAAAGACAGGGGTGATCATCACTGAACCTAACAAGCAGATGGAAAGGTGAGTGGAGCATTACCTTGAACTCTACATAACGGAGAACATTGTCATTGAAGTAGCTCTCAGCACCATTCCAGACTTCCCTGTCATGGAGGAGCTGGACAGCGACACCACCATAGAGCTCAACAACGCCATTGACCGTCTTGCCAGTGGTAAAGCCCTGGGAAATGATGATATTCCACCTGGAATCATCAAAAGTGGAAAAGCAGCTCTGCTGCAGCATCCCCATGAACTTCTGTGTCTCTGTTGGAAGGGGAGATCTGCGCCTCTCAACATGCGTGATGCAAACATTGTCACCTTGTGCAACAATAAAGGCGATCGCAGTGACTGCAGCAATTAGCGAGGCATCTGCTTGCTAAGTATTGTGGGGAAGGTCTTTCCTCGCATTGCTCTGACCAGATTGCAGACCCTGACATCATATCTATCCTGAGTCTCAGTGCAGCTTCAGAGCTGGTAGATCGACAGTCGACATGATTTTCTCACTTCGGCAGTTACAGGAGAAGTACTGTGAACAGGACAGACCACTCTACATTGTCTTTATGGACATCACCAAGGCCTTCGATCTTGTTTGCAGAGACGGACTCTTCAAACTGCTGTGGAAACTAGGCTGCCCTCCTGAACTCTTGGGCGTCATCTCTTCTTTCCACGAGAACATGCACAGTTCCGTCAGTTACAATGGAGCAACATCAGACACTTTCACGATCAGCAGTGGGGTAAAACAGGGCTGTGTCCTGGTGCAAACTCTCTTCGGAACGTAGGAGGAGGCAGTTTACCCTGTCGAGCCTGATCTGTCATTCAATTACATCCTTGATGATCATCTACCTCAACACCACTTTCCCGCGCTCTCCCCATATCCCTTGATGTCATGAGTATCAAGATTTCTATCAATTTCTGTCCTGAACATGCTCAATGATTGAACTTTCACAAACCCCTGAGGTAGAGAATTCCAAAGATTCACCACCCTCTGAGTGAAGAAATTCCACCCTATCTCAGTTTTAAATGGCCTTTTAAATGAAACTTTAAGGAATACAAGCCCAGTTTCCTCATAAGACAATGCCACCATCCCAGGGATTAGTCTGGTGACCCTCCGTTGCACTCCCTCTGTGGCAAGTATATCCTTCCTTAGATAAGGAAACCAAAAGTGCACACAATACTCCAGCACGATCTCACCAAGGCTCTATACAATTGCAGCAAGACATCTTTATTCCTGTACTCATGACCCCTCGTGTTAAGGCCAACATACCATTTGCCTTCCTAATTGATTGCTGCACCTGCAAGCGAGCTTTTAGTGTCTCATGAACAAGGACACCCAGGTCCCTTTGGACATCAACACTTCCCAACCTCTCACCATTTAAGAAATATTCTGTCTTTCTGTTTATTCTACCAAAGTGGATAACTTCACAGTTATTCACATTATATTACATCTGTCATTTCATTCACTTATCCTGTCCAAGTCCCCTGGAAGCCTCCTTGTAACCTCCGCACAGCTCACATCCTTTACAATTGGCATATTCTTCTCCATGCTGCTATTTTAAACTTTCAGTGACTCAGATGGGGGTGTCCACCTGCATACCAGAGCTGATGACAAGCTGTTCATCTTGGCAAGACTGCGCACCAAGACCAAAATGAGTCAGTTCTTGGTCTGTGAGTTGCTGTTTGCTGATGACGCTGTGCTGACATCCCATAATGAAGTTCATTAACAGCAGCTTGTATATCGGTTCTCCCTGGCCTGCAAGGAGTTTGGACTGACGATCAGCATCAGGAAGATCAAAGTTATGGGCCAGGACGTAGAGACTCCACCTTCCATCAACATCGACAGGCTCACTTTGGAGGTTGTCAACAGCTTCACATACCTTAGATCAACAATCACCAGCAATCTGTCCCTTGATACTGAAATCAGCACCAGGATTGTCAATGCTGCAGCTGTCATGTCAAAGTTGAGAAGACGAGTGTGAACCGACAGCAAACTGATCGAAAATACAAAACTCCGCGTGTACCAGGCTTGTGTTCTCAGCATCCTCCTTTATAGTAGAGAAGCATCAACAACTTATGCAAGCCAAGAAAAGCAGCTGAACAGCTTCCACCTCCGCTGTCTCAGATGGATATTGGGCATCTCCTGGCAGGACAGAGAGCCGAATGCAGAAGTACACCAGCGTGCAGGGATCTGCAGCATGTTTGCCCTCTTGAGTCAGCGGTGACTCTGTTGACTGGGTCATGTGTGCTGAATGGATGACGGTCGCTTTGCCAAAGACATGCTCTTTGGTGAGCTTGCTATCAGCACGAGACCAACAGGTCACCCACGTCTGTGATACAAGGACATCTGCAAGGCGAGATCTCAAGCTGACTGGGATTGGAGTCGATGCATGGGAAGTCCTTCCTGCTGACTGGAATTCCTGGAGAAAGGCATTCAGGAAGACCATGGGAAAAGGAGAGGACAAAAGAAATGACCAGATGGTGGGAAAGAGAGCTCAGAGGAAGGAAAAATTATCAGTCGACCTCGGGCCAATGATATTCATCTGTACCAGCTGTGGAAGGGATTGTCACTCACGAGTCGTCCTCGACAGCCACAACAAACGATGTTTCACACAGAAGTGACGTACACCCCGGGTGTAGCCCATCGTCTTCCGAGACGGACGGTTGCCTATTACAATTACAACTACAGCTACAACTACAAGAGCGAGTCAGAGGCTGGGAACTCTGCCGTGACGAACTCAGCTCTTGACTCGCCAAAGTCTGCCCACTATCTGCAAGGTCTTCCTCTGACTTCAATTGCACACACATTTGGAATCTGGCTCTGTAGCTTAGTTGGTTAAAGCACCTGTCTAGTAAACAGAAGATCCTGGGTTCAACTCCCGGCAGAGCCTTATTTCACAGTAGCAACATGCTTGAAAAGTTTCATTATCAACACTGACATCTGTGTCTTGTGAGCTTCAATTCAAAATACATGATGAATTTCAATCACATACAAAAACAGCCTTTGTGAAGGATATGAGTTTGGAATGGCTGTTCCTCCTTGTACAGAACTTCAGTGCTGATACATCAAAGGTGACTTCTTTGACATAAATTTGTTCACAGTTACATTCAACCTGGAAAACAGCTTGATATTAATCTCACTGAAGGAGAGTGTTTGTGTCATTCTGTGTTGCTTTTAACCGAGACTGGGACATGACGCAAGTGGGAGGGTTTATCTGAGGTTTGGAATATTTGTCAGTCAGGAACAAGAAAAATCAAAGGAACCAAATAAGAAAACCTATGTCTCATGTGGTTACCGAGAAACGGTGAGAAGATATTAAACTTTGTTGTATTTAATACAACTGTGTGAACTTTGATCTTTGCGGCCTTTTATAAACAGTATTTGAAGGGTCTCAGTAAAAATGTTCAGTGTTGATGAGAGTGGGGTCTGGGTGAGCAGCTGCTGAGTGTGACAGGGTCAGGACTGGATGCAGGAAGTTCTCTGACATTCTCTCTCTCTCTCTCTGATGGGTTGAGTTGATTTTCAACTGGCAGCTGTTGCTGTTTTGATAATTCAAGTTCCCTCCACCGATTTTTTTGGACAGACAGTGCAGTATGAGGCTGTAAAGGGTTAATGCTGAAGACAGTGGGATCAACCCCTCCCACAATCAGAGTGATGATGTAACAGTCACATGAGATGAGGTTTGGGAGAAGAGCGAGCAGCACCAAGGATGCTCGTTTTGGAGGCTTGATGAGTGTGTATATAGTATTGTGTAAATTAGAAAAGAGTTCTTAGTTCTTTCAGCAGGGAATGTGTCCAGAAAATATCGCGAAACTCACAATTTTATCATTCAGGAGTTGGAACACAGGGATATTAACTCCAAGTGACAGTAGTGGTTTCATTTAACAAAAGAAAAGGAGAGAATAATATTGCTCATTGATTGAAATCCCCCAGTGAGGAGACAGTTAAACAGGTGATCTGTTGGGGCATCCTTCGATCCAAGGTTTCGGCAGCATTTAATCTCCCTTTTTGGTGAAATTCTCTGTTTTTTGCATCTTTTTTTAACCCAACTTTGATGGACCAGTGAAAAAACTGAAAAAAGTGAACAGATCCATCCTTTCTTTTCTTCCTTCTTCCCATCAGTTTCTCTTTTCTGTCCCAATTTATTCTGCTGTTTCTGCTGTTTTATCCATTCCAATCAAAATTCAACATTCCAATCAAATCTATTTGTTATTCCACAGTGTCTTTCTATGTGTTTTATTCTGTTGTATTCTCTCACAGTCTGTTTGATGATCAATTTTACATCTCACTCTCTGTTCTGGTGAAGATCAGAAGCAGTGATATCTGTTTGCAACACCCGACAAGTCAGCCTGAGGCTGTATCTCATCGATAATGTGGAGTTAGGAACATAGGAACATAGGAGCAGGAGTCGGCCATTCAGCCCATCGAGCCTACCCCACCATTCAATATGATCATGGCTGATCATCCACTTCAATGCCCTTTTCCCCACACTTTCCTCATATTCCCTTATGTCATTTGTATTTAGAAATCTATCAATCTCTGCTTTAAACATACTCAATAACTGAGCTTCCACAGCCCTCTGGGTTACAGAATTCCAAAGATTCACAACCCTCTGAGGAATAACATTTCTCCTCATCTCTGTCCGAAGTGGCTTGCCCCTTATTTTGAAATTGCGTCCCCTGGTTCTCGACTCCCCAACCAGGGGAAACATCTTAGCTGCATCTACCCTGACTGTCCTTTAAATATTTTGTAAGTTTCAATGAGATCACCTCTCATTCTTCAAAACTCTAGAGAATACAGCCCCAGTTTCCCCAATCTCTCTTCATAGGACAGTCCCACCATCCCAGGAACAAGTCTGATGAACCTTCTTTGCACTCCATCTATGGCAATAATATCCTTCCGAAGGTAAGGGGACCAAAGCTGCACACAGTACTCCAAGTGCAGTCTAACCAGGGTTCGATACAATTGAAGCAAGAATTCACTACTCCTGTACTCAAATCCTCTTGCGATAAAGGCTAACATACTATTAGACTTCCTAATTGCTTGCTGCACCTGCATGTTAGCTGTCAGTGACTTATTGACATGGAAACCAGGTCACCCTTATACTCTATACCTCAGTTAATAAAGGAAAGGATTCCATATACCTGCTGAACCACCTTATTGACCTGTCCTGCTACCTTCAGGGATCTGTGGACATTCACTCCAACGTCCCTCACTTCCTCTACACCGTTCAGTGTTCTCCCATTAATTGTGTATTCCTTTGCCTTTTTTGACGCCTGCTCTCGCTGTTCCCTGCTCTCCGAGTGAACTCTTGCTCCCTCTCCTGGGCTCTTTATGCTCCATTCTGCTCTCACTGTTTCCTGCTCTCTTAATGTATCAATATTTATTTGCCTTGTGTTTAATTTAAAATATGGATTAACAGTATTTTACAGTTGTAGGTTTTATTTGGTAGTCCTGTACAAGTTGTGGATTGGTATTCAATATTTAGCTCTGTGAAAACGATTGTGAATGAAAATATAACTTTCAATCTTAAACATGGGCTGGTCTGCAAGCTCCAAGTCCTTCATTTTGTAGTAATGGAATTGATACTGTGTCTTTCAGTCTTAATCTCTGTGGCATTTTTGAACTGGTATGTAATGCATAACTTGGTCTAACGTCTGATGTACATTATTGGGATTCATAGGATCATAGGAAATAGGGGCATTAGGCCATTCAGCCCATCGAGCCTGCTCCAGCATTCAAACAGATCGTGACTGATCATCTACCTCTACGCCATTTTTCCTGCTATCTCCATATCCCTTGATCTTGTTAGTATTTAGAAATCTATCGATTTCAGTCTTGAATATGTTCAATGATTGATCTTCCACAGACCTCTGGGATAAAGAATTCCACAGAGTTCCCACCCTCTGAGTAAAGAAATTCCTGCTCATCTCAGTCTCAAATGGCCTGCCCTTATTCTGAGACTGTGTCCCCTTGTTCTGGACTCACTAGACATAGGAATCATCCTATCCATATCTACCCTGTGACACCCTGGAAGAACTTTGTCTGTTTCAATGAGATCACCTCTCATTCTTCAAAACTCTAGAGAATTTAGGCCCAGTCTCTGCAGTCTCTCATCATAAGACAATCCCACCATCCTAGGGGATGAGACCGGTGAATCTCTGTTGCACTCCCTCTATGACAAGTCTATCCTTCCTTAGATAAGGAAACCAAAATTGTACAGAATACTCCAGGTGCAGTCTCATCTAGACTTCATACATCTTTACTCATGTACTCAAATACGCTTTCAATGAAGCCAACATACCATTTGCCTTCCTAATTGATTGCTGGACCTGCATACTAGCTTTTAGTGTCTCAGGAACAAGGACACCCAGGTGCCTTTGAACATCGACACTTCCCAGCCTCTCACCATTTAAGAAATACTCTGTCTTTCTGTTTATTCGACCAAAGTGGAGAACTTCACACTTATTCACATTATATTCCATCTGCCATGTTCTTGCCCATTCATTTAACCTGTCCAAATCCCCTCAAAGCCTCCTTGCGTTCATTCTGTACCTTTCAATTCTGTAAATTTTGTCTGTTCTATTTCAGATTTTATATTTAAAATGTAACCATGGTGACAGAGTTTATTTAGATCTGATGGTGAGTTTGTTTTTGGACTGTGATTGATGGATCAACCTGTCAGCTGTACTGAATTGGAGTGAAATGGAAACAACTTCTGTCTCTCATGCTGTTGTTTGACTGTTGGATTGAAAATGTGTCTCTTGACTTTGGGAGCAGTGTCTGTGTGACTACTTCTTTTGTTTGTTCCAGTGGAACTGATGAGCTGGCAGTATCTCTGTGCTTTGGGAGTGATCCTGTACCGACTGTGTGTTGGAATGAGCTCGCTGCACTTTTCTTTGTGTCCAAGAATCACCACATCCATTCAGGTTCCTTCGTGTATTTTCCTGCAGGAATGAAAGAACTGGTGAGATAGAAGATACAAAAGCGATCAATGTAATCGTCCCAATAATAATCATTATGAACAATCACAAAATGAAAACCAGGAACACAAACGGTGTCAGTGTCTGACTCCACTGCAGTACTGCAGCATTCAGCTTCTGTTTACCAGGTGTTTGCAGTGGATTTACAACAAGTTTGTGACATTCAGAAACAACACAAGCCCTGCACTGCTCAATGACTGGGACTGTCCGATAGAGCAGTGACCTTTACACAGTCACATTTCTATTTCAACGGAAAACAAGCAGCCACTATTTAAAATGTGCCTTTCACACTTCTCACCTGGTGTCTGCAATAAATGCTCTTGGTCAAACTGTCCACATCGTTGTTGTGCGGCTATTTTTCCCCCACTGTTCACGATCCAACAAACAGTGAGAGACTGGAACTAAAGCAGGAAAATTCCCTCTCCTTTGGGTGGTAAAATTGTCAGTGATTTTCAATAGTGATTTCTTCCCATTGTGTCTCCCTGAGCCTGTACAGACACTGTCCGAGAATGAACTCTCCCTTCCCCATGTCCCCGGCTCACTCCATGTTCCGGGAGCAGCTCCTGCTCCACAGTGTCTGTTACAAACAGATATGGTTCGGAATGGCTGGGGCGTGCATCAAAACATGGGAGGAGCGAGTCGCCAAGGTACGACAAACGTTGGGCATGTGGGGGCAGCGATCTCTCTCCATTGTGGGTAAGAACCTGGTCATCAGGTGCGAGGCGCTAACGCTGTTGCTCTACGTGGCGCAGGTCTGGCCCATACCCCACTCCTGCGCCGTGGCAGTCACCCGAGCCATTTTCCGCTTCGTCTGGGGATCTAAAATGGACCGCGTCTGGGGATCTAAAATGGACCGCGTCTGGAGAGACACGATGTTCAAATCTCTGGACAAGGGCGGGAAAAATGTACCCAACGTGGCCCTCATCCTGATGACCACCTTCGTGTGCGGCTGCATCAAGCTGTGTGTAGATCCCCAGTACACAAACTCCAAGTTTCACGACGTGCTGAGGTTCTATCTGTCCCCGGTGTTGCGAAGGATGGGCCTGGTCACATTGCCGCGGAACGCTCCATGCAGTTGGGCGGTGCCGTACCACCTTTCCTTCATGGAGCAGTTTCTGCGGGCAAACACCTTTGACCACCGGTCCATCAGGCAGTGGTCTGCACGGAATGTCCTCAAGGCCCTACGGGAAAGGGAAACGGTGCATCCTGTCGGATGGTTCCCCGAGCAGACCGTCAAAGTCATTTGGCGGAATGCCTCATCACCAGAACTTTCAAACAAGCACCAAGACGTAGCTTGGCTGGTGGTGAGAAGGGCCCTCCCCGTCAGATCCTTCATGCACACCCGAAGTCTCGCCCCCTCCGCACAGTGCCCCCGCGTTGGCTGTGGTGGGGAAGAGACGGTCACCCACCTCCTCCTGGAATGTGCCTTTGCAAAGCAGGTGTGGAAAGAGATGCAGTGGTTTTTGTCAAGGTTCATCCCAAGCAGCTCTGTAACACAGGAGTCTGTGCTCTACGGGCTGTTCCCAGGGACGCACACCGAGACAAACATCAACTGCTGCTGGAGGACTATCAATTCGGTGAAAGACGCCCTTTGGTCTGCCCGAAACTTGCTGGTCTTCCAGCGCAAAGAGTTGTCCACGACCGAATGTTGCAGACTGGCACATTCCAAGGTCCAGGACTACGTGCTGAGGGACGCACTAAAGCTTGGGGCAGCCGCAGCAAAGGCTCAATGGGGAAAGACCACAGTGTAAGGTTCCCCCACCAAGCTGGACTGAGGGGCTGGATCCATGGGAAAGCCGTCGAACTGTATCGTTAATATTCTCAATTGCTGTAAATGTAAAACTGTAATTGACATGACAATTGTGAAACTGAAGGGTTGGGAAGAAACTTATGACAGTATTGAAGGAAACTGACCTCCCTTGCAATGTTTGTATTTTTGGTGCTGTTTGGAAACTGTTTGGCAATGTAATTTTTACAGATTTTTATGAATAAAGTATATTTTGGAAATAAAAAAAAAGTCTGTTACAAACACTCCCCGACTCCCCCTCAACTTCCCACCACTCAATGCTAATCTCTGAGCACATCTGCGGACACGCTCCCAAAGCAGTGGCTGCTGGAAACAGGTGCTGTTTGTTCCCTTCCCCCGGGCCCAGGAAGTCTCCATCAGCAGCTGATTTAAAGCATCTTCCCCTGATTGAGTGAATGGCTTCACAGACTGGGTTGGGAAAGTCTGCGCATGCGCTCCACTCCTCATTGTGACGTCCCACTGTGGGCGGGGCTGCATCACGCGTGCGCAGATCCCTGCAGCAATTCAGCATTCAAACATCAATGGGAACTTTCCCCATTTCACCCTCATCAAAGTCCCAAAGAAAGTGAAGAGGGGCTTGGACTGGAGGGAGGGAGGGGCGGGGTAGGGGGAACCTAGAACCCAGAAAGCTGCCCACTTGCCCCATTTAGATGCTCAATTTGTGGTCATTCCCTGCAGGGGGTTTGTTATTATTGAGCCCCTCCTGGTAAAACAATCCGATAGAAAGAGGGGAGAAAGGAGGGAGCCGGTGTGTTTGCTGGGACCTTGCAGAATTCATTTCAGCAGCAAAAGTCCCGCGTTATATTAACCCGAGTGAAACACGCTGTCAGTGAGAGGAAAACCGAACGGCCCTTTTCATCTTTTCATTGGAAGCAAAGTAGAGCCGGAAGTGCGGCGAGCAGAGCAGACACACAAGCTCAATGACAGGAGAGCTCGGCCGTCCCTGAGTTTCAGCTCCCGGCTCTTACATTTCCTCATCCACACTGTCTTTACTGTGGATGATCAGGGGTTCCTTGTCGGATCTGAGGACTGTATCCATTAAACATTCTGAGTCAGGAGATCCACACACTCTCTGTTATCAAGATTTATGGGCAGGAATGTTTCAAAACTTTGTCTATTAAATCATTGTATTATTCACAGAACTAATGAGGCAATCGGTTCATTATTCAGGCCTTGAACTTGGTTTGGGTAGACCGAAAACTGAGAGGTTCAGCACCTTTCCACTTCTTCACTAATATAACTGATTTTTTTGATGAAGTAACAGAAAAGGTTGATGAAGGGAAAGCAATGGATGTTGTCTATATGGATTTTAAGAAAGCGTTTGACAAACTACCACATAAAAGGCTGGGTAACAAAACTGAGGCTCCTGGAATAGGAGGGTCAGTATCTGCTTGGATTAAAAAATGGATGAAATATCAAGAAAACGAGTTGTGGTATTTGGTTGTTTTTCAGAATGGAAGATGGTGAACTGTGATGTCCACAAGGGTCAGTGTCAGGACCACCATATATAGAAATGACTTGAATATTGGAATCACAGAATCACAGAATTGTTACTGCCCAGAAGGAGGCCATTTGGCCCATCGTGTCTGCACTGACTCTCCAAATGAGCAATTCACCTCATGTCACTTCCCCGTCCTCTCCCCATAATCCTGCACATTCTTCCTTTTCAGATAACAGTCTAATTCCCATTTGAATGCTTCAATTGAACCTGCCTCCATCACATTCTCAGGCAGTTCATACTTTAACCACTCGCTGTGTGAAAAAGTTTTGCCCCATGTCGCTTTTGCTTCTTTTACCAATTACTTTAAATCTGTGCCTTCTCGTTCTCGATCCTTTTACAAGTGGGAACAGTTTCTCCCTATCCACTCTGTCTACACCCCTCATCATTTTGAATACCACTATGAAATCTCCTCTTAGCCTTCTTTTCTCCAAGGAAAACAGTCCTAACTTCTCCAATCTATCTTCATCACTGAAGTTCCTCATCCCTGGAACCATTCTCATGAATCTTTTCCATAATCTCTCCAATGCCTTCACATCTTTCCTAAAGTGTGGCACCCAGAACGGGACGCAGTACTTCAGCTGAGGCTAGTGTCTTGTACAATAGAACATAGAACATTACAGCGCAGGACAGGCCCTACAGCCCTCGATGTTGCGCCGACCTGTGAAACCATCTGACCTACACTATTCCATTTTCATCCATATGTCTATCCAATAACCACTTAAATGCCCTTAAATTTGGCGAGTCCACTACTGTTGCAGGCAGGGCGTTCCACGCCCCTACTACTCTCTGAGTAAAGAAACTACCTCTGACATCTGTCCTATATCTATCACCCCTCAACTTAAAGCTATGTCCCCTCGTGTTTGCCATCACCATCCGAGGAAAAAGACTCTCACTATCCACCCTATCTAACCCTCTGATTATCTTATATGTCTCTATTAAGTCACCTCTCCTCCTCCTCTCTAACGAAAACAACCTCATGTCCCTCAGCCTTTCCTCGTAAGACCTTCCCTCCATACCAGGCAACATCTTAGTTAATCTCCTCTGCACCCTTTCCAAAGCTTCCACATCCTTCCTATAATGCGGTGACCAGAACTGTACGCAATACTACAAGTGTGGCCGCACCAGAGTTTTGTATAGCTGCAGCATAACCTCGTGGCTCCGAAACTCGATCCCCCTACTAATAAAAGCTAACACACCATTTGCCTTCTTAACAGCCCTATTAACCTGGGTGGCAACTTTCAGGGATTTATGTACCTGGACACCAAGATCTCTCTGCTCATCTACACTACCAAGAATCTTCCCATTAGCCCAGTACTCTGCATTCCTGTTACTCCTTCCAAAGTGAATCACCTCACACTTTTCCGCATTAAACTCCATTTGCCATCTCTCAGCCCAGCTCTGCAGCCTATCTATGTCCCTCTGTAACCTACAACATCCTTCGGCACTATCCACAACTCCACCGACCTTCGTGTCATCCGCAAATTTACTCACCCACCCTTCTACACCCTCATCCAGGTCATTTATAAAAATGACAAACAGCAGTGGCCCCAAAACAGATCCTTGCGGTACACCACTAGTAACTAAACTCAAGGATGAACATTTGCCATCAACCTACACCCTCTGTCTTCTTTCAGCTAGCCAATTTCTGATCCAAAGCACTAAATCACCTTCAATCCCATACTTCCGTTTTTTCTGCAATAGCCTACCGTGGGGAACCTTATCAAACGCCTTACTGAAATCCATATACACCACATCCACGGCTTTACCCTCATCCACCTATTTGGTCACCTTCTCAAAAAACTCAATAAGGTTTGTGAGGCACGACCTACCCTTCACAAAACCGTGCTGACTATCGCTAATGAACTTATTCTTTTCAAGATGATTATAAATCCTATCTCTTATAACCTTTTCCAACATTTTACCCACAATCGAAGTAAGGCTCACAGGTCTATAATTACCAGGGCTGTCTCTGCTCCCCTTCTTGAACAAGGGGAAAACGTTTGCTATCCTCCAGTCTTCCGGCACTATTCCTGTTGACAATGACGACATAAAGATCAAGGACAAAGGCTCTGCAATCTCCTCCCTGGCTTCCCAGAGAATCCGAGGATAAATCCCATCTGGCCCAGGGGACTTATCTATTTTCACACTTTCCAAAATTGCTAACACCTCCTCCTTGTGAACCTCAATCCCATCTCGGCTAATAGTCTGTATCTCAGTATTCTCCTCGACAACATTTTCTTTCTCTACTGTAAATACTGACGAAAAATATTCATTTAACGCTTCCCCTATCTCCTCTGATTCCACACACAACTTCCCACTACTATCCTTGATTGGCCCTAATCTAACTCTAGTCATTCTTTTATTCCTGATATACCAAAAGAAAGTCTTAGGGTTTTCCTTGATCCTATCCGCCAATGACTTCTCGTGTCCTCTCCTCGCTCTTCTTAGCTCTCCCTTTAGATCCTTCCTGGCTAGCTTGTAACTCTCAAGCGCCCTAACTGAGCCTTCACGTCTCATCCTAACATACACCTTCTTCTTCCGCTTGACAAGTGCTTCAACTTCTTTAGTAAACCACGGCTCCCTCGCTCGACAACTTCCTCCCTGCCTGACAGGTACATACTTATCAAGGACACGCAGTAGCTGCTCCTTGAATAAGCTCCACATTTCGATTGTGCCCATCCTCTGCAGTTTCCTTCCCCATCCTACGCATCCTAAATCTTGCCTAATCGCATCATAATTTCCTTTCCCCCAGCTATAATTCTTGCCCTGCGGTATATACCTGTCCCTGCCCATTGCTAAGGTAAACCTAACCGAATTGTGATCACTATCACCAAAGTGCTCACCTACATCTAAATCTAACACCTGGCCGGGTTCATTACCCAGTACCAAATCCAATGCGGCATCGCCCCTGGTTGGCCTGTCTACATACTGTGTCAGAAAACCCTCCTGCACACACTGGACAAAAACTGACCCATCTAAAGTTCTCGAACTGTAGTATTCCCAGTTAATATTTGGAAAGTTAAAGTCCCCCATAACAACTACCCTGTTACTCTCGCTCCTGTCGAGAATCATCTTCGCTATCCTTTCCTCCACATCTCTGGAAATATTCAGAGGTCTATAGAAAACTCCCAACAGGGTGACCTCTCCTCTCCTGTTTCTAACCTCGGCCCATACTACCTCAGTAGACGAGTCCTCAAACGTCCTTTCTGCCGCCGTAATACTCTCCTTGATTAACAATGCCACACCCCCCCCCCCTCTTTTACCATCTTCTCTGTTCTTACTGAAACATCTAAATCCCGGAACCTGCAACATCCATTCCTGTCCCTGCTCTATCCATGTCTCCGAAATGGCCACAACATCGAGATCCCAGGTACCAACCCATGCTGCAAGCTCACCCACCTTATTCCGGATGCTCCTGGCGTTGAAGTAGACACACTTTAAACCAAGTTCTTGCTTGCCAGTGCCCTCTTGTGTCCTTGTAACCTTATCCATGACCTCACTACTCTCAACATGCTGTACACTGGAACTGCAATTTAGGTTCCCATCCCCCTGCTGAATTAGTTTAAACCCCCCCAAAGAGCACTAGCAAATCTTCCCCCCCAGGATATTGGAACCCCTCTGGTTCAGGTGAAGACCATCCTGTTTGTGGAGGTCCCACCTACCCCAGAAAGAGCCCCAATTATCCAGGAAACCAAAACCCTCCCCCCTACCCCATCCCTGCAGCCACGTGTTCAACTCCTCTCTCTCCCTATTCCTCGCTTCGCTAGCACGTGGCACGGGCAACAACCCAGAGATAACAACTCTGTTTGTTCTCGCTCTAGGCTTCCACCCTAGCTCCCTGAATTTCTGCCTTAAATCCCCATCTCTCTTCCTACCTATGTCGTTGGTGCCTATGTGGACCACGACTTGGGGCTGCTCCCCCTCCCCCTTAAGGATCCCAAAAACACGATCCGAGACATCACGAACCCTGGCACCTGGGAGGCAACACACCAACCGTGAGTCTCTCTCGTTCCCACAGAACCTCCTATCTGTTGCCCTAACTATGGAGTCCCCAATGACTAATGCTCTGCTCCTCTTCCCCCTTCCCTTCTGAGCAACAGGGACACACTCTGTGCCAGAGACCTGTACCCCATTGCTTACCCCTGGTAAGTCGTCCCCCCCAACAGTATCCAAATAGGTAAACCTGTTGTTGAGGGAAACGGCCACAGGGGATCCCTGCACTGCCTGCTGGTTCCCTCTCCTTCCCCTGACGGTAACCCATCTACCTACTTCTTTTACCTGAGGTGTGACTACCTCCCTATAACTCCTCTCAATAACCCCCTCCGCCTCCCGAATGATCCGAAGTTCATCCAGCTCCAGCTCCAGTTCTCTAACGCGGTTCTCGAGGAGCTGGAGTTGGGTGCACTTCCTGCAGATGCAGTCAGCAGGGACACTCTTGGCGACCCTTACCTCCAACATTCTGCAGGAGGAACATCCAACTGCCTTAACCTCCATTCCCACTATTCTAAATTCCCAACAGATCTACTGAAAACCAAAAAAAAAAGTCAAAACTTGTTAGCTTAGCAATCCAACAGACAGAACTTTTTTTTTGGTTAGAGGAGGAGGATGGGTGGGAGACACTACCCGAATAGGGTTTCGGGTAAAGCAACCGCCCAAATATGTAACATCACTTACCCAGCAGTCCCGCGTGCGCTCCGCCTATACACGAGAAATGGCTTCCGATTTCAACATGACCTCCTTGTTCTTATACTCTATGCCTCTATCACTAAAGCCGAGGATACTGTATGCTTTATTAACCACTCTCTCAACCAATGACATATAACCCTAGGTCTCTCTGCTCCTGCACCCCCTTTAGAATTGTACCCTTTATTCTATATTGTCACTCCATGTTCTTCCTACCGAAATGAATCAATTCACATTTCTCTGCATTGAACTTCACCTGTCATCTGTCCTCCCATTCCACCAACTTGTCTATGCCCTTTTGAAGTTCTACACTATCATCCTTACAGTTCACAATGCTTCCAATTTTCGTATCATCCATAAACTTTGAAATTCTGCCCTGTACACCAAGGTCTAGGTCATTAATATATATCAGGAAAGGCAAGGGTCCCAACACTGACTCCTGGGGAACTCCACTACAAACCTTCCTCTAGTCTGAAGAACATCCATTGCTCACTACTCTTTGTTTCCTGTCACTCAGCCAATTCCATATCCATGTTACTACTGTCCCTTTTATTCCATGAGTTATAACTTTGCTCACAAGTCTGTTGTGTTGCATTGTATCAAACTCCTTTTGAAAGTCAATAAAAGCAAAATACTGCAGATGCTAGAAATCTGAAATATAAATAAAAAGTGCTGGAAGTACTCAGCAGGTCTGGCAGCATCTGTGGAGAGAGAAACAGAGTTAATGTTTCAGGTCAGTGACCTTTCAGATGCTGCCAGACCTTTTGAAAGTCCATGTACACCACATCAATAGCATTGCCCTCATCATCCCTCTCTGTTACCTCATCAAAAAACTCCAGCAGGACAGTTAAACAATATTTTCCCTTAACAAATCCATGCTGGCTTTCTTGAATTAACCCACATTTGTCCATGGGACTATTAATTTTGTCCCGAATTAATCTTTCGAGAAGTTTTCCCACCACCGAAATTGAACTGACTGGGGAGTGAGACTGATGTAATGCTCACCGGCCTATAATTTCCTGGATTATCCTTGCAACCTTCTTAAACAAAGGAACAACATTGGCTATTCTCCAGTCCT
This sequence comes from Heterodontus francisci, assembly GCF_036365525.1. Lineage (NCBI taxonomy): Eukaryota > Metazoa > Chordata > Chondrichthyes > Heterodontiformes > Heterodontidae > Heterodontus > Heterodontus francisci. Next base: position 3,432,541 of record NW_027141093.1, read on the forward strand.
CTGGGACCTCACCTGTAGCCAATGAGGAGGCAAAGATTTCTGTCAAGGCCCCAGCAATTTCTTCCCTTGCCTCCTCCAGTATTCTGGGGTAGATCCCATCAGGTCCTGAGGACTTATCTACCTTAATGCTTTGGAAGACACCCAACACGTCCTCCTTTTTGATAATGAGATGACTGAGATTGTCTACATTCCCTTCCTGAGGCTCATCATTCACCAAGTTCTTCTCTTTGATGAATACTGATGCAAAGTACTCATTTAGCACCTCACCCATTTCCTCTGGCTCCACGCATAGATTCCCTCCTCTGTCCTTGAGTGGGCCTACCCTTGCCCTGGCTGCCCTCTTGTTCTTTATATACATATAAAACGCCTTAGGATTCTCCTTAATCCTGTTTGCCAATGATTTTTCTTAACCCCCCTTAGCCCTCCTGACTCCTTGCTGAAGTTCCTTCCTACTGTCTTTATATTCCTTATATTCCTTCATCTGTTCCCAACCTTCCAGCCCTTACGACTGCTTCCTTTTTCTTTTTGACTAGGCTCACGATATCCCTCGTTATCCAAGCTTCCCGAAACTTGCCAAACTTATCCTTCATCCTCACAGGAACATGTTTGTCCTGGATTCTAATCAACTGACGTTTGAAAGACTCCCACATGTCAGATGTTGATTTATCCTCAAACAGCCGCCCCCAATCTCAATCCTTCAGTTCCTGCCTAATATTGTTAAAATTAGCCTTCCACCATTTTGGCACCTTCATCCGAGGACTACTCTTATCCTTATCCACAAGTACCTTAAAACCTATGGAATTATGGTCACTGCTCCCGAAATGCTCCCCTACTGAAACTTTGACCACGTGGCCGGGCTCATTCCGCAATACAGTGTCCAGTACGGCTGCTTCCCTCGTTGGGCTATCTACATATTGTTTCAAGAAGCCCTCCTGGATGCCCTTGCGAATTCTGCCCCATCCAAGCCCCTAACATTAACTGAGTCCCAGTCAATATAGGGGAAGTTAAAATCTCCCACCACCACAACCCTGTTACCTTTACATCTTTCCAAAATCTGTCTACATATCTGCTCCTGTATCTCCTGCTGTCTGTTCGGAGGCCTGTACTAAACCCACAACATTGAGACTGCATCCTTCCTATTCCTGAGCTCTACCCATATTGCCTCGCTGCATGCTCCCTCCGAGGTGTCCTCCCACAGTACAGCTGTGATATTCTCCTGAACCAGTAATGCAACTCTCCCACCCCTTTTACATCGCCCTCTATCCTGCCTGAAGCATCTAAATCCCAGAAAGTTTAGCTGCCAATCCTGTCCTTCCCTCAAGCAAGTCTCCATAATTGCAACGACATCATATTTCCAAATACTAATCCAAGCTCTCGGTTCATCTGCTGTACTTTATCTGGTGTACTTCCCGCATTGAAACAAATGCACTTCAGACCACCAGTCCCGCTGTGCTGAGCAACATCTCCCTGCCTACTTGCCCTCTCAGTCTTACTGGTATTACTCACTTGTTCCTCCTCAGTTATTTCACCTGCTGATCTACTGCTCTGGTTCCCACCCGCTACCACACTATTTTCAACCCTCCCAAGTGATGCTCGCCAGGATATCTGTGCCTCTCCAGTTTAGATACAAGCCGTCCTTCTTGTACAGGTCCCACCTGTCTCGGAAGAGATTCCAATGATCCAGATATCTGAAACCCTCCCTCCTGCACCAGCTTCCATTCGTGCCCCGAGTCCTACTTGCAACTGTTAATGGGAACAGTTTTTCCTTGTCTAAATTATATAAACCTGTCATAATCTTGTAACCTAACCTTGTAACTAAAATCCTCCATCCCTGGAACCGTTCTGTTAAATCTCCTCTGCACCATTTCAAGGACCTTCACAATCTTTCTGAAGTGTGGCGACCGGAATTGGACACAATAGTCCAGCTGAGACCTAAGCAGGGTTTTTAAACATTCATCATAACTTCTCTGCTTTTGTACTCAATACCTCTATTTATGAAATCCAAGATTATTTGCATTTTACTAACCACTCTCTCAATAAGTCCCGTCACCTTTAAAGATGGATACACATGCATCCACAGGTCTCTCTGTTACTGCACTCTGTTTAGAACTGTGTTATTAATTCTGTATTGCTTTCCTACCCCGACAGTCACAATGCAACACCTCACACTTGTCTCACACTTCCATCTGCCACTTGTCTGCCCAATCTACTCATCTATCTATATCCTGCCGCAGGTGGTTCTGAACATCCTCACTGAGCCACAGCTCCGAGTTTGGTATCAAAGAAAGATTTTGAAATTCTACTCTGTATTACAAGATCCAAGTCATTTATACACAGCAAAATAAAACAGTGGCCCTAGCACTGACCGTGGAGGAACACCCACTGTCTAACATCCTCCAGTCTGAAAAACAGCCATTTACTATGACACACTGTTTTATGTACAAAAGCCATCTTTTTATTCAATTGGGCACTGACCCTCGCATTCCAGGAGACTCGATTTTGGTAATTAACCTTTTTATGTTGTACATTATCAAACACATTCTTCAAACCAATATAGACAAAATCCATCACATTCCCTTCATCAACCTTCTCTGCTGCATCATCAAAAAATACAATTAGTTTAGTCAAGCATGACCTTTCTTTTGTAAATCTATCGATCTTGAAATAACTCAAACCTCTCCAAATGCCCGCTGTTGTATCCCTAATTATTGCTCTAAAACCTTTCCCACCACTGATGTTTGACTAACTGGCCTGTAGTTGTGAGGACTGTGTGTTGTCCATTGATGTATCCGCTAGGTGAGAGAGGCCATCTATGTCAGGTGAGGTGAATATATATTTTTCTCCCTCAGCAGGGAGAAGCAAGATGAGAGATCTCGTGGCTTTCTCAGGATAGCGGGATTCCTGATGGTGTAGGTGGCTCTGCCGGGCCCGAATGTCAACGAGGAGAGGTACAGGAACTGAAAGAATTCTCACTCCATTAATGTACAGTTGGTGTGTGAGGATGCCCAGTACATCATGTTGGTGAATGTCCACTATCCTGGCAGCAGCCACCAAACCTTCATTCTGAAGCCGTCAGCAGTTCCCACGACCTTCAGAACTCTGTGGAGAATCAGAATGTAGCTCCTCGGAGAGAATCACTACCCTGTCTTTACATGGCTCATGATTCACCCCCAAGGAATTCATACCCCACCATCTATCACCAACCAACCAGGATTTTTCCAGGATATGTCCTGGATGCCTTCCACCCGGACAGGCTGCCGGCGATTGCCTGCTAAGATTCCGGTTGCCAAAGGACAACTTCACTTTCCCACCACGGATTCCCCATTCTCCACCATTGTCCCCATCTGAGATGCCCCATCACAGCATCCGCTTGGTCACCATCCTGCAATAAAAACCTGTTCATTAACATCTTTATCCAACAACACATCCAATTATGCAAACACAACGCAGCTATTCACCCTTGTAGATTCCCTTAGTGACTGTCTTGTGGGTTCCCTCGACTTTGCTAGGGATCCTACACAGTGTTTCCCCAGTGTCTGCAGCATGACTGATGGAAGGCTGCTGACCTTCACTGGGGAGACTGCATATGGCCTTGCAGGACGTCCTCGAGCAGCTCTGGGCTTTGAGGGCTCGGATTCGGACTGCACCACCTCGACATGGGCAGCAGCAGCCTGGGCTGGCAGATGGGTAACAGCAAGGACACTGGTGGAGTGACAGTGAAGGGAGAACAAATACTGTCATCCTGAGAGAGGACAGCAGGTTCATGCTCCACAGAGACACTGTCACTCCCACGGGACGACACCTCAGCAATCCTAGTAATCTACTAGATCACAGATTGCTGGACTGCTGTGAGATCCTGCAAACCCCTTTGAACACTGAGATCCACAGCCATGATGACAACAGTCTGATCCTGCATGGCAGCAAGCAATCTGAGTCTGAGTTTCCACTGCAGCACTGAGACGTTGGGTGTCTGCTATCTGAGCTGCAGTGGAAGCTGAGACAATGGTCACCAGACACGGTATCACAGCTGGGTCCGCTAGTGCTGTCATGGAGTTAGTGACCACTTCCACAGGGGAAAGAATGTGCTTCAAACTCTGTGCAATGTCCTGTGCCATGTTGGAGCCGGACTCCTCCATGTTCCTTGACAGTGACAACAGACTGTCTGACAGGCCTGTCAATGGACAAAGTCTCTCAGTGTACATGTCGATCAGCATTCTCCTGTATGCAGTTCCAGCAATGTTCACATCTGAGTCCTGTGTATTATAACTCGTTTGTGACCCTGCCCTCCGGTGAGCTGACACATGAACTATCCTTTCCCCCTGGCCTGGCTGCAGCTCACTCGTGCTCGGTGACTCACCAGGTGCAGATTCCGACGCTATACCAGCCTCTAAGGAACATACAGCGAAAGTATTTGATCTGGTGACTGTGAGTTTCAGACCAAGTGATTGGGCTTCACTATCAGTGTTGTGATGCTGATCTCTCTCTGTCTCTGTCACCTGGAGCTGCTGTGACTGGGAAGCCGGCAGTTTTGGGTTATCATTGGAAAGTATAAAATCAGAAGGAGAGGGTTGTGGTGAGGGATTGGGGATGGGATGGAAAGCAGGAGGTTCATGGTCCCATCATCTGCAGCTTGTACATCATCCCAGACAGCAGGATGAGGGGGAGGTGGGAGTTAAGAAGGAACATAAGGCAGCAACATAGCATCATCCTGAATGCTCTCGGTGATGCCGGATGCTACGGGATCTGTCTCAGCCGGTCCCATGATGTGGAGAATCATCTCCTCCCTCAGGCTCAGGGGATGAAGGTATGCCTCGTCTCCGCCGGCTCACTGCTGCTTCTTGTGATAATTAGCCACCTTGCCTGTAAGAGAGAGGACAGAATTTCAGTGATTGTGTTGCACTGTGTTTGGGTGATGTGCCTGCCATAGCTGAATAGCTGAAGGTATGTGGAGGCAGGGAGAGGTGGGTGTGAGGCTGGTATCAGTGGAAGGTGTGTGAGGGTGAGGTGGAGTATGTGAATGTTAGGTGTGAGTCCTGAGTGTTAGGGACTGCTGATGGGTGAGTGATGGGGGTGTGGTTCATTGAGCAGTGTGAGAGGTTGGTGGTGTTGAGGGGAGGAGATGCCATGTGGAGATGATTTCCCCGACATTGTCCACCAGTGTGAGCTCCTTAAACATCTTCTGCTCTTCTGCCAGGTCCTCGGGGCCAGACTTCTTGCACTGAACTCCCTGACCACCTGCTCCTATTCACTTCGAAGCGCGTAACTTGAGGGTCTGCACCCCACCCCATGGGAACATGGCCTCTCTGCTCCTGTCACCCTCCATGACTAAGGCCTCCAGCAACGCATCCGTGTGCCGCAGAGCACTCTCTCTGTCCCAGTATTCCATTTACCTTGTCTCCAATTGCAGCATTTCATAGTCAGCAGCAGCCTCCTGTGATTCAGTGCAGCTTTCCTTTAAGAGGAACAGACTGTCTTTAAGAGCTGAATCCTGGATGAAACACGAGCCAGCCTCACACAACCTTAGGCCCCAGCAGACAGACAGCACCGCGTCTCACACTAGGCGGTGCATAGAATTCGTGGAAATGAGAAGGCATCAGGAAGTTTGTGTGTCACCTGCCTCAACATGGATAGGCAAGGGCAGATCACGAATTACAATCCCTACACCGGAAAAGCGAAGCAAACCCGATTTTCTCGCTATATCTATCTTCCTTTCCCACTTACACATGTCCTCACTCGCTCCCTTCACTGTCTGTCTGTTTCTCATAGAATCAGAGACTGATTCAGTCCAAAAGGAGGCAATTCGGCCCATTGTTTCAGTGCTGTCTCTTGGAATGAGCTATTTAATGAGTTCCACCACACCCCACAACTTTCCGCAGTCTCCTTTTTTTTCCTATTCAAGTATTTGCTAAATTCCCTTTTGAAAGATATTATTGAATCTGATTCCACCATGTTTTCAGGCAGTGAGTTCCACATCCCAACAACTCGCTGTGTAAGAAAATTCCCCTCATTTCACCTCTGGTTCTTTGTCAATTACCTTCAATCTCTATCTTCTTAATTCTGAACTTTCTGACACTGGAAACCGTTTCACATTGATTACCCTATCAAAACCCTTCATGATTTTGAATTATATATTAAATCACCCCTTACCCTTCATTGCTCCAAAGAGAACAATCCCAGCTTTTCCAATCTCTCCACGTAACTGAATTCCCAGATCCCTGGTACCATTCTAGTAAATCACCACTGTATCTTCACTAAGTCCTTGACATCCTTACCAAAGTGTGGTGATCAGAATTGGACACAATTCTCCAGCTGGGACCTAACCAATGATGTACAAACATCAGCATTTCCTCCTAAGTTTTATTACTCTGTGCCTCTCTCTCTGACACCAAGGACACTACATGTTACCTTCAAAGATCTGTGTGTGTACACCTCAGGTCTCCCTAATCCTGCACCCACTTTATAATGGTACCATTTAGTTTATATTGTTTCTCCTCATACTTCCTACTCAAATGTCTTACTTCACACTTCACTGTATTAAATTACATTTGCCATGTTCCTGTCCATTTCACCAGTCAGTCTCTGTCCTCCTGAAGTCTGTTACTATCCTTCTCACTGTTTATTAACATTTCTGAGTTTCCTGCCATCTGAAAATATTTGACATTATCCTCTCTGTACACAATCCCATTGTATTAACATACAGCAACTGTGATCCCAACAGTGACCCTCGGGATAATAAAAGCAAAATACTGAGGATGATGGAAATCTGAAATAAGTGCAAGGAATGCTGGAAATACACAGCAGGTCTGAGAGCATCTGTGGAGAGAGATGTAGAGTTAATGTTTCAGGTCAGTGACCCTTCTTCAGAACAGGGAAACACCACTGTGCACTTCCCTCCAGACTGAACAATGAACATTCTCCACTGCTCTCTGCTTTCTGCTTCGCATCTCGATCAGATCTGCTTTTACATTTCCCTGCTCTAAGTTGAACCATCCCAGCTACATAACTGTAATCCCTCATCCCTGGAAAAATTCCGGTAAAACTCTTTTATCCCCTCTCCAATGGGCTCATGTCCTTCTTAAAATGTGGTTCCCTGTATTGGACACAATACTCCAGGTGGAGCCGATCAAGTCATTTCTATAGGTGTACCATAACATCCTGACTATTCGACTCTGTGTCTCTATTAATAAAACCTAGGAATCTATTTTCTTTGTTAACTGTTTGTTAACCTGTCCAGCTCACTTCAAAGATTGCACACAAACACCCCAGGTCTCTCTGTTATTTTCACCACCATTAAAGTTGCGTCATTGAGCTTGTATTATCTCTCCTCATTCCTCCACCCGCAGTTCGCTAGCACCTTCTCAAAGGCTATTTGAGGTGGGTGATAACTGCTGGCCCAGCCAGCGACACCCACAACCCATGAATAAATAATATTATAAAATCTTTCCACAATGTATCACTTCACACATCTGCCAGGCCAATTAAATATAAGGGTAACTAAAGCTGGTGTTTTCAAACCCCACATCAAACATTTCCTAGCTGCAGACTCCATCCCTCTCCTTGGCAACTGTCTGAGACTAAAGCAAAGTGTTTACAACCTGGTGTCATAGTTACTCCTGCGATGAGCTTTCTACCAAATATTCACGCTATCAATAAAACTGCCTATTTCCACCCCCTTAACAGAGGACGACTTCATCCCTGTCTCAGCTCCTCTGCTGATGAAACGCTCCCCCTTGCCTGTGTTACCTGTAGACTTCACTATTCCAACACACTCCTGGCTGGTCTCCCACATTCTACCCGCCATAAACTTGAGGTGATGAAAAACACTGCTGCCCATGTCCTAACTCACACCAAGTCCTGTTCACCCATCACCCCTGAACTCACTGACCGGCATTGGATCCTGGTCAGCAACACCTCAATTATAAAACTCTCAGCCTTCTTTTCAAATGCCTCAACAGAGTGTCTTACTAGGCTCTGACAGAGGGCAGTTAAAAGTCAATAAAATTCTGTGAGTCTGGAGTCACATGTAGGGTAGACAAGGAAAGGACGGCAGATTTCTTTCCCTAAAGGACATTAGTGAATCAGACGGTGTTTAACAAAAAACGATGATAGTTTCATGGCTCCATGACTGAGACTAGCTTTCTATTCCAGATTTTAACACACTCCTGGCTTGTCTCACACATTCTACTCTCTGTAAACTTGAGGTCATCCAAACTCTGCTGCTCTTGTGTAAACTCACACCAAGTCCCGTTCCCTGATCACTGACATACATCGGCTGCCAGGTCAGCAATGTCTTGATTTTAAAATTCTCAACCGTGTTTGCAACTCCCTCGATGTCCTCATCCCACCTTATCGATGTAATATTCACCAGCCCCACAACCCTCCAAGACATCTGCACTCCTCCAATCCTGGTCTCTTGTGTATGCTTGATTTTCATCATTGCTCCACTGCCAGCCAAGTCTTCAGCTGCCTAGACCCAAAGCTCTGGAATACCCTAACTACACCACTTTTTTTTATTCGTGTGTGGGATATGCGCATCGCTGGCAAGGCCAACATTTGTTCCCATCCCTAATTGCCCTTGACAAATGAGTGACTTGCCAGGACATTTCACAAGGCAGTTAAGAGTTAACCACATTGTTGAGGATCTGGAGTCACATGGAGGCCAGATCAGGTAAGGACAGCAGATTTCCTTCCCGAAAGGACATTAGTAAATCAGATCGGTTTTTACAACAATCGTTGATAGATTCATGGCACCATGACTGAGACTAAATTTCATTTCATTGATTGAATTTTAATTCCCACCAACTGCCATGTGGGAATTGAACCCATGGCATTAGCCTGAACCTCTGGTTTTCTAGTTCACTGACATTACCGCTATACCACTGTCACTGACGGGGGATCCTGTCGGATGGTTCCCTGAGCAGACCGTCAAAGTCATTTGGTGGAATGCCTCATCACCAGAACTTTCAAGCAAGCACCAAGATGTAGCTTGGCTGGTGGTGAGTAGGGCCCTCCCCGTCAGATCCTTCCTGCACGCCCGAAGTCTCGTCCCCTCCGCGCAATTCCCCCCGCGGTAGCTGTGGTGGGGAAGAGATGATTGCCCACCTCCTCCTGGAATGTGTCTTTGCAAAGCAGGTGTGGAAGAGATGAAGTGGTTTTTGTTGAGGTTCATCCCTAGCAGCTCCGTAACACAGGAGTCTGAGCTCTGCGGGCTGTTCCCAGGGACGCACACCGAGCCAAACATCAACTGCTGCTGGAGGACTATCAATTCGGTGAAAGACGCCCTTTGGTCTGCCCGAAACCTGCTGGTCTTGCAGCGCAAAGAGTTGTCCACGACCGAATGTTGCAGACTGGTACATTCCAAGGTCCAGCACTACGTGCTGAGGGACGCATTAAAGCTTGGGGCAGCTGCAGCAAAGGCTCAATGGTGAAAGACCACAGTGTAAGGTCCCCCCACCAAGCTGAACTGAGGGGCTGGCTCCATGGAAAACCCCTCGAACTGTTTTGGGAAATTTCCGTTTGCTGTAAAATGTAAATGGCATGAAAAATGAAATGGAAGGGTTGTGAGGCAACTCACTCCTGTATTGAAGGAAACTGACCTCCTTTGCACTATTTGTAATTTTTGACTTGGTGCTGTTTAGAACTGTTTTGTCATGTAATTCTTTACAGATTTTTATGAATAAAGTATATTTTGGAAATTAAAAAAAAGTTCAGGGAAGCCAGGGTCCACCATAAACTGAGCATGTGGGAGCAACAATCTCTCCATTGTGGGTAAGAACCTGGTCATCAGGTGCGAGGTGCTCAAGTTGTTGCTGTACGTGGCGCAAGTTGCCCATTCTCCACTCCTGCGCTGTGGTGGTCACCCGAGCCATTTTCCGCTTTATCTGGAGGTCTAAAATGGACCAGGTCCGGAGGGACACGATGTTCTAACCTCTGGATAAGGGTGGGAAGAATGTACCCAACATCGCCCTCATCCTGATGACCACCTTCTTGTGCGGCTGCATCAAGCTGTGTGTAGACCCCCAGTATGCAAACTCCAAGTGTCACTACGTGCTGAGGTTCTATCTGTCCCCGTTGTTGTGAAGGATGGGTCTGGTCACATTGCCGCGGAACGCTCCATCCAGTTGGACCATGTCGTACCAACTATCCTATGTGGGAATGTTTCTGCGGGAAAACACCTTTGACCACCAATCCATCAGGCAGTGGTCTGCACAGAATGTCCTCAAGGCCCTATGGGAAAAGGAGATGGTGGATCCGGTCGGATGGTCCCCCAAGCAGACCGTCAAAGTCATTTGGCGGAATGCCTCATCACCAGAACTATCAAACAAGCACCAGGATGTAGCTTGGCTGCTGGTGAGAAGGGCCCTCCCCGTCAGATCCCTCTTGCACACCCGGAGTCTATCCCCCTCCACACGCTGCCCTTGAGGTGGCTGCAGTGGGGAAGAGACTACTTCTGGAATGTGTCTTTGCAAAGCATGTGTGGAAAAGCATTTGTCGAGGTTCATCCCAAGCAGCTCTGTAACACGGGAGTCTGTGCTCTGTGGGCTGATCCCAGGGACACACACTGAGATAAACATCAACTGCTGCTGAAGGACTATCAATTTGGTGAAAGACGCTCTTTGGTCTGTACGAAACTTGCTGGTCTTCCAGCGCAAAGAGTTGTCCACCACCGAGTGTTGCAAACTGGCACATTCCAAGGTCCAGGACTACAGGCTGAGGGATGCACTCAAGCTTGGGGCTGCCGTCACAAAGGCTCAATGGGGAAAGACCACAGTGTAAATTCCTCCCACCATAGTGAACTGAGGGGCTGGACCCATGGGAAACCCCTCGGGCTGTATACACCAAATGTGGGTTTGCTGTAAAATGTACACGACATGAAAAAAGGAATGGAAGGGTTGTGTGGCAACTCACTCCTGCTTCGAAGAAAACTGATTTCTTTTACACCTATTTTTTAGAATTAGATTTAGAACATTACAGCACAATACAGGCCCTTCGGCCCTCGATGTTGCGCCGACCTGTGAAACCATCTGACCTACACTATTCCATTTTCATCCATATGTCTATCCAATGACCACTTAAATGCCCTTAAAGTTGGCGAGTCTACTACTGTTGCAGGCAGGGCGTTCCACGCCCCTACTACTCTCTGAGTAAAGAAACTACCTCTAACATCTGTCCTATATCTATCACCCCTCAACTTAAAGCTATGTCCCCTCGTGTTTGCCATCACCATCCGAGGAAAAAGACTCTCACTATCCACCCTATCTAACCCTCTGATTATCTTATATGTCTCTATTAAGTCACCTCTCCTCCTCCTTCTCTCCAACGAAAACAACCTCAAGTCCCTCAGCCTTTCCTCATAAGACCTTCCCTCCATACCAGGCAACATCCTAGTAAATCTCCTCTGCACCCTTTCCAAAGCTTCCACATCCTTCCTATAATGTGGTGACCAGAACTGCACGCAATACTCCAGGTGCGGTCTCACCAGAGTTTTGTACAGCTGCAGCATGACCTCGTGGCTCCGAAACCCGATCCCCCGACTAATAAAAGCTAACACACCATATGCCTTCTTAACAGCCCTATTAACCTGGGTAGCAATTTTCAGGGATTTATGTACCTGGACACCAAGATCTCTCTGTTCATCTACACTACCAAGAATCTTCCCATTAGCCCAGTACTCTGCATTCCTGTTACTCCTTCCAAAGTGAATCACCTCACACTTTTCCACATTAAACTCCATTTGCCATCTCTCAGCCCAGCTCTGCAGCCTATCTATGTCCCTCTGTACCCTACAACATCCTTCGGCACTATCCACAACTCCACCAACCTTCGTGTCACTCGCAAATTTACTAACCCACCCTTCTACACCCTCTTCCAGGTCATTTATAAAAATGACAAACAGCAGTGGCCCCAAAACAGATCCTTGCGGTACACCACTAGTAACTGAACTCCAGGATGAACATTTGCCATCAACCACCACCCTCTGTCTTCTTTCAGCTAGCCAATTTCTGATCCAAAGCTCTAAATCACCTTCAACCCCATACTTCCGTATTTTCTGCAATAGCCTACCGTGGGGAACCTTATCAAACGCCTTACTGAAATCCATATACACCACATCCACTGCTTTACCCTCATCCACCTGTTTGGTCACCTTCTCGAAAAACTCAATAAGGTTTGTGAGGCACGACCTAACCTTCACAAAACCGTGCTGACTATCGCTAATGAACTTATTCTTTTCAAGATGATTCTAAATCCTGTCTCTTATAATCTTTTCCAACATTTTACCCACAACCGAAGTAAGGCTCACAGGTCTATAATTACCAGGGCTGTCTCTACTCCCCTTCTTGAACAAGGGGACAACATTTGCTATCCTCCAGTCTTCCAGCACGATTCCTGTCGACAATGACGACATAAAGATCAAGGACAAAGGCTCTGAAATCTTCTCCCAAGCTTCCCAGAGAATCCTCGGATAAATCCCATCTGGCCCAGGGGACTTATCTATTATCACACTTTCCAAAATTCCAAAATAACACCTCCTCCTTGTGAACCTCAATCCCATCTAGCCTAGTCGTCTGAATCTCAGTATTCTCCTCGACAACATTTTCTTTCTCTACTGTAAATACTGACGAAAAATATTCATTTAACGCTTCCCCTATCTCCTCTGATTCCACACACAACTTCCCACTACTATCTTTGATTGTCCCTAATCTGGGGCGGAACAGTGGCGCAGTGGTTAGCATGCAGTCTCACAGCTCCAGCGAACCGGGTTCAATTCGGGGTACTGCCTGTGTGGAGTTTACAAGTTCTCCCTGTGTCTGTGTGGGTTTCCTCCGGGTGCTCTGGTTTCCTCCCACATGCCAAAGACTTGCAGGTTGACAGGTAAATTGGCCATTCGAAATTGCCCCTAGTATCGGTAGGTGGTAGGGAAAATATAGGGACAGGTGGGGATGTGGTAGGAATATGGGATTATTGTAGGATTAGTATAAATGGGCGGTTGATGGTCGGCACAGACTCGGTGGGCTGAAGGGCCTGTTTCAGTGCTGTATCTCTAAACTAACTCTAGTCATTCTTTTATTCCTGATATACCTATAGAAAGCCTTAGGGTTTTCCTTGATCCTATCCACCAATGACTTCTCGTGTCCTCTCCTTGCTCTTCTTAGCTCTCCCTTTAGATCCTTCCTGGCTAGCTTGTAACTCTCAAGCGCCCTAACTGAGCCTTCACGTCTCATCCTAACATAAGCCTTCTTCTTCCTTTTGACAAGCGCTTCAACTTCTTTAGTAAACCACGGCTCCCTCGCTCGACAACTTCCTCCTTCCCTGACAGGTACATACTTATCAAGAACACGCAGTAGCTGCTCCTTGAATAAGCTCCACATTTCGATTGTTCCCATCCCCTGCAGTTTCCTTCCCCATCCTACGCATCCTAAATCTTGCCTAATCGCATCATAATTTCCTTTCCCCCAGCTATAATTCTTGCCCTGCGGTATATACCTGTCCCTGCCCATCGCGAAGGTAAACCTAACCGAATTGTGATCACTATCACCAAAGTGCTCACCTACATCTAAATCTAACACCTGGCCGGGTTCATTACCCAGTACCAAATCCAATGTGGCATCGCCCCTGGTTGGCCTGTCTATATACTGTGTCAGAAAACCCTCCTGCACACACTGGACAAAAACTGACCCATCTAAAGTACTCGAACTATAGTATTTCCAGTCAATATTTGGAAAGTTAAAGTCCCCCATAACAACTACCCTGTTACTCTCGCCCCTGTCGAGAATCATCTTTGCTCTCCTTTCCTCTACATCTCTGGAATGTCAACTTGGTGCTGTTTTGAACTGTTTTGTCATGCATTTTTTTAAACAGATTTTTATGAATAAAGCATATTTTTGGGGGAGAAAAAGTTCAGAAAATGTTCACTAGGCTGATTCCTCGGATGAGGGGTTTGTCTTATGAGGAAAGGTTGAGCAGGTTGGGCCTGTACTCATTGGAGTTTAGAAGAATGAGAGGTGATCTTATTGAAACATATCAGATCCTGAGGGGGCTCGACAGGCTAGATGCTGAGAGGATGTTTCCTCTCATGGGGGAATGTAGAAATAGGGCACACAGTTTCAAATTAAGGTGATTCCAATTGAAGATGGTGATGAGGAGGAATTTCTTCTCTCAGTAGGTCATTAGCATTTGGAATTCTCTTTCCCAGCGAGCAGTGGAGGCTGGGTCAATAAATATATTCAAGGCTGAGTTAGACAGATTTTTGATTGACAAGGGAGCCAAGGGTTATGAGGGGGCAGGAAAGTGAAGTGAAGACCACGATCAGATCAACCATGATTTTATTGAATGGCGGAGTAGGATCAAGGGGCTGAATGGCCTACTGCTGTTCCTACTTCTTATGTTCTTATACCTACACAGACAGTCCTTTTTCACAGCTACTCTAAAACGAATGATATTTTAATGACTCTTGCACACAATCCTCTCCGACTGAAACATACTTCATTCACCTGACTTCATTCTCCAAATCTAGATCCAGTACCATCTCCTTCCCCATTGGATGGAAATATACTGATTCAGAAAGTTCTCTTACACACATTCCAGGAATTCTTCTCCCTCTTTGCCCTTCACACAGTTATTTTCCCAGCCTGTATTCGGATAATTGAAATCCCCATTAGCATTACTCAGAGGTTCTTGCATCTTTCGACAATTTGCCTGCAAATTTGCTCCTCTATCCACTTCCTACTATTTAGTGGCCTGGATATACACTGAGCAGTGGAATAACTCCTCTGTTGATGCATTATTCCAAACAAATAGATTCTACCTTTCAACCCTCAAGTACATTTTCTCTTCCTAGTGCTGTAACAGTATCTTTGATCAATACAGCTGCACCCACACAATCCTCTGCCTATTTTTCTTCTCTATCTTTCTTGAATACATCGCAGTGAGGAATATTAAGTTCCCATTCCTCCCCTTGTTTGATCCATGTCTCCGTTATTGCCACTGGATCACAATCCCATGTGGCTACTTGTGCCTGCAGCTCACCAATCCTATTTACCATGCTGCAAGTATTTCCAAACATGCACTCTAAACCTATCTCAGTCTGCCTTGCATTTGTCTCTTGTTTGAGTCTTGTGTTTCTGAACTATTCTTTATTCTAATGCTGTTTGTTTCTCTCAGTCCTCGGTGCACCTTGTATCTATTCTCTAATGCTTCATCCTTGTGCCCCTCCCCCAGCCAAATTAGTATAAATCCTTTCACAAAGCATTAGTTAAAGTGACAGCGAGGTCATTTGTCCTGTCCATCTTGTGCAGGTCACATCAACACCAGAAGTGGTGACAATGTTCCTAGAAGCTGTAGCCCTGCCTCATCCACCATTTCTCCAGCCATGCATTAACCTGTATTTTCCTACTATTCCTATACTCACTAATACACATGGGAGTAATCCAAATATTATAACCTTTGTGGTCTTGCTCTTTAACTTCCTTCCCAGCTCCTAAAACTCTGATTGTAGGATCTCAACCCTTTTCATACCAATGTCATTGGTTCCAAAATAGACCACGACCTCTGACTGTTCTTCTTCCCCATTGAACATATTTTGAAGACTGAAAACTGGTTGCAGAATCTCACACTTGGTCCCACTGCCAAGCGGCCGGTGGGGGCGGTGGGGAGGTGAGGGTGAGGGGTCGGGGAGCGGCGGGCCTTTCCCGAAGTCGGGGGTCGCGGCGGGTCTCTTCCCGCGGAATTTTATGGCCCCCTCCTGCCGTGGCCCATGACATCGAGAGGCTGGTAAAATTCAGCCCGATATGTTCAGCTGCAATGGCGGTTCATGCTGCCCTCTTCTGGTCATTGGCTGACATACATGCAAAGTTTCTGTAAAATGAATGCAACGTGGATATATTGCCAGAACAGGGGAGGATCACCTTGAGATGTTTTTAGGAAGAAGCAGAGCAGTTGGACTAATTGGAGAACACAGCCAAAGATACAGCACTGGCATGATGGGCCAAATGGTCTTTGTTCACTATTCTATGACTCGATGAACATTTCCCATCCTAATTTCACATTTTCTACAACTGCAGCATTTGGCTTTGTAAAGGTCTGGTGTGTAGACTTTTCCCAGAGCTGCAAATAGTACCTTGTGACAATATAAACTGTCAGTGTGTGAATGTGGGTGTCACATTTATATACAAAATGAGTGCTGAAGTTATGATGGTATCAGTTGTAAATGTATTTTCATTATGTTTCTAATCTGTAATATGTTATACATATCTATGATTGAAACTGTGCTCCTGTAAATGGTGAGTTTTATTAATCATTCATTGGATGTGGACATCGTTTACAAGGCCAACATTTACTGCCCATCCTGACTTGCCCTTGAGATGCTGGTGCTGAACCGGCTTCCTGAACAGCTGCAGCCCGTGTGGATTTGCAGTTTTTCTTGTAGTTATTCATTTGAAACAGATGAACGGTATGCTCGGGCATTTCAGAGAGCAGTAAAGAGTTAACTACATTGCTGTGAGTTTGAAGTCACACATGGGCCAGACCAGGTGAGGAGAACAGATTTCCTGTCCTAAGAACATTAGTGAACCAATACTCCAGTTGTTTCATTGTCATCATTACTGATACAAGCTATTTATTGTTGATTTATTTCATTAACTGAACTTAAATGCTGCAACTGTGGTGATGGGATTTGAAATCACTGTCACCAGATTATTGATGGGATTTGAAATCACTGTCACCAGATTATTGATGGGATTTGAAATCACTGTCACCAGATTACTGGTGGGATTTGAAATCACTGTCACCAGATTATTGCTGGGATTTGAAATCACTGTCACCAGAGTACTGATGGGATTTGCAATCACTGTCAACAGATTATTGCTGGGATTTGAAATCACTGTCACCAGATTACTGATGGGATTTGAAATCACTGTCACCAGGTTATTGCTGGGATTTGAAATCACTGTCACCAGATTACTGATGGGATTTGAAATCACTGTCACCAGATTATTGCTGGGATTTGAAATCACTGTCACCAGATTACTGATGCGATTTGAAATCACTGTCACCAGATTATTGCTGGGATTTGAAATCGCTGTCACCAGATTACTGATGGGATTTGAAATCACTGTCACCAGATTACTGATGGGATTTGAAATCACTGTCACCAGGTTATTGCTGGGATTTGAAATCACTGTCACCAGATTAGCGATGGGATTTGAAATCACTGTCATCAGATTATTGCTGGGATTTGAAATCACTGTCACCAGATTATTAGTCCAGGCCTCTGGATTACTAGTGCAGTAAATATTACCACTATTTTACTGTAGCCGGGAGTGCATCAATGGGCTCATTATGAATAAATGTGGATGTCTGTGTGTGTGGTTTTGGAATATATTTGTGTGTATCTTTGTGTATAAATGTACTTAGGTGTTATTAATAAATAAAACAGAAATAAATAAACAGATAATTTTTTTTGAATAAGACAGTTCAACCTGAATAAATAATAGATTTGTGCAAATAAGCATGTAAGCAGTCTTTAACACAAGAAATCAAAAATGTTCGAGTTTAACATGGATGAAAGGAAGAGCAAATGTAACAGGGCTTTAAGGTGATAAACTCATAGAATCAGTGACTGGTTACAGCACAGAAGGAGGCCATTCAGCCTATCGTGTCAATGCTAGCTCTCTGCAACAGCAACTCACCCAGTCCCACTCCCCTGCCTTTTCTCCATTGCCCTGCAAGTTTTTCTCCTCAGATAATTATCCAATTCTCTTTTGAAGGCCTCGATTGAACCTGCCTCCGCCGCACTCTCAGGCAGTGCATTCCAGATCCTAACCACTCGCTGCTTAAAATAGTTTTTCCTCATGTTGCCATTGATTCTTTAGCCAATCATCTTAAATTGGTGTCCTCTGGTTGTAGATCCTTCCAGCAATGGGAACAGTTTCTCCCTATCTACTCTGTCCAGACACAAGAACACAAGAACATCAGTAGTATGAGAAATGGTCCATTTTCCTGCTGATTTTTCTATTGCCTCACCTCAATAACCACAATAACAATCATCTCCTTGGGTTTCTTGGTTTATTGAATGAATTTGCAGTCCTGACACAGTGTGAATCCACAGAAGTCATCGATAAGGTCCATCTACTGCCCCGTGACATGGTGTAGCTAGCTTTATTCTATCAATGAAAGTAATTCGCATTGGCATTATATACTATATTGCTTGCTTGCTAGCTAATGCATTTTGCTGCTCTCCATTGATGTTTGTATGCTGCATTATTTATAGGGAGAAAATATGTTTTAAATCAGACTGTGTTTTGAAGGCATCAGATTGGCTATACAATTTATATACAGATTAATTGCCCCCATGTCCATGGCTGAGTCAATAATTTTGTCAAATGTCCATGGTGCAACATCAACATGTCAGTGCCTATCCCTGCACAGATAAGAGGGGCTCCCTCTTCATTTAGGGCAGGGGGAGGAGGAATGGCTTTCCCAGAAGACATAAATCTCAAAGAACACATCCATTCAGAGTTTTGACTGAACTGAACTGCACAGAATGTTGTGAGATAACAATCCAGTTCCTTTTCCCACTCTCTTGGGGCTTGAGGAAAAATTGTTCTTTAAAACAAAGAAAGAAATGCACTGGACACATTCAACTGGAGAAACGGGATCAAAATTATTTGCCGCTGTTTGTTGTTCCACCTCCCCTAAAGGTTTAATGGGTGTATGTGGCGTGGCAATGGAATGATGGAAACTCAGAAACCCCAAGGTAGATTTGCCCAGATTTGTGCTGAGCTGACGTACCACATTTAGTCTCAGTGTCCTTAGTTTAAGAATGGGAAAACGTAGCCAGGATTCCTCCTCCTAATAGCAATTCAGTGACTTGATGTCAATTACACAGGTATGGACCTGAGGCAAGGGAGAGATTAAGCTCAACTTGTGATGTGCTCCACAGTCAAGTAGCCTGTCAACAATGGCTCTCTCAGCTCACACATGAAGAATGTTCTGGAAGGCTGACCGAACCCATGGATCATAATCCCGGTGAGGACTCAACAACCAGAGGAGGAGAAAAAGTAGAAAAAAAAACAATGATTGGATAAAATAATTGAAATGCTATTTGTAAAGTTATATATAATGCAATAGTTCATGCTGCAACAAAACAACATGATGTGGGTTTGAACCCGTAAGTGCCCAGCAGTAATATTCTCCATCTACAGACTAGGAGGCTCCTCAGTGAAAGTGAAATTGGAGTGTCAGCCTAGGACATGAAAGCTAGTGCCAGTTATTTTAGCAAACTAAGACACACAGGTTCAACTGGTAGAAAGCAAAATTAGGACTGATGTCAGGAAGTTCCGTACACAAATAGTGATCGCCATGTGGAAAAGACTTCCAGATAGGGCAGTGAAGATAAAAAAGCTTGTCAACACTGAAGAAACAGTTGGAGAGTGTGGGAGTGAGGGATGCAGTTCTTTCTGCATCAATGAGCTTGAATAGGCCAGATGGCATTCCTCAGAATCCCAATGTTTATAACCTGTAAAGCTAAATTGCTATATGTCTGGGGATAGGTTATCTGTTTGCTTCGAAGTCTGAGTGAAGTGTCTCGCATGGGCAAAACAACCAATGGAAAAGAGATAACTCACCTACATGAGACTCCCTCTCATGCAGTGACAGGGTTATGTTAAGCATGGTGAGGACACAGAACTGCGAGCTCAAGGTACAGCTAACAGATCTTCAAAATAGATTTGTCAAACCTGTATGTATTTTACATCACCTCTTTGTAAAACCCTAGATCTTATTCACAAATGTGTTTCTGAATCTATTTCACTAATCCTCACATCAACTGGATCCATTATTAAGTCTTTGTGGTCAAAATCCTGAAGTTCCCTCTTACATTTTGGGTGTATTTAAACTACATTTTCGATCAGTGTGAAGGGGTTTCAACTTTGCACTGACACTTTTATTATGTTCATTCAGAGGTAATGTAATATCCATCTTCGAAAAGGGTGACAGAACTAAGCCGAATAATTGCAGCCCAGTTAATTTAACATCGATGTTAGTTGAGTGAGTATGTTCAAGACTGAGATTGGTAGAGTGTTGGACACGAATGGAAACAAGGGAAATGGGGATAGGGTGGGAAATGGATTGAGGTAGAAGATCAACCATGATCTTATTGGATGGTGGAGAGGCTCGAGGGGCCGTACAATCTACACCCGCTCCTATTTCTTATTTTCTAGGTCAATGTTTAGAATCTTTAAAGATAAAATTACTCAATATCCAAGTGAGAAAATTATTAGAAGTAGAAACACTGGTTTCATAAAGGGAAATCGTGCTCGACAAAACCCAATAGAGTTCTTTTGAAGTGACAGATAATGGTGGCCGTGTGTACAGGGACATTCGGAATGCCTTGGAAAAGTTAGTAGAGAGGAGACCATTGGAGAAGATTAACACTTTTGGAATTAGGGGAATGGGATGAAATGGGATTAAAAACTGGTTCTGAGGGAGGGGAGAGTAGGAGTTAAGGGCAGTTTCTCCGAGGGGATGAAAGTGGGTAGCAGTGCCCCACACGGTTCTGTTCTAGTGCTGCTAATTTGTAGTGTGTAAGGTCACTTGTGCACTTGGCGAGGAGTGAATTATGGTGCAGGGCATGGGGAAGATGCAAAAAGACCATCTTTAAGAAAAGGAGTCTGGCCTCAATGGTCCGGGTGGAAACACTTGTGACACCATGCAGTCACAGTGACTCCCTCGTATGCATGGGTTTGGCCTGTGTTGACAGCCCGAGCAATAAGGGAATAATTTTTTTCAACAGAATGTAACATTTGTTTCGCTTTCGGTTGAGTTGAAGAATGACGGTTTTTATAATATTGAGAAACCGGTTCTTGCAAACTGCTTGTTTCTCTTATGGAGTTTGTTGAACCCAGACTGAGCCACAACACTTCAATAACCTGAAACATTCTCAGCACAGTAACTTTTTATTCATGTGATTGTGTTTTTTACTCCCCAGATCTAGAAGACAGCAGCTTGACAGATGATATTGAGTCTGCAAGCACTTCACTGAGCTGCTGTGCTTCCAGCAGAGGCTCTGCAGCAAAAGCAGGCTTGTCTTCCGAAGACTGCACTACTAAACAGACCATACAACTTACCGAAGAAATCCAGAACCCACAGGTCAAACAAAACTCATCCCTGACCTTTTGTAAATGTGTTCCCTTTCTCTACAAGCATGAAAAAACATGAGATAATCAAGATTAGAGCCGTCTGACAATCTGATCCATTCAAGCACAGGGAATATAATTTTTTGGAGGTGTGGGAGATGGTTGTAAATAGTTAAGGATCTAAAGGCTAAGTGTGTTGATGAGCAACATTGTGGTAGAACGCGAGGAATTTTGAGGCCAGAGAAACCGTGGTTCTACAAAACACCAGCATTAATCTTGCATGACATCTAATAATGCCTCATCAAAAAGATGACTATAATTCATAACCGAGTTCCTTTAACTTCTGTAAACAGCTGCTTTGAAACCGTTTACAAACATAATCACATATATTGTAGATTTTTAAAAACCCAGTGTAATAAGTTCCTCTCCTTCCCAGAGATTTAAGTTATTATAATTCTCAAATGACATTAATAGGATTGTCCCAATCAGGAGCCATTTGACCTGTCTGCTTTTGTAGACTAATTACACTCTATCCTCAAGGCTCAATGGGAACTCAGTGCATTTGTGTAAAAACCAGACAGGGAATTGTGAAAATATACTAAATCTGTGTTTTTTAAGCTGCTGAAAACAAATTGCACGTTTTAATTTAGAAACACAGTTTCTCGAGTTCCCCAATGGTCTAGTGGTAAAGGCACTGCTGTTCACCTGACATTCAACCATATGAACCAGAGGATCTCAGGTTTGATTCCCACTCTTGGCTGAGTTAGCTAATTTCAACGAGAGACACTGTCGGGGCTGCTGCAGTTACCTCAGTCACCACTTGAACCATGTAGGTTTGGTGCTCCGAAGTCGGAGATGATAAAGGGGGTGAGAAAGGGAACGGTGGCCTCATTCCCTGTCTCTGTTCAAGTTTTGGAGCTGGGGGATCCTCCAAACACCACCAGGTTTCATCAATTTCTGTCTCCGCTGGGCAAGCTAATATTGTCACTTGCTGTCCTTCCATCCTCTTCGCAACCACTCACAATCACTCTGGTGAGCAGATTGTTGAGGTATTTGCTGTTTGCTTCTCTCATTGCAGTGTGTCAGGGGCCTGGAGAACATGACCTTTGGAGATGCTGGATGGTTTTGGAGGGTGCTGGACTCAATCATTATCCTGTTGAGGAATAAGCAGAACAAAGAGATGCTAACGCTTGAGGTGCTGTCATACCTGTCGAAGAACATGATTCAGTTGAGAGCAAACACTAATCCACCCTTTGTCGATACAATCCTCAGCAGAATTCAGTCACTCTTTGAGGGAAGGTGTGAGAAAGTACTGGTGGAAATGTTCCAATGTGTTGGGAAACTTGACCAAGTGGAATCTGAGGGTGAAGATCTTTCTTCTACCAACAGGTCCATTCCAAACTGGTTCACTTATTGTTGCACTTGGATGGAAAGAGTGAGGAGATCATCAGATCTTGTAGGTCAACACTGTGGATGATCTTGCCACTTACTGGATCTGCTGAGGCTTCCTCATTGATATCTAGAGGAGCCCAATGGGAGTTACATGGACTTCCTCAGATACCTATCACAGCAGTTAGTTTAAGATGCTTCGAAACCTGTGGAGCTTTTATCAGTTCTCCAAGGAAGACAGTCACAGTGACTGCCTGACAGTGTTGGATCTTAAGGATGTGAGAAGCCAGCTGCTCCACAATACCAGGCAGACTGGGACCAGCATATTCCACCATTGCTCTGGCAGCAGAACAACCCCCTTGTTGAATTTGCAGAGGTTCATCATCTGTTCCCATCCTCAATTTCTTTCCATGTATTCAGCTCCGTCTCTATAATTGTCTGATTCAAAGCGATCTTTAGTGTCTCCACACTATTGACACACAAATCCCTACTTATAGATGTTTGAAATTTAGCTGTGAATTCTCTCTGCTGTGATTCACTCTCAGAAACAAAACCATTGATCAGAGAAAGATCAATTCCTATACCATGGATTGTGAGTTATTCTTCAATAATGAGCAGGAGCAGCTCCGAGAACACGCAGTGACCTTTTCAACTTTACTCCTGCAGCAGCTGGAACGTGTCTGACCCGCCCAGTGGGTTACCTGGTGGACGAGCTGTGTAATGAACTGCTGCTGTCCCCCACCAGAATGAAACCTAGAGACACAGACCCCGATCCTCCTCCACCTCCTCTTCTTCAGAACAACAAACTGATCATTCTTTCAACATGACCTACACATTTGTAAATGTATGTATTGTAATTAAATAAATATTCTGTTGTGTTATTGTAACTATTGGTGAATCTTCAAACCCATTCAGGGAGGCAGTATTCCTGACACAGAGCAGCAGTGAGCAGGAGGAACTGGGGATAACATTGAGGAGAAATCTGTCTCTCCCCCGGGGGTGACAGAAGCAGGAGGTCTCAGCTGAGGATTCCAAGAGCAAGATCTCCGAGGCCTCGGCTGGTAAAGATCAATGATTGATGAGCATTGGTCTCACACACCGGCTGTGGAGACAGTCTCTTCTCTCCTGGTGCAGATGACGGGACAATTGGAGGAGTCCAGAACTCACACCGACAACACAATGAGGGAGGCAACACATGAAGTGAGGAAGACCCTGGGCACTGGCCGTCCGGGAGATCAATGTAGCTGCCAACCAGACATTAGGAGGAGGGTAGAAGAGCTCTGGTCACTTCTACAGTGACAACAGTTACTGCTTCCATAGCTGGCATTCTGACAACGTAGCCTTGACTGCTCAGAAACTGCAGTTTCATCATCATTGCCATAACTCCTGGTAAATCCCTGATCCAGAATTAGCCCACTGTGTGTTCACATTTAGCCATTTCTCCCCCGTCGCCCCAGCCATTTGATTCTGGTGGGTGCACTGTCACAAAATGATCAGAGTTACAGAGGCTCAGAGAGGGAAATCATGGCAGAAATCCCAGTGGTCACTTCTGGTGTGGAGTTTTGCTGAGGGGCCGTGTCCCACTTCACTTGCCAGACCAGCTCCCAGAAGTGAGTGGTTTTCAGAAGGAAATTCCAGCTGGTGATTTTGGGATACGGGTGCTGTGATAATAAGACTCGCCTGTTTGAAATCTGGTTTTCACACAACATTCTGATGACCATAATTTGAAATTGCCTGGAGGCATGAAAACAGAAAGCTGCAGTTCATCACTCGAGTGCTGATTCGAAGCAATGTTCTTGGTGCAGTTTTAGTGGGTTCCACACACACATTTCCACTGAAGGTGTGAAGTGTGCTGTCTGACACACAGCAGCATGTTTCAGGATCACTCAGGGACTGAGGGAACGAAGGCACAGGTTCACAGATACAGTACTGGAGGTCTTGATGGAGGAGGTCCAAAGGAGGAGGAATGTCTGTACTTACAGAGGAGAAGGAGTCCACCTCCCTCTCCTGTCTCTCCTGTCCTTCTCTCCTGCCGCGGCTTGTGCTGCTCAGCCTGGCCTCGTGTCCTCCTCCCATTCCTCCCGCAGACCGAGCAAGATGTCAATGACCAAACGCTCCCTTTCTCCTGCTGATTCCTATAAAGTTTCCAATAAGGTGGAGTAACACAGCACTTACTCTTTATAGGTGAAATCCTCAGAGTATTTCCCGAGAAAATGCTGACAGAGTGTTGGTGAAGTCTTGACAAAGTTTCCCAGAAAGTCTCCCAACGTGTTTCAAATGTCCTCTTCAAACCTCCAGCAGTATGTGAACAGTAAAAGGTGATTAATCTTTAAATAGCACTTGAAACCCTCAGCGATGACTTGTTTACTCCTGTCACTGTCAGGAGACGGTGTGAGTTCAAGAGCCAGCCACCAAAATGCTGAACTGAGCAAGATGTCGATGACTAAACACTCCCTTTGTCCTGGTGACTCTGATAGGGAGGGGTCGACCCAACTCACAATCTCACTGATTTCACACAAATCATAAACTGCAGGACTGTCTGTGAAATTAACCTCCAACGTAGCATTCAAAATAAAATATGAATTCATAATTTAATAGTTTGTTTTAAAACTCCTCTGTGGTCACTGTGAAACAAAACCACTTCACTTCCTTCATGTGATGATGTGATCTTCCAAAAGGAAATTGAAACAGTCCTCGTTCAGGAGTGAGAATTCTTCTGGTCACTGGCTGCAGAGTTAAAGGTGCCAACAATAGCTTCCTCTCTTGCGGATTTCCACTGTAATCACAGTTTCATACAACAAGGAAAGTGTTTACCAGCATATATCAGCAGTATGGAATTCTGTGGTGGATACAGGAAAGGGAGGTGGGAACAGGACAGGTACATGGGATTAGGACGACTGCTCATGTGGAGGATGATCACCAGTAATCTATCAGAGATCAGATTACACCAGAGAGACTCCAAAAGAGAAACTGGTGTTGAATTTGTGAGCATTGCTTTGTGGAATGCTTTAGTATTTGATGAGAATGTTGAACCAGTGAAATTTTGCAGCTGTGGGATGACAGTTACCTGAATAGATATTATAATATTTATTGCAACATTAAGGTACCATGTGTACTGAGTGTAACAACGTTAGCAGCATCCAATCATACAGCTGTGAAATATTTGCAAATGTTGCTATTTATGTCGTGAGACAAATTGAAAAGTGTTTAATTTCTCTGCGATTTAAGTAGACATCTAGTCACAGGACCCAGAACCCTGAAGTGGAAGAAAATCATTCTCGTTCTCGAGGGACTGCCTAAGAAGAAGAAGAAGAAGAAGAAGAATGGAATAAAGTAACACCCTGACAATTCATTAATTGTCTGTATGGAACCTTGCAGAATTTGGAAGACAGGCAGAAAAGTCAAAGTCACTGTCCTGGTCCCAAGTCCTCCACTCTTCCAATATTACATATTTACATCTCTATAAAGGAGATGGCTTTTTGGTAAAGGAGCAGAATTCCTGCTGCGTATTTGTGTGAGGTCCTGGGTTCAAATCATACATAAGCCCTCATTTCGCCAGTAACATTAGAACTTGTAAGTGAAGTATTTAATACTTTTTCCCATGCGAATTGTGAAATTTACAATAGTCTGCTACAAAAGAGGTTGAACCTCTGTTGAAAAAGGGAGCGAAGGAAAGACCGAGTAATTACAGGCCAGTCAGACTAACCTCAGTCATGGCCCAATAACTGGAACCTATTCTGAGAGACAGAATAAACTGTCAGTTCGAAAAGCACAGGTTAATCAAGGATAGTCAGCATGGATTTTTAAGCGAAGATCTTGTTTGACCAACTTGATGGAATTTTTTGAAGAAGTAACAAGGAAGATAAATGAGGGTAGTGCAGCTGACGTGTCCTACATGGATGTTAGCAAGGCATTTGGCAAGGTCCCACATGGCAGACTGGTTAAAAAAATAAAAACCCATGGGATCCAGGGAAATGCAGTAAGGTGGATACAAAATTAGCTCAGTGGCAGGAAACAAAGGGTAATTGTTGGCGGGTGTTTTAGCGACTGGAGGGCTGTTTCCAGTGGTGTTCTGCAGGGCTCAGTACCAGGTCCCCTGCTTTTTGTGGTACATATTAGCGATTTGGAAGTCAATGTAGGGGGCATGATCAAGACCTTTGCAGACGACACAAAGATTGGCCATGAGGTAGATAATGAGGAGGATAGCTGTAGGCTGCAGGAAGATATTGATGGTTTGGTCAGGTGGGCAGAAAAGTGGCAAATTGAATTCAACCTGGAGAAGTGTGAGGTGATGCATTTGGGGAGGTCAAACAAGGCAACAGAATACACGATGCTGAGAAGTATAGAGGAAGTGAGAGACCTTGGATTGAATGTCCACAGATCCCTGAAGATGGCAGGACAGGTCGATAAGGTGGTTAAGAAGGCAGATGGAATCCTTTCCTTTGTTAGCCGAGGTATAGAATACAAGAGCAGCGAGCTTATGCTGCAACTGTATAACTCATTGGTTAGGCTACAACTTGAGTTCTGTGTGCAGTTCTGGACACCTCATTACAGAAAGGATGCAATTGCACTAGAGAAGGTACAGAGGAGATTTACAAGGATGTTGCCAGGACTGGAAAAATGCAGCTATGAGGAAAGACTGGATAGGCTGGGGCTGTTCTCCTTGGAACAGAGAAGGCTGAGAGGAGATCTGATTGAAATGTACAAAATTTTGAGCGGTCTAAATAGAGTGGAAGTGCAAGGTCTATTCACCTGAGCAGAGAGGTCAGTGACGAGGAGGCATAGATTTAAAGTGAATGGTAGAAAAATTAGAGGGGAGACGAGGAAAAACCTTTTCACCTAGAGGATGGTGTGGGTGTGGAACTCACTGCCTGAAAGGGTGGTTGAGACAGAAACCCTCAACTCATCCAAAAGGAGTCTGGATAATCACCTCAAGTGCCGTAATCTGCAGGGCTACGGACCAAATGCTGGAAGGTGGGATTAGAAAAGGTGGATCGTTTTTCAGCCGCCACAGACATGATGGGCCTAGTGGCCACTTTCTGTGCGCTACACTTTCTATGATTCTGTGATTCTTAACTCTCTCCAGCATCTTGCTTATTGATTTTCTTGTTTTTCTTGTTTTTCACTTTGTCGATGCCTTTGAATAATTGTGGATCCTTCTTCAGGGTGTCTTCTTTCACCAGGTAGTTCTGACCTCTGATGATGTTGATCGTAATCAGCTTCAATTCGCTGATAGTTCTGGAACTGAGCAGATTTCCTTTGCTTGAGTCTACAACATGGAACTCAGTCTGACATGTGGACCCATGGGAGGATTTGAATGCCACCCCTGCGTTGGAGTTGCATCCATCCAATAAGAGACCGAGTAGAAGTGACAGTTCTGTCAGTCGAACATGAGACTTTTAATGGCAGGGTTGTGAGTTTGAGTGCCATTCTGTTTTTCCCTTTTTTAAGGCTTCATGAGCAGAGAGTACAGGGAGTGTTTGAAAATGAGCAAGTCTCGCTTTGATTCAGGACTCTTACCTCTCAGCAGCATCTCACTATGAAAGATTGAATTTTATCTCATTTCATTCTCAGCTCGGGGTCTGTGCGGCTCAGTGGCACTTCTGGCTGTCTCCCGCTTCACAATCCATCAGTACTGAGAAAGCAATGGGGAATATTACTCACATGTTGTGTTCTTTAATTTTTTGGAAAACTTGAATGAATGTATTTTCTTCCAAAACAAGGACAGCAAGGTGCTGTTAATGTAGAATAATGTAAAATAGCTCAGTTGGGAGAGCGTTAGACTGAAGATCTAAAGGTCCCTGACTTAATCCCGGGTTTCAGCAATTTTGCTTCCTTATGCGTCCCTTGCCTTGGTTCTGATTTTCCAGTTGCACAATTTACTTTGAAATTATTTACCAAGCACCAGTGGATTGAATTTGAGAAACAACACAGAGTCATTTACAGCACAGAAGGTGGTTGTTTGGCCTATCACGTCCATGCTGGCTCTCCCCGGAGCAATAGAGTCAGTCCCACTCACCAGCTCGATCCCTTTCCTCCTGCAAGTTTCTTTCCTTCAAGTATCCATCTAATTTCCTTTTCAAATCATTGATTGTCTCTGCTTCCACCACACTCGTGGGCCAAGTCATTACCACCCACAGCATAAAAAAGTTCCACCTCATCAAGGATGGGAAATACTTACATCTTCTATATTTCGCTTATTCTCTATTTCTATGAGAATAGACTGGCAGTCAACATGAAAGGGAGCCCAAAAATCTTCGAGCAGCATGTAAATGATAAGTGAGTAGTAAGAGGTTGAGTAGGGCCCATTAGAGACAAAAAGGATAATATAAGCTTAGAGGTGCAGGGCAATGTTAATCTACTTAATGAGTACTTTGTATCAGTGATCACTTTGGAAGTGGAATTTGACAAAATATCAGTAGAAGTGAAGAGAGTGGAGGCAATGGAGAGAGTACAAATTAGGAGAGGGAGGTACTAAAAAGGCTGGCTGTGCTTACGGTAGATAAATCACCTGGTCCGGATGGCTTACATCCCAGGTAGCGAAAGGAAATGCGGATGCAGATAACGGAAGCGCTTGCTATAATCTTCCAATCTTCCCTGGATACGGGGAGGTGCCAGAGGATTAAACAGTGGCAAATGCGATGCCCTCATTCAAGAAAGGGTGTAAGGACAGTCTGGGTAACTACAGGCTAGTTAGATTAACAGCAGTGGTGGGTAAGGTTTTAGAAAGAATAATCAGGGTAAAAAATCAACAGTCACTTGGAGAGGTTTGAGTTAATTAAGGAGAGTGAGCATGGATTTATAAATGGGAGTTCATGCTTGACTAATCTCACTGCATTTTTTGATGAACTAACAGAGCAGGTTGATGAAGGGAATGCAGTGGATGTTGTTTATATGGATTTTAAGGAAGCGTTTGACAAGGTACCACATAAAAGGGCGGTTAACAAAATTGAGGTTCGTGGTATAGGAGGGTCAGTGTCCAATTGGATAGAAAATTGGTTTAAGGACAGAAAACAGCGAGTCTTATTAAATGGTTCTTTGTCAGACTGGAGGATCGTCGACAGTGGTGTTCCCCAAGGGTCAGTGCTAGAACCACTGCTTTTTTTGCTCAAGGTAAGTGACTTGGATCTTGGAATACAGAGTAGAATCTCAAAATATGCCGATGTCACCAAACTTGGAGGAGTGGCAAACAGTGAGGATGATATGAACTGCCTGCAACAGGACAGTGATAGGCTAGCAGAACGGGCAGACAGGTGGCAGATGGAATTTAATAGTGACAAGTGTGATGTGATGTATGTTGGCAGAAGGAATAGGGAGAGGCAAAGAACAAAGAACAAAGAAAATTACAGCACAGGAACAGGCCCTTCGGCCCTCCAAGCCTACACCGATCCAAATCCTCTATCTAAACCTGTCGCCTATTTTCTAAGGGTCTGTATCTCTTTTCTTCCTGCCCATTCATTTATCTGTCTAGATACATCTTGAAAGACGCTATCGTGCCCGCGTCCACCACCTCCGCTGGCAATGCGTTCCATGCACCCACCACCCTCTGCGTAAAGAACTTTCCACGCATATCCCCCCAAACTTTTCCCCTTTCACTTTGAACTCGTGTCCCCTTGTAATTGAATCCCCCACTCTGGGAAAAAGCTTCTTGCTATCCACCCTGTCTATACTTCTCATGATTTTGTACACCTCAATCAGGTCCCCCCTCAACCTCCGTCTTTCGAATGAAAATAATCCTAATCTACTCAACCTCTCTTCATAGCTAGCGCCCTCCATACCAGGCAACATCCTGGTGAACCTCCACTGCACCCTCTCCAAAGCATCCGCATCCTTTTGGTAATGTGGCGACCAGAACTGCACGCAGTATTCCAAATGTGGCCGAACCAAAGTCCCATACAACTGTAACATGACCTGCCAACTCTTGTACTCAATACCCCGTCCGATGAAGGAAAGCATGCCGTATGCCTTCTTGACCACTCTATTGACCTGCGTTGCCACCTTCAGGGAACAATGGACCTGAACACCCAAATCTCTCTGTACATCAATTTTCCCCAGGACTTTTCCATTTACTGCATAGTTCACTCTTGAATTGGATCTTCCAAAATGCATCACCTCGCATTTGCCCTGATTGAACTCCATCTGCCATTTCTCTGCCCAAATCTCCAGTCTATCTATCTTCTGCTGTATTCTCTGACAGTCCCCTTCACTATCTGCTACTCCACCAATCTTAGTGTCGGCTGCAAACTTGCTAATCAGACCACCTATACTTTCCTCCAAATCATTTATGTATATCACAAACAACAGTGGTCCCAGCACGGATCCCTGTGGAACACCACTGGTCACACGTCTCTATTTTGAGACACTCCCTTCCACTGCTACCCTCTGTCTCCTGTTGCCCAGCCAGTTCTTTATCCATCTAGCTAGTACACCTTGGACCCCATGCGCCTTCACTTTCTCCATCAGCCTACCATGGGGAACCTTATCAAACGCCTTACTGAAGTCCATGTATACGACATCTACAGCCCTTCCCTCATCAATCGACTTTGTCACTTCCTCAAAGAATTCTATTAAGTTTGTAAGACATGACCTTCCCTGCACAAAATCATGTTGCCTATCACTGATAAGCCCATTTTCTTCCAGATGGGAATAGATCCTATCCCTCAGTATCTTCTCCAGCAGCTTCCCTACCACTTACGTCAGGCTCACCGGTCTATAATTACCTGGATTATCCCTGCTACCCTTCTTAAACAAGGGGACAACATTAGCAATTCTCCAGTCCTCCGGGACCTCACCCGTGTTTAAGGATGTTGCAAAGATATCTGTTAAGGCCCCAACTATTTCCTCTCTCGCTTCCCTCAGTAACCTGGGATAGATCCCATCCGGACCTGGGGACTTGTCCACCTTAATGCCTTTTAGAATACCCAACACTTCCTCCCTACTTATGCCGACTTGACCTAGAGTAATCAAACATCTGGCCCTAACCTCAACATCCCTCATGTCCCTCTCCTCGGTGAATACCGATGCAAAGTACTCATTTAGAATCTCACCCATTTTCTCTGACTCCACGCAGAACTTTCCTCCTTTGTCCTTGAGCGGGCCAATCCTTTCTCTCGTTACCCTCTTGCTCCTTTTATATGAATAAAAGGCTTTGGGATTTTCCTTAACCCTGTTTGCTAAAGATATTCCATGACCCCTTTTAGCCCTCTTAATTCTTCATTTCAGATTGCGCCTACAATCCCGATATTCTTTCAAAGCTTCGTCTTTCTTCAGCCGCCTAGACCTTATGTATGCTTCCTTTTTCCTCTTAGCTAGTTTCACAATTTCACCTGTCATCCATGGTTCCCTAATCTTGCCATTTCTACCCCTCATTTTCACAGGAACATGTCTCTCCTGCACGCTAATCAACCTCTCTTTAAAAGCCTCCCACATATCAAATGTGGATTTACCTTCAAACAGCTGCTCCCAATCTACATTCCCCAGCTCCTGCCGAATTTTGGTACAGTTGGCCTTCCCCCAATTTAGCACTCTTCCTTTAGGACCACTCTCGTCTTTGTCCATGAGTATTCTAAAACTTACGGAATTGTGATCACTATTCCCAAAGTAGTCCCCCACTGAAGCATTAACCACCTGGCCAGGCTCATTCCCCATCACCAGGTCCAGTATGGCCCCTTCCCGAGTTGGACTATTTACATACTGCTCTAGAAAACCCTCCTGGATGCTACCGACAAATTCTGCTCCATCTAGACCTCGAACACTAAGTGAATCCCAGTCAATGTTGGGAAAATTAAAATCTCCTATCACCACCACCCTGTTGCTCCTACAGCTTTCCATAATATATATACTTAATGGCACAGTTCTAAAGAGTGTGCTAGAATAGAGGGACTTGGGGTTCATGTGCATCAATCTTTGAAGGTGGCAAGACATATTGCGAGAGTGGTTAGCAAAGCATTTGGGATCTTGGGCTTTATAAATAGAGGCATTGAGTACAAAAGCAGGGAAGTTATGCTGAACCATTATAAAACTCTGGTTAGGCCCCAATTGGAGTGTTGCTTCCAGTTCTGCTCAGCAGACTTTCGAAAGAATGTGAAGGTCCTTGAGAGGACGCAGAGGTGATTTACCAGAATGGATCCAGGGATGGGAGATTTTAGTTACAAGGTTAGGTTGGAAAAGCTAGGATTATTCTGCCTATATCAAAGGAGATTGAGTGGAGAATTGATAGAGGTGTATAACACCTCTAGAGAACAGGCCATCCTGGACTGGGTATTGTGTAATGAGAAAGGATTAGTTAACAATCTTGTTGTGTGGGGTCCCTTGGGGAAGTGCGCCCATAATATGATAAAATTCTTCATTAAGATGGAAAGTGAGAGAGTTGATTCCGAGACTCGGGTCCTGAATCTAAACAAAGAAAACTATGAAGGTATGAGGCGGGAGTTGGCTATGATAGATTGGGGAACGTTACTTAAAGGGTTGACAGTGGATAGGCAATGGCTAGCATTTAAAGAGCGCATGGATGAATTACAACAATTGTTCATTCCTGTCTGTGCAAAAGTAAAACAGGAAGGGTGGCTCAACTGTGGCTTACAAAAGAAATTAAGGAAAGTATTAGATCCAAGGAGGAGAGATATAAAATGGTCAGAACAAGCAGCAAACCTGAAGATTGCGAGCAGTTTGGAATTTAGCAGAGGAGGACAAAAGGATTGATTAAGAAGGGGGAAATAGAGTATGAGAGTAAGCTAGCAGAGAACATAAAAACTGACTGTAAAAGATTCTATAGATATGTGTCGAGAAAAAGATTAGTGAAGACAAATGTGGGCCCCTTACAGTCAGAAACGGGGGAATTTATAATGGGGAACAAAGAAATGGCAGACCAATTAAATACATACTTTGGATCTGTCTTCACAAAGGAGGATACAAATTATCTCCCAGAAATGTTAGGGAACATAGGGTCTAGTGAGAAGGAGGAACTGTATGAAATCAGTATTAATAGGGAATGTTTGGGAAATTGATGGGATTGAAGGCCGATAAGGCCCCAGGGCCTGATAATCTACATCCCAGAGTACTTAAGGAAGTGGCCCTTGAAATAGCAGATGCATTTCTGGTCTTTTTTCAAAATTCTATAGACTCTAGAACAGTTCCAATGGATTGGACGGTAGTTGATGAAACTCCATTATTTAAAAAAAGAGGCAGAAAGAAAACAGCAAATTATATACCGGTCAGCCTGACATCAGTCGTGGGGAAAATGCTGGAGTCCATTATAAAAGATGTAATAGCAGAGTGCAATAATAACTCGTCTCCACTCCTAGTATTTCTAAATCCCACACATTCACTATAATGTGAACAATTATTTCCTGTTGTGTCTCACTCAGTTTTGTAAACTTCACTGTATTGGAGTGAGGTGACATCTACTGGCGGGAAGCAAGAACTGCAATCAAGCAGCAGAAACTCCACAGTCTGTCAGGGTGAAAGAAATATTGCAATGTGAGGATACAGCGAAGTGGTTTTATTGGGCAGATGGAGACATGATTCCACTTGTGGTGGTGTCTGAAGCAAAGGCCAGAAATACAAAATTGTCATTAATAAAAGAAATGAGGAATTCATGAAAAATGTAGTAACGTAGTGAATGGTTAGAATGTGGATAGAATAGAAAGTGAGATTGGATGGACAGAAGCAGTCTGAAAGGATGGCTGAAACAAAAGATGAGTGCCCTGAAACGTTAACTGTGTTTCTCACAGCACAGATGCTGCCAGGGCTGCTGAACATTTCCAGCACTTTCTGTTTTTATTTCAGCATTTGCAGGATGTTGCTTTGATCTTAAAAAAAGTGATGATTGACGGGCGGGGGGGGGGGGTGGGTGTTCCAGTGAAATTCCACAGCAGCTAACAAAGCCTGACCTGTGAGTGATTCGTTGGTCTAGGGGTATGATTCTCGCTTCGGGAGTATGATTAATTAACATGCGAGAGATCCCGGGTTCAAGTCCCTGACGATCCCAGGTCTGCTGGCATCTTTAGATTAAGGTTATCTATTGGTTTCAGCCTTCCAGAAAGTGGAATTGTCTTCCAAACGGAGCTGGCTTGAAGACCAGACAACTGGATTCAAAGAGCTTGTCGACAAAATTGTAATTAACTCAATGTCCAGACAGCCAACTGGGGATATAAAGTTGTTGCAGTAATTGAGACCTGTCTCCAAAAAACAACAGGACTGGGTTCTGGACTGGAATGGAATGGAATTCTTCAGTGTTTCTGTTGTTTGGCTTGCATTGACTCATCGATTTTCTTGTTTTTCACTTTGTCGATGCCTTTGAATAATTGTGGATCCTTCTTCAGAGTGTCTTCTTTCACCAGGTAGTTCTGACCTCTGATGATGTTGATTGTAATCAGCTTCAATTCGCTGATAGTTTTGGAAGTGAGCAGATTTCCTTTGCTTGAGTCTACAACATGGAACTCAGTCTGACATGTGGACCCATGGGAGGATTTGAATGCCACCCCTGCGTTGGAGTTGCATCCATCCAATAAGGCACCGAGTAGAAGTGACAGTTCTGCCAGTCGAATATGAGACTTTTAATGGCAGGGTTGTGAGTTTGAGTGCCATTCTGTTTTTCCCTTTTTTAAGGCTTCATGAGCAGAGAGTACAGGGAGTGTTTGAAATGAGCAAATCTCGCTTTGATTCAGGACTCTTACCTCTCAGCAGCATCTCACTATGAAAGATTGAATTTTATCTCATTTCATTCTCAGCTCAGGGTCAGTGTGGATCACTGGGACTTCTGGCTGTCTCCCGCTTCACAATCCATCAGTACTGAGAAAGCAATGGGGAATATTACTCACATGTTGTGTTCTTTAATTTTTTGGAAAACTTGAATGTATGTATTTTCTTCCAAAACAAGGACACCAAGCCACTGTTAATGTAGGGCTGAAATAGCTCAGTTGGGAGAGTGTGAGACTGAAAATCTAAAGGTCCCTGGTTCAATCCCGGGTTTTAGCAATTTTGCTTCCTTATGCGTCCCTTGCCTTGGTTCTGATTTTCCAGTTGCACAATTTACTTTGAAATTATTTACCAAGCACCAGTGGATTGAATTTGAGAAACAACACAGAGTCATTTACAGCACAGAAGGTGGTCATTTGGCCTATCACGTCCATGCTGGCTCGCCCCGGAGCAATCTAGTCAGTTCCATTCACCAGCTCGATCCCTTTCCTCCTGCAAATTTCTTTCCTTCAAGTATCCATCCAATTTCCTTTTCAAATCATTGATTGTCTCTGCTTCCACCACACTCGTGGGCCAAGTGATTACCACCCACAACATAAAAAAGTTCCACCTCATCAAGGATGGTAAACAGTTATATCTTCTATACTTGCTTATTCTCTATTTCTATGAGAATAGACTGGCAGTCAACATGAAAGGGAACCCAAAAATCTTCGAGCAGCATGTAAATGATAAGTGGGTAGTATGAGGTTGAGTCGGGCCTATTAGGGACAAAAAGGATAATATAAGCTTCGAGATGCAGGGCAATGTTAATCTACTTAATGAGTACTTTGCATCAGTGATCACCAAGGAAGTGGAATTTGACAAAATAACAGTCGAAGTGAAGAGAGTAGAGGCAATGGAGAGAGTACAAATTAGGAGAGGGAGGTACTAAAAAGGCTGGCTGTGCTTAGGTAAGATAAATCACCTGGTCCGGATGGCTCACACCCAGGTTGCGAAAGGAAATGTGGATGCAGATAACGGATGGGCTTGCTATAATCTTCCAATCTTCCCTGGATACGGGGGAGGTGCCAGAGGATTAAACAGTGGCAAATGCGACACCCTTATTCAAGAAAGGGTGTAAGGACAGTCTGGGTAACTACAGGCTAGTTAGATTAACAGCAGCGGTGGGTAAGGTTTTAGAAAGAATAATCAGGGTAAAAAATCAACAGTCACTTGGAGAGGTTTGAGTTAATTAAGGAGAGTGAGCATGGATTTATAAATGGGAGTTCATGCTTGACGAATCTAACTGCATTTTTTGATGAACTAACAGAGCAGCTTGATGAAGGGAATGCAGTGGATGTTGTTTATATGGATTTTAAGGAAGCGTTTGACAAGGTACCACATAAAAGGGCGGTTAACAAAATTGAGGTTCGTGGTATAGGAGGGTCAGTGTCCAATTGGATAGAAAATTGGTTTAAGGACAGAAAACAGCGAGTCTTATTAAATGGTTCTTTGTCAGACTGGAGGATAGTCGACAGTGGTGTTCCCCAAGGGTCAGTGCTTTTTTTGCTAAAGGTAAGTGACTTGGATCTTGGAATACAGAGTAGAATCCACAAATATGCCGATGACACCAAACTTGGAGGAGCGGCAAACAGTGAGGATGATATTCTTTCTTTTGGGCCTCCTTATCTCGAGAGACAATGGAAACGCGCCTGGAGGTGGTCAGTGGTTTGTGAAGCAGCGCCTGGAGTGGCTATGAAGGCCAATTCTGGAGTGACAGGCTCTTCCACAGGTGCTGCAGAGAAATTTGTTTGTTGGGGCTGTTGCACAGTTGGCTCTCCCCTTGCGCCTCTGTCTTTTTTCCTGCCAACGACTAAGTCTCTTCGACTCGCCACAATTTAGCCCTGTCTTTATGGCTGCCCGCCAGCTCTGGCGAATGCTGGCAACTGACTCCCACGACTTGTGATCAATGTCACACGATTTCATGTCGCGTTTGCAGACGCCTTTATAACGGAGACATGGACGGCCGGTGGGTCTGATACCAGTGGCGAGCTCGCTGTACAATGTGTCTTTGGGGATCCTGCCATCTTCCATGCGGCTCACATGGCCAAGCCATCTCAAGCGCCGCTGACTCAGAAGGCTGACTCAGGATGATATGAACTGCCTGCAACAGGACAGTGATAGGCTAGCAGAATGGGCAGACAGGTGGCAGATGGAATGTAATAGTGACAAGTGTGAGGTGATGTAAAGGAATAGGGAGAGGCAATATATACTTAATGGCACAGTTCTAAAGAGTGTGCTGGAATAGAGGGACTTGGGGTTCATGTGCATCAATCTTTGAAGGTGGCAAGACATATTGCGAGAGTGGTTAGCAAAGCATATGGGATCTTGGGCTTTATAAATAGAGGCATTGAGTACAAAAGCAGGGAAGTTATGCTGAACCATTATAAAACTCTGGTTAGGCCCCAGTTGGAGTGTTGCTTCCAGTTCTGCTCAGCAGACTTTCGAAAGAATGTGAGGGTCCTTGAGAGGACGCAGAGGTGATTTACCAGAATTGATCCAGGGATGGGAGATTTTAGTTACAAGGTTAGGTTGGAAAAGCTAGGATTATTCTGCCTATATCAAAGGAGATTGAGTGGAGAATTGATAGAGATGTATAACACCTCTAGAGAACAGGCCATCCTGGACTGGGTATTGTGTAATGAGAAAGGATTAGTTAACAATCTTGTTGTGTGGGGTCCCTTGGGGAAGTGCGCCCATAATATGATAAAATTCTTCATTAAGATGGAGAGTGAGAGAGTTGATTCCGAGACTCGGGTCCTGAATCTAAACAAAGGAAACTATGAAGGTATGAGGCGGGAGTTGGCTATGATAGATTGGGGAACGTTACTTAAAGGGTTGACAGTGGATAGGCAATGGCTAGCATTTAAAGAGCGCATGGATGAATTACAACAATTGTTCATTCCTGTCTGTGCAAAAGTAAAACAGGAAGGGTGGCTCAACTGTGGCTGACAAAAGAAATTAAGGAAAGTATTAGATCCAAGGAGGAGAAATATAAAATGGTCAGAACAAGCAGCAAACCTGAAGATTGTGAGCAGTTTGGAATTTAGCAGAGGAGGACAAAAGGATTGATTAAGAAGGGGGAAATAGAGTATGAGAGTAAGCTAGCAGAGAACATAAAAACTGACTGTAAAAGATTCTATAGATATGTGTAGAGAAAAAGATTAGTGAAGACAAATGTGGGCCCCTTACAGTCAGAAACGAGGGAATTTATAATGGGGAACAAAGAAATGGCAGACCAATTAAATACATACTTTGGATCCGTCTTCACAAAGGAGGATACAAATTATCTCCCAGCAATGTTAGGGAACATAGGGTCTAGTGAGAAGGAGGAACTGTATGAAATCAGTATTAGTAGGGAATGTTTGGGAAATTGATGGGATGGAAGGCCGATAAATCCCCAGGGCCTGATAATCTACATCCCAGAGTACTTAAGGAAGTGGCCCTTGAAATAGCAGATGCATTTCTGGTCTTTTTTCAAAATTCTATAGACTCTGGAACAGTTCCAATGGATTGGACGGTAGTTAATGTAACTCCATTATTTAAAAAAAGAGGCAGAAAGAAAACAGCGAATTATATACCGGTTAGCCTGACATCAGTCGTGGGGAAAATGCTGGAGTCCATTATAAAAGATGTAATAGCAGAGTGCAATAATAACTCGTCTCCACTCCTAGTATTTCTAAATCCCACACATTCACTATAATGTGAACAATTATTTCCTGTTGTGTCTCTCTCAGATTTGTAAACTTCACTGTATTGGAGTGAGGTGACATCTACTGGCGGGAAGCAAGAACTGCAATCAAGCAGCAGAAACTCCACAGTCTGTCAGGGTTAAAGAAACATTGCAATGTGAGGATCCAGCGAAGTGGTTTGATTGGGTAGATGGAGACATGATTCCACTTGTGGTGGTGTCTGAAGCAAAGGCCAGAAATACAAAATTGTCATTAATAAAAGAAATGAGGAA
This sequence comes from Heterodontus francisci, assembly GCF_036365525.1. Classification (NCBI taxonomy): domain Eukaryota; kingdom Metazoa; phylum Chordata; class Chondrichthyes; order Heterodontiformes; family Heterodontidae; genus Heterodontus; species Heterodontus francisci. The sequence goes on from NW_027141093.1 coordinate 3,471,766, forward strand.
TTCATGAAAAATGTAGTAACGTAGTGAATGGTTAAAATGTGGATTGAATAGAAAGTGAGATTGGATGGACAGAAGCAGTCTGAAAGGATGGCTGAAACAAAAGGTGAGTGCCCTAAAACGTTAACTGTGTTTCTCACAGCACAGATGCTGCCAGAGCTGCTGAACATTTCCAGCACTTTCTGTTTTTATTTCAGCATTTGCAGGATGTTGCTTTGATCTGAAAATAAATAGTTGATTGACTGGGGGGTTCCTGTGAAATTCCACAGCAGCTAATAAAACCTGACCAATCAGTGGCTCGTTGGTCTAGAGGTATGATTCTCGCTTCGGGAGTATGGTTAATTAACATGTGAGAGATCCCGGGTTCAAGTCCCGGACGAGCCCTGGTCTGCTGGCATTTTTAGATTAAGGTTATCTATTGGTTTCAGCCTTGCAGAAGGTGGAATTGACTTCCATGCGGAGCTGGCTTGAGGACCAGACAACTGGATTCAAAGATCTTGTTGACAAAATTGTAATTAACTCAATGTGCAGATAACCAACTGGGAATATAAAGTTGTTGCAGTAATTGAGACCTGACTCCAAAAACAACAGGACTGGGTTCTGGACTGGAATGGAATGGAATTCTTCAGTGTTTCTGTTGTTTGGCTTGCATTGACTCATCGATTTTCTTGTTTTTCACTTTGTCGATGCCTTTGAATAATTGTGGATCCTTCTTCAGGGTGTCTTCTTTCACCAGGTAGTTCTGACCTCTGATGATGTTGATTGTAATCAGCTTCAATTCGCTGATAGTGTTGGAAGTGAGCAGATTTCCTTTGCTTGAGTCTACAACATGGAACTCAGTCTGACATGTGGACCCATGGGAGGATTTGAATGCCACCCCTGCGTTGGAGTTGCATCCATCCAATAAGAGACCGAGTAGAAGTGACAGTTCTGTCAGTCGAACATGAGACTTTTAATGGCAGGGTTGTGAGTTTGAGTGCCATTCTGTTTTTCCCTTTTTTAAGGCTTCATGAGCAGAGAGTACAGGGAGTGTTTGAAATGAGCAAGTCTCGCTTTGATTCAGGACTCTTACCTCTCAGCAGCATCTCACTATGAAAGATTGAATTTTATCTCATTTCATTCTCAGCTCGGGGTCTGTGTGGCTCAGTGGCACTTCTGGCTGTCTCCCGCTTCACAATCCATCAGTACTGAGAAAGCAATGGGGAATATTACTCACATGTTGTGTTCTTTAATTGTTTGGAAAACTTGAATGTATGTATTTTCTTCCAAAACAAGGACACCAAGCCACTGTTAATGTAGGGCTGAAATAGCTCAGTTGGGAGAGCGTTAGACAGAAGATCTAATATTCCCGGGTTTCAGCAATTTTGCTTCCTGATGCGTCCCTTGCCTTGGTTCTGATTTTCCGGTTCCACAATTTACTTTGAAATTATTTACCAAGCACCAGTGGATTGAATTTGAGAAACAACACAGAGTCATTTACAGCACAGAAGGTGGTCGTTTGGTCTCTCACGTCCATGCTGGCTCTTCCCGGAGCAATCTAGTCAGTTCCACTCACCAGCTCGATCCCTTTCCTCCTGCAAGTTTCTTTCCTTCAAGTATCCATCTAATTTCCTTTTCAATCATTGATTGTCTCTGCTTCCACCACACACGTGGGCCAAGACATTACTACCCACAACATAAAAAAGTTCCACCTCATCAAGGATGGGAAATACTTATATCTTCTATATTTTCTTATTCTCTATTTCTATGAGAATAGACTGGCAGTCAACATGAAAGGAAACCCAAAAATCTTCGAGCAGCATGTAAATGATAAGTGGGTAGTAAGAAGTTGAGTCGGGCCTATTCGGGACAAAGAGGATAATATATGCTTGGAGGTGCAGGGCAATGTTAATCTACTTAATGAGTACTTTGTATCAGTGATCACTAAGGAAGTGGAATTGGACAAAATATCAGGAGAAGTGAAGAGAGTAGAGGCAATGGATAGGGTACAAATTGAGAGAGGGAGGTACTAAAAAGGCTGGCTGTGCTTCGGGTAGATAAATCACCTGGTCCGGATGGCTTGCATCGCAGGTTGCGAAAGGAAATGCAGATGCAGATAATGGAAGAGTTTGCTATAATCTTCCAATCTTCCCTGGATACGGGGGAGGTGCCAGGAGTAAACAGTGGCAAATGTGACGCCCTTATTCAAGAAAGGGTGTAAGGACAGTCCGGCTAACTACAGGCCAGTTAGATTAACAGCAGTTGTGGGTAAGGTTTTAGAAAGAATAATCTGGGTAAAAAATCAACAGTCACTTGGAGAGGTTCGAGTTAATTAAGGAGAGTGAGCATGGATTTATAAATGGGAGTTCATGCTTGACTAATCTAACTGCATTTTTTCATGAACTAACAGAGCAGCTTGATGAAGGGAATGTCGTGGATGTTGTTTATATGGATTTTAAGGAAGCGTATGACAAGGTACCACATAAAAGGACGGTTGACAAAATTGAGGTTCGTGGTGTAGGAGGGTCAGTGTCCAATTGGATAGAAAATTGGTTTAAGGACAGAAAACAGCGAGTCTTATTAAATGATTCATTGTCAGCCTGGAGGATAGTCGACAGAGGTGTTCCCCAAGGGTCAGTGCTAGAACCACTGCTTTTTTTGCTAAAGATAAATGACTTGGATCTTGGAATATTGAGTAGAATATCAAAATATCCCGATGACAACAAACTTGGAGGAGTGGCAAACAGTGAGGATGATATGAACTGCCTGCAACAGGACAATGATAGGCTAGCAGAATGGGCAGACTGGTGGCAGATGGAATTTAATAGTGACAATTGTGAGGTGATGTATTTTGGCACAAGGAATAGGGAGAGGCAATATTTACTTAATGGCACAGTTCTAAAGAGTGTGTTGGAATAGAGGGACTTGGGGTTCATGTGCATCAATCTTTGAAGGTGGCAAGAAATATTGCGAGAGTGGTTTGCAAAGCATATGGGATCTTGGGCTTTATAAATAGAGGCATTGAGTACAAAGCAGGGAAGTTATGCTGAACCATTATAAAACTCAGGTTAGGCCCCAGTTGGCGTGTTGCTTCCAGTTTTGCTTACCACACTTAAGAAAGAATGTGAGGGTCCTTGAGAGGATGCAGAGGAAATTCAACAGAATGGATCCAGGGATGGAGGATTTTAGTTACAAGGTTGGGTTGGAAAAGTTAGGGTTGTTCTGCCTGTATCAAAGGAGAGTGAGGGGAGAATTGATAGATGTGTTTTCGGCTATAACAGTTTTAAATAAGTTGGCAAGGAAACATTGTTCCCGTTAACTATTGGTACAAGGACCAGGGGACACAGATTGAAGGTTTTGGACAGGAGATACAGGGGGACTGTGCGGAAGAACTTTCTTACACTGATTGGTGATGATCTGTAACTTGCTGCACATGAGGGCGGTGGAAATGGAGACAATAGAGGATTACAAAAGGAATTTGAATTGGCACTTGAAGGAAATAATTTTACAGGGCTATGGGGATCGAGCAGACAAGTAATAACTCGTCTCCACTCCTAGTATTTCTAAATCCCACACATTCACTACAATGTGAACAATTCTTTCCTGTTGTTTCTCAGATTTGGAAACTTCACTGTATTGGAGTGAAGTGACATCTACTGGCAAGAAACAAGAACTGCCGTGATGAGATCAGCCATGATTGTATTGAATGGCAGAGCAGGCTCGAGTGGCTGAATTGCCGACTCCGGCTCCTCGTTCTTATGTTCATAGAATCATACAGCACAGATGGAGGCCATTCGGCCCCATTGTGCCTCTGCTGACTCTCTAACAAAAAGTTGCAATTAGTCCAACCCCCTGCCTATTTCCCCATAATCCTGGAGAATTTCACTTTGAAATATTTGTCCAATTCCCTTATGAAAGTTATAATTGAATCTGTTTCCACCACCCTGTCAGACAATTCATTCCAAATCCGAATCAGTTACTGGGTAAAAAGATCTTTCCTCACCTCCCCTTGACATTTTTGGCCAATTATTTTAAATCTGTGTCCTCTGGTAACTGACCCCCAGGACAGTGGAAACAGTTTCTCCCTCTCTACCCTATGAAAATCCTTCATGATTCTGAACATCTCTATTAAATCTTCCCTTAACATTCTCTACTCTGAGGAGAACAATCCCAGCTTCACCAGCCTGTCCAGAGAACTGAAACCCCGCATCTCTGGGATCATTCCAGTAAATGTCCTCTGAACTGTCTCAGAAGCTTTGATGTCCTTTCTAAAGCCTGGTGCCCAGAACTGGACACATTACTCGAGCTGAGATCGAGCCAGCGACGCCCACATCCCACGAATGAATAAAACAACGCTCCCTAACCAGTCCCCAATTCTTAAGCATTTATAGACGCTCCCTGCCCAGTCCCCAAATCTTATTCATTTAGAAACGCTCCCTGCCCAGTCTCCAACTCTTATTCAATTATAGACACTCCCTGCCCAGTCCCCAGTTCTTATCCATTTACAGACGCTCCCTGACCAGTACCCAAATCTTATTCATTTAGAGACGCTCCCTGCCCAGTCCCCCAATTCTTATCCATTTACAGACGCTCCCTGCCCAGTCCACAATTCTTATCCATTTACAGACGCTCCCTGACCAGTACCCAAATTTTATTCATTTAGAGACGCTCCCTGCCCAGTCCCCAATTCTTATCCATTTCCAGACGCCGTTTCGGGAAGCCTCACCGGAAAAAGCTTCACCACCGCCATCCGCAGGGATACAGATGGGATTGTTCCATCTTATTGTGGCCCTGAGGCCCTGCTCCAGCTGTGTGAGCTCGCAAAGTCTTCTGGCACTTTGTGAATATCCCGCTCCAACTCCGAACCCGCAGCTCGAGCTGCTGACAAAGCTCTCTACTGCGCCTGCGCGCCCTGCTCCTGTCACAGATAGGGCGAATTCTAGGCCGCTGAGCATTCTGGGTACCACACCTGTCATTAATGCTATTCTTTCAGCTGAAAGGTTTTATTACGTACATTTCAGGACCTGGTATCGTCGTGAGTGTTTTCTTTTGCACCTGTCAATGCCTGGGAGGATAGAGTCAGCTTCACTTTGTAGCCATGAGTTTCTGGTGTGAGAAAGTGATGTTTAACTCAGTATATTTCAGTTTTTGGTCTGTGACTGTGGGTATTATTCAGTACCTGTTTGTTTCTGCTATTGCTCTGTGAGTTTCACCACATATCTTTCAACAACTTGTATGTGAGCATCAGCTTTTGTCTATATCTATCAGTTTCTGAGAAGTGAGAAAGGGTTTGATTCTATCCCTATCAGTTTCTGTTACATGCATGTGTCTTTAATCTGCACCTCCTCTGAGTGTGTCTTCGTCTCTGTACTTGTAGGTGAATATGTCTTTTGCTTTGTATCTCTCAGTCTTTGAAGTGTGAGCCTGGGTTTGTACCTAATTTCCTTTGCACCTTGCAGTTGGAATATGAAAGAAAGATTTTTACACGTTACCTGCCAACTGCTGCTACGTGACTGTGGGTTTCACACTGTATCTGTCAATTTCTTGTCTGGTAATGCGAAGTTTACAGTGTACCTGTCAGTTTCTAGTCCAGGACTGATTGGTTTTACTCTGTCCCTAGCATTCGCTGGTATCTTCGTGTGGGGTTTACATTGTACCTGTCAGTTTCTTGTATGTGAGTGTTGATTTCACTCTGAAAAGAATCATAGATCATAGAATAGTTACAGAACAAAAGGAAGCCATTCAGCTCATTGTGCTTGTGCTGCTTCTATGCACGAGCAACTCAGCTCATGCCACAGACTCATGTATTCCATGAAAACATGCAATCTTTCCACTTCAGATAATTATCTTATACCATTTTGAAAGCCATGGTTGAATCAGCCTCCATCACACTCTCAAGCAGTGCATATCAGATCTTAACCACTCGCTGTGCAAAAGAAGTTTTTCCTCATGTTGCCTTTGGTTCTTTTGCCATTCACCTTAAATCGGTGTCCTCAGGTTACAGAGCCGTGAATAATATTCCCCATTGCTTTCTCAGCACTGATGGATTGTGAAGCAGGAGACAGCCAGAAGTCCCACTGAGCCGCACTGACCCCGAGCTGGGAATGAAATGAGATGAAGTTCAATCTTTCACAGCGAGATGCTGCAGAGAGATGAGTCCCGAATCAAAGTGAGACGTTCTCATACTTCTGCTGAATTTCATTTCAAACACTCCTTGTACTCTCTGCTAATGAAGCCTTAAAAAAGGGAAACACAAAATGGCACTCAAACTCACCACCCTGAAATTAAATGTTTAATGTTTGACTGACTGAACTGTCACTTCTACTCAGTCTCTTATTGGATGGATGCAACTGTATTCTCCAACGCAGGGGTGGCATTCAAATCCTCCCATGGGTCCACATGTCAGACTGAGTTCCATGTTGTAGACTCAAGCAAAGGAAATCTGTTCAGTTCCAAAACTATCAGTGAGTTGAAGCTCATTACGATCATCATCATCAGAGGTCAGAACTACCTGGTGAAAGAAGACAATCTGAAGAAGGATCCACAATTATTCAAAGGCATCGACAAAGTGAAAAACAAGAAAATCGATGAGTCAATGCAAGCCAAACAGCAGAAACACTGAAGAATTCCATTCCATTCCAGTCCAGAACCCAGTCCTGTTGTTTTTGGAGTCAGGTCACAATTACTGCAACAACTTTATATTCCCACTTGGCTGTCTGTACATTTAGTTAATCAAGCTCTTTGAATCCAGCTCTCTGGTCCTCAAGCAGGCTCCATATGGAAATGAATTCCGACTTCTGCAAGGCTGAAACCAATCAATCACCTTCATCTAAAAATGCCAAAGTAGAAGGGCTTGTCCAGGATTTGAACCCAGGATCTCTCACACATTAATTAATCACTCACCCTAAGCAAGAATCATACCCCTAGATCAACATGCCACTGATATCAGAACTTCCTTTTAGCTCCTGTGGAATTTCACTGGCAGCCAAAGCCGATCATCCAATTTTTTTTCAGAGCAAAACAGCATCTTGCAAATTCTGAAATAAAGACAGAAAGTGTTGGAAATGTTCAGAAACTCTGTCAGAATCTGTGGAGAGAGAAACAGAGTTCACCTTTCAGGGCGTTTACCTTTTGTTTGAGCCATCCTTTCACACTGCTTCTGTCCACCCAATCTCACTTTCTATTTTATCTAGATTCCACCCACTCACTACCTAAATACATTTATCAAGAATTCCTCATATCTTTTAATAATGACAATTTTATATTTCTGGCCTTTGCTTTGGACTCCACCACAAGTGGAATCATGTCTCCATCAACCCAATCAAACCCATTCACTATTTCCTCACATTGCAATGTTTCTTTCACCCTGACAGACGATGGAATTTCTGCTGCTTGATTGCAGTTCTTGCTTCCCGCCAGTAGATGTCACCTCACTCCAGTACAGTGAAGGTGACAAATCTGAGAGCACACAACAAGAAGTAATTGTTCACGTTGTTCATTGTTCAGTGAACAGGTCCCTCTATTCCTGCACACACTTTAGAACTGTGCCATTAAGTATATATTGCATCTCCCTATTCCTTCTGCTAAAATGCATCACCTCACACTAGTCACTATTAAAATCGATCTGCACCTGTCTGCCTATTCTGCTAGCCTATCACTGTCTTGTTGCAGGTGGTTCATTTCATCCTCACTGTTTGCCACTTCTCCAAGTTTGGTGTTATCGGCATATTTTGAGATTCTACTCTATATTCCAAGATCCAAGTCATTTATCTGTCGCAAGTAAAAAGCAGTGGTTCCAGCAGTGACCCTTGCAGAACAGCACTGTCGACAACCTTCCAGTCTGAGAATGAATCATTTATTAAGACTTGCTGTTTTCTGTCCTTAAGCCAATTTTCTATCCAATTGGACACTGACCCTCCTATTCCATGAACCTCAATGTTGTTAATCACCCTTTTATGTGTCGTTTCTTAAAATCCATATAAACAACAACCACTGCATGCCCTTCATAAACCTTCTCTGTTAGTTCATCAAAACATGCAGTTAGATTAGTCAAGCATGAACTCCCATTTATAAATCCATGCTCACTCTCCTTAATTAACTCAAACCTCTACAAGTGACTGTTGATTTTTTCCCTGATTGTTCTTTCTGAAACCTTACCCACCACTGCTGTTAATCTAACTGGCCTGTAGTTAGCCGGACTGTCCTTACACCCTTTCTTGAATAAGGGCGTCACATTTGCCACTGTTTAATCCTCTGACACCTCCCCCGTATCCAGGGAAGATTGGAAGATGATAGAAAGCCTTTCTGTTATCTGCATCCACATTTCCTTTCGCAATCTGGGATGAAAGCCATCCGGACCAGGTAATTTATCCTCCTGAAGCATAACCAGTCTTTTCAGTACCTCCCTCTCTCAACTTGTACCCTCTCCATTGCCTCTACACTCTCCACTTCTACTGATATTTTGTCAAATTCCACTTCCTTAGTGATCATTGATACAAGGTACTTATTAACTAGATTAACATTGCCCTGCAGCTCTAAGTATATATTACCCTCTTTGTCCCTAATGGGGCCCACTTCACCGCTGACTACCTGCTTATTATTTATATACTGCTCGAAGATTTTTGGGTTCCCTTTCATGTTGACTGCCATTCTATTCTCGTAGAGAGAGGGAATAAGCTAAATAGAGAAGATATAAATATTTCCCATCCTTGGGTGAGGTGGAATTTTTTTATGCTGTGAGTGGTAATGTCCTGACCCACGAGTGTGATGGAAGTAGAGACAATCAATGATTTGAAAAGGAAATTGGATGGATACCTGAAGCAAAGGAACTTGCAGGAGGAAAGGGATCGAGCAGGTGAGTGGAACTGAGTCGCTGGCTCCGATAATTGCTGCAGTCACTGCGATCCCCCTTAATTTTGAACAAGGTGACAATGTTTGCATCACGCATGTTTTGAGCCCTTGTTGAGCTCGACTATGGAGGGCTCACTGTCCAGTTCCTCCATGACAGGGAAGTCTGGAATGGCACTGAGAGCTACTTCAATGACAATGTTCTCCGTTATGTGGAGTACAAGATAATGCTCCACTCACCTTTCCATCTGCTTGTTAGGTTCAGTGATGATCACCCCTCTCTTTGTCTTCAAAAGGTGCTGATTTAGTTACTACTGGGCCCATTGCTTTCTTAATTCCTTCATACATCCCTCTAGCATCCCCGGATTTATCAGCAGAGTTTTAACCAGTATTGATTGGTGCAGTGCCGAGCAGTCTGCAGAGACTTGTTTCTGGCAGCTCTGAGAGCATTTAGATGTTGTTTGCTGGGGACTTGTTTGTAGTTCATGAGGGCTCTCTTCTTAGTTACAGTAACTGACTCCATTTCAGTCCAATAAGCCTCAAACCAGTCAGCATTCCTCCCATCTCTTTTCCTATACACAGTGAGTGCAGAGTTATAGATGGTGGTGTGCAGATGATTCCACTTTGACACTGCACTGAGGCCTTGAGCATTGTTGTCTGAAAGAGCCTGATCGAGGATGTTGAGGAACTCCTGGGTCCTTTCTGGGTCAGTGGTTCGGCAAGTGTTGATCAGAAGACGAGCTTTCATCATGGATGGATGAAGCTTCCTTGGCTGAAGCCTGACCTTGCTACACACCAGGGAGTGGTCAGTGTCACAGTCAGTGCTGTGATAACTGCGAGTGATGAGGACACTGCTGAGGGTGGTATGTCTGGTGAAGATAAGGTCTAGCTGGTGCCAATGGCATGATCTCAGATGTCTCCAGGACACCTTGTAGCACAGCTTGACCTGGAAGTAGCCGTTCATCACACAGAATCCATGGTGACAGCATAGCTCCAGCAACCTCTGTCCATTTACGTTCATCTTGCCAATCCACTGGTGCTCTATGCACATTGGCAAAGCTGTGTAGTCAGTACCCAAGCTTGTGTTGAAGTCTCCTAGAAGGTACAGTCCCTCAGTGCTGGGAATTCTACTGATGGCAGTGTCAAGTGTCACATAGAATTGATCCTTGACATCTGGGGTGGAGGTGAGTGTCGGGACATAGATGCACATGAGATTAACTGGGCCCACACTTGTTGACAAGTGAAGAGTAAGAAGTCTCTCTGAGCCGACTGTGGGTGGTTCACTCATCTGAAGTAACGTGTATTTTACTGTGAAACCCACTCCATGCTCACGAGTTGTCTCTTGGGCTTTCCCCTGCCAGAAGAAGGTGTAGTGTTTCTCTTTGAGGGATCCACTTTGAACGAGTCTAGTTTCTTGCAGCACAGCAATGTCCACATTGAGCCTTGTGAGTTCCTTGTCGATCACAGCTGTCTTGTGTGTGTCATCAACCTGCAGAAGGTTGTCAGTAAGGCCAGGACACATGGTCCTTACATTCCAGCTTGTGATGCGAAGGACTGGTGTCTTCTTTGTTAAGTTTGTTTTTCTTGGTGCATAGATTATCGATCCGCCTTTTGAGAGATGACTCTCTAAGCTCCAAGCACCCATTGAAGCAAGCAGGTCGTGGCAGGACAGCACCTAACTGACTGGGGGCTGCCCAGCTTGGAGTGAATGGTAGCTATCCAATGAGACACTAAGAGCTCTCCCACTGTCCGAAGTAACCCCTGGCGCTCATACTCTACACCAATTGAATGAGAGCTTATAATCAGTAACTGTTTATTCCCGGGTTGTGCTCATGTTTAACCACGAAGCTGGAGTGTCCTCTCTGGGGCACAGGCCTGTGCAAACAGTATGGAGACCCTGAGCATCAGGACCCCCTCTCAGCATTGCTCGTATTGTCCAAAGGAAAGGAAAAACCAATACTGTTTGTTACCAGTTCTGCTGTCGGAGTTGCTGGAAAACTGCCTGATAAGTCACAGGTAACCGCCTCCAGGACTCCACTCCGGATTCACTGTCCAGGTTTACTGCCTCAGCCTTCTTATTTATTTATTTAGAGATACAGTACTGAAACAGGCCCTTCCAGCCCACCGAGTCTGTACCGACCATCAACCACCCATTTATACTAATCCTACATTAATCCCATATTCCTACCACATCCCCTCAATTCCCCTACCACCTACCGACACTAGGGGCAATTTACAATGGCCAATTTACCTATCAACCTGCAAATCTTTTGGCGGTGGGAGGAAACCGGAGCACCCGGCAGAAACCCACGCAGTCACAGGGAGAACTTGTAAACTCTGCACAGGCAGTACCCAGAATCGAACGCGGGTCACGAGAGGTGTGAGGCTGCAGTGCTAACCATTGCGCCACTGTGTCTTCTCGAGACACCCCTTGAGAAGTGAGACTTTTTGCCCAGAGATGGGGCTCTGTTTCTTGGCATCAGGATGGAACCACACACCAGTAGGCCTGTATGACATGCACAAGGATATCACACACTGCCCCATCTCTGGTACAGATCAGAGTCAGACACTTAACAGATTGCAACCCACAAGGACATCACAACCTTCCCGCTCTCTGGGACAGGTCAGTGTGATACATCAAACAAACAGCACCCCACAGGGACCTCATAAATGCCACGTCCCTGTGACAGATCAAGGTCAGACACTGCAAATATTGCAACCACAGGAACATCACAAATTGCCCCATCCCTCGGACAGCTCGGGGTCTGACATTGAACATATTGCAACAGCAAGGACATTACTGTATAACTCCCTCCATTCTGAAAAACAAGCATTCACCCTACTTTTTACCCTGCAGCCAATTTTGGATTCACACTGCCACTGCCCCTTTAATCCCATCTGCTTGAATTTTGTTAGCAAGTCATCGAGAGCTGCAAAACTGAAACAGGCCCTGCGGCCCACTGAGTCTGTGCTGACCAACCACCACCCATTTATAGTAATCCTGCACCAATCCCATATTCCCTACCACATCCCCACCATTCTCTTACCTACACTAGGAGCAATTTACAACAGCCAATTTACCTATCAACCTGCAGTCTTTGCTTGTGGGAGGAAACCGGAGCACCCAGCAGAAACACACACAGTCGCAGGGAGAACTTGCAAACTCTGCACAGGCAGTACCCAGAACTGAACCTGGGTTGCGAGAGCTGTGAGGTTGCAGTGCCAACCACTGTGCCATTGTGCTGCCCCAAGTCTAGTTTATGGTACCTTTTCAAACACAATTTTGATGTCCAGACACGTACCATCAACCTCACCACCCTCGTCAACTCTCTCTGAAACTTCATCAAAGAAATTAATTCATTAATTATTTCAGACACAATCTTCTGTTAACCAATCTGTACTGGCTGTCGTTTATTAGCCCATGTTCTACCAAGTGACAGTTAATTTCCTCCTGGATAATTCTCTCTAAAAGTTTCCCCACCACCGACATTCGACTAATTGGTCTGTCGTTCCTGGGTTTATCTCTCTTTTTAAACAGGGCTGTAATATTCACAATCCTTGCAGACTTATCTTTTAATTCTGGAAAGTCTATTGCAGACAATCACTTTGGGCATGACTTTAACCAATTAAAGCAACAGGATACTTGATTAATAAGTCCAGAACTTTTATTGAGAGTAAAATAGTACTTAATAATTGAAAGTAAAATTATACTTAACAAACTTGGGGAATATAACTTTACAGCTCTGGGGACTGGTTGAGCTTGGTCTCAGAGTGTCACGGTCCTCTTTGTCCAGTCTAGATCCCTCATCAGGTGGAGAACTTGGTCGATGATCTGAGCCTTTACCCCTGAGGTTTTCTAGTGTTCCTGCACACTGAAACCTTACAAGCTCCCTACTTTTAACCCCTGGATGGCCATCACACGACCATGTAAAATAATAATTGGTCCTAGCTGTTGCTAGGTACATTTAATTAGTTCTTAATAATGTCTTCCACGAACAGCCACCTGTCCTCAGAATCTCAGACATGAGTACAATGGAGTGGTTTCACACTGTCTCCCAATCTGATCTGAAACAAGTTTCCTGTTCATTAAATCAAGACTCTTGAAGGTCACGATGTACCATACCATGGGTTTTATCAGGGGTCCGAGAAAGGTCCATTGTTTGAATAAATTTAGCTGAAACTGCCCTTTCCCACAAAGACACAGAAACTCACAGTAATTAGATTGAAGAAACTTTAAATGAAAACCCATTCTCTCTAAAATGTTTATTGATTCATTAATTATAACTCAATCAAGATTCATTACTTTTACAATCATCTGTTTCAGGATGGGTAGCTACTCATTAATTATACAGGATATAAACATTAGTACTGAACACAAAATGGTTCCTTTGGTCATGTGTTAATTGTAAAGTGGCTTTCGTAACGTTGTTAGTTATTACAATGGATACATTATAAAAATGGTCAAGTTAAACTAAGATCGAACTACCCAATCTTACCTCCATCCTCCAGTCCTCTGGCATCATTCCCATATTCAAGGAGGATTGAAAGATTGTGGTTCGAGTCTCCACTATTTCCACCCTTACTTCCTTCAGCAACCCAGGATGCAGCCCATCCAGACCGGGTGACCTTTCTACTGTGAGCACTGCTAACCTTGTAATTGTCTCCTCTTTATCTATTTTCATCCCGTCCAAATTCTCCACTTCCTCCTCCTTGACTGTGACATTTGCAGCACCCGTTTGTTTTGTGACAGATGAAATGTACTTAATTAGTACATCAGCCACACCCTCTGCCTCCACAGGATCTCCTAATTGACCCACCCTTTCATTGACTGTCCATATGTTGGGAAAAGACTTCAGTGTTCCCAGTTATGTGACCTGCTAATCTTTTCTCATACAGCTTGCTGATCTCTTTTCCTTTTTCAGCTCTCCTCTGCACTTTCTGTATTCTGCTTGTTTCTCTACTGCATATGAGTCCTCACATGATTTCTCAGTGAATGGTTTTTGAACTATTTTGTAAAAGGATTTAGTTTTGTAAATTTCTCCCTAGCTCCCCTCATGGTCAGGCAGAAAGTTTAACTGCTGTGTTTTCAAACAACAACAGCTTTATTTGAAAAGCCATTGGGACAGGATTCCGGGTTTTAATCCAGTCACAAATCTGGTTCTGATGTCTTGTGGCTCCAGCTGTCACATGACCTGTCAGAGGATGACCTCATAATTGACCCAGTCATGGAGCTGTGGGTTGATGTTTAAATTGTTTCAAAATAATTTTCCAGAAGGACAATCAAAATGAATCGATATATAAAAGGTAGATTTTGTGAATTTGTGCTCCCAGTGGAAATTCCTGCAGAGTCTGCTGGTTTTCATATCCCCAATTCCCCACAGGAAGCTCTGTGCTCGGCGTCTGTATTCATTACATCAACATTATACAGAATCATTTCATGGGAGACCCCAGTGTGAATTGTAGACAGGTGCGTCAGTTTTAACTTTCAAAGTAACACAGAAGTAAAATACTGCTGATACTGGAAATCTGAAATAAAAACAAAAAATGCTGGAAATACTCAGCAGGTCTGGCAGCATCTGTGGAGAGAGAAACAGAGTTCACGTTTCAGATCTGTGACCTTTCATCAGAACTGAGCTGAAATTGTCTGAGGGACTGCGATTGTGGAATCAATTTCAGGGTCAAAGACATTGTACTTGGTAAGGATAGGAAGATGGAGATTATTAAGTACAGTGCAAAAATATAGATGCTTTCACATTATTTTAATCAAAATTGATTTAAACTTTGTGCTCATGAATCCTATCTTTTGATCACAATGACACTGATAACAATGGAAAAAGCAAGACTTGCATTTCACGACCACAGGACATTGCAAAGCCTTTTACAGCCAATGAAGGAAGGACTTTTCAAGTGTAGTCACTCAACAGTACAATAGAGTACCCGACAATAAAGATGTATAAGATTCTCACCACACAACTGCCAGACAATGACCATCCCAAACAAGAGAGAATCTAACCATCTCCCTTTGACATTCAATGGCATTACCATCGCTGAATCCCCCACTCTCAACAACCTGGGGGTTACCATTGAGCAGAAACTGAACTGCAGTAGCCATATAAATATTATGGCTACAAGAGCAGGTCAGAGACTAGGAATCCTGCGGCAAGTAACTCACCTCCTGACTCCCCAAAGCCTGTACATTAGTCAGGGGTATGATGGAACACTCTCCACTTGTCTGGCTGGATGCAGCTCCAACAATACTCAAGAAACTCAACAGGACAAAGCAGCCCGCTTGATTGGCACCCCATTTACAACATTCATGCCCTCCATCACTGGCACACAGTGGCAGCAGTGTGTACCATCCACAAGATGCACTGCAGCAATGCGCCAAGGCTCCTGAGACAGCACCTTCCAAACCCGCGACCTTTATCACCTAGAAGGACAAGGGCAGCAGATGCATGGGAACACCACAGCCTGCAAGTTCCCCTCAAAGCCACACACCATCCTGAATTGTAACTGTATCACCGTTCCTTCACTGTTGCTGGGTCAAAATCCTGGAACTCTCTTCATAACAGCAGCACATGGACTGCAGTGGTTCAAGAAGGCAGCTCAGCACCACCTTCTCAAGGCAATTAGGGATGGATAATAAATGCTGGCCCAGCCAGCGACACCCACCTCCCATGAATGAATTAAAAAAATGATAATATCCTGTAATCCTCCAAAGTAGAAAATACAGATGGAAATGAAAAATAATAAAACACAGTCAGCATGGATTTCATAAAGAAAGACTTGATTAACCTTATCTTTGAAAAATCAACAGAAAGAGTAATATAGCAGATGTAGAAGAGTTTAAGTTAATAAAGCCTCATCCATTTATGTGCTTGAACCATCAAATTGTGGGTTAACAAACAAACACACTAACTGACAGAGCTGCATGTTGTGCTTTCAAAATTACCCTTAAGGAGAGTGTTAATGAGTTAAATCTTCAGGTTGCTGCAACCAGAATAGCCATTGTCCACGATCAGTTTTACTGTTATAAATAAAGGGTGGAATATTCATTGTGAATCTATCGAAACAGTCTGGTCCTGCACACTGCAGACACATCCACTCCATCACCAACCAGCTCTCCTATAATTGGTGCAGTTATTTGACTTTTCCCCATTCGCTCCATGGAATTACTTTTAAAAGATTTTAAATTACAAGCAGTTTTGTTAATGTTCAGCCTTTGAGAAGAAATCATTCCCTGGCCACAGTGGAGAGAGTATTAAATATAAAACTGTAGACTACCAGGTAACACAGTGAAAGCTGATCAGCTAATCTATAATTACTTACTTTTCTTACTTTTGCTCTTGCTATTCGGTTTTTCATCATTTTCAGCTCCTGACTCCGGATATTATTGTGATTAAATGTGAAAAGATGCACTGTGTCTCAGCCCCGGTATATTGACTCTTTCTCTGTACAGTGCTGTGTCCACTCAGATACTGACAGTGTCTCTCCCTCCCTCAACTTTCCAGCCCTGACGGTGCAGAAAGCGCTGCTCAAAGTTACACATTCTGACTGTTTGCAGTTGATTAGTGAGAGATTATTAACGTATCCTCCTGCAGTGCTGCCTCGGTTAATAACAGCAGATCTAAGTCACATTTCAGATACAGAAACAGACGCATCAATTATTCACTCTTTCCCAGAGTGAGTGAGGCCGGGACAAGCAGCAACATTCCAGCCCCACACTCTGCAATTACCCAGCACCAGCAGAATGCAGTGAATACAGATTCAATCAGTGGGTTAATGTCCATTACAGGGATGCAAGATTCCACAGCCCAGGACAAACATCCCCATACACCGAGAACAAGCTCAGGAAAACCCGGGGGAGTTAATATCCCAGTCACTGAGCATTCCAGTAACATTGAATAAGTTCCAGAACTGAGTAAACCTTTCAAAGTTCAGAAGTGAGGACGAGGTCAAAAAGGTCTGAACAGTTGAGGTGACTGAGCGGTTTCAGCTTCTCTGTTCAGGTTGCAGCTTTCACTGGAGGCATGTGTTTAAATCCCACTTCTGACAACTTGATTTTCAGTTACTTTGCAGAGCTTCCTTGAAGGTTTGAGGTAGAGTAAATACTGAGGAACTGTTTCTAACTGCTGAAAGGTCAATAACCGAAGGTTATAGATTTAAGGTGACTCACAAAACCAGAAGGAACTTGAGGAAAAAATCCTTTCTGCGACATGTAGTTAGGATTTCAGTTATGTGGATAGATTGGAGAAGCTGGGGTTGTTCTCCTTAGAGAGGAGATTTGATAGAGGTGTTCACAATCATGAGGGGTCGTGACAGACCCGATAGAGAGAAACTGTTGATAGAAGGATTGAGACTCAGGTAAAAGCTGTGGCTCAGTTGGTCACGCTCACCTCGAAATCACAAGCTTCTGGGTTCAGATTTCACAGCTGACACTCCAGTACAGCACTGAGGGTGTTGAAGGTGCTGCCTTTCAGGTGTGATGTTAAACCAAGACCTGGTCTGCATGTTTGGGTGAATGTAAAAGATCCCATGCTGCAATTTCAAACAAGTGAAGAGCAATTCTCCCTGTTGTTGTGATCAATATTTGCCCCTCAATCAGATCAGTTGGTCATTATCACATTGCTGTTTGTGGGTATTAGCTGCTGCATTTCTGACATTACAACAGTGATTACACTTCAAAAGTATTTCATTGTCTACAAAGTGCTTTGATATGTCCAGTGGTCTTGAAAGGTGCTATAGAAATGCAAGTCTTTTCTTTCTTTATCACAACACATTGCTGTGTAAAAAATGGTTCTTCATGTCACCTCTGGTTCTTCTGCCAATCACCTGATATCTGTGTCCTCTGCTTGCTGACCCTTTTCTTCAATCTCTCCACATAACTGAAATCCCTCACCCTGTTACCATTGTGGTAAATCTCTTTTTTATTCTTTCCTGGGATGTGGGCACTGCTGACACAATGTCATTCCTGTCAATGGAGCGGCCCGCTGACATCATCGGACTGTGCCAAGCTGTGCATAGGCACAGCTGCATCTCGCCAGGATTAAGTGGCACATGCGTAGGATGATGTCATTGCGCAGCGCCAACATCATCGCATATCTGCGCCTGGTCCATCTTCGCACACGTGCTCTAAAGAGTCATCGGGTATCCAGCCCCTCACTCAGCTGGAGGAAGCGGCTGAATAGGAGACTTTGAGGCTGGAGCTGTCCCCCCTCGGCAACTCGCTCCAGGCCTCGACGCTTCCTCCCCTCAGCCGCTCGCTCCACACCTCGATGCTCCCCTGGACAATTGTTCCCCGCTCGCGTCATCCAGCTCTATGGCCACTTGCTCTCTGCCCCCCAACCCCCGCTCCAGCCGCTAGCTCTAGGCCGTGCCACTTCCCTCCTCTAGGCCACTCACTACTCACTCCTACGTCACACTTTGCAGCCCACCTTGCTTCTTCGGGCGGCACGTGGAGACTGGACAGACGTGGGAGCAAGTGGCCGAGAGAAGGAAAGCAGCGCAGCCTAAAGCTAGCAGCTGGAGGGGAGGGGGGGGTGGGGAGTGAGCGAAAGACTGGAGAATGGGGTGACATGATCGGGAGACAATCGGCCAGGGAAGTAGGGGGGGGAGCAGCAAGGTCTGGAGCGAGCGACTGTGGAGGGTGGAAGCGGCCGGTGCAAAGCAGGGGGAGAAAGCGAGTTGTGCCACTCAGTGGTTCCGTTGTCAGCAAACGCAGCCTTTTTTGTCCATCCTTAATTGCCCTTGAGAAGGTGGTGGTGAGCTGCCTTTTTGGAGCTGCTGCAGTCCATGTGTTGTACGTAAACCCACAGTGCTGTTAGGAATGGAGTTCCAAGATTTTGATCCAGTGACAGTGAAGGAATGGTGATATAGTTCCCAGTCAGGACAGTGTGTAACTTGGAGGGGAGCTTGCAGATGGTGGTGTTCCCATTCATCCAATGACCTTCTCGGTGGTCGAGGTTGGGGGTTTGGAAGGTGCTGTCGAAGGAGGCTTGGTGAGTTGCTGCAGTGCATCTTGTAGATGGTACACACTGCTGCCACTGTTCACTGGTGGTGCAGGAAGTGAATATTTAAAGTAGTGGATGGAGTGCTGATCAAGTGATCTGCTTTGTCCTGGATGGTGTTGAGTTTCTTTGGTGTTGTTGGAGCTCCACTCATCCAGGCAAGTGGGGAGTATTACATCACACTCCTGACTTGTGCCTTGTAGATGGTGGACAGGAGGTGAGTTACTTGCAGCAGAATTCCCAGCCTCTGACCTGCTCTTGTAGCTACGGTATTTTTATGACTGATCCAATTCAGTTTCTGCTCATTGGTAATCCCCCGGAAGTTGAGTGTGAAGGATTCAGCAATGGTAATGTCATTGACTGTCAAGGGGAGATGGTTAGATTCACTCTTGTTGGAAATGGTCATTGCCTGGCATTTTTGTGGCGTGCATGTTACTTGCCACTTATCAGTCCAAGCCCAATCTTGCCCAGGTCTCTCTACATGTGGACATGGACTGCTTCAGTATCTGAGGAGTTACTAATGCAACTGAACATTTTGCAATCATCAGTGAACATTTCCACTTCTGACCTTATGATGGAAGGAAGTTTATTGATGAAGCAACTGAAGACGGTTGGGGCCTAGGACACTACCCTGAGGAACTCCTGAGCGATGTCTGGTACTGAGATGATTGGCCACCAACAACCAGCACCATATTCCTTTGCGCAAGGTATGACTCCAACCAGTGGAGATTTTCTCCTTGATTGCCATTGACTTCAATTTTGCAAGGGCTCCTTTATGCCCTTGGCAAGAGCAGTCACTGTCACCTCACCTCACCTCCTGAATTCAGCTCTTCTGTCCATATTTGGGCCAAGGCCATAATGAGGTCAGGAACTAAGTGGCCCTGGCGGAACCCAAAATGAGCATTGGTGAGTAGGTTATGGCTGTGTAAGTGCTGCTTGATAGCACTGTCAACGACACCTTCCATCACTTTACTGATGATCAAGAGGAGGCTGATGGGGCAGGAATTGATCGGGTTGGATTTGTCCTGCCTTTTGTATACAGAACATACCTGGGCAATTTTCCACATTGCTGGGTAGATGCCAGTGTTGTAGCTTGGCGGGCGGTGTGGCTAGTTCTGGAGCACAAGTCTTCAGCACTGTAGCCAGGATGTTGTCAGTATCCAGAGCCTTCAGCCATTTCTTGATATCATGCGGAGTGAAGTGGATTTAGCTGAAGATTGGCACCTGTGATGCTGGGGACCTCAGGAGGAGGCCGAGATTGATCATCTACTTGGCACTTCTGGCTGAAGATGGTTGCAAATGATTCAACCTTGTATTTTGCACTGATATACTGGTCTCCCCTGTCATTAAGGATGGGGATATTTGTGGAGCCTCGTCCTCCTGTTAATTGTTTAATTACCCACCACCATTCAGGACTGGATGTGGCAGGACTGCAGAGCTTTGATCTGATCTGTTGGTTGTGAGATCACTCAGCTCTGTCTATTGCATGCTGCTTCCGCTATATGACATGCAAGTAATCCTGTGTTGTAGCTTCACTCATTTTTAGGTCTGCTTGGTGCTGTTCCTGACATGCCCTCCTGCACACTTCATTGAACCACTATTGCTCCCTTGGCTTGATGGTAATGGTAGAGTGAGGGATATGTCAGGCCATAAGGCAACATATTGTGTTTAAATACAATTCTGCTGCTGCTGATGGCCCACAGTGCCTCATGGATGCCCAGTTTTGAGCTGCCAGATCTGTTCATTTCTTCCCTCAGATATAATTGAAAAAAAAATTCTGAAGAAATGCATGAACTAAATAAAAAGGAGAGAGAAATAAATACTGACAAAATGGATGGCAGCATTTGGAAGGTAAAAAGATTTCAGTTTTCTTATTGATGAGTGAGAGGAATATATCACACTTTGGGGCTTCTGTAAGTGGATTTACTGATAATCTGGGGAATTGATAGGAAGCTGCTTCACAGTTGGTGAAACAAATTCCCGCCCTTGGGGTGGAGCCAACAGCTGCATCCGTCCAATAACAGACAGAGTAGAAGTACTGTTTCAGGCCTTGTTAACTCAGTTGGTAGAGCATGAGACTTTTAATCTCAGGGTCTTGGATTTGAGACCCTTGTTGTGTGGTTGTTCTTCCCTTTTTCAGTCTTCATCAGCAGAGAGTTCAAGGATTGTTTGAAATTAAATTCAACAACATCACCAAATTTCAACTACTCCCACCCCGCCCCTCCCAGTGTAATTGACAGGACTCTCAACCTCTGCCTTCCCCCTTCCCCTCCCTCCCAGAACTGCGACAGGGTTCCCCTTGTCCTCATTTTCCACCCCACCTGCCTCCACATCCAAAGGATCATCCTCCACCATTTCCGCCACCACCATCGTGATGCCACCACCAAACGCATCCTCCCCTCCCCTGTCAGCATTCCGAAGGGATTGTTCCCTCCGCGACACCCTGGTCCACTCCTCCATTACCCCCAATACCTCGTCCCCTTCCCAAGGCACCTTCCCATGCAATCGCAGGAGATATAATGCCTGCCCTTTTCCCTCCTCTCTGCTCATTATCTAAAGCCCCAAACACTCCTTTTAGGTGAAGCAGCGATTTACTTGTACTTCTTTCAATTATGTATACTGTATCCACTGCTCACAATGCGGTCTCCCCTAAACTGGGGAGACCAAACGCAGATTAGATGGAACACCTCTGCTCAGGCCGAAAGCATGATCCTGAGCTTCTGGTTGCTTGCCATTTCAACACTCCCCCCTGCTCTCATGTCAACATTTCTGTCTTTGGCCTGTTCCAGTGTTCCAGTGAAAATCAACCCAAGCTCGAGGAGCAGCACCTGACCTTTTGATTCGGCACTCTACAGCCTTGTGGATTGAACATTGTGTTCAATAACATCAGAGCATGACTGGTGTCAGGCAACCACAAGCATTAACTCACTCTTTGCCTTTGTCCCAGGACAGCTTTGTTATTTAATCTCTCCTGCCCTCTGCCCTATCAAACACCTTCCCCTTTGTTCTCTCCCACATGCCCCTCCCCTTCACTTGTTTAAAACCGAATTCTTTTCTAACCTGTGTCAGTTCTGATGAAAGGTCACAGACCAGAAACGTTAACTCTGTTTCTCTCACCACAGATGCTGCCAGAGCTATTGAGTATTTCCAGCACTTTTTGTTTTTATTTCAGATTTCCAGCATCTGCAGTATTTTGCTTTTATTGTGTCAGAAAGTCTTTCCTTGATTCAGGACTCTTACCTCTCTCCAGAATCTCGCCGCTAAAGATTGAACTTTATCTCATTTCACTCACAGCTCAGGGTCAGTGTGGCACAGTGGGACTTCTGGCTGTCTCCCACTTCACAATCCATCAGTACTGAGAAAACAATGGGGAATATTACTCACATGTTGTGTTCTGTAACTTTTTACAAACACTTTAATGTATATATTGTCTTCCAAAGCAGTGACAGAATGGTGGCTTCAGTGTGTTGTTGAAATAGCTTTGTTGAGTTCGTGCTGTACTAACAGTTAAACAGTTCTTGGTTCAATCCCAGGTTTTGGCACTTTCAACCTCTCCTGTGTCTTTTTCTTTGGCTCCAATTGTCAAGCTGCATGATTTACTCTGAAATTAGCACCAGAGAACCAAGGCACCAGCGAGCATGAGGAGCTGAAATTAGCACAGATCAAATCCACTCAATATTTCTGACTGAAGATTGTTGCAAAAGCTTCAGCTTCATCTTTTGCACTGACGTGCTCAGCACCACCATCATTGAGGATGTGAATGTTTTTGGAGCCTCCTCATCTTGTTAGTTATTTAATTATCCACCACCATTCACGACTGGATGTGGCAGGACTGTGGAGCTCTGATCTGATCCTGAGGGAGATATCCATGCGTGGAGTGGCGGGATGTATGGAGAGTGATCCTGAAGAGGGTGTCCGAGCCTGGAGTGGAAGCTTTCCGTGGAGGTACAGGAGTAGGCCATTCAGCCCCACTGTTTTATAAAGGTTTAGCATAACTTATTTGCATTTACTCTCTGCCTCTATTAATAAAGCCAAGTGTCCTGTTTGCTCTTAGCAACCTTTTCAAACCTTGATCAAAAAAGATTGGTGTACATTGTCTCATTCTTCCTCCCAAACTGTATCACTTCACAATTCTCTGTGTAAAATTTTATCTGTTGTGTGAAAGCCCATTTTACCAGTGTGTTTAAGTTCCTCTGAAGTGTGTTACTGTCACTGGCACAGGACGAAATTCACGAGCATTCTTTGATGCTATCTCCGTGGAAAGAGCAATCTTACACACTAGCTCAAATTGGGATTTTGTGTGTTTAGTATCTTTCCTCATCCACCAATATAAGCACAAATCTGTCTCATAATGTACGGTCTAAGAATGTGCCAATGTTGCAATGTGGTGATAAATTCTTCAGTGTCACAATGTACTCACCAACTGTTTCACTACTTTTCTGATTTCTGGATCCAAGTTTGTAGCTTTCCGCGATCTCTAGTGGCTTAGGGTTGAGCCTCACTTCAACGAAGAAACGGAAAATTATGATTTAAAGATTACACTGTCAATCATTCACATCTCTGTCTTCTCCTGAACTTCGAGTTCAAATTTGTTAGTGACGTTGAGTCACACGTTAAGACAGCACAGTCTTTGTCTTTGTGAAGGAAGTGATTTGGGAATGGCTGTTTGAAACTGTCCCTTCTTGCACAGAAATTCAGTGCAAATACTTGATCACTCACAATTTCCTTGAGAGAAATTTGTTCACAATCGCATTTGACACGGAAACTGCCTCAGCATTAATCTCACTGAAGCAGAATGTGACCGTGTTGTATGTTTCAGAATGTTGGTGCCGTTATTTGTCGCTTTCAACCGAGACCAGGACACAGGGAAAGGTTCATCCGAGTTTGGAATATATTTTCATTCAGGAGGAAGAAAAATCAACAGGAACCAAATAAGAAAATCCAGTCTCCAGATTTGAGAATCTGGAGATCCGCTTTGGGAAAGTGAATCAGAGCAGAATGAAGGGTGAACAGTCCAACTGCCCAGAAGAGATGAAGACACAGCTCAGTCAACACGTTCCCCTGGTTTATGATGCTGGAACATTCCTCACACAGAAATGATTCAACCCAATGACAAACATTCTTACAGCTGATAATTTATGCTACTGATTAAAGGACTGTCTCATGTGGTTACCGAGTGACGACGAGAAGATATTAAACTTTGTTCTATTCAATCCAGCTGTGATGAAGTTTGAATTTTTCTACCTTTTATAAACAGTATTTGAAGGGTCTCGGTAACAATGTTCAGTGTTGATGAGAGTGGGGTCTGGGTGAGAAGCTGCTGAGTGTGACAGGGTCAGGACTGGATGCAGGAAGTTCTCTGACAGTCTCCCTCTATCTCTCTAATGGGTTTGAGTTGATTTACGACTGGTAGCTTTTATTTTCCTTTTCTTATTTAGAGATACAGCACTGAAACAGGCCCTTCGGCCCACCGAGTCTGTGCCAACCAGCAACCACCCATTTATACTAATCCTACATTAATCCCATATTCTCTACCAGATCCCCACCATTCTCCTACCACGTACCTACACTAGGGACAATTTACAATGGCCAATTCACCTATCAACCTGCAACCTCTCCCACTGTCAGAGTGATGATGTAACAGTCACATGAGATGAAGTTTGGGAGAAGAGAGAGCAGCACCAAGGATGCTCGCTTAGCAGGCTTGATGAGTGTGTTTCGAGTATTGTGTACATTAGAAAAGATTTCTTAGTTCTTTCAGCAGGAACTGTGTCCTGAAAATATCGAGAAACTCACAATTTTATTATTCAGGAGTCGGAACACAGATATTAATTCCAAGTGACAGTTCTGGGACCAATTAACAAAAAAAGTAGAGAATAATATTGCTCACTGATTGAAATCCCCCAGTGAGGAGACAGTTAAACAGGTGATCTGTTGGGGCATCCTTCGATCCAAGGTTTCAGCAACATTTAATCTCCCTTTTTGGTGAAATTCTCTGTTATTTGCAACTTTTTTTATCAGCTTTGATGGGCGAGTGAAAAACTGAAAAAATTGAACAGTTCCATCCTTTCTTTTCTTCCTTCTTCTCTTCTTTCCATCAGTTTCTCTTTTCTGTCCCAGATCAATATAATTATGAAAATCCCAATTTAGATTTAGAAATACAGCACTGAAACAGGCCCTTCGGCCCACCGAGTCTGTGCCGACCATTAACCACCCATTTAAACTAATCCTACACTAATCCCATATTCCTACCACATCCTCACCTGTCCCTATATTCCCCTACCACATACCTATACTAGGGGCAATTTATAATGGCCAATTTACCTATCAACCTGCAAGTCTTTTGGCTGTGGGAGGAAACCGGAGCACCCGGAGGAAACCCACGCAGACACAGGGAGAACTTGCAAACTGCACACAGGCAGTACCCATATTTGAACCCGGGTTACTGGAGCTGTGAGGCTGCGGTGCTAACCACTGCGCCACTGTGCCGCCCCTGCTGTTTAATCTGCTGTTTCTGGTGTTTTATCCATTCCAATCAAAATTTGAACATTCCAATCAAATCTATTTGTTATTCCACAGTGTCTCTCCATGTGTTTTATTCTGTTGTATTCTCTCACAGTCTGTTTGATGATCAATGTTGCATCTCACTCTCTGTTCTGGTGAAGATCAGAAGCAGTGATATCTGTTTACACCACCCGACAAGTCGGCCTGAGGCTGTGCCTCACTGATCATGTGGAGTTAAAGCAATTCTTCCAGTCAGTTAGTTCAGTTGTCATTTCATGAGAATTTCGGTCATCATGACTTCGTCAGTGACCTAATGGTTCAGGTGTCTGAGTGATGTTAATCATGATGTGATGAAATGATTGTATGTTCCAGTCTTTCCGTGGTGGGTTTTCACACTGAGTAGAAACGTGTTGGACATGGTCTGGAAATGTTTCACACCGCTCCATTCCCAACTTCATTTACTGACAGAAGATATATTTCCATCATTACACAGCTGGCTGCACAGCCAGAAGCTGTGCTGAAGGTGACAGCTATGCCTATGCAATTGACAAGGTGGCTGAGAGGTTAAAGCGATGGACTGCTAATCACACGTGGGTTGGAATCCCATTCTTGTTGCTAGTTTATGAACTGTTCAGTGTATTGTTCATGTGTAAAGTCAGCCTCGAAACCTGTTCTTGTCAATGTCCAGACAGTGATTCCAGAATTTGTTATACTTTATTAAAATTGAGACAGACAATTGGAATTCTTCACCCAAACTGCACTGGAATGAAGATCAAATAGGGATCACGAAACAGAGCAGGATTTTTCCTCCCCTCCTTCCTTCCATCTTTACTTTCTCTGGATTTGCACCAAGTGAAAGACAAATGGGAAAAGCAAATGGCGAGGGAGCAGATGCCGAAAATTATCCTTTGGCAAGAAATTTATTTTCAAATCTTCTTGATAGATTAAGTGAGTGAGCAATGCTTTGGCAGATGGAGTTTAAAATGAGGGGTCATCTAGTACCGACGATAGATCAGAGTGTTTTTTTGTCAGAGGTGAGATGTTAGAAACGGCGGAGGAGCAGAGACCCGAATACTGAATTAATAAAAGCTAGTGGACTGGTAGAAAATAATGTGAAAAGTGAACAGAATCTGAAGATTGGAACTCATGTTGCAGTGATATAAAGCTCTGTGCTCCTGAAGTAAATGTCCAAGCCCAGATTGTGGGGAATCTGTGGAGAGTGATTTGGTTTTTATTCATTCTTGGGTGTGAGTATCGCTGATAAGGCTAGCATTTATTACCCTTTCCTATTGCCGTTAAGAAGGTGATGGAGTGCTGCCTTCTTGAACTGATGCAGTCCATATGGTGCAGGAACACCCACAGTGCTATTGGGGAGGGAGTTCCAGGATTGTGACCCAACAACAGTGAAGAAATGGCTAGATTGTTCCTAGTCAGGATGGTGAGTGACTTGGAGGGGAACCTGCAGGTCGTGAGTTCCCATGCATCTGCTGCCCTTGTCCTTCGAGGTGGTAGTGGTCACGAGTTTGGAAGGTGCTGTTGAAGGATACTTGGCGAGTTGCTGCAGTGCAGATGGAGATGGTACACACTGCAGCCACTGTTTACTGGTTGTGGAGGGATTGAATGTTTAAGGTGGCGGGTGAGGTGCCGATCAAGTGCGCTGCTTTGTCCTGGATGGTGTTGAGCTTCTTGAGTGTTGTTGAGTGGGATGTATTCCATCACACTCCTGACTTGTGCCTTGTAGATGGTGGACAGGATTTGGGGTGTCAGGAGGTGAGATACTTGCTGCAGAATTCGTAATCTCTGACCTGCGCTTATAGCCACAGCATAGATGTGACTGGTCCAGTTACGTTTCTGGTCAAGATGTTGATGGTGGGGGATTTAACGATGATAATGCTTCTGAATATCAAAAGGTAGATTTTTTTTCTCTCTCATCGGAGATGTTCACTGCTTGGCACTTGTGTGGCCAGAAGGTTGCTTGTCACTTATCAGCTCAAGCCTGAATGTTGCTCAGGTCTTGCTGCTTGCAGGCACAGACTGCTTCAGTATCTGAAGAGTTGTGAATCATCATCTAACATTCCCACTTCTGACTTATGTTGAAGAGAAAGTCGTCAATGAAACAGCTGGGATGTTTGGGTCCAGGACACTACCCTGAGAAACTCCTGAGGCAGTGTCCTGGGCTGAGATGATTGGCCTCCACTAACCACAACATCTTGTTTTGTGCGAGGTATGACTTCAACAAGTGCAGGGTTTTCCCCCTGATTCCCATTGACTTCAATTTTGATGGGGATCCTTGATGCCACACTCACTCAAGGGCAATCACTCTCACCTCTCCTCTGGAATTCCAGTCTTTCGTCTCTGTTTGGACCAAGCTGCAATGAGATCATAAGAACAGAAGATCGGAAGAACTCATAGCAGGAGTAGGCCATTTGGCCCCTCGAGCTTGCTCCGCCATTCAATAGGATCATGGCTGACCTGATCATGACCTCAACCCCACTTTCTTGCCTGCCCACATAACCCTTGGCTCTCTTGTAGATAAAAATCTTGAAGACATTCAATGACCCAGCCTCCACTGCTCTCTGCGGTAAAGAATTCCAAAGATTAATGACCCTCTGAGCGAAGAAATACCTTCTTAAATGAAAAAGCCCTAAATCTGAAACTGTGTCCCCTAGTTCTAGATTCCACCACGAGAGGAAACATCCTCTCAGCATCTACCCTGTCAAGTCCCCTCAGAATCTTATATGTCTCAATACGTTCTCCTTTCATTTTTCTCAACTCCAATGAGTATCGGTCCAACCTGCTCAACTTTCCTCATGAGACAACACCTTCATCACAGGAATTAATCCAATGAACCTTCTCTGAACTGCCTCCAATGCAAGTATATCCCTCCTTAAATAAGGAGACCAAAACTGTACATAGTACTCCAGGTGTGGTTTCACCAGCACCATGTACATTTGTAGCAAGACTTCTCTACCTTTATACTCCATCCCCCTTGCAATAAAGGGTAACATTCCATTTGCCTTCCTAATTATTTGCTGTACCTGCATGGTAACTTTTTGTGATTCATGTGCAAGGACACCCGGATCCTTCTACATCGCAGCATTCTGTGATCTCTCACAATTTAAATAATATTTTCCTGTTCTATTCTTCCTACCAAAGTGGATAACCTCACATTTTCCCACATTATACTCTATCTGCCAAATTATTTCCTGGAGCTGAGAGACCCTGGCAGAACCTAAATTGAGCATCGATGATCAGATTATTGCTAAGTGTGTGGTGCTTGATAGCACTGTTGGTGACATCTTCCATCACTTTGCTGATGATTGATAGTAGACTGATGGGGCGGCAATTGGTCAGATTGGATTTGTCCTGCATTTTGTTTATGGAGAGGGCACACTTGGGCAACTTTCCACATTGTCAAGTAGATGCCCGTGTTGTAGCTCTACTGGAACAGCTTGGCTGAGGGCGCAGCTAGTTCTGGAGCACAAGTCTTCAGTACTAGTGTGGAAGTGAGCAGAAAGGCATGGCACTATGCTTAATGGGAAATATAGCCAAGTTAGGAATAGTAGCTTTGCTGAGCTTTGATTTTAAGTGGCAGAAACCACAATGAAATAGTTAAAAGTAAAGGCAGAGCGTGTGAGACTGCAAAGACGAGCCAACACTGGTAATTGCAAAGACATCTGTTCTTTCTGGCCTGATTGTGTGACTCCCTGTGGTTTGGAACAAATGGACTCCTGTGAATCAAATGATGTCCATCCCTGTGTGAGTGATAAGGAGTGCTCGGCCCCTCTTATCTTCGTGAACTGCCACTACTTGATGTAGCTGCAGACTGCACGAAACACTCAGGAATGTACACCTAATAGAGATAGCAGGATGCGCCGCAATTACTTGTCACAAGGTAGAGACAGACTCATGATCCATGTCGGGAGTGACACGAGAATGATTATTGATGATTCCTATGCTCTTGCCAATTAGCTTGCTTGTCCGCTTTGTTTTCTCTTGCTGGTACAAAACAATATTTTATTAGTAACAAGTATGTATTGAAAATGGAGTGTATTGTAACCTCAGTAACAGATGTACTGCATGTCAGCACATGGGTGAAGTCGAATTGTATCGCACTGATTGGTTAAACAAGGGGGTGTAGCATGAATCTTAATGTATAAACAGTAGTACCTGTATCAAAAAACTTCACTTACTCTAGTGGACCAGACAGACTCTGGGTGGAGTCAGTGTCGTTGCATTAGAGTAAGTCAGCCGGCTCAATGCGCAAATAAAGTAATTGATTTTACCTACACATCCGACTCAGTATATTTACTGAACCAGACTGAAGGGAAAAAGAACTCAGATTTACACTAGAGCCGGAATGTTGTTAGGGCCCAAAGTCTTTGCTGTATCGAGTGCCTTCAGCTGTTTCTTGCCATTATGTGGAGTGAAGCAAATTGGCTGAAAACTGGAAGCTGTGATGCTGGGGACCTCAAGAGGCCGAGATGAATCATCCACTGAGCAATTTCTGACTGAAGATGGTTTCAAATGCTTCAGCTTCATCTTTTGCACTGACGTGCTCGGCTCCACCAACATTGAGGATAGGGATGTTTTTGGAGCCTCCTCATCTGGTTCGTTATTTAATTGTCCTCCACCTTTCATGACTGGATACCTAGTTTCTCAGGGCAGTGTCCAAGGCCCAACCATCCTCAGCTGTTACATTGATGGCTTTCTCTTCAACATAAGTCAGAAGTGGGAATGTTCGCTGATGATTCACAACTCCTCAGATACTGAAGCAGTCTGTGCCTGCAAGCAGCAAGACCTGAACAACATTCAGGCTTGAGCTGATAAGTGACAAGCAACATTCTTTGATCGGATCCTGATTGAGATATCCGTGCGTGGAGTGGCGGGATGTATGGAGAGTGATTCTGAAGAGGATGTCTGAGCCTGGAGGGCAGAATCTGTGGAGAGTGGTCCTCAAAGGATGTCCGTGTCTGGAGATTTAGGATCTCTGAAGAGGGTCTCCGAGCCCATAGTGCTGGGATCAATGGAGAGTGATCCTGAAGTGGGTGTCCGAACCTGGAATGGCGGGATCTGTGGAGAGTGATCCTGAAGTGGGTGTCTGAGGTTGGAGGGCAGAATCTGTGGAGCGTGATCCTGACGAGTGTGTGTAAACCTGGAATGGAAGCTTTCTGCGGAGGTACAGGTGGAGGCCATTCGTTCCCAGTATTTTATAAAGGTTTAGCATAACTTATATGTTTTTACTCTATGCCTCTATTAATAAAGCCAAGTGTCCTGTTTGCTCTTAGCTACCTTTTCAATCCTTCTAACATTGGTGTACATTGTCTCTCTGCTCCTGCACCCAGTTTAGAATTGTAACGTTTCATTTATATGGCAGTCTTCCTTCCAATTTGTATCACTTCACACTTCTCTGTGTAAAATTTCATCTGTTATGTGAAAGCCCATTTTACCATTTTTTTTAAAGTTCCCCTGAAGTGTGTTACGATCACTGGCACAGGACAAAATTCCTGAGCATTCTTTGATGCTATCTCCATAGACAGAGCAATCTTTTACGCGAGCTCAAATGTGGGATTTTGTGTGTTTAGTATCTTATTTCACCCACCAATATAAGCACAAATATGTCACGTAAATCTTGTTCACTGCAGTCCCTGCTGCTGTTTGCTGCCTATATTTACAGACTTTAATCTCAACCTCGTCACCATGTTCTCTAATATATTCAGGGGGCATCAGCAGAGAAAATGTTCACCAACCATGGCAAGTGCAAGGAAATGTTTATTTATGTCATTATGTCATGAACATAATCGACAAATTTTTACATGTGTGAATCATCAATATGTGTCTTCATAAATGGAACCCCGTCACAATAAACACTATCACCTTTCAATGTTTAGCAGACAGGTTTGACGGCCTGATGTGTGTGATTCCCATATTAATGTGTTTGCACAAAGTTCGGCGAAAGATGGAGATACGAATAATTTACAGGGAAATCTTTTAAGCATATTACCACATCTCTCACTCACAAAGATCTGCAAACACATGGATTCCAAAAGAACCTGAGTACAAAATCACCTAAAATAAACACAGCCAGAGAGACTTGCAATAACCTGTAGCTCAGGGAAAGTACATGATGTTATGGAAGGGATTCTGGTTCTTTTGTTAAAATATTTTTTGAAGAAGTCATAATCAAACTGAATAAATGTAGGACCAGTTCTTTTTCAAGAGAGCACCAAAAGAACCAATTTGGCAACTATGTTTACTGGTTGTCACATGATTCAAGTTAAATATAGAACAGAAACCATGGTAACCGGGAGAAATATGGTTAGTGAAGTCAGTCATGCCCCTTGATTGGACAACCTTGGCAGCAGCAGCGCAAACCTAAGACAGCAGAAAACTCACAATCTTTGGTTGTAGCAGTAAGTGTGTTTTACCTGCTGGAGTGAGCAGCTGATAAAGTTAGCCTGAAGAATCGTCAAGGAAGGAGAGAAGACCACAACCCAGTTTGTTTTCCAGAAAATCTTTAAAAGACCCTGAGAAGTCCACTGAGTTAATTCATCTTGTCGCATGTCTTTGAAGAAGGCCTGCGAAAATTAATTCTCAATGCCTTCTGAAAAGAACTGTTCAAAAATACCCTAGTGACCTGTCTACGTATACTCGGAAGGTAGACTGTATTCCAGTTTTGGAGCAACATATCTCATCTTATGATTTCTTCAAAAATTAGCAAATAAACAGCCCAAGAGGTTTTTTTTGTCTGTAACAGAGTGCTGAATTAAAAAAAAATCCCTTTTATTTTTTCAGCTATCCGGTGTGTGTGTGTGCGTGTGGCTCGAAGATAAAAAAAAGGACTTTAAAAGTTGTTCAAGGTGAAAAAGGAACTTTTAAAATTTCCACCTGTGTGTTTATGCTTTACTTCATGACTAGTTAAAACTTGTTCGACAATAAATGGATAATTTTGTTGTTTATTAAAGAAACCTGGTCAGTGTCTTCTATTCTGGGAAAAATAGAGTATATGATTGACTGTATCAGTATGTGGGAAAAGTTCACATAGATGTTGTGACCTGTGGAGAAGTGGGATGAGAATAAAGAGTGCCCTCCTCTGCCCTTAGTTGTCACAGCACTTGTGATCTGGCTCAGCAGCTTAATTGGTTCTAGTGTTTGTCTGATAATCAGAAAATCTTGGATTCATATCATGGCTTCAAAAGTTTAGCTATCAATCATTTACATCCATTTTCTTGTGAACTTTAACTTTTCTTATGAATTTCATTCACAAAAGAAAACAGCTCAGTGGTTGCCTTTGTGAAGGATGTGAGTTTGAAATGGCTGTTCCTGCTCGTACAGATGTCCAGTGCTAATATTTCAACGGCACCTCAATCCCCTACAATTTCTTTGAGAGCAATGTGTTTGCAGTTGCATTTAACCTGGAAAACAGCTCAACATTAATCTCACTGAAGGAAAGTGTGACCGTGTTGTATGTTTCAGAGTGTTTGTGTCATTTTGTGTCTCTTTTAACCAAGACTATAACACGACGCAAAGGGGAGGGTTGATCCGAGGTTTAGAATATATTATCATTCAGGAGCAAGAAAAATCAAAAGGAACAAAATAAGAAAACCCAGTCTCCAGATTTGAGAATCTGTAGATCCGCTTTGGGAAAGTGAATCAGAGCAGAATGAAGGGTGAACTGTCCGACTGCCCAGAAGAGATGAAGACACAGCTCAGTCAGCACGTTCCCCTGGTTTATGATGCTGGAACATTCCTCACACATAAATTATTCAATCAATATTCATCTGCCAAGTCGGTCTGAGGCTGTGCCTCTCTGATCACGTGGAATTAAAGCAATTCTTCCAGTCAGTGAGTTTAGTTGTCATTTCATGAGAAATTAGAAGTCATCATGACTTCGTCAGTGACCTCATGGTTCAGGTGTCTGAGTGATGTTAATCATGATGTGATGAAATGATTGTATGTTCCAGTTTTTCCGTGGTGGATTTTCACACTGAGTAGAAACGTGTTGGACATGGTCTGGAAATGTTTCACACCGCTCCATTCCCAACAGGCCATCACCTGATGTGATGGAAATTTCATTTACTTACAGAAGCTGCATTTCCATCATTGCACATCTGGCTGCACAACCAGGATCTGTACTGTCCAAACAGCTGACAAGGTGGTCGAGAGGTTAAGACGGTGGCGTACTAATGCATTTTGCTTTGCATGTGTGGGTTCGGATCCCAATTTTGTCGTCAGTGTTTGAAGTGTCTAGTACATTGTTGTGGGGGAGCTTTTGTGGAAAGTTGGCCTGGAAACATGTTCTTATCAATATCTCGCTGGTGATTCCAGAATTGTTTATACTTTATTAAAATTGAGACAGACAATTGGAATTCTTCGCCCAAATTGGACTGGAATGAAGATCAAATAGGGATCACGAAAAGGAGGAAGATTTTTCCCTCCCTCCTTCCTTCCATCTTTACTTTCTCTGGATTTACACCAAATGAAATACTAACGGGAAAAGCAAACGGCGAGGGAGCAGAAGCAGAACATTATCCTTTGGCAAGAAATTTATTATCAAATCTTCTTGATAGATTAAGTGAGTGAGCAATGTTTTGGCAGATCAAGTTTAAAATGTGGGGTCATCTGGGACCTACGAAAGATAGATCAGAGTGTTTTTTATAAGTGGTGAGGTGTTAGAAACTGGAGAAGCAGAGACCCGAGTGCTGAATCACTAAACACTAACGGACTGGTAGAAAATAATGTGAAAGGCGAATGGAATCTGAAGATTGGAACTCACGTTGTAGTTATATAAAGCTCTGTGCTCCTGAAGTAAATGTCCAAGCCTGAATTGTGGGGAATCTGTGGAGAATGATTTGTTTTTTATTTATTCTTGGGTGTGAGTATCGCTGGCAAGGCTGGCATTTATTGTCCATCCCTAATTGCCCTTGAGAATGTGGTCGGGAGCTGCCTTCTTGAACTGCTGCAGTCAATGTGGTGTAGGAACACCCACAGTGCTATTGCGGAGGGAGTTCCAGGATTTTGACCTAACAACAGTGAAGAAATGGTGATATAGTTCCAAGTCATGATGGTGAGTGACTTGGAGGTGAACCTGCAGGTGGTGGTGTTCCCATGCATCTGCTGCCCTTGTCCTTCGAGGTAGTGATCACGGGTTTGGATGGTGCTGTAGAACGTTACTTAGCGAGTTACTGCAGTGCATCTTGTAAGTGGTACACACTGCTGCCACTGTGCTCTGGTGGTGGAGGGAGTGAATGTTTAAGGTGGTGGGTGAGGTACCGATGAAGAGGACTGCTTTGTCCTGGGTGGTATTGAGCTTTTTATATGTTTTTGGAGCTGCAGCTATCCAGAAAAGTGGAGAGTATTGCATCACACTCCTGACTTGTGCCTTGTAGACAATGGACAGGCTTTGGCATGTCAGGAGGTGAGATACTTGCTGCAGAATTCCCAATTTCTGACCTACGCTATAAGCCGCAGCATAGATGTGACTGGTCCAGTTTAGTTTCTGGTCAATGGTAACCCCCAAGATGTTGATGGTGAGGGATTTAGTGATGATAATGCTGCTGAGTATTAAAAGGTAGATGGTTTGAATCTCTCTCATTGGAGATGTTCACTGCGTGGCACTTTTGTGGCAACCAAGTCGCTTGTCACTTATCAGCTCAAGCCTGAATGTTGTTCAGGTCTCGCTGCTTGCGGACAAGGACTGCTTCAGTATCTGAGGAGTTGTGAATCATCACCTAACATTCCCACTTCTGACTTAAGTTGAGGGGAAACTCATTAATAAAACAGCTGAGGATGGTTGAGCCTAGGACACTACCCTGAGAAACTCCTGAGGCAATGTCCTGGGCTGAGATGATCGGCCTCCACCAACCATAATCATCTTGCTTTGTGCTAGGTATGACTCCAACAAGTGAACAATTTTCCCCTGATTCCCATTGATTTCAATTTTGCTAGGGATCCTTGATGCCACACTCACTCAAGGGTAATTACTCTCACCTCTCCTCTGGAATTCCACTCTTTTGTCTCTATTTGGAACAAGCTGCAATGAGATCACAAGAACAGAAATAGTAGCAGCAGGAGGCCATTTGGCCCCTCGAGCCTTCTCCGGCATTCAATGGGATCATGGCTGATCTGATCATGGCATCAACCCCACTTTCTTGCCTGCCCCCCATAACCCTTGACTTCCTTGTAGATAAAAATCCAAAGATGAACGACTGTCTGAGAGAAGAAATTCCTCCTCATTTCCTTCTGAAATGGAAAATCCCTAATTCTGAAACTGTGTCGCCTAGTTCTAGATTCCACCACGAGGGGAAACATTCTCTCAGCATCTACCCTGTCAAGACCCTTCAGAATCTTATATGTCTCAATACGATCACCTCTCATGTTTCTAAACTCCAATCAGGATAGGTCCAACCTGCTCAATCCTCCTCACAAGACAACCCTTCATCACAGGAATAAATCCAGTGAACCTTCTCTGAACTTTTTTTTTTATTTCCAACATATACTTTATTCGTTAAAAAAACTATAAAAAGATATATTACAAAACAGTTCAAAAACAGCACCAAGTCAACAATACAAAGATTGCAAAGGAGAGCAGTTTCCTTCAGTACAGGAATGAATTGCCTCACAACCCTTCCATTTCATTTTACCTGCCATGTACTTTTTGCAGCAAACAAATATTTTCTGGAATAAAAACAAGAAATACTGGAACCACTCAGCAGGTCTGGCAGCATCTGTGGAAAGAGAAGCAGAGTTAACGTTTCGGGTCACAGACCC
Organism: Heterodontus francisci; assembly: GCF_036365525.1. Classification (NCBI taxonomy): domain Eukaryota; kingdom Metazoa; phylum Chordata; class Chondrichthyes; order Heterodontiformes; family Heterodontidae; genus Heterodontus; species Heterodontus francisci. The sequence continues at coordinate 3,507,870 of NW_027141093.1, forward strand.
TTCTTCGGAACTGACAAATATGAAAAATGTCACAGGTTATAAGCAAGTGAGGTGGGGGTGGGGCAAGAGATAACAAAGGAGAAGGTGCAGCTTGGACAAGGCCACATAGCTGACCAAAAGGTCATAGAGCAAAGGCAAACAATATGTTAATGGTGTGTTGAAAGACAAAGCATTAGTACAGAATAGGTGTTAACGGACTGAATATTGAACAGCAGCAAGTGCAAACCTGAAAAAAACAGTGGGTAAGCAAACTGAATAAACTAAGATGAAATGAAATAAATGCAATATAAAAGGTTGTAAAAAATGTAAAAAAGCAAAAAAGAAGAAAAAAGAAAAAACAACTAAAAATGAAAGTAAAATGGGGGGCTGTCATGCACTGAAATTATTGAACTCCATGTTCAGTCCGGCAGGCTGTAGTGTGCCTAATCGGAAGATGAGATGCTGTTCCTCGAGCTTGCGTTGATGTTCACTGGAACACTGCAGCAATCCCAGGACAGAGATGTGAGCATGAGAGCAGGGGGGAGTGTTGAAAAGGCAAGAAACCGGAAGCTCAGGGTCCTGCTTGCGGACCGAGCGGAGGTGTTCCGCAAAACGGTCACCCAGTCTGCGCTTGGTCTCCCCAACATCGAGGAGACCACATTGTGAGCAGCGAATACAGTATACTACATCGAAAGAAGTACAAGTAAATCACTGCTTCACCTGAAAGGAGTATTTGGGGCCTGGGATAGTGAGGAGAGAGGAGGTAAATGGGCAGGTATTACACCTCCTGCGATTGCAGGGGAAGGTGCCATGGGATGGGGACGAGATGGTGGGGGTAATGGAGGAGTGGACCAGGTTGTCGCGGAGGGAACAATCCCTTCGGAATGCTGACAGGGGAAGGGAGGGGAAGATGCGTTTGGTAGTGGCATCACGCTGGAGGTGGCGGAAATGGCAGAGGATGATCCTTTGGATATGGAGGCTGATGGGGTGGAAAGTGAGGACAAAGGGAACCCTTTCACGGTTCTGGGAGGGAGGGGAAGGGTTGAGGGCAGAGGTACGGGAAATGGGCCAGACACGGTTGAGGGCCCTGTCAACAACAGTGGGGGGGGGGATTCCTCCGTTGAGGAAAAAGGAGGTCATACCAGAAGCACCGTCATGGAAGGTAGCATCATCAGAGCAGATGCGTCGAAGACGGAGAAACTGGGAGAATGGAATGGAGCCCTTACAGGAGGTAGGGTGTGAAGAAGTGTAGTCGAGGTAGCTGTGGGAGTCGGTGGGCTTATAATGGATATTAGTAGACAACCTATCCCCAGAGATGGAGACAGAGAAGTCGAGGAAGGGAAGGGAAGTATCAGAGCTGGACCATGTAAGGGTGAGAGAAGAGTGGAAATTGGAAGCAAAGTTGATAAAGTTTTCCAGTTCGGGGCTGGAGTAGGAAACAGCACCGATACAGTGATCAATATACCGGCAAAAGAGTTGGGGGAGGGGGCAAGAGTTGGACTGGAACAAAGAATGCTCGACATATCCCACAAAAAGACAGGCATAACTGGGACCCATGCGGGTACCCATAGCGACACCTTTTACTTGAAGCAAGTGTGTGGAGTTGAAGGAGAAGTTGTTCAATGTGAGAACAAGTTCAGCCAGGTGGAGGAGGGTGGTGGTGGATGGGGACTGGTTGGGCCTCTGTTCCACGAAGAAGCGGAGAGCCGTCAAACCATCCTGGTGGGGGATGGAGGTGCAGAGGGATTGGACGTCCATAGTAAAGAGGAGGAGGTTGGGACCAGGAAACTGGAAATTGTCAAAATGACGTAAGGCGTCAGAAGAGTCACGGATGTAGGTGGGAAGAGACTGGACCAGCGGAGAAAAGATAGAGTCAAGATGGGAAGAAATAAGTTCAGTGGGGCAGGAGCAAGCTGACACAATGGGTCTGCCGGGACATTCCCGTTTGTGGATTGTGGGAAGGAGGTCGAAGCGGGCTGTCCGGGGTTGCGGGACTATGAGGTTGGAAGCTGTAGAGGGAAGATCTCCAGAGGAGATGAGGTCAGTGACAGTCCTTTGGATGGTGGCTTGATATTCGCCGATGGGGTCATGGTCCAGAGGGAGGTAGGAAGAGGTGTCTGTGAGTTGGCGCTGAGCCTCTGCAAGGTAGAGGTCGGTACGCCATACAACAACAGCACCACCCTTGTCTGCAGGTTTGATGACCATGTCGGGGTTAGACCTGAGAGAACGGAGTGCATCAAGATCAGATGGGGACAGGTTAGAGTGAGTGAGGGGGGCAGAGAAATTGAGATGACAAATGTCCAGCCGACAGTTTTCAATGAAGAGATCAAGAGTGGGTAAGTGGCCAGGGGGAGGGGTCCAGGTAGAGGGAGAATGCTGGAGGTGGGTGAATGGGTCTGCTGGTCGGGAGGAGGACTCCTGGTCAAAAGAAGTGAGCCTGGAGGCGGAGAAATATTTTCTGGATACAGCCCGAGGGGATTTCCATGGATCCAGTCCCTCACTTCACCTTCGTGGGGGTACCTTACACAGTGGTCTTCCCCAGTGAACCTTTGCCCCAAGCTGTAGTGCGTCCCTCAGCACGTAGTCTTGGACCTTGGAATGTGCCAGTCTGCAACATTAGGTCGTGAACAACTCTTTGCGCTGGAAGACCAGAAAGTTTCGGGCAGACCAAAGGATGTCTTTCACCGAATTGATAGTCCTCCAGCAGCAGTTGATGTTTATCTCGGTGTGCATCCCTGAGAACAGCCTGTGGAGCACAGACTCCTGTGTTACACAGCTGCTTGGGATGAACTGCGATAAAAACCACTGCATCTTTTTCTGCACCTGCTTTGCAAAGACAGACAGGGCAGTCCTCTCTCCTCTGTCTTGTTTGTTTGCTGTATTGAACCCTTTGCTGAGTCGATTAGGAAGGATGCAAGCATAAGGGAGGTGATACAATCCGAGGCATTGGAGTCACTCAGGTTAAAACTTCCCTGGACCTGGATGACGTCGCCGTCTTTTGCTCGGATCCGCTGTCCGTTCGCAGACTGATCAGCATCTGCGACCAGTTCGAACTCGCCTCGGCAGCCAAAGTTAACCACGGCAAGTGCGAGGCCATGTTCTTTGGGAACTGGGCTGACCGATCCTTTGTCCCCTTCACCGTCAGGTCAGACTACCTGAAGTTGCTGGGGATATGGTTCGGAAGGACCGTGGCGTGCACCAAAACCTGGAAGTAGCGAGTAGCCAGGATACACCATAAGCTGAGCATGTGGGAGCAGCGATATCTCTCCATTGTGGGTAAGAACCTGGTGATCAGGTGCGAGGCGCTCACGTTGCTGTACGTGGTGCAGTTCTGGCCCATACGCCACTCCTGCGCTGTGGCGATCACCCGAGCCATTTTCCGCTTCATATGGGGTTCCAAAATGGACCAGGTCTGGAGGGACACGATCTTCAAACCCCTGGATAAGGGCGGGAAAAATGTACCCAACGTCGCCCTCATCCTGATGACTACCTTCGTGTGCAGCTGCATCAAGCTGTGCGCAGATTCCCAGTACACAATCTCCAAGTGTCACTACGTGCTGAGGTTCTATCTGTCCCCAGCGTTGTGAAGGATGGGCCTGGTCACATTGCCGCGGAATGCTCCATCCAGTTGGACTGTGCCGTTCCACCTATCCTTCGTGGGAAAGTTTCTGTGGAAAAACATCTTTGACCACCAATCCTTCAGGTCGTGGTCTGCATGGAATGTCCTCAAGGCCCGACAGGAAAAGGAGATGGTGGATCCAGTCGGATGGTTCCCCGAGCAAACTTCCAAAGTCATTTGGCGGAATGCCTCATCACCAGAACTTTTACACAAGCACCAAGATGAAACTTGGCTGGTGGTGAGAAGAGCCCTCCCCATCAGATCCTTCCTGCACGCCCGAAGTCTCACTCCCTCCGCTCAATGCCCTCGAGGTGGCTGTGGTGGGGAAGAGACAGTTGCCCACCTCTTTCTCTGAATTGCCTCCAATGCAAGTATATCCCTCCTTAAATAAGGAGACCAAAACTGTACACAGTACTCCAGGTGTGGTTTCACCAACACCCTGTACATTTGTAGCAAGCCTTCTCTCCTTTGATACTCCATTCCCCTTGTAATAATGGGTAAAATTCCATTTGCCTTCCTAATTATTTGCTCTACCTGCATGCTAACTTTTTGTGATTCATGTACGAAGACACCCAGATCCTTCTATACCGCAGCATTCTGTAGTCTCTCGCAATTTAAATAATATTTAATTTATCTGTTCTTACTACCAAAGTGAATAACCTCACATTTTCCCACATTATAATCCAGCTTCCAAATGTTTGCCTGGATCTGAGAGGCCCTGGCGGAATCTAAACTGAGCATCGATGAGCAGTTTATTGCTAAATGCGTGGTGATTGATATCACTGTTGATGACATCTTCCATCACTGTGCTGATGATTGATAGTAGACTGATGGGGCGGTAATTGGTCAGATTGGATTTGTCCTGCTTTTTTTTTATGGACAGGGCACACCTGGGCAATTTTCCACATTGTCGAGTAGCTGTTTGTGTTGTAGCTCAAAAAAAAATTATCTTAATAAATTATCGGCTGTAAGCACGTTTGTCATCAGGTTGAATAATTTCTGTGTGAGGAATGTTCCAGCATCATAAACCAGGGGAACGTGCTGACTGAGCTGTGTCTTCATCTCTTCTGGGCAGTCGGACAGTTCACCCTTCATTCTGCTCTGATTCACTTTCCCAAAGCAGATCTATAGATTCTCACATCTGGAGACTGGGTTTTCTTGTTAGGTTCCTTTCGATTTTTCTTGCTCCTGAATGATAATATATGCCAACCTTGGATCAAGGGGAACCCTGTCGCAGTTCTGGGAGGGAGGGGAAGGGGGAAGGCAGAGGTTGAGAATCCTGTCAACTACACTGGGACGGGGGGGGGAGGGGGAGGGCAGAGGTTGTGGGCCCTGTTAACTACACTGGGACGGGGGTGGGGCGTTAAAATCTGATGATGTTGTTGAATTTAATTTCAAACACTCCTTGAACTCTCTGCCGATGAAGACTGAAAAAGGGAAGAACAACCACACAACAAGGGTATCAAATCCAAGACCCTGAGATTAAAAGTCTCATACTCTACCAACTGAGCTAACAAGGCCTGATACAGTACTTCTACTCTGATACAGTAAATCCACTTACAGAAGCCCCAAAGTGTGAGAAATTCCTCTCACTCATCAATAATAAAACTGAAATCTTTTTACCTTCCAAATGCTGCCATCTATTTTGTCAGTATTTATTTCTCTCTCCTTTATATTTAGTTCATGCATTTCTTCAGAATTTTTTTATTTCAATTATATCTGAGGGAAGAAATGAACAGATCTGGCAGCTCAAAACTGGGCATCCATGAGGCACTGTGGGTCATCAGCAGCAGCAGAATTGTATTTAAACACAATATGTTACCTCCTGGCCTGACATATCCCTCACTCTACCATTACCATCAAGCCAAGGGAGCAAGAGTGGTTCAATGAAGTGTGCAGGAGGGCATGTCAGGAGCAGCACCAAGCAGACCTAAAAATGAGGTGTCAACCTGGTGAAGCTGCAACACAGGATTACTTGCATGTCATATAGCGGAAGCAGCATGCAATAGACAGAGCTAAGCAATCTCACAATCAACAGATCAGATCAAAGCTCTGCAGTCCTGCCACATCCAGACCTGACTGGTGGTGGATAATTAAACAATTAACAGGAGTCACAGAGAGTCATAGAGTCGTACAGCATAGAACCAGGCCCTTCGGCCCACCGCGTCCATGCCGAACATTATGCCTATCTATACTAATCCGACCTGCCTGCATTAATTCCATATCCCTCCATGCCTTGCTCATTCAAGTACCTGTCCAGATGCCTCTTAAATGTGACTACTGTTCCTGCCTCCACCAGGCAGTTCATTCCAGATACCCACTATTCTTTCTGTGAAAAATTTACCCCTTTGACCCCCTTTAAACCTCCTCCCTCTTAGCTTAAATCTATGCCCTCGAGTTTTAGTCACCCCTACCATGGGAAACAGACTCTGGCTATCTACACTATCTATACCTCTCATAACGTGTGACGTAGGAGTGAAGAACGAGTGGCCAAGAGGAGGGAAATGGCACGGCCTAGAGCTAATGGCTGGAGTGGGGGTTGGGGAGCTGGGAGCGAGTGGCAGGAGAGCTGGGTGACGCGAACGGAGAACAATCATCCAGGGGAGCAGCGAGGTGGAGAGCGAGCAGCTGAGGAGAAGAAGCGTCAAGGCCGAGGGGGGAGAGCTCCAACCTCAAAGTCTCCCATTCAGCCGCTTCCTTCAGCTGAGTGAGAGGCTGGATACCTGATGACACTTTAGCGTGAATGTGCGAAGATGGAACATGGGCGGATATGCGATGATGTTGGTGCTGAATCATGACATCATCCTGTGCATGTGCCACTTAATCCTGGCAAGATGTAGCTGCGCCTATGAGCAGCTTGGCGCTCTCCGATGATGTCAGCGGGCCGCTCCGTTGACAGGAATCACATTGTGTCAGCAGTGCCCACATCCCAGGAAAGAATAAAAAAGAGATTTACCACAATGGTAGCAGGGTGAGGGATTTCAGTTATGTGGAGAGATTGGAGAAGCTGGGGTTGTTCTCCTTGCAGCAGAGAAAATTCAGAAGAGATTTGACACATTTGTTCAAAATCATGGAGGTTTTCAATAGTTTAAATAAGGAGAAACTGTTTGCAGTGGTAAAAGGGTCAGTAAGCAGAGGACACAGATATCAGGTGATTGGCAGAAGAACCAGAGGTGACATGAAGAGCCATTTTTTCCACTGCAATGTGTTGTGATAAAGAAAGAAAAGACTTGCATTTATATAGCACCTTTCAAGACCACTGGACATATCAAAGCACTTTGTAGACAATGAAATACTTTTGAAGTGTAATCAATGTTGTAATGTCAGAAATGCAGCAGCTAATACCCACAAACAGCAATGTGATAATGACCAACTGATCTGATTGAGGGGCAAATATTGATCACAACACCAGGGAGAATTGCTCTTCACTTGTTTGAAATTGCAGCATGGGATCTTTTACATTCACCCAAACATGCAGACCAGGTCTTGGTTTAACATCACACATGAAAGGCAGCACCTTCAACACCGTCAGTGTTGCACTGCAGTGTCAGCTGTGAAATCTGAACCCAGAAGCTTGTGATTTCGAGGTGAGTGTGACCAACTGAGCCACAGCTTTTACCTGAGTCTCAATCCTTCTACCAACAGTTTCTCTCTATCGGGTCTGTCACGACCCCTCATGATTGTGAACACCTCTATCAAATCTCCTCTCTAAGGAGAACAACCCCAGCTTCTCCAATCTATCCACATAACTGAAATCCTAACCACACGTTGCAGAAAGGAATTTTTCCTCAAGTTCCTTCTGGTTTTGTGAGTCACTTTAAATCTGTAACCTTCGGTTATTGACCGTTCAGCAGTTAGAAACAGTTCCTCAGTATTTACTCTACCTCAAACCTTCAAGGAAGCTCTGCAAAGTAACTGAAAATCAAGTTGTCGGAAGTGGGATTTAAACACATGCCTCCAGTGAAAGCTGCAACCTGAACAGAGAAGCTGAAACCGCTCAGTCACCTCAACTGTTCAGACCTTTTTGACCTTGTCATCACTTCTGTACTTTGAAAGGTTCACTCAGTTCAGGAACTTGTTCAATGTTACTGGAACGCTCAGTGATTGGGATATTAACTCCCCCGGGTTTTCCTGAGCTTGTTCTCGGTGTATGGGGATGTTTGTCCTGGACCGTGGAATCTTGCATCCCTGTAATGGACATTAACCCACTGATTGAATCTGTATTCACTGCTTTCTGCTGGTGCTGGGTAATTGCAGAGTGTGGGGCTGGAATGTTGCTGCTTGGCCCGGCCTCACACACTCTGGGAAAGAGTGAATAATTGATGCGTCTGTTTCTGTATCTGAAATGTGACTTCGATCTGCTGTTGTTAACCGAGGCAGCGCTGCAGGAGGATACGTTAATAATCTCTCACTAATCAACTGTAAACAGTCAGAATGTGTAACTTTGAGCAGCGCTTTCTGCACCGTCAGGGCTGGAAAGTTGAGGGAGGGAGAGACACTGTCAGTATCTGACTGTATACAGCACTGTACAGAGAAAGAGCCAATATACCGGGGCTGAGACACAGTGCATCTTTTCTCATTTAATCACAATAATATCCACAGTCAGTAGCTGAAAATGATGAAAAACCGAATAGCAAGAGCAAAAGTAAGAAAAGTAAGTAATTATAGATTAGCTGATCAGCTTTCACTGTGTTACCTGGTAGTCTACTGTTTTATATTCAATGCTGTCTCCACTGTGACCAGGGAATGATTTCTTCTCAAAGGCTGAACATTAACAAAACTGCTTGTAATTTAAAATCTTTTAAAAGTAATTCCATGGAGCTAATGGGGAAAAGTCATATTATAGGAGAGCTGGTTGGTGATGACGTGGATGTGTCTGCAGTGTGCAGGACCAGACTGTTTCTATAGATTCACAATGAATGTTCCACCCTTTATTTATAACAGTAAAACTGATAGTGGACAATGGCTATTCTGGTTGCAGCAACCTGAAGCTTTAACTCATTAACACCCTACTTTAGTGTAATTTAGAAAGCACAACATGCAGCTCTGTCAATTAGTGTGTTTGTTTGTTCACCCACAATTTGATGGTTCAAACACATAAATGGATGAGGCTTTATTAACTTAAACTCTTCTACATCTGCTATATTACTCTTGCTGTTGATTTTTCAAAGATAAGGTTAATCAAGTCTTTCTTTATGAAATCCATGCTGACTGTGTTTTATTATTTTTCATTTCCATCTGTATTTTCTACTTTGGAGGATTACAGGATATTATCATTTTTTAATTCATTCATGGGAGGTGGGTGTCGCTGGCTGGGCCAGCATTTATTATCCATCCCTAATTGCCTTGAGAAGGTGGTGCTGAGCTGCCTTCTTGAACCACTGTAGTCCATGTACTGCTGTTATGAAGAGAGTTCCAGGATTTTGACCCAGCAACAGTGAAGGAACGGTGATACAGTTACAATTCAGGATGGTGTGTGGCTTGGAGGGGAACTTGCAGGTTGTGGTGTTCCCATGCATCTGCTGCCCTTGTCCTTTTGGTTATAAAGGTCACGGGTTTGGAAGGTGCTGTCGAAGGAGCCTTGGCACATTGCTGCAGTGCATCTTGTGGATGGTACACACTGCTGCCACTGTGTGCCAGTGATGGAGGGCATGAAAGTTGTAAATGGGGTGCCAATCAAGCGGGCTGCTTTGTCCTGTTGAGTTTCTTGAGTATTGTTGGAGCTGCACCCAGCCAGACAAGTGGAGAGTATTCCATCACATTCCTGACTTGTGGACAGGCTTAGGGGAGTCAGGAGGTGAGTTACTTGCCACAGGATTCCTAGTCTCTGACCTGCTCTTGCAGCCATAATATTTATATGGCTACTGCAGTTCAGTTTCTGCTCAATGCTCACCCCCAGGTTGTTGATAGTGGGGGATTCAGCGATGGTAATGCCATTGAATGTCAAAGGGAGATGGTTAGATTCTCTCTTGTTTGGGATGATCATCGTCTGGCAGTTGTGTGGTGGGAATCTTATACATCTTTATTGCAGAGTACTCTATTGTACTGATGAGTGACCACACTTGAAAAGTCGTGAAATGCAAGTCTTGCTTTTTCCATTGTTATCAGTGTCATTGTGATCAAAAGATAGGATTCATGTGCACAAAGTTTAAATCAATTTTGATCAAAATAATGTAAAAGCATCGATAATTTTGCACTATACTTAATAATCTCCATCTTCCTATCCTTACCAAATACAATGTCTTTGACCCTGAAATTGATTCCACAATCTCAGTCACTCAGACAATTTCAGCTCAGTTCTGATGAAAGGTCACAGATCTGAAACGTTAACTCTGTCTCTCTCTCCACAGATGCTGCCAGACCTGCTGAGTATTTCCAGCATTTTCTGTTTTTATTTCAGATTTCCAGTATCTGCAGTATTTTGCTTCTGTGTTACTTTGAAAGTTAAAACTGACCCACCTGTCTACAATTCACACTGGGGTCTCCCATGAAATGATTCTGTATAATGTTGATGTAGTGAATACAGACTCCGAGCACAGAGCTTCCTGTGGGGAATTGGGGATATGAAAACCAGCAGACTCTGCAGGAATTTCCACTGGGAGCACAAATTCACAAAATCTACCTTTTATATATCGATTCATTTTGATTGTCCTTCTGGAAAATTATTTTGAAACAATTTAAACATCAACCCACAGCTCCATGACTGGGTCAATTATGAGGTCATCCTCTGACAGGTCATGTGACAGCTGGAGCCACAAGACATCAGAACCAGATTTGTGACTGGATTAAAACCCGAAATCCTGTCATAATGGCTTTTCAAATAAAGCTGTTGCTGTTTGAAAACACAGCAGTTAAACTTTCTGCCTGACCATGAGGGGAGCTAGGGAGAAATTTACAAAACTAAATCCTTTTACAAAATAGTTCAAAAACCATTCACTGAAAAATCATGTGAGGATTCATATGCAGTAGAGAAACAAGCAGAATACAGAAAGTACAGAGGAGAGCTGAAAAAGGAAAAGAGATCAGCAAGATGTATGAGAAAAGATTAGCAGGTCACATAACTGGGAACACTGAAGTCTTTTACCAAACATATGGACAGTCAATGAAAGGGTGGGTCAATTAGGAGATCCTGTGGAGGCAGAGGGTGTGGCTGATGTACTAATTAAGTACATTTCATCTGTCATCACAAAACAAACGGATGCTGCAAATGTCACAGTAAAGGAGGAGGAAGTGGAGAATTTGGAGGGGATGAAAATAGATAAAGAGGAGACAATTACAAGGTTAGCAATGCTCACAGCAGAAAGGTCACCCGGTCTGGATGGGCTGCATCCTGGGTTGCTGAGGGAAGTAAGGGTGGAAATAGCGGAGACTCGAACCACAATCTTTCAATCCTCCTTGAATATGGGAATGATGCCAGAGGACTGGAGGATGGAGGTAAGCTTGGGTAGCTCGATCTTAGTTTAACTTGACCATTTTTATAATGTATCCATTGTCAAAACTAACAACGTTACGAAAGCCATTTTATAATTAACACATGACCAAAGGAACCATTTTGTGTTCAGTACTAATGTTTATATCCTGTATAATTAATGAGTAGCTACCCATCCTGAAACAGATGATTGTAAAAGTAATGAATCTTGATTGAGTTATAATTAATGAATCAATAAACATTTTAGAGAGAATGGGTTTTCATTTAAAGTTTGTTCAATCTAATTACTGTGAGTTTCTGTGTCTTTGTGGGAAAGGGCAGTTTCAGCTAAATGTATTCAAACAATGGACCTTTCTCGGACCCCTGATAAAACCCATGGTATGGTACATCGTGACCTTCAAGAGTCTCGATTTAATGAATAGGAAACTTGTTTCAGATCAGATTGGGAGACAGTGTGAAACCACTCCATTGTACTCATGTCTGAGATGCCGAGGATAGGTGACTGTTCGTGGAAGACGTCATTAAGAACTAATTAAATGTACCTAGCAACAGATAGGAGCAATTATTATTTTTCAAGGTGGTGTGATGGCCATCCAGGGGTTAAAAGTAGGGATCTTGTAAGGTTTCAGTGTGCAGGAACACTGGAAGATCTCAGGGGTAAAGGCTCAGATCATCAACCAGGTTCTCCACCTGATGAGGGATCTAGACTGGACAAAGAGGACCGTGACACTCTGAGACCAACTCGACCAGTCCGCACACCTGCTAGAGCTGCAAAGTTCTATTCCCCAAGTTTGTTAAGTATAATTTTACTTTCAATTATTAAGTACTATTTTACTCTCAATACAAGTTCTGGACTTATTAAACAATTATCCTGTTGCCTTATTGGTTAAAGTCATGCCCAAAGTGATTGTCCACAATAGACTTTCCAGAACTGAAAGATAAGTCTGCAAGGATTGCTAATTTTACAGCCCTGTTTAAAAAGAGAGATAAACCCAGGAACTACAGACCAGTTAGTCGAATGTCGGTGGTAGGGAAACTTTTAGAGGCAATTATCCAGGAGGAAGTTAATTGTCACTTGGTAGAACATGGGCTAATAAATGACAGCCAGTACAGATTGGTTAACAGAAGATTGTGTCTGAAATAATTAATTAATTTCTTTGATGAAGTTTCACACAGAGTTGACCAGGGTGGTGAGGTTGATGGTGTGTGTCTGGACTTCAAAATTGTGTTTTAAAAAGTACCATAAAATAGACTTGTTAACAAAATTCGAGCAGATGGGATTAAAGGGACAGTGGCAGCGTGGATACAAAATTGGCTGAGGGACAGAAAGCATAAAGTAGGGTGAATGCTTGTTTTTCAGAATGGAGGGACTAATACAGTCATGTCACTGTTGTTGCAGTGTGTGCAGTGTCTGACTCTGAGCTGTCCTAGGGAGGGGGCTGTTTGTGATGTTCCTGTGGGGTGTATTATCATCAGGGTCTCTCTCTGAGCTGTCACAGGGATGGGGCAGTGTGTGATATCCTTGTGCATGTCATGCAGGCCCACTGGTGTGTGGTTCCATCCTGATGCCAAGAAACAGAGCCCCATCTACGGGCAAAAAGTCTCACTTCCCTGTGGGTGTCTTGAGAGAGAAGAAGGCTTAGGGAGAAAACCTGGACAGTAAATCCGGAGTGGAGTCCCGTAGGCGGTTACCTGTTACTTATCAGGCAGTTTTCCAGCAACTCCTGTAGCAGAGCTGTTACCAAACAGTACTGGATTTTCCCTTTCCTTTGGACAATACTAGCAATGCTGAGAGGGGGTCCTGATGTTCAGGGTCTCCATACTATTTGCCCATGAGAGGACACTCCAAGTTTGTGGTTAAACATTAACACAACATGGGAAGAAACAGTTACCGATTATAAGCTCTCATTCAATTGGTGTAGAGTATGAGCACCAGGGGTTACTTCCGACAGTGGTAGAGAACATCAGATCTCATTGGATAACTGCCACCTACTCCAAGCTGGGTAACCCCAGTCAGTTAGTTGCTATCCTGCCACAACCTGCTTGCTTCAATGGGTGCTTGGAGCTCAGAGAGTCATCTCTCAACAGGTGGATCGATAATCTGTGCACCAGGCAAGACAAACTTAACAAAGAAGACACCAGTCCTTTGCATCACAAACTGGAACGTGAGGACCATGTGTCCTGGCCTTACCGACAACCTTCTGCAGGTTGATGACACACACAAGACAGCTGTGAAGTACAAAGAACTCACAAGACTCAATGTGGACATTGCTGTTCTGCAGGAAACTAGACTCGTTCAAAGTGGATCCCTCAAAGAGAAACACTACAACTTCTTCTGGCAAGGGGAATGCCCAAGAGGCAACTCGTGAGCCTGGAGTGGGTTTCACAGTAAAAAACATGCTACTTGCGATGAGTGAACCCCCCCCCCCCCAACCCCCACAGTTGGCTCAGAGACACTTCCTACTCTTCACTTGTCAACAAGCGCGGGCCCAGTTAATCTCATGTGCACCTATGTCCCGACACTCACCTCCACCCTAGATGTCAAGGATCAATTCTATGTGACACTTGACACTGCCATCAGTAGAATTCCCAGCACCGAGGGTTTGTACCTTCTAGGAGACTTCAACACAAGCTTGGGTACTGACTACAGCTTGGCCAACGAGCATAGGGCACCAGGGGCTTGGCAAGATGAACAAAAATGGACAGAGGTTGCTGGAGCTATGCTGTCAGCATGGATTCTGTGTGATGAACAGCTACTTCCAGGTCAAGCTGTGCCACAGGGTGTCCTGGAGACATCTGAGATGACGCCACTGGCACCAGCTAGACCTTATCATCACCAGACATACCACCCTCAGCAGTGTCCTCATCACTCGCAGCTATCACAGCGCTGACTGTGACACTGACCACTCCCTGGTGTGTAACAAGGTCAGGCTTCAGACAAGGAAGCTTCACCCATCCATGAAGAAAGGTCGTCCTCAGATCAACACTCGCCGAACCACTGATCCAGAAAGGACCCAGGAGTTCCTCAACATCCTTGATCAGGCACTTTCAAACAACAATGCACTCACTGTGTATGGAAAAAGAGATGGGAGGAATGCTGACTGGTTTGAGGCTTATTGGACTGAAATAGAGTCAGTTTTTGCAACTAAGAGGAGAGTCCTCATGAACTACAAACCAGTCCCCAGCAAACAAAATCTCGATGCTCTCAGAGCTTCCAGAAACAGGTCTCTGCAGACTGCTCGGCCCACCTCCTTCTGGAATGTGTCTTTGCAAAGCAGGTGTGGAAAGAGATGCAGTGGTTTTTGTTGAGTTTCATCCCAATCAGCTCTGTAACACAGGAGTCTGTGCTCTGCGGGTTGTTCCCAGGGATGCACACCGAGACAAACATCAACTGCTGCTGGAGGACTATCAATTCGGTGAAAGATGCTCTTTGGTCTGCCCGAAACTTGCTGGTCTTCCAGAGCAAAGAGTTGTCCATGATCGAATGCTGCAGACTGGCACATTCCAAGGTCCAGGACTACGTGCTGAGGGACGCACTACAGCTTGGGGCAGCCGCAGCAAAGGCTCAATGGGGAAAGACCACAGTGTATGGTCCCCCCACCAAGTTGAACTGAGGGGCTGGATCCATCAGAAACCCCTCGAACTGTATTGGGAAAATTTTCATTTGCTGTAAAATGTAAAAATGTCTATGGCATGACAAATGAAATGGAAGGGTTGTGAGGCAACTCATGATTGTATTGAAGGAAACTGATCTCCCTTGTGCTGTTTGCATTTTTTGACTTGGTGCTGTTTGAAACTGTTTAGTAATGTATTTTTTACAGATTTTTATGAATAACGTATATTTTAGAAATTTAAAAAAAAAAACTGCTCGGCACTGCTGGTTAATCAATACTAGTTAAAACTCTGCAACAGCATACAATCTGCTGCTGATTCCGGGGATGCTGGAGGGATGTATGAAGGAATTAAGAAAGCAATGGGACCAGCAGTAACTAAATCAGCACCTTTGAAGACAAAGAGAGGGGTGATCATCACTGAACCTAACAAGCAGATGGAAAGGTGAGTGGAGCATTACCTTGAACTCTACATAACGGAGAACATTGTCATTGAAGTAGCTCTCAGCGCCATTCCAGACTTCCCTGTCATGGAGGAACTGGACAGTGAGCCCTCCATAGTGGAGCTCAACAAGGCCATTGACCGTCTTGCCAGTAGTAAAGCCCCGGGAAATGATGTTATTCCACCTGGAATCATCAAAAGTGGAAAAGCGGCTCTGCTGCAGCATCTCCATGAACTTCTGTGTCTCTGTTGGAAGGAAAGATCTGCACCTCAAAACATACGTGATGCAAATATTGTCACCTTGTAACAAAAATAAGGGGGAAATCGCAGTGACTGCAGAAATTACCGAGGCATCTGCTTGCTAAGTATTGTGGGGAAGGTCTTTGCTCACATTGCTCTGACCAGATTGAAGACCCTGGCATCACACATCTATCCTGAGTCTCAGTGCAGCTTCAGAGCTGGTAGATCGACAGTCGACATGATATTCTCACTTCGGCAGTTACAGGAGAAGTACTGTGAACAGTACAGACCACTCTACATTGTCTTTATAGACATCACCAAGGCCTTCGATCTTGTCAGCAGAGACGGACTCTTCAAACTGCTGTGGAAACTAGGCTGCCCTCCTGAACTCTTGGGCGTCATTTCTTTCCACGAGAACATGCACAGTTCCGTCAGTTACAAAGGAGCAACATCAGACACTTTCAAGATCAGCAGTGGAGTAAAGCAGGTTGTAAGCTCCTCACAGCTCACATCTTTACAATTAGCATACTCTTCTCCATTCTGCTATTTTACACTTTCAGTGACTCAGATGGGGGTGTCCACCTGCATACCAGAGCTGACGACAAGCTGTTCAACTTGGCAAGACTGTGCGCCATGACCAAAGTGGGTAAGTTCCTAGTCCGTGAGTTGCTGTTTGCTGATGACGCTGTGCTGAAATCCCATAATGAAGTTCACTTGCAGCAGCTTGTAGATCGCTTATCCCTGGCCTGCAAGGAGTTTGGACTGATGATCAGCATCAGGAAGATCAAAGTTATGGGCCAGGACGTAGAGACTCCACCTTCCATCAACATCGACAGGCTCACTTTGGAGGTTGTCAACAGCTTCACATACCTTGGATCAACAATCACCAGCAATCTGTCCCTTGATGCTGAAATCAGCACCAGGATTGTCAATGCTGCAGCTGTCATGTCAAAGTTGAGAAGACGAGTGTGAACCGACAGCAAACTGATCGAAAATATAAAGCTCTGCGTGTACCAGGCTTGTGTTCTCAGCACCCTCCTTTATAGGAGAGAAGCATCAACAACTTATGCAATTCAAGAAAAGCAGCTGAACAGCTTCCACCTCCGCTGTCTCAGATGGATATTGGGCATCTCCTGGCAGGACAGAGTGCCGAATGCAGAAGTACACCAGCGTGCAGGGATCTGCAGCATGTTTGCCCTCTTGAGTCAGCGGTGACTCTGTTGACTGGGTCATGTGTGCTGAATGGATGACGGTCGCTTTGCCAAAGACACACTCTTTGGTGAGCTTGCTATCAGCACGAGAGCAACAGGTCACCCACGTCCATGATACAAGGACATCTGCAAGCGAGATCTCAAGCAGACTGGGATTGGAGTCGATGCATGGGAAGTCCTTCCTGCTGACTGGAATTCCTGGAGAAAGGCATTCAGGAAGACCATGGGAAAAGCAGAGGACAAAAGAAACGACCAGTCGGGGGCAAAGAGAGCTCAGAGGAAGGAAAAATTATCAGTCGACCTCGGGCCAATGATATTCATCTGTACCAGCTGTGGAAGGGATTGTCACTCACGAGTCGTCCTCTACAGCCACAACAAACGATGCTTAATACAGAAGTGACGTGCACCCCGGGCGTAGCCCATCGTCTTCTGAGACGGACGATTGCCTATTACTACTACAACTACAGCTACAACTGCAAGAGCGGGTCATGAGGCTGGGAACTCTGTGGCGACTAACTCATCTCTTGACTCGCCAAAGCCTGCCCACTACCTGCAAGGCACAAGTCAGAAATGTGATGGAATACTCATGCCTGGATGAGTGCAGCTCCAACAACACTCAAGAGATTGACACCATCAGGTCAAAGCAGCCCACTTGATTGGCACCCCATCCACCACCTTAAACATGCATTCCCTCTAGCACCAGTGCAGAGTGGCAGCAGTGTGTAACATTTACAAGATGAACTGCAGCAACTTGCCAAGCCTCCTTCAACAGCACCTTCCAACCCACAAACACTACCACCTAGAAGGATAAAGGCAGCAGACGCATGGGAACATTACCACCTTCAAGTTCCCCTCCAAGTCACACACCATCCTGACTTGGCACTAGACCGCCATTCCTTCACTGTTGCAGGGTCAAAAACCAGGAACACCCTCCCAAAAAGCACTGTGGAGGTGCCAGAAGATTGAACAGTGGCAAATGTGACTTGCTATTTCAACAAAGGGTGTAAGGACAATCCAGGTAACTGCAGGCCAGTTAGATTAACAGCAGTGGTGAGTAAGGTTTTCGGAACAATAATTAGGGAAAAAAATCAACAGTCACTTGGAGAGATTTGAGTTAATTGAGGAGAGTGAGCATGGATTTATAAATGGGAGTTCATGCTTGACTAACTGCATTTTTTGATGAACTAACAGGAAGATGATGCAGCGAATGTTGTTGATATGGATTTTAAGAAAGGATGGATGGATGGATTAAGAATGGATGAGAAGGGGATTGAGTTTAAGAGCCGCGAGGCTATGCTGCAGCTCTATAAAGCCCTGGTTAGACTACACTTGGAATATTGTGTTCAGTTCTGGTCGCCTCATTATAGGAAGGATGTGGAAGCTTTAGAGAGGGTGCAGAGGAGATTTACCAGGATGCTGCCTGGACTGGAGGGCATGTCTTATGAAGAAAGGTTGAGGGAGCTCGGGCTTTTCTCATTGAAGCGAAGAAGGATGAGAGGTGACTTGATAGAGGTGTACCACTTGATGAGAGGCATAGATAGAGTGGATAGCCAGAGACTTTTTCGCAGGGCGGAAAGGGCTATCACCAGGGGGCATAATTTTAAGGTGATTGGCGGAAGGTTTAGGGGAGATGTCAGAGGTAGGTTCTTTACACAGAGAGTGGTGGGTGCGTGGAATGCACTGACAGCGGTGGTAGAAGAAGCAGATACATTAGGGGCATTTAAGCGACTCTTGGATAGGTACATGGATGATAGTAGAATGAAGGGCATGTAGGTAGTTTGATCTTAGAGTAGGTTAAAGAGTCGGCACAACATCGTGGGCCGACGGGCCTGTACTGTGCTGTACTGTTCTAAGGTACCACATAAAAGGGTGGTTAACAAAAGTGAGGTTCATGCAATAGGAGACTCCCTGTCCAATTGGATAGAAAATTGCCTTAAGGACAGAAAATAGCGAATCATAGTAAACGGTTCTTTGTCAGACTGGAGGATAATCGACAGTGGATGTTCTCCAATGGTCACTGCGAGAACCACTGCTTTTTCTGCTATATGTAAATGACTAGGATCTTGGAAAATAGAGTAGAATCTCAAAATATGCTGATAACACCAAACCTGGAGGAGTGGTAAATAGTGAGGATGAAATGAACTGCCTGCAACAGGACAGTGATAGGCTAGCAGAATGGGCAGACAGGTGGCAGATAGAATTTAATAGTGACTAGTGTGAGGTGATAGACTTTCGCAGAAGGGATAGGGAGAGGCAATATATACTTAATGACACAGTTCTAAAGAGTGCTAAAAATAAGGCTCTTTATAAATGTCTTGTTGGTCCAGGGGTATGGTTTTCATTTTCGATGTGTAATTGGATAGCATGTGAGAGATCCTGGTTTCAAATCCTGCATGACTCCTACTTCATTTGCATTTTTAGTTGAAGGTCATCGATTGGTTGCAGCCTTACAAAAAGCGGAGTTGACTTTCACACGGAGCCTGTTTGAGGACCAGAGAACTGGATTCAAAGAGCCTGTTGACAAAATTGAAATGAACTAAATGTACAGATTGCCAAGTGTGTGTATGAAGGTGAAGCAGGAACTGAGAGCTGGATCTAAAAACAACAGGACTGGGTTCTGGTATGGAATGGAATTCTTCTGTGTTTCTGTTGTTTGTCTTGGATTAACTCATCGATTTTTTGTTTTTCACTTTGTCGATTTGTTTGAATAATTGTGGATCCTTCTTCAGGGTGTTTTCTTTCACCAGGTAGTTCTGACCTCTGATGATGTTGATCGTAATAAGCTTCAACTCACTGATAGTTTTGGAAGTGAGCAAATTTCCTTTGCTTGAGTCTACAACATGGAACTCAGTCTGACATGTGGATCCATGGGAGGATTTGAAAGCTGCCCCAGCGTTGGAGCATACAGTTGCATCCATCCAATAAGAGACCGAGTAGAAGTGACAGTTCAGTCAGTCGAACATGAGACTTTTAATCTCAGGGTTGTGAGTTTGAGTGCCATTCTGTTTTTCCCTTTTTTTTGGCTTCATTCGCAGAGAGTACAAGGATTGTTTGACGTGAAATTCAACAACAGTATGAGAAAGTCTCACTTTGATTCAGGACTCTTATCTCTCTGCAGCATCTTGCTGCGAAGAATTGAACTTTATCTCATTTCCTTCTCAGCTCAGGGTCAGTGCGGCTCAGTGGGACTTCTGGCTGTCTCCCGCTTCACAATCCATCAGTGCTGAGAAAGCAATGGGGAATATTACTCACATGTTGTATTCTGTAAACTTTTGGAAAAAATTGAATTATGTATTTACTTCCAAAACATTCATTCTCAGTTCTGGGAAAAATACAGTATATGATCGACTGTATCAGGAAGTGGGAAAAGTTAAAATATGTTGTGACCAGTGGAGAAGTGGGATGAGAATAAATAGTGCCCTTCTCTGCTTTCAACTGCACAAGCCTTTTCTATCTGGCTCTGTAGCTCAGTTGGTTACAGCACCTGTCTAGTAAGCAAGAGATCCTGGGTTCACCTCCCAGCAGAGCCTTATTGCACATTTGCAGTGTGCTTTAGAAGCTTCCTGATCTTTCATTTACATTTCTGTCTTGTGAAATTTGACTTCGAATTCAAATTACATAATGAATTTCAGTCACAGGAGAAAACAGCCTTTGTGAAGGATGTGAGTTTGGAATGGCTGTTCCCCCTTGGACAGAAATTCAGTGCTGATACGCCAAAGGCAACTTCTTTGATAGAAGTTTGTTCACAGTTACATTCAACCTGGAAAACAGCTCGACATTAATCTCACTGAAGGAAAGTGTGACTGCGTTGTATGTTTCAGAGTGTTTGTGTCGTTATGTGTTGCTTTCAACCGTGACTGGGACATGACGCAAGTTGGAGGGTTGATCCGAGGTTTGGAATATTTGTCAGTCAGGAACAAGAAAAATCAAAGGAAGCAAATAAGAAAACCTATGTCTCATGTGGTTACCGACAGACGGTGAGAAAATATTAAACTTTGTTCTATTCAACACAGCTGTGTGAACTTTGACCTGTTCTACCTTTTTATAAACAGTATTTGAAGGGTCTCGGTAACAGTATTCAGTGTTGATGAGAGTGGGGTCTGGGTGAGCATCTGCTGAGTGTGACAGGGTCAGGACTGGATGCAGGAAGTTCTCTGACAGTCTCTCTCTCTTTCTCTCTCTCTCTCTCTGATGGGTTGAGTTGATTTTCAACTGGCAGCTGTTGGTGTTTCAATAAATGAAAGAAGTTCCCTCCACCCAATTTTTTTGAACAGACAGTGTAGTATAAGGATGTAAAGGGTTAATGCTGAAGACAGTGGGATCAACCCCTCCCACTGTCAGAGTGATGATGTAACAGTCACATGAGATGAGGTTTGGAAGAGAGAGCAGCACCAAGGATGCTAGCTTCGGAGGCTTGATGAGTGTGTATGTAGTATTGTGTAAATTAGAAAAGAGTTCTTAGTTCTTCCAGCAGGAAATGTGTCCAAAAAATATTGAGAAATTCACACTTTTGTTATTCAGGAGTGGAAACACAGATATTAACTCCAAGTGACAGTTCTGGGTTCATTTAACAAAACAAAAGGTAGAGAATAATATTACTCACTGATTGAAATCCCCCAGTGAGGAGACAGTTAAACAGGTGATCTGTTGGGGCATCATTCGATCCAAGGTTTCGGCAGCATTTAATCTCCCTTTTTGGTGAAGTTCTTTGTTATTTGCATCTTTTTTTAAAATCCAGCTTTGATGGGTGGGTGAGAAAACTCAGAAAAACTGAACAGTTCCATCCTTTCTTTTCTTCCTTCTTCCCACCACTTTCTCTTTTCTGTCCCAGATCAATATAATGATGAGAATCCCAATTTAATCTGCTGTTTTATCCATTCCAATCAAAATTCAACATTCCAATCAAATCTATTTGTTATTCCACAGTGTCTCTCCATGTGTTTTATTCTGTTGTATTCTCTCACAGTCTGTTTGATGATCAATGTTACATCTCACTCTCTGTTCTGGTGAAGACCAGAAGCAGTGATATCTGTTTGCACCACCCACCAAGTCGGCCTGAAGCTGTGCCTCACCGATCATGTGGAGTTAGGAACATAGGAACATAGGAGCAGGATTCGGCCATTCAGCCCATCGAGCCTGCCCCACCATTCAATATGATCATGGCTGATCATCCACTTCAATGCCTATTTCCCCACACTTTCCTCATATTCCCTTATGTCATTTGTATTTAGAAATCTGTCAATCTCTGCTTTAAACATACTCAATGACTGAGCTTCCACAGCCCTCTGGGGTAAAGAATTCCAAAGATTCACAACCCTCTGAGTAACAACATTTCTCCTCATCTCTGTCCTAGGTGGTTTCATCCTTATTTTGAAATTGCACCCTCTGGTTCTCGACTCCCCAACCAGGAGAAACATCTTAGCTGCATCTACCCTGACTGTCCTTTAAGTATTTTGTGGGTTTCAATGGGATCACCTCTCATTTTTGAAACTCTAGAGAATACAGCCCGTTTCCCCAATCTCTCTTCATAGGACATTCGCACCATCCCAGGAACAAGTCTGATGAACCTTTGTTGCACTCCTTCTGTGGCAATAATATCCTTCCTAAGGTAAGGAGACAAAAACTGCACACAGTACTCCAAGTGAGGTCTAAGCAAGGTTCTTTCCTATTGAAGCAAGAATTCACTTTTCCTGTACTCAAATCCTCTTGTGATAAAGGCTAACATACCAATAGTCTTCCTAATTGCTTGCTGCACCTGCATGTTAGCTTTCAGTGACTTATTGACATGGACACCCAGATCACCCTTATATTCTGTACCTCAGTTAATAAAGGAAAGGATTCCATATACCAGCTGAACCACCTTATTGACCTGTCCTGCTACTTCAGGGATCAGTGGACATTCACTCCAACGTCTCTCACTTCCTCTACACCATTCAGTGTTCTCCCGTTAATTGTGTATTCCTTTGCCTTTTTTGACGTCTGCTCTCGCTGTTCCCTGCTCTCCGAGTGAACTCTTGCTCCCTCTCTCTCCTGGGCTCTTTATGCTCCACTCTGCTCTCACTGTTTCCTGCTCTCTTAATGTATCAATATTTGTTTGCCTTGTGTTTAATTTAAAATATGGATTAACTGTATTTTACTGTTGTAGGTTTTATTTGGTAGTCCTGTACAAGTTGTGGATTGGTATTTAATATTTAGCTCTGTGAAAACGATTGTGAATGAAAATATAACTTTCAATCCTATACATGGTCTGGTCTGCAAGCTCCAAGTCCTTCATTTTGTAGTAATGGCTTGATACTGTATCTTTCAGTCTTAATCTCTGTGGGATTTTTGAACTGGTATGTAATGCATAACATGGTCTAACGTCTGATGTACATTATGGGATTCATTGGAAATAGGGGCATTCGGCCATTCAGCCCATCGAGCCTCTCCACCATTCAAACAGATTGTGGCTGATCATCTACCTCTATGCCATAATCTATCGATTTATGTCTTGAATATGTTCAATGATTGAGCCTCCACAGCCCTCTGGGATAAAGAATTCCACAGATTTCCCACCCTCTGAGCAAAGAAATTCCTGCTCATCTCAGTCTCAAATGGCCTGCCCTTATTCTGAGACTGTGTCCCCTTGTTCTAGACGCACTAGACAGAGGAAACATCCTATCCATATCTACCCTGTGACACCCTGTAAGAACTTTGAAAGTTTCAATGAGATCACCTCTCATTCTTCAAAACTCTAGAGAATTTCGGCCCAGTTTCTGCAGTCTCTCATCAGAAGACAACCCCACCATCCCAGGGGATTAGTCTGGTGAATCTCCGTTGCACTCCCTCTATGACAAGTCTATCCTTCCTTAGATAAGGAAACCAAAATTGTACGGAATATTCCAGGTGCGGTCTCATCTAGACTTTATACAATTGAAGCAATACATCTTTACTCATGCACTCAAATCCCCTTTCAATGAAGCCAACATACCAGTTGCCTCTTAATTGCTTTCTGCACCTGCACACTAGCTTTTAGTGACTCATGAACAAGGACACCCAGGTCCCTTTGGACATCGACACTTCCCAGCCTCTCACCATTTAAGAAATACTCTGTCTTTCTGTTTATTCTACCAAAGTGGAGAACTTCACACTTATTCACATGATATTCCATCTGCTATGTTCTAGCCAATTCCCTTAGCCTGTCCAAATCCCCTTGAATCCTCCTTGCATTCATTCTGTACCTTTCAATCATGTAAATTTTGTCTGTTCTATTTCAGATTTTATATTTAAAATGTAACCATGGTGACAGAGTTTATTGAGATCTGATAGTGAGTTTGTTTTTGGACTGCGATTGATGTATCAACCTGTCAGCTGTACTGAATTGGAGTGAAATGGAAACAACTTCTGTCTCTCCTGCTGTTGTTTGACTGTTGGATTGAAAATGTGTCTCTCGACTTTGGGATCAGTGTCTGTCTGACTACTTCTTTTGTTTGTTCCAGTGGAACTGATGAGCTGGCAGTATCTCTGTGCTTTGGGAGTGATCCTGCACCGACTGTGTGTTGGAACGAGATCACTGCACTTTTCCTTGTGTCCAGGAATCACCACATCCATTCAGGTTACTTCATGTATTTTCCTGCAGGAATGAAAGAACTGGTGAGATAGAAGATACAAAAGCGATCAATGTAATCGTCCCAATAATAATCATTATGAACAATCACAAATTGAAAACCAGGAACACAAACAGTGTCAGTGTCTGACTCCACTGCAGTACTGCAGTATTCAGCTTCTGTTTACCAGGTGTTTGCAGTGGATTTACAACAAGTTTGTGACATTCAGAAACAACACAAGCCCTGCACTGCTCAATGACTGGGACTGTCCGGTAGAGCAGTGACCTTTACACAGTCACATTTCTATTTCAACGGAAAACAAGCAGCGACTATTTAAAATGTGCCTTTCACACTTCTCACCTGGTGTCTGCAATAAATGTTCTTTGTCTAACTGTCCACATCGTTATTTTGCGGCTATTTTTCCTCCACTGTTCACAATCCAACAAACAGTGAGAGACTGGAACTAAAGCAGGAAAATTCCCTCTCCTTTGGGTGGTGAAATTGTCAGTGATTTTCAATAGTGATTTCTTCCCATTGTGTCTCCCTGAGCCTGTACAGACACTGTCCGAGAATGAACTCTCCCTTCCCCGTGTCCCCGGCTCACTCCATGTTCCGGGAGCAGCTCCTGCTCCACAGTGTCTGTTACAAACACTCCCCGACTCCCCCTCAACTTCCCACCACTCAATGCTAATCTCTGAGCACATCTGCGGACACGCTCCCAAAGCAGTGGCTGCTGGAAGCAGATGCTGTTTGTTCCCTTCCCCCGGGACCGGGAAGTCTCCATTAGCAGCTGATTTAAAGCATCTTGCCCTGATTGAGTGAATGGCCTCACAGACTGGGTTGGGGGAAAGTCTGCGCATGCGCTCCACTCCTCATTGTGACGTCCCACTGGGGGCGGGGCTACAGCGCGCGTGCGCAGATCTCTGCAGCAATTCAGCATTCAAACATCAATGGGAACTTTCCCCATTTCACTCTCATCAAAGTCCCAAAGAAAGTGAAGAGGGGCATGGACTGGAGGGAGGGAGGGGCGGGGTAGGGGGAACCTAGAACCCAGAAAGCTGCCCACTTGCCCCATTTAGATGCTCAATTTGCGGTCATTCCCTGCAGGGGGTTTGTTATTATTGAGCCCCTCCTGGTAAAACAATCCGATAGAAAGAGGGGAGAAAGGAGGGAGCCGGTGTGTTTGCTGGGACCTTGCAGAATTCATTTCAGCAGCAAAAGTCCCGGGTTATATTAACCCGAGTGAAACACGCTGTCAGTGAGAGGTAAACCGAACGGCCCTTTTCATCTTTTCATTGGAAACAAAGTAGAGCCGGAAGTGCGGCGAGCAGAGCAGACACACAAGCTCAATGACAGGAGAGCTCGGCCGTCCCTGAGTTTCAGCTCCCGGCTCTTACATTTCCTCATCCACACTGTCTTTACTGTGGATGTTCAGGGGTTCCTTGTCGGATCTGAGGACTGTATCCATTAAACATTCTGAGTCAGGAGATCCACACACTCTCTGTTACCAAGATTTATGGGCAGGAATGTTTCAAAACTTTGTCTATTAAATCATTGTATTATTCACAGAACTAATGAGGCTGACAGGAGAAGGGAGGGGAATTTGCGTTTGGTAGTGGCATCACGCTGTACCTATGCTTTGTCTTTCAACACACCATTAACATATCGTTTGCCTTTGCTCCATGACCTTCTGGTCAGCTATTCTGTGACCTTGTCCGATTTACACCTTCTCCTTTGCCCCACCCCCACTTTACTTGCTGATAACCTTTTACATTTCTAATATTAATTATTTCTGAAGAAGGGTCACTGACCTGAAACGTTAACTCTGCTTCTCTCTCTCTACAGGATGCTGCCAGACCTGCTGAGTATTTCCAGCATTTCTTGTTTTTATTTCAGATTTCCAGCATCCGCAGTATTTTGCTTTTATTATATATAAATGTCTTGAATATTGGAATCACAGAATTGTTATTGCCCCGAAGGAGGCCATTTGGCCCATCGTGTCTGCACTGACTCTCCAAATGAGCAATTCACCTCATGTCACTTCCCCGTCTTCTCCCCATAATCCTGCACATTCTTCCTTTTCAGATAACAGTCTAATTCCCCTTTGAATTCTTCAATTGAACCTGCCTCCATCACATTCTCAGGCAGTTCATACTTTAACCACTCGCTGCGTGAAAAAGTTTTACCCCATGTCGCTTTTGCTTCTTTTACCAATTACTTTAAATCTGTGCCCTCTCATTCTCGATCCTTTCACAAGTGGGAACAGTTTCTCCCTATCCACTCTGTCCACACCCCTCATCATTTTGAATACCACTATGAAATCTCCTCTTAGCCTTCTTTTCTCCAAGGAAAACAGTCCTAACTTCTCCAATCTATCTTCATAACTGAAGTTCCTCATTTATTTTTATTTATTTTTTATTTTGAGATACAGCACTGAAACAGGCCATTTGGCCCACCAAGTCTGTGCTGAACAACAACCACTCATTGATCCTAACCCTGCAGTAATCCCTGCCACCACTGGGAATAATTTGGAATGACCAATTTACCTATCAACCTGCAAGTCTTTGGCTGTGGGAGGAAACCAGAGCACCTGGTGAAAACCCACGTGGTCACAGGGAGAACTTTCAAACTCCGCACAGGCAGTACCCAGAATCAAACCCATGTCTCTGGAGCAGTGAGGCTGCAGTGCTAACCACTGCACCACTGTGCTGCCCCAGCCCTGGAACTATTTTCATGAATCTTTTCCATAATCTCTCCAATGCCTTCACATCTTTCCTAAAGTGTGCGCCCAGAACTGGACTCAGTATTTCAGCTAAGGCTAGTGTCTTGTACAAGTTCAACATGACCTCCTTGTTCTTGTACTCTATGCCTCTACCACTAAAGCCGAGGACACTGTATGCTTTATTAACCGCTCTCTCCACCAATTCCACCACCTTGGATGACTTATACCCCCAGGTCCTTCTGCTCCTGCACCCCCTTTAGAATTGTACCCTTTATTCGATATTGTCTCTCCATGTTCTTCCTACCAAAATGAATCAATTCACATTTCTCTACATTGACCTTCACCTGTCATCATGTCCTCCCATTCCACCAACTTGTCTATGTCCTTTTGAAGTTTGACACTATCCTCCTTACAGTTCACAATGCTTCCTATTTTCGTATCATCCATAACCTTTGAAATTGTGCCCTGTGCACTCAGGTCTAGGTCATTCACATATATCAGGAAAGGCGAGGGCCCCAACACTGACTCCTGGGGAACTCCACTGCAAACCTTCCTCTCGCCTGAAAAATATCCATTGCTCACTACTCTTTGTTTCCTGTCACTCAGCCAATTCCATGTCCATGTTACAACTGTCCCTTTTATTCCATGAGTTATAACTTAGCTCACAAGTCTGTTGTGTTGCACTGTTTCAAACTCCTTTTGATAGTCAATTAAAGAAAAATACTGCAGATGCTAGAAATCTGAAATATAAACAAAATGTGCTGGAAATACTCAGCAGGTCTGGCAGCATCTGTGGAGAGAGAAGCAGAGTTAACATTTCACGTCAGTGACCTTTCAGATGCTGCCAGACCTTTTGAAAGTCCATGTACACCACATCAACAGCATTGCCCTCATCATCCCTCTCTGTTACCTCATCAAAAAACTCCAGCAGGACAGTTAAACATGATTTTCCCTTAAGAAATCCATGCTGACTTTCTGGAATTAACCCACATTTGTCCGTGGGACTATTAATTTTGTCCCGAATTATTCTTTTGAGAAGTTTTCCCACCACCAAAATTGAAGTGATTGGGGAGTGAGACGAGGTGAGTTGCTCTAGCGGAGAGCCAGGACGGGTTCGACAGGCCGAACGGCCACCTTCTGTGCTTTCGCCATTCTCTGATTGTATGATTCTAGCGACAACTGCTGGTGGAGAGGCAGTGATGCAGGAATGGGTTGACAGAAAGGGGAAAATCTGGGCTAGTGTGTGTTTGCAGCATTTGCAGTTTGTGTTCGGGTTTGTGAATAAAGGTGATTTGGAAGCTGTGTTCCAAATTGAAGTGTTTATTGGAAGCAAGAAGTTGATGCAAATAAAGAGTAAAACGTGTTAAGATGAAGTGTGGTGTGATTGAGGACAGCAGTAAATATAGTGTTGGTGAATTATTTGTGTTAATAAACTTCCACTGCACCCTCTGCTGCAGGCTGCTGTTTATATCCAGCTGTGTATTAGTGCTGTGTGTTAACTAGATAAATGTTTGTTTCAACGCTGTTTATAAAGCAATAGCATTGCACTCAAACAGTCCCAGACATAGCAACACACGTACAAAAGCAAAATACTGCAGATGCTGGAAATCTGAAACATAAACAGAAAATGCTTGAAATAGTCAGCAGGTCTGGCGGCATCTGTGCAGAGAGAACAGTTAACATTTCAGATCTGTTTCGTTAGCTCACGTTAACTTTGTTTCTTTCTCCACAGATGCTGCCAGACCTGCTGAGTATTTCAAGCATTTTCTGTTTTTATTGCAGCAACACAGGTGCTGGGAGGCTCAGCCTGGTTACACAATGTGACAAGGATGCTGAGTAACACCATCGACAATGGGACAGAGAGAAAAACGCACAGAAAACCAATAGACTGTGAGGAAGCAAAAGTGAGGGACGCAGAGAGAGAGAAACAGACAGACAACAAGACTGAGATGGAGAATCAAGGTATTTATATTTTATTGAGTTCTCCCTGTTGTGTCAAGGTATTTCCTGTTGTGTAAATATGTTTTCTGTTGTGTAAAGATGTCCCCTGTTGTTGTGTCAAGGTTTTCCCTGTTACTGTTTTATTTTCTGTTAATGACCGTCTCCTCACTGTGACCATTTGCCCTGGTTTTATTGTGGCCAACATCACCATCTGGTGGTGGAACGGAGACTCTGCAGCAAGGGGTTGACAAAGTGGGAGAGACTCGGTGATTTGTGAGATTTGTTGCTGATTGATATGATCTCTGGAAGAAAAAAGCTCATTGCAATAAAGTAAGAAGCATGATGTCATTGTGGATAAACACTAGATGTTTTGAAAGTGACCTGTTTGTGTTACTACAAAATAGCAGAGAATGGTTTCGACCTCTGGTTTAAGGGCCCAACACACTTCCGCTGTACCACTCTGCCACTGGCTGTTTCAAATTCCAGCTGCCTGCTCGTGAAATATGTTCATTTCCCCAAATTTTTGTAAAAATACGATTGTAGTCAGATTGCTCAAGGATCCCAGACTCAGCAACACACGTGCTGACAGACTCACCCTCACTGCACAATGGCACAAGGACACTGAGTAACAGCACCGACAATCAGGCAGCTTTGTACAAAATTTGATTAAGGACAGAAAATAGCGAGTCGTATTAAATGGTTCTTTGTTAGGAAGGATGCGAGCATAAGAGGGGTGACAATCCCAGGCAGCGGAGGCACTCAGGTGAAAACCTCCCTCCTGTACATGGATGACGTCGCCGTATTCTGCTCGGATCCGCTGTCCGTGCGCATACTGATGAGCATCTGCGACCAGTTCGAACTGGCCTCGGGAGCCAAAGTTACCCACGGCAAGAGAGGGCCATGTTCTTTGGGAACTGGGCTGACCGATCC
Source organism: Heterodontus francisci (assembly GCF_036365525.1). NCBI lineage: Eukaryota > Metazoa > Chordata > Chondrichthyes > Heterodontiformes > Heterodontidae > Heterodontus > Heterodontus francisci. The sequence goes on from NW_027141093.1 coordinate 3,537,580, forward strand.
TTTGTCCACTTCACCGTCAGGTCAGATTACCTGAAGGTGCTGGGGATATGGTTCGGAAGGGCCGGGGCGTGCACCAAAACCTGGGAGGAGCGAGTAGTCAAGGTACGCCAAAAGTTGGGCATGTGGGGGCAGCGATCTCTCTCCATTGTGGGTAAGAACCTGGTCATCAGGTGCGAGGCGCTCACGTTGTTGCTGTATGTGGCGCAGGTCTGGCCCATACCCCACTCCTGCGCTGTGGTGGTCACCTGAGCCATTTTCCGCTTCATCTGGGGATCTAAAATGGACCGGGTCCGGAGGGACACGATGTTCAAATCTCTGGATGAGGGCGGGAAAAATGTACCCAACGTCGCCCTCATCCTGATGACCACCTTCGTGTGCGGCTGCATCAAGCTGTGTGTAGACCTCCAGTACGCCAACTCCAAGTGTCACTACGTGCTGAGGTTGTATCTGTCCCCGGTGTTGCGAAGGATGGGCCTGGTCACATTGCCGTGGAACACTCCATGCAGTTGGACCGTGCCGTACCACCTATCCTTCGTGGAGCAGTTTCTGCGGGAAAACACCTTTGACCACCGATCCATCAGGCAGTCGTCTGCACAGAATGTCCTCAAGGCCCAACGGGGAAAGGAGACGGTGGATCCTGTATGATGGTTCCCCGAGCAGGCCGTCAAAGTCATTTGGCGGAATGCCTCATCACTTGAACTTTCAAGCAAGCACCAAGATGTAGCTTGGCTCGTGGTGAGAAGGGCCCTCCTCGTCAGATCCTTCATGCACACCCGAAGTCTCACCCCCTCCGCGCAATGCCCCCGCGGTGTCTGTGGTGGGGAAGAGACCGTTGCCCACCTCCTCCTGGAATGTGCCTTAGCAAAGCAGGTGTGGAAAGAGATGCAGTGGTTTTTGTCGAGGTTCATCCCAAGCAGCTCTGTAACACAGGAGTCTGTGCTCTACGGGCTGTTCCCAGGGACGCACACCGAGACAAACATCAACTGCTGCTGGAGGACTATCAATTCGGTGAAAGACGCCCTTTGGTCTGCCCGAAACCTGCTGGTCTTCCAGCGCAAAGAGTTGTCCACCACCGAATGTTGCAGACTGGCACATTCCAAGGTCCAGGACTACGTGGTGAGGGACGCACTAAAGCTTAGGGCAGCCGCAGCAAAGGCTCAATGGGGAAAGACCACTGTGTAAGGTCCCCCCACCAGGCTGAACTGAGGGGCTGGATCCATGGGAAACCCCTCGAACTGTATCAGGAAAAGTTTGTGTGCTGTAAAATGTAAAAATGTATATGGCATGACAATGAAATGGAAGGGTTGTGAGGCAACTCATGATTGTAAAGAAGGAAGCTGATCACCTTTGCACTGTTTGTATTGTTTGACTTGATACAGTTTTGAACAGTTTGGGAATGCAATTTTTACAGATTTTTATGAACAAAGTATATTTTGGAAATTAAAAGAAAGTATTAAATGGTTCTCGGTCAGACTGGAGGATAGTCGACAGTGCTGTTCCCCAAGGGTCAGTGCTAAAACCACTGCTTTTTTTGCTACAGATAAATGACTTGGATCTTGGAATATAGAGTAGAATCTCAAAATATCCCAATGACACCAAACATGGAGGAGTGGCAAACAGTGAGGATGAAATGAACTGCCTGCAACAGGACAGTGATAGGCTAGCAGAATGGGCAGACAGGTGGCAGATGGAATTTAATAGTGACGAGTGTGAGGTGATGCATTTTAGCAGAAGGAATAGGCTGAGGCAATATATACTTAATGGCACAGTTCTAAAGAGTGTGCAGGAATAGAGGGACTTGGGGTTCATGTGCATCAATCTTTGAATGTGGCAAGACATATTGCGAGAGTATCTGATCTATGGGAGAAGATTTTAGATATCGGCTTGTTCAATTACAGTTTCTGTTTTCTCTGTTACTTGTGGTTAGCAAATAAATAGAGGTATTGAATACTCCTCCACCAGTCCTAGGGATCATCCAAGTTATTTTAAATCCTCCCATGGGTCCCCATGTCAGACTGAGTTCCATGTTTTAGAATCAAGCAAAGGAAATCTGCTCAGTTCCAAAACTATCAGCGAATTGAAGCTGATAACGTGCCTCTGGTGTCATCAGCAACACGGGAAATGCTGCAGCTGCAGTGAGAGGTCAGGCAACATCTGGCAGAGTTGCCAGAGGCTATGTGTACCCAAGCACGGACGATGGAGGAGTGCATCCAGGCCTTGGGTGCTGCACTGTCTCTGATGGGGGTGTGTCTGGCTTCCTCCATTGAGAGATTGGTGACTGTCATGGAGAGCCAGATCCAGCCGACCAATCAGTGGCTGCCGGAGATGTTCGCAGACCTGCACTCCATCACTTTGTCCATGAGCTCCATCCAGCGGTGACAAGGTGAGAGGGGGGACGAGGCACCTGAACTCTCCACCAGGTCCACGTCCCTCTCAGGTCAGCAGGGAGGTACAAGTGTGTCTTATAAGAGGGAGGAGCAGCTGGCTGCTAAATCTGGAGGTGTCCTCTCTGGGTGCTCCTGGTGTGGACAGTAGTTCCAAAGCCCCTCTGCCAATGACACCAGTGATGCCAGTGCCTGCCTCCATGACCCTCGATGACAGAGGGGGTCCCTGTACCTGTGCAGGAGGCCCTCAGTGTGCCGGGGCCCTCCAGGCCTCAGGCAGCAAGAGGATGGCCGCCAATGTCATCCCAAGCCATGGGGCAGCAAGGTCAGCAGCCTGTCTCCACCTCAGCTGACAGAGCGGGGGGAGCACCACGTAGGAGCACCCGGAAAAGATTTAAGAAGAACACCTTGATTCACTGAGGGGTTCAAGGGTGAATGTTCATTCCAGATGTACATTCCAGATGGGACGTCATTTAAACCCTTCCTCCCAAGGGGCTGGAAGTGAGGGACCAAGCCCCGAGCTCACAAAGCTTTGGTCTTGCCACTGTGCAATGTGTACCTGGGTGCTGCAGTGCAGAAGGAAGGAGTCAACAACAGGGCTGCTCACTCTCTGCAATGTAGTGTAATGGTGACTTCACCTTTGAGAAACTGTATTCTTTTCGAGACCAAGCCACTGCTGCAACTCATGCCATCATCATACATTTGTAAAGAAACTCCATTTTGAAAGACACATTCAACACATGGCTTGCAATGCATATACACACGCACACACACATGCATGCAAACACATAGAGGCACACGCGCGCACACACACACATACACGCTCATGCACACGCGCGCACATGCACACACACATACACACACATGTACACACACACACATAGAGGCACACGTGCACATACACGCGCACGCACGCGCACACACATGCACGCATACACACACATATCATACACACACACGCATACACACACACACACACACACACACACACACACCAGTAAGGAAAAGACCTGGACCTGAGATCATGTCGATAAGTAAGATGATAAGTACTGTTTGTATTTAATTTGAATATAAAGCCTGGGGCATCATTTAATGAAGACTTATGAACACAGCACAACACCATATTTCTCTGGCATTGAGGATCAAAAAAGGAAACCACACAGACAACCAGGGAAATACACAAGACTTGCATTGACAATTTCAGATTTAAATAAATATCAATCACCATGTGTGTACAATGACAGCCAGTCTTTCCAGCCTTTACAGAGACACACAGTAATCCAGGGCCACACTGGAGAAAATACTTAGCAAGATTTGAACTCCGAAAGGGGCATTCGATATCAATACACCCAGAAGAAAGAGAACGTTACTCCTACACTCTGCTGAACCAAAAGTCGACAATACTTTCAATACACTCAGAGACACCGGAAGCGATGATGATTATGATGCAGTGAAGAATGCTCTAACAAGATATTCTCAACAAAGGGCAAATCCTCACTATGAAATTTATGTCTTCAGGCAAACAAGGCAAGATAAATGTGAGACTCTTGACCACTACATGATAAGACTCAGAAGTCTGAGCCAGAATTACAACTTCACAAACATGGACAAAACATCATCTCCCAGATCATTATGACCTGCAAATCATCAAGACTAAGATGGCAAGCTCTTAGAGAGAGCAAATTGGCAAATTGTTAAACTTGCAAAGGCTACTCAATAATGACAGAACGTGGGAAGCCAGCAAAAGACAAGCTGAAGTCTGAGAAGGGAAACCAAATAAAGGAAAGAATAAATTCTCCTGGTTCCTGTTCAGGGGTTTTTGCACCATTGTAAAAACATCCCAAAGTTATTCACCTGCTGTCCTGGCAGTATATTCACATTAATCTATTTACTCCAGCTATCACTTCACAGTATTGCTCATGTACCTTTAGAGATCTGTGCAATGGAACACCCAGACAACTGCTTGAGATTATTTTCTTTCTCAACCTTCTTTAATCCTTTTCCCTGAAGGGTGAGATCAGTTCATTGAGCACAGGCCCTTCCTGCTCTATATGGTGCTCAGTGCCTCATCAAATGAGAATAACTAACACACCACAGGCCAGGGAGCCTCGGCCCATCCTCCCCTGATTGTGGTTCAGTGCCAACCAGGTCAGATCAGCTAATTCAACACAGGCCGGAGATGGAACCTGGATCTTTCCTGCTCTGGGGGCTCCGTACCATACCAGGTGTGATAAAGTAAAATACCACAGGCTGGGGATGGAGCCTGGGATTTTCCTGTTCTGTGTGGGGCTCTGTACAACACCGTGTGAGATGAACTATCATCCCTCAGGCTGAGGAAGGAGCCTGGGCCCATTCTGTTCTGTGTGACTTCGTACCACACTGGGTGCGATCAGTTCACTCAACACAGGCCATGAATACAACCAGGCCCTTTCCTGCTCTGTGTGACTCGGTATCACACCAGGTGACATCAGCTAACACAGCACAGACTGGGGCTGGAGCCTGGGCCTGTCCTGCTCTGTGGACTCAGTAACACGATCTGTGAATACCTTTCATAAACACTCTGTGTCCAACATTGTGAGGCAACTCTCTGTGTTTATATAGAGTGTCATTTATTGAGTGCTCTCTTGGATCCAACAGGGTAAAAGACGGTTGGGTGGTGGGGTGTGGATGGTGGTGCGGGGTGTGTGCAGAGAATTCGGGGGTGAGATCTGATTCCTAACCATTTCTGGATTGTAAGGAATAAAGAATCAATGAAAGAGGGAGAAGCAATGTGGGAGAAGGGATGATTGAAGAATTTGTCCATGAAGCTGATTAAAAGTGTCTCAAACACAAGATAATATTCTTCTTTGGCCTCCCTGTCTCGAGAGACAGTGGGTAAGCACCTGGAGGTGGTCAGTGGTTTGAGAAGCAGTGCCTGGAGTGGCTATAAAGACCAATTCTCGAGTGACAGACTCTTTCACAGGTGCTGCAGATAAAATTGGTTGTCAAGGCTGATACACAGTTGGTTCTCTCCTTACATTTCTGTCTTTTTTCCTGCCAACTGCTAAGTCTCTTCGATTGTGGTCAATGTCACAGGGCTTCATGTCCCGTTTGTAGACGTCTTTAAATTGGAGACATGGACGGCTGGTGGGTCTGATACCAGTGACGAGCTCGCTGTACAATGCGTCCTTGGGGATCCTGCCATCTTCCATGCGGCTCACATGGCCAAGCTATCTCAAGTGCCGCTGCTCAGTCGGGTGTATATGCTGAGGAAGAGTCAGTTACTAGGGGACATAGGTTTAAGGTGCGAGGGGTAAAGTTTAGAGGGGATGTGCGCGGCAAGTTTTTTATACAGAGGGTGGTGAGTGCCTGGAACTTGCTGCCAGGGGAGGTGGTGGAAGCAGATACGATAGCGACGTTTAAGAGACATCTTGGCAAATATATGAATAGGAAGGGAATTGAGGGATATGGGCCCCGGAAGTGCAGAAGGTGTTAGTTTAGGCAGGCATCAAGATCAGCGCAGGCTTGGAGGGCCGAATGGCCTGTTCCTGTGCTGTACTGTTCTTCGTTCTTGTTTGTTGTTGTTGTTAATGTTGGCTGCCTTGAGGACTTCTGCGTTGGAGATACAGTCCTGCCACCTGATGCCAAGTTAATATTAATATTAAGAATTGGGAGGATTTAAAAAAACACCAAATGAGGAGTAGGAAATTGATAAAGAGGGAGAAAATGGAATCTGAGAGTAAGCAGTCAAGAAACAAGTTATAAAAGGTTTTACTAGTATACAAAAAGCTCAACAATAACAAACAGATTCCTTCGATGCAGAGACAAGAAATTTATTGTGGGGAGAAAGAAAATGGTAGAGAGTTTACACAAATATTTTGTGTCTGTTTTCACAGTAGAAGGTACAGCGAACATGTCGGAAATCGTGTGGAACGGGGAAGAGATCTGTTCGTTGCCACCCTGGCTCAGGGTACTTAATGATAGCGACTAACTCTGTCATACAATCGGTTAGTGTGTTCAGCTATTACCTGTAGTGTTGGTGTTTTAAGCCCACCTGGTGACAGAGGCAGAGTCTAGTTTCCTCATTTAGGATTCATTGTCACACAGTTCCAAATTGTCAATGTGTGCTTTGGCTGCAAGCAAGTATTTCCCAAACATTGCCAGCTCCGCTGTTATCCAGTAAATCACACCCTAATGCTTTTCCTTGCATTCATTTCACATAAAATTCTTAAATATTTAGATGATCATGTACCTCCAGCCAACCCATTAGAAATAAATCAAGTTATTGGGTTCAAAGTGCATTTATAGAACTGGAACACGCAATCCCACCGTGTGAAGCTACATTAAATTTGTGGTGATTGTACAGCTGGTATTAGAGAAAACAATCCAGAACATGTTGGACCATTTTAATGATATTTTACTTGCTTCTAATAACCTTATTTATGTTGATGTAAAATTTTGGAAAATCCTCTGGTCCAATAGCAGGTACATGAGAAAATGATGCAATATTTATATAAGCATGGTGTTCTGGAATTCCTGCCTAAACTCCTCCACCTGTAACACTCCATCACCTCCTTAAAACTGAAAGTTTTGATCAGTATTTTGGACAGGAGTCAGCCCTGCCTTTTGCCCTGATTTGTCAGTAATCATTTAAAACCATTTTGGGTCAATCCCTTCCTTTAAATCCTGCACAGCAGCAGTGACAATAACTTTGTGGATTTATTGGTTGAGCCAAATCCGACTCAGTTCCCCAGGAGAAATTCCTGAACTCATGGGCACTTTGTATCAAGCAGCAGTTAGCAGCAAAAAGTCTGATTAATCAGAGTAGTGAGTCCAGTAAATACTTAAACAGAAGACACCCTGTAAAACAGAACTCCAAGTATCAGTTTGAATAAAGTATTGAACTGACAGAGTGGAGAGCAGATGAGGATTGAATTAAATTGCAATTCACTGAATCGAAACAAGAAGTGATTCTATCAAGAATGGGACACAGCTCTTTGTTTGTGAGCTTGTGGCGCAACGGTAGCGCGTCTAACTGCACATCAGAAAGTTGCGTGTTCAAATCACGTCAGGCTCAGTGAAGTTTTACAGCAGCTCAAGCTGCTGGATTTTATATCAGAAGAGAGTTCGCTCTGTTGGGATAAAAACAAGAAATGTTGGAACCACTCAGCAGGTCTGGCAGCATCTGTTGAAAGAGAAGCAGAGTTAATGTTTCGGGTCAGTGACCTTTCGGAACTGCTTGTGTATTGTTCAATTTCAAAATCGACTTTAATAGATTAAAGTTCTTATTTCTGGATCCGTTCAATTTCCACGCTCAGTTCTTATTTCTCAGTTTTCTATCGGAACAATGTTTCAGGGATGTGCTATCTCCATTGTTTATACAATAACTCTGTCAGCAAGTGTGCGAAGTAAAACACAAACGACCCAGAGTGGGGCTCATCCCACACCCGGCTCCGTCTGCACAGCTCCTTAGTTCAGTTGACGAGAACGCAGTGTTAATAACACCGAGGCTGTGGATTTGAACGCCGTAAGTGCTGGCAGATGTTCGGTTATTACTTTGACATGTTTTCCTAACACTTCAAATCCAACTTTTAGATGCACACAGAATGTCAGAGAACTTATTTTGAATAACATCCATTGCATCTTTGTCACTGGGCTGGAGTAATCCAGAATACATTTTAATAATCTTCCGTTTGCTGATAAAGGTTGAATTTGCGGCTGTTCCCGTTAATGGTCACAAGCAGGAACAAACAGACAGAGTGTATCTGACCGCCCAGAGATGTGGAAAGGCTTCAGTTTAGGACAATTGCATCAAATCAAATGTTCACCAGGCCCCGAGAGAGTCAAAAGCTGGGGGAAAGGACGGAATGAGATAGTGAATAAGCTAAGCTGAGGTGGAGGTGGGATGGCAGCGGTCCAGGGGACAGAAGCAGCGAGGCCGGGAGTGAGCGGCCGAAGCAGGGTATTTTGTGGGGAATGGAAATGACGATCGCAGCCACTGAGGGGTGAGGCAATGTTTGGACGTCATTCCTTCTTGTGTCGGTGCGTGGTGACGTCGGTGCACGCATGCGCAGATTCATACTGGCAAGCTGACAAATGTTTGGATGCACTGATGATGTCGACGATCGCTCTGCACATGCTCTGTGTTGTCAGGAAACACTCTGCAGTGAATAAGCTAAATACAGAAGATATAAATATTTCCCATCCTTGATGTCTCTCTATTCCAGTCCAATCCAATCCTTCAATGCTGGGTAAATAATTTCAGTAAAAATTGTGCAGCTCGAGGATCGAAACCAAAGGCCAATGCAGAATAAAGGAGAACTGACGGAACTCCAGACTGAACCAGAGATCTTCAGTCTAACACTCTCCCAACTGAGCTATTTCAGTCTCACAGTGAAGTATCCTTTGTGTCATTTATTTATTTATTTAGAGATACAGCACTGAAACAGGCCCTTCGGCCCACCGAGTCTGTGCCAACCAACAACCACCCATTTATACTAATCCTACATTAGCCCCATATTCTCTACCACATCCCCACCATTCTCCTACCACCTACCTACACTAGGGGCAATTTACAATGGCCAATTTTACCTATCAACCTGCAAGTCTTTGGCTGTGGGAGGAAACCAGAGCACCCGGCGGAAACCCACACAGCCACAGACTGTGTGGCTTACAAACTCTACACAGATAGTGCCCAGAACTGAACCCGAGTCGCTGGAGCTGTGAGGCTGCAGTGCTAACCACTGCGCCACTGTGCCACCATTGTTTTGGAAGAAAATATAACCCTGGTGGAATTGCCCCTCCCAATCACACCTCACTTTATAGAACATTGAAAATGGAGAAAATTTATGGCACAGAAGAAGACCATATAGCAATCGTGTCTGTGCCAGCTGAAAAAGAGCGATCCAGCCCAATCCCACTTTCCAACTCTTGGGAATGGGATCTGAACAGATCTCAGAGCTCACATTATGTGAATGTTGTGCTGAAGTGTTGGTAAACATAGGAAGTTGACACACTTAGGGGGACCTCACACTGTTAGACACAGCGTGAAATACACTCAAGTGTTTATGAAACATTGCAACATGTGAGTAATATTCCCCATTACTTTCTCAACACTGATAGATTGTGAAGGGAGAGACAGTCAGAAGTCCCACTGATCCACACTGACCCCCAGCTGAGAATGAAATGAGATAAAGTTCAATCTTTAGCAGTGAGATGCTGGAGAGAGGTAAGAGTCCTGAATCAAGGAGAGACTTTCAGATAATGCTGTTGAATCTCATTTCAAACACTCCTTGAATTCACTGCCGAGGAATTCAGAGCTGGAGAATGCCTGTAAAATCAGCCGAAACAGGAAAAATAAACACCCACCATGGGGCTCAAACTCAAAAGCTTGAGATTCAGAGTTTCATGCTTTCATCGACTGAGCTCACTGGGCCTGAGACAGTGTCCCCGTCCTGTCTGTTATTGGACGGTGCAGCTGTTGGCTCCACCCCAGGGGCTGAATTTGTTCTGTAAACCATGAACCAGCTTCCTCTCAAATCCCAGGTTTATCAATAAATCCTCTTACAAAAGCCCCAAAGTGTGATGTATTCCTCTCACTCATCCAGAATAAAAGTTACATTCTATGATTCTAACTCTGTCAAATCTGTTCTGAACTAGGGACAGAAGACATCGGACCGGATCTTTTTGTCGGCGGCTGACATGGAGGGCGGACTTCACACATCCACATGGCGAGAAGGTGTTTCAGGTGTTTAAATCTGATTGTCAGCAGTTTTATTCACTGGGTCCAATTGAACAATGGCACATGGGAACCTCGGGGCTTCACAGCCTCGCCTGGTTAAAGGAGGTGACTGGGAAGTGGGAGCTGAGTGTTGGCTTCACTAGGAAGCCATTGGGTGAGGTAGCATCACTTGGCAGCAAGGGTGGAGGGGGAAAGGGCATCGGGAAACACTGTCAGGATTGGGGGCTAAGGTGGCAGCTCTGCAGGCGGAGCCACACCAGGGTGCCATTGGGGCAGTGCCACCTCATTGAGGGTGACAAGTGAGGTAAAGGTGGCTGGGTGTTGTTTACTGTGAAGGCCTTGCACTCAGGGAAGGCTAACCTGTCATGGGCCTCATTCACCCTGGATTCGAGGCTCCCATTGAGGAGGTACAGTGGCTGCATAGTGGTTAGCACCGCAGCCTGACAAAGAACAAAGAACAGTACAGCACCGGAACAGGACATTTGGCCCTCCAAGCCTGCTCGATCTTGATGCATGTCTAAACTAAAACTTTCTGCACTTCTGCAACCCGGGTTCAGTTCTGGGCACTGCCTGTGCAGACTTTGCATGTTCTCTCTGTGACCGCGTGGGTTTCCGCTAGGTGCTCTGGTTTTCTCCCACAGCCAGAAACTTGCAGGTTGATAGGTAAATTGGCCATTGTAAAGTGCCCCTAGTGTAGGAGGGTGGGAGGAGAATGGTGGGGATGTGGTAGGAAATATGGGATTAATGTAGGATTATATAAATGGGTGGTTGTTGGTCAGCACAGACTCGGTGGGCTGAAGGGCCTGTTTCAGTGCTGTATGACTCTATGAGAGAGAGGGAGGGAGATGCAGGCACCACAGCAGCTTGGGGGCCCACAGGAGGGCCAGCCTTGAACAAAAGGCTGGAGAAGGAGGCAGAGGAACACATCAGCCGAGGTTCAACTACCTGCAAATGTCCGAGTGACAGTGTCTCCGCAGACTGCACCTCTCCATGGAGGTCGTCACTGATCTCTCTGCCATGGTGCAGTTGGCCCCATGGGTCTTGGTGGGCATCTGATGCCAGTGTCCCTGTGCCACTGAACTCCTACACCACCAGATCGTTGCAGGGATCCACTGGAGATAGGTGCAGAACCTCACAGTCTGTGGTGAATCAGTACATCAACATCACCAATGTCCTGTTCAGGAGGGCCGGTGACTATGTGTGCTTTGATCCAAACAGTCAAGCTGAGAGGGCTATAGGATTCGGGACCATCACTGGATTCCCCCAGGTGTAGGGTGTCATTGACTGTACATACTTGGCCATCAAGGCTTCTGCAGACCAGCCAGCAGCCTTCAGCAGGAAGGGTTTCCACTTGCTCAGTATGCAACTGGTCTGCGACCACCGCAAATGTATCATACAGGCGTATGCATGATTCCCAGGAAGCAGCCACAACACCTGTATAGCAAGGCAGTCCCAGGTGACAGAACTTTTCCGTGCCCCCACCCCCATGTGCCTTCAGAGATGGATCCTTGGGACAAGGGCTACCCACTGAGGACATGGCTACTGACGCCTGTGAGGAACCCACGCACAGATGCAGAGGAGAGGTACAACACCTGCCACCCGAGCGACCATCGAGGATGCCATTGGTTTCTTGAAGATGAGATTCAGGTGCCGAGAGCAATCCAGTGGATCCCTTCAGTATGCCCTAGCGAGGGTCTCACGTATCATGGTGGTTTGCTGTGCACTGCACAATCTGGCACTACAGAGGGGTGAGGTGTTGACCAGTGAGGATATCATGGAGTGCAATGCCTCCTCTGATGATGAGGATGCGGAGGATGCCAGGCAATGCCAGATGAAGGGCCTCAGGCACAGCAGGAAAGCCACCAAGAGAGACACAAGACACCCTTATACATGCACGTTTCCCTTGAGCCTTACCCCCTTTTTTAAAAATTCATTTTTTTTATTCGTTCGTGGGATGTGGGCATCGCTGGCTAGGTCAGCATTTATTGCCCATCCCTAATTGCCCTTGAACTGAGTGGCTTGCTAGGCCATTTCAGAGGGCATTTAAGAGTCAACCACATTGCTGTGGGTCTGGAGTCACATATAGGCCAGACCAGGGAAGGATGGCAGGTTTCCTTCCCGAAGGGCATTAGTGAACTAGATGGGTTTTTACAACAATTGACAATGGTTTCATGGTCACCATTAGAATGGCTTTTAATTCCAGATTTTTTATTAATTGAATTCAAATTTCACCATCTGCCATGGTGGGATTCGAACCCATGTCCCCAAAGCATTAGCCTGAGCCTCTGGATTATTAGTCCAGTGACATTACCACGACGCCACCTCCTCCCCTTCTGGAACCACAGCAATAAAGCCTTAGCTTTCAGCAGCCCTGTTGTCACCTCCTTCCTTCTGTACTGCAGCGCCCAGGTACACATCGCACAGTGGAAAGGCCGAAGCTTTGTGAGCTCGGGGCTTGGTCCCTCACTTCCAGCGCCTTGGGAGGAAGTATTTAAATGGAGTCCCAAAGGGCATCAACACTAGGAAGGAGACATAGTGAGAGAACAACATTTCTTTATTCCATGTGACATCAAACGCAACCCCATCCATCTGGAATATACATTCACCCGTGAATCCCAAAGTGAATCTAGGTGCTCTTCTGAAATCTTTTCCGGGTGCTCCTACATGGTTTTCCCCCTGCTCTGTCAGCTGAGGTGGAGACAGGCTGCTGACCTTGCTGCCCCATGGCTTGGGATGACATTGGCGGCTGTCCTCTCACTGCCTGAGGCCTGGAGGGCCCTGGCACACTGAGTTCCTCCTGCACAGGTACAGGGACCCCCTCTGTCATCAAGGATGATGGAGGTGCCGGCATCACTGGTGTCACTGGCAGAGGGGCTTTGGAGCTACTGTCCACACCAGGAGCACCCTGAGAGGAGACCCCAGATGTAGCAGCCAGCTGCTCCTCCACCTTATAAGACACACTTGTACCTCCCTGCTGACCTGAGAGGGACGTGGACCTGGTGGAGTGTTCAGGTGCCTCGTCCCCCCTCTCACCTTGTCACCACTGGATGGAGCTCATGGACGAAGTGATGGAGTGCAGGTCTGCGAACATCTCCGGCAGCCACTGATTGGTCGGCTGGATCTGGCTCTCCATGACAGTCACCAATCTCTCAATGGAGGAAGCCAGACACACCCCCATCAGAGACAGTGCAGCACCCAAGGCCTGGATGGACTCCTCCATCATCCTTGCTTGAGTACACATAGCCTTTGGCATCTCTGCCAGATGTTGCCTGACCTCTCGCTGCAGCTGCAGCATTTCCAGTGCTCCCGGTGACACCAGAGGCACGTCATCAGCCTAGGACTCAGCATGGGCCTGGCATCCCACAGTCCTCCCTCTGTCAGTGGCCTCGGCTGTCACAGCCTCCGTCAGCTGCCCGGGCCTGTCTGTGATGTGCTCACCAGCTTGTGAGCTCGAATCTAACCGCGATCGGATACCCACCGTGTAAGAGTTTCTGTGCTGGTGGAGGATGCGGGGGAATGATGTGACGGTGCACCCTCTGAGGCTCCCTCCTCCTCCTCAGAGGTGTCCGGCTGTCCCCCAGTCTCTCCAGCTCTTCGCTCTTGTCATTCATCCGGGCCTGCATGTGAAAACAGGGACATTGAACGGTTAGGGTCTTCCCATCGGGACATTCCAACCACCCCTACTGTGCAGCTCCATTGATGCAGTGGTGAACAGATGAGCAGTGTGGCTCCTTTGCAGCAGATTCTCCCTTGTGCCCCAGGAGATGCTCACTCACTCTCTTGGGTAGATGTCCCTGTCTCTCCATCAGCTATGGAGCAGCTGCCTTGCTGCCCAGCCAGTTCCATGGCCTCCTCCTCCATCGGGATGAGGACATTGGAGATAAGGCACTCCACCGCCAGTCTTGACACGCTCTTTCCAATTGTGGGCTGTCCTCTCCTGCAGACACAATGATGAACAAAATTAGTCTCCCAGCGGGGACAAGCCCTACATCTCTGATGGTGATAGTCCAGCAGTCCATGATGGGGACACACATAAGTCTCCTGCATGCGGCCCCTCTCGAGGGACTGTGGGAGGTTTTGCAATGACTGACGTGCGCCTCTCACTGAAATGCAGCCAAGCCTCAGGCAGCATGTCCTGCTGCCCTTCCCCAATACACATGACTGGGTGGTCACTCCCTTTCCACCAAACACTCCCTCTCACTCTGCCACATGCAATGTCCAAAGGGTCCAAAGTGTTTGGAGTTCTCACCTGAGCAGCCCGGATCAGGTCATTGACCCACTTGCTGCACTGGATCCATGTCCTGGGGGTGAACCCACAGCTGCTGACCTTCCCCAATACCTCTAGCCAACCTTGCTTGGCCAGGTGGGCAGGTCTCCTCCTCCTGCCCCTGGGGAAGAGGATTTCCCGCCTTTCCCTTGCAGCCTGAAGGAGAACATGCAGGGAGACATCGCTAAACCATGGGGCCACCTGGTGTCTTCTTTCAGTCATGGACGCTGCAGGTTCGTGTTCAGCTCCTTACCCATCAGGCAGCAGAGGCAGCAGAACGGGTCCTGGGACAGCAGAGGGCTCTCAGGAAGACACTCCTTTAAAACAGGCAGCAGTGAATGCAGGGCTGGCAGCCCTTTTAATATGGTGCCAGCACCTGCCGTTGTGTCAGATGTCGGTGCCATCGGTACCTCGTTCCCTGCCTCTGGTCCTTGATTACACGGGCCCCACGTCTCCCCTTCATTAATTGGTCGGCTGCTCCGTGATCGGGGTCGGCCGGCCACATTTCACTCGTGTGGTGACGACACCTGCTTCCGGTGCCTCTGCCGAGAGCCGCACCGTTAGTTTAAAATTCAGCCCATGGGATCAAGAGTGGAAAATCTCCCCTCTGATTCTCTCCACTTAAAATGAAGGAGACACCAAATTAAAACTGATGAAACCAGGGATTGTATCCTGGTTCTTCAATCTAGTGTTCTCCCAACTGAGCTATTCCATCCTCACTGTGAACTCATCTTCATTGGAGACAAATATAACTCCAGGTGGAATTTCCTCACCCGTCCATTCCTCACTTCAGGGGAATGGGACCCAACCAGATCGCGAAACTCAGATTATGTTAATGTTCTGCTCTTGATATCTTAATATTATCTTGCGTTTGAGCCACTTTTAATCAGGTTCACGGACAAATTCTTCCCTCATCCCTTCTCCCACATTCTCTCTCTCTCATTCATTCTTTATTCCTCACAATCCAGAAAGGGTTAGGAATTAGAGCTCACCCCCAAACCCTCTGCACACAGACCTCTGTCTGTTACCCTGTTTTATCCAAGAGACCAGTCAATAAATTACACTTTTTATAAACACAGAAAGCTGCCTCACAGTGTTGGACAGAGTTAAATACACTAAAGTCTTTCTAAAAAGGTTCATCTCACAGATTGTGTTACTGAGTCCACAGAGCAGGACAGGCCCAGGCTCCAGCCCCAGTCTGTGCTGTGTTAACTGATGCCACCTGGTGTGATACTGAGCCACACGGAGCAGGAAAGGGCTTGGTTGTATTCATGGCCTGTGTTGAGTTAACTGATCCCACCCAGTGTGGTAGGAGCCACACAGAACAGACTGGGCCCAGGCTCCTTCCTCAGCCTGAGGGATGATAGTTCATCTCACACGGTGTTGCACAGAGCCCCACACAGAACAGAGAAATCACAGGCTCCATCCCCGGCCTGTGGTATTTACTTCGTCACTCCTGGTATGGTCCGGAGTCCCCAGAGCAGGAAAGGCCCAGCTTCCATCTCCGGCCTGTGCTGAATTAGCTGATCTGACCTGGTTGGCACTGAACCACAATCAGGGGAGGATGGGCCGAGGCTCCATGGCCTGTGGTGTGTTGCCAGCGGAGGTGGTAGACACGGGCACGATAGCGTCTTTTAAGATGTATCCAGACAGATACATGAATGGGCTGGAAGCAAAGAGATACAGACCCTTAGAAAATAGGCGACATGTTTAGATAGAGGATCTGGATCGGCGCAGGCTTGGAGGGCCGAAGGGCCTGTTCCTGTGCTGTAATTTTCTTTGTTCTTTGTTAGTTATTCTCATTTGATGAGGTACTGAGCACCATATAGAGCAGGAAGGGCCTGTGCTCAGTGAACTGATCTCACCTTGTGTAGTCCTGAGACCCACACACAGAACAGGACAGGACTAGGCCAAATATCCGGCCTGTGTTCAATTAGCTGATCTCATCCAAAAGATTTTGATAAGGTTCCACACAAGAGGCTTCTCTACAAGATTAAAGTCCCTGGTATCAGTGGTAATATATTGAGCTGGATTGGGAACTGACTGGCAGGACGTAGGCAGAAGGTAGTTACAGATGGATCTGGATCTGTTTGGAGACCAGTTACCAGTGGTGTCCCACAGGGATCGGTGTTGGGACTGTTGCTCTTTACTATTTCTATGAATGATCTGGATGTAGGTGTAGGGGGCACCATCTGTAAATTTACAGATGATTTGAAGATCTGTGCGAGTGTTCAGACTGTAGACGATGCTCGACTGTTTCAGGCTGATCTTAATGTGTTGGGAGATTGGGTTCATGACTGGTAAATGATGTTTAATTTGGGTAAGTGCAGTGTTATTCATGTGGACAGGGCGAATGCTCAACATTCATACACCCTTCAGGGAAAAACATTAAAGCAGGTGGAGAAAGAAAATAATTTTGAGCAGAGATCTGGATGTTCTAGTGCACAGATCTCTAAAGTTACAGCAGCAATGCTGTGAAGTGATAGCTGGAGCAAATAGGGGGGTTGGGCTGCATTCAGAGGACAATTGAGTATAAGATGAGGCATATTCTTGCATGGGTTGTGAGTGACGCTGGGAAGGCCAGAATTTGTTACCCATCCCCATTTGTCCTTGACAAGGTGGCGGTGAGCTGCCTTCTTGAATTGCTGCACTCCATGTGGTGTAGGTACACCCACAGAGCTGTTAGGAAGGGAGATCCAGGATTTTGACCCAACATCAGTGAATGAACAGCGATATATTTGCAGATCAGATGGTGGGTGACTTGGAGGGGAATTTGCAGATGGTGGTGTTTCCATGAATCTGCAGCCCTTGTCCTTCAAGGTGGTGGAGGTCTTGGGTTTGGAAGGTGCTGTCAAAGGAGCCTTGGCGGGTTGCAGCAGTGCATCTTGTAGATGGTACACACTGCTGCCACCGTGTGTCAGTGATGGAGGGAGAGAATGGAGGTGGTGGATGGGGTGACAATCAAGTGGGCTGCTTTGTCCTGAATGATGTTGAGCATCTAGAGTGCTGTTGGAGCTGCACTCATCCTGACTTCTGCCTTGTAGATGGACAAGTTTTGGAGAGTCAAGAATCACAGAATTGTTACAGTGCAGAAGCAGGCCATTCGGCCCATCGTGTCTGCATAGGATCATAGAAAGTCGACGGCACAGAAAGAGGCTGCTTAGTCCATCGTCTCTGCACCAGTCAAAAAATGAGTCACCCAGCCTCATCCCATTGTCCAACATTTGGTCCGTAGCCCTGCAGGTTCAGGCACTCGAGGTGCACATCCGGACACCTTTTAAATGAGTAGGGGGTTTCTGCCTCAACTACCCTTGCAGGCACTCATTTCCAGACTCCTCGCACCCTCTGGGTGAAAACACGTTTCCTCATCTCCCCTCTAATCATTCTACTAATCACTTTAATTCGATGACCCCCTAGTCACTGACCTCTCTGATAAGGTAAATAAGCCCTTCCCATCCATTCTATCCAGGCCCCTCACAATTTTGTACATTTCAATCAAATTTCAATCAAAATTCAAAAGCAGGGATGTAATGCTGGAACTGTATAAAATGCTGGTTCTGCCACAGTTGGAGAATTGCATACAGTTCTGGTCACCACATTACAGAAAGGACATAATTGCACTGGAGAGAGTACAGAGGAGATTTACCAGAATGTTGCCAGGACTCAAAAGTTGTAGCTATGAGGAAAGATTGGATAGGCTAGGGTTGTTTTCCTTAGAACAGAGGAGGCTGAGGGTTGACTTAATAGAGGTGTAAAAAATTATGAGGGTCCCAGATAGAATAGACAGGAAGGACCTATTTCCCCTAGCGGAGAGGTCAATTACCAGGGGGCACAGATTTAAGGTGATTGGCAGAAGGATTAGAGGGGACATGAGGAGAAAGTTTTTCACCCAGAGGGTGCTGGGTGTCTGGAATTCACTGCCAGGAATGGTGGTGTCGGCAGAAACCCTCAATTATTTTAAAAGGTACCTGGACATGCACCTGAAGTGCTGTAACCGGCAAGGCTATGGACCAGGTTTTGGAAGGTGGGATTAGATTGGGCGGCTAGTTTTTTTTTCGGCCTGCACGGACACAATGGGCTGAATGGCCTCCTTCTGTGCCGTAATTTTTCTATGGTTTCTATGGTTTCCAATTTTTCTTCATTGCTGCATTTTTCCAGTCCTGGCAACATCCTCGTAAATCTCCTTTGTATCCTCTTCAGTGCAATTACATCCTTTCTGTAATGAGGTGACCAGAACTGCACACAGAACTCAAGCTGGCGCTTAACTAAAGATTCATACAGTTCCAGCATAACCTCCCTGCTCTTATATTCTATACCTCGGCTAATAAAGGAAAGGATTCCATAAGCGTTCTCAACCAACTTATCAACCTGTCCTGCTACTTTCAGGGATTTGTGGACATTCACTTCAAGGTCCCTCACTTCCTCTACAGCTCTCAGTATTCTCCCACTAATAGTGTATTCCTTTGACAGCTTGACCTCCCCAAATGCATCACTTCACACTTCTCCGAGTTGAACTCCATTTGCCACTTTTTTGCACACCTGATCAGTCCATTGCACCAGCTCTCCTGATGAGCTTTTCACCAAGTGCCTAGAGCTGCGTGACTGATTGCAGAATTCCAAGAATTCCCAGCCTCTGATTTACCCTTGGTGCCACAATATTTATATGGATGGTCCAGTAAGCTTCTGTCAATGGTAACCCCCAGGATGTTGATGGTGGGGGGATTCAGCGATGGTAATGCTGTTGAACGTCAAAGGGAGATGGTTACATTCTCTCTTGTTGGAGATGGTCATTGCCTGGTACTTATGTGGTGTGAATGTTACTTGCCACTTAGCAGCCCAAGCCTGAATGTTGTCGAGGTCTTGCTGCTTCTGGACACGGACTCCTTCAGTATCTGAGATGTCCCGAATTTGTCCTTTTATGAAACCTTGGTCAGGCCTCACATGGAATATCGTGTCCAGTCCTGGTCTCCTCACATGATGGGTGATATTGAGGCCTTGGAAAGGGTACAGAGGAGAGACATTAGACTAATTCCCAGTATAAGACATCTTCGTTATCAAGTTAGACTAAAAGAGTTGGGATCCCACATCTGAGAGAAACCTAGACTGAGGGGTGATCTGATTGAGGTTTATAAGATCATGAAGGGTCCAATTTAGCGTGGGAGATGAGTCATAATTGTAGATTGTAAAAGGGCAGATGGCACCTGAATCACATTAAATTTCATTTTGTTGGATTTGGCTACTGCATCAGGATGGCTGAGTGGTTAAGGTGTTGGACTTAAAATCCAGTAGACATGTGTCTGCCTGGGTTTAAGTCTCACTCCTGGTATCTATGCCTTCTAAATGTTGTTTGCTCCCACTTTTGCCTTGCACCATCATCTCTTCTGTCATTTAATCACTCCTGCCTTCCAACCAAACACAGCTTCCTATTATTTGATCTGCCCTGCACCTTTCCTTGCCTCTGCATTTGCTTATAAACTGGTAAATCTTGAACTTAATCTCCTCTGTACCCTCACAATGACCTTCTCATCCTTCCTGAATTGTGGTTCCTCACAGGATCCGCTGCCTCTCCAACTCCCCTCCAGGTAATTGAAGGCCCCGCGCCTGGGTCTCACTTGATAGGCTCGCCGGCAGTTGGTTCCTCAGAGGTCCACCACCGCTCCAGACTCCCTCCAGGAAGGGCTTGCCATAATCCTCCAATCTTCCCTGGATAAGGGGATTGGAGAGTGGCAAATAACACCCTGATTCAAGAAAGGGTGTAAGGACAGTCCAAGCAACTCCATGCCCGTTAATTTAACATCAGTGTTGGATAAGGATTCAGAAATGATAATCAGGGAAAATATCAATGGACACTTAGAGTGGTTTGAGTTAATTAAGGATAACCAGCATGGATTTGTAAAAGGCAGATCATGCTTGACTAATCTAATTGAATTTTTTGATGAAATAACAGAGAAGGTTGATGAAGGAAATGCAGTGGATGTTGTTTATTTATTTTATTTAGAGATACAGCACTGAAACAGGCCCTTTGGCCCACCGAGTCTGTGCTAACCATCAACCACCCATTTACACTAATCCTACATTAATCCCATATTCCGACCACATCCCCACCTTCCCTCAATTCCCCTACCACCTACCTATACTAGGGGCAATTTATAATGGCTAATTTACCTATCAACCTGCAAGTCTTTGGCTGTGGGAGGAAACCAGGGCACCCGGCGAAAACCCACGTGGTCACAGGGAGAACTTGCAAAGTCCGCACAGGCAGTACCCAGAATTGAACCCAGGTCACTGGAGCTGTGAGGCTGCGGTGCTAACCACTGCGCCATTGGATTTGAAGAAAGGCTTTGATAAGGCACCACATAAAAGGCTGGTTAACAAAATTGAGGCTCATGGAATAGGAGGGTCAGTGTCCAATTGGAAAGAAAATAGGCTTCAGGGCCGAAAACAGTGAGTTGTCGCAGATGGTTGCTTTTTGGATTGGGGAATGTGCTGGGATCAATGCTTTTCTTGCTATGTATAAAATATGTGGATCTTGGAATATAGAGTAGAATCTCAAAATTTGCCGATGACACCAAACTTGGAGGTGAGGCAAACAGTGAGGATGATATGAACTGTTTGCAACAGGACATAGATAGGCCAGCAGAATGGGCAGAGAGGTGACAGATGGAATTTAATACTGTTATGTATGAGTTGATGCATTTTGACAGAAGGAATAGGGAGAGGCAATGTATACCTAATGGCACAGTTCTAAAGAGTGTGCAGGGTCAGAGGGACCTGGGGGTACATGTGCATAGATCTTTGAAGGTGACAGGACATATTGAGAGAGTGGTTGGTAAAGCATATGGGATCTTAGGCTTTATAAATAAAGGCAGTGAGTACAAAATCAGGGAAGGTATGCTAAACCTTTATATAGCTCTGGTTAGGGGCCAAATGGATTACTGCATGCAGTTCTGGTCACTGCACTTTCGGAAGTATGTGAGGGTCCTTAAGAGTGTGCAGAGGAGATTTACCACAATGGTTCCAGGGCTGGAGGATTTTAGTTACAGTTGGAACTTGGAAAAGCTGGGTGGAGATTTAATAGAAGTGTACAAGGTTATGACAGTCAGTAGATAAGTTAGACAAGGAAAACCTGTTCCCATTAACAAATGGTACAAGGGCTAGGGGACACAGATTGAAAGTTTTGGGCAGAGGAGGCAGGGGAAATATGAGGAAGCACTTTTTTACACAGTGGGAAGTAATGACCTGGAACTCGCTGCCCACAAGCGTGGTGAAAGCGAAGATGATCAATGACTTCACGAGGAAGTTGGATGGCCACCTGACAGAAATAGACTTGCAAGGTTACAGGGATCGAGCCGGGGAGTGGGACTGACTGCATTGCTCCATCGAGAGCTGGTATGGACTCAATGGACCGAATGGCCTCCGTCAGTGTCATAAATAAATGACTCTAAGACTCTGAAATGAATTTTAAACCGATGATTCTTGTGTTGGTTATTGAATTAATTCATGAGAAGTCTGAATAATTTAATATGATTTGCAGCATCACGGAGAGAGCATTGGGATTTTGGAAACTGACAAATTGGAACTCCAGTCAGTGCTGGTTTAGGTAAAGGATGTAAGAAGTGAAGCACGTAAAACCTTTTGAGTTAATTACCAAATGATCCACTTGTCTCTGGTAACCAACCTTGCTTTCAAGAAGCTACTTTTTTTTTCCAAAATATACTTTATTGATAAAAATCTCAAAAAATTACATTCCCAAACAGTTTAAACCAGCAAAAAGTCAAAAAATACAAACAGTGCAAAGGTGATCAGTTTCCTTCTATACAATTATGAGTTGCCTCACAACCTTTCCATTTCATTGTCATGCCATATACATTTTTACATTTACAGCACACATTATTTTCCCAATACAGTTCGAGGGGTTTTCCATGGATCCAGCCCCTCAGTTCAGCTTGGTGGGAGGACCTTACACTGAGGTCTTTCCCCATTGAGCCTTTACTGCGGCTGCCCCAAGCTTTAGTGCATCCCTCAGCACGTCGTCCTGGAACTTGGAATGTGCCAGTCTGCAACATTCGGTGGTGGACAACTCTTTTCGCTGGAAGACCAGCAAGTTTCGGGCAGACCAAAGGGCGTCTTTCACCGAATTGAAGCTACTGCTCTCTGAAATCACTTCATTGCTTTAAACAGTTTTTCAACTAAAAATGGTCTCATTTCTTTTCCCTATTTCCATATCAGGGTAACTTGTGGAGGGTTCAACATGTTTGTGTGAAATGATCATCTGTCAAATTAGAAGGCCCAACTGTAAAGTGCTGTAATTTTTCACTTCACTTGCAGTGTTGTGGGGTTTTGTTGGAGAGAACAACGCTATTAGAAAATGTAACATCCGTGTAAGGCAGTACCAGAACAAACTGTTCTGCCTGAATGAATTTTCTAGATCCTGGTATCCATAGAAACCTGACACCAGGGTGTGTCCTGTTGTAAAGCATAAAAATAAATCAGTTTGTGATGAACATGCAGCATCTGTTTATAGATGGATGTAAAAGGTAGTTTCCAATATGTAGGATTGGACTAAATTGCACCTGTGATTCTGTAAGCTTGTTGGTCTGTGGATTTGAAGTTGGGCCTTCTGGCTGCATACCTGCTGTACCTTCCATAATGGATGAACCCACATATAGAAGGCAGTAAGCACAATATCACTACAGTAACCAATACATGCTGTTAAACTGATTGGCCTGAAGGCAGGCAGGAAATATGGCTGCCTTCTTCCTGCAAGTCCAATCTTTTTACATAGATTTACATAGATTCACAGCACAGAAACAGGCCATTCAACCACAACTGGTCTGTGTCAGTGTTAATGCCTCACACAGCCTCTTCCCATCCGTCTTGTTCTAATCCCATTAACATATCCTTCTATTCCTTTCTCAATCCTGCTTATCCACATTCCCTTTAAATGCCTCTGTTCTATTTTAAGACAGGTATTAACTCATTTTAAATAAATTCATTTCAAAGAAACAGGTTAAAGTCATTAAAATAGCAGACAGAGGAGCTGACAGAAGCCTGTTAACTGCTGGTACAATTATACAACAAACATTTGATCCTCGGATAAAGAAGCGTGTTTCCAGGAATTCCCTGTTTTATTGATTTGTGAGTGTTCGACACCAGGATAACTAAAAATACACAATCTGCAACATCCACGGGAGGCACAATCCCGACAGTTACTCTGAGATCACTCCTGCTGTGGAACTCCACCACTGACCCCGCATTACATTGAGTACATAGAGTTACATCAAATCGACAGCAGTGGTTCTCAAAGTGTTTTGGTTGAAGGACCCCTTTTTAAATGGATTAGTAATCACGGACCCCTCCCCACCTAAATTATACTATAACCTCCTTTCACATTTACATTTCTGAATGTAAAATTCATCAGTGACCTGTTAAAGGGAGTTACAGGAAAGTTTACCAGGACTGTCCAGTATAGTGTACATTGATGTGATTGATGATGTGAAAACTTTTATCCTCCCTTCAGCTGAAAGATAACTTGACAGGTTCAGCAACCTGCCTGTTAAATACTTCACCACATGACACCTGCCTGCTCTTCCTGGAGTGGGATTAGGCTTTGTGGCTCCTGTTGTAAGTTTCAGGTGTAACCCTCCACCACCTGCCTACTCACTGCACAGTTGCTGAGTGTTTCAGGGTATTTTTCTCCCCCTCTGCTGTTTCCCAGCCTGTGTGCACTGGAATATCTCTGACTCACTGCCTGGTGTTCAGCATTCCTGCCATCAGGACACCGCCAGGAACTGGGACTGCGGCTTTTTTCCGGATCCAGCTGCCGTACACAGTGAATGAAGTTGAGAGTAATCATCATTCCAGGCCTCTGAACAAGGCTGATGTGGCGGCTCCTTCCTCACCTCCCCCAGCCCCAGTCCTGTGAATCCATTCCTGGTGTGTCTGGGGTCTCCCGTCTTCTCTCTCGAGATTCTCAGTCAGTCCAAGGCATCGCTAATCCGGTTACATGTCTGTTTCCAGAACTGCCTCAGCCCCAGTGCTGGCCCAGTGATCACTTCCCAAAGTCTTGCTGGAAATGGATCCCATTCCCATTACTCCACACACCCCCTGGAAAATCTGTACGGAGTGGCAGGGGTTCACAGACCCCAGTTTGAAAACCACTGATTTACAGGATTATTCTTCAGCATCAGTGACTTCCTGTCCCAGATACAGACTCACGCTGCCTTCAGAGAATAAATCTCTGTTCATGATCTGATGTCGGCTTTTGTTTAATGAGAATGGGTCTGTACAATGATAGAATGTGAAGTAAATTGATGCTAACCTGGATCTGACGATAATAGTTTGAAATGTGTCTCAATGTACTTGGACCAGACACTTCCCTGGTGCAGGGAGTGGGAGAACTTTTCACCATCTCCCACTTTGTGTCAGGACAACTGCTTTGAGAGATCAGAGAGAGGCCCAGCAGACATTCTGTCTGTGGACGGAAGTGGAAAGATTCTGTCTACGGACGGAGGCTAAGACATTCTGTCTGTAGATGGAGGTCCAAATATTCTGCCTGTGGATGGAGGTCCAGACATTTGGTCCACCTACGGGGATCCGGACATTCTGTCTACTGATGGAGATCCAGACATTCTGTCCACGGACAGAGGACCAGACATTCTGTCTAGGGAGGGGGATCCAGGCATTCTGTCTATGGATGGAGCTCCAGACATTCTGTCTACTGACGGGGATCCAGACATTTGGTCGACTGCCACAATCTGTGTTTCAAGTTCTAATGCATCTATTTCTAAACATTGACTTGAGATGATGAAATCTGTGAATTGATTAATTAATGTGTGACTTTAACCAGCACATTTATTGAAGGGACATTTCTGAGTTAGTGAATTATTGGTAGTTAGTGAACGATGAGCAATTTTATTCATGAAGCTGTACCTAGAAATCCATGGTCTGTTCCCAGTGTCCGGATCCTCAGTCATTGTTTCAATCCACCCACGTTCCTTTACATTCACTGTTCCTGCTACTCTTCCTCAAACACCAGCATGTCCAAATAGATCAACCTGTCCTTCGGGATCTAAATCATCCACATCATGTGAAATGTCAAAAGTTTAAATTAAAAAATCTTCTGGTGAGTTATCTGTAATCTTTCTGATTATTTTTTCTCTATCTCACACTAACTTGAGGACCATTTTGATCCTGTCCCGAGGAGAGTGCCATCTCTCCAGATGTATCACTCGATACCTGGTGTCTATGATGGGGAGGTTGTTGTCCTGTCTAGACCACCCTGATTATCCTTGCTCCATAACTGTCACGAAGAGAAGGTCCTGATATTGCAAGGAGAGCCTCAGGGCATCAGTCTCAGTGAATCTGTAAAATAGAGGAACACATGAGCGTAATGAGGCCATTCAGTCCCTCAAGCCTGGTCCACCATTCAATTACATCATGACTGATCTGTATTTCAACTACATTTACCCAGGTTGGTTCCACATCCTTTCATAACCTAACTGAACAAAAATATATCAATCTCAAGTTTTGAAATTCACTCTGTCTCTCGTGGTCAGTCTCTTGCTCCCTCTCTCTGTCTCTATCTTTCACTCTCACCCTTTGTGTCTATCTCCCACCCTGTATGTGTCTCCCCCTCTCTGAATCTCCCCCTCTGTCTCGCTCTCTCTTACCCTCTGTCTGTCTCTCACACTCTACCTTTCACTCTCTGTTTATCTCCCACCATCTCTCTGTCTCTATCTCACTTGCTCTCATTTTGTCTTACGCTGACATTGATTCTCCTGTTCAGATACCTTTGAGCTGCCACTCCAAGGTCAACACAACACACATGAGCCCAGGGCTGTGACCTCATACAGAAGACAATTGGACCAATGATTCCAGTCATTTACAATCAGGGTACATGAAGATGATGGTAGATAAGAACAACATTAATCAGAGTGGAAGGAAATCAGACTCATCCTGGTGTGAATCAGGTGCTGACTTAAAGCCCCATTGATCTTCCCTTTCTGTGATAGCACCATCTCCTGATTACGAGTGTCAGGAAAAGGCTGAATTGCATGCGGCAGAAAAGCTGATTGATCCAGATATGTAAACGTTTCCACAGCATAAATCCCAATTTAATTTTTAATGTGAATGAAATGATTTGAACTAATTAACGACAGGTTTATAACGATGGCACCTTAAGCGTCTCAGCGACTGAATTTCACTCCTGTAAAGTACATTTACTGGGATAATTTCAATTTGAACCAGGTTTGCTCTATTCACACATCGAAGGTGTGAGAGATGTTGTGGGACACACACAAAGTCCAGTCGCTAAAAGTGATTAACAGACTGGGTTTTGTGTTTAGTGATCCCGGGTCTGTTAGAACAAATAACAAAGAACAGTACAGCACAGGAACAGGCCATTCGGCCCTCCAAGCCTGCGCCGATCTTGATACCTGCCTAAACTAAAACCTTCTGCACTTCCGGGGTCCGTATCCCTCTATTCCCATCCTATTCATGTATTTGTCAAGATGCCTCTTAAACGTCTCTATGGTACCTGCTTCCACCACCTCCCCCGGCAACAAGCTCCAGGCACTCACCACCCTCTGTGTAAAGAACTTGCCTCGCACATCCTCTCTAAACTTTGACCCTCTCACCTTAAACCTGTGTCCCCAAATAACTGACTCTTCCACTCTGGGAAAAAGCTTCTGACTATCCACTCTGTCCATGCCGCTTATAACTTTGTAAACCTTTATCATGTCGCCCCTCCACCTCCGTCGTTCCAGTGAAAACAATCCGAGTTTATCCAACCTCTCCTCATAGCTAATACCCTTCAGACCAGGCAACATCCTGGTAAACCTCTCCTGTACCCTCTCCAAAGCCTCCACGTCCTTTTGGTAGTGTGGCGACCAGAATTGCACGCAATATTCTAAGTGTGGCCGAACTAAGGTTCTGTACACCTGCAGCATGACTTGTCAATTTTTATACTCTATGCCCCAACCGATTAAGGCAAGCATGCCGTATGCCTTCTTGACTACCTTATCCACCTGCGTTGCCACTTTAAGTGACCTGTGGACCTGTACACCCAGATCTCTCTGCCTGTCAATACTCCTAAGGGTTCTGCCATTTACTGTATACCTCCCACCTGCATTAGACCTTCCAAAATGCATTACCTCACATTTGTCCGGATTAAACTCCATCTGCCATTTCTCCACCCAAGTCTCCAACCGATCTATATCCTGCTGTATCCTCTGACAATCCTCATCACTATCAGCAACTCCACCAACCTTTGTGTCGTTTGCAATCTTACTGATCAGACCAGCTACATTTTCCTCCAAATTATTTATATATACTACAAACTGCAAAGGTCCCAGCGCTGATCCCTGCGGAACACTACTGGTCACATCCCTCCATTCAGAAAAGCACCCTTCCACTGCTGCCCTCTGTCTTCTATGACCGAGCCAGTTCTGTATCCATCTTGCCAGCTCCCCTCTGATCCCATGTGAATTCACCTTTTGTATCAGTCTGCCATGAGGGACCTTGTCAATGGCTTTACTGAAGTCCATATAGATAACTTCCACTGCCCTTCCTTCATCAATCATCTTTGTCACTTCCTCAAAAAACTCAATCAAATTAGTGAGACACGACCTGCCCTTCACAAAACTATGCTGCCTCTCGCTAATAAGTCCATTTGTTTCCAAATGGGAGTAAATCCTGTCCCGAAGAATCCTCTCTAATAATTTCCCTACCACTGACGTAAGGCTCACCAGCCTATAATTTCCTGGATTAGCCTTGCTACCCTTCTTAAACAAAGGAACAACATAGGCTATTCTCCAGTCCTCTGGGACCTCACCTGCAGCCAATGAGGATGCAAAGATTTCTGTCAAGGCCCCAGCAATTTCTTCCCTTGCCTCCCTCAGTATTCTGGGGCAGATCCCATCAGGCCCTGGGGACTTATCTACCATAAAGCTTTGCAAGACACCAAACACCTCCTCTTTTTTGATAATGAGATGACGGAGACTATCTACATTCCCTTCCCTAGGCTCAACATCCACCAAGTCCTTCTCCTTGGTGAATACTGATGCAAAGTACTCATTTAGTACCTCGCCCATTTCCTCTGGCTCCACACATAGATTCCCTTCTCTGTCCTTGAGTAGGCCAACCCTTTCCCTGGTTACCCTCTTGCTGTTTATATACGTATAAAAAGCCTTGGGATTTTCCTTAATCCTGTTTGCCAATGACTTCTCATAGTCCCTTTTAGCCCTCCTGGCTCCTTGCTACTGTCTTTATATTCCTCAAGGGATTCTTCTGTTCCTAGCCTTCCAGGCCTTACGAATGCTTCCATTTTGACGAGGCTCACAATATCCCGCGTTATCCAAGGTTCCCGAAACTTGCCAAACTTATCCTTCTTCCTCACAGGAACATGCTGGTCCTGGATTCTAATCAACTGACGTTTGAAAGACTCCCACATGTCAGATGTTGATTTACCCTCAAACAGCCGCCCCCAATCTAAATTCTTCAGTTTTTGCCTAATATTGTTACAATTAGCCTTCCCCCAATTTAGCACCTTCACCCGAGGACTACGCTTATCCTTATTCACAAGTACCTTAAAACATATGGAATTAGGGTCACTGTTCCCGAAATGCTCCCATACTGAAACTTCGACCACCTGGCCGGGCTTATTTTTTTATTTCCAAAATATACTTTATTCATAAAAATCTGTAAAAATTACATTCCCAAAAAGTTTAAAACAGCATCAAGTCAAAAAATACAAACAGTGCAAAGGTGAGCAGTTTCCATCCATACAATCATGAGTTGCCTCACAACCCTTCCATTTCATTGTCATGCCATATACATTTTTACATTTACAGCACACAAAATTTTCCCGATACAGTTCGAGGGGTTTCCCATGGATCCAGCCCGTCAGTTCAGCTTGGTGGGGGGACCTTACACTATGGTCTTTCCCCACTGAGCCTTTGCTGCGGCTGCCCCAAGCTTTAGTGCGTCCCTCAGCACGTAGCCCTGGACCTTGGAATGTGCCAGTCTGCAACATTCGGTGGTGGACAACTCTTTGCGCTGGAAGACCAGCAAGTTTCGGGCAGACCAAAGGGCGTCTTTCACCGAATTGATAGTCCTCCAGCAGCAGTTGATGTTTGTCTCGGTGTGCGTCCCTGGGAACAGCCCGGAGAGCACAGACTCCTGTGTGACAGAGCTGCTTGGGATGAACCTTGCACTGCATCTCTTTCCACACCTGCTTTGCAAAGACACATTCCAGGAGGAGGTGGGCAACCATCTCTTCCCCAACACAGCCAACACGGGGGCATTGCGCGGAAGGGGCGAGACTTCGGGCGTGCTGGAAGGATCTGACGGGGAGGGCCCTTCTCAATACCAGCCAAGCTACATCTTGGTGCTTGCTTGAAAGTTCTGGTGATGAGGCATTCCGCCAAATGACTTTGACAGTGTGCTCGGGGAACCATCCGACAGGCTCCCCCGTCTCCTTTTCTCGTCTGGCTTTGAGGACATTCCGTGCAGACCACTGCCTGATGGACCGGTGGTCAAAGGTGTTTTCCCGCAGAAACTGCTCCATGAAGGATAGGTGATATGGCACGGTCCAACTGCATGGAGCGTTCCGCGGCAATGTGACCAGGCCCACCCTTCGCAACACCAGGGACAGATAGAACCTCAGCACGTAGTGACACTTGGAGTTTGCGTACTGGGGATCTACACACAGCTTGATGCAGCCGCACACGAAGGTGGTCATCAGGATGAGGGCGACGTTGGGTACATTTTTCCCGCCCTTGTCCAGAGATTTGAACATCGTGTCCCTCCGGACCCGGTCCATTTTAGATCCCCAGATGAAGCGGAAAATGGCTCGGGTGACCACCAGAGCGCAGGAGTGGGGTATGGGCCAGGCCTGCACAACGTACAGCAACAACGTGAGTGCCTTGCACCTGATGACCAGGTTCTTACCTACAATGGAGAGAGATCGCTGCCCCCACATGCCCAACATTTGTCGTACCTTGGCTACTCGCTCCTCCCAGGTTTTGGTGCACGCCCCGGCCCTTCCGAACCATATCCCCAGCACCTTCAGGTAGTCTGACCTAACGGTGATGGGGACAAAGGATTGGTCAGCCAAGTTCCCAAAGAACATGGCCTCGCTCTTGCCGTGGTTAACTTTGGCTCCCGAGGCCAGTTCGAACTGGTCGCAGATGCTCATCAGTCTGCGCACGGACAGCGGATCCGAGCAGAAGACGGCGACGTCATCCACGTACAGGGAGGTTTTCACCTGAGTGCCTCCGCTGCCTGGGATTGTCACCCCTCTTGTGCTCGCATCCTTCCTAATAGACTCAGCAAATGGTTCAATACAGCAAACAAATAAGACCGGGGAGAGAGGACAGCCCTGTCTGACTCCAGATTGGATCGGGAAACTTTCTGATTCCCACCCACTGATTGAGTCTGCGCTACTGATGTTTGTGTAGAGCAGTTTGATCCAATTGCAGATTCCCTCCCCAAACCCCATTTTGGAAAGCACGTCCATCATGTAGGTGTGCGATATCCTGTCAAAAGCCTTATCCTGGTCCAGGCTGATGAGGCAGGTGTCCACCCTCCTGTCCCGTACATAGGCGATTGTATCCCTGAGTAGCGCGAGACTATCAGAGATCTTCCTGCCGGGTACAGTACAGGTCTGATCAGGGTGAATCACCAACTCCAGAGCAGATTTGACTCGACTGGCTATGACTTTGGACAGAATTTTGTAGTCAGCATTAAGCAGTGAGATGGGCCGACAATTTCTGATTTCTGCCCTCTCCCCCTTCCGCTTGTAAATGAGGGTGATGATGCCTTTCCTCATGGATTCTGACATGCTGCCGGCCAGGAGCATACTCTCGTATAGTTCCAGCAGGTCCGGGCCGACCCAGTACCACAGGGCCGAGTACAACTCGACCGGTAAGCCGTCGCTTCCGGGTGTTTTACTCGTCTCGAAGGACTCGACGGCCTTTGTCAGCTCGTCCAGAGTTAGCGGCTTGTCCAGTCTCTCCCTCCTGCTGTCATCTAAGACCTCTGTGATAGATGACAGGAAGGACTGGGATGCTCTGCTGTCTGTGGGCTTCGCGTCATACAGCCCAGCATAAAAGGATTTGCTGATCCTCAGTATGTCGGACTGCAAAGATGTTACCGAGCCATCCTCTTCCTTCAGGCTGCTGATAACAGAGCTCTCTGTGTACCTTTTGGAAGAAGTAACGCGAGCACGTCTCATCCTGCTCGATGGAGCGGACTCTGGACCGGAAGATGATCTTGGAGGCCTCCCTGGCAAAGAGCGTGGCCTGCTGGCTCTTCACCTCTTGGAAGTTCTCCTTGACCTTGACCCCCATTGACTGCAACTGGAGCAGATTTTGCATACTTTTCTGGAGTCGGGACATTTCCCTCTGTCTCTCTCTCACCCTCTGAACACCTTTGTGAATGAAGAACCTCTTGATGTCCACCTGGCCGGGCTTATTCCCCAATACCAGCTCCAGTACGGCCCCATCCCAAGTGGGACTATCTACGTATTGTTTCAGGGAATTCCTGCACTGACTGCCTGCCCATTCTAGCAGTCACCCATCTATCTGCCTGCACCTTGGGTGTAACCACTTCTCGAAAGCTCCTGTCTTTGACACTTTCTGCCACCTGCATGCTCTTAAGTGCCTCCAGTTGCTGCTCCAACCGATCCATGCGGTCTGTGAGGAGCTGCAACTGGGTACACTTCCTGCAGATGTAGTCGTCTGGAACGCTGGAAGAGTTTGTGATGCGTTCCCTGAATACCAAAGCTAGGAGAGGCATTCTGGAAGGTATGGGGAGCCGTGTGTTGTTCCTGAGAATAACTGACAGTATCAGAACTGAAATAATCTAGAGTTTGAAAGAAGAAAAGGCCCAAAAATGGGAACAGTCGGTAACAGGATATGAATTAGTCAACACTTATCTTGGAGAAATTATGGACCTGACACAGTGTGTGTTTAAAACAACATTAATTGATTTAACAGATCTCAAAATATGAAACTCAAGCCCATTTGTAGGAGTTATTGACAAGAGGACAATTAAACTCTGACAATTAAACATATTTCAGTCCTGGATGTGATTAGTCTTAGGCAGTTCCTCGGGAACGAGGATGACTATCTTCCCCTCCAGGATGCTTAGATGACTAAATAATCCAATTCTGATATTCCAGATCCCCAAGTCCATTTTGAGGGGGTGGTAGATGCCTTTGCGTGGGTTCTTTTAACTTGGGGTGGCCATTGCACACCGACTACCACACAGTCCGAGCGAAGCACTGTCTTTGTCCAATGGCAGGGATGGCCGAGGTGACTGGAGACCAGTCTCCACTACACAGATGGGGACTAATACGTACACATGGCCAGCAGGTCCAGCTGGCGAGCCCGGACGCAGGCCGTGTGGATCTGTGTCAGGGTGTTCCTGAAAGAGCAGCTGAAAGCCTGCTCCGAGGGCTCCTGTGAGAAGGGCTCCACGGGACACCTCATGGAGTTGGCAGGAA
Organism: Heterodontus francisci; assembly: GCF_036365525.1. Lineage (NCBI taxonomy): Eukaryota > Metazoa > Chordata > Chondrichthyes > Heterodontiformes > Heterodontidae > Heterodontus > Heterodontus francisci. The sequence continues at coordinate 3,570,459 of NW_027141093.1, forward strand.
TAGGCTGAAGCAGAAAAACCAATATAACCAGTGGCCAGTCACAGGCTCAGCAGGAGACTGAAGTCTCTCAATCAGAGCATGGTGGGGGAAGAGTAGTAAATTAATCAAAGTTACTTTAAATATCTTCCATGCGGCTCACATGGCCATGTGAGCCGCATGGAAGATGGCAGGATCCCCAAAGACACATTGTACAGCGAGCGCGCCACTGGTACCAGACCCACCGGACATCCATGTCTCCACTTCAAAGACGTTTGCAAATGCGACATGAAGTCCTGTGACATTGATCACAAGTCGGGGAGTCAGTTGCCAGCGTTCGCCAGAGCTGGCGGGCATTCATCAAGGCGGGGCTAAAGTGTGGCGAGTCGAAGAGACTTAGCAGTTGGCAGGAAAAAAGACAAAAGCGCAAGGGGAGAGCCAACTGTGTAACAGCCCCGACAAACACATTTTTCTGCAGCACCTGTGGAACAGCCTGCCACTCCAGGCACTGCTCCACACACCACTGACCACCTCCAGGCGCTGCTCCACACACCACTGACCACCTCCAGGCGCTGCTCCACACACCACTGACCACCTCCAGGCGCTGCTCCACACACCACTGACCACCTCCAGGCGCTGCTCCACACACCACTGACCACCTCCAGGCGCTGCTCCACACACCACTGACCACCTCCAGGCGCTGCTCCACACACCACTGACCACCTGCAGGCGCTTACCCATTGTCTCTCGAGATAAGGAGGCCAAAGAGAAGAGAACTTTAAATATCACAAAAGAGCTGAGCGGGGGTGAGCGCGGCCTCCGCTGCACCGAGTCTCAGCGGCTCTCAGGACCCCAATCAAAGCCGCTGGGCCCGGCGGACGTGCAGCGAGGACCCCGGGGAAGGGAGGATGCACCATTAAAGTGATGGTGCAGCACCTCCCCCATCCTAGCCACCGCTACCCGGTTTCTTATCCCGTTTATCTCAACATTAAGAAGACACTTTTGCTCTGGACTACACTGGTTATAATGTAAGACCCAACTTTGTCACTGAATGTGATGAATAGCAGCAACAACAGCAGAATCTAGCCATTACAGTCACATGTGAACTCGCTGATGTTGCAGCAGATTGGATGACTGAGTGAATCTCTTCCCATACACGGAGCAGGGGAACGGCCTCTCCCCAGAGTGAGTGCGTCGGTGTTTCAGCAGATCATTACTGCTTTTAAAGCTCTTCTCACAGTCAGGACATTGAAAAGGTCTCTGATCAGTGTGAACAAGTTGATGTTCAGTGAGGTTGGATGACTGACTGAATCCCTTCCCACACACGGAGCAGGTGAATGGTCTCTCCCCAGTGTGAATTCTCTGGTGGTTCAGCAAGTTGGATGGGCGATTAAATGTCTTCTCACACACGGAACAGGTGAATGGCCTCTTCCCAGAGTGAGTGTATTGGTGCTGCAGTAGATCATTGCTGCTTTTAAAGCACTTCTCACAGTGAGGACATTGAAAAGGTCTCTCATCAGTGTGAACTTGTTGGTGTTGCTGCAGATTGAATAACCGAGGAAATGCTTTCCCACACACAGTGCAGGGGAATGGTCTCTCCCCAGTGTGAGTGCGTTGGTGGTTTAGCAGATACCTTGAGCTTTTAAAACTCTTCCCCCAGTCAGGACATTTAAAAGGTCTCTCATCAGTGTGAACAAGTTGATGTTCAGTGAGCTGGGATGTCTGAGTGAATCCCTTCCCACACACGGAGCAGGTAAATGGCCTCTCCCCAGTGTGAACTCGCTGGTGTGTCAAAAGGTTTGATGAAGTTTTGAATCCTTTCTGACAGACGGAGCAAGTGAATGGCTTCTCCCCAGTGTGAACTCGCTGGTGTGAGAATAGATTGGAGACAGTTGTAAATCCTTTCTGACACACGGAACAGGTGAAAGGTTGTTCCAGAGTGTGAGTTCGCAGGGGTGATGAGTGAGTGAATCCCTTCCCACACACTGAGCAGGTGAAAGGCTTCTCCCCAGTGTGACTGCGTCGATGTATTTCCAGCTGGGATGGAGATTTGAATCCCTTCCCACAGTCTCCACATTTCCATGGTTTCTCCATGGTGCGGGTGTCCTTGTCTCTCTCCAGGTTGGACAATCAGTTGAAGCCTTGTCCACACACACAAACACGTGTACAGTTTCTCCCCACTGTGAATGGTGTGATGTGTTTTCAGGCTGTGTAATTGGTTAAAGTTCTTTCCATAGTCAGTGTACAGGAACAATATCACTCTGGTATGTGTCTCATTGCCTTTCCAGTGAAACCGATGTTTCAAATCTTTTCCAACAGACAGAACAGACGAATATTTTTCTTTCTACATACAAAGGCTGATGATATTCCGGTTCTGATAAGTCTAGTGACGTCAATCCTCGGCGTGATGTTTGGTTTGAACTTTCTATCTCAAATCCTCTATTTCTAAAACCCTGTAAAAGAAGTTTACAAAAGTTATCAGTGTAAATGCAGGATAGATATTCAGAACAGACAGTTCTAATTTCTATGGAACATTCTTTCCTGTCTTGTTCTCCAAAAGCTGAAAATCCCCATCCCACACACTCCCCCTCCTCCCTGTGCTGAAATCCAAACTCATCACACCATCTCCCACAGTTTTCCTTTTGGTTGACTTTTCTCCCTCCCCTGAAGGTGCTGACTCTGGCTTGATTCAGTTCTACACTCACTGCTTCCCCTCTCTCTCCTCCCCTGAAGGTGCTAACTCTGGCTGGGTTCAGTTCCACACTCACTGCTTCCCCTCTCTCTCCTCCCCTGAAGGTGCTAACTCTGGCTGGGTTCAGTTCTACACTCACTGCTTCCCCTCTCTCTCCACCCCTGAAGGTGCTGACTCTGGCTTGATTCAGTTCTACACTCACTGCTTCCCCTCTCTCTCCTCCCCTGAAGGTGCTGACTCTGGCTGGGTTCAGTTCCACACTCACTGCTTCCCCTCTCTTTCCTCCCCTGAAGGTGCTAACTCTGGCTGGGTTCAGTTCCACACTCACTGGTTCCCCTCTCTTTCCTCCCCTGAAGGTGCTGAATCTGGCTGGGTTCAGTTCTACATTCACTGGTGCCATCCCTTTCCTCCCCTGAAGGTGCTGACTCTGGCTGGGTTCAGTTCTACACTCACTGCTTCCCCTCTCTTTCCTCCCCTGAAGGTGCTGACTCTGGCTGGGTTCAGTTCTACACTCACTGGTTCCCCTCTCTTTCCTCCCCTGAAGGTGCTGACTCTGGCTGGGTTCAGTTCTACACTCACTGGTTCACCTCTCTCTCCTCCCCTGAAGGTGATAACTCTGGCTGGGTTCAGTTCCACACTCACTGGTTCCCCTCCCACTCCTCCCCTGAAGGTGCTGACTCTGGCTGGGTTCAGGTCTACACTCACTGGTTCCCCTCTCTCTCCTCCCCTGAAGGTGCTGACTCTGGCTGGGTTCAGTTCTACACTCACTGCTTCCCCTCTCTTTCCTCCCCTGAAGGTGCTGACTCTGGCTGGGTTCAGTTCTACACTCACTGCTTTCCCTCTCTTTCCTCCCCTGAAGGTGCTAACTCTGGCTGGGTTCAGTTCCACACTCACTGGTTCCCCTCCCACTCCTCCCCTGAAGGTGCTGACTCTGGCTGGGTTCAGTTCCACACTCACTGCTTCCCCTCTCTCTCCTCTCCTGAAGGTGCTGACTCTGGCTTGATTCAGTTCTACACTCACTGCTTCCCCTCTCTTTCCGCCCCTGAAGGTGCTGACTCTGGCTGGGTTCAGTTCTACACTCACTGCTTCCCCTCTCTTTCCTCCCCTGAAGGTGCTAACTCTGGCTGGGTTCAGTTCCACACTCACTGGTTCCCCTCCCACTCCTCCCCTGAAGGTGCTGACTCTGGCTGGGTTCAGTTCCACACTCACTGCTTCCCCTCTCTCTCCTCTCCTGAAGGTGCTGACTCTGGCTTGATTCAGTTCTACACTCACTGCTTCCCCTCTCTCTCCTCCCCTGAAGGTGCTGACTCTGGCTGGGTTCAGTTCCACACTCACTGCTTCCCCTCTCTTTCCTCCCCTGAAGGTGCTAACTCTGGCTGGGTTCAGTTCCACACTCACTGCTTCCCCTCCCACTCCTCCCCTGAAAGTGCTGCATCTGGCTGGGTTCAGTTCTACACTCACTGGTTCCCCTCTCTTTCCTCCCCTGAAGGTGCTGACTCTGGCTGGGTTCAGTTCTACACTCACTGCTTCCCCTCTCCTTCCTCCCCTGAAGGTGCTGACTCTGGCTGGGTTCAGTTCCACACTCACTGGTTCCCCTCTCTTTCCTCCCCTGAAGGTGCTGACTCTGGCTGGGTTCAGTTCCACACTCACTGGTTCCCCTCTCTCTCCTCCCCTGAAGGTGCTAACTTTGGCTGGGTTCAGTTCCACACTCACTGGTTCCCCTCTCTTTCCTCCCCTGAAGGTGCTGACTCTGGCTGGGTTCAGTTCTACACTCACTGGTTCCCCTCTCTCTCCTCCCCTGAAGGTGCTAACTCTGGCTGGGTTCAGTTCCACACTCACTGCTTCCCCTCCCACTCCTCCCCTGAAGGTGCTGACTCTGGCTTGATTCAGTTCTACACTCACTGGTTCCCCTCTCTCTCCTCCCCTGAAGGTGCTGACTCTGGCTGGGTTCAGTTCTACACTCACTGCTTCCCCTCTCTTTCCTCCCCTGAAGGTGCTGATTCTGGCTGGGTTCAGTTCTACACTCACTGCTTCCCTCTCTTTCCTCCCCTGAAGGTGCTAACTCTGGCTGGGTTCAGTTCCACACTCACTGGTTCCCCTCCAACTCCTCCCCTGAAGGTGCTGACTCTGGCTGGGTTCAGTTCTACACTCACTGCTTCCCCTCTCTCTCCTCCCCTGAAGGTGCTAACTCTGGCTGGGTTCAGTTCCACACTCACTGCTTCCCCTCCCACTCCTCCCCTGAAGGTGCTAACTCTGGCTGGGTTCAGTTCCACACTCACTGCTTCCCCTCCCTCTCCTCCCCTGAAGGTGCTGACTCTGGCTGGGTTCAGTTCCACACTCACTGCTTCCCCTCTCTCTCCTCTCCTGAAGGTGCTGACTCTGGCTTGATTCAGTTCTACACTCACTGCTTCCCCTCCCTCTCCTCCCCTGAAGGTGCTGACTCTGGCTGGGTTCAGTTCCACACTCACTGCTTCCCCTCACTCTGCTCTCCTGAAGGTGCTGACTCTGGCTTGATTCAGTTCTACACTCACTGCTTCCCCTCTCTCTCCTCCCCTGAAGGTGCTGACTCTGGCTGGGTTCAGTTCTACACTCACTGCTTCCCCTCTCTTTCCTCCCCTGAAGGTGCTAACTCTGGCTGGGTTCAGTTCCACACTCACTGGTTCCCCTCCCACCCCTCCCCTGAAGGTGCTGACTCTGGCTGGGTTCAGTTCCACACTCACTGCTTCCCCTCTCTCTCCTCTCCTGAAGGTGCTGACTCTGGCTTGATTCAGTTCTACACTCACTGCTTCCCCTCTCTCTCCTCCCCTGAAGGTGCTAACTCTGGCTGGGTTCAGTTCCACACTCACTGCTTCCCCTCCCACTCCTCCCCTGAAGGTGCTAACTCTGGCTGGGTTCAGTTCCACTCTCACTGGTTTTCCTCCCACTCCTCCCCTGAAGGTGCTGACTCTGGCTGGGTTCAGTTCCACACTCACTGCTTCCCCTCTCTCTCCTCTCCTGAAGGTGCTGACTCTGGCTTGATTCAGTTCTACACTCACTGCTTCCCCTCTCTCTCCTCCCCTGAAGGTGCTGACTCTGGCTGGGTTCAGTTCTACACTCACTGGTTCCCCTCTCTCTCCTCCCCTGAAGGTGCTGACTCTGGCTGGGTTCAGTTCTACACTCACTGCTTCCCCTCTCTTTCCTCCCCTGAAGGTGCTAACTCTGGCTGGGTTCAGTTCCACACTCACTGGTTCTCCTCCCACTCCTCCCCTGAAGGTGCTGACTCTGGCTGGGTTCAGTTCCACACTCACTGCTTCCCCTCTCTCTCCTCTCCTGAAGGAGCTGACTCTGGATTGATTCAGTTCTACACTCACTGCTACCCCTCTCTCTCCTCCCCTGAAGGTGCTAACTCTGGCTGGGTTCAGTTCCACACTCACTGCTTCCCCTCCCACTCCTCCCCTGAAGGTGCTAACTCTGGCTGGGTTCAGTTCCACACTCACTGGTTCCCCTCCCACTCCTCCCCTGAAGGTGCTGACTCTGGCTGGGTTCAGTTCCACACTCACTGCTTCCCCTCTCTCTCCTCTCCTGAAGGTGCTGACTCTGGCTTGATTCAGTTCTACACTCACTGCTTCCCCTCTCTCTCCTCCCCTGAAGGTGCTGACTCTGGCTGGGTTCAGTTCCACACTCACTGGTTCCCCTCTCTCTCCTCTCCTGAAGGTGCTGACTCTGGCTTGATTCAGTTCTACACTCACTGCTTCCCCTCTCTCTCCTCCCCTGAAGGTGCTAACTCTGGCTGGGTTCAGTTCCACACTCACTGCTTCCCCTCCCTCTCTTCCACTGAAGGTGCTGATTCTGTCTGTGTGTAGATGCTCTCTCTTCGCACCCCCCCCCCCCCCCCCCGCCAACCCGAACACGCTGATCCTCCCGGTTCAACATAATATCTCCCAGTTTTGGTGACGTGCTCTCCCTGACCCCTCTCCATTTCTCCTTCTTATACAGACTTTCCCTGACTGTCACTATTTCACAGAATCATACAGCACAGAAGGAGGCCAATCGGCACATTGTGCCTGTGCTGAATCTCTAAAAAAAAATTATGCAATTAGTCCCGCTCACTGCCTATTTCCCCATAGTTCTGGAGAATTTCACTTTGAAATATTTGTCCAATTCCTTTATGAAAGTTATAATTGAATCTGTTTCCACCACCCTGTCAGACAATTCATTCCAAATCCGAATCAGTTACTGGGTAAAAAGATCTCTCCTCGACTGTCTTTGACGTTTTTGGCCGATTATTTTAAATCTGTTTCCTCTGGTTACTGACCCCCAGGACAGTGGAAACAGTTTCTCCCTCTCTACCCTATGAAAATCCTTCATGATTCTGAACACCTCTATTAAATCTTCCCTTAACATTCTCTACTCTGAGGAGAACAATCCCAGCTTCACCAGCCTGTCCAGAGAACTGAAACCCCTCATCTCTGGTATCATTCTAGTAAATCTCCTCTGAACTGTCTCAAAAGCTGTGATGTCCTTTCTAAAGCCTGGTGCCCATAACTGGATACATTACTCTCGCTGAGATCGAGCCAGCGACGCCCACATCCCACGAACGAACAAAAAAAGTCACCTGACCAGTTCCCATTTCCCTCCATTTACAGACCCTCCCTGCCCAGTCCTCAATTCTTATCCATTTACAGACACTCCCTGACCAGTCCCCATTTCCCTCCATTTACAGACACTCCCTGCCCAGTCCTCAATACTTATCCATTTACAGACGCTCCCTGCCCAGTCCTCAATACTTATCCATTTACAGACGCTCCCTGCCCAGTCCTCAATACTTATCCATTTACAGACACTCCCTGCCCAGTCCTCAATACTTATCCATTTACAGATGCTCCCTGCCCAGTTGCCCGACATGTCTGGCTGGCAGTTTCCGAGAAGCCTCACCAGGAAAAGCTTCACCGCCGCCATCCGCAGGGACACAGACGGGATTGTTCCATTATATTGTGGCCCTGAGGCCCTGCTCCAGCTGTGTGAGCCCGCAATGAGCACGGTCTTCCCGCACTTTGTGAATATTCCGCTCCCGCTCCGGAGCCGGAGTTCCAACTGCTGACGGAACTCAGCCCCAACCGCGCTTGCGTGCCCCCGCTCCTGGAACAGACCGGGCGGATTTCGGAGCGCAGAGCATTCTCGGTAACCACACCTGTCATTAATTCTAGTCTCTCGTATGCGAATCAGGGTTTATTTCGTACTTTTCAGTTCCTGGTATGTTACTGCATGTTTTCTTTTGTACCTGTCAGTGCCTGGGAGGAGAGAGCCAGCTTCACGTTGTCACCGTGAGTTTCTGGTGTGAGAAAGTGAGCTTCTGCTCGGTATGTTTCAGTTTTTATTTTGAGATACAGCACTGCAACTGGTCCTTCGGACCACAGAGTCTGTGCCGACCAAGAACCACCCATTTATACTAACCCTACCGTAATCCCATATTCCCTACCTGCACTCGGAGCAATTTGCAATGGCCAGTTTTTTTGGCGGTGGGAGGAAACCGGAGCACTCGGCGAAAGCCCACACAGTCACAGGGAGAACTTGCAAACTCTGCACAGGCAGTACCCAGAATTGAACCCTGGTCCCTGGAACTGTGAAGCGGCGGTGCTAACCACTGCGCCATTGTGACTGTTTCTGCTATTGTCATGTGAGTTTCACCACATGTATTTCAACAACTTGTATGTGAGCATCAGCTTTTGTTGATATCTATCAGTTTCTAATATGTGAGAAAGGGTTTGATTCGATCCCACCCAGTTTTTGTTACATTACATACCTCCTCTAAGTGTTCTCTATACTTGTCAGTCTCTTGTAGTCTGTGTTTTGCTTTGTATCTCTCACTCTTCCAAGTGTGAGCCTGGGTTTGTACCTAGTTTCCTTTGGACCTTGCAGTTTGGATATGGAAGAAAGGTATTTACACGTTAACTGCCAACTCCTGCTAAGTGATAAAAACATAGAAAATAGGAGCAGGAGTAGGCCATTCAGCCCTTTGAGCCTGCTCCGCCATTCATTATGCACATGGCTGATCATCCAATTCAGTAACCTGTTCCCTCTTTCCCCCCATATCCTTTGCTCCCTTTCGCCCCAAGAGCTATATCTAACTCCTTCTTCAAAACATATAAAGTTTTGGCCTCAACTGCTTTATGTGGTAGCGAATTCCACAGGCTCACCACTCTCTGGGTGAAGAAATTTCTCCTCATCTCAGTCCTGAAAGGTTTACTCCGCATCCTCAGACTATGACCCCTGGTTATGGACTCCCCCACCATCGGGAACATCCTTCCTGCATCTACCCTGTCAAGTCCTGTTAGAATTTTAGAGGTTTCTATGAGATCCCCCTTCACTCTTCTGAACTCCAGCGAATATAATCCGAGCTGACTCAATCCCTCATACGTCAGTCCCGCCATCCCAGGAATCAGTCTGGTAAACCTTCGCTGCACTCCCTATATAACAAGAACATCCTTCCTCAGATTAAGAGACTGAACCTGCACGCAATATTCCAGGTGTGGCCTCACCAAGGCACTGGATAATTGCAGCAAGACATCCCTGCTCCTGTACTCGAATCCTCTCGCGATGAAGGCCAACATGCCATTTGCCCTTTTTACCACCTGTTGCACCTGCATGCTTACCTACAGTGATTGGTGTATGAGAACACCCAGGTCTCGTTGCATATTCCCCTCTCTCAGTTTATAGCCCTTCAGATGATAATCTGCCTTCCTGTTTTTGCTACCAAAGTGGATAACCTCACATTTATCCACATTATACTCCATCTGCCATGCATTTGCTTACTCAGTCAACTTGCCCAAATCACCCTGAAGCCTCTCTGCATCCCCCTCATAACTCACCCTCCCACCCAGTTTTGTGTCATCTGCAAATTTGGAGATATTACATTTAGTTCCCTCATCTAAATCATTAATATATATTGTGAATAGCTGGGGTCCTAGCATTGATCCCTGCGGTACCCCACTAGTCACTGCCTGCCATTCAGAAAAAGACCCGTTTATTCCTCCTCTTTGTTTCCTATCTGCCAACCAATTTTCTATCCATTGCAGTACACTATCCCCAATCCCATGCGCTTTAATTTTGCATGCTAACCTCTTATGTGGGACTTTGTCGAAAGCCTTCTGAAAGTCCAAGTAAACCACATCCACTGGCTCTCCCTCATCAACTCTACTAGTTATATCCTCGAAAAATTATTGTAGATTTGTCAAAAATGATTTCCCTTTCGTAAATCTATGCTGACTCAAATCCATGCTGACTCTGTCCGATTCTACCACTGTTCTCTAAGTGCTCTGCTCTAAAATCTTTGATAATGGACTCTAGAATTTTTACCACTACCGACGTCAGGCTGACTGGTCTATAATTCCCTGTTTCCTCTCTACCTCCCTTTTTAAATAGTGGGGTTACATTAGCTACCCTCCAATCTGTAGGAACTGTTCCAGAGTCTACAGAATCTTGAAAGATGACCACCAATGCATCCACTATTTTAGGCTCACTTGCTTAAGTACTCTGGGATATAGATTATCAGGCCCGAGGGATTTATTGGCCTTCAATTCCATTAATTTCCCCAACACAATTCCTCTTCTAATACTGATTTCTCTCAGTTCCTCTCTCTCACTAAACCCTGTGTTCCCCAACATTTCTGATATGTTATTTATGTCCTCATTTGTGAAGACTGAAACAAAGTATGCATTTAGTTGGTCAGCCATTTCTTTGTTCCCCAGAATAATTACCTCTGTTTCTGACTGTAAGGGGCCTACATTTGTCTTCACCAATCTGTTTCTCTTCACATACCTATAGAAACTTTTAGAGTCAGTTTTTATGTTCCCTGCAAGCTTACTCTCGTACTCTATGTTCCCCTTCTTAATCAATCCCTTGGTCCTCCTTTGCTGAACTCTAAACTACTCCCAATCCTCAGGTCTGTTGTTTTTTTCTGGCGAATTTGTATGCCTCTTCCTTGGATCTAATGCTATCTCTACTTTCCCTTGTAAGCCATGGTTTGGCTGCCTTTCCGTTTTACTTTTGCACCAGACAGGAATAAACAATTGTTGCACTTCATCCATGTGCACTTTGAATGTTTGCCATTGCCTTTAAGTAACATTTCCCAATCCATCATAGTCAACTCGAGCCTCATATTTTTTATTTTACTTTTATTTAGAGATACAGCACTGAAACAGGCCCTTCGGCCCACCGAGATTGTGCCGACCAACAACCACCCATTTATACTAACCCGACAGTCATCCCATATTCCCTCCCACATTCCCACCATTCTCCTACCACCTATCTGCACTGGGGGCAATTTACAATGGCCAATTTACCTGTCACCTGCAAGTTTTTGGATGTGGGGGAAACCGGAGCACCCGGCAAAAACCCACGCAGACACAGGGAGAACTTGCAAACTCCGCACAGGCAGTACCCAGAATCGAACCCGGGTCCCTAGAGCTGTGAGGCTGCGGTGCTAACCACTGCGCCACTGTGCCGCCCAAACTTTTGTACTTTCATTTTTTAAGATTCAGGATCTAGTCTCAGAATCAACTACGTCACTCTCCATCTTGATGAAGAATTCTATCATATTATGGTCGCTCACCCCCAAGGGGTCTCGCACAACTTGACTGTCAATTATTCCTCTCTCAGTAGACAATACCCAGTCTAGGATGACCTGCTCTCTAGCCGGTTCCTCAACGTATGGGTTTGTGGGTTTCACACTGTATCTGTCAGTCTCTGGTATGTTAGTGTAAGGTTTATACTGGAACTGTTAGTTTCTGGTCTCGGAGTGTTGGTTTTACTCTGTATAGAATCATAGATCGTAGAGTAGTTACAGCACAAAAGGAGACCATTCAGCCTGTCGTGCTTGTGCTGCCTCTCTGCACAAGCTACTCAGCTCAGGACACATCCTCATGTATTCATGAAGCTCTGCAATTTTCTTTTCTCTTCAGATAATTATCTGATACCCTTTTGAAAGGCATGGTTGAATCTACCTCTGTTACAATCTCAGGTAGTGCATATCAGATCTTAACCAGTCGCTGCATAAAAAAAAAGCTTTTTCTCATGTTGGCTTTGGTTCTTTTACCGGTCACCTTAGATTAGTGTACTTTGGTTCTCAAACTCTCCACCAACGAGAACAGTTTCTCCCTATGCACTCTGTCCAGAACTCTCATGATTTTGAATAGCTCTATCAAATCCCCTCCAACCATCTCTTCTCTAAGCAGAACAGACAAAACTCCTCTAATCTATCAATGTATATGCCAGTCTCTGGTGTATAATGCACTGTACCTGCTGTCATGCACACCGGAACTGCGATGATACACAACCATGGAATAGCTCTGAAGTGTTATGAAACAAAGGAGGTGTGAAGTATCCATGTCCTGGTCCATTGTGCAATCACCATGCGGAGGAAACCAGAGTTCCTCCCAACAAGAGTTGAGAGATAACAGCATTTCCTTGAAAAAGAGCCAGAGAGAGAGAGACTCACCCAGGAGCAAAAAGCAACATCAGAACAGCTTTCATTCCAGCCAAGCAAAGAAGCACGTGCCCTGCTGAAAAAATCCAACATCTCCCTTTTTTAGCAGTGAGAGCTGGAAGTAACCCATCGTTTTCAACAGAACCTTCAATCAAGAGAGAAATCTACACTCATCTCAGGCCTGAATTCATCTCGAACTTGATTTCCAAGAGTATTCAACAGGTTTATCATAACCTTTCCGCCACTAAAAACCATCTTCCATTTGCCCTTCTCGATCTATCTTCTTGTGTGTGTGCGCGCGAATGCATGAATGGATGTGGTTGCCACAATTTCAGGATAAAGCATAGTTATCAATAAACAATTGATTTTCTGTTTTTAGAATCTACAAGAAAATCTGTCGCTTTCTGTTTATTAGCACAATAAAGCATCAAGATGCTAAACCCAAATTCAAATACACTTGCTGTGGTCAGGTGGGGAGTTGAAGAATGGGAACCACTCACATCAAACCACATGGCTGTAACACTGGCAGTTTGTGGTATGTAAATATGCATTTTATTCTCTATCTGCCAGTTTCTGCTACTCGAATCTAGGTTTCACTCTGTATCTGTCAGTCTCTTGTATGTGAGTATGGGTTTTACTCTGTACGTGGCAGTTTTTAGTATGTAAATGTATATCTGCTAGTTTCTGATTTGTGAGTTCTATACTGTACCTGTCAGTTTCTGCTTTATACAAATGTATATTATCCTGTACCTGTCAATTTCTGTTATGTAAATCCTTATGTTGTTATGTACCTGTCAGTTTCTGGTATATGAGTCTGGGTTTTGCTCTGTATCTGTCTGTCTCTGAAGTGTCTATATAGATCGGTTGGAGACTTGGGCGGAGAAATGGCAGATGGAGTTTAATCCGGACAAATGTGAGGTAATGCATTTTGGAAGGTCTAATGCAGGTGGGAGGTATACAGTAAATGGCAGAACCCTTAGGAGTATTGACAGGCAGAGAGATCTGGGCGTACAGGTCCACAGATCACTGAAAGTGGCAACGCAGGTGGATAAGGTAGTCAAGAAGGCATTCGGCATGCTTGCCTTCATCGGTCGGGGCATAGAGTATAAAAATTGGCAAGTCATGTGGCAGCTGTACAGAACCTTAGTTAGGCCATACTTAGAATATTGCGTGCAATTCTGGTCGCCACACTACCAGAAGGATGTGGAGGCTTTGGAGAGGGTACAGAGGAGGTTTACAAGGATGTTGCCTGGTCTGGAGGGCATTAGCTATGAGGAGAGGTTGGAAAAACTCGGATTGTTTTCACTGGAACGACGGAGGTGGAGGGGCGACATGATAGAGGTTTACAAAGTTATGAGCGGCATGGACAGAGTGGATAGTCAGAAGCTTTTTCCCAGAGTGGAAGAGTCAGTTACTAGGGGACATAGGTTTAAGGTGCGAGGGGCAAAGTTTAGAGGGGATGTGAGAGGCAAGTTTTTTACACAGAGGGTGGTGAGTGCCTGGAACTTGCTGCCAGGGGAGGTGGTGGAAGCAGATACGATAGAGACGTTTAAGAGACATCTTGACAAATATATGAATCGGAAGGAAATAGAGGGATATGGGCCCCGGAAGTGCAGAAGGTGTTAGTTTCAGCAGGCATCAACATCGGCGCAGGCTTGGAGGGCCGAATGTACTGTTCTTTGTTCTTTTTGTTCTTTGTGAGCCTTTTTTCCTTTGTACCTTACAGCCAACAAAATCGGAACTCAGTGAATCCATTGATTCTCTAGCCAGCGGAAAAGCCCCTGGGAAGGACGGCATTACCCCTGAAATAATCAAGAGTGCTAAGCCTGCCATACTTTCAGCAATCTATGAACTGCTTTGCCTGTGCTGGGACGAGGGAGCAGTACACAGGACATGCGCGATGCCAATATCATCACCCTCTATAAAAACAAAGGTAACCGCGGTGACTGCAACAATTACCGTGGAATCTCCCTGTTCAGCATAGTGGGGAAAGTCTTCACTCGAGTTGCTTTAAGCAGACTCCAGAAGCTGGCCCAGCATGTCTACCCTGAGGCACAGTGTGGCTTTCAAGCAGAGAGATCAACCATTGACATGCTGTTCTCCCTTCGTCAGCTACAGGAGAAATGCCGCGAACAACAGATGCCCCTCTACATTGCTTTCATTGATGTCATCAAAGCCTTTGATCTCATCAGCAGACGTGGTCTCTTCAGACTACTAGCAAAGATCGGATGTCCACCAAAGCTACTAAGTATCATCACCTGATTACATGACAATATGAAAGGCACAATTCAGCATAGTGGCGCCTCATCAGACCCCTTTCCTATCCTGAGTGGCGTGAAACAGGGCTGTGTTCTCGCACCTACACTGTTTGGGATTTTCTTCTCCCTGCTGCTCTCACATGCGTTCAAGTCTTCAGAAGAAGGAATTTTCCTCCACACAAGATCAGGTGGCAGGTTGTTCAACCTTGCCCACCTAAGAACGAAGACCAAAGTACGGAAAGTCCTCATCAGGGAACTCCTCTTTGCTGACGGTGCTGCATTAACATCTCACACTGAAGAGTGTCTGCAGAGTCTCATCGACAGGTTTGAGGGGGCCTGCAACAAATTTGGCATAACCATCAGCCTCAAGAAAACGTACATCATGGGACAGGACGTCAGAAATGCTCCATCCATCAATATCAGCGACCACGCTCTGGAAGTGGTTCAAGAGTTCACCTACCTAGGCTCAAATATCACCAGTAACCTGTCTCTCGATGCAGAAATCAACAAGTGCATGGGAAAGGCTTCCACTGCTATGTCCAGACTGGCCAAGAGAGTGTGGGAAAATGGCGCACTGACACGGAACACAAAAGTCCGAGTGTATCAAGTCTGTGTCCTCAGTACCTTGCTCTATGGCAGCGAGGCCCGGACAACGTATGTCAGCCAAGAGCGACGTCTCAATTCATTCCATCTTCGCAGCCTCCGGAGAATCCTTGGCATCAGGTGGCAGGACCGCATCTCCAACACAGAAGTCCTCGAGGCGGCCAACATCCCCAATTTATACACACTACTGAGTCAGCGGCGCTTGAGATGGCTTGGCTATGTGAGCCGCATGGAAGATGGCAGGATCCCCAAGGACACATTGTACAGCGAGCTCGCCACTGGTATCAGACCTACCAGCCGTCCATGTCTCTGCTTTAAAGAAGTCTGCAAACGCGACATGAAGTCCTGTGACATTGATCACAAGTCGTGGGAGTCAGTTGCCGGCGTTTGCCAGAGTTGGCGGGCAGCCAGAAAGGCGGGGCTAAAGTGTGGTGCGTCGAAGAGACTTAGCAGTTCGCAGGAAAAAAGACAGAAGCGCAAGGGGAGAGCCAACTGTGTAACAGCCCCGACAACCATTTTTTTCTGTAGCACCTGTGGAAGAGTCTGTCACTCGAGTATTGGCCTTTATAGCCACTCCAAGGCGCTGCTCCACAAACCACTGACCACCTCCAGGCGCTTACCCATTGTCTCCCGAGACAAGGAGGCCAAAGAAGAAGAAGACCTTACTGTATGGATGTGGATGAGAGTCATAGAGTTTTACAGCTTTTACACTGGATCTGCCAACTCCTGCTAATCAATTGTGGGCTCACTCTGTATCTGTCAGTCTCTGGAATATGAGTATAAATTTTACTCTGTACCTGTCAGTTTCTAGTATGTAGATATGGGTTGTACTCGTACCTGTCAGTTTCTGGTATATAAATGTGTATTTTGTCTGGACCTGTCACTTTTTGTAAATGTGTATTTTGTTCCGTACCTGTCACTTTCTGAAATGGGTTTGGGTTTTGCTTCATCCCGGTCAGTTTCTGGTATGTCAGCATGGTTTTATACTTTTCTGGGAGGTGAGTTATGTTTTCTTTCTTTTTCGACTGTTATCATTCAATTTCTGGTCTGTGGGTGTGTGTTTCACTCCATATCTCTCAATCTCTGGTCTACGGCTTCTCTATATCTGTCAGTTTCTGATTTTAAGTGCGGTGTTATCTGTACCTGTCAAATTCTATTTTGTGAGAAAGGTCTGTATCTTTCAGCTTCTGATGTGTGTTTATGGCTTGTACTCTGTCCTGGTCAGTTTCTCGTATGAGTATGGGTCTAACTCTTTATTTTTCATTTCTGGTTTATGAGTGGGGATTCACTTTTTATCTTTTATTGTCTGGATTTTGAATTTTGACCAGGACCCGTCCACTTCTAATGTGTGGGTGTGATTTTTAATCTGTGCATGTCATTCTCTGATGGGAGTAGGTGTTTTATTCTGGTATGAGTGTGGATTTTACACCATATCTCTTATTGTCCAGGATGTGATTGTGATTTTTAATCATTGTGTCCCAGTTTCTGACATGTTGGTGTGATTTTTACTCCATACATTTCATTCTCTGGTATTGGACTGTAGATTTTATTCCATACCTGTCAGTTTCTAATATGTGAGTGCAAGTTGTAGTCTGTATCTGGTATATAAATCTGCTTAATTGTGTATGGGTTTTACTCTGTATCTGTCAGAGTCTGAAGTGTGAGAATAGGGTTCTCTTTGTACATGTCAGGTTCTGGTATGTATGAGAGATTTTCACTCTATACCTGTCAATTTCCAGTATTTCAGTATGGATTTCACTCTGCATCTGTCAGTGTGTAACTGTTTTATTCTGTATCTCTCATTTTCTGGGATGCAAATGTCGATTTTACTGCCTGTTTCTGGTATGTGAGTCTGGGTTTCAATCTGTATCTGCCAGGTTCTGGTACGTGTCTGCTATTTTAATCTGTACCTGTCATTTTTCTGGTATATGGTTGGGGCTTTTGATCTGTACCTCTCAGTATCTGTTACTTGAGTGCGTTTTACTTTGTACCTGTCAGTTTCTGGTATCTGAGTATCAGTTTTAATCTGTATCTGTAGGTTTTGGGTATGTGAGCATGGGTTTATTCTGTATCATTCAATCTCTAGCATATGAGTAGCAGCTCTTCTCTGTATCTGTTGGTTTCTGGTATGTGACAGTGTGTTTTAATTTGCATCTTTCAGTTTCTGATTCATGTGTATGTGTTTTTCTGTAGCTATCAACGTCTGCGTGTCATTCTTACCTTTCAATTTTTGTTATAGAGGAATTGATTCCACTCTGGACCTCTCTGTTTTTGGTATATGTCTGTGTGTTTTACATTGTAACTGTCCATCTTTGTTTTGGGAATCTGGTTTATTCTGTATCTGGCAGTCTCTGGTATATGAGTGGTTTATTTTATTCACTGTACATGTCAGTTTCTGTTTTGTGAGTGAGGATTTTAATCTTTATTTAAACTTTTCAAATACTTTTTAATGTGCTTTTCACACTGTATCTGTCAGTTTCCAGGAGATAAGTGTGCGTTTTATTGTGTACAAATCTTGTATCTTCACCTTGGAATGTGTGTCTCAGTTAAACTCCTCTGTATCTGTCAGTCCCTGATGTGGGCATGTTTATTTTAATCTATATCTGTTAGTCTCATTTAAATGATTGTTTCTGTGTGTGTGTGTGTGTTTAGTATTTACTTTCAATGACCAGAACACCAACCACATCTACACCCAACCCCTCACCTATTTCTAACTCTTGCATTTGTCAAAATATCTAAAATTCAATTACATTCACAGAATCCTGCTAATTTTCAGATTTTTAATTGTGAATTACTACCACAATTTCTGTCCATTAAATACCAACTTAGCTTTCAGTTGTTTGATAACTGTCACAGTTCTATATCTGATACTCATTGAGGCAGTTTGTGTGTGTGAGATTCATTAAGTGTCAGTCAGTCGCTTGAACTTGATCTATTCTGTGTCTTTCTGTGTTACTGTGTGTCAGAGTGTGAATATTTTTATATTTGCCAGTCCGTAGTGCTATGTGCCATTGTGGGATTAATTTTAATCTGTCAGTCTCTGGTACTACATGTGAATGTGTGAATATGTAATTGTGAGTCTCTCGTACTGTGTGAGAGTTAGATTAAATCTGTACAACATAGTCTCCAGTGCTGTACGTTAGTATGAAATTGAATCTGTGCTTGTCCGCAATGTGCTGTATGAGAGTCTGTCACATTTTTCCAAATGTTCTTCTGTGCTATTGTATGTTAATTAGTCATTCATTTTGTATCTCTGTCAATCTGTGGTGATGTATGTCAATATGAGATTTATTCTCCAACTGTCACTCACTGCTACTGCATGTTTTGTGGGATTTATTTCTGTGTCTGACAGTCTCTGTTACTCTTTGTGAAACTTTTAAATCTTGAAGTTCAGAGTCTTGGGTGCAGTCGTACAAGGAACACAAAGTCAGCTTGCAAATACTGCAAACAATTAGGAAGGCAGATGGCATGTTAGCCTTTATTAAAAGGGCATTGGAGTCCAAGCATAAGGAAGACTTGCTACAATTGTGGAGGGTTTTGATGAGACCACACATGCAGCTGTGTGTAGTCTTCCTGGTTTCCATATTTAAGGAAGGATATACTTGCATTGGAGATGGTGAAATGAATATTCACTCGATTGATTCCGGAGATTAGAGTGTTGTACTATGATGAGAGCTGACTAAATTGGTTGTTTATTCTGTTACGACCAGGTGAGAAGGGGTCCAGGGGTTCCCTCTCAGTCTTTGCCTGGTTTAATCGTAACAGGGTTCAATTTTTAAAACACCGTGCTTTTAGCTCCCCTTTAGTGAATCCTTGTTCATTGCTCCAGTTGTAAGGCAAAGAAATCAAACAGATTTCCTTAGATTTAAACAAGAAAGTTAGAAGTTTATTAACCTTAAACTCTAATCTGGTTAATGACTATGAATACGCGAAGTGACCAGGCTAGCATACCCGATAAACACAGGTGCAGATAGAGACAGAATACATAGAAGGAATAAAGGGGGAACAGTTTGAGGCAATATCTGGTATTTACAGTCCTTTAGGTTCAACATGGAGTCTTTGGTTGCCAGTAAGTCTTGCAATTCGTTGGGGCTGATTTCACACTTCAACTTGTTCCGATGTCGGAGTCTTTTCTCTCTTGAGGTTTATGTGTCTTCTGTGGGTCCGGTGGCTTAGGTGAAAGGAGGAGAGCCAGGCGAGAGACTTGTTTGTTTCAACTACAGTTGCACACCGCCTTCTGAATTCAAACTGTCCTGTGGCAAGTTCAAAAAACCTGGACCAGCCAGTTAGTCATGTGACCAGCTGGTTTAACCGGTCCTGGCTCTGTGAATTGCTTCATCTTAGCAGGGCCTGGAATGTGCTTCCTTACACCTTCAATGTCTGGTGATCAAAATCCATTTGGGGTTAATTAGAGCAGGGAAACAGTCCTTTATCTCCACATGCAGCATCTCTTAGTATGTAAATAACCTTCCAGCCCAGTGTCTGGTGATCTTCAAGCAAGTTATTTCTTTATTCCAGCAACAGTTTAAAATCAATGTTCATTTGACAAAAGTAATATGCCTCATTCTTGGCAGGTGGGGGCCAGGGAAATGAAATGCAAATTGTTTTTAAAGTGCATTTCATTAAAAGGGACTGGAGAGAAAATTAGGAATGGAACACATACACTCATCTCTCCCACTCATTCAGAACCCTAACGATTGTTACAGGCTGTCTTTTCTTGGTAGCAGTGCTGCTTTAAACGGCATTTTCTGACATCCCAATAAACATGTGGATTTTGGGGAAGTTATTTTTTACAGTTTACATATTTCCAAGATTGTCTAAGGTGTCTTTGTTCCAATTGAGGTAAAAGCCTGCTACCCAACCCGAACTTGACGGGACCCGATGACGTGTCGGGTTCGGGTCAGGCCGCTCTTCCGGGTCCGCCTTCGGGCCGGACGCACACTGCAAGAATTGCAGGTAAGTATTAAGAGTTAAAAACGTACCTGAGCTGCGAGTCCAGAATGTCAAGCAGGGAAACTCTGAATCTGCGCAGTGAGCATCTTTATGACGTCATCACGCTTGTGCTGCAGCTTCCTGAAGATTGGGAGTTGGAAGGTAAGTAAAGAGAACATTGCGGGGGTTGGGTCGGGTCGGGCTGGGCTCGGGGGGAAAATGGAGGGAACTCAGGCCGGGTTGGGTCCAATGTGATTCTGTCGGGTTCGGGTTGAGTTTTTTTTTTGTTATCTGAGCAGGCCTTTATGTTGAGGTCTGCAGAGGGGAGGGATGGGTTTAAGTAGACCTCGGTGAGAGTTCTGCTCAGGGGTGGGGGCAGTGGGCAGTTCCACTCTGAATTCTCTTTCAGTGCTTTGATGAGTCATGCAAGGGCTCTTCACTCAGGGAACGGCTGATTCCCTTTTTTCCTGACTGTGGGGGTGGATTGTTTGCTAATCCCCCCCATTCTCCTCTGGGACAATCCTGCCTGCAGGTATTTGTCCAATTTCTGCTGCAATCCCCTGCGTTACTTCGACTAGGTGAGGCATCACCTGCAATGTTTCTCTGCCTCTTGAGAACTTTATTTGTCTCTGCAGGTGCCTGCAAATGCTGCTAGCAAATCTGGTGGGGTGCTTCTAGTGTCTGCATTTACATAGGAGGATGTGGTGTTTAATTTTTCAAACATTTTGGGGTTTGCTGACTGGACAGTGGGGGTTTCATCCGGGATTCTTTCCAGACTTCCTTTAACCTGCCCTCTTGGTCCCTTTTCCCCCGTTCCTTTCTCACCTTTTGCCAGCCTGATGCCTGGCCTATTCCCTTTTGTTCTCAGCAGGAGTCCCTTACAGTTCACCAGCCTTCTGCTGTCGGGGCCTCCAAACACCGATACAGGACTTAGAGGTGTAGATTTCACTGCAGGCTGGGGCTTCCCCTCAATCTGGCACATGTGGAAACTCCTACAGTACTCCACTACATCTTTGTAGAGTTTCAGCCAGTCAAACCGCTGTGCTATGTGGGCTCTGGGTTTTTGTACACCGACATATACCGCCACTGTAGTCCCGTGGGCCATTCTTAATATTTCTCTCCGGTCCCTCTGTGGCAGCACTAACTGGTGAACCACTGTCCACTCCTTGCTCTCAGGTCTGTGACGAGAACTCCACTTCTTCATCAGTACCTCATTCTTTAAACAGTAGCAATCAGGGACTCCCTCTGCTTCAATTTCAGAATAGGTAGCCTGCGCTAACTCTCTCAATACTGGGTCAGCTCGCTGAGCCTCAGCTAGGGAAGATCTATTTAACTGATTCCCTGTGTCTTCTAACTTTCCAAAGAAAGTCTCGGACAGGCAGACCTCATGGTCATCTGCCTGCAGTGCCAATTCAGTCTCCTCTGGGGGAGCTGGTTTGATCATGGCCTCACTCATTACATTCAGAGAAACTGCAGAGGACCATCTCCTGCCACTGTCCTGTCTCTCTCACCTCCTGCGGTCTCTCTTTCACTACTGGGGAAGCTACCACCTTTGTCCCTGCCCGATCATTACCTAGGAGCAGGTCAACCCCATCCACAGGCAAATTAGGGACAATCCCTATGGTCACCGGTCCTAAAAATAGGTCGCACTCCAAGTGCACCTGGTGCAAAGGTACAGGCATACGCTGCCCTCCAATACCATTTACCACTATTCCGTAGTTTACTGCACTCTCTGGGGCAAAGGTCAGGCCTTTTCCCAGTAAAAGGGATCTAGTGACCCTGTGTCCCTGAGAATTACTATGGGCTTGCTGGCCCCACTCCAGTGGTATGGGGTTACTCTTCCTTCAGACACACAACCCTGATAACCTTCAGGAATCCTATTAAATTTTCCTGCACTTGCAACGGTAGACTTCCTGGGTCTCACTCTTACTGCAGTTAAAGCCATAACTTGTTCTGCTGTGCTTTCCATCAGGGTCCTTTCTTCACTGAGCGGGTGTGCCCTGAATAACCCGACAGGTTTTCTTTTTAGTTTCCAGCAGTCAGCTCTTAAATGCCCTGCTTTATTACAAATGGAAGCACACAGGTCTCCGGGTCTCACTCCTACTTACAGCACTTTCCTTTTTGGCTGAAGGAGGGTCCCCTGTGTTTCCTGCTTTTCTTCCCCTCACAGGATTGCTTGGGCTTCTATCACCTTCCCACCCTCTGTCCTTTTCGGATTTGTAGGGGTGATTAGGAAAGGTTTTCCCCTGGGAAACTGATTTATAAATGAGAGCAAACTCATCGGCCAGGACTGTTGCCTGCTGTGCTTTATGAGCCTTTTGTTCCTACACATGTGTCTTTATGGAGAGCAGGAGAGAGTTTTTAAATTCCTCTAACAAAATTACTTCTCTGAGATTTTCATAGCTGAGCTGTACTTTAAGAGCCCTCAGCCACTGGTCAAAAGCCACCTGCTTATTTCTCTCAAACTCCAGGTAATTCTGATCAGCTTGTTTTTGAGGGTCTAAATATTTGGCGATAGGCTTCTGGTACTAACTCATATGCCCCGAAGATAGCATTTTTTGTCAGTTCATAATTTCATGAACTCTCATCTGGCAACATGGAATAAACCTCATCAGCTTTTCCCACTAATTTGCTCTGTAACAACAGAGTCCAAGCCTCAGCTGGTCACTTTAACTGCCTTATCAGTTTTTCAAAAGACACAGAAAATGCTTCCATGTCTCCCTCATTGAATTTTGGGATCAGTTGGGAAAGTTTTAACAATCCTGTACCCAGCCCTGAATTGTGTTCCTCCATATTGGCCATGCTTTCACTGTGGTTACTCTGTCGCCCCTGAGTTAACTCAATCCATCTCAGCTCTCTTTCTTTGCATTCTTTCTGGAAGGTTCCTTCTCTTTCCCTCTCCTCTCTCTCTCTTTCCCTGTCTTCTAATTTAAGTTTCCTCTGTTCCAATTGTACCTTTGCTAGCAATACCCTGTCAGAGTCTACTTCTAATCCTGTTTCTGCTTCTTCAGATTCAAGGGAAAAATGATTGGCCACTGGTCTTAGGAGTTCAGACTTCCTCACCTTGTCACGTACAGTGATCCCACACTGCTCAGCCATTTTCCTCAACTCCTCCATAGTCAGTGCTTTTAACTTATTCCAAGTTACTTCCCCCTGGCTTGGGGAGCTACTAGCTTCCATCGCAGACATGTTAGTATTCCAGCACACACAACCACGAGAAAACCTGTATTGAAATCTTTTCTCTTTGTTGATTGGGAAAATATTGGCTTCCCACTTCCAATTTCCCTTTTGTCTATGGGTAAAATCTCAGATGCTCGACCCCAAATTTCTCTTATGACTAGGTGAGAAGGGGTCGAGGGGTTCCCTCTCAGCCTTTGCCTGGTTTAACTGTAACAGGGGTTAATTTTTAAAACACTGTGTTTTTAGCTCCCCCTTAGTGAATCTTTGTTCACTGCTCCAATTGTAAGGCAAAGAAATCAAATAGGTTTCCTTAGATTTAAACAAGGTAAAAGTTTATTAATCTTAACCTCTAATCAGGTTAACGATTATGAACATGCGATGCGACCAGGCTAGCATGCATATACGATAAACACATGCAGATAGAGACAGAAAAAGTAGAAGGAATAAATGGGAAATGTTTGAGGCAATATCTGGTAGTTACAGTCCTTTAAGTTCAATGTGGAGTCTTTGGTTGTCGATAGGTCTTGCAATTTGTTGGGGCACAGGTTCTGATGTAGCAGTCTTTTCTCCATTGAGATTTACGTGTCTTCCGTATCCAGTGCCTTCAGTCGTTTCTTGATATCATGTGGAGTGAATCGAATTGGCTGAAGTCTGGCATCCGTGATGCTGGGGACTTCAGGAGGAGGCCGAGATGGATCATCAACTCGGCACTTCTGGCTGAGGATTGTTGCAAATGCTTCAGCCTTATCTTTCACACTGATGTGCTGGGCTCCTGCATCATTGAGGATGGGGATATTTGTGGAGCCACCTCCTCCAGTTAGTTGTTTAGTTGTCCACCACCATTCATGGCTGCATGTGGCAGGACTGCAGAGCTTAGATCTGATCCGTTGGTTATGGGATCACTTAGCTCTGTCTATTGCATGCTGCTTACGCAGTTTGGCACGCAGATCGTCCTGTGTTGTAGTTTCACCAGGTTGACACCTCATTTTGAGGTATGCCTGGTGCTGCTCCTGGCATGCCCTCCTGCACTCTTCATTGAATTAGGGTTGGTCTCCTGGCTTGATGGAGTAGAGTGGGGGATATGCCGGGCCATGAGGTTACAGATTGTGGTTGAGTACAATTCTGCTGCTGCTGATGGCCCACAGCGCCTCATGGATGCCCAGTTTTACATTGCTAGATCTGTTCAAAATCAATCCCATTTAGCACGGTGATAGTGCCACACAACACGGTGGACGGTATCCTCAATGTGAAGGCGGGACTTTGTCTCCACAAGGACTGTGCGGCGGTCACTCCTATCAATACCGTCATGAACAGATGCATCTGCAGCAGGCAGATTGGTCAGGACGAAGTCAAGTATGTTTTCCCCTCTTGTTGGTTCCCTCACCACCTGCCACATACCCAGTCTAGCAGATATGTCCTTTAGGACTCGGCCAGCTCGGTACGTAGTGGTGCTACCGAGCCACTGTTGGTGATGGACATTGAGGTCACCACCCAGAGTACATTCTGTGCCCTCGCCACCCTCAGTGCTTCCTCCAAGTGCTGTTCAACATGGAGGAGTACTGACTCATCAGCTGAGGGAGGGCAGTAGGTGGTAATCAGCAGGAGGTTTCCTTGTCCATGTTTGATCTGATGCCATGAGATTTCATGGGGTCCAGAGTCAATGTTGAGGACTCCCAGAGCAACTCCCTCCCTACTGTATACCACTATGCCGCCACCTCTGGTGGGTCTGTCCTGCCGGTGGGACAGGACATACACGGGGATGGTGATGGCAGTGTCTAGGACACTGTCTGTCAGGTATGATTCCGTGAGTATGACTATGTCATGCTGTTGCTTGACCAGTCAGTGGGACAGCTCTCCCAACTTTGGTACAAGCCCCCAGATGTTAGTAAGGAGGACTTTGCAGGGTCGACAGGGCTGGGTTTGCCATTGTCGCTTCCGGTGCCTAAGTCGATGCCGGGTGGTCCGTCCAGTTTCATTCCTTTTTATTGACTTCGTAGCGGTTAGGTACAACTGAGTGGCTTGCTGGGCCATTTCAGAGGGCATGTAAGAGTTAACCACATTGCTGTGGGTCTGTGCTAAATTATTCGGATTCATTCTGTACCTTTCCATCAGCTGCTCTACCTCATATTTAATTTGTAGCTTAGGATGCACTCTTGTGGGATTGATCCGGTGCCTTTCAATCTGATAGTGGGTGTGATTTTGAACTGAGATTGATGGATCTACCTTTCAGCAGGACTGAGTTGGGGTGAATTGGAAACAACTTCTGCCTCTCCTGCTTTGTTTGATTGTCTGCTGGATTGAAAATGTGTCTCTGGAACTTGGGATCAGTGTGAGTCTGACTGCTTCTGCTCTCTGTGACTGTGGAACTCATGGCCTGTCTGTGTCTCTGAGCTCTGGGAGTGATAATGTACCTACTCTGTGTTAGCAGGAGTGGACTGTACATGTCCTTGTGCCGGGGAATCATCACATTCCTTCTGGTTCCTTCAAGTATTTGCCGACAGAAAGAAAGAAAAATATCTCTTGTAACTCAAGATCAATTGAGGTGGAAACTAGAAAAGACATGAATGTAATATTTCAATTAATAATCATTATGACCAACCACAAAGGATGATCAGTAATACAAAGAGTGTCAGTGTCTGATTCCACTGCAGCACTCAGCTTCTGCTGATCAGGTTTTCTTTGGTAGTTTTACAACAATTTAGTGACATCCAGGAACAACCCAACATCTGCACTGCTCCATGAATGGGAATACCTGCTGGAGCAGGGATATTTGCACAAGTCATATTTTTAATTCCACCTGGCATTATAATGCAAGAACTAGGAGCAGGATTAGGCCATCTGCCAGTCGAGTCTGTTCCACCATTCAATCAGATCATGGCAGATCTGATCATAGTCTCAACTCCACTGTCCTGCCTGTCCCCATGACACTTCACTCCCTTGTAAATCAAAAGTCAGTCTAACTCAGCCTTGAATATATTCAATGACCAGCTTCCACCATCCTCTTGGGTAGAGAATTCCAAAGAACAACAACCCTTTGAGAGAAGAAATTCCTCCTCAATTCCATCGAAAATGGGAGATCCCTTATGTTGAAACTGTTCCCCCGAGTTCTTGTTTCCCCTCATGAGGGGAAACATCATCTCAACATCATCAAGCCCCTCAGTGTCCTATATGTTTCAAAAGATCACCTCTCATTCTTCTGAACTCCAATGAGTGTGGCACAACCAGGTCAACCTTTCCTCACAAGAGAACCATTCATCCCAGGAATCAACCTTGTGACACTTGCCTGAACTACCTCCAATGCAAATATATTCCTCCTTAAATAAGGAGACCAAAACTGTAGGCAACACTCAAGGTGTGGTCTCACCAACACCCTGTTCAGTTGCAGCAAGACTTTCCTACATTTATACCACATCCCCCTTGCAATAACGGCCAACATTCCATTAGCCTTCCTAATTACTTGCTGTACTTTCATGCTAACTTTTTGGGATGCATACACAAGGACACCCAGATCCCTCTGTACCACAGCATTCTGCAGTCGCTCTCCATTTAAATAATATTCTGCTTTTCTATACAGTCTACCAAAGTGGATAACCTCACATTTTCCCCACACTATACTTAATTTGCCAAATTTTTGCCCACACATTTAACCTGTCTTTATCCCTTTGCAGACTCTTTGTGTCCTCCTCACAACTTGCTTTCCCACCTATCTTTGTATCAGTAAATTTAGTTACAATACATTCTGAAGGGGGAGGTGAAAGGGAAAAGGACATGTAACAGTGAACAAAGGAGAAGGCCTGATGAACCACGAGTAGTCATGTCTGACATAAACCAGACAAGGGTGAAAGTTTCATGCGTTCGTGCCTTGCTAATGATTGGATAGTATAATGTATACCTGCTTAGAATGTAATTGGGTAACCTAGCTATGTACAAGTAGACACAACTGGATTGAGATAAGAGACAAGACTGTGTAACAGAATGATTGGGAAATGTAAATGAGCTGCTATCTGTAAAATGGTATAAAAATGATGTTTTTGGAACTATTTGGGGAGTTCGTACACCATCTCGAATGGGTACGGTCTCCCTTGCAGATGCTTGCAATAAACCGGTGAACAAAGAGCTTGAGTCTCGTGTGGTCTATTATGGACAGAGGGTGACTGAACTCCTTTTCACACTCGGTCCCTTCATCAAAATCATTAATATAGATTGTAAGTAGTTGAGGCCCCAGCACTGATCCCTGTGGCACCCCACTAGTTACAGTTTGCCAACCTGAAAATGACCCATTTATCCCAGTTCTGTTTGTGTTCAATAGTCAATCCTCTGTCCATGCTGATATATTACCCCTCAATACCATGAGCTCTTATCTTGTGTTGTAATCTTATACATGGCACTTTAGCAAATACCTTTTAAAAGTCCAAATACACTACATCTACTGGTTCCCCTGCATCTACCCTGCCTGTTACATCCTCAAAGAACTCTACTAATTTTGTCAAACATGATTTCCCTTTCATAAATCCATGTTGACTCTGCATGATTGTATTATAAATGTTCTTTTGCTCCTTACTTCATCATGGATTCCAGCATTTTCCCAATGACACCCATTAGGCTAGCAGGCCTGTCATTGCCTGCTTTCTCTCTTCCTCCTTTCCTGAATAGGGACGTTACATTTCTGGTTTTAATATCCACTGGGACTGTTCCAGAATCTAGGGAATTTAAGAACATAGAACATAGAAAATACAGCACAGAACAGGCCCTTCGGCCCACGATGTTGTGCCGATCCTTTGTCCTCTGTCAAGGACAATTTAATCTATACCCCATCATTCTCCTTTATCCATATACCTATCTAAAAGCCGTTTGAAAGTCCCTAAAGTTTCTGACTCAACAACTTCCCCAGGCAACCAAAGAAGATTACAACCAATGCATCCACTATCTCTGTAGCCACTTCTTTTAAACCGATGCAAGCCATCAGGTCCAGGGGACCCGTCAGCCTTTAGTCCCATTAGTTTTCTTCGTACATTTTCTCTAGTGATAGTGATTGTTTCAAATTCCTCCCTCCTTTTCTGCCTTGATTTTCTACTATTCTTGGGATGCTTTTAGTGTCTTCAGTGAAGACATGCAAAATTCTTGTTCAAAGTCTCTGCCATTTACTTGTTTCTCATTCCACCAACCATTCAACCGAAACCGACAGCCGCTGTTCAAACCCTTAACACTTCTCACCTGGTGCCAGCCATAGGTGTCGTTTGCATAACTGTCCCCATCCCTACTGTCCGGCTCTGTTCCCTCTATTCACTGCTCAATAACAACAAACAGTGTGAAACTGGAGCTAAACCAGGAACATGCATTACAGGTTTGAGGATAGAAAACAACAATTATTTTCAACAGCAGCTTCTTCCCGTTCTGTCTCCCTTACCTTGTCCACAAATCGCCTGAGAAAGGCTTCTCCTTCCGCGCTCACTCCATGTTCCGGGACCAGTTCCTGCTCCACTCCGCCTCTTACAAACAGCCGCCGAACTTGCTCCAGAGTCAATGTTGATCTCTGAGCCCCTCTGCGGACAGGCTCCCAAAACAACGTGCTGCTGGAAGGAGACTGCTGTTTACTCGCTTACACCGGGACTCCCATCTGTTTCAAACAAACTTCTTCCGCTCACAGAGTAAATGACGCGAAAGGACACTGCGAGGGGAGGGGAGAGCGCATGCGCTCTTCTGCTCCTGAACAGTGGGGCGGGTGGGGACTGCATCGCGCATGCGCTTCTTTCCCCACTCATTCAGAAAATAAAAATGAATTGGAACTTTCCCCAGTTCAGTTTTCTCCGAGTTTGAGCAAAGGAACTGGGGCTGTGGGGAAAGGTCAGAGAACGTTTCAAGCTGGGGGATTCCCCCTTTCTGAAGCTCAGTTTGAGATCATTCCCTGCAGTGTGTTTGCTCTTCATTCACCCGTCTTCTCAAAGCAATCCTCCGAGGGAGTCGCTGTGTTTGCTGCGATCGCGCAGGAGTTAATATCTGACAGTAACAGTCCCAGATTAATGTCATCACATTGAAACTGTCCCTCACTGACAGTCATATCGAACGGTGTGAGCTGAAAGATTACAGAGATCAACAGGGCCAAGAGCGTTAAATTTGGAACATTGTTCACCTCACGAACTGTTTCACAGAGTCGAGGAATAATAATGTGTCTGTTTATGACACAGTATCAGTTAGAGATGAGACTGCACCGTCTGTCTCCCAGGGGATCTTTCAAAATAAAATGAGGCTTCCAGGTCAGCCTGTAACTGCTGATGGGGATCTCTCTCTGTCTCACCTCTCATCACCCCCCGCCCGTTTCCACCCCGCCCCCGTCTCTCTCAATTTTTCACTATCACCTCTATCTCTCGTGCTCTATATAAACGTGGGATCCAGTTATTGGGTGTGACATGGACATACTGATAGAAAATGCACTATTGATACTGTCTCTCTTCCTCTCTAAATGCTGTACATATGTTTGGGATACATTATTGTTATCAAAGTTATTGAGTGTGATACGTGTGCACTTTATTGTGTTACTGATACTGTCTCTGATGATACATATGAATGTGTAATACAGTGTGATATGGGCACACTGTTAGGAATGGTCGGACTTATTCTCTGCGGTGCTGTATATGAAGGGGGATAATGTTAGTGAACATGATAGAATCATAGAAGGTTTAAGGCAGAGAAAGAGGCCACTTGGCCCATCATGATCTGTGGCAGCAGAAAAAGGGCTAACATAAAGGAATGGCAGGGGTGCTTCAACCTCGAGAATGCACCTCTTGTGCTATGTGGGAGCTCCAGGATGCTTCCCGTATCCTGGAGAACCATTTGTGCCAGGAAGTATTGTCAATTGCAGCTGCTTAAGCTCTGGGTTTGGAACTTAAGCGGCAGCTGGTGAAACTGCGGTGCATTCGTGAGAAGTGAGTTATATGGATAGTATGTTTATAGATGTGGTCACCCCACAGATTAAGAGTATGCAGGGAGAGAGGGAATGGGTGACCACTAGGCAGTCAAAGAGAATCAGGCAGGTAGTGCAGGACACCCTGAGTGCATCACACTCTCCGACAGGTTCTGAACACAGAGGACAGTGATGCTTCAGTTGGGGAGTGCAGCCAGAGCCAAATCCATGGCACCACGGGTGGCTCAGCTGCAAAGGGGAGTACAGGGAAGACTGGAAAAGCCATAGTGATAGATGATTCAATAGTCAAGGGAACAATCAGGCATTTCTGTGGCTGTAGACGTGAATCCCAGAATACTGTGGTGCCTCCCTGCTGCCAGGGTCAAGGATGTCATTAAGCAGTTACAGAGCATCC
Organism: Heterodontus francisci; assembly: GCF_036365525.1. Classification (NCBI taxonomy): domain Eukaryota; kingdom Metazoa; phylum Chordata; class Chondrichthyes; order Heterodontiformes; family Heterodontidae; genus Heterodontus; species Heterodontus francisci. The sequence continues at coordinate 3,600,879 of NW_027141093.1, forward strand.
TAAAGGGGGAGGGTGAACAGCCAGCAGCTGTGGTCCACATCGGAACCAATGACAAAGTTGAAAGAAGGATGTTGTCCTCCAGTCAGAATTTAGGGAGCTCGGTAAGAAATTAGCATCAAAAGCAGTATTCTCCGGATTACTCCCAGTGCCAGGCAAAAATGAGTACAAGAATAGAAGGATAAGACAGATAAATGCCTGGCTGGAAAGATGGTGCAGGAGGGAGGGCTTTAGATTCTTGGGACAGCTCGGATGGGTTACACCTGAACAGAGCCGGGATGGAGTTCCTTGTGGGACATTTGCTAGTACTGTTGGGGAGGGTTTAAACTCATTTGGCAGGGGGGTGGGGACTGGAAGGTAGACTCAGATGGGACAAAATTAAAAATGAAAGTGGAAGGCAGAAAATTAATGGATGAGTCTGGAAGACAGAGGAAACAAAGGTTAGACATTTTTTTTAAAGTTTGGCAGTGCTCAAGAGTATCAATTTCAACGCAAGGAGTATAGAAAACGAAGCAGATGAGCTGAGGGCACAGATAGACACGTAGCAGTATGATATCATAGCTATTACAGAAACATGGCTTAAGGAGGGACAGGAATGGCAGCTCAACATTACTGGTTACAGGGTTTTCAGACACGATAGGGAGGAGGATAACAAAGGAGGGAGAGTGGCAATTTTGGTCAAAGAAACTAATCCAGCTGTGAGGAGGAATGATATGTTGGAAGGTTTATCAAATGAGGCCGTATAGATTGAGCTAAGGAAACAAAAAGGGGCAATCACACTGCTGGGAGTGTACTAAAGACCCCCAAACAGTCAGAGGGAGATAGAAGAGCAGATATGTAGGCAAATCTCTATGAAGTGCAAGAACAATAGGGCAGTAACAGGAGGGGATTTTAACCACCCCAACATGAACTGGGATACTTTTAGTGTGAAAGGAATTGAGGGAGCAGAATTCTTGTGATGCATTCAGGAGAACTTTTTTTTAGCCAATATGTAGCAAGTGCAACAAGAGAGGGTGAAGTTTTAGATGTAGTTTTAGGAAATGAAGATGGGCAGGTGGAAGGAGTGGCAGTGGGAGAGCATTTTGGTGGTAGTGATCATAATTCAATCAGAGTTAACATAATTATTAAAGGACAAGGATAGAACAGGAGTTAAAGTTCTCAGTTGGGGCAAGGACAACTTTACTAAGCTGAAGAGTGATTTAGCAAAAGTGGACTGGAAACAGCTACTTGAAGGTATATCAGTGTCAGAGCAGTGGGAAGAATTCAAAGGGAAGATTCAAGGGGTTCGGAGTCAACATGTTCCCACAAAGAAAAAGGATGGGAAGGCCAAATCTAGAGCCCCATGGATGTCAAGGAGCTTATGGGTATGATAAGGCAGTAAAGGAAAAATTATGCCCGACATAGAGAACTCAATACTACAGAAAGCCGAGAGGTGTATAGAATGTGGAGTGGAGCGGGGTGGGGGGTGGGGGGGGGGGATGCGGAAACAACATCGAAATTAGGGAAACTAAGAGCGGGCATGGAAGAATATTGGTAATCAAAATCAAGGTGAACACAAAAATGTTTTATCAATGCATTAAGAGTAAAAGGATAACTAAGGAAAGAGTTGGGCACAGAAAAGACCAAAAAGGCAACCTATGTGTAGGGGCAGAAGATGCTGGCATTGTTCTTAATGACAGGTTCTGAAAACCTGTCTAGCCTTGCTGCTGTAGAGCAAGGTACTGAGGACACAGGCTTGATAAACTTGGACTTTTGTGTTCTGTGTCAGTGCATCATTTTCCCACACCCTCTTGGCCAGTCTGGATATAGCAGCAGATGCCTTTCCCATGCGCTTGTTGATTTCTGCATCGAGAGATAGGTTACTAGTGATAGTTGAGCCTAGGTAGGTGAACTCTTGAACCACTTCCAGAGTGTGGTCGCCGATATTGATGGAATCAATAACAAACAGTAACGTGTACCAATTCTATCTGATATTTAATTGCTAGCTAAGTCTGCATTATATTTAGATTGACACATTGCATTTCAATCTGCTAGTGGGTGTGATTTTGACCTGGGATTGATGTATCTGACTGTCAGTGGGACTGAATTGGGTGAAATGGAAACAACTTCTTTCTCTCCTGCTTTGTTTGATTGTTGGATTGAAAATGTGTCTCTGGAACTTGGGATCCATGTGGGCCTGACTACTTCTGCAGTCTGAGACTAGGGAATTGATGAACCATCTGTACCTCTGTACTCTGAGTGATAATGTACCTACTGTGGGTGAGAGGAGCTGGCTGCACTGTTCCTTGTGCCTCGAGTGCAGCAACCATCACATTCATCATGATTCCTTCAAGTATTTGCCTGTATGAAGAAAAAATATATCTTATAACTCAAGAACAGGTGAGGTGCAAAATATCAAAGATGTGAATTTACTTTCTGAATTAATAATTATTAAGAACACACACAATTGAAAACCCATGTCAGTATCTGCCTCCACTGAAGTACTGAAGCTCCCAGCTCCTGCATCACAAGTGTTCTGGGCAGATCCATCCAGACAAAACACTGCACTGGGATCGTCCCAACTGCTCTATGCTCTACACAATATTTCCAGCCATCCTGCATCATTTGCATAAATAAAGAAAAATAAAGCCTGATATGTATATTGCTCAATTCATTTCTCCCCATACACTTGCTCACTTGTTCCACCTCCCCTTACGTGCATCAATACTATTCACCTCAATCTCTCCATGTGATAGAAAATTCCAGATTCTATCCATTCACTGCGTAAATACAATTTTCATGAATTCCTCATTGGCTTTAGGAATGATGATTTTATATTTTTGGCTCTTGTTTCAGACACCACCACAAGTGGAAACATGTCTCCGTGTATTCTATAAAAGCCCTTCACTATTTCCTCACTTTTTTCATTTGTTATGTGACGTGAATGTTACTTGCCACTTATCAGCCTAAGCCTGGATGTTGTGCAGGTCTTGCTGCATCTGGGTTCGGGCTGCTTCAGTATCTGAGGAGTCATGAATGGTGCTGAACATTGCACAATCATCAGTGAACATCCCCACTTTCAGCCTTGTGATGGAGGGAAGGTCATTGATGAAGCAGCTGAAGATGGTTGGGCCTAGAACATGAGCCTGAGGAATTCCAGCTGTAATGTCCTGAGACTGAGATGATTGACCTGAACAACCACAGCCATCTTCCTTTGTGCTAGGTATGACTCCAACCAGCAGAGAGTTTTGCCCAATTCCCATTTACTCCAGTTTTGCTTGGGCTCCTTGATGCCATACATGGTCAATAGCTGCCTTGATATCAAGGGCAGTCACTCTCACCTCACAAGGCAATGTTTCTTTAACTCTAAAATAAAAGCAAAATTCTGCAGATGCTGCAAATCTGAAATTAAAAAAAACAAAATTGCTGGAAATACTTAGCAGTTCAGGCAGCGTATGTGGAGAGAGAAACAGAATTAACATTTCACGTCTGTGTCCTTTCATCTTACAATATGTTTTATGTCCTGGTATGTAATGGTCAAGTTCATTCAGTTTGCAGTAATGGAATTAATACTGTGTCTTCCGCTCTGACCATTTGTGAGATTTGTGGAGTGATGTGTAACATGGAGCTCAGTCTGCAGTCTGGGTACATTATTGGGATAAATTCTGTACTTTACTATCAGGTTCTGTTTGTCTGCTGTATCTGACATTGAATTTGTAGTTCAGGCTGCACTCTTGTGAGAGTGACACAGTGCCTTGCAATCTGATAGTTGGTGTGATTTTGGACTGGGATTGATGTATCTCCTGGTCAGTTGGGGTGAAATGGAGACAACTTCAGTCTTTCCTGCTCTGAGTGACTGTTGGATTGAATAAATGTTTCTGGAACTTGGGATCAGTGCCGGTCTGACTACTTCTGCTGGCGGTAATTGTGGAATTGATGTCTCTGCTCTCTGTGAGTGATACTGTACTTACTGTGTGTGAGGAGCTGGCTGCACTTCCTCTTGTGTCGAGGAATCGCTGCATTTATTCTGCTTCCCTCAAGTATTTGCCTATGGAAAGAAAAAAGTATTTATTATAATTCAGGAAGAGATGTGGTAGAAGATACAAAAGTGACCAAAACAATTTTTCAATTAATAATCATTGTGAACAATCACAAAGGAAACCCAGCAATACAAACAGAGTCAGTGTCTGATTCCACTGCAGTCCTGCAGCCCCCAGCTATTGCATACCAGGGGCTTTGGCCATTTTACAACAATTAAATGACATCCAGAAACAATCCACTGGGACATGAATGGGACTGACCGACGGAACAGGGACTTTTACACAGGTCAGATTTCCAGTTCCCGCTCCCATTGTCTAACCGTTCAAGCGAAACCAAACAGCCGCTGTTTAAAATGTGTCCTTCACACTTCTCACCTGGTGCCGATAATAGATTCTCTTTGTGTAACTCCCCACATCCTGACTGTCCGCATCTGTTTCCACACTTCACTGTCCAATAACAAGAAACTGTGGGATGAGGCTGGATCGCTCTCTTTGCGCTGGCACGGACATGATGGGCCGAATGGCCTCATTCTGCGCCGGAAATTTTCCATGTTTCTGTTTGCTGAATTGTTGTAGAAATCTGCGCCTGCGCTCCCCTCCCCCAGCACTGCCTGTGAGCGGAAGAAGATGGTTGAAAACAGCCGCGAATGGAGAGATCCCAGTCCCGGGGCAAGGGAGCAAACAGCAGCCTCCTTCCAGCAGCACATCGCTTTGGGAGCGTGTCCGCAGATAGACTCAGAGATCAGCATCGAGTCCGGGGCAAGTTCAGGCGGAGGCGGGGGCTGTTTGTAAGAGGTGGAATGGAGCTGGAACTGGTCCCGGAACATGGAGTGAGTGGGGGAAGGGAGAGGCCATTTTCGGGCTGTGTGTGGACAGGGAAAGGAGACGGAATGGGAAGAACCTGTTACTGCAGTGCAGTCAAACAATGATAATATTTGTATGGCTGGGCTTCCTTTGTGGGCGTTCATTATTATTTGAGAGATTAAATTCTTTAAAATCCTGTATGTTCTACCTTCCCTGTATTTCAGTTATAAGCATACTTTTGTTCAAACAGGCAAATAATTGAATGAACCGGAATAAATGTGATGTTTCCTGCACCCAAGTTACAAGGAAGAGTGTTAGCAGCTCCTTCTCATACAGTCCGTACATTATCACTCACAGAGCGCAGACGCACAGACAGGTCATCAGTTCCACAGTCTCAGACAGCAGAAATAGATCCAGAGACACATTTTCAATCCCTCAATCAAACAGAGCAGGAGAGACAGACGTTGTTTCCATGTCACCCCAACTCATAAATCCCAGTCCAAATTCTCACCGACTATCAAATTATCACTGTGCCAATCCCACGATCGTGCAACCTCAGCTACAAATTATGGTTCCCGTTTCAAAGTTACAGAATTAACCTCAATAATGGAGGCATTATGTGTGTTTATGGGCGGCACAGTGGTTATCACCGCAGCCTCACAGTTCCAGCGACCCCCGGGTTCAGTTCTGGGTACAGCCTGTGCGGAGTTTGCGAGTTCTCCCTGTGTCTGCGTGGGTTTCCGCCGGCTGCTCCGGTTTCCTCCCACCTCCAAAGACTTGCAGGTTGATAGATTAATTGGCCATTGTAAATTGCCCCCAGTGTAGGTAGGTGGTAGGAGAATGGTGGGGATGTGGTAGAGAATATGGGATTAATGTAGGATTAGGATAAATGGGTGGTTGTTGGTTGGCACAGACTCAGTGGGCCGAAGGGCCTGTTTCAATGCTGTATCTCTAAATAATATAAAAATATACTCTGAGATTCAAGTTAAATACCAGCCCAACACGTTCTAAGTTTTTGAGTATTAATTGCCATAATGTGTCCAGACATATACATTAAAACTCATCTGGATTATGAAAATAAAAGTTACAATATAAATTTGATTTGTGTAGTCTGAGCTATAAATAACATACCAGTCCTAAAACCTCATACTGTGTCAGTTGGAAGATACTGTACAATTCTAGACTGAGTTCATTTTACATGCAAGTCCAAGATTCTCCCTCAGACTGAATGGCACTGATCAAATTGATTCGTACAGCCTGAGTTACACTTGCACACCAATCCTGTATCAGATTGAAGGATACATTATCTTTCACTATTGTGTTTACAGTGACAGATATTTAATATCAGGTAAAACCTCAAACATACTGTCTGCTTAAAACCTATCACATCTGTGGCCTGTTGCATTGCTGACATTTTATGTAGAATGAATCCAGACTTGCAAACAGTCCCAGGGACGGAAGGTTATATCATGAATCCCACACTCACACAGAGTACCAGATACTGACAGATACAGAGTGATTCTGATACACATGCTCAGTGCCAGATGCTGAAAGGTATAGGTTGATTGCTGCACTCACTCACAGTATCGCAGCCTGAGTCATCTAAAGCAATCTAACACACAAATAGTAGCACTGAGACATTGAGAAAGAGTCCAAAACTCACATAGAGTACCAGGCACTGACAGATACAAACTGAAAACTACACGCACATGGATATAGGATTGGCTAACTCACAGAAAACAGAGTGGGGATAAATGGGGCATTTTCAGATTGGCAAACTGTAACTAATGGAATGTCACAGGGATCAGTGCTGGGGCCTCATCTATTTATGATCTATATTAATAACTTGCATGAAGGGACTGAGTGTACTGTTGCCAAATTTATGGATGGTACAAAGATAGGTAGGAAAGCAAGTTGTGAGGAGGACACAATGTGTCTGCAAAGAGATATAGATAGGTTAAGTCAGTGGGCAAACGTTTGGCAGATGGAGTATAATATGGGAAAATGTGAGATTGTCTACTTAGGCAGGTAGAATAGAAAAACAGAATATTATTTACACAGTGACAGACTGCAGAATGCTGCTGTACCAAGGAATCTGGGTGTCCAGGTACATGAATTACAAAAAAGTTAGCATGAAGGTATCGCAAGTAATTAGGAAGGCAAATGGAATGTTGGTATTTTTAGCAAGGCGAATGGAGTATCAAAGTAAGGAAGTTTTGCTATAACTTTACAGGACATTAGTGACATCCCAACTCCACACAGTTTTGGTCTCCTTACTTAAGGCGGGATATACTTGCATTGGAATCAGTTCAGAGAAGGTTCACTGGGCTGATTCCTGGGATGTTGGATTGTCATATGAGAAAAAGTTGAGCAAGTTGGGCCTATACTCACTGGAGTTTAGAACATTGAGAGCTGATCTTCTGGAAACCTACAAGATTCTCAGGTGCTGGCCGGGGAGATGCTGAGAAGATATTTCTACTTGTGGGGAAAAGTAGAATTAGGGACCACAGTTTCAAGATAAGTGGTCTCCCATTCAAGAAGGAGATGAGGAGGATTTTCTTCTCTCAGAGGGTTGTTCATCTTTGGAATTCTGTTCCCCAGAGGACTGTGGAGGCTGGGTCATTGAATATATTCAAGGCTGTGACAGACAGATTTTTGATCTACAAGGGAGTCAATGGTTCTGGGCACAGGCAGGAAAGTGGAATTAAGGCCACAATCAGAACAGCTATGATCTTATTGAATGGCGGAGCAGGCTCGATGGGCCAAATGGTCTTCCCCTGCTCCTATTTTGTATCTTCTTATCTTCTTGCACACACACATTCAACCAGTGTGTGGTGGACCTAGAATGAATCCCACTTTCATCCACAATTGCAGTGACTGAAAGGTATAGAATTAATCCCACAGATGCACGCAGTACCACTGACAGGTACAGAATGAATCCCATGCTCACACACAGCACCAGGGATTGAAAAATACATGTGATTCCCACCCTCACAGAACAATATCAGACTGAGTTACAGAATGATTTCCACATTCACATAGAGCACCACTGACGGCTAATTAATTCATCCCACAATCACACACACTACAGAGGCTGACAGATACAGAATCTATCTCACACTTTCACAAATTGAGTGACAGGTACAGAATGAATCCCAAATTCATAAACTGTCCGAGAGAATGACAGATACAGTACCAATGACAATTCAGAATTAATCCCAAATTTACACATGAAATTCGAGATGGACCGATACAAAATTAATTCCACATTCACACTCCGCGAGAGACTGATAGTTACAAAGTGGATCCTGAACTTGCAGACAGTGCCTGAGACTGACAATTACAGAATGAATTAAACACTCTCATACAGTACCAGAGATGACTGAAATGGAATTGATAACACACACATATGTGATACCAGCGATGGAGCATACAGAATGAATCACATTCTGGAACAGAGATAGAGTTATACAGTATGAATCTCACACTCATGTACAGTACAACAGATTAACAGGTAAAATATCAACCTCAAACACATATACATTACCAAGGGTCAGTTCAGAATGACTAACAAACTCAATTAATGTGTTAGAGGCTGAAAGATACAGATGAATACAAAGCTCAAACACAAGATACAGCCTGAAAGCCACACTCAAACACAGTACTGGAGACCAACAGATACAGAATGAATCCCACACTCGCACATAATTCCAGAGACTGACAGATGCAGAATGGATGTCACACTCAAACTTCTTCTTAGGCAGTCCCTTGGGAACAAGGATGACTTTCTTCCACTACAGGGTTGTGTGTCCTTAAGTAACTGAATAGTCCAATTCTTGATCCACACACTCGGCTACAGGTGGGGCAGATGGTGTTTGGTGAGGTGGATGAATGGGATACTTGAATTTCCAAATACTCCTTCCACTGTTTGCGTTTGGTTGCTACCTGGGCATGCCGACGTTGTTCAAACTGGCTGGCACCTTCACGGTTGCTTCTTCACCATTTTGGGTGGTCTCAGGTAAGAGATGCCCACGAATCAGTGAAGATGTAACTTTTTTTCAGGGAGTCTTTAAGGAAATTCTTGTAACGTTGCCTCTGCCCTCCTGGTAGTCTCTTGCCCTGACGGACCTCAGAGTAAAAAGCTTGATTTGGAAGTCTGGTGTCAGGCATGCGGATAATGTGGCCCACCCAACATAACTGACTAGCCATGAACAGTGTCTCGATACTGGGGTTGTTGGCCTGAGAGAGGACACTGATATTGGAAGCGCCTGTCCTGCCACTGAATTTGCAGGATCCTGCGGAAGCACCGCTGGTGATATCTCTCCGGGGTTTTGAGATGTCTGCTGAACAGTGTTGATGTTTCCGACACATACAGGAGGGCAGGTAACACTGCAGCCATGTCAACCATGAGTTTGTGTCTGATTTGAGGTCTTTGTCATCAAACATTCTTTTCCTCAGACAACTGAAGGCTGTGCTGACACACTGGAGGTGATGCTGAGTGACATTTTTAGTTTAGTTTAGAGATACAGCACTGAAACAGGCCCTTCGGCCCACCGAGTCTGTGCCGACCATCAACCACTCATCCATACTAATCCTACACTAATTCCATATTACTACCACATCCCCACCTGTCACTATATTTGCCTACCACATACCTATACTAGGGGCAATTTTTAACGGCCGATTTACCTATCAACCTGCAAGTCTTTGGCATGTGGGAGGAAACCCACGCAGACACAGGGAGAACTTGCAAACTCCACACAGGCAGTACCCAGAATTGAACCCGGGTCGCTGGAGCTGTGAGGCTGCGGTGCTAACCACTGCACCACTGTGCCGCCCTATATGCCGCTGTGCCGTCTTATGTGAAAAGGTTGAGCAGGTTGGGCCACTGCGCCACCACTGTGCCATCTTATGTGAAAAGGTTGAGCAGGTTGGGCCTATACTCACTGGAGTTTAGAAGATTGAGAGGTGATCTTTTTGAAACCTATAAGATTCTCAGTTGCTGGACAGGTAGATGCTGAGAGGATGTTTCTCCTTGTGGGGGAATGTAGAATTAAGGGCCACAGTTTCAAGATAAGTGGTCTCCCATTCAAGAAGGAGATGAGGAGGAATTAATTCTCTCAGAGGGTTGTTCATCTTTGGAATTCTGCTCTCCAGAGGATTGTGGAGGCTGGGTCATTGAATATATTCAAGGCTGTGATAGATAGATTTTTGACCTACAAGGGAGTCAATGGTCATGGGCGCAGGCAGGAAAGTGGAATTAAGGCCACAATCAGAACAGCTATGATCTTACTGAATGGCGCAGCAGGCTCGATGGGCCAAATGGCCTTCTCCTGTTCCTATTTTGTCTCTTATTATCTTCTTACACACACACACTCAACCAGTGTGTGGTGGATCTAGAATTAATCCCACTTTCGTACAAAATACCAGAGACTGAAAGGTACAGAATTAATCCCACAGCTATATACAGTATGACTGACAGGTACAGAATGAATCCCATGCTCACATACAGCATCAGGAATTGAAAGATACATGTGATTCCCACCCTCACAGAACAATATCAGACTGAGTTACAGAATGATTTCCACATTCACATAGAGCACCACTGACTGCTAATTAATTCATCCCACAATCACACACACTACCAGAGGCTGGCAGATACCGAATGTATCGTTCACTTTCACAAAGTACTAGTGAGTGACAGGTACAGAATGAATCCCAAATTCACAAACTGTACTAGAGAATGGCAGATCCAGTGCCAATGACCAATTCAGAAAGAATTCCAAATTTACACATGACACTAGAGATGGAGAGATACAAAATTAATTCCACATCCACACTCTGCGAGAGACTGATCGTTACAAAATGGATCCAGAACGTGCAGACAGTGCCAGAGACTGATAGTTACAGAATGAAATAAACACTCACATACAGTACCAGAAATAACAGAAATGGAATTGATACCACACACATATGTGATACCAGTGATGGAGCATACAGAATGAATCACACACACATAACAGGAACAGAGATAGAGTTATACAGAATGAATCTCACACTCATGTGCAGTACAACAGATTAACAGGTAAACCAACAACCTCAAACACACATACATTACCAAGGGTCAGTTCAGAATAACTGCAAAACTCAAATAATGTGTTAGAGGCTAAAAGATACAGATGAATACAAAACTCACACACAAGATACCAATAGATACAGCCTGAAAACTGCACTCAAACACAGTACCAGATACCGACAGATAATGAATGAATCCCACACTCATACTCAATACCAGAGACTGACAGATGCAGAATGGATGTCACACTAAACTTCTTCTTAGGCAGTCCCTCGGTAAGGAGGATGACTTCCTTCCACTCCAGGGTTGTGGGTCCTGAGGTAACTGAATAGTCCAATTCTGGATCCAGACACTCGGCCACAGGTGGGGCAGATGGTGCTTGGTGAGGTGGGATAATGGGATTCTCCAATTTCCAAGTACTCCTTCCACTGTTTGCATTTGGTTGCTTACTGGGCATGTCGACGAATTTTGAACTGGCTGGCACCTTCGCGGATGCTTCTTCTCCATTTTGGGTGGTCTCAGGCAAGAGATGCCCATGAATCAGTGCAGATGTCACGTTTTTTCAGGGAGTGTTGAAAGGAAATTCTTGTAACGTTTGCTCTGCCCTCCTAGTAGCCTCTTGCCCTGACGGAGCTCAGAGCAGAAAGCTTGTTTTGGGACTCTGGTGTCGGGTATGCGGATAATGTAGCCTGCCCAACATAACTGACTCACCATGACCAGTGTCTGGTTACTGAGGATGTTGGCCTGAGAGAGGACACTGATATTGGAGCGCCTGTCCTGCAACTGAATTTGCAGGATCTTGCGGAGGCACCACTGGTGATATCTCTCCAGGGTTTTGGGATGTCTGCTGTACAGTATCTATGTTTCTGACACATACAGGAGGGCAGGTAACACTGCAGCCATGTCAACCAAGAGCTTGGTGTCTGATTTGAGGTCTTTGTCATCAAACATTCTTTTCCTCAGATGACTGAAATCTGCCCTGACACACTAGACGTGATGCTGCGTGTCATCGTCGATATCTGCCCTTGGTAACAGGAGGTTCCCAAGGTATGAACAGTGATCCACATTGTACAGTGGTTCGCCATGGATCTTGATAGTCGGGGGGCAGTGTCAGGGAGCAGGTTGGTAGAGGACCTTTGTCTTCTGGAGGTTTAGCTTAAGGCCAATTATTTCATATGCCTCTGTGAATGCATCGATAAGGGTTTGAAGCTTGGCCTCTGAGGGTGTGCCTATGCCAG